>NC_086202.1:20235000-21435000 GCF_035770615.1 Melospiza melodia melodia
ACAGAAATCCATCAGTTCTCATTCTCACTCCAACTATTACTGGTATTCAGAAAGTGCCTCCCCTGCTGCCTTTCCCTTCCCTCTCTGGAAAAAAGTATTTGCTTAGAATGATATATAAGCAGAAAAGCTTAGCCTCAGCCCAAACAGCTTGTAAAAGAACATTCACAGTTCTAACAGTTTTGAATTTTGTATAGAATTACAAGCTGGTTTTCAGAACTCTACTAAGTTATGAGCTATGCTTGGGAAGGTTTTTTTGATGAAGGTTTGGGAAGGTTTTGTTGAAGAATATTGAGTTACAAGAAAGAATAGGAAAAAAGGAATAGGAAAAAAGTTTTATTTTATCATTTAAGTCAATACACAAAAAGACATGCCAGAGCAACTTGATCAAAGGAATGTTCCAACAAGTCTTTTGCAATCCCCTTTGGTAAATCTTAGAATTATTTCTTACAAAACTGTTATGTTCTTCAAAGTTGCTTCTCCCTTCCCTTATACTTTCCCTGTAAACATAAACATCCAGAAAGCAAAGAACAACTCAATACATTTTACCTTCCATAACCACCCCTACAAAGTGTACCTTACCATTTCCCATGGTGTGTGGGCTGTTTGTCCAGCTCCCAATTGATGAAGCTGACTCCACTTCCAAGATGCTGCTACTGTGAGACTTTGGGATGTTGCGCCATGCGGGAACAAAGGCACTTCCTCTCTTCACATGAACATCCCTCCAAGAAGAGAGTAATTATAGTTTACCATTTGACTAATTTCTCCAGGAGAAACTGTATCTACCTTTTTTGTATCCACACAAATATATACTTGCATTTTAATCTCATTTTTAAAGAAGTCTACCATAAGAAAATCTTGGAAGAAACAGGGGAAGAGAACGTTAACAAGGAAGACAGTAATTCTATTCTCCTCCGTAAGATGATGCATTTCATATTAAATTGTGGTCCAGGAGTTGTTCAGAACAGATTCTTACATATTGTTTACTGGCCATAAACAGTCCCAATTTGTGATTACCTAAAGCTTCCTAAGTCAAGGAAAGAAACACATTGTGCTGTCTATTTTTACATACAAATATTACAAGTATGTCAGAAAACAAAGATTTCTATACAAGGCTACTAATTTCTGATTTTGTACAAGGTGTCTATGAATCAACGGTTTAATGCAAACAAAAGGCACTATGAGTTACTCAAAGTACAAGTTTTTAAGTCATAGACTAAAGGCACAACTATTTCAGATGCATCACTTTAGACCATCTTTCTCGCTCACTCAATCCCCGTTTTTTTCTCTGCTCATCAGCAGGAAGTTATCAATATACTGAGAAGAATAGGCTCCCATTTCCCTATTTCTCCCCTGTTCCAATACAGCTATATTTAAAACTAGGACCACTGTTTTCCAAAATGTTCTACACCATTATGTAACGACAAAAACAATCAAGACTTCAATCATTCCAAATAAGAATTTTGTTGAAATGTACCTGTGAGTATTTGAACTTTCAGACAAGGGCATGTCCAGACTAACTGGGCTGTTGCTGTTGCGCTCACTGCTTTCATAGCCAGACTCCATCCTCTGTATTAGGTGAGGATGTTGATCCACCATGTGGTGCTGGGTGCCCCGGCCCAGCACACCACGCTTGTATCTCACATTTGACTGGCTTGACCTTGTTTCGTGAACAGCATGCTCCTTCACCTCATTCTCAGTAAGTTCTTTACCTGTTGAGATAAACAACACAGCTTGGTAGAAGACATAAGCTTCAATACCAGCAAAACATCCATACATGTTAGCTTCTCAAATATGTTTAAATCACCATCCTTAGTTTTGTGTAAACCCTGCAATATTAAGCAAGAAAAACGCAATACTTTTACAGCTTTCCTAGCAATTTTAAGCAATAACCTGTTCGCAAATTTATCTTTGAGTCTTTCTTCAGTATAACTTAGCATATTCCCCCTGAGGTAACAATTATGTCTGGAATGAAAATCCTTTCTTCCCCAAAATAATTTTTATTTGTACAAGATAATTTTACAGTATATCTAATTGCATTTCCAATACTCTGTCATATCTATTTCAGATGCTCTCATTTTTACACTGTTTATTTTGCTATTTATGATTTGTTGTGGCTTATACAGAGGACAGGAAAACTTGGGTTTTTTTTTAATTCTCCCTTATACATTTCACAGTCTTTCCACTTAATTCTTGTTTGTGTCCCTTCCTTCCCTGGAGGTGTGTTCTCTTCCCCTTCGCCTTCCCTTTACATATCTCTTTATGCTTCCCAATTATTTTCAATTGTCAAAACCAGCAAAGTCTCCATGTACAAGCTGCATAGCTGTAAAATCTTCCCAGATAAATCATCACTGGCTTCCATGCTCTTATCTTCACAACAAGACCTCTGGACTGATACACAAAGTACTTTCTGCACCATACTCTGAGCCATCAAGTAAAAATACCATGATGAGCCAGAGAAAAAACCAGAGCAATACAAAAGCTTGCTCCAAAGGACAAACTTGGGACACTCAGTAATACAGCTTGTGTCCATTCCAGCAGGGTAGATGGTATAGTTTCCCTTAATTTTCCCTTAGACAGGAAATGCAGGACATAGAAATCAAACAGAACTACCACACATGCAATATGAATACCCACATAGGATTCAGTCTTCACAGACATGACTCACCACTGACCTGAATTCCATGCTCAAAATTTCACTTCCCACACATTCTGAAGTAAATCTTCTCAAGCTCTTACCTGCTTCTTCAGAGAAAGGGCTAAGCTGAGTGTAGCCACAATGTTTCCTCTTGTCTTTACTGAAGATGCTGTCTATATTCAGAGACTCTCTTTTGGGTCTCCACGTTGGCCTGTACCTGCTAGATGAACTGGACTTAGATTCACTACTGGTACTCTCCACTTCCCAGTCGCGGGTGTGCGCAGAAAGGCTTTTTGAGGGTCGTGTTTCTGCCTGATCCACGGTGTTCCCTCCGCGAGGGGAATTCTGCATGGTTTGGGAAATCTGCTGTGGTCTGCTGTGGATCATATTGCTCACTGTCTCTTTAAATTCCCTCAGCCTGCTGGTGCTGCTGGATGGTTTGGGGGCAGTTCTGGGGGCTTGTTTCTCCTTCAAGGTTTCCCCTGCAGTTTGTAGAGACAGCAAAAGCCACAAAAATAACTTCAATTAAGCTAGCAGCCCTACTTGCAGCATCTTCATGCAGACTTTGAGAAGTACAATCCAAAACAACAAAATTGTAATATAAAATCCAACACTCCCTAAACAAACATCCAACCAAAAGAGACCTAAATATCAAAAAGCAAAGAGAGGACTAAATAATGACAAAGATGGAAGAAACAATGAGGGAAATGCACGTACCCACTGAGAACATTAAAAACATTCAGAAAGATACTGATATTTAAAATAAAGTAACATCTCTTGCCTTCACTGTGGTATCCTGATGACTGAGCCTCATCTCCTTTCCGCCTAGACCGGCTAGAACTCCTCTTGCGGTCTGCCAGCGAGCCCTTCTTTGAAACATGCCTCTGATTGCACTCACTGTCAGTCAGGTGGCCTGGAAGAAGGAAGAACACAGCGGAGATGACAAGAGCCTTCAGATCAAGTGTTCACTGTGCTAAGAGCAGCAGGGCTCTTGCTCCTTAGGAACCGCACACACTCCAGCACTAACTGGCAAGTTTAGGTAAGTTTTTGTATCTGTAAGTTTTTGGTTTGTCTTGGAGAGGATGTTCCATTTTTGAAGTCATAAAACAACAATACAACCCCTCCAACAATTCTGGTTAATGACAGCTTATCCAAGTGCCAAGGAAAATGTTGACTCTGCTTTGTCTTCTAACAGTCTAAGGACACCACTTTTTTGCTGTCAGTTTTAATGACTATGAACATGAAACTCCTGAGGACAGCTTGCCAGACATTACTCTGTTGAACAAAGACTCAAACACATGAACAAATTACCATCTAATAATAAATGACTACACATCACCAGCTGCTCTGCACTAACTATTCATCTCTTTGCCTGTAGCAAACACTAAGTAATCTGAGTTAGCCTAGTCTATACAGTGAAGAAGCCTCACTTGGCTCTCAAGGGCCAAGCCAGCCAATTCACATCTGCCACAAGCTAAGAGCACACCCACAAACTATGAACATGGATCAGCTGATACACAACACTCCCTTACTACAGCTTGTGTCTGAATGCCAGTATTTTCTCTTCAACACAATTTACTCCCCATTTCCTCATATCAAATGGGAATTAAGACTATTTGACATCACAGGTTTTCTGTATTGCCTTTGCTCAATTCTATGGTTCTCACACAGTCACAGTCCTAAACCTGCAAGCACAAACACACGCATGGCTTTACTCACGTGAGCAGTCCCAAGCAGAGATGCAGGATAAGAAGGGAATTTATGATAAGCTACAAAGACTTTTTTCTAGCCTTTATATCACAAACTTTTACCCCTCATAGGATGATAGGAAATCAAAGTCCCTAATAGCAAATAGTGGTCTAACAGCCCCCAGAGTGCATAGCTGGCCCTCCTGAGCCTTCACCCTGCTCTAGAGATTAGCATCAAAATCAACAACATTAAAAGCAGATTCTACGTATAAAATTGTACCTGCAACAGTTAAAAAACCAATTCACTGCAACTACGAATGCTACAAAGATATTACAAAAAATGAGCAGGAAGGAATCCTAACAATAAAAACCAAGCTACACAAGGTTCACTTTTCATTTGCAAAGGAAAGAGTCATTTTGTGGCGAAATTTTTTAGAAACAAGCAGACTACATAAAAGAAAAGAAATTAAGGAAGCAAAAGAGAAATGTTGGCAATGAAAATAAAAGATGTGTAGCATTTTGGTACATAAGTCTGTGCTTTGATGGATTTTTTTCCCCTTCACAGCATGGACTGCCACATATCTTCCAGGAACTCCAAGAACAGTATTATCCTTGTAGTGGCTCCCCCCAAGACAGAAGAAAGTGATGTTTCACTTCAGCATGCACAACTTCTCTAAACATTCCAATCTGATAAAGATTGTTTGGTAGGCATCCTTAACTACCATGAGAGAAATTATTTGACAGTATTTAGTGCTATTAGCACTAGCTGAGGATTTGCATTGAATAAAGCCCAGCTCAGTCTTTTAGAATGAAAGCTGCTGGCTTTGCATTAATATTTTCTTCTCCTTTCAAAGACTGCAAATATTCTCCCATTGTCACCAGACATCTAATTGCCATGGAGGAGATGTCAAGAATCAGAAGTCTCTAGGACACAGGCTTTGTTGTCTTTATTGGGACACTCTGAAACAAAGACTAAATCCAACATAATGCATGAATATAGGAATTTAAATCCCAAGGATATAAGCTAGCATTTAACACTCACTTTTTAAAATTCACTAAAACAACAATCCAAGACTTTTCAGTGCCTAGCAATGCTTAAAAGTTGTGTCTTGATGGATGTATCACTTAAACACCTCATCCTCTAGACTTAGGATGGCTTCACAAGCAAACAGTAATATTCAAAGGAAAAGTTTGGTTTTGCAGGAGTTCTGTGTGTGTCTAAGAGCATGTCAGAGAAGGAAATTAAATCAAATGGGTTAAGACAGAATACCCTCTACTCCCTCCCCCTGAAATCTCAGTTGCATGAATAGGGCAGCCAGAATACGCACATTTTTCTCAGCAGCACAGGTGGGCAGGAGCAAAGAGAGGGCTCGTGCCCCACTCCTCTGCCCCCATTCTGAAGTACCCGGGAGCCTGAGGTCATGCAACCCAATGGTGGAGCTTCCCTGGAGGATGATGTGGGGTAGGGTCCATAACTTTCTGGGCTGGAGTAGTGGGTAAATGGCCATTAAATGAAGAATCCTGCTCTTGCCCAGAATGATTCAGTTGACAGGTCAGTGTGGATGGCCTCTTTATAGCCCCACGGATCGCCATTTGATGACAGAGCAGTTGTATTAGTTGGCAGACTGACTTTTTTTGGAAAGGTAGTGGGTAGGTAAAAAAAGAGGGGAAATGCCCAGACAAGCGGTTAGCTAAGGGGATGGACCAACTATGGCTAAGGCTGAATCAGGGAAGATAAGGACAACTGAATTTAGGTGGAGAAATGGGCTAAGCTGAAGGGAATAACACAGGATAGAATCAATAGGAGAAGAAAGAAAAAGAAAAGGACAAAGTCACTAAAAATGACAGAACAAAAGGTTACATGCTGAACTTCATGCTTACATGTTTGCGACCATCCCCCTTACTCTCTTTTTCTGCCCACTTCTGCATGGCAAGTTTTGCAGGCAGGAACCTAATCCAATGAACTCTGTGCCATTTTGCAGACTATTTAAAAAGTATACCACTATCTCTTTCAATGTTGTCTTCTTTGTACTCCAAAGACAAACATACATTTTTTCACATCACTCAATTTCTGCTCCAACTTTCTTTTCTTTCTCACACCCTACCCTAAGGCTATGACTGGTCCCTACAGCATTAAGTATTTGCTAAAACACTGCAAGGATTGTTGGGCTATCTTAACCTGTGTATTACAGTTACTCGGGCCTCTGATGAAGAATGAAAGAATACTAAATAAAATGAACTTGAAACATTTTTTTCAGATTTTGATGTACCATCGATTCTACAAATGAACCAATTACAATACAAAAGAGGAACAACTTTACAAAAAAAAGACAAAGCAGTTTGACAGCTTTGACACTCTGGTGCAACCTAACAACTGCTGATTCTACTCTTGGGTCTTCTTAGAAAATCTATTTACAGCACATTAAAGTAACTTTTCAAACAGAAATAGCAGATCCTATTTCTGATGCTACAGAAGTCTGACCTTAACTTATGCACTACTTTTTTAGAAGTGATGTTAGAAGTTACTGCATGCAGAAACAGGCTGACTGTGGACACTGGCCATCAATAATTGAGGAGATCAAGTCTTTAGACTTCCAGTTAACCTCTTTTCAACTAGGACTGTGAGGCAGACTGTTCAGCTGCCCAAAGGAACATATATACAGACTATCTTCTCACTGGATATTCCAGTTTAACTTGCTTCCATGGCACAGGCAGGAAATTATCTTATGCACCTCACTGGTGCAGTAAATACTACCAGCACTTAAAGTCTTTAGTTCCCAAGTATGAGGGACTCTGGTGATGAAAGCACCTTTTCCAGACAGCTGCAACTCCTGAAATGAAGTAACTGCCCAGACATGAGTAAGTAGCTCACACAATTACCAAATCCTACAACAGGGCCATGCAGACTCCAACTCAAGAATTATATAACAGAGCAGGCAGTATTGTGGATAACAGAAAAACAAATCTTTAAATGCTTGTCTGGCTAGACACAGGTCTACAGAAGCCAACAAGACTTTTAAATCATGGGGTTTTTTTGGTGAATGCCAACTGTTCATTACAAATAAAAAACTCAGGATATTAAACACTGTCTGCTATTCTATTACAGGTTGTGTGCATATATAGAGATACTTTCAACTGGAATCCACTGCAGTCATCTTATCTAGTGACAATGATCACACACAGATGTAATGGTATCGGCTACCTGTGTCCCTGCTGCTTTGTGAAGCGGCATCATTCTCCACATTGTAGATGACTGTCCCCTGGGAGTCAGAGGAGAAGTGACTGACCACAGACTCGTGGTGTGCCTGTTTGTAAGGATAGCTGTCTGTAGAGGAATCTGTCCGGGTATCACTGGAGATGGAAGGTTCTCTCCCTGGAGAAAAAAGTAATGTCAAGGAAGCAATGCCAAATTTCAATCTTTTTCTGCTATAAAAATCAAGAAAAACTAAGAAAAGAGAGCAGGGGCAACTATACAGAAGTTAAGAGATAAACAGAATACCAAAGATACCAACTCAGATTCAAGAACACCAGAGATTATGGGAAAAGTTTGCTCCTTTGGAAGCAGGTAGACAGTGTCATTCCTTCTAAAACCCCATTTCTTTCTTCCTCTTTTATAAGTACAAGTTTACCAAATCTTTTTAATATGCAAAATTAAACTACATCCACTGGACTGCAAAGCACACATTAGTACCATACTGAAATTATTGCTCATTTTCAACACTTGAAAATGTTGATTGCAACTACAATATGAAACACTGCTCTGGAGAAAGCAAAAAAAATTACTCAAGTACAAAAATATTAATAAGTGTAACAAGAACATCATGTTATAATAACTCACTGGTTTGATCTACTATGACTCAAAAGCCACCTGGTATAAACTTTGTACTGAAATACTTTTATCCAAAGCAAAGTAACCTGCTCCTTCTCAAGAAGCCAGCATTGATCCCCTACTGAAAAGTATGAAGTATCATGATTCAGTTTCAATACAGTAATACTTGAACTCATTAGTGGAGGTGAGAAGGGCAATCTCCTCCCTCCACTTTTCAGTGAATAAAATTTAAAAAAAGTAATTAAAAGTAAAATCGAAACAGTTTGAAGACTATTGGTAATTTTACATATGTGATATATACACTCCTTAATACACAGGATATTAGTTTCATACTCATTTCTCCATAGAGAAATTAAAAAAGAAAAAATACGATAAAGAAGGAAGTCATTCTTATGTTTAACTGAAAACACTGACCTTGAAGGCACTTTGTATTTTTGGTGAGAACAAGCCCTGCAGTAAATGTCCTATTTAAGGACAGTTCAGATCTTTTGAAGTCAGAAACTGCAGTTATTGAAGTCATCAGCTAGTGTTTCTCTCTACATCCAAATCATACCAGGTCCTTCACTTCCCCCATCCCCCAGTTTCTTTCTCCAAACTTTTTTGGAAAAAATTGCTATCCAAACAATCAACAGTCTTAGACCAAGAGAGAGGTTCACAGATGAAACACTGGAAATCCTCCTCAGAATTCTTGTGCAGCTTTAACAAGCAACAAGGACCCCTGCTGACAATAATACACTCCAAAGAAGGAAAACATTCCACATGCCACATTTCAGAGTGAAGGCACAAGGCCCAGACCCCACACTGCTTACCTGAGTCCTCACTGTCATAGCAAGTCCTGCTATATTGCTGTAAATCCACCTGAGGGGGCAAGTCTTGCGTTGACACTGGAGTTCCTCTTGGATCTGCATAGAGCAGCAGCAAAGGCTGATAGTGACCCTTAATGCACTTTGTCACAACATCTTTCCATTTTGGACCAATCTGAATTGACAAGAAGAGGGAAAAAAAAAAAAAAGAAAAGAAAATTAAGGTTTTCTGTCATAATTTTCTCTAATAAGTTCTCTTTCCCCCCCATCACAATTATTTCAGAGTTTGATTTTCTACTGACATACTTTAACTCTTTTATGGCCAGCACTGACCTGGACTCAGCAAGAAAGCTCCTGAGCCAACCCAATTCAAATCCAGGTATTCATCATCCTATGGCTAAATTGATTACAGTTCCTGCTAAAAATACAACTACAAAAAAAGTCGTCACTCCCTTTCAGATTTTTTTCCATAAAAACCTTTTCATCCTCTGGGATGTTCTAACTTTGCATCAACCAAAAAGCAGAAGATTTTTTAATGAACAAAATGAACAATAAAAGATACCAAGACAGTAAATTCATTCAAAGCTAAATACTTCAGGTGTGCAAATCTTTCTGCTGTGACAGAACCTGTGCAAGCACTGACAGGCCAGGCAACTAATTCACATAGTAATACTCATCTCCCAGGTTTCAGCTGACACACTGAACATTTACTCCAACAAATTTGCTCCTTACGTGAGTATTCCACTAAAGCACTGCAGGACCTATCCTTGCAAATTTTTCTGCTAAGAAGTATGACTGAATATATGCATTAAGAGGTTTTCACTCATTGAGACTGTGTCTGACATTACTACAGGAGCAAGTTTTCCTCTCTCACCTTTGTGATTCCACGACTAGAAGGAAAAAAGGAGAGTGGCATGAAATAATGCCAAACAATCTAATGGATTATAATGTCCTGCCAAGATCCCAGCACTGGTGCCTTTAACGTCAAGGACCTCATGCTTGGTGAAAAGGCTAAAAAAAAGCACTAACAGAAGAGCGGAAAATTTGTTGTTGGCAGCAAGCACTAGGGAAGAGCATGTAGACACTCAAGCAGAGTTCAACAACAGGCACTAAACAGCTATACTGCTTGTCAGCAAGGGAACGACATGGGTGTTAGCTGTATGCACAAGCAACTGTACATTTTCAAACAACAGCATAAAAACAAGACTAGGAGCCAACAGAACAGAACTAAGAATAGGGCTTCTGAGATTTCTGGTATGCTTTTTTAAAAAATATTTCACTTTGCTGAGAAAAAAAGAGGAACAAATTTGTGAGTGGAAAACCAGCGAAAAACGCTCTCAAAATCTCTATAAAATAGAACGGATTTACACACAAGCAGCTAACAAATTTCCCAAAGAGTGTTTTCCTAAATATTTTTTCTCACCTCTTTAACATGAGCATCATCAAAGTACATCCACTTGCGGATTTTAGTCTGGAAGAAGAAGGTTGAATAGTGTTTTCCATAGTAACAGATCATTCCCACCAAATACAGCTCCGAGTGTTTTGCTCTGTCATCAGTTACTCTGAAGAAGAGCTTCAAGAAGGGAGGTAAGAAAAAAGAGAAATTAATAAAGTGCTCAGAATTTTACATACTGCTTTATATTCAAAGACCTCAAAGTACTATAGAGAGGTGCCAGGCTTTTATTTCAAAATATAGAGAAAACAAGGCAATAAGTAATCATGCAACATTTAAGCAAACTCAGAGACACAGACCAGAAATGGATTCTGACCAACTCACGAGATGGTCATAAATTGAGTTAGACTTGGAGTATGTGTACACTTGAAGGGATGACATTTACAACAAAGATAAAATACCTGTTACATAATTTGAATGTGGTTCTATTCCGAAAATTTGTATTCTGTGTCATGCTTGCTGATTATATCAAATACTGTTTAAAACATTCATCCCTTTTTGCAGAAATAAGGTGGTTTGGACGGTAAACAGCTGGCATTTATTCTGACTTGAGCAAGGGCTATCCAGAATATAGATAGACCAATTTATGATGCTAACACTTAGAAGATCAACTGAAGACATCAGCAGATCAAAACAATTCAGCACACAAGAAAAAAAAAATCTTGTCTATTTAATTGAATTTTGTGAATTTGAATTGCACAGGTCTCATGTTTTAGTGCATTACTGCTTTACTACACAAAGACCACACTGTTTCATAACCACATTTCCATCAACTCACGCTGATTCTGGTACATTGTGCACTGGACAATGCTTTTTTTATTTAAACATCATGTGTATTTATATATTAACTATTTTATGTAGTATCTCAATGCTGCAATAAGACACAGCTACAGTTTGGTACACCAATAATTCAGCTCTAAAGCATCAGTTAATGCAGAATAAGTGAATCCTCCAGGGAATCCTATTTAATTCAGTCTGTCATTCAATCACACAGTGCCAGTCACCATCTCTTAGAGACTGTTCAGTCACAAATAACTCTTCAGTGTTATGACCATACATTTCACCAAAAAGAGGAGCTAAAGGTAAAAAAAAAAAAACCCAACAAAAATCCCAAAGACCACTAAACTACTTTTTGTCTTCAAAAGAAATAGAAATAAACTTCTGTTCTTTAAAATGAAAGAGCACATATGTATTTTTATAGAAATAGCACAACCATGATCCAGAATTTCCTTTCACTTGAAAGTATTTTTGCAGTTTCAGACATTTCAGAAACTCAAGAACATAGAATTCACAGGTTTTTCTAAGGCTTTCAGAGACAGGTCAGATCCTTGGTTCTACCCTCTACTCCTCTTTTTATGGACACCAAAAAGGTGAAGCTGGTGACTTTATATTTTTTCCATTTGCTACTGTAGACTACCACAAAAAAGACAGCCTTTGTAAGTAGTGCCAAAATAAAAAAAAAAACTCACATCTCCCAGTTTAAGGCAAGTTCCCAGACTGTGAATCACATCCTCAGCCAGATCAGAATGGTCTGAGTCCCAAACCAAGCCAATGGTGATGATCTGTGGCGAGTTCATCAGCACACGACGAATACGGATCTTTTCCCCACAGTTACTCTGAGCATATAAATAAAACAAGACATGAATTTAATTCTTCACTTGTTACAATGTTAGGGCAAGGAACTAACAAGTATAAGTCTCAGAATTACAGCTTCCAAAGAGGAGTTGGTGAAACACAGCAGAAACACTCAGTGCCAAGGTAGGAGCTTCTCATGTCATAGATGAGATGTGCTATCAGGACTATCCTGCATTCTCAAGCTTTGAAGTGAACACTGCCAATCCTTCCTCCTGCTATTGATAATGATTAAAACATAAGAGCAAAAATCAAGCTTATTTAGAAAAAGATAAGCAAACATACATGGAAGATCCTAGTAACATTCTTAGGAATTGGACAGAAAGGTCACTTTTGGACAGAATCTCAGATTTAAAATTGTATGTACAGAGACTGATGCTTTATATGACAGCGTCAGGAAAAATTTTCTGCTTTGCTGTTAAATTTGAGTGTTTCTATAGGGTACCTCAAACATCCCATCTTTGACAGTATAGTTAGGTCTGTATTTGTATAAATATGAGAACAGTAACTGAAAGATGAGGAGATTACGAATTTTTTTAGTAACTCAAAGGACTTCTACAATTCTTATTTCCTGTTTAGATTTTCCTTCCCATTTTTTACTTTTTAAATAAGTACTAGTGCACTTTGCAGGGGAGAGGGGTGTCAATGATGCAATGGAGTGGGGGGGGAAATGACAAAAGCTATGACAAAGTCCATTTGCAACATTCCTTTTTTCCCTGCAGCACATCACAAAGGTATCCCTAGAAAATTGTAGGAAAAAACCATTTTCATACTGAGAATCATTTCTCTTGTCTACAGAGTCCAGTTTCCCAACTGGATATAATAATTTCTGACACTAAAACCAGGGAAGATATCACAAAGCGCCTCTTACCTACAGCAATCTAGAAAATTTCATCAGAATTTCAGTCCCAAACATCGAGAGACAAAAATGAAAAATTGAAAAAAAAAAAAAGAAAGAAACTGCAGAGGACTCTGATGTTTAAATGTAGATATGAGGTCTTAACATTAGGATGACTTTTTTCACCTGTATTTTGAAAGGTTCTTTTAAAGTACAGGCAATTCTGTTTATTACCTCCCAGCCTATCTTACTCTCACATTGTCTTCTTCACTTCAGCATTTTCAGCATGACAGCAGGAACATGGCATCCTGATAAAAAGCTTCCTTACCGTAACTTTGATGACACACTTAGCTAAACCTCAATAGAAAAGTTTTTTTGAGTATAAAAAGAAAGGAGCAGCAAATGCTAGTATGCAATTTTATTCAACTGATTATTTCACAAAGAGCAGTTTGCCCTGACCAAGAATGTCTTTCTATTAAATTTCACATTCTTTGGTTATTAAATAGATGGACTCATACGCACTTTTTAAATGACAATAAAATATCTTAATTTCTTTTACTTAGATAAGTACGCCACTACTTGCCAATATTAAAAAGTATATATTTCAATGGAGACTTTTACTGAAGGTTTCAGAGTTATAAACTGGGAGGGGAGCCAGGTATAAAATGGAAATACTTACACTGGCCCCAGGGACCAGGTACACAAGGCCTCCTGTTAAAGGTAATGCACCTAACAGTAGCATTATATGAAGCAGCAACTCTGCAGCTGTTTCCTGCCCTACCTATTAATCAATATATAAAAAAATTTGATGATAACTCTTTTTGCATATTTATTAAAAGGCAGAACAAGATGTTGAACTCTTACTTTAGAAATCTAGCACTTATGCTATACATAAACAATAAGCATCTATCCTTGTTTTAATGCTTGTGGCTAGTCAAAGCAGCACCCATCATCACTAAGTTTTCCCTTCCTTCACGGAGTACCTGTGAGACACTGAATTCACACCCAAAGAGAACCAAGGCTACTCACTGGACAGTTTCTCAGGTCCCCCATGGTGCTGGCATTCTGCAGCAGCTCTCCAAACATATCTGGAGTTGGCTTCTCCCGCCTCTCCAGCATACAAATAGCTTGATTGCTTCAGTATAGACAAAGCATGGAAAACAAAAGTTTAATAATAAAACCACAAACCCACGCTAATCTAGCATATGCTTCACCTAAATTTTTTATTAAATTAAGAAACTTAAAATACAGAACACTTTTTATATTTAACATTGTAGTACAGGAAAAAAACCACATAGTTAATTGTGAATTACTACATCTTCCACAAAAATACTGCACAAAGAAAACAAGTAGAACTGAAAACAGAAATAGATTGCTTGGTTTAAATTTTTTATCTTAAAAGAAAATTTAAGCAATTGATAAATACTTGGTTTCAAAATGAAATATCCGCTTCAAAATGTGCCTCCTTCAATAAGCACAATTATAGTAAAGTAGCACAGAAAGACACATTCTGAATAAAATTACAAACAAAAATTAGCATGGTACCCAATTTATTTCACTGTCCAAATTGAAAGAAACATATGTACACAAGAGTATTAGTGCTCAAAGCATGTTTCCAGCTTAAAATGGTTTCAGAGATGAATAAATATATTAGTATGTATTGCTATTTCTAAAATAATGCATGACTTAAGATCTACTGTGATATTTCCTAAAAATATTAAATACCATTTACATAACTATTTTGCCCTTTTTCTAATAAATAACATTCGGATATATGGTGCCTGCTGGAACCTAATGAAAATCTGCAGCTTGATGGAACAGTAGGCATCAGCCACAAGGGGGATGCTTGACAGTACTCTTGCTATAGAGGTGAAGTGGTACCTTTTAGGAGATCTGCATGTGAAGAGTACCTAGCAGTTTTCATGACAATTTTTTCTGTAACTATAGATATCACTGTAACTATGTATCTCACATGCCAGACATAAAACAAAGAAAAGTTATTAATCCTAATAAAGATTTCAAGACAGAAACAAATAACAGATTCCTGCCTTAATCAGATTTTAAAACCTTCTAACCGAGCAGCCATATACTCAAAGAAGACTTCTCCAGCATTAGCTCAAACAATCTGCTACAGACTTAGTGCTCATGGTCTGTGCAGCACCTTTAAAGAAAGGTCACAGTGGCCAGGGAAGTTCTCCCTTAACTAGATTAAACAGGAGCTATATATTCATCCAAGAAAAGAGGATTTGAGAACTACAGGCTGGTCAGTCTCACTCCACCACCTGGGGCCATGACAGACTAAATCAATCCCCTTGGAAATCAACCCCATGCATGTGAAGGATAAGGTGAGTGAGGGCAGTCAGCACAGGTTTACCAAGGGCAAACCATGTCTCCAGTGAGAACCTGCCTTTCTGCAACATCCCCTAGTTACTGAGGAACTGTCCTGGTCACCATGAAGGAGGAAAAAACCTTCCAGTTCAGAACTGAAACAGGGAGCCCAGAGAAGTCGTGGAATTTTTGTCCTTTAAGCACTTTCAAAACTCAGCTACACAGAACCCCAAGCAGCCCAATTTAGCTTTGAAGTTTGCCCTGCTTTAAACAGGAGGATGGAGTAGATGTCCAAAGGTCCTTTTGAATGCAATTTTTTTGTTGTTTTTCTTATCTGTCTTCTTAAATCACTTGCTCAGACATTAAAGTCTTTCAAATGCACATGAGTCCTTGCTACTACAGTTGTCAAGATTCAGAATCATAAACAAGCAGACACACTGATCCATGCCTAAACTACCATCTTCTGCTTCACTAAATCCTCATGTTCTGTATCAGAGTTATCAAAGCTCTGCCAACTTTGAACAAATCATGTTCTAGGCATTTAATCAATAAAGATCATAAAGATCCAACTGCAATACCAGGGTGGGAGGAGAAAAAAAAGAAAGAAAAAAGTGGGGGGGTGGGGGCAGAGGAGGGGGATACCTGTGAAAAACTCAACTCACCAGAGTGAAGTTGTGGAAATATAATGTACCATCTGGATGAAAGGTAATGGGTCAGAGGTGGCACCACAACTGGTACAAACACACTAAAGAAAAGAAAATATAATACATTGACAAGATGAAACAGGAATTTCCACTGCAACACTTCTGCCTATACATTTCTTTACTGTGGGAATGCATGTTTTAGGAATGAAAACATAAAACTTGACAACTGGCCCTTGGCATAAAGCACATATCTTTACCTCACCTGTTCAAATAAAGTCATTGCAAACTTCTGGTGGGAGACACAATGTGGTGCAGTGCAAATGTCTTCCTTTGTCTCATCTGCAATGTGGAAGTGAATTCGCATTAACAGGTTTTCCTAGCCAAAGGAAAAAAGGAAAAAATGCATTAGATAATTTCAACTGCAGACAAAAGTTACGATACAAATCACAAAAGCATGCCAGATGCAATAATGTTAAAGACAGAAGGCTCCTGCAAATTCATGAAAGTTACTTCAAAAACAAAGAAGTTGGTATTTCTTGGATAAAAAAAGGAAATGCCCTCCACTTCTGATTTGAAATGCTGGATCAGGTAACCATTTATTTTATTTAATAGCACTGCTGAAGACTCTGCTGCTGATTTTTCTGTCCAGTTCTCAAGCATCCATGGATATGACCAAATGTAAAACAATACTTATGCAGTTTTAAAAATCACTGGATTGACACTAACTTCTCATCAACACAAAATAAATCAACTTCTACATTCCGTGAGAGCTTTGAAATTTGCCACATCAACTATATTCTATTAAAAAGGGGGAGAACTAATAAATGAAGAGGCAGACTAAATTCTGTATGAAACAAAAGGACCAAACATTTCCTAGATACTAATTAATACAATCGCATCTGTTTTAAAGTTTCCAGGAATCCTTGTCCCAAGACCGTCTCTCCTCCCACTGTTGCCAACATTAATCTGTGGGTGCCAGAAATCTCTTGACAACTCTTCTAGCAGAACACTTTTCACTAACACTACTAGCTGCCTGGGTGGTTTATGGGCCTGCAATAAACAGGTTAAGATTAATTACTTGGCAAAACAGCTCTAACATTGTACAACTTTCCTTGAAAAATCTTCCTGTGGAAATGCAATTTCAGAAAAACTGGCAAACAAAATGTCCTTCCACCCTTTTAAGGAGATCCTTAAAACTCGAATCCTGGATCATTCTTTTAGTGCAATTTTTTCACAATTCACATCTAAAGCACACTGCAGAGGGCAAGCAGCACACATGCAAAAGAAACTGTAAAAAAAGTTACCAATGCTATTACCATTTCCAAATCATTAGTCTGAGGATCCCTCTGTGCACTTTTCCAGGCCAGACATGCAAAGTCTGTTGCAATTTGGGGAAAGAAAAAATAGTGGGGAAAAAATTAAGGGGAAAAAAAAATCAGGGAAGATTGGGTACTGGTGGGCCACATCTCTGCCTGTCAAACCACCTTTCAGTTATACTCACAAAACATTCAGCAGCATCATCCATGATGCCCAGCTGGAAGCGTTGCTCATCCTGAAATGTCTTTGCAAGAGCAGTGCGCAGGGCATCAGAAGGCAGCACCTTCTCACTGCTACACTGAAACTGGTTGAATATACCCTAGCAAAAAAACAGAAAGACACTTAAGTTACTGTATTTTTCAAAATATGACTCAATTTATATGAAAACAAACAACAAACATTTAAGTTGTTTGGATCCTGCAACACACAGATACTTGTACAGTACACAGACTACAAGAACAAATCCCAGGAGTTCCTCCTTTGAAATCATACGCACCTTTGTGTATTTCTTCCTTTTCTTTCACAGATACAAGGGAGGGTTCGCAATTTAGGATAAAAATTCCCTCAGTGTCAATCCCCCCTGGATCTATTTGTCTTTCTCCAAATCTGATTCCTGAAGCAATGAACACCAAAACATTGTGCTTTTTATTTCCATCTCTCCCTCTCCATTTAACTTTCTAACTTCCAGCTTACCCATGCCACCTTGTTCCCTCTTTTAAGCAACTCTTTCCAAACATTTCTAGCTCTTAAACGGCCACAAATTGATACTTGCACACTTTAAGAAATCTGCCCTTCCTAAGTCCAAGTGGGTAAGAATTAGATGACTTTTGTATCAGCATGCAGGAGGGAAAAGGCATGATGTGCACAGGAATAGCAGTTCCCATGTACAGCCAGCTGTTCATTTGCTGCCATAAACCTGCATTTTCATAACTAACTCACACATCACCTGGGTAACAACCATTTGCAAGGATGAGCAGTTCTAAGAAGACACATTATTTTGTGAAATGTGGGTTATATGCATGGAAGTTCTGTACATATTCCCAACTGATTAAACACGCACATTTATTTTGTGTGCTTGCCTGCACATGTGTGTGAAATACCCAAAACCTCATCTGAACAGTTAATTTTCACTGTGCCCTTCCTACAAAAACAGGAACATAATTCTGTATGCAAGATATTCAGTCTAAGTAAAAAACTTCTAGTCCTTATTTTAATACAAGACAACTCTCCATCACCACAGTGCTCTACTTTCTACCTCATTTCATATGACAAGCAACCATCTTCATCAGTGTCAATCTCAAAATTCTGCCTGTCTTTTCCTATAAAACTGTCCTCATAATTTCTCTAAAGACAGTGGAAAAGCTCAATTCATACTGCAAGAGAGGAAAAAGGGATCACCAGTCTGCTTTTCTGCATTCTAAACTTAGTAAGACGAGGAAAACAAAAATCAAACTGTTTTGCCTGCTTGATATTCTTTTAAATCTATATTAATCTGCAGTGATTCATAATTCTTCCTTTAATTACAGAAACCTTCTCCCCAACATACTTAGGATCTACAGTAATTGGAAGTCATCTAAATTTTTCTCTCCTTTAACTATTTTTACTTGTTTCTCATCAGGAAATGGGAAGGTAAGCTGGGAGGTTTGCCAAATGGAACAATCTTGTCTGTTTTGAGGAAGCTGGAAAAAGTGCCAAGCACAGCTGTCACTGCACAGGCAGCAAACCACCCTCCATGCCCCTGCCATTTCTGCCCATAGCAATGGTACAATTTGTAGTGTTGACATAATCTAAAATAGATGTAATATGCCTATATCTCTTTACTGCAACTTTTATTTTGGTGGTCCTTAAGGTGCTCATTGATGGAAAATAGTCCATTGTGCTGAAGCTCACAGCTCTTCTATTATTGCCTTTATTAGAGTATCTCAGAAACATGAGAAAAGGGTAATGAAAAGAAAGCCATGAGGCAGTATTATACTTCGTGAACTACAGACAATACCCCCCTCAGTTATCTTGTACATACATAAAACAGAAACAACAACAAAGTCTCTGCACTTAAACTTGATTGCCACTTCTGTCACTCTGATAACTGAACAAGTTTCATGTTTCATTAGTGAATTTCCTCATTTCAGTGACCCTTAAAAAAAAAAGGCAGTGAAACACAACTCCACCCTGCTTCACATTTTGCATTAAATCATTTAAAAGCACTCCAAAATATTCACAACTGTGCTTCAGAAATGTGTGTATTCTATTTATTCAATCTCACTTCATAGATCTGAGACTTGTCTAGCAACTGGTCAACAACCTCACTGCCATGAGCCGATGGGCAGGATCTGGTTTGCTTCAATGAGAGCCCTGAAATGGCTTTGCACTCCTGAGGGGTGAGAAACAATGCAGGCTTAAACTAGGTAAAAGGAGAAGCAAACAAGGAAGCTGAAACTCTTCTTCTAAACTTCTATCTTTAAAGAAACAGTATACTTACCATGGAACAAAAAATAATTAAGCAATGTCAATTCTGTGAAGAATGCAAAAATCAGTATGTAACAGATTCCAATATTACATGGAAGAATGCTTCCTCAAATTTGTAATGACATAGCACACAATGGTATATAGTCCTATTTAGATTACAAAAGAGGAAAAAAAACTTAAAACTGGCGAGTAATTGAGCATTTTAATTTAATAAAGATCAAATCTTATTATGGTATTGCACAATGCAGTTTAGAGCACGTAGGAAGTCCCAAAAGCACCTCAAATGGAGTCAAAAGTACTCTGGAACACAGGGAGTTTGGTTTTCCTTAGGTTTCAGTCACTGGGTAGGACTGGGGTTTTGGGGAGGGAGACGGGGTTGTTGGGGTTAATTCCCCTTTCTTTTTCAAGATAGGTTCTCTGCTCCCCTTCAGAACAAGTCTATCTTGTCTCTCAACCTCAGACGAACAGGTGTGGCATTTCCTGCAATTTCATCACTTCCCATTATCTAAGTCAGATCTCCCTCATCAACTTAAGGTCTTGCCTGTGAGCAATACTGTCAAGTGCTCAAACATTGGTTCCCTATAGAGGTATGGAAGCCAGCTGGGTGCAGACCAGGAAAGCACTCCTCGTTCTGCCCCAGGAGTTCTCATGGCACCTTTCTTCCAAGGGACCGTGGAACATGAGAACTTCATAAATGAAACATTCAAACTTCATTCTCCTCCAAAAATGCCTTCAACTTCTTCTGAAACTGAAGATGATGGAAATTCCATCAGTGCACTCACAGCACTGATGATCTCTTTCAATGCCTACGTTCCAACACAAACGGGCGAAAATGCTAAGTTTCTTCTATTTTACCTGTTTCCAGTAACTAAAATCAAGGAGGCAATACAAAAAAAAAAAAAATTTAGCTTAACATAAAATCTAAGAATGATTAATACTGTATTAATAGCAGTACTTTGACTTCTACACTGAGGAAATGGTTCCTGGAATGTTGGCCCGTCTACAAGCTACAACAGAACAGTGTGAGCAAGGGATTTTTCAGATAGCAAGTCTGTGTTCTGGTTATACTGCATTCCTATGAGAGATCTATACGGAAAAGAAGCCCATCTCCCTTCACATCCCCTTCCCTACAGCTCTTCATAAGTCTGGAAATGGTAGCAGAGAATAAAATTTGGACGTGCATGTGCTCTTTAAGACCAATTCACTAAGTCCATCTAGTTGCATATAGTCCTTCCCCAAATACTAAGATCAACTCCCAACTACATTGTTATCTTTCACCAGCTTGCTCTCAGATGGGTCCAACCTAGAACTTCCTTAATCTTCTTACACTATCAACTGTAGGGCCTCACTCCATTTTTTTACTATTCAGAAGGCTTTTTCATAGTTTTTAAACTGAAGGCTTCATATCCTTTCTACTACTACACAGCTGGGCCCCTGGCACACATCAGAACAAAGCCTTGCAGTCAGTGGGCTTCCAAAATAATGTCCTCGACTTTGGGAACTTGGGAGTGGGGATCAGTATGAACTTCCTAGATGTACACTGATCAAGGATCAAATAAAGGAAAACAACCTAAGTTTTGAGACCAGGTATATTTATCATACAGCTCTTCAAGAAACCTTGAAGACATTTCAGAACACTAAAATTCACATGCATGATCATAAACTAAGTTTTTTTCACCTGGTTTACTGATTAAAGATAACAAGTACTCTTTTAGGTAATCCATGGGCTTGACAGGCATTCTTGGGAGTTCTTTTAAAGATCTGAAAGTCGCAATAACTGCAACCCCCCTCCTATAGCCTACAAGATCTGCTCCCAATTATCTTTAATAGTGTTTGGAATAAACTTCCTCCCTAGGAAAGAAGTATGCCATTTATTTGGGGTAAACTGACATCTGCAGTGTGTAACTAACCATACTGATGAAACAAACCAAATTTGATACACATTCACATGCGACTTTCTAATCAAGCATGCAAAAGTAGGCTGACATAAGAATAAATTGATGGGTGAAGACAATTGGGAACAGCTATTGAATCAGAACAGTGTTTATGCACTGTAATTTTGAGCTGTGTCCTTGGCAGCTTTCTGGGAACTAACCCTTCCAGAATTATATAGAAGCTTTTTCAGAATAGGGATATCACTGCAGCTCTAGTGGTATGGTATTTCAAAGAACAAAACATGTTCCCCTCACCTTAGTATTCCCTACACTAATCAATTGTTTCTGGGTTTTGGTGATGGGATTTTTGCTTGCATGATTTTTTAAGCTTTCTCTCCATTCCAGTAGCATGTCTTTCTCACCCTGCTCAGTGCACCTTTTTTTCTTGCCTGTAGTACCTAATCTCTCATTCAGAACATCACACTCTCCCACTGAAGCCTCATACTCAGTACAATAATCTGTTTCAAATGGCTGCTAAAAATAATTTTTCTCCTATCAAAACACAACAGCCTCCCATACCCACAGTATTTTCACTTGCTCAATTTCTTCCCCACATTTCCTCATGTTATATTCACCTTCAAGGCTGCAACAAATTCCATGTCTATTTGGTTTTGTGTCTTTTGATCTCTTTTCAAACTTCTAAGTCTGGTAACAATCAAGCTAGATTTCCATTCTTTCCCTTCTTTTTATGTACCTTCCATTTGTGCTCACACTGTACCCTGAATATTAAGATCAGGTCCCCAGCAGAGACTATCAAGTCAGGCACTTCTGGCTACTACCAAAATCAAGTAAAAATAATACTTCCCACAAGTCTTGTTTATGAAGGTGGCAGGAAAAGAAATTCAAATCATAGAATGTGCACATCTACTAGGTAACAATTCATTAACTGCTTCATCAAGATCAAAGCAGCCAATTGTTATTTGGAAGCTTCAATTACCAGTTTATTAACTCAGGGAACTGTACTTGCTGCTAGTTTATTTGGCAGGCAGTTAACTGCAAGTGCCAACTGATGGAAAATATTCAAACAATAAAAGTAATCATTTTATGTGTTTTGACTACTGTTCTACCTGAAATAGTACTGTCATTAGAAATAGAGCATAAAAAAGAGGATGTAATCTTTGCAACCAACTTATTATGGTCTCAACCACATGATGAACATTTCATAATAAATCACTCAATTTCAAGCAAGTGGCTTATGAGAACCAACTGTAGTCATTCCACTTGTTTAAAGTGCTGTAAAACCCTACTGTTCTCCATTTTCATCTTAAACAACATCATCTCTACACAGAAAATTCACATTCTTCCTGCTTTTGTTGCACATGACAAAACAACAGAAAAGACCAGCCCTATTAGAATGTATCAATCAATAGAACATTCTTCTTTGTGACCTACAAAAAACACTCAGTGCCGTATCCTGGCACTATGGAGCTCTCAGTACAATCCCTGGAAGGAGAACAAACTCTCTGTGGCATGCTCAGTACAGTGGACGGATTTCCCCCTTCCTACCCTCTTCCAGCTGTGATAAACACCAAAGCAAAGTCATGCTGAAAAAAAAGGAAAATAAACCAAATCATAGTAGACTTCATCATAAATAATAAATCAAAAAGCTGTTCCAGTGTTATGGCAGGCAAACCACATAGTGGTAAGGACAACTGGTATATTGAAAAAAATACTTAAATAATGCCACATTTTAAGGGGCAGTGTTTGGGGTTCCAGCACAGAGTCTGCAACTCTCTCTTTTTATAGCTGTTGATGCAAGGTAACTTCCAAATAACCAAGGAATGCATATCTGGAATGATATCAAGGTTCATTTTCTAGCTACATAAACACAGTCTGGGAGCACATCAAGTTTTAAAATGACTTCAAGCATTTGTGAAATGGGAAGTCTTCAATGTGATACAAAAATAAAATGTGATTTGATCAGGTATGACATCACTGTCCTGTGATCCCATATTTGAAATTACAAGTAATATTTAGAGAGCTAACTGAGCAATTACAGTAAATACAGTGCATGACATCCAAATTCCTAGAAACAGTTGCAACAAGCCAAGAAAGTGTGGAAAAAATACTTCTTCAGTGTTACTCCATGGCTAAATTTAGCTTAGAGGAGACTATCTTCCTCTAGAGCCAAAAGGAAGAGGATGTCACCTTCAGAGCAACATTTCAGAGGAGGAGAAGGGCATGAAGCATCTCTGTACAACACAGATGGTGTCAGGTATGCTGTGAAAGGACCCTGAAGTGGGGGAACATGACATAGGCTCCTCTCCACAAGTACTGTCCCTTTCCCAGGCCAGGCTGGAATCTGAACATGCCAGCATGCTCTGAAGAAGGGTAAACATGTCCTGCCTCCACCTTGCTTGGTGTGGACAAGTGTTTTGGGCAGATCCACCTGACAGCATGCAAGGCTAATTACCTCTCCCCAGACCCTAATAGGAGATTTTCGCATGGTATAGAGCTCCAAATTCTGGTGTTCCCACTGGATCCAGCCACTTCTTCTCCCTCATCTTAGCAAAGCCTAAGGCAAGATTCAAGAAAAAGAGGATGTCAAAGACCTGGAAGCTAATCCAGCATTATCCTCTGGCAGGACAATAGTTAAAGGCTTCCAGAGCAGAAAGGAGAGCTGGGGCAGGGGAAGAGATGGGCACAGAAGGGAGGGGATGACCCTGCTGCCCTGGAACACAAAACATGCTCTTGGTGATGCTTGCAGCATTAGGTGCACATCAAGCACATAATCCCACTTGTCTTACAGAAGTTTACACATAACATGTACCAGACAGACTTTTACAGGAGGAAGAAAATAGAGCAATTTGAAAACACTGATCCAGAGGGCAGCAGAGAACGAGTAAACACCTTGAACAGCCTTTTCCCTCCTTCTACTGCCTGCTTAAGGAGAACATGAAGATGAATGGGACCATCTCCATGGTTTGGGGCTGTCCCTTGTGAATATCCCTACCTTTTCAGCTGCTTTCAAGCAAGACAGCTTACATTTCTGGTGCCCAGAGGTTTTTTTAGGGGTTGAGGGGAGGTCTGGTAACCCCCAGTTTCACTTAGAGTCAAGTGACAGCCCTTATAACTCACCTTTATAATGGTATTTGACTTGATAGCAACACAAAAAGGGGGAGGGGGGAATTTTCAAATACTTATGAACACATATCAACATTTTACAAAAGATAATAAAAGTGAAAGCTTGGCACAATATTACCCAGAGAAAGAGTTTCTGGAACAGGCTTTGGTAGGATGCAGAGCAATGTCCCATGAAGAACAGACTGCACATAGAGTAGATGCAAACTTTTTGATCCAGTCGGAATCTATTTACTTTTTCAAGTTTTGGTTACTGCCCACTTTCATAAATAATTGTCTGGGTAATTCCTCAATTGCTTATGTGTTCTTTAGGGTTTTTGTGAGCTGTAGGAATTCTGCACACAACCAGATACAAGTTTGCCAAAATGTGCAAAAGTAGTAGAGGATTTGGTGCAATATTACTGTTTTACTGGAAATTCAGGGTTGTAAAAACTGCCACCTAGGAACATTATTGCTGAGAACTTCAGGTCAAAAAAAAAGCCAAACAAAACCAAAAACACACACACATAAAATCTTTGCAGGTATCTGAGAGTGAAGAGACAGCAGCAAATTTTTCAAAAGCTGCTTATTAAAAAATAGACACACGGCTGCACACATAGAATTTGTGAATTCCATCACACCACCTGTCATTTCCTAGTTTATGATAGCACACTACACAATTCAAGACATCAAAAACAAGGATTGTACCAACACAACTAAACATTATTTGACCCAATGTCTGCTTTTAGTACATATATTTCAGAGATCCTGTCATTTTCCAGTTTTCCTGTAGTGCTTTCCCTCTCACACCAGCACTGCTAATCCACATGTACCTTTGTCTGCAGTTTATCTTTCAAGATCAGTAACACAAAGGTTCATCCTCTCCTTCTTTCTGCAATATTCTTTCACATCCCTCTCCCTCTTTTTTCAGTATTCTATACAGAAAGGCTTTTAACTATTATCTCCATATTAAAACCTGGACTCAAGTGCAGAGTTGAGAGTCTACTTTCATTCATGGCAGAACCTGTCTGATCTCCTGGTATTTCCTTGATCATGTTTTTCAGTTAAACCCCAGAACGGCAAAAGCTTACATTCATGGTAAATTCCTAAATCCTTTTCTTTCTGACCTCATCTTGGCTAACAAAGAATACCAACAAGCACTTGACATTACTCAAGGGTATGATCCAAAAGATACCTTTAAATTATCCCACTGAACTTAATGAACTCAAACCAGATCATGACTAAGTCTTGTCATTCCCCTTTAAGGAAGGGGATATATTTTATGCTCCATCTTTTCTGTGTCTGAAGAGCTGTATCTCACTTTGGATGCACTACCTTGCTCCTAACCCACTGTTACATCCTCTTCCGATGATACTGCTGTAAGTATCATCCTGTCTCATCATTTCAATAGATACGTCTTGAGACAAATTTCCCCTCAAAAACAGATAAATTCTCTCACTTCATGCCTTAACAGTCTCCCCTTTAGTGTTCATTTGCCAGGGAAAACTCAACAACAACCCAAAAGCTCCCTACATAATTCATTTCAAGCCCGTTCTCTACCAGAGCACCTGTGACGTTACTTAAAAGCAGCAAGACAGCTGTTATATCATAAATATTGCCTGGGAAGTCAGATGATCTTAATTTAACCCTGCACTCTCTATTTAATCATTTTTATAAGACACAGTGTCTGCCATTTTTATTACTGTACATAGAATTCATGACACAAATTCTCTACAATTAGTTTATATATTTAGTTGGATTTTACAACGCATTTGTGATCAAAGATGATGTTTAAGTCTCAAGTTCAGAAAGGAAAATCACTGCTCAGGAAGATTAAAGCTAGGTATTTTCATCATGTTTGCATCATATACATTTCTCCCACAAAAAGCCAGGGGCTTGAGCTAGCAAAATTTAGAAAGGGGGTCACAAAAAACCCCCAGAATGCAACAAATTAATTGATAGAGACAAACAGAGACACAGGATTGCACAATTTACTCAAGTACATAGCAGTACTCCAAATCAGAGCTAGCATCTAGATCTTACTGTCCAGGCAGCCTCTATGACAGTCAGTTATTGAATCTGCAGCTACAAACAGAATTGATGTTTTTTAAAACAGAGACTACAAAGAGCTGAGCCATTTAATGCAGACATCAATATTTACAGTAGAAAATAGCCTTTTAGTCTTACATAATCAACAGTTTTGAACTGTTTGAAGAAAGGCTTAGCTAAATGGCCTTCCCTATCCTGACATTTTAAAGTAACTCTGAAGGGAAAGGTAAATGGTGATGAGCACACTGACTGCATACAGTATTATATTTGTATACCAAATGATAAATCGGAAGAAATAAAGCAAACTTGTATTTTACTGTCTGAACTAATGGAGACTCACAATGACCTGCACACCATTAAGAAGAGTCCTTTGTGACTGAAACCTTACCAAGACATTTGAACACGTTTTAGAAACTGGATCCTGGACCACTAGCTATCATCTTTACCTTGTTCTCACATATTTTCAGGTGCAAGTTTGATTATAAATATCAATTAAATATCATAAATATTTCTGCTCAAATTTTTAAAGAATGGTTTTCAATGCATTTCTAACTTTTACCTTAAGAGCACAGAAGATGCAAGAATCACCCATACATTTGTGCGTTGTGATCTGCCGGAAACTGCGGCGAAAAATGTCCAGGTGCCACAGAACCTGAAACAGAAAAGGGGCACAGCCAATTTTATGAATATATAACATTAAATATTGCATAAGCTTCCGATTAAATTGCATATGCTGAATAATCCAAGAAGTATACCAATGTCAGCAGTGATCACCTTCAAAGGGACGCCTTTTATCTAACTGCAAGTTGATGTTTTCAACTTTCTTCTTTAGCTGTAACCTTCACATGCTCATTTACAGTATGACCTTCCTCTGAATTTACTGCCTTATGCTTTTAGATTGGAAAACTCACTTCTCCATGCATGTGGCAGTGCTGGCTTAAACAGCACCTGCTCTGACTGCTCTGCTGTGCTGGCACCAGGGCCAGCCACAGGGCAACTGCACCACAAAGCTGAGCAGAGCTGCTGAGGACACCCCCAGGACTGATGGAGATGAAACTCTTCCTTTCTTCCAATCCCACACAGCTTTCTTGTTCTGAGCAGAAAGCCCAGATTATGAAGACACAGAGCACCAACAGCATATACATAAACGAGTCCGTGGAGAGGAAACAGCAGAATGCTAAAATCCGTTATGCCAAATATTACCATTCCTAAGTGTGCTGACAGGCCATGATTACTAACCCCAGCCTGTTAGGGCAGTCACAGCTTTCTCTCAGGTGAATTATGGTGGTAATACCAGGTGTGTGACTAGGTAGGGTCATAGCACAGAAAAGCAAGCGGGCATTCACATGTTCCGCTAGCAACAGTGAGAGGTGACATCTGCTCTAACAGCACCATGGTTTTTATTCTTCAGCTTTACCACTAAACCTGTACACTCTCGGGAAATTATTCAAATTTGTATCCATAAAATAGCAACAATATCCACCTCTGAGGTGTTCTATAGTGAGCTCTTTATGTATAAATGTGGTCAGGACTGGCTATTTCAGCTCAAACTAACTTTCCTGCAAACCTCAGTCACCAGCCTTCCTGAAGGCAGAAGTCTGCACTGAAAGAAGCCCTGACCTAAATCACGTCCTACCAGGTTCCGGACAGAGCAGCAAGGTCCAGGCTGACATGTGACTGGCTAAATGCTTCATTAGCACAAACAGAGGAACCAAACTTCTTATTTCTGATGAATTTGCCTCAAGTAATTGGCTAGAAAAAATTTAGCACCCTGGCAAAATTTGTGCAGGTTTCAAGAAGTGTTTTCAACTGGAACTATTTTGTTATTTAAACCATACTAATATGTAATATTCAGTAAACACATTTTTAAATATGATCTGTAAGTTTCCCAAAAATTCATAATTGCCAGGGCCATGTTTATACTCGAACTATCCCTGTACTTAAGGGCCTGGGAGGAAATATAAGCCTTGAAAACATTTGATTACAGACAAACATTCCTGAAGAACTACTTCCGACTTTACAAAAGGACAAAAAAATCATATTTAGAAATGAATCCAATTTTTTATGCAATTGCCTCTGGAGTTTAGCTTGAATGTTTAGAGAAAGTTGTAAGAGTGAGGAGCAACAAACATTCAAGAGCATTTCAGACTAAGTGTTAAAAAATTAAGATATACTCCAGAGGTATATGCATTTTATGAAACGATTACCATCTTGCCTTTTTTTTTTCATTCAGCTCTGATTCTAAGTACTTTCAGTATCCTGTCTCTCTTCAGCTTTAGAAGAAAAGGGTTTCTGTAGCAGATTAAAGACCAGGTCATATGCTTTCATCTTCATGTATGGTATACAGCTGGTATTAAGATCTACTTAGTCCAGACCTAGGTTCACTAACTCAATATTAGGAAGCAGCTGGTCATTACACCTTGCAGCTTAATAAAGGCAATCGATACAGAACATCACTAAAACTTCTCTTTGTCCTGTCATTCCTAACATATGAAGCCTATTGAGGATCATAGTCATACAAATATGTATTATTTGCACTAGGGGTATATGGAAGCCTGTAGCTCAGAACCTGATTGTGCCCATGGAAAAAAAACTAAACAGAAGTCAAACCTACAGTGATACAGTCTGTTCTGCACAGACAAGTCATATGAAGGGATGGAAACTGATGTGAAGGGGTATTAAGCCCTGCTGCCAAAATTACTGAACCTCAACCATCAGATATTTGAAGCATCTAAATGGTGACAACATCTCTATAGCAGAAAAGGTTTTTCTTCTAATTCTTCTAAATCAAAAGGCAAACACTCAGCCATTTAAACTAAGCTACAAAGCAGCAGCCAGAAAGAAAACTGAACTACATAAAGTGGATCTTGTATAGTTATTATCAAACCTTGACTGGTTCAACAAAAAAAGTTTACTTTTAAGGAGTATGCATTCTGCAAGCTATGCAATATCCTATTATTTTAAAATACAATTTCTATGTATATTTTTAGCATGGGTTGACATTCTAGAAGCATACACATACAAGACATTCAAGTAAATGATGACTGTGTAAATGCTATTGAATTCACTAGGAAAACTTGAAAATTAAAAAGCTGTTCAACAACTCAATCTGCTTTTCCAAATGTAGCTTTATTCTATCTAGGCCCACCAAGAGTTCTGTACTCGAGTTTGGCTACATTGCACAGTGCCTAGGAAAACACTGCAATAGACAGAGGGCAAAACCAGGAGCATTCTTTATTCTGTGCTCTTACCTGCAGCGCACTATTCAGGAAGCAGCTGTTCTGTCCGGGTTCATTGCTGAGACCTTTACTGGGTGCTATGGAGGTGGTATTTCGTGGAGTAAACATGCCCTGTACATTGCCCCGACCCACAGAAAAGTAATTTCTTTTCCAAGACATCTTCCAGTTTCAGCTGCAGAAAATGCAGGTTTAGGTTGGCAGAATATTTGACGTGATCAGATGCTTCCTTTCAAAAAATTTGAAACTGAAACAACACCAGTCTTCCTTAAAATATAGTTTAAACAGTATTTAGCCTTTTGTCAGGACTCAAGGAGCTTGCTTCTTTTAAATCCAGCCCGGGATGCTATTCTTCATTTGCTGTTTATGCATGCAAAAACCTCCTTTAAAAGCAGCCACATAGAACATTTGCAAAGGGATTGAATCCATGGTTGTGCAAGTTCATGTTAAGCTGCTTCTCCCTTTTCCAAATAGGCAGCAACTTCAGAGAACAAATGGCAAATCAAGGAGGTCCCAGACTCAAGACGAGAAAAACAACTTCCTCCCACACCCCCAAAAACACAGCTTCTGTAATCCTTCTATAATCCTCCAGAAGAACACGGGAAAAATCCAATTAGTAGGGGTGCAAAGAAACCAAAACACAACCTTGGCAGCTCTCTTTCAGTTACATGTATCTTGGGTGATGAAAGAGACATTAGCCTCACAGGGGAAAAAGAAGTAACCCCAGAACTTGAGAGAGAAGAGCTCAATAGCAGCGAGACGTCTCCGACACAGCTCTTCTAATTCTGCAGGCAGTCTTTGAAAACTTCTTCTCCCGATCCTCCTTTTGCAATCGGAATGCCCGGCCGTGCCAGAAAGCTTGAGAGAGAAAAATAATCAAAGGCTTGCGTCATTTAATTACTCTTGGTTTTGTGGTGTTCTGCCAAGACCAGCGTTGCCTCACCTCCCACAACACACTAAATCTTCGGAGACAAAGCAAAAAATATAAAAGTTCCTCCACCCAAAAACTAAAATAATATGGAAAAGAACAGAGGATTCTGAGAAAAGCATGTAACAGCAAGGAAGTTTGGAGTATGCTGGCAAGGTTAAGAAGGAAACTAGATTAAAAAAATAAACCACAACATTCAAGTAAACCCCATGGCAGTAGTTAAACATATCCTTTACAATCTTGTAGTGCCTTTTTTTTTTTAATAATATCTTATTCATTCAAACAGTTACACGAGGATTTGTGGTTCCATGAACACATGCTAGCACGTTCTCCACCCTAGAACTGGGATTTTGCACTGAACATGGAAGGCACAAGGCTCATCCCTGACTTGGCAACCCACTGCATTCTCCAGGGAAAAAAGTCTCCAAATTTCCCTCATCAGAAACTATGTGTACCTCTCCTTAATCTAGGTACATGGGATAGATGATGTCTTATAAAAGGCACAGAACAGGAATTACAAGATTCATGAAAACACAGATTTTTTTTTTTAAATTCTCTTAAGTGTAGTCCACCTATATTTAAAGAAACTTGCATAGTATTTTCCAGGGACATTCCCAATGACATCTAGAATTCTACCAATTTTGATACACATAACAATTGAAATTACCTATTAGGGCTAGTATGAGCAAGATTACCCTAATCCAAATGTATTTAAGTATTAATTGCAGCATGAAGTCACTACCAAATAGACATATGCAGGGTTTGTACATCAGCAAAAATTAACTGAGAGTATAATACCCTACAAAGATACCCTGGGTATCTCTGAAGGCATGTTCTTCATCTTCCACACAATTATAAATTCTTCATCTCCTGTCAAAACACACAGAACTTCCTAAAGACCTCCAAATGTGTTACAGCAGCCTAACACATTCCCTTCTACTAATACTTCATTTGTATTTCTGTTAAACTCCTTCTGCAAATATTAATGAAGTCTCAGCATTGCTGTAAGGCAGGCAAATATCTTCTCACAGATGAGTAGTCCTGGTTGCCAGTGTGCCATGCAAAATTTCAGACATGCTTGCAAGCCTGCAGGCACAGACCATTGCTGTGCCCGTCACACAACATTCCTGAGTGCTGAACTTACACAGCAGTCATTTCAAAGCAATTTCAGCCTCAGCCCCCTTTCTTTGCTCAACCCCTTAAGGAACCATGAGCCAACCATACTGTGTGAGCTACTGAGGGATCAATTTAGGGATCTCTGCAAAGCAACACTACTTGCAATAGGTGCAGTGGCTAAGACTGTGTGTCACAGACAGAGCAGTGCTGAGTGTGGCAAACTGAGACAGGCAGGCTCTGTGCTGCCTCACAAAAACCACTGAGCCAAACACCTAGTCTTCTTTCCAAAACACCTACAAACAAACAAAAAAAAAAACCAATCCAAAACATGCCCAAGACACACAGCTAAGAGCTGCACCTATTCAGTGGACTTCAAGTCCAAAACACGACTCTGCTCCCAAAATGGGCTGTAAAACTAACTTTTGAACAATTTTTGAGCAAAGCTACATCAGATATGACAAAGTGATTACATTTTTTTTAGTTTATCTTTTATTGTTTTGGAACAAAATTCAGGACTAAAGGCTTTGCAGTTCTGCCATTGCAGCAAGACTACTTCAAACTGGCCTGCATCCTTACAGCAGCCATGTAAGCTCAGTACCTGCACTGCTTCTGCTCAGGCTTAGCAGAACTGACTTCTTACCACCATGACTGCTCACAGGAGCACATCCAGTTTGCTCATTTGGCTACACGGCTTTTGCAAAGCTAAGAACAAGCAAAAAACACTTAAAGCTGGTAACCACCCAGTTAGGACAAAACCAGATCTCCAGATCACAGCTTTGCACTCTGCCAACCTCGAAAAACCTTGCCAGTGACATACAACTCCTCATATTAAATAAACATTATACAAATGCTTTAATAAGGAGTAAATAAAATAATAATAGATAACATATAATAAAAAAATCCAACCCAACATTGTAGATCTTCCTGCTGCTTTGTAGCAGCTTCCTTTGGGAAGGCAGGAGGGCTCCCAGCCACAGAGACAGGCACTGCAGCAACACAGCCCCAGAGCAAAGCTGGCCATGGTTCAGCACACAATTCTGGCCTGAAGAAACCAGAGTCTGTCCTTTGACAGCAGAGCACAACACTCTACAAGATGTACCACAGAAGATTTCAAGACCCTGTTTATCCCCATATTGCCTTGCTAAATCAATCACACAGAAATGTAACGTCTCAAGTTGCATCCTTTATTCTCTGGCAAGGGCTCACTATCATTGTTCATTTTTGGGGGTGAGGAGGAAGGGTGTGTGGAATGTAACACCCCTCTCCCGCTGCAGTCTCATGTAGCCAAATATTTTATTGCTTGAACTCTCAATCCAAGCATGTGGGTGAATTAGAACAACCCTGTTTAGGAACAAAGATGCTTCCACAGAGCACTAGGGATGGCTGAAACCACCAGTTAAGCATTTATCAGACTATTAAATAAGAGCAGATGTCTGAAATTTAGTGTTTATTACTTATATTTCTGAAAAAAACCTTTCAAAACACAGAACAAAGTAAATGCTTCAATGTGTGAATGTTTTTGATTTTAGAGAAGAGACTCCTTTCCCCCAATATCCTACCACCTATTCTGATGGTAGGGAGTAGATTAATGGTGTTGAGGGCAAATCATGCCTTCACATGCTGCAACCCAAAGAGGTGAGAAACACCTTTGAAATCAAGATCTTTTGATAACAAAAAAAGACAGACTTGTCCAAGACAATGGATTTTGATAAAAGTTTTCACCCAGATGGCTCCTGACTCAGTGAAGAGGCACAAGAATAATCCCATGGCTGTTCTCAGCTAGATGGAAAGTTTGTAGAAATAGAGGCTTGAGAACACACTTTCTCCATGTACCTGCAATGATGAGAGTGTTTGTGAATTTCTGCATGGATTAAATTATATTTAATTGCAGAGATATCAATATTAAAGTCTTAATTTAGTTTAGACAACCCAAAAGATAGTCAGCTTTGCAAGTCAGTTTAAATTCAATCTTGAAGGTAATGAAATAAAATAGAGGGGTGGAAAACTTCCCAATACCAAATAACCATGAGGCTGGATGAAGAAAAGAGTGAAGAGGGCAACGACCTGACAGAAGCAAAAGAAGATGATTTCCTCCTCTTGAGGATGTCTCTTCTTTTTGAGATTCTTAGCTAGCCAGAAATATGAGACAGATGCATTTGCTCACCTAGACAATAAAGTGCAACTACAAAAAGGTAGATTTACATTCATCTCTGTTGCCAAGAATTTTTTCACAGTACAAATGGGACAACAGAGGGGAAAAAAATTCTGCTTTATGCCTGCATTTCTCAGCCTTGATGGCTCTGCTGGGAGAGAGGGGCAGGGAAGAGTCTGTAATACTTCTGCTGTCAAGCTTGCACCCATCTGTCAGTCTTCTCTTAAATGAACAACCTGATTACCTGGCTCTGTGCTACGTGTGCCAACTGGGAGGAACCAGGAACTGCAACTGACAGCACCTCAGTGCCATTGGTGCCCCCCACAGACTCATACTGCTCTTCCTTGTTTCCCATGTGCTATTGCACAATTCTCAGTCCCTAGTGTTGTAGAGACAAAGCTTTGAGTACCAGGGGCCTTAGGCTAACTTCCCAGAGCCTTTTTGGAAAACAGAGTTTGCTAAGGTTATGATAAATACTCTTTCAGACACCAAAGAAATCCTTCCACCTACTAGAAGCAAATTATCCAAATGTCTGGCTAAAAGTAACTGATAAAGACAATCAAAATGATTTTGAAGACTAAAAACATGCTTCCCAAAACCCATGGATGTGCTTCTGCAGAGAGTACTGATACAGCAATCTGATCTAACACCACAGGTTTCTCCAGAAGACACAGTGAGGCCATTTCTGAGAGATCACCTCAAAATATGCAAACAAGAATGGATAAGACTAGACAGAATAGCAAACTATCTAGCATAACAAACATTATTTTTGGTCATTACCACTGCATTTATACAGCCTATCAACCAACAGAAGAAACTGTAGCCAAAATCCTGATGGGTTAATCACTTTTTAGGAATGCATTTCCCCAATGCAGCAATGTTGCCATTTCTATAGACAACTTAATGCTTCTACAGTCATAGAAAGGAAAAAAACTGAACAATTTTATGAAGAAAAAATGTTTTTATACCAACTTTCGAAACCAACAACCAATAAACCATGAAACATGAAAACCAACCTACTCAACATTCCTGTTAACAGACCAACAAGAGGCATGGAGAGATCACATTCTGCAGAAACACTCCAGAGTGAGACCCTGTAAACTGCTAGGGTCAAGTACAGCTTTATACTGCATGAAAACATTCTTTTTACAGCAAAACACTCTCCAACTTCCTCATCCAAAATGCTAGTAGGTTTTATAAAACTCTGGTGGACTGCCCCTTAAAGCAGTGTAATGAAATCTTGCAAACACTTACCTAATCTGAATCATTTGATTTTAAGCCTGACAGTCAGCCAAATCTATTTAAAGAGCATCTTTCACAGTTAAGAGGGGAAAAAAAAAAAAAAAACCAAAAAAATCCCCAACCACCAAAACCCAGAAGAAAGCCATTGGCTTTGAAATGCAGAAGATTCTCCTCCAGGGTTACAGTTTTAGCAGCCTTTTCTGCAGCCCTTTCTGAAATAAGGACATCTGCTGATAAACACCTGTGTTCTGTGCTGACAACCACATAGACTTCTGTTCAGAATAATGGAAAAGTATGTCACTTTTCTATACAGCTATTGAGACAGTAAGGTAGCTGTGTCCAGACTTTCATAAAACAGTTAAGAAGACTCAAAATATCCAGCTGCCTCTCAAATAATGGGAAAAGCTATTAAAACCTATCTGGTAAGGAGCTCCAGCACAACATTCAAAGGCAAATTATAATTAAGAAATAAATTAAAAGCCCAAATGCAACTCTCAATATCTAAAGCCAGCATTACAGCCTTTTCTGATCAACAATTACTTAACCTGTAAGATGATCTAGAAGTTTCTAAAGTAAAGCACATCTTCTTAAAGACTGCTATTGTCTGTTCAAAGGCAAACAATGGGAGAGTGGGGGTCAGACTTAAAGATGCAAATGCAACATTATTTACTTTCTGTGGGGCTTACTGCCAAAACACATTTTGCTCCCCAGACAATTGGTTCTACTGACAGAAAAAGCAATATATTGATAACCATTGATCTCATGCATCATGGTACTTTCAGCACATGAATTTGCTTAGGAGGTTACAGGGAATGGAGGCAGATGAGCCCACCGATTTTACTTCCAAAATCCTTTGGAAGCCACAGTCACCTTTATGTTACACAACCCTTTTGTATCAGCAACTTTTCTCTGATAGTTGGAGAGGCAAGGAATATATATAAAATTAAGAAAGTCTGCCCAATCCTAAGTAAATTCAAATCCTTTCAGAACCATCTGCATTCCCTTCAGATCTACCCTTCACAGTTGTTCAGCTCTAAGACCGCTGTACATGATAATAAAAGCCTACATTTTAACTCACTTGGATTTCCAAAGTGCTTATCCTCAAGTTTTCTATTTCTTTCTATATGAAATACAACTTTATTCTCCCAAGCCTATATTTAAAAAACACTCTACCTTACCCCAGGCTGGTGCTAGACATTTCTCAAGGAACAAGGGTAGAGTGAAATCAGCTTTTCATCCCACTCTGCATGGAACTTGTGGAATTTGGATAAATGGAAAAACACAGCAGCTTCAAATGTTATGCAATTGCTCAAAAGTAGTTAAATATCACTAATCAATCCTGTGCAACACAGGAAAACATGAAAAATAGGCAGCTGTCAACCCTCTGGTGAAATGGAAGGTTCTGGTTTGACTCAAGCAAGAGCTCAGTCAGCCTCTTGCTACCAGTTATTCTCTTTCCAGATCTTTACCTTGACTTTCCAAACCAAAGCTTCAAGATTAATTTAGTATTTGATTCAGTCTCCAGATATAAACACTTTGATTGCAAAATTCTGTATTTTACAGCCATCAGCTATTGCCAAAAGCTTTCAAGGCCCATTTTCACATGGCACCTTATTAACAAATGAACTCATCTCTCTTCCACTGATAACAGCACTGGTCCAAAAAACCAAGAGATTCGCACTCTGGCTTGTGAATTTCAGTCCAACAATGACTTAAAAGCCCTAAAAGATTCCAGAAGTAGTCAGCAGTATTCAACAACATATGGCTTAATGACTGGTAGCTTTTTAAATCCTAAAATCCTGCTGCCATTCTTTTCCTGACCTTGCAGATTTTCACCACCGAACAGAAAAATTCTTCCTCATCTGTAACTGCTACCTTGTTGTAACTGTGAGTTCTGTCAATCTTCACACCTTTTTTTGCTTAAAGCAGAAGTCAGTAGCAATCAACTCCTAAATCATACACTGTTCACATTACAGCACCCCAAACCCCTCTGTTCTATTAAACTCTATTATAAACCATTGATTTCTGATCTGTTTGAATGTGGAAATACACACATATCCATACAGAATAACAACCACACAAGAAACAGATTTTGCAGGAAAACAGGCAAACAGAAGAAGTCTGGCTTCATTAGTACTTTTGGTTTCAAAGGAAACACAACAACGATTAAGCAAAGGCAGCAACACATTGAGAGTAGCAACAAACTGTGATCAAACAGATGGACAGCGTTTGGGTGGAAAAACAGGTCTTTCTGCTGATGTGCTAAGACTCTCAAAGTCAAAATCTGCAATGCACTGTTCTCTTCTAGTAGTGCTCAAGGGGAAAGATGCCATCCAGGGCAGAAATCAGTTTCCTCAATATGCACATAATGGACCTTTTGATAACGCTGGCTAGTGAAAACTTCCCCAGAGGTGGGCAGACAATTCCCACCTCCCTTGTGATCAACAGCTGGGGCCAGATAATGCATTTGTTAGTACCATAAATGCATTTATTCCCTCCTTCTTTGCTCAGGACAGTATTTGGTATTAAGATAATAGTTGTAGATGAAAGTATTAGTTCATTGTATTTTGTGTTTTATCTATACCACCATTATCATGTACCAAGACAGATTGTAACTCTCGGGTTCTTGACAGACTAATAACACACCAAGGTGCAAAATTAAACTAGTATAGGGGAACTCACAAAAACAGAGTAAAGGCAGAGTGAGCAGCAGTTTATAGTGCCTTTGCTGGGTCCCAGTATTAAATGCTTACATCATTTTTTTCCTGTTTTACTAAAACTGACAAGCAGAAGGAGCACTGCTGCACTGCAGAACATTATATAGATTCATACTTCACATAAAGATATAAAGCAAATGCTCTCAGCATGCACAACATGCTGATTATTCTTCTTTTTTAAGCAATCATCTGTGCTGTATAGCTATAAATAACATTTCAGCAGAATCACGAGTGTGCACACGCATGCATAAACTGAGTTTAAGATCATTACTATGTAGTCTTAGAAGAATAAGTATAACTAATAAGAACAGGGAAACTCATTTTTGCTTCATTTGGCTCTGTATAGAGAAGCATTTGCTGTGAAACTCAATGAAGACTTCAGAACTTTAGTAGGAAAAACACTTGCACACACCACAAGAAAAAGCTTACTTAATCAGAACATCCCATATCCAACAGCACTTAATAGCATATGGAAGAGTAAAACAAACAGGTTGGGGAAAATATGCAATGGCACCAAACACCTCACCAACAACCTGGAACAGACAAGCAGGGGTAGTGGAACTGTACAAGTAGGAGGCCAGCAGAAGAAAACATCTGACCAATGCATTGAGGGAAATCAGAGGAAAAGACTGTCTCTGCAAGCTGATGAGCTGGGTCCTATCCTTTCCTGAATATAAAGCAAATAGACATGACCATACCTCAAGACTTTTCAACCCAAAGTAGCAAATAAAGTGTTTGGATTATGCTGCCATGGCCTCCCTGTGGGTCCTGCAGCCCCAGACTAGACCTGGCCAGCCAGTCCATCGCTGGCTGATCCAACAGCCACGGACATTGTGTGCTTCTGCCCAGCCGCAGACTCCGTCCACCACAGACCTTAAAAACTAAGGAGCCATTTCACAGCTCTCTGAGTTTTGAAAAAAAGAGGATAATAACAACTTAATGCACAACAATCCTGAACTCAGAGCTAAACATCAAACATAGGCAAAGTCATTAAATGGTTTCTACAAACACAGGAAAGGAACCCTTGTATAACAGGATGTTCAGCTACCTCCATTACTCGAAATTTTACTTTCTTTGAGAAGCCCCTTACAAACAGATAAATTGCTTGAATTCTTCTGGCATAAAACATCTTCTGAAAGATAGTAAAAAAAAGCCTTAAAGTCAAGTTTAACAGATCTCACAATGGGAAAGCTGGAGTAGATGGCTAAAATAGACAAAGGACACTTGGTCAAACATTAGATAATATATGCCTAGTATACAAAAATGAAAGCTTCATGTGTGCAGATTGTTGTACAAACACGTTTTCTGAAATATATATCTTTTATGTTAGAACTAATAATAAGGTGAAGCCATGAGATTGTATATGAGCTTTCACAAAAATCTGGCCTCACTAAATTCAAAATAGAAATACAAATTTTTAAGTTATGATTCAAAAAAACTGGTTGTCTAGGTCTTAACAGACATTACTGTAATTACATACTGACTTAAAAAACTTTTAACACTCTTTCCAAGATTTTAAAATATTAAAATCTGTAAGTAATGGGCTGAGGAAGGAAAACCCAAACAAACTGTTGTTCATTTTATAAGATGCAGAAACAATAACAACTTCCTTCTATCAAAACCAGGCTTATGGAGATGATGCTATTGTTTTCATTCAGAAACGTTATTTTGTCTTCACCAGAAAAGTACTGTGAAACCACCAAATGCAAAAGGGATTATTTTGTGTCCTGCTGTGGCCTGGAGAGATCCACAAAGCATGAAAGAGACTCTTGTTAAGCACAAGCAGCCTCTGTCCTAATGGGTCACAGAAGCAGAAGCTGTGCAAATGCGGTATAATACAAACTGAACAGATCAGTTGGGTGCTGGGGTAAGAAAAAGAAGAATGATGTCAACAGCTTTGATTTTTTTTTTTCTCTGCCTGGCAATAAAATGACCCAACTGAGTGGCACCAGAAGCTCCCTACAAAAACCCACCAAAAAACCCCAAACTCATCTAAACAAAAAACCCAAATCCCCTTACCTCTCCAAAAAAACCAAAACATCTCCCAGCCAGAAAAAAACCCCAAGCCCCAGGAAGCACTCAGGAGGAAATTATATACCCTGAAAGGGGCCTTTCCAGATCATCTGTGGGTTGCTCATTGGCAGAAAAAGACCATGAAGAGGTAGGTCACAAAAGCTCTTTTCTTAGCAACTGAAGAAACCTGCTAAAGATATAATTAAAACTATTCTGAAGGTGCCCAGGAAAGTTGTAATACATTTAACCAACTAGTACATGTGGAAAGGAAAACACCTCTAATGAAACTTCTTGCCGTTGTTATTTTAAAACAGATTGACAAGGAGCAAATTTAAGGATACGTACACCTGCTTTCATACACAAAAAGGAGGCCTGTTCTGACAGGACTGCAAAGTACCCAGCCAACAACAAATGTCAAAGCTACTAATTTCAACAGTGAAAAAGTATCTAGAGAAAACTGCAGTCTAGCTCAACATCAGACAATAAGATTTCAACCTGCACTGTAAAAAAAAAAAAAAAAAAAAAAAAACAAAAAAAAAAGTATGCTTTTACTTTAGAGATTCAGTTTAATTCCTTTCAGCAGTAATTCAACTTTTTCAATGTTTCTGTGGGTTTGAGCTCTACAAAAAAAGCAAGCAGCTACTTCTGTTGCTCTCCCAAAACTGATCTTGCACTGGCTGAAATCACAAGTGAAACTAAAGACAATGCACATACCCTTTAAATAGGGACTCCCAGGAGTGCTGCAATGTTAAGCACAAAGGATTAAGCAGCTTCTGGCTTAGTCCAGCACAGAACACATGAAATTTAGAAAGCACAGCTTCCTAAACTCGTGTCTTCTATTCTGTGTACTCGGTTCATCTTTTTTCTTCCACCACAGAGAAAAAATGCCCAGCCTACAATGATGTGTGCCACTCCCTAAGCAAAGTACCTCAGGGAACAGCACTGGAACACAGAGAAGCTTTGGGGAAAGGTTTCAGGCAAGAGACAACAGCAGCTTTAGGGGTTCTTCCACTCCATCACACACAGTAGGACACAGGAAACTAACTGGGTCTCAGGATGATAATATTTATGTAAGCATTTGGTTTCTGGCTTTTAATTATGGGTGCCACACTTGAAGAGTGTGGCTGTGCCATGTAGCACCCCCAGGGGCACTGGCAGAGTCCTATCCTGCCCTCCTGGGGAGATACCAAGGTTGTCCAAAGATGAAAGCTCCAGGGATTGTGTGCTATGGCTACTCTTAGCACAAAATTTCCAGTAAGATATTTGGGACCACTCAGTGACTGACAGGCTGGGCAAGCAAGACATAGTTGGTAACAGGAAACTTGCACACAAGCCTATTTCCATTTTGTATTCTCTAGATTTTTTTAACTTTTTCTTTTTTAAAAAAGTAACATTTCTATTACTATTTAAATAAAATATGGCTTTTCTGATGTTAAAATACTTCCAGTCTTTTGGGAATTCCCCACAGCAGAAGGGCTAGACACATCCATCTCAAAAACTGTGGAGGAGTCCATATCCTGCCATGGCAATCCAAAATGGTCCCTAAGGCTTGCTTCTTCCTGCAGGCTCCTGTACAGGTTACACAGCCACCACTCCCTACACTGGGATCCCCTAGAGCTGGTCACAGGACAGAATCTTCACCTTCCAGTTGCAAAGCAGTCACATGTTGCCCACACCTCTTGCCAAATTCTGTTAGTGCCAGACCAGCTGATATTGCTCCAGGCTCGCATCTACGGGCATTGTAAGGCTGTACAATAGAACTTGTTTTCCCCAGAATTCCCCAGACAATATGCTGGCAACATAAAAAGCCGCTGAAGAGATGCAACTGTTGCATTAGCAACTTGGGGCAGAAAACAATTCAGATCCAGAGCACCAGCAAGGCAATAAAAGGACAAAACCAAACACTGTCTTGTTTAGAAGTCCTCTCCCATTAGAATAACTGGGCTTCAAGGAACACTCACCTGACATCTGGGAAAGCAACATCTGTAACAGCTATCCTTATCAAGGGTTACCACACTACAATGGTATTTTCAGTTATGTTATTACACCAAGATAAATACTTTTTTGAGAAATAATTTACAAAATTTTCCTTCAATACTAGACAAAAGCATTCAGACACACTGTTACTATAATTATTATCCCTTGCTTAACCAGCATTACAAGTCTTATACAACACTTCCTTATACACACACCTGTAAGGGAAACAGGAAAAAATAAGAATATTTTATCCAGATTAGGAGTCTATGCATCCTTCCTCTGTAATTAAGAAAATAAAATAAATCATGCACACGTGCAAGTAAGTGGATGATCTGGAAAAATCTTACATTTCTCATCCATCGGAACTGAGCTCACTCAATTTGAAGTTAAACTGCTCTGAGCTTGAGCAAAAAGGTACAGTATTAGAGGCATTTTCTTTGCTAGACTAAAAGGAAATTTCTCCAGCTTTTTCAGTCACTTAAAAAGACTATTAATATGACCATAATCTGGTAATCTGGTCTCACATCTTACATCTGTGTCAACTTCTAGGAGAAGCGTCAAGGGAATAATATCAGTTGGAACATGGTGGAGTTGAAAAACTGTCATACTGAAAAAACATCTTCCAAATGCATTTGTTTCAGCTCTCTTAATTTTCTTCTTGATTATGTTTATGTCTACTCAGAGGAGCAGTATGAGTATAAATTTCTCTAACACATTGGTTTGACTATATCCAACTATTCCCCCTTCCCATGGTAAATCAGTTTCCCTGCACTCCCTTCTAAGGGTCATCAACTTTAGCAAAATATTGACTTCCACATTTCTAAGTGCATTACTAAATCCTGCCCCAAAAGTTTATGGTTCCAGTCTTCAACCAACCATTAGTTACATTATAAAGCAAGTGCTTCTGTTTTCTCTCCCTCAGAGAAGATGGAAACATACCAAAAACATCTACAAAACTATCTGGTTATCCTCCAAATCACTCCTTTCCTGCCAAGCACACAGAGAAGCTCAGCAGCAAAGCAGCAGGTGTGCCAAAACCATTGTTCAACCTGACAGCCACCACAGTCTGCTTCCTTCACTCCTCAGGCTGTTTGTCATGTTTCTCTGGCCTTAAACAGACAACTCTTTAACCTGGAATCATCCTGTTTGGGATTTTAACATACCTAAAACTCTTGAGACCACTGTCATAACCTATAGGCATAACTACATCATAAATTAACAACTTTAGAAAACACAAACTTGTGCATATCCACTGCAACATTTCTCCATCAAAAAACCCCAAGAGGTTTCTGAACTGTCAGTTATAATAATAGTAATAAAAAAGCCTACGGCTTCTCCAACTCCCATGAAATACAGTGTTCTAGAAAGAGCATGTATAATCTCAGACAGCCTCTGAGAGGAACCTTATTAAATAACCAAATGAAGCCAAAATCTTGGGGCCACCAGAGTAGTGTGAAGAGGGCACTTATCCCTCCATGACTGCTCTGGGCAGGCAGTTCACACTTAGGCTCACAGAAGCAAATTCAGCTCACAAGATTAGCACATTTGGAGAGATGGCAAGAGAGGGGGAGGGGGTTTGCTTTATTTCCTACTAGATTAGTGACCTGAATCAGCTTATCAAGAAGTTATAGTTAGGGCAAGGACATAGGGACTTCATCTTCCAGGTACAGATGAGGTGAATCCTGCCTCTGAAGATTATAATCAATGTCTCTGTAATTCTTGTCTGTTTTAGGCTGCCTGAGAAGTCATTCCTTCAAAACAATCTGGAATGTATTAGAACAGGCAGAATGTTTATCATACTGAATGCCAAGTATGGGAACTGATACATAGATTATTCCACCTCCTTCACCCTCTCTGATGACAAAGTCTAGAACTGGACTTGTAATTTTGTGGAATTAGAACTTCTGCTTAGTGTCACCAAATATATCAAAATAATGTGAGGGTTTTTGTTTCTTTTTTTTTGCAATCTAGAAATTCAAACAAATACATGCTTTTTGCTAAGCTGAACTGCAAAAAGTATGAAACAGTAGTGACAGACTTCAAACAATCACAAAACTATTACTATTTTTGGAAACAAGACACTCGATAGAAGGCAGGGGATCAGGAAAACAGATAAAGCAAGTTTACTTTTACAAATCAGTACATTAAAATAATAGAAAAGTTCTGCATATGTTTAGTACCTCATTTCATTATCAACTTTCTTACACAGGATCCAACAAGTAGAGGGAAGGAAAACCACATCTAACTTATCAAAAAAGCAGTCTGAAGCGCTTCTGACTAAGTAATTCTTAAACTGTACAATAAGTGGGATGGGAAATGAACTGCCAACATCCTTTCCAGCTGTAACAATTGATATGGTGAGAAGAGATTCTGATGGGTTTTATCTTCAAATTTATCATGGATACCATCAGACAAAAAGTTATGGTGTGGTAGACCAGAGGCAGCTTATGCCTTAGAAAGTACCTTTCACAGAGGTAGAACATCATAAACCAAGTATACACGTGAAACACCATTAGCTAGCAGGACTGGAACACTGAAAAGCAAACTATTAACTAAGTGAAGCAATACTCTTTCTTTGTATCTTAGAAACAAAAGTCAGCCACACTGAAAAGCAGAATTTTCTATCTTTTGGTACCATATGTAGGAGAGAATTCCTATGACAACCTGAATTCAATCAAAACAGTCACATCGCAGTGGTGGTGATGCTGAATTAAAAATCAGAAAGACCTACCTTCAGAAGCTGCTTTCTATTTATTGTGTGGACTCCACACTGGTATCACAACAGAAGCTGGAGTCAGAGTGAGCTAGGAAAACTGAGGACTCACTGTGAGAGTAACTGCTCTGATTAATACTTGCACAGAAATATTATTTAAGGGAGGAGGAAAGAGCTAGAATAGCATGGGAGGGGATAACCTGCTGTTTCAAACAATAGGAAGCTGTTAAAGCAAAAAAACAAGGGCCTCCCTAAGCACAGGAAAGTCTCATTTGAAAAGCACTGCCCCCGCTGCCACCTACCAGGCAGGCAGCTCTGACAACAGAGATAAGGCCAGAGGCCCAGCCCTGCTCACTCCTCTCGGACACAGGGCCAGGCAAGGAGGGTTTTCTAAACCATTTTATAAAAGAGACCAGACTGGGGGCAGAGGAGAGGGAGATAGGGCTGCAAGGGATGACTTCATTTTACAGCAGCAGCCTGCCTGTGCAAGGCAGGGCTCCCCTCAGTGTGACAAGTGAACTGGAGAGGCTCCTGCAGACTCTGAAGTTAAATGTCAAGGATTGTTTTCTTGTAGAAGAAATTGATAACCAGGAGCAACATGTCACCATTTAACAGAAAAAAAAAAATGGAAAGGACTCAAAAGATAGATTCAGTTTTGGTCCCTCAGTTTACAGCCCTGCAGTTGCAATACAAACTTAAGAGCAGTTTTTCAAAGAACAATTATTGCAGGACACTTCCTGGAACCATCCCCAAAGCCAGTGATACAGATCACGGAAAAAAGAAATTTGTTCAGAAAAACGGCTTCCTATGCCCAAAACCTCCCATAAGCTCAGCATTAGCATTACTACACAATTATTCCCAGACACTCCTACAGTACAGCTCCAGGACTGGGCTGCCATCTGCATTCAGCATCAATTTGTTCTTCTAACACGGTCACGTTTAGAGCACAGACAGGGAGACTTACTGTACATCCAAGACCAAAATAGCTGTAGAGAAAACTTTGGTTATGTTACCAAAAAAAACCCAAAGCAATGTACACCATTGTCTTGCTGCCCCAGCACAATATACTGCTAACAGAATCAGATTGAAACATAATAATGCTTTGGACATACAAGGAATTGAAGACACTATCCCCACTGGGACCATTTACCTAACAGAAACAAACAATGCAAAAAGGAAGCATTTGGAATATAATTAAATTGGTTTGCCTTAAGAACAATTTAGTCTTGCAGGACAGAAGGGGTTGAGCCAAGTTTTAACTATGTCTTTCCATAATGATAGACTTTTGGAGGGATAAAAATAGGAGAACAAGAAAGGAAAAAATACAGCAAAAGCACAATACTCTAAGCAGTTTTACCTTTATGATGCTTCTACACAACTTTTTTTTAGGATTCAGTGTAAGCAAATTTCAAATAAAGTAATTTTTTTAAGTGCACTGACAGTGTCATAATTGTGAACAAAAACCAGTCCAATGTTCAGTAATCATGCTGGGCTCCAAACCTCCTCCACAGCTGTGCGTGGTTAAAGCAGCATGTTAAGTCTGTAGCACTCTTCCTCAAACAGCTTGTTTCAAGGAAGCCAAATCACTTAAAAACACAGTTTGCAACACCAACACAGACTTTTGCCAGGCAAAAGCAATATGCCAAATACAGAAAAAGTGACCAAGTCTTCCAGGTGTCTCACCCTATTTTTTGGATCTGCATGTTTACTCTCAAATATCTGTAGAATTTTACCAAGAGTACAGTGGCATTATTTCCACAAAACAACAACCCAAGGTTGGTAAGCACCCTTGCAGAGAAAACACTGGCGTCTACACTCCTTTAGTCCTCCTCCTTCCAAGGCACAAAGCATTTGCCTTTCCTCCTCAGACACAAAGACCTCATGCATCCCCCATGACTCCACTGACTTCCTTGATGAGGTGATGCCGGCCAATGCTCACAAAAGGGCAAAAGCATCTAAATCAGTTACATCAAGAGTTTTGTGGTACTGATATTTGCAAATTCCTATTTGCTTCTGCCTTAGTTTCCATAATTTTAGAACTCGATTTCAGCTTTTTGATAAAGTGCTTCAGGTGTCCACACATACCTGAGTAACTGCAAGGAATATGGATCCAATGGCAATTGGATCCAATTGGACATTTTCAAACACCTGTTTTGACATAATTTTGCACAGTCCCTCAGCATGTGGACAGTGGAGACTACCAGTTACCTGTCTAAACAATAACCAGTTCTTCAATACTTCAGTGCATGATGAAAACATGAAAATTATTTCTAAATGCTCTCTTGAAAGCAAGATCAGTTCTGCTTCCATCACACCTATAATTAAAACTTTCTAGAATCATACAGCAGCAAAGGACAATAGTGTTTTACTACTGAAACAAATCCCTCTGCATTTGACAGAAAATAAGAGTTCACTCTGTGCTGATGAGGGTCTGACAGTTCAAACAGCAAGCAGGGCTCCATGCCTTGAGCAGAAGCAGGGGGACAGGTCCCCAGCTGAGGAACAACAGTGCTACTGCACTCGCAAAAGAAAACTTTGCCAAACATACCAGCTAAGAATCTGACTCACTGCCACCAAACTATGACAGAATTCAGAGCAATTACCACACTTCTGCACGGAACAGGAAGAAAGGGGCGGGGGGGGGGGAATCATTTCAACTCTTCTAACATTTCATCTAAATTAGTACAGCACAGCAACCCTCAAATTGTTCTGGTCAAGTACTGCAGCCCTCAGAGAAACTGGGAGAGCAATGGTAGCAATTATACAGCCATCCACACAGCTACCTCAGCAATGAGGCAGGAAAGCCAGGCAAACTAAACCAACAGAGACAAGCCCGAAATCTCTGCCTTCCCTGCTTTTTTGCTTTGGTTCAGACATAGCAATCTGAAGCAAATGTATTTGCAAATAACCCCATCTGTTAGAAGCATGCATGCCAACAGCATACCTTCACAGCTGGCAAGACAAAGAGAGATAGCCAAGACAAACTACAAAAACATAAGTTAAAAAAACCCCTGAAGAAACAAAGTATAGATGACAGAGCTGAAACAACCATTCTCTTAAGCCTGAAGAGTTATTTTCCAAATGTCTGCAGAGTCACATGATTTTGGCTCCTTCTGCTTTTGCATATCTTTTAGCTTCCTACCTAGCAAAGGCTATGCTAGCCCTTCCCTTCACCTTCACATAATTATCCACCACAGCACTCCCACTCATCGAGCTGTAAATGTCAGCACACTTAGTACAGTTTAAATACCCTAAGTTTGTCTATATGGAGAAGTTTGTCAGGAATAAATGCTACGTGGTAAAGATGAAGTTTCTTGACTGCCAACAAAGAAGCTGGTTGCAGAAGATCCTGCCAGACTTCCACAGATCAGTTCTTACTATTCTCATCTGATGCTCTGTTCTGCAAGTGGCAGCCAGTGTAGGACCACATTACAAATTGTCTCATGAAAATAATGTAGGTTGAAAATAACCAGAAGATAAAAGTATGAAGTGGGGCTACTTTTAAAATTTCAGTTATTCAAAATACAGAGTAGTCCTGCAGTATGCACTTTTAAGTGGCATAACATAGGCCAGCAAACTGCAGAGCAGAGAAACAGTAATTACAGCAGCTTCTTTATGAGCTTTGCCACCAAAGTCAAGACACCATGCAGATGTACTAGCCACTAATTTCTAGCACAGGTAACTTACAGTATGCTTTATGATACAGCTGTGCCAAGCTGACAGCTGCTACCAGGGTGGGTCTGTTCACCATCACATGCCCCCTTCCACTCCCCTTATGCTAACACTGGTAAGTTTGCAAAATGACGTATAACAAACAGGACAGCAAAAAACAGTTGGTGAAAAACAACTCTACCAATGGAAATTTTATTTTTTCATTAGCTTTCTCACTCAAAAGCAGGAAAGTAGGCCGAGTGAACAATGCTTCTTGACAGTGGCCTGTAGTTAGATCCTCCTACCCAGCTACCAAAGCTGCCCCTCCATCTGCAGTCAGAAGGCTGAGCAGCAGTTGGGAGCACAGACGGAAGGCGCAGTTCCACTGCACTGAGGAAACAGCAGACTGTGTCACTCTGTGTACTTTCCCCAGCCTCACGCTCCCACTGCTTCCAAGAACTGCACTGAGCTGTGAGCCACTTCCAGGAGCCACTTCAGCTAAGAGCTGAACAGGGAGAGAGCAGGAGCACCCACTCCAGACCCAGCCACCTGCCCTGCCCTGTCCTTAAGCAGCCACAGTAAAGCTGCACTCCAGGAGACATCAGTTCAAAACAACTGGTGCAAATTAACCCCCTGGTTAACCTTTTCTAGCCTCCTTCATTTAAGTAAGTACATTCTTCTGGGACCCTAGTTTGAACTTGAAGAATGCATCTGCTGGACTTTTAAGAAGTCTGAAAACAGATGTTTGCCCTCTTCACTGAAAATCTCTGAGTTCAAAAAAGTTAATTCTGTGGCTAGAAAGCAGTGACCATCTATAATTTCTTTTTTGGGTATGAGGAGGGTGAAGAAGGTGGGTTAAGAAAGAGAAGCTCATGTTACCACATCAGCAATGCAATTTTCAAGAGGATGGAAAAAAACCCAAAAAATCTAACAACAGTCTTAACAAACTTCAGGGCAATGTGCTCAAACATATTGGGCAAATACATATGCTGTACTCAGCTGACCTTTTCCACATGGCAAGACAACTGTTTAAATAAGGTCTGGGGAGTGGGGAGGCACAGCAAAATCTTGCTTTTACTTCATCAACATAACCTTAGAATCAAATGGACTCATATTTAAAACAAAAATCCATTCTGTTTTGTCTTACCATCCCAGTTACTTGGTTTTTTATTAAAGTCAGGTAATCCAGAGCTATTCAAATAGCTTGTAAATTACAAGATGAACAAAAATCTTTTTTTGACTTTTCTCATACAAAAGAATAACCAAACCAAGCTGTTTTAATAGCTACCAAAAGAGAGTCAGAAATATTTTCAGAGACTACTCAGACATTGACTAATGTGAGGACAGAGCTTTTATGCCCCCACTTTCCGTCAGCCTCCCAACTGCTCATTCTCATCCTTGTGCAACCCTTCAACACAGCAACACAACCTGGTCAGGGTAAACAGCAGCCAGGTGGAAAGACAGGCCAGGGTGGTTTGAAGTCAGATCTGTTCCTCAATGTTCCCTATATAGCCTCCACAAGTATTTTCTGTGCGGAGCAACTTGGGGTGCTAGAACCAGTTAAATTAGTTTAGACTACATCTGCTCAAATAAAATCTAAACTAGTTTAAAAACAAGCTTGAGAGCATCAAAGTGGAAACAATTCCTTCATAGGTGATGTCCAGTCATTGCTATCAGGAGTACTATTGTCATAATTCCATTACAACCTTATACTTGACAAATGAATCTGGCTCATTTATAATCTTAAGAGTAAAAAGTTGGTATATACACTCAATATTTTCCCCTTAATTGATAAAAGCTATTTTATTTCTTATGTTTATGTGCTAGAAGGCAGAGTGCTCCTCATCGAAACTAGTCTTTCTTTTGGCAGATGACTCAAAAACCAAAAAATAAATACTGGGAGAAAAACAAAGTGCTAATACCCTCAGCACATTACTATGAACATATCCTGCTAGCAATTTGACTTTCTACATCTAGGAACTCTTAAGAGTGACTCAAACTAGTTTTACCTGTAGTACTAGGAAGTCTCGAAGACTACAAAAGCCAGGGTTTAAAAGTTACCAAAGACAAGCAGGAATCTAAATACCACTCTTTACCACAGAGGTAACACCACAAATACCACAAATAACTGCACTTCTTGTTTCTACTACCCTCCCAAAACCACCACAAAAATAAGAAAAGCAATTCTATTGCATACTTACTCCCAGTGACTGCCAAACACAGCGCAATGCATTTAATCCATCCTGCTTTTTGTAACTTCCACCTCAGTAAGTGGACCCAAGCCAAAGAATGTTTTATAAATACCCTATCAAAAAGAGAAGGCAAAAGGTCTTCCTGACTGCAAGTAAGACACCAGGTTATAGATGCCTGTTAATCACGCAAAGCACTAAATTAAATTTCTTGGTCAAAGCATGAGCACATTCTTTGAGTGACTGTGATGCCATGCTGTGTTGAAAGCCAAAGACAAGTCACCTGTCACCTCTGCAGCTGGGAAAGACACACATACACAGAGTTTTATGCCTTAAGAGGCATGGTACAAAATCATTTCCTGTGGTTTAAATATGATCACACGTTATTGAGGAATTCATTTATAGTTTGATTAAGTCAGGAATCAGGAAACAACTTTTCCTACATAAAGCACACATATGGCACAGAACCAGCATAACTGGAGTGATAAATCTGTACCCCTTTTTCCTACACTAGTCAAGAACTTACATCATTTTGTGACCCTAAATTACAGCACACAACCTGTAAACCTTGAATCTTAGCAACGCTCTGGTACTTGACAAAAGGCTTGCAAAGAGTCTTGAGAAAGGAAATTGTGCAAGTTGGTTTGACATGCCTGCATCAAATAAAACCAGTGCTTTTCAGCCTCTTATCTGACATAAAAAGGAGATGACAGGTTGAAGGTGTAAGATTCACTTTGGAAAATAACTTGCATCATTGTGAAACCCAAATGAAAGTAAGCTTGGCTGTTTGACTTTACTTTCGTACCACTTAATTTAACAGAAAAAACAAGATCACAAAGCCATAGTAATAGAGAAGGTTATGAGACTCATAAAATATTCTCTTCCACAATTCCACATTCTGCATTAATTATTTTCTGTTTTGTTTTATTTTTGTCCTATGACTGAACCTTGGCAGCCTGATATGCAGTCAGGATGTACATATATAGCATGGAACTCCCAAGAGCATTTAAATCCATGCCACAATACTGAAGAGCTGAAAATAAAAGTCAGTGCCATACATGATTCCAGGAATCCTCCCAATCACAATGGAGGAATTAGTATCTTAAACAAACTTTTATTTGCAATTCATAAAACTAAGTCTTCTATGAAAATGTGTCATTAGAGAGAAGAGGGGAAGTAACAACAATTCTTGAATCGGCTTTCTTTTCATCGTGAAATATTTTCTAATAATTTCATTAGAACAGCCATTATTCCTTAAAATTTTATGGACCTACAAAAGCTGTTGCAGATACATTTCAGTGACTTTTTCAACAATATACACAATCACATCTTATGATGACTATTGTTTATTTCACAGCCAGTGAAATTAAACTGGCTTAAGATGCTAAATATGAACAAGAAGGGGAAGAAACAAGTGATGACATCCAGTAAGCCACTTGCCAAAAATCTATGGAAAGTCACATCTGTCACAGTAATAGGTGCTGTAATGAAAAAATATACTTAAAAGTTAAAGAGATTTTGAGGTAGAAAAGTAATTGACTGGATTTCACCCTGTGGACTAATCCTGCTATGCCCTGGATTACCTACTTGTTCACCTTAGCCTGGTGTCCCATGGCTGGAACGTCTCCCTGGACTACAAACCTGCTTCTGACACAACACCCATACTGTCTGCATAAACATGGGAGACAAAAAAAGAAAAATGAGTAGTAAACACTAGCAAAATGTGTCATTCACTCCCTTTCCCCTCCCCGAGGTGTAAGGCACAAGTATACATTAACAAGATACAAAGCAAGTATACATGAACAGACCTAAAGACTCCACTGGTCTTAAAAGATGCCAGATTAACATATCCATCCCTTTAAACAGCCCACTGTTAATATGTCACTTGGGATGATGCATTTTCCAGGACAAAGGCTGTTGGGGCTGATCTATCTATGCAGGATGCCCTCTACAAAGACCAATACAGAATACCAAGTAGTATATAAACATCAGCAGCTAAATTTAGAGAGCAAAAACATCACCCATTGAATACTGATTAGACTGAAATGCTATCAAGACAATAGAAAAAAGAAACCTGCAGAATGATGGCTTCAGAGGTGTGCATTCAAAAGCAAAAATAGCACATCTCTGAGCATATACATACATCCATACAAGTATTTTTGTTTATTTAAACAAAGACCTACTCCAGAACCCTGCTCTGCAAGATTAGAAGAGACTAAATCGACTTTGGAATCTAATGCAAAAAAATTAGATGTGATAGACATGGGCATTTCCAAATCAGGACTTCAAAGGAAACTTAGCCTACATTTTTAGCATGACAATGCCCAAGAGACTTTTCTCTAGTCTTAAGAACCAAGGCTGCTAAAGCCATGTTTTACTTGGTCATATCCTTCTGCCACCCAGAAAATTACAGAGGTCCTCCTGCCAACTTTATCTTCACATGATGATTTCCCTGAGCAGGGATTTTTTTTTTATTTTTTCTGCCAATTTTAACTTATCTGGTGAAAAGTGAACCTATTAGCCAGAAATCAGAACTACAAATATAGAAGTCTGTTTATCATGAAGATTAAATGAATGTTCAAAGAGAGATTTCAATGCCTCCTCTCACCTTACAAAGAAAAACAAAAACCCAACCAATAAAAAATACAAAAACAAAAGCCCCCAAAAAAGCTACAAGCAATCCCTTGCCTTTCTTCTCCAGAACCAGCAAACACAATTCCTGTGCATACAAATATTTAGGCGGTGTAAATTCCACATGGGCTTCCACATTTCCACCTAGCTGGCAAAAGGTCTAGTCTCTTTTCCATACAGGGGGGATATAACCTTCCATTGCAAGGGAGGAAGACATCTGACATCCCTCCTCTAGTCCAAACCTTAGCGTTGGGATTTGCCTTAGTTTAGCCAAGCATAAAGAGTCAAATTTCGCGCAGCACTTTCTATCAAGGACAGTAGGTACACAGCACAATTCATCGTCATGTAAAACACAATCAACTGAGGCACTGCCTGCTGTTCACTTACTACCTAAGCAACAGTTTCAACAAGTAAACACAAATAAAACATACAACATGATGGATGGCCGTATCACAGAAAAAAACCCCAAGACACCAATTAAGTTTGCAAAGGATTAAGCACGCTGCACACAGCACATTTTTCCCACCTAGCCTGCTGCAGGAGAAAACCTCTCACGTGCTCACAGGGCGGGCGGGCGGGCAGCGCCACCCGGACCGGACCGGACCGGGCCGGCCCCTGCTGCTGCTGCTGCGGCCCCGCTGCCGCCGCCCCGGCCCGCGCGGCCCCGCGCGCTCTCCGCCGCCCCACGCACGTGCGCAGCCGCCGCCGCCCCGTCCCGCGGCGCGGGCAGCGCGAGCGGGAGCCGCGGCCCCGCCCCATGACGTCATCGCTCCGGCCGCGCACCTGATCCCCGGCAGGTCGCGCCTTAAAGGGGCCGCTGCGCCTCAGCCCCGCGGGGAGGGCCGGCAGCAGCCACGGCCGCGCTCCGGTAACAGCCCGCTTCCCCCGCGGGGCACGCCGGGCCGCCCCACGGCTTCCAGCGCCTCTCCGCCACCTCCCGGCACCGCAGACACCACGCAGCCGCGCCCTGCCCCTCGCACGCCCGCAGCCCTCCTCCCCGGAAAGAACTCCCCAGGGTGCCGAGTATGGAAATCATCTGGGCGAGCAAACCGCTCACCTGGTGGATTTTAGCAACACGCATCAAATCCTTTCCCGTTCTTTCCACAGCTCTTTTAAGAGGCGGCCGTGGCCATAGTAGGATGTGCTGTGCCTCTCTGATTCTTCCTATCCAAGAATCCAAATAGCTACAGTTGCTAAGAACTTGAGGCCACAGCTTTCCTCTTTTACCCCAGAACCACAATACCAGCCTGCCCATCGGTAAAAGCACAGCTTGACCATTCCCAGCACCATGTTCAGAATCAGACACAGAACGAGAACTGCTGTATTTCTGCCAGAAGAAACCAGCTGATGTAACATGGTACAAAACTGATAACCACTTAGTTTGTTTCATCAACAAACAAGACGCTCAAAATGCAATTGGGGCAAATCAAACTTATCACTATGCTCTTCCCTAATCAAAATCAATTGTCCTCTTACCCTGCTCAGTGATCCTCTGTACTAAGGAAATTTGCTGGAGGACAAAAGACCTTTAAATCAGTATCTGCATCACTTCAACTCAAGACAGACAAATAACATGAAATGGGGAAGAGAGGATAATGAAATGGAAGATACAAATACTAAAAGTTCCTATTCAAAACCCAAATTTGAACAGAAACATGGCAGCTTCTATACTGTCATCCTTCTTATTTCTATCTACCCACATCTATTTATATCCTATTTATATCTAATCCATACAGAAAAATACTATTCTTACACAGCCAGACATGAAAATATTTCACTGTCACCTAAACCCCAAGGAGGTTGCTGGGAATCTCAAGGTGCAGTCACATTTTGAATTCTCTCACTGCTGTTATCAACCACCAGTCTAGACAGACTAGCAGGATTAACCATCATGTCTTCCAACTTTCAGGGCAACTTCATGCAAATGAATTCATCTCTGTCTGCTCCAATTCCTCATCTGTAAAATGGACAAATGACACTATCCTAATTCTCACACATGCTCCAAGGGATAGTTCCTCCTTGTAGATATCAAAGATGAAGTAAAAATAGAGCACAGTGTCACTCATCCTCCAACTACTATCAAAAAGCTTTTATTTAACCTTCTACAGCTGTTTCTAAATAATTATTTGACTCTGCAAAATTTCCCTTTTTTCTTTGTTTCTGTGTGTGGGTTCCATCATCAATTACACCAGCACTCATCAAAAACTGTGTTGGTCATTGGAAGTGCAGCATTCAGAGAAGAGGAGAGACAATTCTGCTGTGCATATGGGAACAGGCTTAATTGTACTGCAACAAAATATATTATAACCTCAGTCATAAGCTTTTGCTTCTTGCTTTGTTAATAAGGAGATACCGTAAATATATACATAATCTGATACTTCAATTCCATTCAACTCTTGCTTTCCCTTAAAGAGACTACGGCTCGCCCCTCCAATGACATTTGCAGGCACCCAGATGTCCAAAAATATTTTCTTTATGTTTAGACCCCTTTCTTTCCCCCACCCCCATTTCCCTGAGTACTCATAAAATCTGTGTTTCAGCTTTAGTGAGCTTAGTTGCCTAAGATTACTATACTAAATAATCCGGACTATTTTCCAGAAAATGATGAATGTGATACGGCATGTTTTCTAAAATAGAATTTCACTTTCATACTAATCTCAGATTGCATGTGGACAGAAGTTATACAATCTTATTTTATTTAGGTACTTAAAAAAAAAGTAAATGCTTAATGCTTCTAGAACTAAGGCACCTCATCCCCTGCACTCCCTAGGCTATTATTTAAATGTGAAAATTTTTTGCTTTTTTATCTTTCATTCTAAGGTGAGAAAGTGTGTGGAACAATCAAAACAGTTACACCACACTGCAATTAAAAAACTCTACTTATTGTCAAAAGCTAGGCCTCCAGTTCATTAGTGCTAGTTTCAGTTCAGCACCTCGTTTGCTAAAATTTTAGTGGCAAACACGTAGTGGCATTTTATTTTAAAGTATATTTGGAACAGATTTAATTCTTGATAACAATAAATGTGGAATTTAAATACACTCAAATACACTTTTCCCTAAATAAAAGTAGTTTTAATCACTTTAAAATGTCACATTAAAAAATAATCCCTTGTTTGATTGTTATCCATCCTGTTTGGTGTCTGTTTGATCACTGAGCTCCCACCCTTAGAGAGATGGAGCCTGGAAGTCAGCTCTTCACAGCTGACAGATCGACTATTGTCTGCGACATGTTTGCAGTGCTATTGCTTACCCAGACTATTGTGTTGCCTTCCTGTTGCCTTCCTCCAGAACTATTAAATTAAACCAACATATTTACACATATTACCATCCAACACAGCTATCCCACTCACAGTGTTGAATAAGCAAGACTTAGTTGAAAAAATAAAATTGCAGTTCAGTTCTGTCTTGCACAGTGAAATCATGACAAAATCACTTCTGGACATTATTTTTTGTATGGAACATAAAATAAACATTGGATTTTTGCCCACATTTCAGTAGCTTATATAAAATCAGTGTACTTTTAGACCTCTAAATAAATTGATGTCACTTAGGACCATTTAGCTACTAAGTTTCTAATGTAACACGAATTTCATTTACTTCTGTTGCAACAAGATAATTCAAATCCACTTCACAGTGAAAGGAGCTGCAGCTGTCTCACTAAATTTCAAGTCTGAGTTGTAATTCTGCTACAGAGTCTTCATAACACCACACTTTATGCTTATAAATAAAGCCTCTATTATGCTTTTTAATGTTATCCTACAAAGTGACACAGAAATACTAGGCACTATAACATCCATTATCCTTATCCAGCATTCCACAATGAGCAGCATTCTTCCTCCACCAAATAAAGCAAAGCAAATATAATTTTTGTTGGCCCAAAGTTAATTATCTTCATTAAGCCAAGCACAGAAAGTACGACATGATGCAACATAAACAGTAGGTAAGACAGGTCTGTGCTTCCTCAGTAGATTTGCAAATGCAGCTAAACAAGGAACTCCAGTTCCAGAAACCTACATTATTTAAGGCATGCACATTCCAAGTCTAAGAAAAAATAAAGCCATGAGTTTTCTGATCTACTATGGCTTTTAAAAACAATAGATAAGACACAACATGAAATTATCCATTGATAAGCAGCCGTTTGCTACTGTAAATTTCATTCCAACCATGCAAGGGAAAAGCAGCTGTAGTGCCCTAACCTCGGGCACTGGCATCAGCTCAGCTCCCAGCTCAGCAGCATCACAGCACTCCCAAACCCCAGGCCTTCTTAAGTGCATCATTTGAATCACACCAAATGCTGGTTTGGCCTCCTACACCCAGTACTTAGAGCTGGTTGATGAGGCTGCAACATCCTGCAAGTTCCATACTACAGCATCTCTTTATTACACATTCCTCCTACGTAGCAGTCTTACCCTCCAGTTCCAGTGGCAGATGCTATTGGCATTCTCTCTGAGGCTTAGTATTTGGGGCATATTTTTCAAAGATTATTTTATCACTGAGTCTTCATGGACAATAACTGTCTTACTTTGCCTTCCCCTACAGTAAGGGTCCTCCTATTTATTCCTAGTATCGATATCACCTACTAGATTCATACAACTAACTCTACATTTTCTACTTTAAAGCAAGAGTTTCTGGCTCTGTTGGTTAAAAATAATACCATTAAAATGTGGCCAGAGCTTGAAAAAGCACCAACCTGTGAGTTTTCCACATAGATTTGTCTGGAAATTTGAAAGCTTATTATCAATATTTAAATAATCAATGTCAACAGTAATTTTTCCTGCAGACAATATGAACACAAACTTAGGAAAGCAAGATATGTGATGCAGTAAAAATAATAGAATTTACAGCACTTAGCCCAAATTCTCTATGTGATGGAGAAGCAAAATTGTAGCAGAGGAGAGAGAGAAGAGTTCAAAAGATCCCCTCCAAACCAAAACAAATATTTTCAAGTCACCCTGATCCTTTCTGTAACATGCAAAAACCTCCACCTCTTAAAAGCTCCAGTGTCTCCCTGCAGGATGCTGAACTCCTAATGCTTCCATACCAGACTGTGTGTAAAATCTGCCCATGGGAGAAAGGAAGGGAAATAGTAGGCATTGAATGGAGCTTTAATAAGTTATTAGAGATAAGGAATACTGAAATGCTGGTATTTCCTTCACATTTACTTTAATAAGAAGCTCCATTAAAAACTGCTTGGAGCTGTGACAAATTCCATTCTCAGGCGCAAAATTCAGGTTTGGCTGGCTACACTGTACACAGGCTGTTGGCTTTGACTCACAAAACCTCTCTGAGCAAACAGAAACTAAAAATGCTAAGTAAGGTAATTTCCAACTGCGATGATTAAAGACACATATTCCAGGGTAGAACAATGCAAATACAGACTCAAAGTATACTAACAACATATGTTACACCCCCAGGTAACTGAAGCTGTATTCATTTCTTAGTGGAGAAACAGACAATGGAAACTGAGAAAGATTTTATAAACAAAACAATCACCAACAGTACACTCCTTGTTTTCATAGCCTAATAATACATCCAGTACCCAGAGTGCTGGAGAAACAACTGAAGTCATTATGAAAATGAGAAAGAAATAAAAGTTAACTACTGAGAGGCTTGTTAAGGGCCCTTGAAAAGGAAAAAAGAGCTGAAAATGTTGTGTAGTACAACTCTTACTTGCATAGTGAGATAGCAACAAAAAAACGATGAGGCTACTGAGTTAGAGGCTGTTAGAATTCAAAGGACTGGCAATATGGAGACTGATTGCATCACAATTTTGTCAAGTGGATACTGTCACAGGGTAAATTGTCTCCATGTACAAAGTGTTAATTTTTTACTCAGTAACATTCCAAAAAGCTATATGTACTGTTCATCAATCTTAAAATAATGATGTTGTTCAAAAAAACAGCTAAATAGAATTCTTGAGGAGAAAGAACAGTCAGCTATCTCAGCAACCAGTCCTTTGTTCATGAGAGACCTAAGCTACGGTTTTTGTAACATTTCAAGATTGCTCATCTTTCCTTTTTTCTCATAGATGGGCTTTATACCAAACAACTTCCTACCTTCCTGAAATTGCCTACCACATACACACAAAATTATTCCTTCTAGTTCTCTTTTTGGCGCTTGCACACTCACTCCTCTCCCCAGTTCCAATTATTTCAGTCTTTCCAATTAGGCCTCATTTTCTAGACCTCAAATTATTTGATTACTCTTCTCCCAAACTCTGCTCAGGTGAACTCTATTTCCTTAGGGCATATGCCCTTGGGAGATGCAACACTTCAAGAGAGGACTTACCCATGGATTAAAAAAAAAAAAAAAAAAGATTGTTCTGTATCTTTTTATCCCTCCTGGTATAACATTTGACCTTTTACATCAGAAATTCTGGAGAATTATAATCTAACTACTTGTTCCCTACAGTCTAATTGTGTATTCATGATTTCTGTTAAGTGTAGAACTTCAATCTGTCACTATTTATCTCCTTAGATTTTTTTAAATTTCTCAAAATAATGTGGTGCTCAGAAAATTGTGTCATATATATATATATTCCCTCCAAGTTCTAGGGGCATTTTCAGTGAATCAATTTTGTAAGCACATTCTCTATTCTATCATCAAGGTCATTAACAAGAAGATTGAAATGAAGCAGAATGAGTACAGACCCAACAGACCGTGGCAGATCCGCATTCAATAGAACCATTTCATTCTGACAGACGATCATTAGTAACCACCTACCATGCACAGTCATCCACCAAGTCCTGCTCCTACTCTACAAGAGTTTCTTTCAGGTCACATTTCTTCCCTTGTTTGCAATATTATAGCAAGAAACACTGCCAGAGAACTCACTAACATGAAAAATACTAACAGTCACACTTTTCCTGTCAATCTGCTGGCCTTATTGTCACGTTACAGAAGAAACTGTAGGGACTGTTAAGACTGGCAGGACTACTTACTCTTCCTAAATTCATCATACTTGTGCCTCACGTTCCCGTTGTCTCCCTGAGGCTTATGCTTTCTGCAAGAATTTGTTCAAAATGTGGAAGACAGGATACAGGAAATTATAGACCTTTCCTCTCTTTACCCACCCTCTTTGCATTTTCAAGTCTTAAAGCATCTCAAAGGGCAGCCAGCTCTACTGAGATAGCTTGCATCACTTTTTTTTTCCTTAACCAAAGGACGCATGCCATCAGGATCCAACCTAATAAATAACCTACCCCAGTAGGTTTTGCATACTAAAAAATATGTGTTTTACTTTCTCCTTGTGCTAACTGCTGCTCATTTATACTCCTCTTAAGAGTATTTTCATAGTTCTTACTTCTAGTCCATCTCACAAAACGGTGCTGCCTACGAAGAGCCGCGGTTCTGTGGCTGCCGGGAGGGCGCTGCGGTGAGTGCAGCTCGGAGGGCAGCGATGCTCCAGGGCTGCCCCAGGCCCTGCAGCCCCGGCAAGGTCAGGACAGGGCCCTGCAGAAGGAAGGGACACTTCCCACTGGGGTGGCCACCCCGAGGGCAATGCCAACACAGCAGAGCCGCCCTGAGACAGGAACAGAACCAGAGCTCTGCAATCCACTTAGCAATCACACCAGCAAGGGAGAACAATTACCAGATCGTTTGCAGCATATTAGCGTCGTTTCTGTGTCCATTATGAAATCTGTCTCTACAGCCAGCCGGGCAGACGGAGCTGGCTTGGATGGGACACACACACAGTACTTTGTTCACAAAATTCATGCATATACACTGAAAAAGGGATTGCAGATTAAAAAACCACAAAACAGGATTAAGCCTGACACAAATGATCCTGCAGATACGATGGCTCTCACAGTGTTGATAGCACACAAACTCAACAACCCTTTTGTACATTCCAACATTGTTGTACTATTACTTTCAAAAGGTTAGTAACTTGCTGTCCTTGCCCAAAATTAAACTTCATAATAATACCCTTACTTTAGTACATGTATATGCGGCATGTACTATATTAATGTAAATATTTGGTTACATTATTTTAACATAGTAACAAAGAACAGGAAGAAAGAAGTTTAAAATACATGAGTTAAAGATAACTAATTCCTATGTTCTCTTAAGCATATTGTAGGTTATTCACCATGCACCCAAATTGTTTATTTCCTTTTCACAAGAATTATACAATGGTTACATAAAACTGAAAAACTGCTCATTATCTTTCGTGTACAGTAAGCATACTCATAGCCTTCTGGCCCTTCCCTTCATTGAAGTTTAATCTTCCCAAAAATATCAGAGACTAAAAGTAAGATAGTGTAATACAATTGTAAAATAATAGAAATACTTAGGATGCAAAAGTATCTACAAAACTAATTAGTTCCCCTATGATTATCCGAAATTAATCTGACACATTGTATAATTTTATGGCAATACTTTATAAAACAGCAGAGCAAAATCTAACAAGTTTAACATTAGAAGAAAAATAATAAAAATACTATTTGTGTAGGTGAATGTAGCAAATGAATGCTTAGCTGTTGGGAAGTATCTGACTTTATTTCATTAAGAGTGCAAAAACAAATGTTTTTGAAGGGGAAAAAATACCTGACATACCTGCTTTATCCCTGACAGAAGGAAAAGGCTAAAACACTGATTTATCATGACTTAACAAGATACTGACCACCATCTGAACTGCATTAACCAACTAATGCATTTCTAGTCCAATTACCCTGAGAAGCAAAACAACTTAGTATAAACCACTAGTGAATTAACCATATATATTCTCAGTGAAATCTCAGACAACATAACAAAAGAAAACTTACACTGAAACTGGTCAGTCACTATTTTACATCTTATTACATTTTTTCCTGATGAGATAAAGTAATTTACAAGGACAAATATTCAGATTTCAACTGGTGGGATTTTGGAGAAGGATTTTGTTTGTTTGCTTATTTGCTTTTTTGCTATAGGCACACTAAAGGGTTAATGTTTGGAAGGTAGTAAAAATACTACAAATTATATTAATCTTGAACACTAATATTAATCACTAATCACAACTAAATCACCAATGAGATAACAATTTGAAGTGGGCTGGCATTCAGTATATTTTGGAACAGATATTACATACTAACTGTTTGATTTTTCTTTTACATGAAGTAGATTGATTACTAGTTCCCATAACAATTATTTCAACTCAGAGTTCAAGAACTTAATGTCTTTAGGAAAATTTTCATAATAAGAGGCACATCTCCTTGCAGACTTTTACTACTGCCTCATATATGTGACAGCTATTGACAGGAAGAAAAAATCACATTGATGCAGCCTCCTAATATTACCTTTAAACTTGGAAAGAAGTAAGAACTCTCTCCCTATTTAGTTCACTGTCTGATACATGATAGTATGTGAATATAACACATCTGCTCTATTCACATTCACACTGGAATTCAATACAAACACATATTTAGTTTGAAAATTCATTTAACATAATTTGAACAGTTAGTACAGTCTGTATTTACAATGCTTATTTATGGTTAGTTTTAGCTGCAAGCTCTGTTGCATCCTTTCTATATGGTCAGGACCCATAACAAGAAATAATTACTGCTGATTATTTACTGCTGATTACTGTCCAGAGAAAGCCTGTTCTGTGAAGGTGATCTCTGTAATGAAATCCAATTTTTGTCTCTTGTGTATAGATATGTACATGTACAAGTTACACTAGCAAAAACGTTTGCTAACTCAAAAGATTTTATTGTAATGTTTAATTATGCTACTTCACATATCCTCCAAGAATTTCCACCCCAGTAGAATGTAACAGATTTTAGAACTATTTCTGTAAGAAGACAGACAGTTCAAGATCTGGTTCCTCTTCTCACTGAACTGGGAATGTGACAGCACTGGAACAGCCAGAACACCCAAATTTTATTCTGAGTTCTACACTAACATCTTCTGACAAGCCAAGCCTCTGTGCCCATCAATTCTGGCTACTTCTGATACGATGCCAAAGTTAATTTTGTTGAAATATCTGCATTGAAAGACTCCAAACAGAATTCCAGTAAAAAAGAAAAGCTAAAAAACATGTCCAGAACTGAGTTTTTCAAATTAATTTGAATTTTCAAACAGTAAAAAGAATTCTGCCTGCTTATGTAGCAAAGACAAGAAATAAATCTTCAACCCCTTGCTTGTTTGTGGACATCCCTCACAAGCAGCAAAGGAGTGGTGCCATAAAAAGCAGCTGATCCTGACTACAACACATGCATCACCATGCCTGGGTAACAGCTATGTACAATCTGACAGGGAAGGCTGGAATGGATGCTGATGCAATAAGCACTGAGTAGAAACTAATGCAGGCCTGGTTCTCGTTCCTCTGAAATGTTAACTGTCATCATCTTTTCCACAGTACCAGCCCACCAACAGTTACTATTTGAATGAATAAGCTAAACCTAAAGACAGCACTGAAGCAAAAGAAATTGTGCATACTCCTTTCCTAAGTATTTACCAGTCCACCGACCTCCTCTCCTTTGTATATGCTTCCCCTATGATAGATGAACAGCTTTGCAACTTAAAAACTGGTTGCAAAACCCGCAATGAGCAAACTCGGTATTAAGGCTCACAAATGTCTGAAATCAAAACACCTGACTCAAGTTCTTCTGAATTTTCCTATTCTAATGCTCCTTATTGCAAAGGATACAGAAGAGCTGAGTAAGCAAGTGATGTCACTGCACTTTACAAAAGAGGTAGAAATTGCATAAAGTGTAAAGATGCAATGCACATCAATTTATTTCTCGATTACTCACACAATAGATATTGTTGCTTTTTGTTATTATATCTTGCAAATTTACACCATTTTAAACAGGCATTCTAATACTTTGCCTAGCAGTTCTACTTGATTATCTACTAGGCAGAATTATATTTCTAATTAAAACATAACTAAACATGCAATGAAGTGACATATAAAATTTATGTCATTCATAACACAAAGCTTTTAGTGTTGGTATTCTGGCTGTATCCCGAAATCCAAAAGTACCAGTAAACATATCTTCCTGTTATACTGTTCAATAGGAATAAAAAGCTTACAAGGCTGAAATTAAAACAATCTAAGAAAGCAGGACTGATTCCAGTTGTAAATACATCTGTAATTCCAGTATGGGTTGCTGCCTAAGGCAGCAACAGCCACTGAAATCACAACAATTCCCTCCTGGTAGAAACTTCTGTCTGCAAGAAAGAGGCTGCTCTAGTTGTGGAAGCAGAATGGACATCATAAAAGAGGAGACAATCCTGCTATACATTATCTTAGTCTAAATTCCAAATAATTTTGGCAGTGCCAGCATGCATTTAAAAAAATCTTAGTGCAACAGAGGAAAAGTTTCTCTAACAACCCTTTTAAAGAATCTCCAAAACAATTCTGCCCTGAAAATACATGAAGTATTTCCTCCAGCACAGGTTTCTTTATAAAAATGTCAAATGGATTTTTGGCCGTGATAATTTTCCTACTTCAACTTTCAATTTTCAAAACCATGATTTCAAAGATCTCAATCTGCAAATGGAATATGTTATGACATTAAGTCCATGAAAGTTTAAAGGAAGGCACTGGATTTGGCTTTGCATTTCCCAAAGAACATGGAGATGATAGGCAAACACACACACACATGCTTCACCCTCTGTCCCCAAATTCAGAAACCAAAACATTTAAGTGAATGCCTTTGAGGCAAAGAACATTATTTTCTTGCTCTAAAGTCAGCTGGATAATTATACCCTGCAAGTAGTGCTAAACACTTGAAGGAACTACTAAGTAATTAGACTTTGCAGGTCTGCCATTTATTTTGTAAAGCCCAAACAGGAGAAAAAAGGTGACACAAACACCTGTTCGGCAATTAGCTCTTTTGGGAAGTTCTGACTAACATGAAAAGTTACAAGTGTCCAAAGTTACAAGTGTTTCAAAAGCCAGAATTCCAGTGATTGGCTTTGTCTAGACTTATCTATGTAGTGTTACATTAATATTATTAAGTTTCTCTCAGATCAATAATAAAATCCTTTGTGAAAGCTGATTGGTAGACCACAAAAAAGACCTACATACCAGCTACTGTTGCAAACACACTTTTTGTTCAAGGAGTGATCATTGTGCTACCTTTTCTATTTCTTCTGAGGAGGTAAACTGCTTATGAGAGGAAGAGTTAAGGACAGCATTATCAAGGACAGCACTAGTAATTAAGAGTCTTCATGCTGTCCTGAGTTAGGGCACCCAGGGATAATAACATAAAAATGTTGGCCTTCATTAAAAGAGACTGAGGGTTTATTAAATTCAAGAATTTTTCCACAACCTCTTTAGAGCAGCCCAGAGTTGGCCTTCACTATTTCTTGACGGATTCAAAATCATGATCACTGCTTCTCATTTATGTGGAATATTATCAGTCGATGGAAAATTCCTTTGGTAAGCAGCCAAGGCAACTTCTCCCCACCCTGACAAAGAAAAAATAAACATATTTTAAAACCCACACAAACCAAACCGGTTGATATTAATAAAAAGGGGGAGAATTGAAGGTCCTTTGTTTCATTTGACACCGTTTTCCTCTATATTCAGTAGCTGTTTGGATTTTTATTTTTTAAGAAAAAAAGAATGTTGCAGGAATTAAAACTGCATGACTACAAACCTAAATAATGGGAGTGGGCAGAGGAAGAAAAATTCAAACACTAATTTATGTGCTAAAATTCTATTTATTGCCTATAGTCATCATGTGGGAGGACAGATATCGGATCATTATTAGGGAAAGTAAGGGGAAAGATATTTTTTAACTGTTTTTCAGTTTGTACCACCTGTGTACAGTCCAAAACAAGCAGCTAGATCTCCCTTTGGCATTCACACCAGAAAGCATTGCCATCACCTCTTTCTGTGGAAGTGATCTGGCAAAGCAGACTGGCAATGCAGAACATCCCATGCAGTGCCAGCAGCTCTGCTGGGGCAGGCAGGCCCTCAACCTGGAGATCTCCTTAAAAACATGCACATGAAAATCAACTATTTGATCCTCATCCCACACCAAAAGATAACACTAGAATCAAAAGTGGGCATTTAAAACAAAAGTGACCTGATCAAAGTCTAGGACCAGTTTTATGAAAAAAAATATTACTATTAGACAGAGAAATAAGACTTCTTCCTCCCTGTTGTAACTTAAATCAGGTATTAACCTCTTCATAAAATGCTATTAGTTATACTCATAGGCACAAATTATCAATGTGTCTATATTTTTTCCTATCTTATGACAACTCCAACTCTGAAGACAAAAGGATTTTTCATAGTCTCAAAAAAAATCTCCCAAAGAGATTAGTTTTTAAACCTAAATACATCTTTCCTGTCTTATCAAAGAATCAAAAGTAACTGACAATGTTATTCTTGAAAAACATTTATGCAGTTCAGTCTGCTCAACAGCTGACAGCAATTTAACAAAATTTCTTTTTGGCCTTCTTCTTTGTTTAGATCAGTAACAAAAGGAAAAAAAAAAAAAAAGGAAACCAAACACATTTAGTCATTTAGTTGCAGCAACTATCTCAGCAACAGGCACATTATACAATGCCTCAGTGACTTTCTTCTTAGGAACCCTACTAAACTCTTCTGAAATTCTGTCTGTTTTATTAGAAGAAAAAATGTGCTGGCTCTCTTGCTCTAATTCTTCTTGCCTGCATAATATCCAAGTTACACTATGTCCTACTCACAATTAGAACTTGTTCTGAATATTATATAATGTCTGAGAACCATCTATTTCTTGTACAAAAATTAATGTTTGTTTAGTCAAGGTCCTGCATAATTTATTAAAATTTAGAACAAAGAATTTCATCGTTTGGTTAAGTCCTCTTAGGAAAATGGCTTAATCTAGACTACATCTTCACAGAAATATTCTTTAAGGCAGGAGTTAATCTGAACACAGCCACAGCTGCTTATCAAGACAGTTGGACAGCAATTTGCTGCACTCCCTTTCCCCCTGAGCTGGTGCCTCAAATTCTCCAGTCTCATGTGATGCCATTCTTACCAAAGGAATTTACTGAACACTCCAAATGAACAGCTCACACAATTAGGAAGAAAGAATGCTGAAAATGAGTGTGATCAACAAGTACATCAGAGCCACAGAATAACTGAGGCTAGAAAGGATGCCAGAGGAGGTTTATCACCTAACCTCACACCAAAAGCATGACTAAGAGGTCAGATCAGGTGGCTCTGGGCTTTATCCAGTTGGGACTTAAAATCCTCTAGGGATGTAGACTGGATTGCCTCTCATTCAAATGCACAGCTGTCAATGGAATGGGGAAAATATCTTCCTTACCACCAGTCAGAACCTTTCCTATTTTATGTCCATAAATTGATAATGGACATCACATGCTTCCCAAGGAAAGTTCCTATGTCATATTTATGAGTGATTTTCACAAATCAAATGAGAACATTAGTTTGACTGGACAAGTAAAGACATTTTTATGTCCTATTTAAAGTAGAGACATATTGGCAATCGCATATCAGCTCAATAGGCTGGCATTACACAGAAAGAGTGAAAATTCAGTATGCAGAAAACAAGAAAATGCCACTGAGAATTCTCAGAATTCACGTCAAGAACAGTATTTCAATTGTTTTATTGAAGTAATAATCTCAAGTGTTCCTTTGCAGAACAATCCTGAAAAATAAGATTTTCCAAGTACTGTCGCTTTTGTCTAGAAATGTTTATGCAGCTATGCCATCAGAAAAAGCAACTTCAATTTGAAAACATCCCTCTCTATCCCTGAGCCTGAAAAATTCTCTGTTCTAGTGGAGACAACAAGACTCTACCATCATCTGCCTGTGGTTGCTGCTACCTTTCCAGCTGGGCAATTCCAGCAATACCTTCCAGCTATTGCAGCTGCAATATCAGACAAACATGCAGAGGAGAATCCATTACATGCAGACAGGGAACAGAGGAAAACATAATGGGAAAGTGGTAAATATCTTCATTTATGTGGTAATTATACAGCTGACTATCACTGCTACAATTATTAACAACAGTATGTGGACTGATTGAAGAGATACATTACTAAATTATTAAACTCCTTTCTATCTCTACGAAAAATGAAGAGCCCTTAAAGAAAACACATTTGCACAACAGAAGATATTTCTTAAAACATTACTATTTCCATAATAAAACTACAGTCTTAAACCCAGCTAGTTTTTGCTAACAGCAAAGAGATTATCTCCTTCTCCATGCTCTCTCCTGAAGCAATGCATTTTAAGAGAAGTACCTAAAGTGAAGTTTTGAAAAGCTTCCCTGAAAAATCTGTGGAAGTTGTCTGTCTTCAAGAATTTAAACAAATTAGGAATATCATAAAAACACCACTTAAATGAAAACTGCAACATTGCCAAACTCACACCACAGCATTTTTTCCTGATTTGCTTTGAGAAAAATAAAAAAAAATCTCTATTTAAAATCTATCAAGCATCCATAATCAAAGAACCCTAAAGTTTTTGCTGGCAACACCTTTTTGTAACATCCTTCAAAAGTACTTACATAAACTCCCCAGATATCATCTGTTACAAGTACTGCATGGATTGTTGTGGTAACTGTCCAAAACAGACATCACAGAGAGTGCTGCAGTTTACTATCCCACTGTTTATGAAGTTTTGCTGTCTATTCATTAGCACACTTCAGATCAGCATAATGAAAAAGTTTTAATGAACAGGAAGAGTAAAAAAGAAAAATCAACCTTTTTTTTTTCTCTTTTATTTTCCCTCCCCTTCCCCTACACCATGACCTATTTTCTTGAATAACATGCAGATCTACTGAGGACATTAACCTGTTTCCATGTCACAGTAACAGCCCATGTATCAACATGCTGAGATGCATTAGCTGTTGTTTATTGATCCATTTATAAGTTCACTGTAATGGGAATACAAACTGGAGGATTATAAAGTCTTTTGCTATCCTCTGCTTTGTGACACACTTTACTGATTAACTACTTCCCAGAACACATTCATTTCCATGTTTTGTGGAAATACTTACAGAAGATTCCTCCTCTTCAAACAGTCTCCCACATCTGAATCACTCTTATACATTTTTAGTCCATTCATTATTTTCAAAACTCAAAATGTAATAAACCACATATCATTTTTTAAAAACTAAATCATATTAATTACATCCACCAAACAATATCTACTACAAATACTGATTTACATTTACCAAGTATGAGAAATTAACAAGCTGGTAGGATAAAAAAAATAAAGAAAGCTAATTTCCCCTTGATTCCCTGCAGGCTCCTCATACACAAACTGTTCCCACCACACACAGGACATGCAGCACGTATCTCTGCATAAATTTTGGTAAGCCACACTGCTCCATAAGAAAAGCATTGTAGTCAAGACACTAACATGTGACCATTGGTTATGACAGTTCATCCCACCTGCTTCTACCTTTGCACCAGTAGTTACTGCTTATTTGTAAAGTACACATTCAAACCTGCTCTTTTGTGCCAGTTTATGGCACTAAATTGTTTATACCATTTAGCAAGCTTGACTACATTCTAAAAACAGGTATCCACAATAAACCCACACTCACTGCTTCAATTTAAATAGGATGAGAGAACAGCTGAAGTTTAACTGCCTGAATTTTCAGAGCCGTAAAAGACAAAAGGGAAAAGCAATTCCAAAAGCCAGACTTCTACCCTTCAAATTCAAGGACTGCATGCTTGATCAAATGCACACATCAAGTCAAACTAATTAAAAGATCACCAGGGTTCATATTCTGTCACACTTTTACAGACAACCACAATTCAATGAAGTCTGATCTGCATTAAAAAAAACCCAAAACCATAAAACAAAAACAAAACAAAAACACCAAAAGGGAAAAAAAAAAAAAAAAAGCATAGTTTCAGGTTTGGAGAGATATTTGAAAGAGGGAAATAAATTCTATCTATGAGTTTTGAAACACTAATTTCTACAATTCTCAAAAGCCTCCAAGGATTGAGATATTTTGCTTTCAACAATAGAAACCTTGAAGATGAGTTCAGTGCTATCAATGGAGTGGGGGGAAAATTACAAAAGAGATACAGCTCATGTCCTCTCTACTAGAAATTGCTATGCAAAAAGGAAAATACTGCCCCAAGAGGGATGCTCTAGCTGATACTCTCTAGAGGGAGAAAACAAATTGCACCAAGGATACATCACGCAGCATAATCATATATCTTGTTTCACTAGTAACTTGGCAGTAATTTTTTTTTTGTTGCCCACAGAAGCATATGACCAAAACAGGTTTTCTACCAATACCTTTTGAATCAGTTGGCCAATTTTCAACATTTTCAAATAAAACCCCCAGAGATCTCAAAAATAACTTATGTTCCTCTAAACCACATAAAAATTAATGGTCGGGGAGTGGAAAAAGACCTAATTTGCTCTCATAGTGAGGGGACAGTAGGAAATTCACCTCTTTATATTTGATTTGGCAGCAGATCAATCCATACAGAGACAGCAGTGTCTGTTGATATGAAGTTGAATGAGATGAAGGATTGGAGGAGAAGGAATAAGGACATAAAAAGACAATCCAAACATATACAAATGTTAATTTTATTATTTCTGTAGCTCACAGAAACTGTGACTTGTAGACAGTAACTTAATAGCTTTAGAAACTAACAATCACTTGCCCAAGTATTTACATTTGTTGACCTCCTCCTGCTCACTAGGTTGCCTAGGAACATCTTACCTCAGAGTGAATGGGAAAATAGTTTATGAGCCTTCTGGACATTCCAAATACTTTTTAAATCTATTTTATGAAATCCATGCAAATGGTTTTCCATTGTGCTTTTTTACAGCATTAAAGATACTCAATGAAGAAAAAAGTAGAGGAGTAATAAAGATAATATACTCTGAAAAGGCTTTCATAGATAAATACCAATTTGGATACAACATGCAGAAGTGTTGGTGGGATGACTCAGATCCTAATGATATTTTATTTAAGTTCATTTTCTTAGCAGTATCCTGACGTTGTTAATAACTCCCAGTAGGCTACTTAGAGCTGTAGATTCATTTTCCCATTAATGGCAGCAAAAGGTTCTTTGTTAATGGTTTTAGGATAATGCTGGGTTTTGCCATATGGTTGGATTTGTATGAGGGTTTCTCATGAAAAGCCAGAGAGTGTAAGAAATTGTTACTATATTTAACTCCAGTGTCCTCACACGCACAGCCGACAACTGGAATGGACACTGCTCTAATATTTACAAGTGCAAACCATGCTCAATATTTACTGCATGTTCTGCTTAAGAGGACTACAGGGACCTCAAACAAGAGAACACAGGGATAGATCAGAGGATTCGTAATACAATACTGAGCTTTTCACCTCTAGGTCATTGGTTCAAATCCAAACTGGTCGGTAATGAAGGCAAGCTATTACCATCTGACAGCCCTGGCCTTTGCCAATTGATTTGTCAGGCTCAGTCCTGCTCCCATCAAACTCAAAATTCAAAACGTCAATTTGCATTTCTGAAAACAACACCAGCAACATAAGAGAAAAATGAACAAACAGAAATAATCTCTTCCTCCTCAGATATCATCTCCAGACCAGAGCCTCTGGAGAGTGCCAGAGGAACAGTGCAAATTACAGCACTACTATAGCACTAGCAAAATGCATCATTCTGTGGATAAAGGTTATTTCTGACTCTCAGATACCCAATTATAATTTCCTCTGTACAAGTATAAAGCTTTCAGAGGTTTCATTAATAAAGAAAAGACAAGAAAGAAGAGACCAATATGCAGGTCTTAAAGCTGAAACTTCATAGTCTTGCTTAAAGATCTCTTCAGATACCTTGTTCAAAGGTGTGTTTCTTAAGGTTGAAGGTTTTGAGGAAAATGGTCACAGTACTCTATAAAAAGAATATCAAATTTACTTTCCATGTTGTTATGATGTCTTTGTAGTCAAAATATTTAAACACCACTTGCAGCAGCAACAATGTATTCTATTACTTGAAGTTTTAATTCAGAAATGGATTTATTTACAAGTTATCATGAGTAATACTAGAGAAGCCGTATTTTTACAGTATTTCTTCAAAATCATGTTAGACAGAAAAAGTACATAACAGTACATAATTTTCCACATGCTTTCCTAATTTGAACAGAAATGGTGTTAAGCCTCAAATCCACATCCAGCCCTTTCCTTTGCCTTTTACTAGCTTGGGAGCAATCACAAGAAACACTCAGCAGGTACCACAGTCCTCCATTTTACTAAGCAATCACTGCTACAGGACTGAATAGACACACCAACTTTTAATGCAGTCCCTTTAAGATCACCTTTACATCACAAACTTAGGGCACTATGCAACAAAATCTACTGAAAGTTTTACACTCTGTGAACATGAAATGTTACTCCTAATATTTGAGACTACAACAGAACACATACAATTCACAAATCATGGGAAATATCAAAAAAGAGCCTCCTGCAGGTTCCTTGGTTTTTGCTAAGGTGCTGATAAACTGAAGTTTTTCCTTCCTTCTCCAATAACTCCAGCTATAAAGCACTTACTGTAACTGTAGGAAAGGCCCAACAGGTTAACTTGCCAGCTGAATGACTGTACACAGGTTCTGCAAGCTGAGTAACTGAGCTATATATGAGCTATATATATATAATAGGCTGTATATTGCTATATTTTATAGCAATATACAGCCTATTGCTATAAAACCAGAACAGCACAGCCCAGCCATATCCTAGTCTGGCCAAACATCAGACCCACAGTGTCCCACAGACAGTGGCTGGTGACATGCACCCAAACCCACCTTCCCCTGTCCTAGAACAAGAAACCCCATTGACATAACAGAAAAAGAGAAGAAATGAACTGCACACTAAATTTGTATGTCAAGAGACACAATAAGACTGACTACACTGTGTCATTTGTCTCAGAAAGTGTCCAGGCTACACCAGGAGATGGCTCCTCCCAGCAGCCTCACACACAGAGCATAAGCCTAGGCAAGGGGGCTGCCTACAGATGAAGGGAAGAAGGCAAAATCCTAAAGACTGGGGATTGCCTCTTACTTGACCTGCAATTAACAGGACCAATAGAGGGATCCAAGCAAGCCAATCCAAATTCTTTGACAGTCAGTAATAAAATTTCATGCTGTTCCTCTCTGCAATCAAGCACTGCATATCTTTTCTAGGGAATGACCATCAGTGACAGAATATAAAAAGGCTTTGGAATTGTGCCTGTAGCCACTATTGACAGAAAATAAAGAAATTTAAAAGCAAACAAGCAGTATTTCAGAGAACACATTAAAACAAACTGTTTGAATAAATGTCTGTGGAACGTATGTCAGGAAACTGAAGGATGTGTAAGGTATTCAGAAGGCTGCATAAGAAAAAATGAGAATACTTATAAGCTCTACAGGTATCAACAGGTATGTTAATTATAAGACAGTTTTGTTGCTTCTGAAGCTAGGTAAGCAGATTAAAAAAAAACAAACCAAACAATAGCTGTGACTTTTTATTATTCTTTCACCCTCTTATCTCTTCTTTTTTTTTTTTTTTTTTATATCATCTGTTGCAATTTGCACAGTTGGACCAAAAGGGATTCTGGACAGGCACAACTGTTTTTTACAGAGATATGTTCATAGAGTCCTCAAAGTCAATGAGCCTCTCAAGGTAACAAACTTTTTGAAGCTCCACAAACTGGGAAATAAACACACTTTCCCTTCTATGTACTGTCCATGAAAACTCGCCTAAGAAGGCTTAATCCCTAATAACATCTCCAAGACTAGACAGAGAAGGATTTAAATTCCCATTATCCTTTTTAACGAACTTGTGACTACAGTCTCAAAATAGACACTTAACCCAGAACTGAGAGAAGAACTGGCATATTTCTTACCTGCAATGCCTGAAAGAAATAAACTGAAATGTTTTAGAGCTGCTTCCAAAACATCTAAATTCTCTGGGATAAATGTAAATTTATAAATGCAAATTTGTAAATGCACCGGACAAATCTGGCACACCCTTACTCCTCACTGCACCCCAAGAACATAAAGACTTCATAGGTGACATTACCAGGTGAGAAGGAAACAAACAAGCAAAAAATAAAGCTTCTATTTAATCCAGTGTGAATGATATGCAGCATGCTTGATTAGATATAGTTTTGATTAGGTGATGGAATAGAACTTACAGACTATCCTATGTAATTTAACTGTTGCTATTCCCATCACTTCCTAAATGAGAACAGATTTCAACAGGCTGACAAATATTTTTCAGCCCATAATACCTTATTCTAATTATTTTTAAAAGCTGTCATATTCAAGTCATGTGTTACCTCACCAGCTGAGTTCTCAGCACAGCAGTACTTTGCCTCACTCTTGAAGCAAACACAAGACTATCTATGCTGCTGCTGTTTTCCAAATCTGCTACTCAGTGTCAAGTATATTGCAGCACAAAATCTTTCTGTTGGAGATTTTTTTTCAAGTCTGAAAAGTAGCACAAGCTCAGATAATTTTTTTTTCAGTACACACGTCTTTCTTTCAAGCTGCGTGAGAAATACACCGCTATTTTCCCTCCCTTTTCATATGCATCTTTTTTCCATGATTAAAACCTTCAGAATTTGTTTTGAAATCTGAAAAGCTTTTTGAATTTTTTTAACACACGATCAGCCATTACAATACCCACAAGAAGTTCACGTAGCTGAAAGACCAGAAAGCCATTGTGCCTGCAACTTTCTGAAAGCCGAGGGTGTATATTGTTATGGTTTCTATTTATGGCTGTAATCCTCATGAATGTCCACTTATAATCTTTCTACTCAAAGAAAGATTTTAAGAGAAATCCGACTCTGGCAAAGCAAAGAGCTTCTGCTTTCTTTTAAAAGAGGGGGGGAAAGCACATGGTTTTAACTACCTCAGACCAACACAGTCAATTAAATACTGAGGAGGTTCTGCTAACCAACAACAGCTCCCATGCAAGTTTAACTTTTGACGGCAGCGATCACGCCTGGGTTATTAACCAGGATAATACAACATCCCATATTATTTCAAAGACCCCGCTAACAAAATACCTTTTTAGCCTATAGCGTTCTCTTTTTCTCGTACCTGCTACTCCTGCTCACTTCTGCGGGCGTGCAGGGCAGAGGGGCCTTTCACGGCCAGCCCCGCCGGAGGCCGGGCCGGGACTGGGGCCGGGCCGAGTCCCGCACGGACCCCGCTGCGGCCCGGCCGAGGCGGGCGGGGGCTGCGCCACAGCGCAGGGCGGGGGTCGCCACCGGCGAGGCTCCGGGCGCACGGTCGAGCAGCCAGTGAACAGCTGGGTCTGGCCGCGGCTCCTCCTGAGGGGACGGGACGGGACGGGAGGAGGAGAGGAGAGGAGAGGAATCCCCCGCACTCCGGGAGCGGCTTCAGTCCCCACCTGTCCCCGCGCGCGGGTCCCGCCGGGCGCGCTCATCCCCCGCTGCCATAGCTACCGGCAGCCGCGCCGCCCGCGTCTCGCGAGAGCCGCCATCTTCCCGCGAGAGCCGCGGGCTGCGCCGGCGGCGGGCGCCTCCTGTGGCGAGAGCGCTGAGGGAGCGCGGGGCGGCGCGGCGGCGCTGCTGCTGCCGCAGGGGCACGGCTCTGCCGGCCGGGGCACGGCTCTGCCGGCCGGGGCACGGCTCTGCCGGCCGGGAAACACCTCGGGGTTGCCACAGCTGCAAAACCTGGGCAGTGCTCGCTGCCGTGAAACGGCTTTAGGAAACAGACAGTTCGTGTCCAATAAAAGTTTGCTTGCAGTTCATGTGAGCTGAATTGGCTGACAGGCTAGAGGCGAGACGTGGGGTGTTCAACACCGTGCATACTTCAGGTGTGAATTAGACCATCTCACGATGAGGGAAAATTGATTAAGATATTTTAGAAATTTGTAGTGTGTTTTTCTGAATACTAGGCAATATGTAAAATTATTATAAGTCTCGTATTCCCTGAACTGTCAACTGTCAGTGTCAACTGTACATTGCAATCTCTGATTTTTCTGTCACCAGTGCAGACTGATGGTAATATTAACTCTGGTGTAATAGTACTCTTGGTGACACCCAAGAAACACTTTTCAAGCCCACTGAAAGAAATAGGTGTTTCCCTATGAATTCAGGACCATGTATGTAGAGAGAATCTGAGGATAACTGCAGTGACCACCATTTCCATGACCAGTTGGTACCTTAGTGCCACATGGATAAACAACAATAGTAATTACTCAGACAGAAACATGAAGACGTGAGGGTTAATACATTTTCTTTTCTGCTCTTTTATTTCCAGTGTTCCCAGCATCTGAGAGATAGAACTTTTATGACAATTCTTAGAGAAGTGCCACCATCTCTGTAAGTGTACAGAAAGTTCTTTCTATTTAATTGCTGAGCCCATTTTTACATAAGAGAAGTGAGTTGATGCATAGTGTTCTGTATCTAAAAGATGTATGCCAGAATTTCCAGCTTCTGATAATTCAGGTATCCTGGTAGTGGTGTTCCAGATGCACAGAGTGTGCCTGGGGGTCTGGAACTGTTGTTTGTTCTGCCTACAGCAAACAAAGCATAGAGTCTGTGAATATGTGTCTGCAATAGTGTTCATGCTGCTGTTAATATGGCATTTCTAACACCACTAAGAATAAGTTTGTGCATTTGGGAGAATATTTGTTTACTTGTGTCTTCCCATCCCATTTCAGTCTTTTGCTTTGGGAATCTAACCAACCATAGTGGAAAAAAGAGCAGATGAGGCAGGCCTCAAGCCTCTCTTAGGGACCAAAGATAATTAAGAGGAACAGTTAGAGAGAGAGTAGATATAATGAAGCCCTGAATATGTGCTAGCTTCAGGCCCATGAAAGTATGGCTGGTTTTGTAATAGAATATGGAACTAATTGCATGCCTGAGCCAGCACTGTGGGGTTTGACTGAAGCACTCCTCAGTGTAATTGAATTTGTGTAGCATCTGTGAGCAGGGGGTCCTGTGCCACAGGGCCCATGGCAAGTCCTTAGGCAGGCCAGCAGAAAGTTGCTCGTTTGTTTGTCCCTCCTTCCAGGGACCACTTCGTTTTCCCTGCAGTGAATGACGTAGGATGGGATTGTTGCTCCAAGCAGGAACTTCTCCCAGTAAGAACACAAAGTCCACAGAGTCCTTGTTTACCCTTTTGTGCAGAGGGATGTTTTGGAGCAGGAGTGCAGCATTGCTTAGTGGCCAGCTTTTTCACTGCTCTTTGTGTCCTCCTTGCATGCTTTTCTTCTCCCTAGCTGCAAATGCAGGAACCTGGAGTAAAACAATGATGTCTGAGCCTGGGAAGAGTTGAGACCTTTGTCAGCATTCTGTAGTACAATTACACTGTCTCTGTCTGAATTTCTAGAAAATATTTGTTCCCAGTAAGCCCTGTTACAAGAACCAAGAAAAACAACTATTTTGATTTGGCACCTGAAGAACTTATAACCATAAATTAATCTCATCTTGTGCATTTATTTGTTCACTGGATTTTTGAAAGGCAAATGTTTGTTTTCATTCTGGCTTGAGCTATACCTAACTTCTTCTGCTCCAATTTTTTTAAAGGGTAGTCTGCAAATTTATTTGTGTCAGTTCTCTCTGACAGTATTTCAGATGATGTTTTGTTTAAATGAAAAACAAACTTTTAGAATTACAACTCTTTGTACAAAACATTTTGTGTTTCTTTTATTGTTCATCAAAAGATCAAAATAAACATACAAAAAAGAACCCTGCAGGTTTTCTTAAAATAGTTGGACAATATGCATTAAAAGTTTTGATGTAAATAATGTTTCTAAAAAGTATAATTGAAAATCAAAGTAATAGTTTATATTTGAGAATTTGTTTATTAAGCTGACTGAAGTTTAGGTTGCATTTTAAAAGCACTGCTTCAGGGTTGTTTATGTAGTTCTGTTCCCTTTACTGCATGTCTTAATTAACACAAAATATATCTGAGCAAGTACTTGTACTCCTTAAAGCTTCATGTAGGTTGTACTGCAAGCAGAAGATGATCATCAGAGACAACACCTACTGTGTGCTAAATACTTAGAGAGCAAGAACATAAAGGCACTGCTAATTAATTACATTAGCTGAAATGACTTTTACTAGTAGATATATGATTATAATTATTTTAATTAAGAATGTTTCAAATTCCACATATCTCAATTCACAAAACTTTTGGAGTTCCCCCAAATCTGTGTAATCTTGCTTCTGTGTCTGCCTGCAAGTTCTTGGTTATCTGTGGCCCTGGTCAGGCACATCTGCAAGACAGAACAGGCAACTTGTCTAAATTAGTTTATAACCTGCAATTTGGCCATAGATGAGATTGCATATAAATGTCTCAATGTGCTCTGAGCCAGCAGGATGGCTTGAACACTTGTGATACTGGATCAAGAGAGACTCTTCCGTGTGCAGCAGTGGCCCCTGTAAATTCCCAGAGCGGTGTTAGCAGCATTGCTGTGCCAGGGGGCAGTCCCCTGCAAGGAGGACGTTTTCCAGATGATCACATCTGTAGCAGCCTTCTGTGGAAGAGAACATGTACTTGCACACAAGCTAGTTAGGGGGAAAAGAACCTCAGTGCAGTGAATGTTCAAGCCTTCTACCACAAAACTGTACTTCCCATGGAGGGAAGTGCTCTGCTCCATAACAGAAATACCATAGGCTCTCTGGTGCCTGCCATGTTGTAGTAAGAAAAATGAATACATTTTATATATTCACTGTGTGATAAAAAAAAAAGTCAAAAAGGCAAAGCACATATTCTTTTAACAGCCTGAAACTCTCCCAGATTTTATTTCAGAGAGAGTAAGTCTGATGCCAAAGCCATCTTTTCTAAGTGATCTGTCAATGATCTGTCAAACTGCTCCCTTTGATTAGGGAATACATTGCAATCAAATGGAAACTTTTCTGCACAACACAGAGAATTATGCTAACTGTGCTACTGCTGTCAAATATTTATGCAATCAGCTATAACTTCAGGCAAAGTTTTGAAACATCTGAGACCATATTTCTGGATAATATGATTGAGATTTTTAAATGCTTTTTTAAAATGCGGCCACTATTTTTAATGCATTTTTAGCATAGCTTGGATTCTTTATCATAGAATTTGTCTTCATGAGAGAAACATTTCAAAACTTGGAAATTGTAAAATAATATTATTAGAAATGACAGTGTAAATAACTAAAAATATGAGAGCATTTTGTTTTGAGTGAAAGATCTGAATGTCACAAAATTCTATGCAATCCATTTTTCAAGGGTGAGCCCCTCCCTATTAAATGCATTTTCAGCTGTTGTTCCATGGAATATAAGCTTAATATCCAGTACATCCTATATAAGGGAACTGTAGCCTTTTCAATATGAACTCAATAATTTGGTCTTTTTTATCTCTAACTATGATGATGCTGCTTAAAAGCAGTTGACTGACTTTTTGTTTTGTAGCTTCTATGTGGGAGAAAATCCACTGTAATTAAATCTAATAAAATCCTCTAATTCCCAATATAAACAATTCTCTGACATAGACAATTCCCCTGAGTCTACATCAGAGCCCAAGGAAAACAAAGAACAGGAGCTGTTTCTTACTTCCTTTTAAATATTTGATCATTATGGACAAACTTCTGCCCTGATTAACAGTAGCTGAAAGCCTTACTCAAAGGAATTATTTTTGAGACAGAATCTGAATTACTGGTTTTCCTCTCACTTGTAATGTTACTTAGCATGATGACTAAGCTAGCATGTAATTTAGGCTGTGTAAACAACAAGACAATAGTTGTCTGAATTGTTCTACAACATGCAGTGTTGTATTTCTCATTTTGTACTAGAAACAAAAGCACATAAATCCTGCTTGACAGGATTTGAGATTGCAAGTGCACTGCAAAAGAAGAGCTATGTGCCTTATTAAGCAAATGTACCAAAACTGAGGAAACAGCTTAGAAGTATGAATCATAGGAATATTATTAATACTTTTCAATGATGCAATACTAATTCCAAGGACATTTCAATGTCTGTCTCCATTTAGGGTTTGTGTTAATGGGGTGTGTTGACAAAACCTCTTGTCCTACAGTGTACTGTGAACCAGACACAGCTTTGGGTACATGCCCAGCCCTTTAGGTACCTGCAGGATCATGCTGCTTTCCTCGTACCTGGGAGCTCTGAGACTACACCACCAGAGAGCACTGTGCTATTTCTGCATGTCTTCCTTACCTGTCTCTGTGTGTTTAAGGACCTGTTTTATTCAGTCTTTTTTCCTGTGATACAGTAGAACTCAAGTCGTTGTTGTGATTTTACTGAAATTCCCAAACATTTTGCTGTTGTTGTCCTGCGTGCACCCTGTGTGCAGCCCTTCCTTGACCTGACTAACCTCATCTGGGACCTTCACCCCACTTATGGCCCAGAAATCTCTTTTAAGCTCAGACCCACTCCTGGGGTCCTTTGTGTGAGTGATGTTGTTCAGGTGCTGGCCTGCACTCTGAGTCCTGGGTGGACCTGAGACCCGTGCTGTGATTGTCTGGGGCAGCCCCTTCTCAGAGCAGCCAGTCCTGTCTGCACCTTGACATTCCTGAACTGGCCCATGACCTGGAATACCTGCTGCTGAAAATAGATTGTGACATATGGCTACCAAACTATCTTGTTTCTGCTATTCCTGAGGTATTTACACGAAAGCATAATGTATTCCACTTAAAAAAAAAAAACAAACAACAACAACAAAAAAACCCCCACGTAATTCTAAATTGCAGTAGGATAAAATCTGTGTAAGAAAAGGGGAGACAATATTTTGCTTAATGTCACCTTTTTTTCTCTGAAATTTCCTCTGACTATCTGAATTTCTAGCTTTGTCATTGCGGACTGGATTCTTGTATTAAAGTACTTTTGAACTGAAAAAGAAATCCATCCTCCTTAATTACAATGCAATTGAAAAGCTAGATTGATTTGAAATATTGGAAAACAGCAACCTTATCTCCAAACAGAGCTCAAACAGAGCTTTTTCATTTTTGTTGAAATGTTCTCCAGACCAAAGTAGCACCTTAATATTTTTAAGTTTAGTTACAGAACTGAGTTATGGATACCTCTTAATAATATAATAGGATATATAATAAATGTTCTTTAGCCATGCTAAAGACCATTTAGCAATGCTTATTATTAGCATAATTTTAAAGACATCTCACAGTAGCCCTGTCAGTAGCTTTATAGACGCTTGTAATAAAGACAACCACATAACTATCCCAAGAGAATAAAAATCAAATACATGGTTGCAGGAATTCCTAGACAAGGAGGAAAAGCTCCTAAATTAAAAGTACTTCAGTGGAAGCTGTCCCCATGAATAAACTATTCAGCCCTGCTTACAGGAGGAAATGTTGAGGCACAAGAATAGAATTCCAAACCAGTCTCCAAGCAGGAATTCTTTAGTGGTTTTCCACAGTGCCTGCCTTTCTTCCTATTTGTGTGGCATTGCTGAAACTGCTGCAAGAAATGGAATAGACTTTCATGGTGTATATTTGAATACGTAATGCACTGTGATAGGTGTCAAATTAGCTCTGTTGTTATTAAAGCATTTGTTTTCTTGCTCTGTCACTATGGGCAAGCCATCTTACTTGGGTGTGCCTCTGTTGCTTCCCAACCTATTAACTTTATGTAAATAATGTAAAAAAATAGAAGAGAAAAACAAGAACCAAAAACCTGCTTAAGCTGTCGCCTTGTTTATACTCTGGACAACTGGGGGATCTTAGCTGACAGTGAAACACTTTAAGCTGTTTGTTTTGCTGACAGGCTGACTTGCGATTTCATTTCTGATGTTGTTCTAATTTCCTCTCAAAGTCATCATCCTTCCCCATCACTTTGGCAGTATTTTTCCAAGCTACCTGGATGTACATAAATCTTATGACCATCCCTGTTAGTCCTTGATCTTTCCTCCCAGAATAATATTCTCACTGTGAGATTGAAACTTTTGTTTCAATTTGCTAATCGCCAAATTCTTTCAGCAGCACTTTTTAAGGAGAAAACACAAAAGCTGTTTTTCATCTTGGTGTTTTATTGTTAATACATGACAAAACAGGTTTGTTATCAGTCAGACAGGCAGCATGCAGCATTGCTAAACAGAAAAGCACTTCCTTAGTCTTGGCCTCTTATGTGCTGGTGAATAAAAAGCTCCTTTTCCTCAAACTGTGTCTGATTTAGATTAGCAGTACAGTAAAGAGAAGTTTAGAACCTGCTTGGGACTTGTCTTGGCTACAGGCAAAAGAAAGAAAGAGCTGACAGAGCTAGAGTTGCACTTTTCCTCCTTACTATCAACTTGCATACAGAAAGGGCTGAGAAAAAAAGGGAAGGTCTTGGCAGTGGGGATTTACAACTCTTCTGTTTCACCACTCATTGGCACATTGACCGCAGTCTGGTACTCTGAGAAGTCTCCTGAAGGCATCCAAGGTATCGGGGTTCTGTTGAAGGAGGGTCTTTTGCTGAAATTTTGATTATATATCATGAGAGATTCTGGGAGCAAAGGGCAGATATCAAACTGAGGCACTTTGAAGGTCATCCGTTTGGCTGCTTTTTCAAAACCCCCATAAGGCATGGCAGTCCTGGCATAGGGGAATACATGGAGTTAGCAAACAGAGCACAGGTAAGCAACAGGACTTATCAAATAAATAGTCCAAGTTATCAAGATTCTAAATTGTGCTACTCTTGCTGTTGGCTAACAAATCCTTCATGAGAACATACATGTATCCATTGCCCATGTACAAAAAATTATGCAAACACACACATATGCTGCTGTGCACTTCCTTCACCCTTGTTGCATCAATCTCCATCAAACCATACACCTTTCACACCTTTAGTTTTCTGTACATGTAGCAGGCAGAGGCTGCATTATTGCAGAAATTAGTGGGATGTGGGTTTGTTCTTGGTACTGATGACCTGGGGCTATGGAGGTTGGTGGCAAAAGTGTATAGAGAGGTTAACAAAAAATTGTTGCTGTCCTAGAAATATTTGTAAAACTTTCAATGCTTATCATATACAGCAGAAACATCCTGATTTGTATATTAAGTGCATTGAAATCTATGGCTGCTGGTCATAAGTATTTTTCATGACCTCTTGAATTTCAAAGGGTTGCAGTAAAAAACAGTGACGAGCTACATCTCCTGGTCAAATGGAGAGAGAAAGAGAGGCAAATAGGATTAAAATCCTCTTATCCAACTGCACTGGTTTTCTGTGCATAATCTGAATTAAAATCTCTAGGTCTTAATGTATTTTGTCTTTGTAGTCTTCCAAACTTTCATCCACTGGAGACTGTGCTAAGCAAAATGAAGTGCAGCTAAAACTTATTTACAGGAGGGCTATGATCAGCATTATTGTGTTTTCTCTTGCTAAATGAACTGCACTGAATATCTAAGAGGACTTACCGGTTAAAAGACTTGTAGTGGGGGAAATCAGCTTTGGGGCTGTACGACAGCAAGTCCGTGGAGAACTGGCTTTTGTCCTCAGGGCTGATCCCCATCGCTCGTTCCCAAGGGGAAATATAAGTTTTAAATATAGTCACTTTTTTGCCTCCTGACTTCCCATCTGTAAACAGAGGAAGGCAAAGCACTCTAGTTAGATGGCACTCTTAACTGCATTGTGCTACTGTGTCCTGCTACTGAAGTTGAAGCACCAGCTTTGTTTCCATATTCTGTAACTCCTACATCAATACAAGCTTTTATGGTTAGATTTCTGTTTTGAAAAGATGATCATACATCACTTCTGTTCTTTTCCACAAAAGCAGATAGTACCACAGTCTAAGAGCCACTCATCCAGGAATTTGCATTAAAGCATGTATCTGGAATTTTTCATTCTTCTTTTTGCTCATATAGAAAGCACCAAAGTCCTCACCTCATCATCTCTTCCACTAATAGGAGGGAAGATTCATACGAGGAAAGATGCAAACAATTTCTTCATTTACTTTTCTGTATTTTCTGTCAGATCATAGCAGACATGACATGGCATTTTCTTTGTGATTACATGAACAGATATTCACATTTTTCCCCTTCTGAACTGAGATGTTAGACATAAGTCTGTCTCAATCACCTCAAGATGGCTAAAAGCAGTTTGCAAATATTATGTGGTATCTCTCTTGAAGTTAAAATCCTATCAGTGACTAAAGCTGCACTTTGTTGTAAAGTCAGACACTTGATTGCTAGAAATTTTAGATTAGCTTCTAGTTGCTCCATTAAGCAAATGAGTTTAGACAAGGGATTTCATTCTGCATTTCCCTTCCCTTCCCTTCCCTTCCCTTCCCTTCCCTTCCCTTCCCTTCCCTTCCCTTCCCTTCCCTTCCCTTCCCTTCCCTTCCCTTCCCTTCCCTTCCCTTCCCTTCCCTTCCCTTCCCTAGCTGTGTATAATACCACCTTGCTAGTAAGAACATAAGTTTTGTATTAATATGTAGCACACTTATAATATTTTCATCCTTCATAAACCTTAAAACCCCTGAGCAATGATATCTGCTTAGCTTGATTAGGGCAGATAATAACAGATTAATGGAGAGAGACATTCTGGTGCTTTCATGGTGCTACATTTTGTGTAGAAAACAAATCCTTATGAAGTAAGTGGCAAAGAATGAAAACTATTATCTGAATCTTTCTTCTTTATCACACCTCCTTTGTCTGTCTTGCTTATTGCAAACCATGCCAAGTCCTGGGGTTCCCTGCTTTCAAAGAATTGCAGACATTTACAAGAATCTCTTTTTTAATTTAAAAAAGCCCTAAAAACCAACTACTCCCCACTTTTTTGTGTGAAGTATTTAAACTAAGCAGTTTACCAGCAAATTGATTGCTAGAGTTGAAACAAAAGCAGCTGGGATCTGTCCCTGCAGTGAAAGCTATAGGATGATATTAATCCTCCTTCTCCCTGCACACACAATAACAATGAAGAAAAATCTCCTGTAAGAAAACTATAAGAGTCTATACAGTTTGCTTTTTCACAGGAAATGTGAAAGCTGATTTTGATATAAAATGCACATTATTCCAGAATGTAAATGAAAATACTTGGATTTTACAAGACTTTACAATTACAAATCCATTTGGTTACTCAAGGCCGTTATTCCTGGTTCCCAAGCAAATTTGATTATATATATATATTTTTTAATCTAAAGGGACTGTTAAAGTGATGATTACATCTACTGACTCTTATACTAGGTATTTGTTTCTAGAGATTTCTGGCCAAACTAAACAGAGGATAAAATCAGGCAAAGAGTAAATTGAATTAAAACTATTTTTACTCATAAAGATACTGCCTCAGTGGCCCAGTGGTGGTTACCAGATAACTTTTAGGAATATTGCTGCTCGTTTCTGAAGATTATCCAAAAAGTGTTCTTTTTTTACATAGAAGCTTTTATTTGAAATCAGGGCTCAGACATTCAAGTCTGATACTCAGATCAGACTACTGATCTCAAGAGTTAATTCCAGTGTCTCCAGTGGTCAGTGTGAAAGCCTTGACAGGGAGTGCCACACTGGCATGGCACAGCTGTACTGGCCTGGCCTACTGCTCTACCAGCCTTAAGAGCTCAGCAGAGAAGTCTCCTGTAATTTCTGTGGTCCAGCCAAGCAAGGTATTTCTCCCTCCTGCCTGTGGTTGAGCAACATAGAAGAATACAAACAAAACCATCAAACTAAAAGCAGTTCAACTCTTCTAGGCTTTACACTAGAGCTTTGTTTGGAAGAATCCAAGAGTTAGATTAATTTGCTTTTCCTTAAGAGTAGGCTTGGCATGTGGTCTGATAGTTTTAGTTTCTTATTCTTGCAGAGGGATACTTGCCTTTGTCAGTACCATCGCCTCCTTCTCCAGCACTCCCAGATGATTTCCCTGCGTGCTCCCCTTCCCCATCTCTGGCGCCTGCTCTGCTCGCAGGCCTGGGAGGGGCCCCGGGCTGCTGCTGCGTGCTGGAGCCGTGCTGCCCCGCCGCCCATCCTCCCGCCATCCGCCCGTGGCCATGGCCGTGAGCATCCTCCCCGTAGCTCCCTCCCGGCGGGATGAACTTCTGGAAGTGATCCTAGGGGAGGAGAAAAGAGTGTGCCTGAATCTCTGCTACAGGACATGGTGTATTCGTGTTTGTAGGGCTGGGTCCCAGAATGTGAACTCCTGAGTCTCATTTGGGGCTGGGTCCCAGAATGTGAACTTCTGAGTCTCTGTGATCTGACCAGTTCTGTGTCTCTGTTACAAAGCCAGTGGCAGAACTTCATGTGAGTTATTCCCTTTATTCAGTATATCAGCAGCTGTGGAGCAGCAGAAGTGGCAATGGAAGCACACTCACCTCATAGTAATTTTATGTGATCAGGGTGGTGTTGTCCCCACCAATGATGACTATGAAATAGAGGAGGAGGTGAAAGGAAATTTAGCTTTTGCCAGAACAGGTAGAAGTCCAAACAGAGATAACATTGGCTAACCTGTGGGAAAGCAAGCCTGGCAAGAAAGTATTTTCATGTCAAAGTTAACATAACCCCAGCTCAATTACAATGTGGGAATTAAGTGTTACAGGTAACCAGAACAGCAGGGTCTCTGTGACAACACAAAAGTCAGGAAGATATCTGCCTTTTTGCCAGTTTTCCGTATATATAATACCATTGAAGGTCTATATGAAAGTCTGCTTGGGGAGGAGTATTTACATGTTGAGAAAAACTGAAGAGATAGCAGCCTGGGAAAACAGAAAATACTTCCTGCGGACAACAAGAGGAAAATGACAAAAAGGAAGAATTTTGTTTGTAGCAGTATGTGAATTAGCAAACCAAATCTAACCAGCAACAGGGTAAGAAAGAAAGAAAGTTGCATGCATCAATAAAATTAGGTTGGTCTTATTTTGCAGACCATTCACTCTTCCTTGGTCAGGCTAGAGGGCACAATCTCTGCAGTATGTAGTAAAAGAGCAAACAATCCATGCAGGATTTATTGACCTTGTGGTGTACATTTTGGCACAATATCCTGTCTTTCCACACAGAAATTTTCATAAATGCTTGTGTGGAATAGAAACTGATATAGTATGTTTAGAAAAATGTTTCACATATTGATCATAAGTGACATCAAAACTAGACTCCTATCAGACTTTAAAAGTATCTCTTGTGTAGTACAGCCCACACAGCTATATAATGCAAGTAACCTGGGTTATATATCACATATAGTCTCTCCTGTTGGACTAGGAGATTGGCTATTAGATGCACAAAGATGCAACAAATACACATTAATGACACTGAATGAATCTGTGGTTCCTCATACTGCTATTCTATCTGTATAAATCTCAGGCTGCCCCAGACATGGCTCTCAAAGGCTTTAGGCTTTCTCAGGGCTCTTACACCTAGCACAGTTTAGCAAAAAGAAGCTTTCCAGGCTGTAAACAGGCTTCCAAGGCCAGCTGTTCAGTCAGCTAAAAATAGTCGAGAAGTGAAAACCCCACAAGGCTCAAGGCAGAATTAGCTAACCCTCTGCTCCCTGTGTCTCCCACAACAGTGTCCAGGGTTTCACAGCAGGTCACCAGGCTGCAACCCAGGCAGGCAGCCAGCTGCAGGCTGAAGTGGCAGAGCTGGTTCCCCCAGGGCCTTTAGGGACTGTCTGTCCTTCTCCTAGCTGCAGGGAATTCCCTTTTTAGGAACACAGGAGATAATGTTCCCGTGAATGTCAGGAAGCACTGAGAGGGGAGAGGATTGTGAGCATTAAGCTGTACACAGGAGCTAACTGGGCAATCTGCTCAATTATGCATGGCAGCTATGTAGCTGTAAAAAGGCAAACTGAAAAAGGGTATTTTGAGGGTTAGGGGTCAGAATGAGGTTGTTTTCAAAATGTTAATATATATGCAAGGGTAATGCTTCTACTGATTTGCTCACTACTTTCAAAACTAAATTTGCATCTGTTTTCCTTCTAGTATCACCATGCATGCTCGCCCTTTCTGAGAATTATGGGCTTATTTCTCCTTTCTGTGGTTACTTACATGCCTCTCCTGCAAGAGAAAAAAAAGCATCAGCATAACATGAGCTGCAGTAAAATGGACTGTTCTGTTTCTGCTCACAGCAGTATTTGATGTGACTAGGGAGGGGCATCATTGTCATCTGGTGTTATTTTAAATTGCAGTATTATCACTAAGTAGGAATGAAGTTTCTCTGGAACAGAAGGTCTGCATCAGGAAAGCCACTCCTAAATCTTATTTAGCTGCAAATTAAATTAGTTTGATTTGCCTTAAGCTAATTTATCATTCTTCATGGGCCTGCTGAGAAAACATCTGATCTGCTAAAAGCAGGCAACTCCATTCAGATAGGAAGGACATGTTTTCCATGCAACACCCCAGTTACTCACCTGCTAGAACAAAAATATAATTTTCTTTAGTTTTGGTCACCACAATTGTTTGTCTTAGCTCAAATTAACATGAAGCAAGGAGAAAATAATCTTTTTGAAAGATTTTCCAAGACAGTGGAGCTCAGGAAAGACAGCCTCAAGCAGGAGTCTCAACATAGTCAAAGCTGCATAGGTACAGCTTTGTCTCCAGTACATACAGCACACCTCTGGTCAGAGTTTTAGAGTGAAATTTTAGAGTTTTGGAGCTCACACTTGAGGAGAATGCATGTCTTGGGCCACTGCTAACTGCATGTGGAACATTTACATATATGCATATTCACATCATAAAACCAGCCTCTCTGTTAGTATTGATTGACTGTGTTGGTGGGAGTTCCAGGAGAGAAGTCCAGGAATGTCAGCTGAGATGGCTGACAACCTCCTGCTGGCTCTGGGGACAGATCACACGGCTCCTCCTGTCTGTGCATTGGTGGAGGTAGTGGATATTATCAGTCCCAGGGCATCCCTAAATCCACTCTAATAAGAGAGCACTCGGTGCCAGTTCATGTGATGGGTCCCCTGGGTTGGCTAAACAAATTGGGCTCATGTCTTTCAAGTCCTTAATGCTAGCAAGTGCCTGCTCTTGCAGGCTGAGTGCTTACATGGACAAATTCTGAATTCCCTAGAGCATGTGCCTAATAAAAACTAGATAATGAAAGATGATCCAACTAATGGGGCTGAGATCTCTGTGTATCTCAAGGCCCTGACGTCACTGCAGGCAGTCCCCCAGAGAGACACTGTGTGCTCCCCTTCAGCTCCTTGCTGTGCCCTAAAGAAAATGATTGAGGCCACCAAATGTGTTTCTATTTCCACCTCACTGCTAAAGAGCTCCCCAAATGTTTGATGCCTATGTAGTTACTAACACTTCTGAAGTTACTGGACTGCATCGTCCCCGTGGCAGCCACTCAAATGCTCCTTGATGGTGGGATGGAAGATTTAAAATTCAGACACTTGCAGAGTCTCATAGACTGCCTGCTGTTTTTATCAAAGCGTGGGCCTCAGTCCTTCATTTGGAATTGCATAGCCTTAAACCTATGACTCATTTTTTAAAAAGAGTGAAAATAAGAAGCTGTAGAAGGATCTTACATTTTTTTTCAAACTTGCTACCCTGAGAGGCACAGTAGATTGAGCTCCTGCTTTCTATTTCCAGGTCCATTTCTGACTTGCTCTGTAATCTTAGACAAAATATTTTTTGCTTCTGTGCATGAATTTACCCATCTAAATAACAGGAATTTTTATCTAATGCTATCCAAAGTTAGACACATCTTATTTGTATAGTTTATATCATTTTTGTCACATTTTCTTTGTAGATGAAAGAAATTGTGTTTCAGAATTTTGGTCCAGAGTTTTCTCACAGTGCTGCAACAAATTGGAGCATGATGGAAAATAAAAGACTCTTTTTTTCTGTTACTCTGCTTTTTCCACTCCAGTCACTTCTTGAATAAGAATGCATCAGACTCCTTGTTCACTCTTCCACAGCTTTGGGTATAGTGGGACCCCTAGGTCTTCTGCACCAATCCAGCTCCAGTGCAGCAAGGATCATTTTGTTAAACAAGTTACAATCTCACCTGGCTCACTCCACTTAGGTCCTACCCTGAGAATTGTATCTTAGTCTGCAATTATCCTGTAATGTTTGTTCAAGAGGTTTAACGTTCTATTAAGAACAGAACTCCTAGAAAAATTGTTTTCCTAACATTTCCCCTTTAACCTTACCTCCACTGATCTTGATTGACATTCATGCAAGTACATTAAGGGGCATACAGAGGCAGCACTGCATGCTCTGTAATAAACCAGGCAGCTGCATGATGACATTTCTCCATGGTTGTTTTCCTTCAGACACTGTGTCATGCCTGGCTATTCCTCATGTAAGATCTCTGAGGCAGGTTGGTGCTGTACTGCTGTCTGCTGTGAAGCATCACTTTTGGTTTGTAACATAACCACTTCCATTTTCTTCCTGCTACTTCTGCCTGCTCTGAGTTCTTGTCCAGCACTGAAAAGAATACTAATTCCTGCCATTTTCCAGAACAGCAGTAATCCAATTCTTTAGATTTCTTAGATTTTGTTTCACAGTTGGTATCAGCTTAAAAGAGACCTCTTGACCTGAAATCCAGCAGAAATTGCCAACACATTTTAGTTTGTTTTCATACAAGCTTTGCCATGACTGGAAGCTGCATTTATTTTAACTTGTGGATGAGTGTAAGAAAGCACCAAGGTGGGGATTTTGGTTGTGGGTCAGTGTGGTTTTTGAGGTACTACTGCTCATAATTGTCTATTTAGATATTGGTTATTTTACCTTCCTAATTATTTTAAGATCTGTTAATAAAACATAAAAAGGAGAGGAGAAAAAGGAAAGTCTCCTACATGTAACCCAAATCAAGCCACAGGTTTTGACTAGCAGAAGGACCATATTTAAGGATTCTTACTGGAAGAGAGATGGAGTAATGGCAACATCCAAGACACATAACTATGGCTTTGTTTTCAGTTTCCCATTCATGCCTGCCAGCCAGGTGTTAAAAAGTTTCCACTTGATGACAGCAAGCTCTTACACTGAGGTTCAAAAGCAGAGGTGGGATGTTGAAAGGAGTGAGGGCAATAATGAGTGAGGCTGCAGGGCTAAGAAATATTGTTTCATGAGATCTTAAATGTATTTGAGGCCAAACAAATTCAGCATTATGAAGGAAAGCAGTCTGTGAACTGCTGATCAGTGAAGTGGGATTTAGGAGATCCAAAGACAAGACTGAGACCCTATCTTTGATTTTAGGTGACTCATTAATCTACCCCATGTTTCAGTTTCACTGTTAAAAAATAAATGTAGTGATTTTCCTCATTCTCTAGTCGGCCAGGGGATACAGTAATAGAGCACACAGCAAGATAGGATTTCATCATGGTCTTTAGTCAGTAATAAATTATATCTTGCAGCTCCACAATGAAGTTGAAAATATTCTCTGAGACATGGAGAGAATCACAGTTCCTGTGGGTGGCACAGCCTGGGATGAGGAGAAGAAATCCTACATGTGGTTTACTAGAGAGGGCTCAGAAGAGCCCAGCTTCTCCAGCACAGCACAAAACAAGGAGGATGTTGCCCAAATTCTCCCTGTTTGGCAGGATATTGGTGTCAAACTCCAATAAACCTCCCTAAAACCTTCCTCTTGTACTGTATATTTGCAAGCAAAGAGAGTCACAGTATTGAGAACAGCTCTACAGTATGTGGTGCATTTCATTTTACTCATGTTAGGAATGGTCAGTCCTTTTGACTGGGGGTTTAGCTACATTCGCCTTTAACTGGATGGGTAGAGCTGCAGCAGTGGCAGAGAGTGACAGGTTTTCACTTTTGCATGGGGCTGTCTGACATTCATGTGCACACAGTATTTAAGTTTCCTCTGCTACAAGTAAGGAGAGTGATCTGATTGTCCAGTGTGGATTTTTGGCTGGAGGAAAAGAAGGAGGAGAGAAGCAGAAGGGTGGGTCAATGACACATGACTGCTGAGATCTTCTCCCTTGTGTGGAAGCTTTATGGCTACAGCACAGGCTATTCTGGAACCCCTTATATGGTTTGGATTTATTTTTAATAACCTTTCTCTTTGTGTGCTTTTATATTATATTATCTTGCTAGTAAACTTCTTTTGGGGGAAAGAAGCAGTCCATACTCCATCCCAGACCTGCCTTGCCCTGCTTTCTTAAGCGTGTCCTGAGAATATTTTAAGACAAGACAGTTAAGAAATCTATGATATAAAAGCAGAAAACACATCACCAGCTTCAAATTCCTTCACTGTCCACAGCCTCAAAAACACAAGAACTTCTTTGGAACAGGGAGCAAAGGACATGGAAGTTAATTGGGAGAGAGAAGTAACTGGGTGTAGCAGTAGGACTTCTTACTCTGCCATTATCTTCCTCACACAGTTATCTTTTGTTTAAGGTTTCTTTTCTGCATCTGCCCTTGAGCAGATAGAGCAGCAAGAAAGGAAAAGAAAGCTATTCAGATACTGCAATCAAAGGGCTTTTTGATAAGAGTTATTTGGTGCTAAGGTCAGGGGCTGTGCTGATGGTTTGGGAGATAACAGACACAGATTTGTTGCCTTTACCTGCTCAAGAGCACCCAGCTCTCCGAGACAATGGCTCGGCTGCTGTGATTGCTCAGCTTTCCTTAATGGTCTGACTGCAGCAAAGCAGTGATGAGAACAGTTACCTGCAAAGGCAGTGGGTGCAAGCAGCGAGCTCCTGGAGCAGCCAGAAAACAGTAACAATTATGTTTTGATCTTGCTAAACTGACCCCAAGCGAGGGCTGTAGACAGACCAAAGTCTTCCTGCACTGACCAATGCCGTGTTGCTATCTCTTGTCTCTCCGTGAATGTGGAGAGAAGGCCTGTAAGCGAATCATGGAGGATTTTAAGCAGAATGCCACCTGGTTTGGAGACCGTGCCATAGTTCTTCTACAGCAAAGCAACAAAGAAAATCCTAGCTTTTTAAAGGATTTTCTAACCCCCAACTACATTTCCCCATGGCATAGGATCTTAACAGCCATGCTGACAGATCTTGGGAGCAAATGTGTGCTTACAAAAGAGAGATATCCACTACAGAAGGAGTATGGAGTGAAAGTCAGGCACAGATTAATAAACAAAGCTGCGAGCAAAAGATAAGCAATTGCCATCAGCATTTATAATGTTAGTCATGAAGTGACTGTGCATGTCCAGTCTTGAGTCAGTTTGTCACAACTTTTTTGTTTTGAATTGTTCTGATTGGACATTCTTTAGTGACACCCTCAAATTTTTATCACTTTGGACTCTAGCCTTTTTATTCCATCAATTTGTTATTTTCTCACTTCTCACTGCCACAGATTCTCACATATGAACTTGGCCCTCATATGTTTCAGGAACTCTGAGATTGCTGAGTAGCTGTTTATGAAAACAGCATGCATTTCTCTAGGATATTCATCTGTGGAGTCCAAAGTTCAATATTCATTCTCACATTCTTTCTGGGAGATAATTCACTGAAGAAATGAGCTACCTAAAACACAAAGAGGTGAAGACACTGACCAAAGTTTAACATCATGGGATATGCTTGTTATATCTCTGGTTTGTCATCCCTCATCTGTAATCTTACTGTTTAATTTTAACTCTTTTTTTTGTTAGGCATCTTTCCACATTCTGATTTTTAAATTGGCATTTCTAGAAGTGAACTGCAGATATTTACTTATTGCTGTTTTTGAAAACATCAGAATGCTTAAAGATAATGTGTTTTTGTTTGGCAAAATATTTTCTTCAGCTTTACTTTTATTGTTTTTCTTGAGTTTCCTTGGACTGGAAAATAGATGCCATAAAGGGATAAAATGTCACCAAACCAACTTTAGAGAACATCAGAAGATGAGGTGGTATATCAAAATGCATATGAACCTTAAACATTTTCTATTTGTTTTACTGAATCCTGATAATCATGTGAATTGAGTTTCATTTGTAAAAGTTTAGGTGTCTTCAAAAGACTTTACACCTGAAACTAGCTGTAAAAAGGAGTTATAACAGTACCAATGCAAGGGAAAAGGAAAAGAAAATGAATGTCTGTATTTATATACCATATCTGAAAGGAAAATGTTTTAGAGGAAAACAAACTGGACTTCTAGCAAATTAACTGAAAATATTTCAGAGTCAGGTTAGAGGTTTCACTTGTGGAACTTGCAGATACTAGCAGAGGACTCTGTCCAGCAGAAAGCATAAAAGTATCCTAGACTAAAAATAGCCCTGGTCTACTGGAGTTGGATGGATCATTGCCATCATGCAAAGAAGAAATGGAATGGGTACAAAACCAATTAGCCCTGCCCAGAGTTCTGAACACTTGCCAAACATGCAGCCTTCCTTCATCACTCAGTACTGAATTTTGTCATGCTTCTGTATGTGTGATACCAAATATTTGCCAGAGGACACTAATGCTGCTGCCAAAAGGAAATAAAACTTGTGTATTTATGTAATTTTGTTTTCTTCTTTCACTGCTTTGCTAGCAGACCCTCCCTACCCCCTGCCCACACACATTAAAACAGAAGAGAGCTTGGGCACACTCCATTCCTGTTTTCCCTGAGTGTATGGAGTAGCATTTTAGTCTTAATCTTCAACTTACCACAGAATTGTCAGTGAAGGCATCAGGGTTATTCTCATAAATGAACTTCTCCACTCTTAGCTGACGTAATTTGAACATCTTGGATCCTTTGTTGGTGAGGAGAGAAAGCTCTTCTAGCATCACATCTCTGGGGATGCTGATCTTCTTCCCCAGGTTCAGCTTGGACACCTCTTGTGGCATAGCTACAAAACATACAGTGGGACACTTTAGAAGGCACTCTGGTCTATGTCTTTTGTCTGTTTCTTCCTATCATCAGTAGTGACTTCAAGCACCCAAATTATCTTCTAAATTAAGATTTTAGGACATTATCTATGCACCAAGTCTTTACATTGAAGATGCTTTGGGTATAGATCTTTGGTATTTACTCTGGACTGCAATCAAGGCAAATCTGCAGAGAGAAGTTGCATAGGGGTGGAGTTAGATGGGTGTCTGCCACATCTGAAGCATCTCAGTCAGTGCAGCAGGATTTCTTGGCACTACTTCAAATGAGTACTTTTCCAAACCTCTGAAACCTTCCCTCATGCTGTCAAAAGTAAAGAAAAGATAAGGACATCACACTTATTTAAAAGTTATCCTACCCAATATACACATATTCTGTAGAAAGAAAAATGTTCCAGGTTATATTCTTCCTGCTCTATTAACTGCTCTAAGAGATCTTGTCTTGCTCAGCTGATGAGTGCTGGAATTAAAGAAACTCTCTCACACAGAGAGAAAACAAGTATGAAACAAAAGTTGTAAGAGAGAGAATGACGTAGAATAAATCTAGGCACTGCAATATTGACCCCTGTAAAATATCATGTTCTATGTCCATTTACACTGATCTGCATCCAAATTAATGCTGCAGGAGAATACAAGTTTGCAGAGTGCAGTCTCTGTTGACTTTTGGCCTGAGTGTGTGCAATGCTTTTCAGCTGTAAGATAGAAAATGTGATGTGGTTGAAGGCTGGGCTTCAGTAAAATTTGTGGCTGTGCCTCCTGGTATGTTCACTGCATGTCTTGCTTTGGGAGTTCAGTTTGTGAGATTTGAAAGGCCGAAATTCAGGTTGAAATCCAAACAATTTTTACATGTGCAGTTTTGCATATCTTACCTTCATGTGTCAGCTTCCCAATGAGTTTAGTGGACTTTTTCCTTTTAAGAGGAGCAGGAGTCCCTGCAAGGGGCATTCCCACAAAGGGTTCTCTGCTTTGCTCTAAACACACAAGGAAATGGAGAATGAAACACTGGAAATGTATTTCTTGCCTCTCTTTTAGTTGCCATCTACAGGTAAAAGATACACAGCCTTCCTTTCCCACACTGTTTTTTTTCTATCCCTTCCCCATGATGGAGCTAGTGGAAGGTGTCATTCCATACAGGAAATCATCAGCAGGCCATTCTGGGGTTCTCTGGAGACTCAGCATGCTGACAAAATATGGTAGCAGATCCCAGCAGAAGCATTGCCAAGGTGCCCTATAGCACTCATCCAAAAGAGGCAATTTAATTGCAACAAGGCAGTCTCTCAGAATCCAGGTGTGCTGTAAGGATACTCTGTTATTATCTTGTGCTGCAGTAACAGGATGCCACTTGGAAATTTTGCTCTATGATGCCATGTTATAACAACATGCAGTTATCATTAGATGGTAATATATATTTTTGGATAAAGGTTTCAGGTCTGTCCAAAAGTTATTTGGAGCACTTTGCATCATGTGCAGTTCTGGTTTGGATATTTCAACAGTCCTTTTAGAATTAGAATAGGTACTCAGAAAGCCATCAGACTGCAAGTCTGGAAGGGGAAAAAAAAGAAACAAAACGGAATTCCAAGTAGTTCTGTCTTTTATGACTGCTACTGTTTTGTTACAGAAGGGCTGGAGGAGGAAGGCACAGGAAAACCTGTTAAAGTTGATCACCCAATTTGTTTGAAGTCACTTGCATCTGTATCTTATGTATTGATCTTATCTGATACCATTTTGAAGGGGGAAAGAGGAGAAGAGGGATATTCCTTCTGGTACAGTGTTCCCCATCTCTGTCCCCAGATAGGATGAGATCTGAACTGCAAAACCAGGGAAAATCAGACGCAATCTCAGCAATTCCATTTCAGGCAGCTTTTGAGAGTCCTTCTTAGGGGTTATTACACATATTGTAAGTAGAGCAAATGTCTTGCCTTCGCTTCAGTGCTGTCCATGCCCAAACAACAGCACATAGGGGACAGATCCCCACCTAATATAATGCAATACAATACAAAGAAAAATGGGCAAAGACACATTGGCTTCAGCTGCAGCAGTAACTACCATCTCTGTCTTGTGATTCTTTGTACTTTACTTTCTTAAGATTTCAGAACTGAAAAACTTTGAACTATGAGTTATATTTTAACTCAGCAAGCAAATAGCTGTAACTGGAAGTTTGTATACTACTCTTCTGATCAAGTTGTTTTTATCTCCTCTGTATTCTGAAGTATCATTCCACCATTACTTCTTTTGCAGCATAATTTTATGTGATGGAATTGTGATAACTCTTAAAAGAAGCCCAGCCACAGCAAAACAGTGCCAATCACATTGGCAGATACTCCCTTGGATTAGTTTTTCTTTCAGATTTGCAAGTTTTTCCTTTTACTGAGATGCTGCCTGTGTAGTTCACATCATTTATGAGCCCATCCTGGGGTATTCCCAAAGCAAGTGTGAGCAGGTGCAGCCATGACGCACACACTGCACATTCTCTTTAAGCAGCCAGACATCTGCTTGGCTGTATAAAAGAAGCAGGCCCTGCTTGACAGGAAAAGGGCAATGCTGCCAGGAAATAGCAGAGGTGAGAGGTTATGGCCCATCTGATGGGTCCTAAAACTCACAAAACAGAGAAATCATCCATATGCTGCAAGCATGGATTTCCTGGGGCAAGGCAGAAAGGGACAGCCATGGTGGAAAGCTGTGTTCCTCACACTAATTCCCCAAGCAGCAGTGAGGACAAGTCTATCACATTCTGCTGTCCTTCTTTACTAATCCAGCAGGACTGAAGATTGAAAAACCCACTGCATGCAGTTGGTCTAGCATAAGGAAAGAGACAGCAGTGTCTCACGATGGACAGGGTCCAGAGTTACACAGTACTACTGCTCTCTCAGCCCTCCCAGAAGCTGCTGGAGCCTCAAACCCCATTCTCCTCACTATGTCATACATAAAGCCAGGGCTTTTCTCCCTCAGCTCTGCCTTCTTGTTCAATTCCTCTGTCTTTTTGTGCATTGATCTTTGCAGCAGTCGTTGGTGCTGCAAGCAAACCAGTCTTTACTTCTCCACCACCTGCTCTATTTTGCTGCCCAGTCAACTCACCTCAGGCTTGCAGTGCCAGGCTCAGACCAGTCACACACCTGCCCCAGAGCTCAGCAGTGGCTGCTTCCTCCCAGCCTGTCTCTGGGTGCTGCCTGGGGAGGCTTGTCCAGCAGCCCCCTCTCCCAGGGTGCCTGGGTGAGGGAAGCTCTGCCCAGCACAAAGTGCTGATGCAAAGTGCAGTGAATTTGACTCCTGAAGGCTGCTCGCACAGGCATCCTGCAGTTATTAATAGCCAAAGGCCCAGAGGGCAGAGTCTCAGATAGCACTGCTGCCATCCCTGAGGAGAGGAAAGAAAAGGTTGCACCTCAGGTCTCCTGCAGTCACTGTCTCAATGTCCAGGAGGACCAGGCACTCCATAGGTGGCTCACTTCTTCCTCCTCTTTGTTCAAATAAACATGCAGTTCCTTCTCCTATTGCTTCTCGATGCAATTCATAAAATCTTCTCAATATCCTGCTTGTCAGTAATGCCTCAAAAGCTATCTTGAGTCTTGCTGTGTTTTACATCCTCCTTCTGCCTCTTCTTAATCAGTCATCCCAGTGTCCCCTAGGCTGTCATACATATTTCCTAAAATGCTTCAGAAAATACAGAAGCAAAATAATAGTATGCATGAAGCAAGAAGTAGTAGGAAACCCCACAAAGTCTAGAAAGCTATTTATAGAATTCTAGGAAGTAGGTATTTAATATGTATGGGAAACCCAGCTGAACCAAAGATCAAGGAAATTAATTTCCTGATTAATTACAGAAATAGGGTTGATAGTCTGCATTTGGTGCAGCTTTGTACAGTCAAATAACTCCCCTTAAATCATTATGAGGCAACTCCCTCTTTTTCCTGCTTACGCAATTGCGTTCTGGTTTTAGGATGAAGAAAACATATCTCATTTTACTGGAGCACTCACAGATGAACATACTTTTCAGTTTCTGAATAAGGCAAAAATCCTCCAGAAAACATTGTCTTACTATTTCACATTGGAAGATCAAATCCCTAGTGGATCAAAATCAAGTTGTCCATTGAATAATCCCAGAGTCCAGTGAGGAGAAAAAACCAAAACACAGTTGTGATTATAATAGAAAAACATTTGGACAAAGAATTGCAAGCAAAATTGATATAAAGGAACATCAGGAGATAGACACTTTCCTTTTTCCCTAGACTTTGCTGCTGTTTTTTCCTGCACCAAATACATATAAAACTTTGCAGTGTGGTAACTGGGTTGAAAGCACTACATGTTAAAGCCCAGTACTGTTAAGAAGGTCCTGTAGAAGACTGCTGAACATTCCTATGGGCAATAGGAAAACAGTTTTTATATCCTGCTTGGAGTTAGGGCACATATGGCATTCTCCTGGCCTAAAGCTTCCCATTTCCCTCTTGCTTGCATCCATATAAGCACAATGTATGCCTTGCATTGTGCCTGTTTCACAGCTCTGATCCTCCCTCATTTACATTTACTGTAACAGCATGATGTACACGTTCCACTGCCCATGAGAGCACTGCATCCTTCACTGAGCTGGGTGAGACACCAGAGTGATGTCCAGCCCAGATCCTGCTCTCACACTCCCATGCCAGTGATTCAGGAGCAAATCCCTGGAGCAGTTCCAGTGTAAAATAAGCACAATTAAACTGTAAATACCCACTGCCTGCTCTGGGCATCATCACAGAGCTTCATGCCTGGTGAAGGCATTTACATCTGCACAAAGCTGGAGGGTGTCAAATGCTACTGTCACAGCTGACCATCTGTCCACACGTCACACCCACTGTGCACAAGTGCAGGTGGCCATAGAGGAGCCATAGAGGTCTCTTGGTGCTGCCAAGCCCTGCTCACTGCAGATTGTACAAGGAGGAGTGTTTTTCTCACCATGGTAATTCTTCTGGATTGGTTTAGCACTGTGCTTGACATTTGGCCAGAGTGCCCAGTGTCTGCTGTGACATCCAGTTGTGCTCCTGGAGATGCTGCTCTCCTATTCAAATTCCTGGGCTCTAAATACTCATTCATCATTCATCAAGGGAGGGTGGTGGCATATGGAAGGACAGAGTGAGAACAAACACAATGTGCTGCTTTGTTGCTCAAAATCAGAGCCCTTTGCCTCTTCTTTCCCAAAGGCATGAGATAGAGTTACATCGAAATTTAAGAAATTTCTAGCTCCATTTTGATAACCATCTGAGAAATTAATGTGATTTATATCACCAGGTGATAAGCTGAGAAATGCAGCTACCATTATATGGCACCTTTTTGTGGTAACTAGGCTGATGCTAAACTCTGCCTCCTCTCTGCTTCTTCCAGCAGCTGTTTTCAGACCATTCTGTAGCTGTTGTTTTATTTCTCCAATTGTCTCCTGGGCCTACCTGAGCACAAATTACACCTTAGGAGAACAGTTTGTGCCAGCTGGAACCTGATGGGTTTTGAGGCATGGTGAATCTGCAAAAGATGATGTAGCAGGGAAGTATGTGATTGCTCTTCCCTGTCACATAACCTGGTGCAGCTCTGCTTCCTCCCACCCCAGGCAGCTGCCGAGAGAGAGAGAAGCTGAGCATGCTGGAAGGGAGCAGAGTGCCCCATGGGAATTGGAAGTGAGCAGGAAACAGATGTGTTTCTTTATCAGTTCCTCCCATAAAACTGAAGTGAGACTAGGAAAAAGCAATAGCAAGAAGAAAGCATGTCTACCATGGTGTGTGAGGAACTCAATCAGATGTGAGCAGGCATGACTTGCAATTAGGACCAGAAACAAGGCACTGACAGTTCAGGATGAGCCAGCTCCAGGACACAAGAGCCTGCTGTGGATCCCCAGGCAGGATCAGGGTCAAGGCCAAGGATGCTGAAGTCCAGATTTAGAGTGATGGGAACTGTGGTCTGATGGGAACAAAGCATATGTTTGTCTAGTTAAGGTCTCATGTGAGAAGTATACGTATACCAGGTGAGAAATGGGACCTAAGAGTGCATCTGGAAGGAACTGAATGGAGCCTGAGCCCTGAACCCATTAGTATGGCACCAGGATTTATAGGGTGATTTGTATAAGGCACTCTTGTTTTTGACACTTAAGCACCAAGACTCACCTTAAAATGAGATTCATTACCTCCTACTCTACCTTCAAATAAAAGTATATATGTCTTTATTTTCAGTTTCCACACTGAGAACTAAATCCTGCTCATTTTTCCTTTCTATACACAGTTTCTCCTGAGACACAGGAATGTCTAGTTCCCAAGTCTATAAATGTCAATTGTGGGTCTAGCAGAGACTTCACTTGTGTCCTGCCACAGTGCCAAGTTCAATGGCTTTTTCGCACTGGAATATTGTACCAATCTTCTATCCCTGCCATAAATAATGCAATGGACTCAGAAGAAGATATCTGTTATCTTACTGTTATCTTACCCACTCATACTAGTCAATGCTAAGGAGTTTTAATCACTACAAATTGTACTTGAGGTGGTTCAGTTTTCTTTAGGATGGAAGGATTTACCTGGACCATGGGGTGGTTTGGTGGCTAAATTCAATCCTTGCATAAATACATGGAATTTCCATTAATGCCAGTGGGGTAGTATATGTGCTGCCTGTAGGACTTTTCACCACTTCAGAGAGTTTATAATCATACAAGAAAATGTCTTTATTTCATTGTGACCACCTCCCTCATTCCAATTATACCTTTTGTTTAAGTGACCTGAGGAACAGCCTAAACCAAGCTTTGCTTTCTCTGACGTGTATCTTCAAAATTAATTTATTTTTGCTCTGCATTCTTGTACACCTAATTTCAAATTATCTAACTTCAAGTTGTCAATGCCTACAAACTTAGAGAGTAGCATATGAAATCTGCCTTATTATGCTGCTAGACGGACACAAGCAGTACTTGAGTGAAACATCAGCAGCAGAGCTATATCCAGAGCACATTTTGATCATGTAGAAGTCAGGAAAACAGCATCAGTATTCACCACTTTAATTTTTCCAAGATGGAGAATTAAACCTTGCCCTTGCTCTTCTTTTTCCCTGATGTCCAGGACTGATCTTTGTTGAAAGTATTCATAAACAGCAGATTCCAACATGATTCAATCTGTTCTGAAAAAAAGTTGCAAGACTCTTAATTTGGCGCTTTTTTCCTGGTTATTGTTATGGTGATGATGATGAAATAAATATAAGTTTTGTTATTGTAAAATATTTCATGTGTTCTTAACCTGTTCCAGTTTACACAGACATCAGGGAGACTTGTAGCACCAAAATAGGAGAAGTAATAAATGCCAGGCTCTTTTGTGCCACTAAGTGGGCTTAGTGCACAATAAGACATAGGACTGGGACAGAAATATGTGGGATTTGAGCACAGAGCTGGAGCGTGTGTGGAATAGCTGCGTTCCCGTGGTGTGTCACTTGCTGGGCAGCCTGTTTGTCTGTGTGACCCAGGAACCCCCTCCGAGCTGCAGCAAGCCCCTGGCTGCCAAAACTCTCTGCTATGAGCCTGACCTTCTCCTCTGGTATGTGGGACTGAGCAACACCATATGTGAACGTCAAAAGAGGATAGATTAGGAAGAAAGGACTTCCTAAGATTTTAAACCCTCTAGACTTAACACCGCATCAGGCGAATGCCAAGGCCGCAGGTGACTCAGAGCAGAGCAGTGGCTACATCTAGTGGCCATGGAAGCTATAGGTCTGTTCCAGGGGAACAGCCTGGTCCTCCCTGTGTGCCACGCACACCCCCGCTGTGCTCTTGGCTGCACATCCTCCTTCCACCGGGTAGCTTTGTTCGTGGTAGATATCTCCACTAGGCACCTTACTATTTTCTGGTTTTAAACTTCTCTCTAAGATGGGTACTGAAGGCCAGGTTAATCCCTAGGCTGCTCCATAGCTGTTTAGTAATCCTTTGGCTTGGCAGGCTCCTGTTCCACCTTTCAAAGTCGGTTTGTCTGGCTCCTTCTGACATGATCTGCTCTGAGAGGAAATGACTCTCACTTGAGAAGGTTGTAGAGGTTAACAGGGAATTTAATTAAGAGCCCTAGATACAGCAACTGTCCTGCAATGTGTCAAACCATCTGGAGTAGCTCATAATCCTACTATGTCAGATTTATTAAGCAAAACAAGATACAGTCCTAATCTGCAGCCTGTGCATCTGTATACTCACTTTTCTGGGATCTATGCTTCTGGTTGGACAGAAGCTTAGGTTTGGCATCAGCAAACACTGCCGACCCTTTCTGCATTTTCTCATGGCAAGTCAATCAGAAATATGCTGGATAGTCCTACAACTTACCTGCAGACTGCAAAAGGTAGCCCTCCTTGCAATTAATCTGACAAACATCCACAAAATTATACTTGGACAAATGTCCAGAGCCTGCGGTCTAATCCTACAGCTGATCCCAGAGTCTTTTGCAGTGCTTAGGATGTGCTATCTGTGAGTGAGGTATGTCTGGGAAAGGCAACCTGCTAACACTTGTCCTAAACTGAACACAATGAACCTCTCAGCACCCAGAAACTGAGTAGACTTTAACATGAATTGGATTAAGTTTAGAGTGAGAATTATATTTGGAGCCTGGGAAAACAATGGGATATATTTGATTTTCTGACTGACTTGTTTTTCTGATATCTTGGCTAATATTAAGTTGAATTGTTCAGTGCAAGTTTCTATTCGGATTTATCAGAGCTGACCAACTTCCACTGGTACTGGATTTACAAGCAGAGGGTAGGGTTTATGTTGGAACAGGCTGAGGGGCAGTCATGGGGCAGGCCAGCTCAGGCTGGTCTATAAATGTCTTCAACCTGTCAGTGAGTGAGTGTTTTATAATCTGTAGTATCAAAGTTTTGGATCTCACTTAAGTTTTTGCTTCCATGGGGCTTTTTTAATGTATTGAGACTTTAAGTCCAACATAGGTGTTTTTATTGCTGAGAGATCCTATCCTTTTTTGAACTCCTTATATTCTCTTGTCCTTAGCAGTTTCTAGTAGGTAGTGCTAAATACATATGCTGTACAGATAGCAATTCCTCCTGGGTGCCAAGTAAAGAAAATGACAAAATGCCACATGTAAAGTGCATATCACAAGTTTATTTCTCTGCACAAACAAATAGAAAGTGATTGTAAATTGGAAAAAAAAAGACAAAACAGAAAAGGAAGAAAGGTATTTCCAAAAACAAAGATGCCAGCTCTGTTCATCTGGGCTCACATCTTTCACCAGACAGAGCACTGCTGCTGGGCTCCCATTTTCACAGCACTGATGGGTCTCTTCTACGAAAAGGGTTTAGTAGGGGTGCTGGATATTATAGCAGAAAGGGAGCATATTCTTCATGAGGAACAATCTTGCCTCACACTGTGCTCATGTCTGGCATCAGTGACTCCTCATCACACCAGTCTCTTCTGAGATGCTTCCTCCAGGGTGCTGCAGGATTTTGAAGTTATCTCTGGTAAGTGTTCCCATATATGGAGAGGGAAGGGACTGTTACTTCTGAAGCAAAGATAAAACCCCTGAATTGCCCAGAGCTGCAATGTGTAGCCTGCAGCATGCTAGAGAGGAAGGATGATAGGCAGTTTTAAATCAGAGCCCATGAAGACATCTTCAAATACTTTACAAGGGAACACTGGGGTTTGGCCTACCACTGCAGCTTATAACTTAGCAGGTGGGAGCTAAAACTTGTCAAACAACTGTTTATGTCTGTGCTTGTTCAACAGCTGAGGAATTAGACATTTGGAGAGGCTCAAGACAAGCTTACATGTTTCTAAAGTATTCCTTGTAACCTCACCTGTGACCTTTTTAACAGGCCAGCCACAGTATTTTCATGAGCAGACATTAGCAGAGCTGCTTAAAGCCAGCAGTAGTTCAGGTTTCTTCTTTAAAACTTAACAGATGCATCTCAGTATTATTTCTCATCTCATGCTACTTGCAGCTACAGGCCTTATTTGGGATACAACACGAGCACTGTAGGCCTCATCTGCAACAGCCTCTGCTTCTGCAGATCAGTCCTGTGTCAGCAAAGGATCCAGAAAAGTTTGTGAGGGGCTGAAATCTATTAAACTACTTCAGTTTTGCTTCTAAACATAGCTTTGAAGCAAGGATGTAAGTAAAATGCAGGATTCCCAGCCTCCTGGTTCTTTTCCTTGCTTTTATATTTTATATTCGTTCTCTAGGCAAACGTAAACTTTTCATTTCCTGCCCATTACATTATCAGAAATGATGGGGCAAATGCATTTATTCTACTCACTTAGATCATGATATCTAACACTGAATGGTGTTTGGCAATCACTCCTCAGAAGAAATCATTGTCTCCCAGAAATCTGGAGTGGGATCACTAAAATACTAAACCCATGCAATCTCCCTTACATACTGAGGCCAGACTTCTCTATTTTTCCAGTGGCAAAATGAATTTCCTGAGACTTTCAGGCCCTGAGAGCACTTAATTTTAGGGGCCTGAGGGAAAGGGATACTGGAGTAAGATTCAAACTTTCTGAGGTTATTTCTTGACTGCAGAATTATGTTGAGCACCCTTCCTCTGGTCCACACAACCCCTCTCTACACCTGAGTTTGGTAATGCTTTCAGCCTGGCCTAGCTTGTCTGTCTAAGGCTATTGGCTTAAATCTCTAGCCAGAGACAGACAACACTCCACAAGATGAGAGACAAAGCTTTTGGAGCACTGCTACTTCTTGACTTCCTTCTTAGAGCTTTCCTAGATGAAATAGAAGATTCCTCTCTCTATGTTTGGGAAGAGTCACAGAGGTTCAGTTTGCACACAGGTTTTTTTTCTTTCTTTTTTTTTTTTCTTCTTTTTTTGGTTTACTTTTTTATCTTTTTTTGTTTGTTTGCTTTTGGTTTTGTTTTTTTCCCAGAAATGCTGGCAATGCAATGCAGTACAGGATGAGTGAGAAAGGAATCATCTGAGATAGGTTTTATAGCATGGCTGCTCCCCTTCACTGGAGCTAAATGGATTCTGGTGATCTGAATTAACTCTGGGGTGATGATTTCTTGTAAGATATCCTCTCTGGGGCTTTTCAGGGACACAGTCTCCTCATCAACTCAGGTTGGCTGCTCCTGTGTCATACAACCAGATGCAGCATCTCTTCTGCCTCAGCCTCACCTTTGGCCATTAACTCAAGGTATTCCCATGGCTTTTCTTACAATCCTCTCCCACGGTTGATAGTGTGCCAAGTGAGGTGTAAGCTCTGTCCTCCTCTCTTCCCAGCATGCTCATGATATGTTTCAGGGCCACCAGGAATGTGCACTGCAAACACAGGTGTGCAAAAAAAGTCCAGCCAGATTGGGAAGGATTCAAAGGCAGAATTGTGAATTACTTCTCCTTTTCTCTCATTCTCTCCCTCCGAAGCTTGTCCAGGGTCAGAGGTGCTGGCTAGGTTTTCCAGCCTTCCTTTTCTTCACAGGAGAGAACGCATGAAAAATCTCCAGGTGCTCACAGAGAAAGACTTTCAAGCCTCCAAGAAAAAGTGGAGCCCCCAGCTGTCATGAAAAAGCTACACATCATAAGCTCTTGCTGTGCAGAGGAAGGTTGGCTTAGATTTAGTATGAAACAACACTAGCTGCACTGCATACAGACTGCTTCACACTCATTAGCATTCCTTTTTTTTTCCCCAGAACCTACACTTTTGTATATCCAAAGTTTGTGCTCAGTCCAGTCAGGGAATGGCTACCGCTTGAAGCAAAGGAGCATGTCTAATGAGAGGGAGACTTGTCTCAAGGAGAGAGGGCTTTGAGACCCTCATTCTGCCTCCTGTACACATTCCTCTGGGTTTTGCAAAAGGCTGGGCAACCCTGACCCAGAAAGAGGTGGCAAACGCCTTCCCTGCAGCTGGGGCATCTGCTGTGTTTGGAGCCAGATTGCCAGGAGCAATCTTTCTTGGTGTACTTGTGGGATCACACTGGAAAAGTGGCTGCTGGCAAAGGAGCATCACAAGCAGAACGTAAATGGCTGGGGGGTGTGTAAAGCAGAGAATAGATGACATGCACACACACATGCACAGTCCCTACTAAAATGCCGAATTCTTCCTTGGGAAGACAGTGCTTTCTTCTGAATGCCTGTAGTGTGGAGATGAAGTGGGAGGCTAGCCTGGGACATTCAAGGAATAACCAGTACTGTTTCCCCAGTATCACCAGCAAACTGAACTCTGTATATGTGTATGAGTGCAGATCCTCTGGGATTCTCAGAGCACTGCTGTTTTTACCAAACAGGCCCCACAATAATACCTAAGTCGTTTCGTATGAAGTTTTACTTGTGACTTTCTGTTTTCCTGACCTTCACTTCCATGCTGAGAATGTCTGTAAAGGCCCTCTGTTTTCCCCTCATCACAAAGCTTTCAGCAAGTTTTATGCCATGACCCATTTCTAATTTAGTCCCACTTCTGTCCTGAACTAAACCAAAAGATCATGAACAAATGCATATTCAGTCCTGTCTCATTTTATAGCTAACTGTACCTCTTCCCATGCAATCCACCTTTCTACTTACAGCATCCATATCCTGTTCAGTGGGACTGATGCTGCAGGGCCTTTCTTTGTGCCAACCAGACACTCCTGAGCTTGGCTTTGATTTTGTGTATCCTTAAAAATGGATACTTCCTACTGCAGTTCCCACAGGTGGTGATAGCCCCATCAAGTCCCCTCAAAGCTCCTCTTTGACAAACTATTTCCAGAGCTGATAGTGGTAATTAGTACCAGCTAGGATGACTCTCCTTTTTAGCCCCAGCCCTGGTGACTGGAGGAACAGGCACACATGGGCACTCTTGGGCGCAGCCACACTGCCCACATGTGCATGGGCAAACAGCGCTGCTCCCTCTGCTCTCTTGCCTTCTTTCCCATACCCCCACCGAGGGAATTCTGGGAGAAATGTCCCAGGTGAGGCCCCACTTGTCCTTTCCCTCCCTGCTGAGTGTTGCTGTGTGCATGTGTGTGTGCACACACAGGTGAACTGGACAGACTGGGAGGATCAGAGAAGAACGGTCTCATGGGAAAGCCACAGCCAGTAAGCCTTTCCATGAAGCATCCCATCTGAGACCAAGGGGAGGCTGGGGAAGGGGGTGGTGCAGAAGGGCAGTAATTTTTTGAGGCTTTTTTTCTTCATTTTGTGTCACTCATCCCAATGTACTGAGCTGACATGAAAGACAAAACAAGCACTATCTCTGTGGGGCCACAGACAGGATGGGAGGGGTGCCTGCCTCAGTGATGGCCAAAACTTGGCCTCCACACATTGGCCTGCATGCCTGTTCTTGCTGCAGAGAATTTGGGCCTGGCCACCTGAAACCGAGAGGCAGAGGCTGAATTTGGAGGAGGTCCCTGTCCCACCTGTCCAGGCTCTGGGGAGCTCTGATATGGCTTAGGGGAGGGGCTGAGCTCCACCTGGAAGGGTGCTGGTGTAGCAGGGGCAGAAGAGGCCATTTCTGTTCTCCACAATGGCTCATCCAGCGTGGTGGCTGAGCGGGGCATAAGCACAGTGGGTGCCAGGCTGCTGGAGGCTGGCATGGGAGCCGGAGTGGAGAAGCGACGAATCTCCTGGGTCTTGGCTATTTTCACAGGGACCTGCTTGGCTGCCACGAAGGATGAGCTAGCCTGTGGGGTTGGCTGACCAGGAGTAGTCTGAGTGCTGGGGCTTGGGGGATCCCCAAAACAGAACATGGCTGACTTCAATTGATAGGGCTGGTGGCGCATTAAATCAATGACCTTGATCCCTGATTTCTGGCCAGGTGCCTTTTTCACTTTGCTCTCTGCTTTGCTAGCCTGAGATTTGCTGGCTGCCAGAGGATAGAAAGGGGAATGCATTGGGTTGTAAGCTATCGGAGGGGGAGCCCGGATGTTGGGTGAATATTTCCAGCATGAGGGTAGAGAAGGGGATGGAGAGGGGGTCCTGGGCTTGGACTCTGGCTTCGGTGTTGTTTCCACCACATATTTGTCCATGCGGCTCTGGCGTTTGGCAAAGAGCTCTGCCCCCTTGCCTTTAAGCTGAGGCATGTCCTGGGCCCCATTGACCAATCCAGCATCTTGCTGAGGCTTGGGGGCCACCGGAGGTGGGGTCTTGAACTTGCGGCCTGAGGACTGCATGAAGTTGCAGGCCTCAGCACCCAGGCTGAGGAAGTCCTCCTCAGGCCCAGACTCAAAGCCTGCCGCAGGGTGGTCACCCTTTGGCTTCTCATCCAGGTTCTGCACCAGAGACAGGAGCTCAGGGTTGGGTGAATTCTTCTTCTTCTCCTCAATCTTACTGAACATGGGTTTCTTGTTGCCCCGTCGGCGAGCCTCCTGCAGGATGCCTGTGCGGGGAGCTGGCACAGCAATCCTCTGCTCCCTGGAGGTTAAGGGCTCTGAAGGAGGTCGTGGTGTTGCTGGAGTTACGGCAGGAGAAGACTGTTTTGGCACAGGGGAGCTGCTTCTCATGTGCTGTGATGGTGCTGGACTAATATACAATGAAGAAGAGGCTGTTCCAGGGACTCGTGGCTGGGATGCTGCGGAGGCCACATCCCCTCCTGGCTTTGAGGGAGTTGACAGAAAGATAGAGGTGGTGGATGTCCGGGCAGTGTTGGCAGAAGGCTTGACTTCTGAAGCGCTTCCTCCCCCTTTTGGCTGTGACTCCAGTGGTGATGTTGGTCTTCCTGGTGCAGGAATATACAGAGATGTGGAGGAGCTGACTGGACCACGCTGTGTTGGCACTGGGGCATTGGCAGGTGTTCCTGGAACCAGAGGTGAGAAAGGGGGAACCACTGTGCTTTGCCCACCCAGACTTTCAGTGGGTTTTTTGGGTGCAGGTGGCCTAAAAATGACAGAGGATGTTGCTGGACGCTGACCAGAAAAGCCAGGAGTAAAGGGCCGTGCAGACCTGTTGAACATGCTTGTTGAACTTGCAGAGAAGGGGTCGGGGGTGCCTGGGGGAGGAGGGAAGAAAGTGGGGCTGGGGGCAGTCAGGAGCTGAGTGGGGACAGTGGCTGGCTGCTTGCTGGGCACTTGCACAGCCTCCAGGTGGATGCTGAGGGGCACGTTGTCTGCCTTCTGTGGCACAGGCATATCTCCGTTCACTGTGCCCTGCTTTGGCTGGGCAGCTGGGGCAAGCTCTGGGCTCTTCTGCACTGGAGTTTTCTCAACTGTGTACTTCCCAGCCCGTTCCCTCTGCTGCTCAAATAATCGTGCTCCTTTACCTGAAGCTTCACTCAAACCTTTTTGCTTCTCTTCCTTCTGTTCAGAGTCAGATTTGGACTTTTCAATGTCTAGGTAAGTGTTGTCCCAGTCTGAGTGATTAGTTAGGCTTCGGGCATCAGAGAAACCTTCCTCATCAAATTCAGATTCACTGGTTGGAAAAACTCCGTCTTCCTCCTCGTAGGAACGGTCTTCATCCACACTGCCAAAGCTCACCAATGTATACTTCTTAGCCCTCTGCCTGCGTTTCTTAAACATCAGCACCCCCTTGGAGTGGGGGTTGGGTGCATCTGTCAGCAGGGATGCAATGGTTCTGCACTTGGTTTTGGCTTCTTTCACATTCTTCTCCTGGATGCTTTCGTGGCGGTGGAGCTCTGAAAGAGATAGAAAGAGGAACTCTGAGAGGTCAGAAAAGGTTGGGTGGGCAAAGGTGGACAGTGAAATGGCTATAGGTGCTCCAGTGAACATAAGAGGAAACACAGCCCTTGCCCTTTTTTTTCATTCCACTTTTGCTGGTTATATAAACTGTCTTTATAAACTGCGTCTTTGTAACTGTTGGTAGAAAATCTGGAGCAGTTTTCTCTTTCCTGCAAACAGCAGATGTCAATGCAGGTGTGGGGAGGGAACTCCTCCCACTCCGATGGCCAGTCTAAGTTTACTCATCAGACCTGGGATTTCCTATTTCTAAATGTGAACAAGAGTCCCAGACATTTTTACAGTGCTTCCCTTGCTTGTGGAAATTTTTACCATTTATTTTTCACCCTGAAGGTGGAGCCCTGCTTTCTGTAGATGTTCCTTCTACCATTTAGAGGATTGCACGTGTGCAAAAGGAGGCGTGCTCTGCAGGCACAGCAGGGCTGCTCCTGATCTAAGCCCTGCAATGTCAGCTCCAGTCAGTGTGGTGCAGCAGCATTGTGTGTAGGGCTGTTTGCTGCTCTGCAGCAGCCCTGCCACTGCAGGAGGCAAAGGAAGAATTATTTCATTCTTGCTGCAGTCTCTTCCCTGTGCCCCATGCCTGGCAAGGAAGAAGAGTACTTGCTCCTGAGCAAGAATCCCAGATCCCCACAAGTGATCAGCCAGACCAGAAGGAAATCCACTTAGACAGGCTTGCTTGGAAAAGACACCACCTGTTGGGACACTGGTATAAAAGTCTGGGATAATAATTTTCCACCTGCTCTGTGGTCAGTAAAGCCCCAGGGAGGAACACTGTATCCTCTGTGTGCAGGGAAAGCAGGTGATGAACAGGATTCAACAGTAAAACCAGGCTTGTCTGCCAGTGAAGGTATGGACATGGCTTGAATCACTGCTGAAGTGACAGAAGTCAGCATTAGCCTTGCACAGAAAAAAAGCCCCACATACCTAAACCACAGACTAATTTGTGATGTCTTTCATTTCACCCTTTTCCATTGCCTGTTTCCCAGCATGGTAGTACAGATGAAAAAACCATCCACTGTACATATCTCATAATTTGTCAAAAAACCACCTTGTCCAGCCCTGACATTCCCAAGAGAGATGTAATAAATTCTGCTGTGCTGAAGGGAGAGGAGAGGAGAGGAGAGGAGAGGAGAGGAGAGGAGAGGAGAGGAGAGGAGAGGAGAGGAGAGGAGAGGAGAGGAGAGGAGAGGAGAGGAGAGGAGAGGAGAGGAGAGGAGAGGAGAGGAGAGGAGAGGAGAGGAGAGGAGAGGAGAGGAGAGGAGAGGAGAGGAGAGGAGAGGAGAGGAGAGGAGAGGTGCAAGGCAGTGCTGAGGGATGGTGTTAGCTCAAGAGATGATGGAAGCTGCTCAGTCCTCTCAGTCTCTCACTAGTGATCAATTCATCACAAAGCATTCATTCAGTGTGAACCTGTTAATGTCAGAGTCACCTGCAGTGAGGGACAGGGAGCTTAGTTAAGAAGTTTACTAGTTTTCCTGAGGGCTGCAGTCTCCCAAAACCTTTCTAGTCTACACAATTGTGGCACCATCATTCCATACTGCATCAGTGTAACCACAGCAGAAAGAGCTTCCCTTTCCCACCCCATGCTGAAAATAAAGTGTTGATTTGCAAAGCTCTATCATTCCAGGAAGCTCTCAAAGTCTGTAGCCATTCCATAGCACATGCTGCTGCTTTGGGACTTCAGCAAGGGCAATTCTGTGGTTTGAGATCACTTCATGTGGATGCACAGTCCATTCCTCTCCTTTGCACTCAGAACTAGAAACAGGAAAAGCAATGCTGAAATGGCTCATTATTTGTACTTGCATTTGCAAAGTGAAGGCTCTTTGCAAAACTTTCCTTACAGAATAACTCCACCTCGCTGAACCAAGACTGAAGGAGTGTCCAGGTTTGTGTGTAGATTTAGTGTTCTTCAGGGCAGTCACAGACTTGCCCTCAAAGACCTGCTCTCCATGGTAGAAACAAGCTACAGTCCCTGAAGGTCTGCCCACTTCATTTACAAATCTGCATGCCTGTGTCTCTAGGGGTTGTTGACAATGGAGAAAATAAGGGAAGTTGTTACAAACAACTTACTAAAAGCTATACCTCACCTGGTGGTATTTTGCTTCTAAAGTTACAAGGAGAAAGAGCAGTACCACAGAACCTTAGTCAAGTGCAGAATATGTAAGCTCTGGCCTGAGTGACTCACAGGAGGATTTCTAGCATCAGGAGCTACCAGACAGGGAGCAACACCATTCAAAGTGATGTCTGCACAGCCCTTTCTGCCAGCAGACTACCATGGAAGTGCCAACTCTAAACTTTGGGCTAGCAAATACTGTCAGAGAAAATGTAACAAAAGATGGTCTTTAACTCCACCAGCCTGTAGTCCTAGCTCAGCATTAGGATTCATGTACAACTTCCCTAGAAAGTTGCTCTGAACTGTCCTGTGCTCTGAAGGAGCTGGCAAATAGGGCCCTCTGGGACCTGCTTCTCACCTCCCTCTTTTCTTCTTCCTAACTTTCTCCTCATCAAAGGCTAAAGCACACAACTAATTACACCAGTCCTCCAAACAGAAAAATGGTCATGCTATCCAAGCTACAATCTTCCACAATAGTTTAAGAAAAAACAGGAAGAGAAATCTTCCTAAGATGACTTGTAGAAGGTAAAGAGCAAGAATGAAATCAGAATAGGCAAAAGAATGGGGTAAGGAGAGTAGACTAAAAAAAGTAGAGGAAAGGAAAGAAGAAAGGAAGAAGAGAAGAGAAGAGAAGAGAAGAGAAGAGAAGAGAAGAGAAGAGAAGAGAAGAGAAGAGAAGAGAAGAGAAGAGAAGAGAAGAGAAGAGAAGAGAAGAGAAGAGAAGAGAAGAGAAGAGAAGAGAAGAGAAGAGAAGAGAAGAGAAGAGAAGAGAAGAGAAGAGAAGAGAAAAGAGAAGAGAGAAAAGAAAAGAAAAGAAAAGAAAAGAAAAGAAAAGAAAAGAAAAGAAAAGAAAAGAAAAGAAAAGAAAAGAAAAGAAAAGAAAAGAAAAGAAAAAAGGATTTGTACCTGCATAAGGCTGATCCAAGCTTGAGAAAGTAGAGTCCAGACCTGGAGAGCTGGGCATGTCACAAAGCCCGTTTAATTCACAACTCCCCATAAACAGAAAGAGAGGCAATGAGAGACAAGCAAAGCAAAGCTCTTCTGGAGCAGAACCAAAACTCTGAGATGTCCAAGCTCTTTGCTATCAGTCCACAGGCCTTTTAAAGCCTCTCTTTTGTCTCGTAGGCTTTGCTGCTGAAAGCCATGAGGTCACTTTGTCTATTTTTGTCTTCATAGCTTCATCACTGAACAGCGTGATGGACATTGTCACCTGGCACTTAAACTTACTCTTTCCCCCTCCCTGTACTCCCTGTAAGGAGAAACTCCTATTTTTTATTTTAAAATAAGAAAATATACTCTATATTATCACAGCTTCTATGGTGTAAGCTTCAGGTTAGAAAGGTGCAGGCTTCAAGTTAGTGTTACCAATGCCTCAATGTCCAGCATTTCTGTGTCAAAGAGCCCCTCCGAGAGATAAAACTAACACAGTGTGCCTGTCCAACATGGAGAGGCAGAAGAAACCTGCACAGGAGGAAAATAAGTTCCCTTGCCTGAAACTCTCAGAGAGCACTCAGCTCGAGGTTAAGAGGAAGAAAAGAGAGAGCAGGAGCTTTCCTGTGTATATCAATTTTCTTCCATGTCTGAGGAGAACCAGTCCACGGTTTCTGTTGCGTACACAACTGAGGAACATTTAACAGAGGAGCACTGGGATTCTGGATGTCTGCAGTGAAGTTGTTTAGCTGAATTAAAACAGCAGAGGCTGTTACCTACACTGAAAGCATGGTTGTGCCCAGGGAGGGTGACAGAGAATTTGGAAACCAGGGAGTGGTGTTTTGGCAGCACCATTCAGAGCTCCAGCACAGGAGACTGAGAGGTGTTGAAAGATGAGATGCTCATAGTGAGGACTGTGGTAGATGGGAAGGAAGGGAATAGATGGTGCTGGGAAGTCTGTAGATCTCAGCAGTTGTGCCTGCTCAGCATGTCTTCACATTTTGTCTAGGTCCTGTCTTACCACTCCTTTCTGTACTCCAGCAAGAGCTCCTGAGAGACAACCCCAGAGCCGTGGCCAAGGGACACCCTCCCATGACTCTCCCTCCAGCAGCCCCAGCCTTAGCAATTCTGTAGCCTTGGCAGACAATCTCCAGTGTTAGAGAGACTGGAAAAATGAAGGTCTGACCATGTATGCTGAAATCCAGCAGCCATCACTGCACACCAAGAAGACAACTCTCACAAGGCAACACTGCTGTAGTGACAAGACCTGTCATGTGTCACACAGAGGCTCTTAGTGCAAGAGCAATGAAAGTGGTTCTTCTTCAAGCCTCTTCTTTGATGAATATTTACACATATAGGGATATATGTATATATATGTGTCTTTGGGGAAACCTTTTAATATTGATCCATACCACTGGAATGAAAATACAGCTCAGTCTCTTGTAAGAACATTCAAATGGAATAGATAAAAGAGTAAAAGGAAGGGTTATAAAACTCTGATAAATTCTGTTGGTGTAGTGAATAATTTCTATAGAAAACTTTTTGTTACCTTCTAAAGCACTTATTTCATGTACACACTGAATTCTGTTGGAAAAAATCCACAGAAAGGAAAAATTCTATTAAGCAAAGCCTATGGAAGTTTTCCTCTTAACTAAGTTTCACTGAAGTGAAATTATTTTTGTTACCTAATTACAGTAAAGAGAAGTATAAAAAGTACACATCTTTCCAAGATCAGACCTTATTGAAAGAAAGCATTTTAATGCCCAGGAAAGCTACTGAACAAGCAGGCTTATATGAGGTCAGATACTGTTCATGTTCTCTAGGAAACAAAAACCAGTAAATTTTATTACCAAGACCAAATTCTAGAAAAGCCATTACTATAGAAAATAAGGTACTCTGCTAGTTCTAGAGATAAAGAGCCTGTTCCTCTGTGATGAAATACTACTTGTCAACTGCTTTTTTCCTATGAGGTCACCTCGAATTTTGTTCTTCCAGCTATTTATGTTAGACAAGGTCATTTTTCCATGGCTAATGTTGCAAATATCTCAGTAAGTCATTAGAGGCTACAGACATCTCATACTTTACATACCTGAAGTCCTTTCAAAATAAGATTTGGATGGGTTATATTGACCTTCTAAGTATTTCCCTTGAAAGTTTCAACCTTTAAAGCTTTGATCAGTATTTAGATTGCAAACAGTTAAGCAGAAGAGTATATATTCTTTTCCCTCAAAGTAAAGCTAAAACTCTTGGGATAGGAAATATTTGTCATTCTTGGATATTTTCACACTTCCATCACATAACCTGTGCATAATATAAAACACAGATATGACTTCAGCTCCAATTTAGGATGCTACAGATAAATGCTACAGTCCTACTCCAGTCTGCAACACTTTAGCATGTATCTGAGGTTATAGAGTTAAAATACTTGTCAAACCAGTGTTTCTTCTTAAATGGCTAATGATTTTAAATGTGCCACTGAGACACTGCCCCACTGCAAAGTACTGGTTTTGGAAAAACAGAAAGAAACAGGCTGTTCTGAAGGTAAGTTAACAGCCCAGGGAAAAAAACATGCCCATTCATTTTGTAGATCTTTGAGCATTTTTAGCCATACTGCTGTTGGAGAGCTCTGTTAGGCAGAGAGGGTGTAGAGACATCACTGTGCATGGCTGCAATATCTTAGTCTCATGGTATCCTGCTGGAGACTTGAGTAGCTTTTTCATTCAAAAAATCTCTCAGCTGGGTGACAGTTTGCCCTTCTTTCTGAGCTGGATGGAAATATAAGTGCAAAAGTGCAAAGGGTAGCACACAGGGCCAGTTTTTCTGTGCTGACAGATCACACCTGGGCCCTGCATATTCCTTACATAGCCCTCTCCCAAAGAAGAACTTTCTTTTGCCAGGACATCACCTGTTTAATGCACTAGTGAATCTGTCTTTTGCAGTTTTAGCCCAATTTCCTCTGAAAGGTTTATTCAGTCAATGCTGCACATCTTTTGATCTTACCCATTTCATGCTAATAGTGTTTGAGTCCATTTGCTAATTTTAAGAGTCTGAAGTCACAAAGATACAATGCTCCTACAAGTTTACATGGAAATAGGAGGCTCAGCAGAGGAGAGACCCCACCATAGGAAGCGAGAAGCCTGAGTGCGGTCTTAATTTGGCATCAAAAACTGGTAAGAAAACACACACACACAAAAGCTTTCTCATTTTGAATGTGAGAGACAGACATCAGACAGATTTGCATTTACTAGACATGAGAGAATGAGATCTCAAATACAAAACATAAATTAAAAGGATGCCAGGATCTGCTAAGTCTGCTGCTGACAAAATTGATGTCTGACAGCAGGATACCACTGATTGATCACTCCTTTTGTCTTTCAGTCTATCCAACATCTACTCCAGTAATACTGACAAGTATATGCTCACCATCTCACTATGTGGACTTCATTAATCCACTTGCCAGATAGTCTCATTGACCAGTTGATTTTAGTCATTTTCTGCAACTGTTCAAGCTCCTGCCACATTAAAAATTCTAGCCTTTCATGAGACACTGTATATCTTCCATGTGTTACGTCATCTGCCAATTAATACACAGCAATCTCCACTGAATTCCCACGACACCACTGAAAATGGTATTATTGCTATTTCTTGTTACTGCTCACTAGGTACAACACCCAAGAGAAAAAAGCCACATTTACAAATCTTCACTAGCAGGGATTAGCATCTGAAAAAAGCAGATAGGAAGACAATAGTGCTGTACCTGGGAACACTTTTGAGCTCCTCGGTCCAGGTAACCCCCACACACCTGGGTTTCTCTGGGAAGAAAAACCAGAGAGAAGCTGCAAGGTGTCTCAGCTCCGTTCCAGATGTGAATAACAGCAGTTTGGGGGCTGTGGTGTGCCCCACAGTACATGCTGCTCGTTCCGTCTAGGTGCAGCCAGAGGATAAGATCCACTGACAGAAGAGAAGAGGGTTGGGATTTTTTATCATCGGTCTCCTTGCCAGTCATTTAACATTGAGGTGGAGAGGACCTTTGATTGACGTTAGTGTTTAAAGCTCTGTGGGTGAAAATATAGAGGTAGTCCTGTTGGATTCAGAAGGCCAGTGAAACACTACTACCAACTTAGCCAGTTAGCTCATCTGACATCATGAGCCATTAACAGTGATGTTTTCTGTTCTATTCTTAGCCAATTGTGTGGTCACCTTACGGTACTCCTATCTCATCCATATTTCTCTCGTTGGAAAAGTCATGTGGAACTGTATCAAGTATCTTATAGAAGCCAGCATATACTGTGTTCATGTTATTCCTTCAGCCTGAAGTCTTATCTTACTGAGCAGGTCAAAGACTCTTTCTACTTTTTGTTAGTCCATGTTGATTTTACTTTTCATTTTGTTTTCTGCAAAAATGCACCAAAAATCACTTCATGCACCTAACTGAAGCTAAATAATTGTTTTTTTTCTTATTGTCACAGTCTACGTTTGCTAGAAGGGTATATTCTTCTCATTATTCCAAGGTACTTGGCAAGGACTGAGGACCATTCTGATACAAGTTTCATTAATTCCTTACATTTGACTTCTACAGAGAAGCTGACTGAGCCTTGTCCTTTCAGTACAGTCAGTGTATCAAGATATGCTGAATCTACTCACCCCCATTTCTGCTCCTGTGTCTTTCTGCAAAGAGTGAGATTCTTAGTTAATATAAGTGGTAGATACTGACGACAATAAAGCTTTACACATTTCCCAGCAAACTGATGTCCCTTCCTATGATGGGTTTAAGTGAAACTGAAGAACAATTAGCCAGGTATTGGCCAGGTTGACAGTTTTCTCCTTCCTAACTATAATTTTCTCTCACTTCTCTTGAGTAATGCCTGTTGTTTAATCACTCCTTGTCAAAGTCCTTTTATGCCTCACCCTTTTATGCCTCTCCCTCATCCATCAATATCACTTTGTCTCAAAAATATTTCAGTATTGTCCCTGAGCAGACTTGTCCCTATCTTGTCAGAAAGCTTGTCCCATATTACTTTCAGAACTGATGGAAACAACTGGATGGGGAAAGGATTCCTGTTGTCTTTTTGCATTACAAATTCTTTCAACTAATATGTCAAAACCCTGGAATCTAAAACTACCAGCTTGATTAAGACAGTCTGTGGGGTTATATGTATAGCTGTTTCAGTGTGATTATTGCTCTAATAATCTTTGTGATCTGAGCTATTGGCAAAATTTTGATTTAATACCATTGTTCCCCATCAGCCGTACACATCCTAGGTCAGAGTAGAAGTGCATGTGCAAGGCCAGGCTATGTTAACATATGAGACAACAGAGTCTGAAAAAATCACTATCTGGGGCTCTGCAAGGACCATGGAAATGTAGCTTGGAAGCAAACTCTGACGCTGCTTCACAAGCAGCAGGATGATGAATGACCTCTGATCGTGTCTGAGAAACTGTGACCCAGAGTCAGAGTCACTGTGCTGCCAATAATAACATAGAAGTAATGTCTGAGTAACTGATTGTTTAAAAAAAGGTGCTTCAAATGGTATCTCATACAGTAGAAGTACTAGGACAAATGAGAGTATACACCTTTTCATTTCAGGAATCACATCGTTTTCCTCCATACATCTTCAAATGCTAAAGATCTTTCCCCTCCCAGAGAGTATTATCTGCAGCTAGATTTATCTTGAGCTAACACATGTTCAGCTAAATTTGTGTCTCTGTCAGGCTCTGGGGCAGCAGGATTGCAGTGAGGTGCAAAGGTTGAGCAGAGCAGAGCTCTATCAGCTTTACTTCCAGTGCTGCAACCCACAACATCTTCATTGAAATGCTGGACAAGAGTGATGCCTGAGGGAACGGTCCTGGAGGTCTCCAGTAAGAATACCTGAGGAAGATGGCAAATTACTTGTGACAATTATGAGATGACTCAAGAAAGAATGAAAAATTCATCCACCCTAGCTAAGACAGACAACAGTAGTTTATAATCTGGGTTCTGCCCCATGAATATATCAGCCTGAAAATACTACCTCCGCTTTCCGTAGAAGGACATCCACTGAAGGAATAAGATTAAATGTCATACTCAAGCCTAAAGGTGGAGAAATGGAGAGAGAGGGCTCTAGATGCCTGGTGTTTATCTCTCTGTAGTCTTTAATAAATGCCTTCCAAGTGGCAGAGAATTCACACATGAATGACAGTTACTAAGTGGGGTTTCTTAAACAAACACATACAACTAGACTGCTACTGCAGTGTATGGAAACTGATTTCCCAAGCAGAAGCAATTTCCAGTTTCATGCATGCTGAAATGAGATCACTCCCTCCATCTGTGGTTCAACCATGGAAGCTGTTGTCCTTGTTTCCTGAATGGCTGGCTGCTCATTGAGTGGCAAGGGCCAAGGGTGATTCAGCATGGCTTCACAATGCTAGGAACAGACTTCTGTAAGATCAATAGTTCAGGAATTAATTTTAATCTCCTGGTCTAAGCAGAATGCTTTTCTATTTTACTTTAAGGCATGTAGGATGTAGTAGTAGTAGGCTATTATCCTAAACCTATTGGTGTCCTAGACTGCAGTGAATGCCAAAACCAGTGAGTCACATAACTGTGATCATTGGAGTTACAACTGTCAGAGCTGAAAGCCAAATAGAAAATGTGGTGCAATAACTTCAAACTGCCATTCAGACACTTCATCTTGCTCACAGCCCCCGTGGCCTATACCAGTTGTAACAGGCTGAGAGATGGCTTGCTGCACTCACCCTCTCTGCAGAGAAATGTGACTGCAGTCACTCTCAGAAGAGGTAATCTCTATGACCTGCTGATGAATAGGCCACTTATTTATAAGCAACCTATCTTTTCAAGTGATGCTGCTGTACATCCGCTTTAAACAAGAAGGGTTTCCTTTTCTGATATGGAATGAGTAACTTTGATGACTCTGCACAGGCAGCCAGGCCCATATAAAGCAGAGGAGGAAATTTCCCCACCCAGTTTTCCCTCCTTCCTCTACCATACATGGAGAGGCTCTTGAATCCTAGGAACTAAAAATAGTTCAGCAGATAAGTTTAAATTAAGATATTTTGAAGCACTTCTTTCACTGACACAATGTGATAGCAAGTTAGGAATAGATTGCTGTCCTGGTATGTCTGTCCTATTTCCAGTTGTGGAAAAGGCTGAGCCTTTTGTCCTGTGAGATGATTTACAATGGGGCTGAAAATACAGCGCACCCCACAGAGCACACTTGGCTGAGATGAAGCAACCCTGGCTACAGATGGATCCCAAGCCTCCAAAGGTGGGGTGAGAAGAGAAGGACACTGCAGAACCTATGAGAAACCAAAAAACTTCACCTGCAATTACTTGTGACAACTATAGTCTGATTCTCCCTGCCACAAGCTCCCACTTTCCCCCTGAAACTGATGTAGATTTTTAAATTTGTATTTTCTGTCTAGAGATAGGAAGTAAAGAACAAAGCTACAGAAAACCCAAGAGCTGACAGCAGTAGCAGTGTTACTGAGATCCTTCAGGGCAACAGAGCAGTGAAGAATGTCAGTTGCTACTCTTGGTGATGTGCAAAAGAATTATTATGTATCTCTGTTCTTTTTCAGGGATTTCAGTTATTTATATAGAGGTTTGATGTTTCTAAATACTCATCTAGAAATAATGTACCCTCAATTCTGTTTGCTTGAGGTGCAGGGAGAAGTGGGAAAAGGAGACAGTTTCTGGAGCTTAAAAATGACAGTGAAAAGTTAGAAAGAATTAAAACAAAGGACAAGAGAAATACCCCCAAAATTGAAGTAAACATCAGAGCAGATATGAGAAAGTAGTACATTCTAGGAAGAAAGGATAAGGAACCACCTGGGGGTCAGTCCCAACAAAACAATTTTTCACGTTCTTATGGTGCAGTAGTGGGAGCTGAAGAAGGCTGTGGCAAGGCAAGGAGGGTGTATTAGCAGATGCACTGGGAATACATGTAACTAGTGCTTCAAAAGGCAGCCATCTGCATAGGTATTCACAGTGGCTCTCAAATGTTTCCTGCCTATATATCGATACTTAGGCTCTCCCAACTGATAGTCCAAGTCACTTCCTGGAGCTAACTCAGGTTTTAAAACTCTGCCTGACTTTTAAACCATTATTTCACATTCCTGTTTAGCAAAACCCAGGAGTGTCTGTGTCCCAGAGTAGGGTACTGTGGTGTGGATATTGCTGAGGAAAGGCAGAGGAACAGAACTTCAAATGCTGCTGTCTCCGTGGGAGCCTAGAGCAGCTGCAGGAGCTGGAGCAATGCTAGCCCAGACATCCTCACCAAGGCTGCACCTTTCTGGCAGCGCTACCATGTCCCCCCATGCCAGTCCAAGCAGCCTCCCATGGAGCCAGGGCAGCTCAGCAGTCCCCCATCCTCCAGCTGTGTTTATACCTGTGTTTATTCCAGGTATAGGTATTCCAGGTATATCCTGCTCACCACATAATGAACACCTTCCATCCCTCTTCCTTATTTGCTTGCTTCCCTCACAGTCACTGGCCGCTGAACTGGACTTCTGGTTTAATGGCTGCTGTGCTCCAGCATGATCAGGATGTAGAATTTTGCTTTCTCATTTACTGAAAAGGTCCCTAACACAAGAAAACATCCTATGAGTTACCATCCCTGGCAGAGTAACTCCTACAGAAGGACATCCTTGGCTAAACATAAACCAAAAAGAGGGTGAGCAGTGAAGGAGTGATAGGAGAATTAAAATATTACCTCAGTCTGCAGTGCTTCTGGGAATGCTAACTCCAGCTGGCAGTATTATTGCATCATCTCCTGCCATGGGATATTATCTTGCCATCAGAAATGCTCTGAATTAAACACATAGTTTTTCTGGGATCCCTCTGTACTGATGCAGTCCATGGAAATAAGTCTTGATGTAAAGTGATTGCTCTTGTACTGCTAGGACTATCGGGTGGCAGGGAGCAGCTGAACATGCCTTTCTCAACATTCACCTCATGCTTGGATATCATTCAAAGGGGGAAAAATAGCTTCATCTTTAGGGAGGCTGAGATTGCTGATTTCTTTCCTGTCCTAAGGAAAATGAGAGCTAAAGACTAGGAAGAAGTGGAACCAGGCATCAGATCAGGTGCAGTGCCCAGCAGAGCAAGACATAAGGGACCCAGCTGAGCCTCCCCTTGTAACACTGGAAAGAGCAGCAGGACAGTGCCCTGTCTGAAGGAAGCACCTAGGTTTGAAAGTTACCTCTACAGGAGTCCTTAGGCAGAACAGATAAAAGAATATTTAGCCCAAGGATAAAATAGAGGTTTAATAATTGCCTTGCAGTATTATCCGTCCTGGGTAAAATGTCTAGCATTTGAAGCAGGGATCAGAAGTTAGAATCCACATGTCTTCTTTCTAATTCAGTCTAGTAACTTTTCTGTGTCTCTTTTCCATTCTGTCACTTTTTTTAAGTCACTTTTTTAAAACTTTATTTCCAGGCTCACAGAAATGTAATGAGTTACAGTACACTGAGGTACATATATGAAGATAAATTTATGCTTACCTTGTTTTTAATACAACTAGATAGATCACAACTGCAAAATCTGATAACACTTTGTTGTGCCCTCATATTTGTGCTTGAAATACTCTATGTGTAGCAGAAATCAGGAAAGATACTCACAATCAAGGTCACTTCAGGTCCTCACCCATATACTACACTACATTTTGCAGTACTTTATTCCACATGGAAAGGTCCTGACTATCAGGGATGGCACTACAAGGAAGTGTTTCAAGCTAATTTACTGACTCCTGCCTGTCCTTGCTGGCAACCCTCCACTGCCAACACCTAAAAAATAATAAATTCTACCTGAGCTCACCAGCTGCTGCCAGACAGACATGAGCATCCTTGCTGGAGTGAGTGCCTGAAGGGAAAGTTGATGTACAAGAGTCCCTCCCTGCGCTGGACAGGGTGAGAGAAATAAATCTGTTTCTGACAAGACTCTTTTGCAGCTATGCTGTCTACAAATGATCTCTCATCATCCGTAATTGGGCAATACTGCATGCCTGTGTGTCCATGGAGAGCTGAAGTGAACAGAAGGCTCCTTGGGGGCCTCTTGAAATAAGTGTTGTGCTTAACACACAGGTAGCTAAGGGGCAAACTCAGCTGCCGTAAGATCTCTGGAAAGTCAGGGAAATTTAACCTCCAAGATATTTCCTGACACCATCATGTCACCCGAGTCTTCTTAGCCCAAAGTGTTGAAGAAACCAGTGACATCCATCCTTTTTCCAGCACATAGAAGTACTAGAGCACATCTGGTTGAATGGCTGCAGCCTCTGTGAGTGACTCCCAGACCCCTGACTCCAGACTCTTTACCTTATCTATTTCTTAGGATGCCTTGGGTGAGGAATACCCCAGGGCCAAAGCTGCAGCAGGAAGCCCTGGTCTCTGCAGGGCTGATTTGACTCCTTTGTAAGCCAGAGGAGCTAACCCACCTGGCATTTGCAGGAATCAGGCTTTTGGAAGGAGCATCCAGCACAAGGAAAAGGCATGGGTGAATGGCAGTTTAGGGGACTTACTGGCCTGCTTGGCTTTCTCTGTATAGGTGGTGGTCAGGTCTTCATCAATCGGGTGTTCCACCGGCCCCACCATGGGGATGAGGTGGCGCTCCGCTCGGATGGCCTTGGTGGCGTGCGGCAGGAGCATGGCCTCTGGGGAAGGCTCCCGCCCCTCTGCTGACGGCGGCCGCAGCTGTCCCTCGCTGTCCGAGAACGGAGTGTCCGTGCGGCTGCCAGGCAGGCACACAATCTCCCTCTTGGCCACCCCGCCGGAGCTGGCGGGCTCGGCTCCCCCCTGCGCCGCAGCCTCGGGCATGCTCTCGTAGCCGCTCTGCTCGGACAGGGACACCTCGTCCTGAGGCGCGTCCGTCCTGCCGCTGGTGCTGTCCGGCGGGGAGCGCGGGCTCCTCCTGCGAGCACGGCGCTGCTTCTCCTGCGCCACGTTGTCAGCGTCGCTGTCGGTCTCACCATAGTAGGCCTCGCTGTCCGGTGGGGACGTGAGGCTCTCCAGGTGCCTCTGTGACCTCCATGGCTGCGAGGGCTGAGTGGTGGCTGGGGCTCCTGCTGCTTCAGAGCTGAGTGACTGTGCTGAGGGGCTGGGCGCGGATGGTGGAGAGAGTACTCGCTGCCCTGGAGAAGGGGAGCGCTGGAGCCACGGGCCAGTCTGGTCCCCACCAACTATCCTGTGCGGAGAAGGAAAAGTGGTGAGTGAGGTTTGGTTTGTGCAGTTAAACTGGAAGGAAACCCTAGAGTGAGAGACGGCTATGGCCTGGGACATGCAGGTGTTATAGGTCAGTGTTACAGGTGTTTTTCAGGTGGTACAGACACCTGAGGTGTAGATGCCAAGGACAGACTTATCCCTGACATCAGCTATGTGCTCTCATTCTCATTTTCTGCTTCACAGCTCTATGGAAACCAGGTGTTAAACATTCAAAAATCAGAATGCCCTAAAACCATAAAAAATCTACCAAGCTTAATCAGCTCCCCAGGCATTTCTCCTGGAGAGCTGAATTCCTGCATAGCAAGCATTCCCCAGGACAGTGAGACCAACCCTTCAGCCTTCAGCTTGTCAGCAGAGAACGGCTGGTGCTGAGCTATCACTGCACTCCAGCTGCTCCTGCAGCTGAGACTGTGTCAGATCTGCAGATCTGGCACCCCCAAACTGCTTTAGTTCAGACTGGGATCCCAAGAAGTCAGTGCTATTTGTTTGCTCTGATCTCTACGTGGGAGTAAATAGCAAATACTTAGGATATAAAGGCCCAAGCCTTGGGGATAGGACTATGGTATCTGGTGGTAGGAGATCACTCTAATATTTAGCCTGCTCACTGTGGGACTGCTTCACAAGCTGTCAATACCTGGGTTTTGACAACCATATGCAGTCATGCTGGCCAGCCCAATCCATGGTGGCATTTGCCTTTGGTTTAGACATAGCAATTTCAAGCCTCTAAGACATCTGGAGAGATGACTGGAGTAGGTGCCAGACAGACTGAGGCAGTTAACCCTGCTACTGGCTTCCAGAGGGAAGGAGAATTGGCTGAGCTGACAGAAAAAGAGCCCAGTCTATCTTCCCTGTCCTCAAGAGTGAGTCTGGATTTCCACAGCAGTTTGACTCCAGCCTACACAGATGGAGCTGGGAACTTGTTATTTCTCTTGTCAGACTCACCAGGGCTTATAAGAGCTATAAAGGAGTCCTAAGTATTTGCCTTCTGAACATGCATACCATGAAGCCAGGCAGACAGCATTGCCTCTGTAAAGCTGTGCAACTCATGACTTGGATCCCAAGTCTAAAATATGAAAAATTTTAATTTTGTCAAATGCAAACTTTTTGGAAGCTAAGGGTGGGAGAATTTCTCTGGCAGTTTATTTTTTAATACTATTTGCCATTATGAAATCTCACTGGGGAGCAACCTCAACATTCCACAAGTGAAACAATACAGTCCCTCCTCTTCTTTAAACACTTGATCAGGTAACTGAGAAGCATAACTGCTTGTAGGCCAGTTTCTCTTGTTCTGACTGTCAGGTCAATGTCTCTCCCTCTTTTTCTGAAATACACACACTCCAGAGTCATCCAGCTAGCTACCTCTCCTTTCTGAACAGGAATGATTGGTGTTTTCTCTGGGAATGTAAAGATGAAGTAGGAATAGACATGTGATCAAGAAAACAACATTTGATGATTTCTCCACTACTCCAAATGAAACCAACTGATTTCATTATTTCCAAACCATTCAGTGTTGGCTCCATCCAGAGGATGCAAGAAGCCTGCCTTTGTCACTGTTAATTCAAAGTGTGCTGATCTTGACTGATTAAAAATTGCCCAGGCACCTGTTTGCTGCAGATAGGCTCCAAAGGTGTGAGATAAGGCCTTGGCAGGGGACCAGGAGCTATTCTGGACACCTTGTATAGAACTTACCCATCCCACTTACTCACAGTTAGGGTATAGAGTGAGCACATCAGAAGGCACCACCACTTTTTCTGAAACCAAGGGGAAGATCCTCCATCCTCCAGGCTTTCCTTCTCTGAGCACTGCCCACCTCTGCTCCTGCTTTACGAATGACAGCAACCAGCGTGGCTGTCCCTTCCCACTGCTCACAGTGCTCTCTCTGTCTTTTCAGGACTGCAGAAGATCACATCTCCCAGCCTCCTTCACCAGGGCCTGATTTTCTGAGGGTGACTTCTGTTTAGGCAGTAGTGTGGACTAGCTAGGACCTCACCCAGCTTTGCTGCCTTCACCTTTATAGGATTACTCATTTATAGCTTGGGCTGCATCCAGCATGCACTGACGCACTGGGTTAACTTAGCACAGGGAGGACAAGGAACATTACTGGGACTATTTTTTGTCCATAAATTTGAGCTTCATCTCCAGTATTCCCCTGAACTAGATATTTCTTCCCATGAAAAAGGGACCTAGCCACACACCTCTCATCTTTGTAGGAGTCAGTATACAGACTGTTGGACTACAACAGCCCACTGTAAGACAGGACAAAACATTGAGATGTCAACATGTTAGCCAGGTTAGGGCATGGGTAAGTCCTCCTAGTACACCTTGCAGTATGGTGAAACCAAAGGCTTCCTGCCTGCCTTGTTTCTGCTGGGTGTGGACAGCTGGTGTACTGGAGGAAAGCACCCTACTGCCTGCACTGTCACAGCACTGGCACTTGGGAGCAGGTTACCTTTTCACACGGATGTTGAGCATGCCATTGGAGGAATCGATGATCTGCATGGCATTAGCATGGGACAGGCCAGCACATGACTTCCCATTGATAGATACCAGAACATCATTTTCCCACAGGCCTCCACGGCACGCTTTGCTTCTCTTTCGAATCTGAAAAAGCAGGAGAGAGGATAAGGATGAAGGGAAGAATAGCAGCTATTTAGTGCAGTTGCTGGCCCTTCTATTGCTTCATTTCTCAGAGAATAAAATAAGCTCTAAGACTCACTGTGCTGACAGGTTGGAGTTGGATGAGCCCTGGCTATGCCTTTTGGTCTCTATCCCTGTTAATTCCAAGAATCACTCTGCTGAGCATAGGCCTAACCTGCTCACCAACCCTGTTCAAGTTCTTTAGTGCAGATGAAAGATTCAAAAATATCTACATGCTCTTCTCCTCTTGTTCCCTGTCTCCTAAGTTGGTTAGGGAGTCTGTGTTTCAGAGAAGGAACAGACTATGCCTGCACATGTCCATGCGTCCTTTTGCATGCCTCTACTGTACTTCCTTGGTATGATCCCTGACTCATGCAGAGCCTCTGCAAGTACCATCCTCAGGGAAGTTGACACTGGGGAGAGGTGGCAGTTCTGAGGCATATTCTGGTGTGAAGCATTCCTGCTCCAATGGCTTTGGTCGGTGTATTTCTGGACATCTGCATCAGGCTATATGGTGTCCTGTTACACAAGTGTAAACTTGGAATAAATCTTTAGCCTTAACAGGAGTTGTGCAAGATATGCATTGCTTTATCTGAGAAGGGAGTCAGAGTCACTGTCTCCAGGCAAGCTCCTAGATCTGTCCCCTCATGGCCATCATGCACCAAGTGTTTACTCTCCCTTTCATTCCATCATCCATCAGTTAAACTTCTTACCAACTCAGCCTAGCCTTTCTGATAGGGCAAGCAAGAAAGCAAACCAAATGCCCACTCAGCCAAAAACCACTGATCTCTCCCATATAGGCAAGCAATGGGGATAGTCTTGTAGGACAGCTTGGCACCCATAATGTACTCATTTTTCACATAGAAGAATAGCTATCTAAAATCACTGGGTCCGAGCAAGTAAGGAACAAGGTACTATTACACTCTATTTGTAGATTCTTCTACAATATTTCTTCAGATCTTGCAGTTAAGTGAAAGACAAATCAGTGCAGAGCTGTTTAACAAAGGGTGCAGTGAACGGGCTGTGTCAGTAATACTCAACAGGGCACCTTTGTCCATATCTCACAGCCTTGCTGCTTGAGCCACCAGATTCATCTATAACATCATACAGCTACTTTGCCCACACTCTCATGGCAGCTTCAGGAAAGAGAAGGGAATATGGGAGGATTGCTGCCCTGTCACTGTTGTTGCAGGAGCAGCAGGGGAGCAGGAGAGGAGAGAGCTGGAGCCCTAAGGAGCTCCCATGGCCTGACTGGCTGGTCTTGGTGGCTCAGGCTCCCTGCACCTATGGGGTGTGTGAGTGCCTTGGGCTTGACCCTGCTGGCCTGTGTTGAGCAGACAAGAGCAACACTCCTCCCAGGTCAGCCTGTCAGCAGGACTGAGAGGTGTTGGAGGAGAAGATGGAAAGAGGAGGGCTATGCTTCAAGTTGTTTCTGTGTTCACTGGTACTTTATCACTCTGTAGCCTTTCCAACTTGACCCCAAATCCTGCCTGCATGCTTAAAATAGGGACTGGCTCATCCCAGCTGCCACATCCATCAGCCTCTGTCATTTTAGTCCTTTATCTCCCTCCTTGTTAATATAAGCCTGGAATGAGCATGTGTAGGTCTGTAATGAACCACTGCAGAAGAACCACTGTTACAGTACAAATGCTGCTTCCTGATACTTCATCCAGATGCAGCTGTTAACTGAGAAGGTAAAGAAGACACCAGTGCTGCCTACTGACACAGCAGCTAATGAAAAGAGTTAGGAAGTTGAAAAGAGGTTAAAAGGAGCCTTTCCCAGTATTCCCCAAAAGGCCAACTGCTGCTCCATAGCAAAGTACTTGGTGCTTGGCACTGGATGGGAACATACTTACTGAGTATCTCTCCCAGTTGTAAAGCAAGGGGATTGGGGGTTAAAGGCTGTCAGCAGGTGCTCAGAGCATTCCTCACATGCCATGGCATTCCTCCCTGCTCACTGCAACCAAGGATGGAGGCTGGTGACCAGCCAGAAGAGCAGTAGTAAATTTCCTGCAATTCTCTAGTCCCTTAGTACTGCAAGTCTTTGCAGGCAACTGTTTGGGGTTCCCAGGCAGGCAGGACCAGGCTGTGCTCCCAACACTGCCTGATGCTGTTTCAGGTACCTCTATACCAGAGAAGACTGGTGGGACTCAAGCAGGCCACGTGGGCTGACAATCATGAGCAAGCAATGCATTTCTCTCATGGCTAGTGAGGATGCTGGGTCTGGCTTGGTCTGTGCTCAAATCTTACTGGACTGACAGAAAGTATATGCACTAAAGCAACTATTAGTATTTCAGTGCTCTGCAATCCAGGAGGGACTTTTCCATGTCTCCATTCCTTTCTGGGAAAACAGGACCAGGTCTCTTCTAGTGCAGGAAGAGACCTATGGAGTCTGAAAGTAGCATGTGTCTCGCTCAGTCTTCCACAGATTTATAAACCCTCCTTGGAAGCTTATGAATTTGCTCCTGTTATCAGAAGGAAATGAACTATCCACAGCTTCATTTTTACACCAAACCCATACCCCACTGCATTTGCCAGGGAGGAAGGCAAAGGGGTTAAACACAGAAGAGGATTGTGCAGAGAAAGAAGGACAGGACAGGACTTAATCCACAGTCATGACAGCAGGGTGCAGTGTACTGGAGGCTGCAGAGCCTCTGGACAGAGACCAACACAAGCCTGCTGGTTTTTACATGACTGCCAGTTCTGTGCTGCAGAAACTTTAATGGCAACCCATAACCTGCCCGTCTCGAGTACAGCGAGAGCAGCACTGAGCCTGTGAGGCCCCAGGCCAGGGTGGCTGCACAGTCCAAAAGCCAGGCTCCCTGCCCATCCTGAAGGTCAGGCTGCCCTCAGGATCAGCCACTTGCTCCCCATGTCCAAAAGATGCCCTCTCCTGGGCACCCAGTGAGCCACATGAAGTGTCACTAACAGGGAGCTTCTGCTTAGGCTGCAGAAAGCTCGGAAGGTGTCACCCAACAGCTGATCTGAAGAGGTGGGAAAAGTTGGAAAAAGTGGTATTTCAAAGAGAAAACCTCTCTGCTTGCTGTAACACATACCCGAAGAGCTTTCTTGTGCAAATGAGAAGCAGCACTGACAGACTCTGACAAGTGGTAAGGTTTGGCCCCAGACCTGGCCCTGGGGGATTGCACTGTCCAACCTTCTAGCACATACTGGTGAGGATTGACCTCTCCTTTTGTGTGAGAAGCCCCACAAACTCTGTGAGCCTCTTGTAACTGGCTGTTAGACTTTCCACTTCATGCCTCAGCAGACACACTCTCCCATGGCATATTCCTATCAAGGTATGTCCTGGTTAGATTTCAGATGGGTTTAGGAAATCCTAGTTTCAGAGTCTTATGGATTTATGCTACTGGAAATATAAATCAGTGTGAAAAACTGGAACATATTTACTCAGAAAATTGTCCATCTCCCTGCCCTCTCAGCAGGAGATATGTAGTGACAAAAGAGCTCTTGTCAGAGAGGTTTGGGTGTCTGCAGTACTATGTACATGCACATACAAACATGTTTTTTTCATTACTTTGCCTGCTTTCTCCCATTGATCACGTTCAATCAGACAAAGGACAGAGGCAGCTGAGACAGAAAAAAAAAAAAAAAAAGAAAAGAGTAAGGCAACAATTGAGGAGGAAAGGAATAAGAAGAGGTGTTGAAAGGAAGGTCAGTGCTAGGAGAGGCCAGGAAGGCCAGGGCTGAGATCAGGCTGTAAGAGTACAGTACAGGTTTCCTTGTACAGCCCTAGGCAGACAAAAGGACATGCTGATTGTTGAGGTGTCTTGGGGAATTCAGCCCCACTTTCAGGAACAGAATGCAAGAGAGGAGGGGGTCAGATGCAACTTGGCAACATCTGTCCTTCAGTAGGGACTATATTTAGATAGTGGTATGTGGGGGCTGAACACATGCTGGGATGCTAAGAATAGAGTAATCCTGATAGTAACTCAGTGGCTTCACATCTTGCCTCAGTACAGCCCAGGGAACCTGTCTTGAAACTTTGCAACCACTCTCCCTGCTGGCCAGCACAGCTTCTCTGTAATGAAGTAGGCTGTGGGTAAATAGAAGTGGTTTGCAGTGTAGGCTCATGTCATCCATCTCTCCCCTTGCCTGCCCAAACCACCTCCCACCTCCTCTCACTGGGAGAGCTCAGCCTATAAGGTAGGAAGATAGATTTTATTATCAGTCTTCACTTAATTTCCTACAATCTTTCCAGCAGAAACCTTTTAGCCTCAGTCTGAGTCAGAGTTTAATACTGAATACAATTCACCTTCCCACCCAATGCCCTTCCACTCACTGATTATGCATCTCTCAATGAGCCATCCCCTTCCCCCAGAAGCCACAATGACATGGGGTCCAATACTCCATACAACCTGGCAGCCTTCTGTGATATGCAATCCTGTCACAGGGTTCTCATGGAGAGATAACAAATTACTTTTTGTGGTATAAAGCCTTACCAAAATGGAGTGACTCAAGCAAGAGCCAACCAGCGTGTAGGCCTGCTCCTCCTAGAACTTCCTGCTCAAACCACAAACAGAGCAGTTGCTAAATGCAAAAGCAAAAACAAACACCCTCCATATCTTCTTCTTTCTGAAGATGTGTATTCATATCATTTTGCTTATTGGGCCAGTTTGGTTTTCATTTAAGGCCAGGGTTTACTCTTTTTGTGTAAGGAAGGATAATCCTGTGGCTAGAGAGAGGAGATGGCTAGAGTGGGTAGATGGCTAGAGTGGGATTCAGAAGACCTGGATGATTTTTTGTGTGACCTCAGAGAAGACACTCAGACTGTAGCCATAAAAGGACTGTAGCCTGGAAATAGGACATTTTCCAATAGTCTTTCTTTATCTCAGTTGCCTACCTGAACACAGAGATCCAGTGAGATACTTTCACTATGCCTAATTATTAAGTAGCAAATAACATCACATCCTCATGCCAATGCCATGTTTTTATTGGAAGCTATTTTACAGGAGAATATCCATAATAATTACACTAAGCATTACAACTACACAGGAAGTTAGTTCCATTAATTTCCTGACAAAACATCATGTTCCTTCTTAGAAGATGACGCTGGAAGACTTGCCTCTTGGTGAAGCAGGTCCAGTGTCCCAGAGCTACTTCACAGGCCATCCATGGCGAAGCTTAATTAGGGAGTCTTTATATAAAGAAAGAGGGAAGAGAACACATACTTTGTGGGATGGACACAGCAAGGGAGAGGGGTGAAAAGATGTGTCTTAAGTGGTAGGACAGACTTGGGTGGCTTCTGGGCAAGGGTTTAACAATGAGAGCTGGTAGTGGAAGAGGATGCTAGTGCTGCTCAGTTGGTTAAGTACATGTCAGACTACTGTAAAATAGGTTACTGCCCAGAGTGTACTGGTGCAGGAACAAAAGAACAAGTTCTTGTTATTTGATGGTAAATTAGCTGAAAAGTGATTGAAATGTAATATCAATATGTAATATCAATGTAATATCAATATGTAATATCAAAATGTAATATCAATGACAAAGAACAATGCCACATGTACTAGAATATATAAAAGTACTTGATAAGCATTTTACCCTCAACAGAGTAAGCATCAGGACATCAAGTGGTTTTTATATGAAGCAAAGATTCAGAAGGAACTGATATATTTGTCAAATATTTGTACCAGGTCCCACATTTAGGAGCTGTGAGAAAAGCAACTAAATGTTCAGAAAAAACATGCTTATACATGTAAGTCCTTTTTCTAGATGCTTAGCCTGGCTCGTGGTGTGCCATGAAAGATTTTAGAATCTAAACCGAATGGAATTGAAGCTCATAAGCAAATCTAGCAACCAAAATGGCTTTTTACAGGTCCAGGCACTGAACTGGGACAGAAGGAGGGAAAGATGCTTGAACACAGGGCAGAATTATCCAGAGACATGCTTCAGTCCTGCAGTGTGAGGGGATAGGATGTAAAAGAATAGAGCAGAAGGCAGTCTCACCCCTGAGGAGTTGCAGCTGTATCAATCACCAAAGATTAGGAACAGGCCTGCCCTTAATAGGCCACAGCTGTGTCCAGTAAGGATGAGTGCTATAAGAGAGTGGGTTAGGTGGCCAAGGAGAACACTGGAGTTTGTTGGCTGTGCTGCAAAGAAGTAGAAGTCAGTGCTGCAAGGAGCTGCCCTCCCCCCCCCCCCCCCCCCCCCCAAGAAATCCCTGGGAAAGTACAGAAGATTTACAGTTAGATGCCAACATTCCAGAACAAGGTGTTTCCAGCCTTAGTGTTGCATGCTGATACTGTGTTCTAAGGGGCCATGAGCATTTGCAAGCCCTGAATAAAAACCCTTCTCAAAACAGAAGGCTCTTTTCAGCTATTACTAATTGTTGAACAGCAACAGTCTTAAGTATATTATGCCTCCACAATATTTATGCTGAGAGAGGGCCAATTAGAAGACATACCTGCCATTGTTTCGATAGAATGAGAGTCACTTTGGTTTGCAAAAAAAAAAATCAAACACAGCATTCATAATACTGCAAGAGTGGGTTACTGCACCAAAAGACAGCACTCACTAACCCAAAAGCAGCCTCTCAGCAATAGTCTGAGGAGGATAAGCAGCACTGTTCTGCAGCAGCAAGGACAGGATCAGCCACAAGTATGGATTAAAGAAGCATCCCGTTCACCTGAAGGATCTAGGGCACTTAGGTACAGAGAGCTTCCTGTGCCTTGCGACATCTTTGTAGTCACCCTGTAGGCATGAATGTACATCAGAAACCAGGCTCACCCTCCACAGATGTATTCTGTAGTTCTAGCCAGTAGCAGGCTGAATAATATCAGTGAATGAACCTGACCTCTGGACTGCAACTACTGTGGTAAAATGTTGAAATGATCCTTGGCACATCTTTGGCTGAGATTGGCTATTGCTGTCCAGAACAATTCCCAGGCACAGTTTGGGAGCTAGAACAGACCATTCCCAGAGCCACTGCCTACAGGCATGGCACAAGTGCCAGAGAATGGTCCCAGGTACATTTAATGCACATGTGGTTTCACTGCAACTTCTCATCAAGAGAGTCTTCCAGAACCTCGGAAAGTTCCACTGGTGCCACAGCATGCCCTCCCTCACTAGCAGCCAAACATAGCACCTGCCTAAGTGCCAACAGGCCATAAAATCTGTCCAGGAGCACTCCCAAAGCAGTTTGAGGCACTCCAAAACCAGCATTACTGACTGCTACAGAATAGCAGTGCTTTTTTATATGTGACAGTAAACATTTGTGAAAACAGGTAAAGTACAGGCTGCCCACTGAAAAGGGGAGAGGAAGAGAAGGTGCTCACAAATCTGGATGCCATCAGGCCTATTTGGGTTAGAGCTGGCACCTCCAGCAGGAATCGTGTCACATGAGCACAGGAGAGTGGCACGCAGCAGCCAGGCTGTGTGGCACAGGGAGCAGGGACAAGGCAAACAGGCAGCAAGGATATTTTGCAGAGGAGACAGTAGAAACAGTGAATTATCAGCAGAGAAGCATAAAGGAAAAAGAGGGAATTTGAGAGCTAAAAAGGAGGTTGTGAACTGCTCTTAAAAAAAAAACCAAAAAAACTTTTGGCTTTAGAACCAATACAATGCTGTGTTACTGCTTCCCCTAACAATTGCCCTAACATTGCTGCAGAGTATTTGTACAGAACAGCCAAATGAAAGGAGTCTCTTGAGCTACCAGGGCCAATCCTCTGTAGTTTTCAGAGGCCATATTGTTTACTCCACTTCATAAACTGATTCAAAAGATTTTAAATTCTTTTTCTTGATTGGAAATTCATTGCTGAACCTTCCTGGTTAGTTGTTCTATGCTGTCAATCCTGTCACCTATATTTGAATAGTGTTGCTGGTATTTGCTCAACATCTACTTGTAGATTGCAGTCACCTCTTTCAATATTTTGCTAGGTGAAAGAACCCTTCTCTTCTCCCCTCCTTTTCTATGGCTTCTACCTTTTCTATGCTCTACCTTACATTTATTTTCCTTGAGAGGGGCTGGTTCTGTAAGTGTGATATTTCCAGTGAATTCCCCCTTGTGCATTAGGCAGTAATATCAACACCTTCCTATCTCTGTTAGACATGTCAACCTGAGGCTCATTTGTTAATGTTTGCCTTTTTTTTTTCAGAGATTCATAATTTTGCTGGCTTATTATTGGTGATGCACTAATATGCCCAGGTCCTTTGCCTCTACTATCAGTACCAGCTGTAATGACTCAGTTTCCTCTATTTTGTCAGTATTACTAATACTTGTGCTGGAGGTAGAAGTGCCTTCCTTGCTTTTTATAGAAAGTAACTGTTTGCCTCTCATTGAATAAATCTTGTTTTGTATCAGGATCCCTAAAGACAGGCTTGCATGTCCTTGCACTATCCTAAAACTGTCCTGTTCATCTTCATAAAAATTATTTCCATAATATAATTTCATGTTAGGTTTCTACTTTGGTTGATTAATAGCATTAGTGCTTACAACTGTTCTCAGGCTAGCTATTTTACATTTTGTTTTGTTTTGAAAGCATTTGATGCACTGCAAAGAAATCCTCCAGGAACCTGATCGTTTTGTTCTTACTCTTTTTCCAGAATGGGTTAACTTTTTCATCAGTTACAGCTACATGTGAGGACCATGTACTTTCCCTCAGCCTTTCTAAAATAAAAATCTTGCTATCTATGGATCCTTTTTGCTCCTTGTGTTTATGTTTGTTCTCTTTCTTTCCTAAAGACTGTTTCTGGTCAAAGATCTTTCCTGCACCGAGGACCCCATAGATTTATGCAGTGCTCCAAGTGGGCAGAATCTCCTCCCTCCACCTGCTGGCCACTCCTCCGTGGATGCAGCCCAGAATGCTGCTGGCCTTTGGGCTGTCAGGGCACACTGCAGGCTCATGCCCAGTTATATCCAGCCCAAGAGACTGTCCACAAGGATTTAATTCCAGCTTCTTTCTACAGGTGTGTCCCTGAACCCATAAGTCACAGGGAGTTGTTGAATGGCATAGAAGCTCTGTGGCAGCTGCATCCAGCATGTGAAGATAGAGCTGCTTTCCTACCCCTTTCTGGCAGCTGGACTGAGGTTTAAAACTGATCCCTTGCTTGGAGAAACAGTTGAAACTATAGCTATGAATCCTTTTAGTCTGTGGAAAAATGGGTTCACACCCCACTTCCACCATGTTCATGTACTTTATTTTGTTACTGCCAGTTGAATACTTTGAACTAGAGTTTCAAATGCATGTATTCACTGTACATTTTGAGTTAATTGCAATTTGAAAAAAGCCAATAATTTAAGCTATCCTTGTGAACACCTTATGAGAGAACAACCAGTTAGAGGCCCCATGGGAAGGGAAGGGAAGGGAAGGGAAGGGAAGGGAAGGGAAGGGAAGGGAAGGGAAGGGAAGGGAAGGGAAGGGAAGGGAAGGGAAGGGAAGGGAAGGGAAGGGAAGGGAAGGGAAGGGAAGGGAAGGGAAGGGAAGGGAAGGGAAGGGAAGGGAAGGGAAAGGAAGGGAAGGGAAGGAAGGGAAGGGAAAGAAAAAGGAACCATGCAGCACACCCAAAGAATTTTCAGGAAAACAAAAAAAAAAAAAGATACCAAGAACAGCAACCAGTGGTTAATTTTATCCTAAAATCCATAAAGAGAAACAATAAAAAGGTGATGGTGATGTAAACTTTAGAAAGCACAAAGGCAAGAAGACTATGAACTGTGTACACAGCTCATGTAAGATGAGGAATTGTGAAGGGCTGTGTGATACAGCAAGAGCGACTCAAGCAGGAAATCCCACTTAGTGCAACCTTTAGTCTTTGGAATGCCTGGTTGCTTAGTGTTATCAAATCTGCATTAGGAAATCACATAAGATTTAGACAGGTAAGGTACTAGTTGTTCAGAAACAATTTTCTGTTTATCTGTAGGGTAAACCACTAGGACTGCCAATTCTTAGATACTACCCAGGGCATGCTGGTAACTACCTGAGGGGAAAGGATTTCCCTCCACATTGCATTACACAAAAATTAGATGCATTGTGAAATTTACAACTTCCTCTGAAATACTTGCAGGAAACACAAAGGAAGCAGGACAAGAGGTGACTCTTAACCTAGTCTGGCTTGGCAAATCCAGCACCTCTACCAAGTACAACATGTATCATTTATATATAATGTATTTGTTATCCTTGATTAATTTCCCAAATTAACTTTTTATCACTTATTTATCATTTGACTCAGCATCCAAAGGTTAGGATCTTTCCTTAGTGTTACTACCATGACTTTCTAGCCTAGAAGTTGAAATTCTCTAAAATGACAGCACTGGAATCTCTGAGACACAAGCAGTGTCCACTCAGTTATCTCCTGGCACCTATCAGCTATTCATGGCTGTACTTTCCATCACATGACACCTGGCAGTTTGCTCTCTTCTAAGCAGGTTACATTCAGATATGATCTTCCTGAGTACCTGGTAAGGACCATCCATTCTTTGGAGACTATTTAAGTGGTGTTGCCTTTAAGATACTATGTAGGGTCATTAAATGCTATTAAATTCTGGGTGATAAGAGACAAAAAAGATAATTATAAAATGAAAATCCTGCCTAAAGAATGATGTCTACTTTGAGCCTCAAATAGATTTGTGTAAATTATATTTTTCATAATTATTTTTAATGCAATATCCAATTATTGTAAAATTATATATATTTGTATTGCTAGACTTAAAGTACAGCACCCAATTCTGGGTAAAAGCTGCTTCTAGTTAATACCTTCCTGCAAGTGCTACTAATCCTTGGGCAATATTCCATTCACCTTAAGGTGCAACTTAGCCTGGGTAATAACTAGTTCTTGCTGCTGTTCAATCCTGAGTAATCTTTATATAGACACTCACAATCTCCTCCCTCTTCAGTACCAGTTTCTTATCTTCTGAGGGAAAAACAAGAGTCAAAATAATCTAAGACCATGCAGAATTAATGTAGCCCCTGAAAATTCCATTTTCCTAAGAACCACTGATGCCAGACACCTGTTTAAAGGATATTGATTCTTTCTTTTTAAGCTGAAACTTTATGAGTTTGTGCAGAAGTTGTTTTTCTGGAGAAAATCATCTTTTTCTACATAACAAACATTCACTTCAAGGCCAAGCTATGGGATTCCAAACAATTTGGCAGAAGTTACAAACAAACACTACGTGATCTGGGGTGAGCCAAGTGACACAGAACATCTAATTTCAAAATTCTGTCAGAGACATGGTCTACTTAAGGAAACAGAAGGGGCTGGGCAGAGCATTTTTTCATTTCTGTTGCTGGGTGCCTTCCAGTGAGATATCCCAAGACATCATTGTGTCAAGGCTAATGCAGCTGTCTTGAGCTTAATAAAGAGGACCTTTTTTTCCTCTAGTTTTCAATCTATTCAGTAGTCTTTCTGAAAAGACAACAGTAACAGCTGTTTATCAAAAGTAGTGCAACACAAGGTTCATGTTTATTCAATTTTTTAAATCTCCCATTCAACCAATTGTTTTTCTTTAATTCTTGAAATTAAACCTGTTTTTGCTGCCTAGAGCATCACAAATATTCACTTCAGACTGTGTGGAAAAACTTTCACCAACAGAAGAGGCACTAAGAAATGTACATCTATTTTGAAAGCTGAAATATAGTAATGAAGTGTTAGAGACAATTGAATTAAAAATATGGCTTTAACTGCTTCAATTTATTTTTCTTTAGTTGGATGTCTTCCATGAGTACTGAAGTTTCCATATTTGAACCCTTTTCCCTGCACTGTCACTACGGTTATAGCTCTGCTGACAACTCAGGAGAGTTATACAGCCTACCAAGTGTCTGAGCTGTACAGACCTGCTCTGAAGCAGATCTTCACCTGACACTTGTCTCTACCTCAACAGCATCTATTCCAGGACCCACAGCCCACCTCACACCCTGCTTGAGCACAACACCCAATTTTTCCTTTTCAGATCTGCTGCCACTGTAAGGAGTTCCTGTATTCCTTAACAGTAGTGAAAGATGCCCAGCTCAGGAGGGATATCTTAGTTCAGCAGAACAACTTTGCTCTCACAGTTCACACCTCAAGGTCCTACCTTTGACACTTGAAGGGGTCTTTTCTGCTCTGAACCCCCTTGCAGGCGGAAGCCCCAGGGGGCACCTCCAGACAGAGTGATGAGCATTTCTTCTTCAGCTCCCATGATTTCTGTGCTCTAGATATTTTGTCTTCACAACTTCAGTACAGATTCCAGTTCTTAACAGGCAGAATCTTCTATTCCCATATCCACAATTCACACCACCACTCTCTAGTCTCCACAAGGCCCTCTGCTTACTTTCTCCTTGAAGTTCACACACACACAAGAGTTGAGACTTTCAAGCCCAGCCTTCACTGCTCTTCTGGACTCTCAGCTGCTGCTCTGCCTATGATTAGACATTTGATTCTGCCCTTGGGAAGGGGCCAGAGTTGTCCTACACACGTGTCATGTCAATCTCACCCTCTGTGCCCCCCCGCATACATGATGGATCTCTCACCGGAACGTGGCTGAAAATAGCACACCTCCTGTCTCTCCAGAGCTTTGTCTGACACTCTTAAAGTTGGAAGCATTTCAGTAAAATTTTTATTTCCACTTTGCATTCCAAATGCAAATCTTAGAGTCATTCAATACTCAGGATCCATTAGTTTGAGTTTCAGGCAATGACATGTCACAGGCACAAACTTGTACAAATCAGGTGACAGCACCTGACCCTATGAATTGAACAAAACCAGCTTGCAATTAATGTGCTCTCCACTTCTATTTTCTCCATGCACCTAGTGTCTTACACAGCAGCACTATGCCTGCCCTGAAAGCCACAGGCAGACTGTAGATGTGCTGTGCTCCCTCTGCAGCATGCTGCTCCCTGACATCCCCTACATCCACTTGTAATACTAGACACTGGGACCAGAATAGCTGGGATTAACTCCACACACAGGATTCACAGTTCTCTGCAGGGCACTGCTTATATAGACTCAATGGCCGAGAGAGCCCAACCAGGTCATAGAATCACAGAATAGTTTGGGTTGGAAGGAACTTTTAAGGATCATCTAGCCCAATCTACCTGCAATGAGCAGGGACATTTTCAACTCTAGCAGATTGCTCAGAGCCCTGTCCAATGTGACCTTGAGTGTTTCCAGGGATGGGGCAACTGCCACCACTCTGGGCAGCCTGTTACAGTGCTTCACCAGCCTGGTAGCTGTCACGATCAGTCTTTTCAAACGGGTTTCGTGATGGTTTGTGGATTTGATCTCAGGGTGCAAAAAACCGACACGGCACAGGGGATTTGCAGTAATAATCAAAACAACTGCACCTTTATTGAATGATCACAGCAAAATGCAATAGAGGGACTAAGGGAGAGAAAAAGATAGAGAAAGAGAGAGAAAATAGAGAGAGAGAGAGAGAAAGAGGGGGCTATAGCTACCAAATCTAGAGACAAAGTCTTTCGGTCCAGTCACGGAGCCGCCTGTTACCTCGTGGAGATCTCAAAATCTCTAGCTAACTCAGAGGGTTTTTTTCCTTATATCTAGTCTAAATCTACCCTCTTTTCATTTAAAACCATTACTCCTTGTCTTGTAACTATAAGCCCTACTGAAAAGTCTGTCTCCAGCTTTTTAAAAGCCTTCTTTAAGTATTGAAAGACCACAATAAAGTTGCTTCAAAATGTTCTTTCAGGCTGAACAACCTCAACTCTCTCAGCCTTTCTTAGTAAGAGAAGCCTTCATCCCTCTGATAATTTTCTTAGCCTCCCTCTGGAACTGCTCCAATGGGTTTATGTCTTTCCTGTGCTGAGGACCTCAGAGATGGACACAGGTCTCTGGATGGGGTCTCACTAGAGTGAAGCAGAGTCTTTCAGTGTTTTTTCTTTAGGATCATGACAGACTCAATCTCCTAGCCATCCCAAGGCAGGGAGTTATACAAGAGTTAAAGTCCATGTTCCCCCTTTCCTACAAGGCATAAACCATCATTTTCTGTTAAGGTTCTGAGGACAAGCTTACCCTTACCTCTTCCTTATTCTGCATGTGCTTAGCTCTCAGTGACTAACATCCTTACACCATATCATCCAGAGGATGTGGTGTGATGCCATTGCTTGGTTGACTACGTCATTGCCACTATAGCACCACTCATCCGGTGCCATTGCATATTGCTGGCAACACAATCACAGAATCATCAAGGTTGGAAGAGACCTTTAAGAACTTCAAGTCCAACCATCCACCCAGCACTACCACTGTAACCCCTAAACCACTATATCACATCACTCCATACCAGATCCTGATGCCCCTTAATCACCTCCGGGTTGGTGACTCCACCACATTCCTGGGCAACCTATTCCAATGCCTGACCACCTTAACAGTGAAAATATTTTTAATATCTAATCTGACTCTCCTCTGTCTCAGCTTTAGACCATTTCCTTTTGTCCTCTCTGTAGCCACAGAAGAGACCAGTCCCCACTTCACAGCAATCTCTTTCAGGCAGTAGTAGAGGGCGATGAGATCCCCTACGAGCATCCTCTTCTGGAGAATAAACAATCCCAGGTCCCTCACCCATTCCTGTAAGACAAGTTTTCTAGACCTTTCACGAGCCTTGTTACCCTGCTCTGGACACGTTCCAGCATCTCAGTGCCCCTTCTGAAGTGAGGGAGCCAGTAGGGCCTGCTGAAGGCAGTACTTGAGGTGTGGCCTCAGCAGTGCCGAGTACGGAGGGACGATCACTGCTGCTGTTGGCAGGAAGCGAACAACTCTCTGCACCTTGGTGCCGAACTGGCCCTGGCTGCTCCCCTGTCGCGGTCTTTCACAGGCCGCTGGCGGGACAGGCGGCCAAGGGCACCGTGGTCAGTGGTGCCCGCGGCTCAGCAGCGTTCGGCCGAGCCCCGCTCACGCCTCGGTGCCCGTGCGGGCAGCGCTGCTTTGGGCCGCGCGAGAAGCGGCCCCGCGGCCCTCCCCGCAGCTGCAGTCACCGCCCGCCCAGCCAGGACGTCAGGGGCCGGGGCCTCCCAGCGCCTGCGCCGCATCCGGGCCCCGGCGGGCGGAGCGCGGACGTGGCAGCGGCAGGCGGGGAGCGGCAGGCGGGGAGCGGCGGGGCGGGAGCCGGAAGTGGGCCCGGCAGTGGCGGCAGCGGTGGTGAGTGAGGCCCGAGGGGGCTCCGGGTGGCCGGGCCCACCGGCGGGGCCGTGCGGTGCCCGCTGCGGGCGAGCGAGCGGGTGGGCGGCATTGAGCCCGGCACCGCGCCCGGCGGCCCGGAGCCGAGGCGCTGCCGCCGCTGCCGCTTCCTCCTCCGCCGAGGCCCGGTGGCTCCCGGTCGGGTGACGCGTCGGGCCCGCCGTGCTGCGCGCCACGGGAGGCTCTGCAGAGCCCCGGGCTCCCCGGAATGCGCCCGGCCGGGAGTGTCCGCGTCGCCCGCGGCCCGGCCGGTGCCGGCGGCCTGCGGAGCCGGGCCGGCTGCCGGCGGGGCCTGCACTTCCAGTGCCTGAGCTGCCCGGGAGACCCGTCGGTGTCCCGGTGCGGTGCGGCGACACCCCGCGGCTGCGAGTCGGGCCGTCGGTCCGGCACGGAGAACCGAGTGCTGCTTTTTGGTCGGGGTGCGCCGCGAGTCAGATACCCCCCTCTGCAACCTCTCTAATCTCCTGTAATCCGCGGATCCTTCCCCTGGCGTTTGTGCTGGGCGGTTCAAGCTTTCATTCATTCGAGTTTTGCAAAGGATGGTCATTCCTGGCGCAGATCTGGCTACTGAGATTGGGTGGATTTGGTAGTAAAACTTAGTGGTCGTGTGGTTGTGAGAAAAGGAAGAAGGAATACAAGTGTAGTCTTGAAAAGGTGGTTATGCAAGATGGGACTCTTGCTTTCCATGTAGATGGGGCTTTAAATGTGTTTTCTGTTGTTGGAATTTGCTTTCAGTCTTTCTGAGAAATGCTTTTGATGGAGTATGGTGAAGCTTAGTTTTCTTTAGTTTGTTTGGTGGGGTTTTTTTGGAATGTAGTGATCTCCGAGAGGGGCTGCAAAACCATCCAAACTGGGCTGTAGTTGAAGTTCTTTTTAAACTTACTGGCTAGTAGAAAGTAGTTGTTGGGATGTAAAAGAATTGCTTACACCTATGTCAGAAGTTATCCACAGGAAGTAATATTTATACTGTAATTGAAAATACAGATTTTTTTTTCCAATTTGATACTCAGTTGATTGTTAGCTATTAATGTGATAATTCCTTAAAAATATTTCTGGATCCATTTCTGTTACAGGATTATTATGTAGTCGACTTTACCAAATGTTGTGAGGAATGTTGGACAGAAATCACTATCTGAGGCATAACATGCAAATTCTTTTTTGTTGTTTTTTACAAACAGTGTAAAAATGGGAGATGACTATTGATTTTGTATTAAAGTCTTTGTTTTTTATTAATGTGAAGTTTTCATGAGTAAATTTAGGGAGCTCTTTAGGGCTCTAACATTGTTTTTCTCTTTCCCACAATGTTCTCCTAGAGTAGGTGTTCCAGTTAAGGGACAGATAGAAATATATGTAGCCAAAAACTTCCAGGCTTTCCTCTTAAAAGGAGACTTACTTTCAATCACATATTTACAGTCTGTGAAAACATAAATATTTCTATCCATTTTCATGTGGAACAGGTTCTTGCTAATGGACCTACCCTTTTTGGCTTGAAGCTGTGCAATTCAGGATTCTTTTACTGTTGTAGACAGAGTATGAAGAGGACATCAATATAAAGAATATATAATTGCTTCTTAATATGCTGTGACGTTCACTCCAGGTTTTAATTTCATGGCTGAAAGCTGACTTAGAGCAGTGAACAACTATTTAAAAGATTTTTTTTTTTGATTGGTGGTTTGGTGCTTGTAGTTCTTTGGATGTTTTTTCCTGCTGTGGTAGGACTATGTTATCTTCCTGTAACACTTATTATCAGAAGGAGGTCAAAAACCAAAGGAAGAATTGATGGTTGGCTAAAGAAGGGCAAGGTACAGAGTCACCAACAGTAATCAACAGCAAGGTCTCTGCAGAAGAGAGGTGGATGTTTCTTGTTCTTTAGGTTTGAAAAGGTGTGCTAGGGATAAATTGTGAAGATAGAGCTTGTTTTATATGTCTAGCATTCATTGTTAACATAGAAAGCACTAAAAGACAGTATAAACTGGAAGTAGGTATTAGGAAAAGCTAATTGTCACCTTTTTTATTTATTACAAATGATGGAAATTGTGTAATGTGTATTTGTGTAGAGCAAGTCGAAGCACAGAGGTGGCCAGTGTATGTGAAGAAAACTTGTTTTTTAGTCCTGTTCTGTGTATTCCCTTTCTTCCTTCTGGCCTCTTCCCTAAATTTGAAACTGCTCATGTAGCTTTTTCTGATCCATTATGCTTGTGCAAGATTCACAGAAATTATTCAGATTACTTCACTCATTGTAACATCTGTACACGTGTATGTGAGGGTAGCTGGGAAGCAGAGACATCCTTTGCTGTGGTTTTGTTGATGCTGTATTGTCAGTGATTTTTGCCTCCCTGGGGTTGCTCTTCAGAAGCCATGCTCATAGCAGAGCATTTTTCAAATCTTTTCCTAGGGCTTTATTACAGTGATAGAGATGTGAATCAGTCCCACCAGGAGACTTGAGTCAACGAAGTATAAAGTGTTCTTGAGGTAGAAATCCAGTGGTGATGGCAGGGGTTGGAAGTCCTGGTAGTTTTAAGGTTAGGTCAAGACTAAGCTGGGTTTTTTGTATTCAGTTTTTAATCACTTTCACTCTTGTAACTTGTGTGCTGTATTGTACCTTGCCCAGGATGATGAATCAGCCTTACAAAACTGGGTTTAATGTGGCCTTCTTTAGAGTAATATGGAAGTGATCATACCTTAGATTCACTTTGAAAACTGTGTCTTACACTTTTTGTGAACTGTTAAAACAAATGTTTCTGGCAGTAACTCAAAATGCATAGATGAAGGAGATGTTACCTGTGGTGTAACAAGTTGAGAATCTACAAAAGAAGGAAGAGAGATTGCCACACAGTACAGCCAGATTGGAGTGGATTCCAGTATTGCCTTTTGGGTTGACTTGGACAAATGTGTGGGAGGCATTTGTTACAATGGCCTGCCAGCTTACAGATTGGTTGGCAGTTTCTGACTTCTAGGACACGAGTTTCTTTTCCAAGATTTTCTACAGAAAAAAAACCCCCACCCAGTAATTTTTTATATATGAAAAGAACCAAGTGTTCCATGAGTGCTTGTAGAAGATGTAGTCAAGCTGTCAATGAAACAAAAACAAGGACATTTCCCGTTCTGAAGAGTGCTGTTAGCTCCAGAGTCTGGGTCTTTGTAAGAATAGCAAAACCTTGCTGCTGCCAGAAAGTTGCAGAGTAGAAACATTAAAAGTAGTGTAGGCAGTCCTCTGATTACTGGTACTCTCCTATCCCATCTTTTGGAAATAGTTTTGATTTTTGTGTTAAATTAAATATTTCCTTCATGGCCATGTGGTTGACTTGGGTTATGTATTTTTTTGTTGTTGTTGTTGTAGGTTTGGGTGTTTGTTTTTTTTAAGGTATCAGTCTCCTCAGAAGTTGAAACAAACAGGCTTTTTCTTTCTCTGGGACCAGTAAAAAAAATTTCTTTCTGAAAGAAAGTAATTTTGCTGTATGCCTTTCCTTTAGAAAGTGAACAAGAACTGATGAGATCAAGCTTTTCACTTTCAAAAGGGAGTTAACAATGAATGCAGACTATAAAAATGATGAATATGTAGTTTTCAGTGATTTGGGAGATTTGCTCATTGAAACAAGTTCATATGAATCACTAGTTTTTTTTAAAGCATGTTATAAAAAGTCACTGTGGTCTGATTTGTTTGGATACTAAGTAATCTTGAAGCTATTGTAAAAAATTAGATATTCAGCACCTCCTACATTATTCCTGCGTATTTTCCTCCCATCAGTTCATTATTGATCCTCACTGCTTGTCTGTCTTGTACAGCAGCCTTCTCATGTAATTGTAGCTTTGCAACTGTGTTGACCAAAACGTCGTGCTCAGCTGCCTTTATACAGAGGAATAGAAAATGGTATAGAGTGACTGCTTCCTGCTTTGCAGGAAAATTGTTGTTTATGGTAATGACCACTTGTCATAGGTTTTTTTTCACTAGCATCAGTCCTGCTTATTTGAGCTTTGTATTGTAACTGCTGAGTAGTAATATGGTGTCCAACACCATGTGTCAGTGTTATGTTTGGCTTAGTTTTGGTAATGTGTTGCTACGTGCAAAGGAATATCCTCAGCATTCTTATCCAGTAAAATGGCCTGTTATCTCCATTTCTCTCTGTCTGGTGTATGTATTATTTCTGTCATTCTCCCTACCCCAGCCACCCTTCATGTCATAAGACAGAGCATAAAATTATCCCTTTCTCCATATCTCTTCGAGTGACCAGGTTCTAATTTACACAGAGATGTTTTTTGAGTGGAAACAAAATGAATGTTTGGTACAAATAACTTGTACTGGGGAAGAGGGAAAACAGACTCACTGAGTGACAACTGTCTTCCACCTTCTTAGAGGCAAATACTCTTGCTTCTGCCTTATGGTATTTCACATCAGTGATGAGCAAGTGTGCCACAAACCTTATGTTCAGAGCAAGTTGGGCACCAAAACAGTGAAGCAGCCTTGTCCACAGCTTCAGCACGGGACTCGTTCCTAAGTCTCCCTCCTTGACCCTCTGCCAGTGTAGAGAGAGCAACAGCTTGTGCTGTGGTGGAGGTGAGCCTGTGCTGGCTGGCACACGGGCTAGCTAAAGGTCTGAGGTGTATCTGTCTTTCAGTAGGGACACTGAATTAGAACCATCTTGTTTGTGCAGCAACACAAGTGTAGGAGATTATCTCAAAACTCTTTTTTTTTCTCTAAGATGTGCATTAAATCAGCTTACCTCTCAGATTTGGTATTGAGGAGAGAGCAACAAGCTACAGATATCACCTGCTCAGGCAGGAGGTACTGATATTCACATGAGGGAGGGAAGGCTGGAAAGGAAATAGTAGAAGATCATCAGGTGAGATTGCTGAGTATGCACTCACAGCAGTAAGTCACAAGTGGTTTACAAGGGACAAGCTTGAGTTCTTATCCTATTGTGCTTTAGAAAATCAGGAGAAAAAGCATGAAAGATTCATCTTCTGCTCTGTAGTAATTCCTAGTTCACACATTAGATCTGTTCAGGGATTTCTGTAGGTCTTACTTGTGAAAAGTGTCTTAGTAGTTATAGCTCAGGAGCTATCCTGTGGAATACTGCTACTCAGCAGCTCTTCTGGAGGAGAGACCTGTTTGCAGGAGCAGTGACTGGAAGCCAGGTTTCTCATCCAATCCAATAAGCAGGGACAGGAAGAGATCACAGCCCTCCTTCCTTGTCAGAAAGCCCTGCCCAGGTGTTCCAAGATGTGCAGGTAGAGGAGTCCTCTCCTTGTGTTCTTCCTTGCCGGTACTGCCCCCTTTGCAGGAGGGACTCTCTTGCTGCACTGTTTGTACAGAACAGCAGGTGGCTGAGAGCAGGTCTGTCATTGCAGTGTGGTCACACTGATGCCTGCCTGGGCAGTAAGAGTTAACCTTTCAGGGAGCTTGGGAAGGGAGCAGGTCCCAAAGTCCAGACTTCCTGCCCACATGGCTGCTCAGGTTAGACTGTTCTGCAGAACTAAGTCAAAGGTAGTGTGGGAAGCTGAGTTTTTAGAGATTGCACGTTATAAACGTGACAGTAAGAGAGTAATCATGTTTTAAACCACTGCAGGCTGATGAAAAATTGTCATGCTCTTGTAAGCTGTTGCAAATTGCATGTTAACTGTCAAGAGCAAATTACCTGTAAATATTTAGGAGGAGATCTTTTTCTAAACAAAAGCCCTATCTTTGCCTTTATACAGTTTGGAGAATAACAATGTCAAACTTCATTTATTTCCTTTCATAAAAGTTTAAAATCTAATTTCAGAGTAAGTGTTAGTAATCTTAGCATTGACATTTGTCATGTTTACTAGCTGTAGGAGGTTAAATGTAGTTTTTATGTTCTGTGCTAGCTTTCTTTTGTAAGTAATTAAATCTCTATTATGATATATGTATTTTCCCTTTATGGTATGTATGAAAGAATTTCTTCGTGTGGATGATTCTTACAGAGCTGTAGTTCTTCCAGTGGCTTTGCTGTACAACTGTGGTGTCAGTTGCTGAAATAATTCTTTAGCATCATATTTTTGGTAATGGGAAGAAGTAATCTTAGCATTGTTTGGCATGTGCTAATCAGAGTGTAGGCAAACCAGCTTGGGGCTTTTACACCTGATTGAGTTAAGCTGCAGATTCCTGGTCAGGCTTTGGTTCTGGTGGCTGTTGCACCTCTGTCTCCTCTGTGTTAATATTTACTTTGTATCTTTAATGCACAAGTTCATCATAGAGTTTGGAGAAAAATGTAAGGGCAACATTAGTTATGTTACTTTTGCTTTGCATTTTTATATAAACTGATGGTTTTTAGTGAAGAATTTAATTGCCCTAAACATGTTTCTTTATGTTAGTGTGATAGTCTCAGCTGAAGAGGCTAACAGTGGCATGCAGTATCCAAAGAAGTACAGGTGACGCAAAATATTCTTATGAGAAACACACCATGAGGGAATCTCCTGCCCCTGAAGTAATCTTCTTGATTCTCCACAAGTGAAAGGCGCTGTGGGTCATCTGCCTGCTTCCTGTTGTAAAAATTGCCTCTTTGGTTTGGGGTCTTACAAATAACAGTTTTGCTTTTCTTGTTATAAAGCTAGTCAGTCTCTTTATACAGTTAGGGGAGTTGGGAATCTGTTAAGTAAGATTTCTTGCAAAAGTTTGCTAAGAAATATCTCTCCTGTCTCTGACACTCTGTTTCAGGTGTTACACTTTGGTAAAACTCCTTTAGTGCCATCTTTGCCTGTAATTATTTTCCATTTTTAACACCTTTCCTAGGTGAAAATTTTGCTTTTGGAATATCTTTGTTTTCTGAAACATATGTATATAGTAAGGACTTTAAATCATCTATTGCTAAAAAATGGCCATAGCCCCCTATGTTGCTGGTCCTGTTCTAGAGTCCATCAAACACTTCAGGCAGCTGCCTTTGTGGATGGTGAAGCTTGCTGCTTGCAATGAGGAAACATGATCGAGGAAACTAACACAGAGGTGACAGCTGAACTTGTTCAGTGTTATGTTAAGGGATCATCTATATAATGAAATGTGTTTTCTGTTGGTCTGACTCTGTGAGGTGGAAGTAGTTTGAAAGGTTTCTCGGAAGCTTGATAATAATCTGCTATGGAATGGCAAATGATGGTATTTCTATCTAAGGTGATGATCACAGGTCTAACTAGTATGAAATGCTGACTAAAAAACATAGTGTTTGAAAGTACTGTTTTGAATAGCTCTTGTAAAGCATTTATTGACTTGCTGTGCAAGAGTAAGTTTTCATTAATGTTTTAGCTTCCCTTAAGATACTATCTTAAGATCTCTCACTTATTTGAAAACAGTAGGGAAGCTGACCAGTTTGGTTTTATATCTGCTTAAAGTCGTTTTTCCCCCCCTTTTTGCAGGTGAGGTTAGGTTGGGGATGTGAATACAATGAGTGTAAACCAGCAAGCTCACACGGGGCCTCCTTACGGGCAACCTCAGCCTGGCTATCAGGGATTCCAGCAGCCTGCCTACGGAGGACAGTCACTGCCAGGGGCTCCTCAGTCGCAGTACGGAGCCTATAATGGGCCGGTGCCAGGATACCAGCAGCCAGTCCCTCCACAAGGTACTGCTCGGGCAACGCTTGCTCACTGATAACCTGTCAGTTATGGCGTGCTTGCAGCTTTTGCTGTGTGCGTACACGATGTCCTGTTGCTGTAGACAATATCCTGTTGTAAGTCTTCGGGGTTTTTTTGTGGTAGTGATTATCTTTTTTTCTCTATGTAATTTGCATGATGCTAAAAATCACATCATCCCATATTCTGAGGTTATTGTGCTGTTTCTTGTCCAGTTTAGTGGGGTTTACTCTTTTGGTAGGTCATAAAATTAATATGTTGAGAAACAGCCTGCTTTTTTTCTTTATATCCATGTCCCTATGTTATTGAAACACCTGACTAAAGGAGTCTTCCTTATGTTGGGAGGCAGCAGTCAGGGACTGTAACAGATTTATAATTGAGGCTGCCTTACATTATTATATAGAAATATCTGCACTCTATCCTGAAAGATTGACATACAACCCTACGTAAAAAGAGTATTTCAAGCTATTTTCTCTAATGCCTTTAAATTCAATATAAAGTTTGTGGGCATGGGGTAAGCTAATGTATTCTAGAATTTCACTGATTCTGCAGGATCCTATCCCTTGTTATTTTTGTTAAAAAAAAAAAAAAAGTAATTCAACTTTTGTTTTCCTTTTTTCAAAAGAAATTCTGACTGTAATAAAGAACTTTGTGAGTCTTGGTTTTCAATTATGTTGATTGCTTTGGGAGATCAATAGTGACTTTAACATTTGAAATGTAGAGGAGAAAATACTATTGCTTTGAATACAAGTGTGTTTGCCTTTTCAGATCACAGGAATGAATTCAGTTTTGCTAAAATAAGCACAACATTAAAATATTTGTTTAGGTTTCAGATGGATCTTCTAAGGTGATTAGGACTATGCTGGTCATGTTAATTGTCTCTATTCCCCCCTGCAAGTACATCTTCAATCTTGTGCAACTTCTCAAATTTTGACTCAGACTCAGTGAGAAGGATAGAACAATTGAAGTCCCTCTAGTTGTCTTGAAACTAACAGAAGTGGGGCACTGAAATTTGGGTGCTGAATAATTGCACTGTTGGATTTTTGTCTAGAGTTAGTAGAGTAGCATAGTAAAAGAGTTAAGTGTGATAAAGAATAGGTTATTCAGGTGCTCCATCTTCCTTTTCTTTCCTTAATCCTCTTCTTCCCATGCTCTCAATAAATCTCTTCTAACAGCACTTTTAATCGGAGAGTTTTGAACTGATTTCACAAGGGGTTTGAATTCCTGTGAAAGTAGTGAAAATCATCTCTGAGTGGAGGAAGGAAACTTTGCTTCCTGGGAGAGCAGAGGCAGGGCTCAGCCACTGAGGGCTCTGTCTGCTCGCTGTAGCCAGCTGGGGATTTTTTTCCATCTTTTTTTCTGCGACCATCATTCCTGGACTTAGCAGGCTGTATTAAGGAAATCTCAGTTGTCAGACTGTGCATTTTGGACCTGCTGTTTAGGATTCCTATCTTTAGAAGAAAGAAATGTAAAATTCAGAGCCTTACCCAACAGCCAGAGGTTGACCTGTCAGTGGCTGCTGAGTATGAAATGCATGTGGAAGAAGGAGTCAAATGAATGTCTGTCATTATCAGAGACAGCAGACAGGTTACAGTAAAAATAGTGACAGTTATCCTTTCCACCACTACCTCCAACACATTATGTTTACTGCAAGTCTTTGTGGCAAGACCTATAATTTCAGAGGCAAAAATTTAGGAAATACTGAGGGGTAAAGGGAAAACTGCCAGTGTTATTCTATAATTTCAAAGTAGTTGTCTTAGGGATTTATTTTTAAAATAACAGTAAAATTGCCTGGGGGACTGAGTGGAGAAATGTTAGGAGTTGATACCATCCTTAGTGGGGGAGTGTTTTGCTACTGATTTATGTGACAAACCCTGACTAACTGAGTGGAATCATGGGAATGCTATGGCAGTGATGATAGTCTTTTTGAGGACCAGAAGTGGAGTGCTGTGATGTTAGCTGAAAGTAGCTGCTTCTTGCTATGAGAATATTGAAAGAAGCAGGACAATTTTGCCCCAGTCCTTTAGTCAGTCTATTGGCTTCCTTCAGATGAGGTCATGCAGTTGAAAGTGCAAACACAATTATCTGAATACCTGTAACCATTAGGCTGTAGATTGTTTTATATAGGCTTGCTTTATGAAAATATTAACACTTGTAATATGTAAAGACTGCATTTGTAATATGCTATGCATGGTGGAAGAGAGGAAGTATAGCTTAAAGAACAAGGTGGTAGATTACATTAATTTTGTGTATGAGATATTTTCTGGACTGCAGACTGTTCTTAGCATTGGAAAGGCTGTCTCTCAGTGCTTTCTCTCAGACTTCATTTACTGGTGTATTCTGTCTTTCCAGGTTACTTTCCTTCCTTGGGGTTTCCTTCGAAGGGCTCTCCTGTATCTCTCAACTCTGACACTTCTCTTGCACCTAATTTTATAGGTAAATGGTGTCCTTTCTGTGGGAGTGTTTGTCTGTGTTGCTTTTTCTGTGCCAAGTTCCCATTTAATATGGATATTTATCTCAAAGGCTGGGTACCTGATTGTTTAGGCAGAGGTAGATGGGACATTTCCCAATCTATTTGTAGGCAGCATTCCAGAAGCATAAATAGGAATGAAGAAATAACCCTAGGAGAAATCCCTTATGCATGCAGATTCATAGATAAAACTTGTGACTAATGTTTTCTGAAGTCTGATTTTAAAACTTGAATTGACCCATTCAGGTTTTGTCAGGTGCAATCCTTAGTTTAAAAGAATTCAGTCTCACCCTTGAGAGGGAAGGTGAGGTTTGAAATGATGACATTGCAAAGAAGTGAAAAATCTCTGCAAACTACCAGGAGATTTGTGTAACTCGTGTTCTCATTTAGGGGAAAAAAATAGTCTTTAACTTCCTTGGCTGTACTTGGAATCCAAGGTATATGTTAGGAATAATTATTTTTCCAAAAGCCGTGACTTGAAGAAGGAAATATCTTTTTGCAACTAGCAATCAAAATGTAAGAAATGCTGCAAGAGACCATATTGTACTTCTCCTTTTATCAAACTAGTGGTATTTTGGAAGAGCTATTTCTGGAGGTGTTGATTTGTTTAGAAGGGTGTCAAAAGACAACCATATAGGCTCAGGCTTTGAGGAAAATCACAGGCATTTCCCATTTTGCTGTAATGAGTAAGAACATCACAAAGATGTTGAGGATTTGTCAAGAATAATGAATCTTAGACTAATAAACCACTAGATACCTATACCTATTCTGGTGATTTCTTTTTCAGTGACTGTTTGAGCAGTCTGTAGTAGGTGTGATAAAAGTATATTTATGATGAGAACCAGAAAAAAATACTTACAAAGCTTTTACTGTGGCACATATTTGTCAAATGGTGTGCCTGTTAAATTTGAGGGTGGGGGAATTTAACTTAATGTATATTAGAAAAGTGTGTAGGGTCCCTCCAGAAATTGGATTAAATATGCCTTCAAAGACAAAAGATAAGAAGACCAAACAGTTCACATGTACTATCAAAGGAATGCATTGGAAAATAGATGAGAGGTATCACAAAAGAAATTCAAAAGAAATAACATACAAATAGTTGGAGATCAGGAACTGCTTAGCCAGAGGAGCTGTGAGATGAAAGTACTGTAACAGTAGTTTAGAAAATAAGAGATTAATGAGATAAAAGTATATAAAAATAATAAATGTCTCTAGGAGTAATTAAATCCTTTCTCAAAATGAAGAACAGCAGGATGTTTAGTAATAAATAAAGAAACCCAAGAAAAATTATCAGTTATTCATACAAGGTCTAGTTAACTCCTTCATTCCCAGGTTTGCTAAGAATTGGATGTAGTAGATAAGATAGAATATATGAGTTAAAACCTCATGCTTTAGGGTATATATGGTACTGTAGAATTGAGACATGGCTCCCCTTATTTCCTATTTTGTAATGATTCCTCACAAGAAGGTTTCAGAATCCCTTTGAAACTTGCCATGCCAGTCACTGTCAGAGTGACACAGGAATGTGTATGTGTGGGCCTGGTCTCACAGGGCACTTTGTCATCTGTACTTAATGATACCCTATATGTGAAATAGGTTCCCTGGTGGTTAACAGACATGGTCAATTGTTCTAATTGCCAGCATTGTTAATATAGCTTTATTAAAAGAGAGGTTTATATGCTCTTTTTTGGAAGTAAAAACTGCAGTTGGTCTGCTGGTATTATATCCAACATTTTGTGGTCTGTGGAAAGACTGGTTTCTGAGGCAAATATATTTGGGCTGTGACTGAACCAGCTCAGTCTGAAAGATGGGAAAGTATTTGTGTCAGCCTCCAAGCTTGAGAGGCTGGAAAGAATGGTCTGTGGTGGCCCCCATTATGCTATATATAAATGCAGTAAGCCTTGTAGATTTTGAAAATGGAATCTGCTTGCATAGCCTGCTTACCTTTGAGGCAGAGAAAACTGACTTGTAATGGACATTAGATTCCACTGAATACTCTTGATTTAGATAAAAATAATTGGACTTGGAGGGGAAAGGATTCAGTACCTTACTGATGAGTTTTTTTTTTTCCTTCATAAAAGATGAAGTTGTCTTTTGAAAACCATCCACAGCACATACTTTCTGCTTGATCTGTGTGGAGATGGTAACTAGTGACACTGGCTAAAAATATTTGTTCATAAATTATTTGTTGCTCGTGGACTATTGTTCTAGCAATTCTGCACTTGAATTTTTCATGGTAGTTGGTTCAAGCCCTTGTTTCTATAATTTGTGATATTTTAATATTTTTTCTTTATGTTTGTAGGTTCATTAAGAGCCCCACCAACATCTGGAGCTCCTCCTCCAGCCTCTGGAGCATCTCATCCTTCTGGCCACGTGGCATACAGTCAGTTTGAACATGGAGATGTGCAAAATGGAATTCCAGCCTCAGCAGCCCCAATGCAGAGGTGCATATGAGAAGAATGAATTGTAACAAAATCCCACCTTGGCATACTCATGCTAGGTCTAGACTTTTTAGATCTAAATCAAACTAAGTACTTTGGAGTTTTGTAGGACACTGACTTTTTTCCTTGTTATTGTTTTGAAGCAATGTTATGCCACAGGGGTATTCATCTGACAGTGAGTATATCTGGAGATGAAAAGCTTGTGAAAGGATGTGAGCAGATGTCAATGATGAAAACCTCTTCTCCTCCTAAGACATTCTTTGTGGTTTTGGTTTTCCCCTAAAAAAATTCAGTTGCATCCACCCAACTGTAGTATTTGTTCCTCGGCAGTGTGAAATGATCTCTGGAGCTTGTGTCAGTCTTTACTTAATAATTCTTAGTATTGATTCTGGGCCCTCTTCTGTTCCTTATGGATCCGTGAGTTACTGTCATCTAAGGCTCTTCAACATCTTTTCCAGAAAGATCTGCCATTATCTCTGTGGTGAAAGTGGCAATAGTCCTGGAGAGTTCAAGTGTTTTGAGTGGCACAACGTTTTTACATAGCTGTGCAGGCCTTACTGTTGCTCACCCTATAGACTCTATGCAGTGTTTCTGATTTGTTGTGTAAACTGAAATGGAATTAATAAAAATCCAGAATTTGTATTTTAAGAGCTAATAGATTTATTTGTTTATTTGTTAGGAGAAAGGGATTCGGATACAGGCAGAATATGTAATTTTTTTCCAAAACTGAGCTACAGTGTTTCATGTAAATATCTGAGACCCAGATAGTGTTTATGTGCTAGAACAATTTTAAAAGGCACAGGGAATTGTAACTTCTTCTATAATGAGGAATCACTCAGTTTGTCATCTTTCCTCTCAGGCCACCTGCTTCTCAGCCGTTTCTGCCAGGCTCAGCACCCACGCCTGTCAGCCAGATATCCACGTTCCAGCAATATGGGCCCCCCCCAGGCAGCGTGCAGCAGCTCAGGAATCACATGGCAGGGATGACAATTGGCTCTACTGCAGCCTCTGCTCCTCCCCCAGCTGGACTGGGCTATGGTAAGGTTTCCTGGCTACTGAAGTGTGCTATTGATTTTCATTTTTGCTAGTAATTTCATAAAAGATATTTCTTGTCAGTGATTCATTACCATATGGTTGTGGGAATTCTCTGGGTGTTGATGTCTGCCATAGTAAGCAGTAGTTTGCTTAACTAATAAGGTCATAATGGGGAAAACAGGACTGAGGCTATTGCAGGGAACAGTGCTGGCACTGCTGGACTTGGATAACAAAGGAGAGTAATAGCATTGGTCCTCAGCCAGGTGAATCTTGTGAAACACTGAAAAGTCTACCTCTGAATCACCTGTTGGAAAGTCTACATGTCTTGCCACTGTTGTATGACAGACCAGTCAAAAAAAAAAAAGAGAAAAAGGGCCCTGTAAATGCAAATCACAAAGGGCTGAAAATACTCTGAATGATTGTGGATAGGGCTCTGCTAGAAGTCAAGAAAGCACTCACTTAAACAGTAGAAACTGAATTTAGATACTTTTTGTTTCTATAGTATTAGTTCTACAATCTCATTGCTGTTGATTAGGGGACTTTTTAAATTGATGACTAGAGTTTTGGTTTTATTATGTGTAAATTGGTTTGACTATTTAAAAATTGTTTTGCTAAAGTACTTTTTAACAAACATCTTGTAAGACAGATTTTATAGGAAAATTAGGAGTAGGTAGGGGATACAGATTTCCTTGGCCTTTTGGTAGCACATTTGTCAAAAATTATTCTCAGAAATAGTACAGTGCTACATGCAAATGGTGCTAGTTTCATGCTATTAAAACCACAAAGCTCAAAACCATTCTAGATCTACAGGCTCCCACTGAGTGTGGGGTTTAAGACAGAAACTTAGTTCAGAAAATCTATGGATAGACTTGTGGTGGTTCATGTTTTGCATATTCCTGGCTTTGTCCTTTTTTTTCTGGCCCTGAATCCTGAAATATATTCTGATTATGTAAAATAAGTAGCTCAGACTTTGAGAGAGAAAGCAATGAAAGAACTATTGAGTTTCATATCCACTGAAGGAATTTCAGCTTTCTGATCAATCTAGGAGAATGGTCATTTAGGATTGATCTCTGCCAGTACTAAGTTCATCTGAAGATGAGAAAGTGGTAGATTTACTCAGGTGATCTGGAGCAAATGGGTTTTTCTTGCATCTTAATTGTCTTGAGGATAGAAGAAAATGATGTTGTATCTTTTTTTTCTTCCCGGGTCCCCCAGCATCGGTTCCTCCAGTCTCAGGAAGCGTTAGTGCGGCGGGGTCTGGTCTCTACACACCCTACAGTGCGAGCCAAGGAGCCCCTCCTCCCAGTGTGTCCCAGCCTCTTCCTGTGGCCCAGCCTCCGTTTCCTGGTCAGACAATGCCAACTCAGCGCCTGCCTGCTCAACTTCCTGGTTTTACCCCACCTCCTCCTTCTACAGGGGTTGGACCTTCCTCTTACCCTCCTACCACAGGTGCTCCAAGGCCACCTGCCATGCCAGGCCCACCACTGCCTGGGCAGACACTCGCTGGACCACCATCCTCCCAGCCTAATCATGTTTCCTCACCACCGCCTCCATCAACTATGGCAGGGCTGCACCCTGGGCCTCCCATGAGTGGTCTTCATGGACCACCTCCTCCCACTCATCCTCCTCAGCCAGGATACCAAATGCAGCAGAATGGTGAGTATTCCTAGTATAGGAATTTTAAGTTAAGTATTCTCTGTATGGTGCAAACTGAGAACTAGATTCCACATTGTCACTTATGGGCTCCTGGCTTCACATTAAAACTTCCTTCTTGTTTCCCTGTGCTCATGTCTGAGATAATATTGTGTGTCATTCTAAGGTATATTATAATACAGGTTTTAATGAGATGAATGTAACTAAAAAAATTCTAGCTTACTTGGCCAAAAAGGTGTTTAGCAATTAGTGCCATAATACTACCAGAATTTGTGATCAGAATTTTATTATGGACTCCAATTTGTTGTCTGCAACTTCACCTGTTCAAAAATAGACATTGGAAATACAGAAAAGCCTTATTTTATATTTTTAAAATTTGTGGGCATGTGCATATGCTGTGTGTGTGAAAGGAGTTGTTAAACATTGAAAAAGGAGTTGCTGTGTTTTCTCTTTTAATTTGCATAATCATATTTTTCTCCCTTGTAGAAGCTTGCACATCTTTAAAGACCAGTTAAGCTTTTTGAATTAAAACCAGTTTTGGCTGGTTTTTAATCAATAACACTTAGAGATAGCTGGGATAAAGTAATCATGTGCAAATGTTAGCACTGAGAATTCCATCCCCCATGCAGCTTTGCACAGCTGGACAGGTAAATTACTTAAAAATATCTGTTAAAATTCCTATACTGTAAAAATACTAATGAGTTAAATCATGCTCTTACTCTGTAAGTGATTGGAATGATGTAAAATAACATGAAATAGCTTCAGGTAGTTACAAAACAAAAGAGAAAATCACACCGTAGCCTATTATTGTAGTTTCAAACAAGCCAAAACCGCCCAAGGGAGCTCCTTGCATATCTTTAATTTGAAGAATTAGGGGTCATCCACTCACTTATTTGGCTGTTCTGTGTGCACTTTCCATTAGACAGTTCTGCAGGTAAATATTCATAGTGCATGATCTTAATGTGCATTATAATCAACAATTACAAACTCCAAAAGTACTTACAGAAGTGTGCTGGTTTGGGCTGAGGTGGAGCTGATAGAGTTCAGACTAAAAGCCTCTGTTTCCTTAAGTCTAGTTTTGTGGACTGTATCTATCAGTTTATTGGATTGTTGATAGAGATGTACCAGTCTAAGCTGAAACACTGTGATAAATATGTTTAATCATAATTAACTGAAAAGCACCTGACTTTAATTTTCTTGAGGGTTTTTTTTTTTAATAGTGGCAGGAAATGGAAGTGCCAAATGAAGAAAGGCCTAGTATTAAGGCACTGTTTGATTTTTACGTTCTTTTCTTGCTAAGGTTCCTTTGGACAGATGAGGGGTCCCCAGCCAAACTATGGAGGAGCCTATCCAGGAGCACCAAATTATGGAAGTCCCCCCGGACCACCACCTCCACCAAAACGCTTGGATCCAGATTCCATTCCTAGCCCTGTAAGCTTACTTGTTCTTACCTGTGTCATCTTCTGTAGTGCCTTTGCATAGGACAACTGACAAAGAGCAAAGCTGAAAACAGGTTTCTCATTCCAAGGAACATCAGTTTGTTTTCCTGCTTGTGTTTCTCTCTCCTACCCACCTTCAGTCTTCTGTGATGAATAAGCCCAGAGGCAGTATTGTTCTTGGTGACTAAAGAATGGCACTGCATATGGAAATCACTGCTCTAATTCCTCAGGTCTTTTTTGTACTGTGATATCTTTTGAGGGCTTTGATTAAACATGTTTCTCCATTTCTGGATTCTTACATAATGACTTTCCAAGGTGAACTAATTTCGGGTTTTGAGGTGACAGTCTGTGAACTGTGTGATCCATGTTTAAAGTATGGTTAGTAGGAGGTGATTGTAGTGCTTTTCCTATAATCTGTCAAAAAGCTGGTTAGTGTTTTTTTTTTGGGTCATGAAGTCATGATGCTACATCAGTCAAATATGGACAGCTTCTCAAACTGGGATTGTCTTTCAGAGTGGAGGTTCTGAGGCAGGATAAGCAGTTATATGTAATGGTTACCAATGCTGAGTAGTATTAAGCCTGGTATTGTTGCCACTGCTCTACAGTGCTGTTCCTTCCACTGCTCTTGATGCTGTTTCAAAACTATGAAATAATGTATTCTTGATTTAGATCAGAACTGATGTTATTCAGAAGATACTTCTATTTTAAAAAGATTACCTATTTAGATTCCAGGTTTATGTAAAGCTTACTACTGGATTTTTTTCATAGAATATAAGTCTTTAATTGCTTGTGTGCCTCTCTTCCACTAAATGAAATCTCAAATGGCTTATGTCAGTTGCCTTCATGTTAGCATGTTCTTAAAGCATAAATCCTCAGTTTCTAACCAAAATTAGCAGGTGAGCCACTGCCTTCATTAGCAAGGTTTTCAGAGCCAAGCCCAATATCCTGTCAAGACTGGTTTTGGGATCAGTGTATGCTGCAGAAGCTGATGTCCTGTTGCATGAACCAGTATCTAAATCTAGCTAATGCCAGTGCTACAGGTTTGGGTAGAGAGAAGTAACGCTGTTACTTTTTGGTTTATTATTCTCTCTTTTTTTTTATACTCTTTATTTCTTATTAAAAAAAAGCAACTTAATGAGCTGCCACCCCAGCAGAAACCCAGGCACAGAATAGACCCAGATGCAATTCCTAGTCCAGTAAGTGCTGTATATATGTCAATTGTAGACTGTGTGTTGGTGACCATCTGTGCATGCCTGAAACCTGAACTTCACCTTGCTAACCCTCCATCATTAATCTTTTACCCTTTCCTTGCTGTCTTCTGCTTGCCTTATCAAAATGAGTAACATTACACCACATGAGGCTGTTAAAATCTACTGTTGATGAATGGTGAGGCAATAGAAAGCAGTGTTTCAGAAACAGATCATGAAGAATGTCTCCCCTTCACTTTGAGCTTTAGGCTATTGCCTCCACCAGATTCCAGCTGGCATTTTCAATGTAAGCCAGTTGTGTAGTTGCCCATACAATGTGTGTCTCATGTCAGTATGCACACAGCATGAGCTGTTGTAGCCATGTTTTCTACTGTGTTTTGATCAGAATTTGATTACTCTTCTTGCTGATATACCAGTACTGGGCCAGTGCTCTGGAGTTCTAAAATTGCAGATGAACTGGAGTTTTTTTAATGCTAATTTCTGATACAAATCTTCTAGTATGAGGCATGGGGAGCTATAAACATTCTCTCATTATCTGTGCTCATGCATAACCATTAAATTTTGAATTTGAAAATTTAATGTTTATGTTGGACAATCTTATCTAAAGAAAGAAAAAAGCAGCTACCTTTTGGATTGGAAGACAAAAAAAAACCTTTTGGTTTTTGTTACCCTGTGTCACTGCTTCCTCATGTAGTCAAAGTTGATAATTTAACAGGTACCAGTGGTGAGATCACCGTCAGTCAGCCCTGTAGACTTTTGTAATGGGACTACATTTATTCTAGAGTAGTCACTGAAGCTATGGGAGGCTCTCTGCTTGTAATCTGTAGTGAGAGGATGGAAGTTCTGCCATACAAACTTCTGAATCTCAGAATTTGCTCTAGGCAAAGGCAGGTGTATTTGATGGCAAAATAAGAGCAGAAGAATGATTCCTAGCTTTAATTATTTCATTCAGTTGCCACTAAGGAAATGTAATTTGAGCTGTGTACAGCTAGAAAGGCCAGTGAATATTTTTGTTAAGGCAAACTATTTAATACATTTCTGTTATCTTAAGCAAATTTGCACTTGTGAAGAATTTGAAATACCAAGAAATTTAAGATTTTTACAGGCTTTGAAGTTTGATTCTTTGACAAGTCTATTGAAATTTCACTTTCCACATTTGCGGAATTCAAATCACAAACCCTTGAGCACCACAAAGTAATGAAGACTTCCACCTTGCAAGCCATCTGTCTTTAGACCAGAGTTACAGTGGTTAGAAATAAAGGCATACTATGGAAACAGCAGGACCATAATGGGAAGAAAAGGCCAGGTTACCTATAGGACTTCAGCTTGAGGATTACAGAAGCTTCTAATTCTTACTTGACTAGAACTGTACAGGGGAATACCTAAAAAAAATTCCTTTCTTGGTCTGAGTTTGGCTTTTATGAGTTCAGGTCAGACTTTAAAACACAAGATATGCTGCTACTAAGAATAATACTCGGGGAAAAATACTATTTGCAGCTTGTAATTTATCGTTAGTCAGTAAGTACTATTTGAAATCAAACTGAGAGGTGACTGCTTGACAAAATTTACTTGCTCTTCTATTTTTAGAGGTAGTAGTGTTTGCCTCAGGTCCCCTTTTTACTGCCTTAGAGATTTTTTATTTTACTTATTTTACTTAAAAACCAAGCCTCCACATAATAACATGGTATTTTCCATCACAGATTCAAGTGATTGAAGATGACAGAAATAACCGTGGGTCAGAACCATTTGTCACTGGAGTGAGAGGGCAGGTCCCACCTCTTGTTACTACAAATTTCTTGGTCAAGGATCAAGGTAAACTATTTTTATTTTCCTGATCAAACAAATGAAACACAGAGTCAGTGACAAAATGGTGTCTTTAAAGGAAATGTGCGTTTTACCAACAGAAGCTTAGTTTCAAGTCCTGTGTTGATTTGATCTCAGTTTAGATTCTCCTCATTGTTTGGTAGCTTGTAACCAATTTCTAGGTAAAAAATGTTTTCCAAGGCAGATACATAGAACCAGCATTAGCAGAGATACCAGAAAGCAGCAAATGAGGCCTCTACTGTAGAGCTTTATAAAAAACATTTAAGAACTGAAATCTACTAGCAACATCATTAGAATTGAACTGGCAACTGTATTTTTTAAAATGGAGAGGGATGTAAATAGGTCTGAGGGCTCTGTAGAGAAAAGATATTTTGTCTTTAAATTGCTGAAACTTTTGATCTTTGAAGTTCCAGAAAAAACTTCAGAATCTGATTGTATAATCAAGTATTTTACTCTTCAGCCTAAATTACAAAGCAAAACAGTAGAAATGTTTGAGTAGAGTTTTCTGTCTACATTATGTTTTAGTCTGTAAATATATGAAACAGAAATGCTTTTTTATAGCTTTAAGTTGACAGGAAGTCAAGTTCGTTTGTTTTAAAGTCTTTTATTGTATGTAGTTAATAATGAAGAGGTATTTTATTGGGAATTCAAACTTTCCATAGATTAAAACAATATTTAGCTAAGCTCATAGTGTGTGTGGCTTAATGACACAACTTAAGGTATCTTTGTTTCTGTTCTTGAATATGAACTGAATTTGTACTGAAATTTGTGGGGCTTTTTTATTTGTTCCCCAGGTAATGCGAGCCCCCGCTACATCAGATGCACATCTTACAATATCCCCTGCACGTCTGACATGGCCAAACAATCCCAAGTTCCCCTGGCTGCCGTCATAAAGCCGCTGGCTACTCTGCCGCCGGAGGAGGTGAGAGCTGTGCTGGGGGCACGTGTGCCATGGGCACGCTCAGGTGTCAGCATTCAACAGATTTCTTTAGAAGCATATTGAGGTGAAAAGTCCAGGTAAACATTGATTCTCCAACAGGTGTGTGATAGCAGAAGCTTCTCCTTCTGTAAAGCAGAAGAATATTATGTTCCAAACATTTAGTATTTTGACTGCCATGATAATTTCAGCTTTTTTGCAGAAGCTGTCAAGCACTGTGACTAAGTGACCAAAATACTAGGGTGCTTGCAGAGGCGTACACTTGCAGCTGATCTCCATTTCTTTCTTAGTCTAAAGTCTTTAAATAGTTGCTAATCATAGGTATTAAGTCTTTTCTAGAATGCCAGATTGTGAAATTGGATGGGAATGTATGGAACAGCACTGGTTTGGCTGTCTTATATGCATGTGTATGCACAGCACTGTGTGGGGTGACAGAACAACACTAAGTACTGAGCACTGCTGAGCTGCACTTGTATTTCTGCCCTTTATCTCTCAGCTTTTATTTCCTTCTAGGTGTAATGTGTGGCTGTTGAGCCTTTTATCCACTCGTGTTTGGTTGCTGAAAATGGGAAAGCTCAGAGACTTTTACAGAGTTTGACATTTTTTAAAGTAGGCTGAATACTCTGGCTATTGTGTAGTGTTAGCCTGCTTGGAGCAGTGACATGAAGACAAACAGGGTTGTTAAATTTGAATACATAGGTCTGCAGTGTTCTGTGCCCTGTTAAACCTAAGTGTAGCATCTGCTGAGGAAAGCAATTTCCTCTGGTCTTTTAAGGGTGCTTTTCTCCTGTTGCATTTCATTTGTGTCACTAAACTATGGTTTGAATTTAAAAAACTGCTTTATGATAAAACTGATCTGTGGCTGAAGTTTAGAAGGACCACAATAGGAGAAGATGATCTTACTTGATAACTTGGAAGCTTGTAGAGTTACACATTTTTAGAGACACTTTACAAATAATAGTTGTTTGAACAAACTTTGAACAAACACTTGTAGTGTCCAGGAAAAAAAAAGGCTACAATTGGAAAATTGCCCTGGAGACCAGTCAGCTTCTAGTATTTAGAAGTTCTTAATGGCAAAGGCAGACTCACTGTGGAGGGGCCCTTCCAACAGATGAAGACTCAGCTATTCAGAGCTACAACACTGTAAACAGAGCTGAAGCTTTACATAGCTAGGTGGGATAGCCCATTAATGACTCTAGCCCTCAAAATACTGCTGTGCTAGGGCTTGAATTGAAAAGCACTTAAATACTTGTTCAGGCTTCCCACATCCCTACACTCTCTCCCACAGCTGCCAAATACTCAATCCTATGCAGTGTACAGGGAGATAGCAATGACCACACAATGCAAAGTTTAAAACTTTCTCATCAGCATGAGACCTTTCTTTTCATGTTTTTTTCCCTTGCTTCCACAGACCCTTCCTTATTTGGTAGACCACGGAGAATCCGGTCCTGTCCGATGCAATAGGTGCAAAGCTTACATGTGCCCTTTTATGCAATTCATTGAAGGTGGAAGGAGGTTCCAGTGTTGTTTCTGCAGCTGTGTCACTGAGGGTAAGGTTTCTTCTGGAAATGCCCCTCTGGGCTCTACTGGAAAGGTCTTTGAACAAGATGCAAGCAAATCAGTTTTGATCATGTTATGATCATTTATAATGAATACTGTGATTTAGTATGTGTCTAGTCTTGTAAAAAATTATTGGAAGGCATGTTCAGTGTTCAGTTCTGAAATTGTGTTCAAAAAGGTGTTTATGTGTTGCAGTATTGTAGCAAATTTTTAATATGAGGTATTTGTAGCATAATGTGTGGTGGTTTAAAAGTCTATTGTATTTTCTTAGGGTATTTCAAAAGTACAGAGATTTTTAACAGGCTGAGATATAGGTCTAGCATGTGTTGGGACTATTTTTTTTCTCACAAAGCCTGCATACACTCCCTGTCCTGCTCACTCAGCAGCTGTATGAAGGGCTGTACCTGTAACAATTGAGCAGAGGCAGAAAAGGGAGGGATGTTGAGATGCTGCTGATGAAAGCAATATTGTGAAAACACAATGTAGTTGTACCTAAAACCTAATAACAATTTTTGTTTTCTCTGCAAATACCATGAGGTATTTCTTCTTTGCAAGTACCAAATTAACTTGTATGGGATGTTTACTTGGAGACAAGAGTGATAAAAGCTCATATGTAATCTTAATGACATGACTTTGTTTTCTTTTGAACTTTTGAAACTTGGAATGTTTAGAATAGTTTAAATGTGGTGAATAATGTCATTCCAGGTAATCTCATTTTAATCTCCCCTGGGGCTATATAGACAGCTATATAGGATTATATAGACAGCTCAGCTATAGCTGGAATAAATTTTGTCACCCGAGCAGTTCTGCAGGAGGGAGTGTCTGTCATGGTAGTTCTTGGGGCACAAGGAAAATGCTTTGTTTCTACAGCTGAGTTTTGTAGGCAAAAATTTAGCTTAACTCCCATTTTATTTTCTTATGCTTTGTACCAGCACAAAAGTATTGGGTTCTGGGCATGTGGTTGCACTTCTGCTCCTCCTTAATCCACTATAAGAAGGACTTTGTCTATTCTGATAAAAAGATTATGGGAGTCTGCACTCATAAGTGCCTGGAGGCTTCACTCTTGTGCAGCACAGGAAGGGAAGGAAAAACGAATTTATATAGCAAAATAAGGAGCTCAGGGTTTTAGTAAGCCTGACTTGAGTCAGTAATGCTCTAGCCTGTAGCTTGCCTCAAACTGTCTTTTAAGTAATTTGTTACTACGTATATGGGATGATTATATTTTTCCTTTGGACTAGATCCTTCAGAATAATCCTAAAACTGTAATGTAGTGATGTTTCTGATATGAAATGGAAAGGAGATTCAAGAAAAGTATAACAGTGACTATACTGTGTGCTCTCTGGTGCATGAGACAAACTGGAATAAGTTTGTATTGTTTTGTTTTAATGATATTCTTAAATTGTATTAATATTTTTAGTACTTGTGTGCTAGCCCAGAGTTCTAGTTCACTTTCCTGGAGTTTTGTTTGAAACAGTTGTTGTCGTGTTGGCTCTCTAGTTACAGTGTTTATTATGGGCATATCACTGAGTTTAAGGATTTTTCCTTTCCCAGTTCCACCTCACTACTTCCAACATTTGGATCATACTGGAAAGCGAGTAGATTTCTATGACCGACCTGAGTTATCACTGGGCTCATATGAGTTTCTAGCAACAGTTGACTATTGCAAGGTACAGTAGGATGTTTTCATTGCTCTTTTTATTTTCCTTTTAAAGTAAAAAGACTATTTTCTTGAAATAAGAAAGATATTAATTATCTGGGGATGATTTCTAGCTGGCAGAGATAATTAACAGCATTAATCCAGCCCACTTTATTGTGAAAAATTACATGCTTGTTTGCTTATTTACAAAACCAGTAGAGGTCCCAATCACACATGGCGTAATATAATTTAATAGCTGTCTCTGTATTTTTTTTTTTCTGGAGCTATATAAGGAGCTATAGCTGCACTTACCTTAGGAATTCTGCAGAAGGGATTCTTGTGCAATAGACCTTGGCAGAAAAGGGAATTGTAGGAGAGGTTCAATACAAATACATTAGTAACTATGCAATGTGCCACCTGTTCCACAAGGCAGACCTTACCTATTGATCTTCAGTTTCAAATTCAGCTGTAGTGATTAGAAGCAGAAGAAAAGTGTGGAAATGTATATTTCATAGCTGATTTGCTTTTAAATAAAGACTTAAATAATTGCCTCCCAAGGAATAGGGAAACTATGTGCAAGATATTTATTAAAGCAACTTATATCTCTCCTGAAATATTATGCTGAGAAAATAGATGCCTAAATGTTGTGAGTTGATACTGGTTGCCTTCTAATGCCTCTGCTTTACTTTGAGTTAAGCAAAAGTCCAATTATTTTCTAACAGCATAAGAAGAACTTCGAATCAACCAAGATGTGATCTTCACAGCTTTTTTCAAAGTTCTTATGTTTTGCTTTTGTTTTGAGTACATGTTTCAGTGTGACCTATAGACTTCAGAAAACTACTGACTAAAAGAAGTTTTTCATTCCCAAAGAAAGCCTGATTTTTAGAAGGAAAAGGTTGTAATCCTCGGAGAAGAAAATATTTTACTTTATATTGATGGAATCACCTATGACAAGTCTGGTCAGAGTCCAAAGTTTTGAGAACTGGCAGAAATCTTCCCTGTCTACTTTTCCAATCTAGTTTAGTCATATAAATGGATTACTTAGTAGTAACTGTTTTTCTCTGGTCAATGGTAAAGTCAGTCCAGGGCATTTAATACCAGTCCATTTCAAACATAGTATGATACTATGTCTGTTAGCTGGAAAAGGATAGGAGAGAGAGTTTAAGAAACAACTGCTGCTCGTGGTTACAGAGGTACATGAAAGCAACTAAGTTTTGACCAGCATTGATTTGTCTGTATTATGGAGCTGTTACATGAGTTGCATTACCTGGCAATAGTGTGATTTCTTCCCTCTCTTCCACAGAATAACAAGTTCCCTAGTCCACCTGCTTTCATTTTTATGATTGATGTGTCTTATAATGCTGTGAAGAGTGGCTTAGTGAGGCTAATATGTGAAGAATTAAAGTCACTCCTAGATTATCTGCCCAGGTAGGTATATTGTAAACTACTGTAGTCAATGCAAATGGGGGATGCTGTTATTTTTTCTCTTTAAAAAATGCTAGAAGTTTAAAAAATACTTGATAATCCTGTCAAGCTTTTCTTCAGAAAAAGGCCAAGCAAAACCCATCTTGGTGAAAATAAATTCTACTTCCTTTTATTTTTCCCTTAATGTGTTGGTTATATGTAATGGTTTGTCTATCTTCTTGGATGTGAAGGCAAGTATATCTCTTACAGGGAAGGGAACATGGAGGAATCAGCCATTCGAGTTGGCTTTGTCACCTACAACAAAGTTTTACACTTCTACAACGTGAAGAGCTCACTGGCACAGCCACAAATGATGGTGGTCTCAGATGTGGCAGATATGTTTGTGCCACTCCTTGATGGTTTTCTGGTGAATGTGAATGAGTCCAGGACAGTTATTGCCAGGTAATATCAATTGATTTACAATGTGTGTAGTAAAATACTTGTTTGGTGAATTCAAATGTTATGTGCTGAATTGTCATGTCAAGTCACTCCATGTACTTTAACTTACTCTTTGAGATTAAGCTGGTGCAGTAGGATGTGGAATGAAGGGCTAAGGGATTATTTGGCTCATAGTCCAGCTTGGCAGAAAGTGTATACAAGGGGATTTAGTGCAGAACGGCATTTCTGGGGAGGAAAAAAGGAAAAACAAACAAAATCCAAGCCAAAAAAAGCCCACCTAAAATAAAGCCACAACAAAACACAACCAGGGTGATGCAGAGTGAAAGCTGTAAGAATACTGAATCACTGTCTTTAATTCAACTGCTTAAATAACTGCAAACTGAGACAACAGGGGTGTCCAGTTTTGGTTCTGTAGAGAAAACAAAGCTGGATAGAGAAGATAAAATATGAAAGGAAAGAAGGAAGTTAGCGAAGTTTTGGCAAACTGATTACTGTGGTACTTGAAGTGTAATTAATCTGTGGTGTGTAGCTAAGTACATTTTGGGAAATAGGCCTGGAATTGCATGTTTTTAGAGAAAATTTCTAGCCTTTTTAATGTATTAAACAAGCCTAAGTACAAAACTGTGGGTTAAACCTATTAATCTTTGAGTAGTACACAAGATGCTTTGCAAACAGAGGCCAAATGTTACTAGTATTTCCTAAGAATTTACTTACCTATGTATATTGGAATACATTAAAAGATAAAAAACACAGAAGAGCTGTGGAATTGGCATCAGTTGAGGCTATACAGAAGACACTGAGGATATAGATGAGAGAAGCCAATGGAGAACAATGCAGCAATTTTTCCATAGATGAGATGCCAAATACTGTAAAAGTTACACAGATTTACAAACATGTTAGGGACTTCTGTTTAAATCACCTCAATCCTATAAATCATCAACTACAGCTGTGTGGCTTTTCTTATTAAATAGGATCTTGAATTGCTCTTTTATTTTTCTTATTCTTTGCAAGTTTGCTGGATCAGATTCCAGAAATGTTTGCAGACACGAGAGAAACAGAAACTGTTTTTGCACCTGTGATTCAAGCAGGGCTGGAGGCACTGAAGGTTAGTAAATGCATTTTTATGACAAATTATTTTCAGCCAAGTATTCTGAAGTTCATATTCTGCTAACACACACTAAAAAGACAATTCTAAAGATTTTGTAAGCTCCTTCTAGTAGATGCACTACATATAGGGAGTACTTGGCTCATTCTTGAAGTGCATGAACCTTCTGTTTTGTGCAGCTATCTATATGTTCTTTACCCAATTCTTTTTTAACTAATTTCAAAGGGCAAGAACATGACTTACTGTCAGTTGTTTGTCTGGGTTTTGCTTTAAACAATTCATAGAGCCTATGGGGGAAAAAAAAGCCTTCCAGCATTAAAAACCAGCTGCTGAAGTCTGTTAAGTCTCATGGAGGTGTTCCGTAGTTTGGTGTCTTTTTAATTCTGTACTCTGGTGGAATCTTAATAGGAGAGAATATCATCTGTCGAAGTTGCCAGCAGCAATGTGCTAAACAAGCAAACTTTTCCTAAAGTTCTTCCATTCTAGTACTTCATCCAGACAGAATTACATGCATGGTTTAACTCTGATTTGTATCTAGTGATCAAATTGATTCCTGTATGACCTCACCCCAAACTGGTGACACAGCTCTGTTTGTCTGTCACATCCGTCAGCGAATCATTTTAGTTGGAAGAGACTTTTATGATAAGCCCAACCTTTAACCCAGTACTGCTAAGTCCTCCACTAAACCATGTTCCTAAGTGACACTTCTACACATCTTTCAGATACCTCCAGGGTTGCTAACTCCACCACTTCCCTGGGCAGCCTGTTCCAGGGCTTGACAACCATTTCCATTAGAAAGTTTTTCCCAATGTCTAATCTAAAACTCCCCTGCTGCAACTTAAAGCCATTTCCTCTTGTCCTATCTCATATTACATGGGAGAAGATGCTGACTCTCACCTAACTACAGTCTTCTTTCAGGTAGTTGTAGAGAGCAAGAAGATCTCCCCTGAGCCTCCCTTTTGGCCAGGCTGGACAACCTGACTTCTCTTACTCACTCCTCAAGCAAGAACTGTGTTCCAGACCCTTAACCAGCTTCACCACCCTTCTTTGAACATGCTACACCATCTCAGTGTCCTTGTAATGAAGGGCCCAAAATGTCAAGGTGTAGCCTCACCTGTGCTGAGTACAGGGGGAATGATCCTTAAAAGTCTCTCTTAAACTCAGTTTCTGTTACATTTGTTCAATCAAGAAATGGTAAAAATTGCTAATTGACTTTTTACATACTGCATGTGTCAGAGAAAATAACTTATTAAACATTAGCTAGTGTTGGCATAGGGTGTTTAAAATTACTGATCTGTTGAAGCTCAGATTACAAAATTCTTTGCCATTTCTGTGACTTTTTTGCACAAATCCAGTAACTACAAATCAGGGAAGAAGACAATGCAACATGTTTGCACAAAACCTTTTGTATCTGGGTCCTGTTTTACTCTGTATCCTTCGAGAAAGTCCCTTTCTCCCCTCTGTGGAATTAGCACAAATCCAATAGAACTCAAACTTGCTCTTTGTAACTGACCAGTAATTTGTGCTCCCTCTGTTGGACACCAGTCACATAACCAAGTGACAGTGAGCCCATGTGTCTGGTAGAATCACCCTGACATTAAAAGAGTGATTGAGGTTGCTTGAATATTTGTTCTTAAATCACAGCTTCCCTTATAATTTTTGTTAATGTTTCTGACCTCTGTTGTTGCACTCACTTTCCTGCAGGCAGCTGAGTGTGCTGGCAAGCTCTTCATTTTCCACACCTCTCTGCCCATTGCAGAGGCTCCAGGGAAGTTAAAGAACAGGGATGATAGGAAACTGATCAACACAGATAAGGAGAAGGTAATAATGGTTTGCATAATCTTTACATAAGGGTGTATATTATGCTTTTTATGGACTAAAATAACTGAAACAGTATTAAAAAAATTACAAGGATAGCACATTCTGTAACTGTCCCAGCTAATATCATTTAACATTCCACTTTATCTTCTGTTCCCAAGCAGGGCTATGGAGACTTGACATCATAAGGACAGCTCTAGTCTGAGAGCAAGAAGAGTTAGCTCTAGATTATTACACAGGGTAAAATACCAAAATCTGCGTTAAAGTAAATGTGCTGAATTTGCAATTAAAGCAAAATGTGTAGTCATTTTCGTTATAATTAACAGTTCTTCAAAGGCAGAGTCAGGGAGAACTTAGATGATTCTACTTTCCCTGAAGAAAGATTTAAAGTATAAGAGTATTGAACTGGGATTATAAACTGGGTCTCACTTTCCTTTTCCTGGACAAACTTCTGATGTCATCTCTGATTTCCTTTCTTAGACTTTGTTTCAACCACAGACGAGCTTTTACAACAACTTGGCCAAGGACTGTGTGGCCCAGGGCTGCTGTGTGGATCTATTCCTGTTTCCAAACCAGTATTTGGATGTGGCTACGCTGGGTGTGGTACCTTACCAGACAGGAGGCTCCATTTATAAGTATGCCTATTTCCAGGTAGGAGTGACATTGACTCAGACTGCTGTCTGATCCAAGTAAGAATTATTGTTTAGCTGAGAGTTATTTTCTTAATAGTGGGAACCATAGTGAAGAAGTACTTCTTTGGAAGTAAATGGCTGCTTAAATTTCAAAATAATCAGCAAAATAATTTGGTAGCTTTGTGTCTTTATACAAACATCTCTGTTAATAACAAAACCCAACAGGAAGAGCTAGGCTGTTACCTCTTAGCACAATATTTTATTAGCAGGTCACTGAGCCTGATATCAGTGACTTTTAAAGTAAGACCACAGGAAGTGGTATCTGGTTTTAAATTACTTTATGGTTTATGAAGCTGGTGTGATTTTTGAAAGTGTGAAACTTCAGTTATTGCTTGCCTTCTAGCTGGAGACAGACCAGTACAGATTCCTGAATGACTTGAGAAGGGATGTGCAGAAAGAAGTGGGATTTGATGCCGTAATGAGAGTGCGCACAAGCACAGGTGGGTGTTAGCAGGGAGGAATCTTAATGAATCGGCCACTTCAGGCATGTCTCATGGGAAGAAAGAAATCTTCCTGGAGTTTAAAATACATAGTGACTAGCTATCCCGAAAGCTCTGCTAAAGCTTTGGAATTCTAAGACTTTTGTTGAGACTGCAAAGATCCCTGCTGAAATAGGAGAACTTGGTGTCAGAGTCAAAAGGCTGACTATGTTGGTATTCTGTTGAAAATGGTGGTTCATGTTGCATTTTTCCCTCTTTTAGGTATTAGAGCAACGGACTTTTTTGGAGCTTTCTATATGAGCAACACAACTGATGTAGAGATGGCAGGTCTGGACTGTGATAAAACAATAACAGTGGAATTCAAGCATGATGATAAATTGAGTGAAGATAGTGGTGCACTGCTTCAGGTGAGGGGGGAGGCTTTGTAAAAGAAGGGAGTTGGTAATTGAACTGAATTATTAGACACTTCTTCATGGAATTTTTTGTTCTTGCTTTGTGCATCTTACCATACTTTTCCAGCATACTTGTTCTGAGGATGACCTAGACTGCTTCAAACCACAGTCCTGTCTTCTAAGACCAGGTCCCTTAATACAGCTGCTAAAATTTCTGCTTGTTACCTTTCATTGACCCTGATTCTTAGCATGTACCTCTAGCTTATTGTCCAAGTCTTTTATGTAGTTACCTTTTTTGTTTTTACATCTGCATCCTAGCTTTTAATAAAGTATATTCTAACCCTGCCCTTCTTATTGTAGCAGGACCTCATTTCTGTGTCTCCTGGCATTTTTGTCTCCTGCAGTGTGCTCTGCTGTATACAAGTTGTGCAGGACAGCGACGGCTCCGCATTCACAATCTCTCCTTAAACTGCTGCACACAGCTTGCTGACCTCTATCGGAACTGTGAGACTGACACCCTCATCAACTACTTGGCTAAGTATGGTAAGGGTAAATATGGAAACAGGAATTGTAGCCTTAAACTACTGCTAAAATGCCTGTTTTGTCACCCAATGACACCTGTGTATTCCTCCCGCTTCAAATGTCAGGTGCCAGTTCTGATACTTCAGTCAGTTATGGGAAAGAGCATAAAGCTGTGATGATTGTATTGCTGCTTAGGACGAGACGTACAGATAGAGAGTGTAGGCTTATTCTTCATACAAATTATTTTCCAAATGTTTTTAATAACAGTTTGTATTGCCAGCTGTCTGAATTAATCCTTATATTTGTTTTTGGGCTGTTCTAGTTCATTCCTTAATTGTTGCAGAATTTTGCTTTCACAAGAAATGGTGGCCCTTGTTCATAGATATGAGTTAAATGTCATACACTTATGCACTGTACCCTATTTACCCTTTCTAGCTTGCAGTAAAAGCCTAGAAATCCAACAGAGATTGAGAGTTGTGTATGTTGTTTGCCATTAAAATAAAGGAAACAGTCAATTTTCAGACCATTAATGGAAGATGGTCAGTCTATAAAAGGAGTTTTTATAGAACCCCATACTTTCAATTATTGTAAGTGTATTTTAAGTACATAGGAGATAGAGAGTTCAAGATTATGTAATAAAAGGTAGTAAATGAGCTTCTTCAGATTCTCAATAGGAACATATTATCATTTTCATACAAGTTTGAAGCGGGAAGAATAAAAGCTTCCATAAACAATATTTGTTCAGATTTCCTTCGTGGAAGTAGTGTTGGGGTTTTGGTGTTCTTAAACAATCACTTGACAGCAGTCCGTCTCTTTCCTCTCTCTGGGCAGCGTATCGTGGAGTCCTGAGTAGTCCAGTGAAGACTGTACGAGATGCACTGATCAACCAGTGTGCCCAGATCCTAGCCTGCTATCGAAAGAACTGTGCTAGTCCCTCTTCTGCTGGCCAGGTAAACTCCAGTGCTTTCACTTGAATCTCAGGCTTGGAAATTAAAAAGTGATGTCCAGCTTCTTCTTACTTAGCCTGCTCAAAAAAAGTCAATTCCTTTCCTCAGCAGAAATTTGCAAAGAGGAGACTCAGGAAACTAGATACACTACTACAAGTAAAGCTATAGCTGAGAATGGCTTCTTGGACATCTGTCTGGAGCGCAGGGAGCACTGCCTGCCTCGGGGAAAGGTTTTATGTTTCTTTTGCAGTCCATGATATAAGTAGACTATCAACTTTCACTCCTCATGGCTGTACCACACTTTGTTGCTTCATGCCAGTCTCTTTTTGTCAAACATAAGCTTATTCAGCAAGACAGCTGACCAGCTTCTGTCTTCTTGTGACTTTTAGCTCATCCTCCCCGAATGCATGAAGCTGCTTCCTGTGTACTTGAACTGTGTGTTGAAGAGTGACGTTCTGCAGCCTGGCCCAGAGGTCACAACAGATGACCGTGCCTACATCCGTCAGTTAGTGACATCCATGGACGTGGCTGAAACTAATGTTTTCTTTTATCCCAGGCTTTTGCCCCTGGTGAGTAATTCAAGATCTGCTTAGCACTTGAGGCTTGCTGTTGTCTCACTGACTCATCTTAAGGAATGGCATTTATATTTTAGCAAGGGAAAGTGATTTGAGAAGTATTTGGGGATCTGCCGTCTGGGATATTTCACTTCATTTTGCTCAGCATTACTGCACCTTGTGAATTTCTCGGGGGATACTTTTTTCCTGAGCTGTAAGCATATGACTAGTGACAGATAAGACACTTTTGACCCTTTCATAGTCTTTTTTAAAAGTCCTAAGGCTTACAACTTTGTGTAGTAATTTTCATTATTGCAAGGTAACTCCACATACTGTTCTGACTTTTCATTACCATAGTTGCTGGAATAACGCTCAAAACTGATTACATTCCTACTCCAGGGGGTGATATTTGAACTTGAGTCTTTCCACAGAAGCCTTGTGTTCTCTTTTGCTGACCAAGTCTCTTAACTGCTTCTGTGTCATTTTGAGTAAGAAAACTAAGGAAAATTCTACTTCAGTCACAAGATTGACTACTTCTTGAGAGTCCTAGAAATGAGAAAATCATTGGTGTCTTTGTGGCAGAAATTTTCAAGACTTCCTAAAATGTTCTTTTTTTATAACTTTTATTTTACTTCAATTTTTATTTCCCTGTAAAACAGACCAAAGCAGATGTTGACAGTGATTCCTTGCCAGCAGCCATTCGGAACTCCGAGGAGCGTCTCTCCAAGGGTGACATCTACCTGCTGGAGAATGGGCTGAACATCTTTGTGTGGGTGGGAGTCAACGTGCAGCAAAGCCTGATCCAGAACCTTTTTGGAGTGTCATCCTTCAGTCAAATTAGCAATGCCTTGGTGAGCTGGATGGCAGTGCGGGAGCTAGAGTCTGTGATAGTCACCCAATACTTAAAACTATGAGAAAGCCAGCAGAAAAAAATAGCATTTCATTTTCATTAATAGAAATGAGAGAAGCACAGATGTGTGAAATATTGATAGTCTGGGCATGTCAGGCATGCTTTTGCCTAGGTTTATTTGACAAGTCATATCATTAACAGTGAAGAGAAAAGTTGATATCTAAATGGAATATATAATTGATGTTTAATTCTGATTTCATGTCATATTCTTTTCTAAGTAGTCGAAGTTCAAGAGACTGTATGCTAATGGGGTAGATATTTCTCTACCCTTTTACAGTATGCCAAAACTGCCGACTTCTGTTTAACATTGCTCTATTTCCCAAGACTAATGGAGATTGGATATCTTTCATTCCAGAGTACCCTGCCAGTCTTGGAAAACCCCTTTTCAAAGAAAGTGCGGTCTGTTGTTGATATGCTTCAAGGGCAGAGATCCCGCTACATGAAGGTAAAAATGTCCCCCATTTACAGCTTTAAATCCCCTTCTCTCTTAGTAGAGTCAGGTGATGCCTGGTGATGCTGCAGTCCTGAACTTACTCTTCCCAATCTCATAAATGTTATTTGAGGTTTTCAAGAATCTGAAAACAAATTTCACTAGTTTTGGAGTTTTGTGCTTACCGTAGTTCTAAAACTTCCTTTTTTCAGACCTATTACAATACACTACTATATGAACTACATAGATGGTATTTTCCTTCTGTTTAGAAAGCATTGAGGCTTACCCCAGCTAAGTTACAGAAGTCAAAGCACATAAGCCATATATGCTGTGATTCTGGCTGGCTAAGTTTGGAGTTTTCAGCATTTAGCTTTTTGCTCCATTTTGCCCATGAAGATGTATTCTAATAGCTACTCACTATTGGTTTTGTTCTTGTTTTGTTTGGTTTCTTGTAGTTGATAATTGTGAAGCAAGAAGATAAGCTGGAAATGCTGTTCAAACACTTTCTAGTGGAGGACAAGAGTCTGAGTGGGGGGGCTTCATATGTGGACTTCCTGTGTCACATGCACAAGGAGATTCGGCAGCTACTGAGCTAGAGGAGTGAGTGGTGCTAGAACTCAGCAGTGACATTTCAGTCTCCACTAATGACCTGATCAGAAGGCCCAGCGCCCTCAAAAAGGACAACATAGAAATCTGTACAATTCCATAATTTTTAATACACATTGCATTAGCAGAAATCCTTTCAACCTTTCCCAATCCCATATGAGAGATGAAATATTTTCCTGGTGAGGGCTAAAAAAAGAAAAAGGCCTTTGATACCAGGTCTTTTACTTGCATCTAAATTGTTTCCTGTGCTTGGCAGGAGTTCACCCCCCACCCCACCCCATGCTCGCTAATCCTGTTGTAATGAATGTAGGGTTTTTTTCAGTTCACTGTACATGATTCAACATTGGGTGAAAAGCGATAACTCTTCAAAACTTCTGGTAGCTGCTGTGCATTTGTGTGGGTGTGTGTGCATGCTCCAAGTGTGAAGAGGATGCACAGGTGGGGAGGGCAAGAGGCAGGTCAGGTGATGGGAGCTGGAGCAGCCAAACATTTTGTGTCTCCTTTAAAGAGGGAAACATGATCTGTCAGAGCACAGATGTATCATGTGGCTGTCCAAACCAGAAAGCCATGAAACATGAAATGAGTGGTAAGCCAGGAGGCAGCAGGGCAAACTTCTCTCCACAATCTTCCCTGTACTATAAGTTGCTGTGCAGAACTGTAATGGAGTAATCAGTAGTTAAGTGGGCAAAAATAAACAGCTTCTGGGCAGTGTAGGGGTAGAGATGGTACTTCCTGTTGACATGTGTGGTGACTCCTTTCCTTCTCATTGCACGGCTCTGTATTGTCCTACTCAAGCCATGTTCCATGACCTCTCCTGCAGAGTTTACCTGTCTGTCAGATGGTGGTGGGAACAAAAGCTTTTTAACCTTAAGCAGAAAATACCTTTAACAAGGTGACGAGGGACTGTGTAGGAACTGAATGATAAGGAAGTGGCCATTTTCAACCATATTTTTGTGAATCATAGCCAACAAACAGGAATTTGATTTATACTGACATGAATTTGAGAGTGCTTTGTACCCTGGAACACAAGGAAGGGGATACAAAACCTTAAGATTTAGACTACTGTAATAGGTATTGCAAGTACCTGATTTTGGCTATTGACAGCACCTGGGCCATAGCAAAGAGTTTCATTACTGGATGTTTATACCCTCCACATTCTGTCTACTGATCAGCTTGCACAAAACCTTTTATAAGCCTGTTTGTTAAACTAAAATACCTCAGACAGATTAATCCATCTGCTTTGGCTGCTCTGCTGCTCCATTTTGCAGGGGTGGATGAGAAGACTCCTGTGAAGAAGGAGCTAGTGTAATCAAATTCAGAATTCTAAGGGCTTTGTTTATTTACTTTTGAAAGGGGGCTTGTATATTTTAACTTGAACACTTAACAGGTGTTCTTCCAGTACCCAGGAGTTTAAGCTACCAATAGCACTAAAAGTGAAAGGAAGAATGTGGATGGATTAGAGAACATGTTATCTGGGCTTGATATTTCATAGGAAAGTCCTTGTTAAGATCAGAAAAATATCTGGCTGTGGTTTTAGGTCCATATCCTGTAGCATGTATATAAATCCATTTCTCTTCTAATGCTGCTAGTTTGTCTTCCCTCCCATCACTACACAGAAAGGGGAACATGAAAATTGTAATGTAGAAACTCTTTCAAGATGTAGTTGACAGAACTTTCAGCGGTTTTGTATGAATGTGGCTGACTTTTTACTCCACATACTGCCTCCAACCAAAAAATCTAGAGGATTTTTAATCAGAGGGGGAAAAAAGAACTTCCCGGGAATATAATGCACAGCAACCACAGACTTCCACAAATACTAATTTCTAGTATTAATATTGGGGGGTGGAAATGAAATCATGAATGAACCTTTCATTTTCTTCACTTGTTTTTCCAATGCATCTTTTAATTTGTAAAGAAATAAAAATATATTAAGATGTATTTTATGTCATTGTTAGTAAATAAACACTGCTTATTTTTCCAAACCCTGTATTTTGCGGGGAGGGGGGAAATGGGAAGGGCTGAAGTCTAGCTCATTGATCCTTTACAATCCAATCTTTGCTAACCAAGTTCAGTCTTTCTTTTTTTGTCATTGTTATTATTCGCACTGAATGATAAGAAATTCAACAAGAGTCAACAGACAAAAGGTACTGTTTAATCTCAGTGTTCCTTTATTTAGCTGATTGGTTTTTGACTTTCTGCCCTGTCTGAACTTCCATTTCACAAAGAAATTCCCTTTTTTTGCTGACACAGCTTGAGTCATTGACTGGGTGGGGGGTTTTTTGGTCTACTTAAGCAAATATTGCCCTTACCTTGTGACAATGTCAAATTAATGACTTCAGCAGTCTTAAAAGAGCTCATATTTCAGAATTAAAGGTACCTGGATGAATTGGTTGGGGTTTTTTTTGGGGTTTTTTTGGTTTGTTTTTTTTTTTTTTGTTTTTTTTTTTTTTTTTTTTTTTGTTGGGTTTTTTTTTGGTTTGGGTTGTTTTTGGGTTTTTTTTTGTTTTTTGGGGTTTTTTTTTTTTTGGTTGGGTTGTGGGTTTTTTTGCTGGGAGTGTTGCTAATTGCAAAAATAAAAGTTCAGCGTGAACTGGCAGTGTTATCTTGACTGTACCCATGAATATTGCTGTTGTACAGTTTGCTGATAGCCTTATAACAATGTGTATGAAAGCACAAGACAATCTTTGCTAAATATCCAATAATACTAAATTTGCTGTCGAATATTTTTGACGTTCCTCTCCTATAGAATGTACATTATGTCCAGAATCTGCCACAGAACTGGTGTGATAATGACGGGCTTTGTGGATCTTGTACATTAATTGTGTGGAGTAAATTGTGCAGCACATTCTGATGCTTGTGGAAATTGCTGTGGAGAGCCCGTGTCTGTTACCTTCTCTCCAGGCCCAGGTGGAGGACACTGTGGTGCTGTTGGAGCAGGCCTAAGCAGTGTCTACACCTAACTTTTCAAAGGAAAGGAAAACTATTCCCTCTTTAACTTGTTTTTAACATAGCTGAAAATACTTCTTTGCCTTGTGTTCATACTAACTAATGTCCTGTATTATAACTGATAATTCATGAATATTATATTGTCTATTAAGAAGTTAATGTGAAGCTTTTAGCAATTATGTAAATAAGCAACTGAGGGGTAATTCTAGAATATGTCTGTTGGATTTACATAGCGTAGCACAAACCACTTTCCCATTTACAGAATATTTTAATACTGTAAAAATTATTCAAGGTTTGTATAGAAAAGCAGCTGTCAAGGGAGCTTTAAAATTACCTGTAGATATTAAAAAACAAACAAACAAAAACCCAACAACCACAAACCCCAAAAACCTTAACATAAGATTTCTGTTAGTAAAAGTTGTTTCCTGTTCCTTCCCTTTATGGTGTCCAACAGGAGCTGAGCTGGGGGCTCTTTCTTGTAACAGCTGCCCCCTTGCTTGGTCCAGGAGCCCTCTCTCTGCAGGTGCGTTCAGTCGCGGCGTGCTGTGCCTTCGGGGAACAGCTCGGCGTTACCGCTGTCTGCTGCAGGTACTGCGGGACCGGTGTTAGCGCAGATGGATGCAGAGAGGCTCACGGCAGCTTCAGCCATTGTACAGTGGGGTTGGGAGTGAGCTGCCAATAGGTCACCGCGTCGGGCCGCTGCAGCAGGGCTGGCGTTGCCCCTCCGAGCCACTTGAAAGGCGCGCTGACAATCGGACCTGAGAGGGGCGGGGAAGGCGGTGCCGCTCCCGTCCGGCCCCACTCCGGCCTTTCCCCGCCCCGTGACGGCACCATCGGAGGCGGGCCCAGCGCCGCTTCCTGGGGCGGGCCCGGGGCTGGCGGGCTGGCCATGGGGGGCGCCGGGCCGGGGTGGGGGCCCTCGGGGCTGTGGGTGACGCTGGGGCTGGCCTGGAGCGCGGCAGTGGCTGTGGCCGCGGAGGAGCCGGCCGAGCCGTGCGGGGCGGACGGGTGGGCGCAGGACGCCGTCCCGCCGGGCGCGGCCTTCGTCGCCGCCGCGTCGTACCGCGGGCCCGGCAACAACGACACGCGGAGCAACAAGGAGCTGCCCATCCTGCTGTGGTGGAGCGGGAGCCTCTTCCCCCACTTCCCCGGCGACACGGAGCGTATCGACTGCCCCCGCGGCTCCTGCCTCGTCACCCGCAGCCGGCGGGTGGCCCGGCACCGCCGCACCAAGGCGCTCATCTTCTACGGCACCGACTTCAGGGCGTACGAGGCGCCGCTGCCCCGCCTGCCCCACCAGACCTGGGCGCTCTTCCACGAGGAGTCGCCCATGAACAACTACGTGCTCTCGCACTCGCCCGGCATCCGGCTCTTCAACTACACGGCCACCTTCCGCCGGGAGTCCGACTACCCGCTCACGCTGCAGTGGCTGCCCGGCACCGCGTACCTGCGGGCCCAGGCCGTGCCCCTGGCCGAGAAGGACGCGTGGCGGCGGAAGGGCTACGGCCCCGTGCTGTACATGCAGTCCCACTGCGATGTGCCCTCCGACCGGGACCGCTACGTGCGGGAGCTCATGAAGTACATCCAGGTAGGTGGGCTGAGTGCACGGGGAAGCTGTGGCGTGGGGCTGCTCTCGGAGCTGGGAACACCTGGCTGCTCCCCTCTACCGCCTCGTTTTAATGGGGTTTGTTTGTCCTTGTTTTTAGCCAAGACGCGAATCATAACGGATGCATGCTGATTGCAAGCTGGACAGAAAAACTAGTTGTATTCCTTCCCAAAGCGTGATCTAGACTACACCGCATGTCAGTAGGTAGGCCTGATGCAGATGTTAGATGTGGAGTTGGCCGCACTCGGGATCAGTCACAAGCTGGGCAAAGCCTGAATAAGTTCGCTCTTGCGGATCAAGTGCCAGAAGTTGCTGAAATCTCTGGGTTTTGAAGTTAGCATACAGGAAGGCTGTCCCTTTAGAAGCCTCGCTCCCGTTTGAAAGTACAGGAGTGAAGTTAAAAGGCAGGTTGCTCTGTTGTGAGAATCTGCTCCTTACCTGTGTTGTGGTAGGACCATATTGTTTCTATGATGGCTTGTACTGCTATGGTACAGCTGATGGTGAGTAGCTTCATAAAGTAAAGTAATGGTTCTTCCAAGCAGGAAAAACTTCATTTTTTCTCTTAAAAAGTGTGAAGGATATTAGATTGATTAAAAAAAAATGTTTTTAGACTTTGCCAGAGACTTTTTTTCCTAGTAGTTTCTGTTGTTTCTATGGGTCATGATTCAGTTACTGTGTAAGGTCAGGTCATCATGTACTGAGTAGTGAAGCAAAGGCAAAATAATTTTTTAAAAATTACTGTCTTCTCAAAGTATGGTGCAGGTTCCAGCTCAAGCATGTTCTCTTGTATTTTTAGACAGTATTTTTTTAGCGCCTTGTATCAGTTTTTCTCAGTCTAACAATTGAAAAATTCTGTCAGCTTGCTGAGACTGGCTGGAACTCTGTGTAATAACTGTTTGGAAGAGCACTATGTCTCTTAAGTAGAAAGAGAGTCTTTAAATTGACGTAGAGTCAAATGCTATTCTTTACTTGCCGGTTTCTGTTTTGTTCAGAAATACATTTCTGGGTGGCATCTGCGTGCTCCCCTCACCCCTCAGTTTGTAGTGTGGCTAATGTTGCTTTTGGAACTCAGCACTTGGTTTTCCCTAAAGCTTGTAGAACTTGGACTCTAGGAGTAGTCTCAAGAGGAAGACCTTGGAGTGAAAATGAAGCTAAATTAATACTAACTGATCCAAGTTAGGAATTTTACAAGAACCACAAGGTCTGAAAACAAGTTCCAGGGGAACAAATCACTTTGTAAAGATGCTGTTTGTTATTTTAGGTTGACTCCTATGGTAAATGCCTGCATAACCGTGAGCTCCCCAGTGAGCGACTGAGAGACACTTCTACAGCCACTACAGAAGATTCTGAATTTATGACTTTTATTGCCAGGTACAAGTTCCATCTGGCCTTGGAGAATGCCATATGTGATGACTACATGACAGAGAAGCTGTGGCGTCCCATGCATTTGGGTGCTGTCCCAGTGTATCGAGGCTCCCCAGCTGTGCGGGACTGGATGCCAAACAACCTCTCCATCATTCTTATAGATGATTTTGACAGCCCCCAAGAGCTGGCAAAGTATCTGGATTTCCTGGACAAGAATGGAGAGGAATATTTGAAGTATTTAGAGTATAAAAATGCTGGTGGAATCAAAAACCAGTTCTTGCTAGAGAGCTTGGAGAAGCGGGAGTGGGGTGTAAATGACATGACTCTGCCCAATTACCTGAATGGCTTCGAGTGTTTCATCTGTGACAAGGAGAACACCCGGGTCAAAGAGGAGCAGGAACACAAGAAGTCTCATGGAAAAATTCCAGCTCCCAGACCTCATATAGCTCAGTTCAAGCACATGGGATGTCCTATGCCAACCCCTGGGTTTGGAAGTGTTGAAGACCTCTCTGGTGGAGACAGGTAACGTGCCAATATTATGCTTTTTGAAGGGAGAAAAAGCTTCAACGGGAGCTGTAAATTTAATAACTCTTTGTACTTCAAGGAGCTCTTGTTACTTCTCCAGTTACATTTTGTATTACCTCTTGTGTGTGGTGTAGGGGCTCCTGCTAATACTGTGTCATGCTGAGGCTGAACGAGAGGCTTAGACAGTGGTGCTAGCAGTTAAAGTGGAGTGTGACACTCAGGATATTCTGTTAAAATGCTCTGTTACCTCAGGCAATGGGGTTATCCTTTGTCTATCTTGGCCTCTTTGCTTGAGGGAGGGATGTTTTTCAGTACAGTGATGGTAAAGCACTTGGCAGCCCTCAGACAAAAGCAGCTCTGTAACTCTACAAAGTACTGCGTTACAGTGGGGTTGCCAATGTTCACTGCAGGCCCGGTTGACTCCTGTAGACTTCAGAGCAGAAATTAGGCTCACCCACAATACAGGACTTAATGCTGTTTTGTGCAACAAAACACTGGCTGTGTTCGAGGATGCCAGTTATTTAGAAGAGGGACTGTGCAGGACAGAAAACAGATTGAGCAGCTTCTTGTCCCTTGTTTTCTGTTGGTTGACTGATTTACAGGAGCTTGTTTATGGTAATGCCTTTTCTCAGTCTCGGCAGTGAAATGGCTTTTTTCTTTGTAGTGTGCTGTGCATTGCCCTACTCTGGAGAGTTCATAGCAGGTCCAGCTCCATAGGTTTTCTGTTTGAGCATCAGGTGGCAGTAGAGAAGTACCTGTGGAGGCACACACAGAATTGCTGCCGGTCCCACGTGCAGGCCCAGGTGCTTCCATCATTCTTCACAGAGGTCATCAGCAGGGAGTTTTGAACAGCTGGTCCATAATTCAAGCAACAGTTTCATCCCAGGGAAGTTTTCGTGTCTCACTGTTACTCTCCTCATCTGTAGGCATGAGATGTGTCTAGAAAAATTGTTCAGGGGAAGCTTTTACATTCACTGCTATTTACTTTATAAAGATATGTGTCCATAGTTCCCAAGGCATGATCGTGGGCATCTCCTGTTAAATACAGTAGTTGCTGTCTGATAAGCATCTAAGCTTTATCCATTTTTATTTGCAAAATGAAACATGACTACTTATAATTCTAACTGGTGTAATAATAGCATAAAATTGCCATCAAAACGTTAGTTAAGCATACCCATATTTTTGTCTGAGTTTGACAATAATGTTATTTAACAGTGTGTTCAATTTAGATGAATGCCTACTGAGCCAGTCTGTGGAGTGTTTTGTTAGTTTAGAAAAACATTATTGTGAAACAATGACACAGATGTAGTGGGGATACAAGTGCTAGACTGTGTGCAACATGCAAGGTCTGACTATAAACACATTGTGACTTGTGGTTCTGGAGCCTTCTGAACTCAGAGGACAACAAAGGAGTTTATGTTAGAGCATATACCCAGTTTACAGTAAGGTTACACTACATATTTTCATGCTCTGTAATCTTTATTCCCAGATGTAATTTGTTTTTAGGGTTGAAAAATATGCTGAATTGTCAGAATGCTGCTGCAATCAGAATCTCTCTCTATGTAGGTGTATGTAGCTGGAGCACTATTACACCTTCAGCTGTATGTGTGGGGATGTGGTTTCTCAGTCCTTATGCTTGCAGCTTCACTTGTATTTGGACTGCTGGGTTTCACTCCCAAGTAAGCTTAAGGAAGAAAGCTGTAGAACAGGCAGTTGTATGTGTCAGGTTGTGGTCAGTCACAACAATCTACTCTCAAAATAATATAAGTACTCTGTGATAGATTTTATTTTAATAGAAGTTTTTATTCTCTGCAATTAGTAATTTAGTCTCTGTGGTTAACACGGTAGTGATAGTATATACTGATACTTCTAGAATATTGTAAAGCTAACAGTGAACTTATATTTGCTACAGAGAATTTTCAAAGCAAGTTTCTTTAAATGACTTAGAGCACAGTGGCACACTGACAACATACTTTGTTGTGACCATCTCTGGGCCTGTTTTCATCTTAAGGGAAAGAAAAACATGGTTTCAGTGCTATTGCAGCTGCAGACTGATTTGGGGCTTTTAATTATTTGTGATGATGTCTCTCTTTTTGTTTCAGTTGGAAAGAAATGTGGCTGCAGGATTATTGGCAAAGCCTTGATCAGGGTGAGGCCCTCACTGCTATGATTCATCGCAATGAGTCTCATCAGGGAAGATTTTGGGACTACATGCATGAGATTTTTCTGAAGAGGACAAGGCAACACTGACCCATCTTTGTAAGAGCTTGATTTGAAAATTGCATTGAAAGTTGAGACTGTGAATTCTTACTCACTTCAAATGTTTGCCTTGAAAAAACAAAACCAAAAAACTCACAATTTTTTCTGGTGCACGAAGTGAGTAAGTTTCTGTTATGATTGGATTTCAGCAGTGGAAACGTTAGTAACTGCTTTGGTTTGAGTTTCAGCTCTGTGGTGTGAAGCCACTCCTGGCTTGCAGGTGTCAACATGTGGGGCAAAAGAGGAATTTACTCTCCTTTTGCATTTGCTGTATGTATATTGTGTCTTACATGACTTCAGGCTCTTGCTCAAGTGCCCTAAGATATTTCAGGGATTTTTTTAAGTCTTCAGAATATTAGTTGTTTTTTTAAGTATTTTATCAATCACATATTCTCTTCATTAAGATGTACTTTTAGTTGCTATTAACAAATGGCTTTTCCAGTGAAGGAATTACAAAAGACACATCTGTGAAGAGCAATCGTGCCTTATGAAATTGCTGCAATAAAGTCTCTTCTCCCCAAGTAACATGCCTCAGATACTGCTCCTTTTCAAGCTAACTGAATAACTGTGGGGAGGTCACTTAACTCTCTGCCTAATTTTCCTCTTTTGATGACTTAGCAGGTCATATGTGCAATGGAATGGCAGAACAAATTATTTAAGCTGCAACTTTCAACCAAGTATTTCACACCAGAAAGTGTATTACCTGATATTGCGTAGAACAAAATAAAAGTCTATACTTTGGCTCTTTTAAGTTTCCATCAAATCTGAAATCTGCAATCTCAATTTACTGTTACCTCCTTAATGCTAGCAATTCAGAGGCCTTGGATTTTTTCCTTTTGAGTATATGCAGCTTTCTGCCAAGACAAATACATTTTCACAATGGTGCCTTTGCAGTGGACTCTGCAGTTTGGATACAAGTCTTGAAGTCTTTGTGTGCTGAAATGGGTGATCAGAGCCAGGTGCACTGAGGTGGTTTTGTATCTCTGCTGACCGTAACACATTGTGATAATGGTCTGTGACCAGAGTTCCTGAGTGACAACTTGTGGACTGATCTTCCTTGCTGCATAGCCTGTATTGCTTACAGGTATAAATAAACTCCACTGTTCCCTGCCAGAGTGGGTATCTTTCTGAAATAATTGATCTTGCAGTGGAGGGAAACTAATTAATTCAGCGTCAAAGGTTTAAATGCACAGGCAAATATAGCCACGCTAGTGATGTCTCTGATGGTATAATGCTATTTTCTTTTTTCATTTCCCCTCCTTCAGAAGTTAACTACTGACTAAAGAGCCAGAGTTTATCTGTGCTTAAGACAGTTTCTTGGTAATGAAAGTCTACAGTCTGTTGTGTAAATTGATTTTGTAAGACAGTTTTTGCAATTGCTATGGGAAGTTTGATGTCTGTCAGTAAAAGTTAGGAACAGCAGTGACTCTACATTCTCTTCCTAATTACATCACTGTCTATTCCTTAGTGCTGTGTGCTTAATATCTTTTTCTTTCCACTCAAATTCCCCTTTATAATGTTATAGATATGGGATTACAGGTATAATACCAGTATAGGTAATGATCATCTCCATGTTTGCCTCTCAGGTGACAGAAAAATATTGCCATGTTAAAATCAGGGCACCTTGACAGCAAAGACTTCAGACCCATGACTATCACTGGATTTTTATAAATGTAGAAAATGCATACAGTGTACATTGTTCTCACCTAATTGTTTTTAGGAGAAGAATGTTTTTTATCTCTCTTCTCTAATAACAGTAACAAGTGATTCTTCAGCTAAAATGTATTTATCAGTTTAAATTCCTTTTTTTCAGTTATTCGGGAGACATGAATACCTAAGAGAATAATCGTTAAACTGGATTACTCAAATCAGATTAAAAATTATAGATGTGTATTCAGGATTGAAGAGGCCACTTGCTGGAGAAGTAAATTCAGATAAAACAAATTAAGGCTGCTTTAGTTCTGAATATTGACTTCTGCTAATCATGTTAATGATATTTAGGTAAATTGTTTGAATTAATGCCTTCATTGCATAACTTCATGTCTCTGTATAGAAAATAATTCAGTCTTCTTCAACTGCATTCTCTTAATTACCTATATCTCAAAACACTTTCTTATTCAAATGTTTGGTGGACTAGTCAGGAGAAATTGTGATCTTGCTTTTTGCACTAAACATAAAAAATAAGAACCAGGTACTAGCACATGCTACTTTTACTTTTTTATCCTGTAATTTAAGTAGATTTTTCAGAAGTGCAGCATTTATAGTAATTTCCAGGTCTATAATATAATGTATCTACTGTTGCCAAAATTGGACATGCTACATTGAATGCACTGTCCTTACATGAGTAACCGGAGGAAGTCCCAGTGTAAGTATGTGCATCAGCACTGCTCAGTCCTTGCTGAGTGATGTGCAAAGCCCCATTTTGTCTTCCTGCGCGCTAACAGTAGCATTGAAGATATGGTGATGCAAGCTGAATAGTAGCTAGCAAACTAGGTAAAAACTTCTTCCTTGGGGCCCTGATTTGTTCATTAGCTATTTCACAATAGTATTCCTTCACCACTATATACTTCATGTACTCAGTATATTACAATCAACAGCCAATAAGGTTATTTTGTTGGTCCTGCAGGCTTGCTTTGTTGCTTTGCTCTGTGTCTGTACTACAGAATGCTGTTGCTTTGAGCTTGATGACTGTTGCCAAGCATGAGTATTTCTGATTTCCATCTATCTTCTTAAAGCATGTGTGGAAAGAGTACAGATCTGAAAGTAAATTGATTACAGATATTCTGTGGGTTTTGTCTGGTTTTCAAAGTACCACTTCCAGTTTGTAGTTGAGTCACAAGTCACTTGATAGCTTTCTTTTCTGAGTTTTTAGTGTCTTCCTAGGTTTAACTGTTTTTTACAGTCTTACAGGTGGTGAACTTCTCAAAAGGTAGTGAGTATTAGCTACCACTCTTAGCTGTGAAGCTCACCCAAGCCTTGTTTCTTTTGTATCTGCAGTGTTTTTTCCTGTAGTCATAGATCATACTAGCATAGATCATCTCCTCTATGTCACAGTACTTCCATGATTTATAAACCATGTGTCTGTGGCCTCTATTAATACAGTAAATTTATTTCACTTTTTATGTATGGTGTGTAAGAATTAAGGAATATTTATTCAGTGCATGGTTGGAATACTTTGTGTAGCTGCCAGGCAAACTCTGCAGGGACAGGAGAGGTGGGAATCCTGCCCAGCTGGATAAAGAGTTGTGGTTTCAGTTGTGTTCAGTGCTGCTGACTGACCTTCACAGCATCTACTGCTCTGCACAGCAAGGACTACAAAACGTTGAGTAAACATTTTGCCATGGCTTTGCTTTCATTCTCTCCTGTTATTTGGAGGAGACAGGAGGAGAAGCTGGGTCTCATACCCTTGAAGAGTTTGCTGTTAATTTACTTAATAATGCATTTGAAAGGATTGCTATCTAGTGCCAATGTGTACTGCCAGTCGTGGCCAGAGTGAATTCAATTTACCCTCCTAGTTGTCTTTCTGCTAATGCAAGTGTGTGAATGCAGACAGGGAGGAAGGTCACTACAGCATTATTATTTTAAGAAAAGTTTCCTGATTTCTGTTCTTGGCTAACTGGATTTCTCACTGCTTTAAATCCAGAGCAGCAAGATGGTGGCTGAATGTCATCACTCATATTGTGACTACTGAACGGCTACGTGATACTCAGACTGTGAACATGATAGATTCAACAGTGCAGGTTCAACAATTCAACAGTTCTTACAGTGCAGGTACCCATATTCATAAAAACTGATCCTAATAAGGAATTTATCAAAGATAGCAAATATTGAAGATATTTACCCATATAAACACTTTGGCAGGATCCTGCAGACTAGGGTGAGTGTCTTCATTGCTTATCATGCATTGTGCCAGTTTACTGTGTGACTAGAGGGAGGCTTTCAAGGCTGAGAGGATAGCTTTATTCACTAGCATTACTGTTCTAAAAATAAATATCTCCTCATTACTGCTCACATGAAACACAAGTAGATTCTATTGATGCTGTGTCTCAGAATTGACTTGACAAGCTAGAATAAATGTATGCCCTCTTGAGGGGTGAGAGACAAGAAACAACTGACTGAAGGTTAAAAATCTAGCAGTCCAAGGCATTGCATTGATTGGGCAAACCACAGTTCTCATTCTTCTGCCAAAACTCTGGTACCACGTGTTGCCTATTTTTTCAGTTAGAAGTTGATTATTTAATTTACTGAACTAGTAGTCTGCGTTTTCTGTCCTTTAGCAAGGACTGCAATTTGTAGGAAGCATATAACCTCACTGAAGAATATTGAGTTGATAGCTAACATTATGATTTCTAGAACTCAAAAGGAGTTCAGAAAGAGTTGCCTTTTCTTATTGCAGTCACTGTAGTAATTTTCAAACTGAAAGATCTCTGGGTCCTCTCTAATGGTAAGTAGAATGAGATCCAAGCAGCAGTGGATGTATATGTTTAGAGGGAAAAGAGAATGAGCTGCTTTCTCTGGAAATGGTCTGCAAAGTGCAGCAGCAGCTGCAGAAACAGCAGAAATGTCCCTCTTGCATTTTAACTGAGGGTAGCTTTAAGTGATGTGGAAAAACAACTTCTAAAGGACTGGGAACAGGATAAATTGAATTGAAACTCAGCCATCAGGGACATCAGAGTTTTAGCAGGCATTGCTGTGTTAGACAAGCAGCCATCTGCCTTGCTTACTGTCCTGCCATACACACTCTTCAGCCATAGTCCCAAGAGAGCCACTCCCTTAATCATTAGTTGTCATCTATTTGACTGTATTTAATTAAAGTTATTGTTGGATGTCAAAGCACCTTCTGGGAAGTTGTATTAATTGGAAACATACAGGGTGCCAGGTTCCTTCATTCTGCCTAGAGACCAGAGACCTGAGAGGTTGACATTAATCAGAGATAAAATCCTTTTAGTGATACGACCAACTGAGCCAAAGCCTGCGTCAGGCTCTAACAAACTGTACTTCTCTTTATGGTCCATTGTCTCAGAGCTGGCAGGAAGAGAAATATGGCCCTGCAGAGGGATTAGGAAGGATAGAGAGGAGTGGAGCTACAGGATTTGTTCCAGAACTCTGACACCACTAGCATCTTCATTTGTGTGCTGTTAAATACATTTTTACTGCAGAAAAGACCCATTTAATGTGCAGGTGTCTCAGCTAGAGATGGTACTGGGGATCTTGGAATGGATCAGAGCAGATGATAATACTTTGTGGCATCTTTGAGCAAATAAGGAGGCACAGGTAATTTGCAGTGGAAATGGGCTGAGTTTCCTAGATCCTGGGAATTAGGGATGGCAGCTCAGAACTACTCAGGTTGACAGGAAAATGCAGGGCAGCTGATCTAATTGAGATAGCACAGGATAAGGGTTGTTGTGGGAGTTGGGATGGGGTGTGACACGTCTAGTTGTGAGTGCATGAATATATTGTGCTAATACTTTCCAAACACAATAGCTCAGCAGGCAGGATTGAAGTCTGAACCACCTGGAATCTCAGCAAACTGGTTACTTTCACTGCTAAAGTTCAAGTGGAAGTGCTTTAAATTTTAAGGCATCTCTAATTAAATTGGTTTAAGGAGGTCAGGGTGAGGCAGATGAGAATAAAGTGTGGTTGGTGAGGGCATTATGAACTGGTATGGCGCATTCAGGGTACATTTGTGTGAATATAGTGGAATTTATCTGAAAGCTGGATCCAGGCAGTCAAAAAGACATGGATATCAACTCTATTCTTTTTTGCCAATACAGCAGATTTCTTACCCTCGTCCCCTAACTGATTTTTTGGTAATTTCTGGACGTTTTACATAACTACACAGAAAGTGAAGAACACATGGTGTAATTTCTCATCTCTTAAAGAGGTATTTAAGATAGCAGTCTCATTTTAAAGGGTGTATTTTATTACAGCATTGCTAGCATTGTTTCTAACTGTGGCATAGCATTTACTGTAGTATCATATGTGGCCCTTATTCAGTTGTGATATATACTCTTTTCAAATCTAGTATTAACAGTTTAAGCTCTGTGTTTTATTTTGGTTTTGACCAGTTGAAACACAAGCTAGGATTCAGCTTTAAATATATCAATACAAGAAAAAAAAAAGTTGTAAATGCTAATTAGCAAAAGTTTTACATGGTTTTTATAGTTGCACATTCAAGATTCACAGTAAAAGATCTCTGGAGTTCACTGTTGAGGGAATTTAGTTTCTGACTGTCCCTATAAAGTCATCACTTCTGTCCCATCCATTAGTGACTTGGTGCTATCAGCTATACAAAATATAGGCTGTAGAGGCATTTGGCTATTCAATAACACAGCCTTTTTGTAGATCTGCATTCTTCCTTAAAATTAATGTGTAATATAAGAAAATAATGTTTAATAATAAAACTGTGTCCTGCTTCAGACATCTCTGCATGGTGTGTGCAGACACCATCATGTACCTTATTCTGTCTGCTTGGGAATCTCTTCTGCTGAGGCTCCAATATGGGACTGATGCCAAAAAATTAGTTCTAATGCAGACAGCAGTAACTTACAGGAAGCTATTACAATTCTCCTTGTGTAGTTTGCCTTTCTCTTTCTCAGCCTCCCCTCCTCTCCTACCTCACCTCATTTTTCTTGGAATTACTTTAATGAGGGATCAGCTTTTGAAGGTGAAAGGATTTGAAGGTGCTGCCACCATTAGCTAATGTAATTTGGGAAAAGGGAGGCTGATTTACAGGGAGTGCAGTTCAGCTTCTCTTCTATCACAGTACTTTTGTCTTTCCTTGTTACTGTTTCTTGCCCATCTAGTTAGACATTGCAGGCGGCAAATGCAGCAGGGGAAGGTGGGTAGCTAGCAGTAAGGCAGGAAGGGTAGCTAGAAGAGGCAAAACCAAGAATAGCTGAACCTTACATGAATGGGAATACTGAAATGTATTTCATGTTCCTGTCTGGGATTTTCAAAGTCTCTATTCTTCAGAGTTGTACAGTGCAAGCTCTCTGGCCTAATTTGAAGGTGTCAGCCTGTTTCTTCTCTACTGGTAGTCAGGCTCAAAGGATAGCTTGTTTCCTGTTTTTTCAGAAAAAAAATGGGAATACAGAAACATCCTGCTTACCAAAATGTTTCAAAATTTCCAGAAAGTGTTTTACCTTAAGAGATGAAAATGCACTACCAGAAGAGAGCTAAAAAAATACTTTGCTTACTTGAACATGCCTTCCCATACTCTTTAATTTGGACTCTAAATATATACTATTTTACAAGTAACACAAAAATAATTATAGAATTGGATATACCAGAATTTATTGTCAGCAGATGCAGTAAATTCTAGTGACCATCTTGAGAATAATGTGGTATGTGTCTGGTGATGTTTAGCTCAAGTTAACGGAATTTCCAAAGTCTCTAACTTCCTTGACTAGGCAAAGGGGTGTGCTTTGGGCTTTGTCTAGGAGGTTGAGTGTATTTTAATCCAAATCAGTGTCCTGTGGGGAAACAAAAATGCAAAGAAAAGTATTTTTGATGTAGTCTTCTGTATATGGTCAGAGGACTCCAGCAGTTCCAGATACAGTGGTAAAATGGCATATTCAGGAACTACACAAGACAAGGATCTGAGTGCTTTGTGTCTCCAGTGTTCAGCATCTACCTCCTCAGTTTTGTGCATCTACCTTGTCCCTCCTGCTGTGCAGAGACTTGTTTGTATGCCAGCCCTTGGAATGCTCCTGTGCCTTCTGTATTGCCTGCCTTTTTTGGCTGGAGACATGAGCACTCCAGAACCTGCCAGATCAGTTGGGGACTTCCAGAACCTGCTAGAAGAAACTTCTGGGAACAGTTTTTTCCACCAGAGTATGAGGCTGTGGGAACGATGCTACCATTTTGGAAGCAGCAGTTTCAGTATCTTCTTGGAAGGAACAGTAGGAACAGTGCAGGGGAGATCCAGCCGTAATGTAACGGAGAGAAATAAGGGGCTGGGAGCTGAGTGGTGAGAGTTTGGAGCACCAACAAGAGTTTCCATACAGTTGCAGAAAAAATTGAGAAGAGACAGGTGAGAGGGACCTCAGCCATGTCTATAGTATCTGAGGGGAGAGTGTCAAAGGGATGGAGGGATCCAGGCTCTTCTCTGTGGTGCTGTGCACCAGGACAAGAGGCTGCGGGCAGAAAGTGATGCACAGGACGTTCCATCTGAACACGAATAACAACTTCACTGTGCAGGTGACCGAGCACTGGAACAGCCCAGAGAGGCTGGGGAGTCTCCCTCGTTGGAGATACTCTGTAAGCGTCTGGATGCAATCCTGTGCAATGTGCTCTGGGACCCTGCTTGAGCACAGATGACCCACTGTGATCCTTTCCAGCCTCGCCCATTCCGTGATTCCTTTAATTCCGTCTGAATTACTTGAGACAATCATGATTTCTGCTACTCTGGCTGAGAGTGTTTGCTCCTTCCTTTGTTATTTTTGCCGCAGAAGGAGTTAGTTGTTGGTAGGCGGTTGTGGGGGGAGTGTCGCACTGGTCCCGCCCCGTGCGGAAGCTGAGGGGAGTTACTCCATTGCCATGGCCTATCCTCGGTCTGACGGGCAGGATGGGGCGGGCCAGGCTTCCCGCGCCCGGCACCGCCCTCAGGGCGCCCGCGCGCGGACATGGCGGCGCCCGCCTACCCTGCCTGGGTGACGCGCTGGGTGTCGGGGCAGTGGCGGAACAAGAAGCGGCCCCCGACGCTCCGCCCGCCCCGGATACTGGCGCTGGCCGACAAGGTGGCGAACCGCCGGGAGCAGTCGACAGGTGAGCTGCCGGTGAGCTGAGCCGCCGCTGTGCCCCGGGACGGGCCGCGCTGCTGGCAGAGCTTGGCGGCGCCTTGCGCGCTCCGCAGGGCAAGAGGGCCATGGAATTCCGCGTGGGTTCTGTGGGAAGGATTGCTTCCTCACACTGCAATCTCGAGTTTTTGTCGTACGTGAGTCAGACACGTTAAAAATGCAGTCAGATGCTGGATGGCTGCAGCGCTTTGCTTTCTGGTAGCAACAACTTCTCTGCCCAAAGCAAAGCTGGGATCTTGAGTTATGCATTTTCTCACCTGCCTCTACCCCGTCTTAAACTTCTGTGGAGATCTATGCACTGTGGAGGTTGTTAGCATGAAATCCCAAACACCTGAGATTTCTGGTTGTGTCTTTCCCTTCAGAGGCAACGTGCATTACGGAGATGTCAGTAATGATGGCGTGCTGGAAACAAAATGACTTCAACGACGCACCTTGTGCCGAGGAGATCAGGACGTTCTATGACTGCGTGGCCAAGGCAGAAGTAATTAAGGCCTCTTTTATGTTCTTAAAGTCTAGTAGTAGGAAAGGAGGAAGCCTCCAGTCATTTTTTGTGTGCCAGTAAGAATAATGTTCTCTGAATGATTTGATTGTGACCCATTTGAGCAACTAAGTGCAATGAAACTGGTGAAGGATGGAGAGGCTTCTACAAGGATGGGCTGAGGTAGCTGGGGTTGTTAAGTCTGGAGATGAGGCTCAAGGGAGGTGTTACTGCTCTTTACAATTACTAGACAGGGGTCAGCCTCTTTTCCCAGGCAACTGATGATGTGACAAGAGGACATAGCCTTGAGCTGTGCCAGGGACATCAGGAAGAACTTTTTCAGTAAAAGGGTGCCGAAGCACTGGAAAAGGCTGGCCTGAGTGGTGGTGGAGTTGCCATCCCTGCTGGCATTCAGAAAATGACTGGATGTATCAGTCAGTGCCATGGTATAGTTGGCAGGGTGGCCACTGGTTAGAGGTTGGACTCAACGATCTTGGAGGTCTTTTCCAACCTGTTTCTGACTTTAAAGGCCAGACATTTTTGAAAAATAAGTTTCATACTGCTTGAAAATTAGGGGTTTCTGATTATATAATATATATTGACATATTATAATAATACTTTATGACAAGCTTGAAATAAAATAATTTTCAAAATAGACTAAAGGTAAGTATATGTACTAAACTTGTCCTTAAACTGGTTTCAGGTTTCCATTTTCCTTCAATAACAGTGTCATCATTTAAATAGTTATTTATTGTTGCTGTTTGACAGCATAAGTGAAAAATTATCCACAGTTTATTTGCTAGATGACAAAGAATCAAACAAAGATGAAAAAATAACAGAAAATAAAAGAAAAAATCTGGGCTGTTACCAGAAGTTTATATCATCGTTAACTAAGAATATGGAAGGATATAATCTTCACAAGATGTCAGTCATTAATTGCATCATTTAAAGGTCATCAGCTTGTAATTATTAAACCAAGTGCTATGGTAAGTGTTCCTTAAAGAAACAGCATTTTCCTGAAAGAAACACCCCTGTACAATTAGTAGTAGTCTCTGGGAATGAGCATCAACTCTGCAAATAAACTGCTGTAAAAATTTTGAGGAGTTTTTTTCTCTTTCAGAAAGAGCGCAGGAATCAAAGTGAGGACATCCTGTCACCCAGGGGAAATTTGCCTTCAAGCAAAGTGAACAAGCTCCTGAAGAGGTTTCCTCAGATCACACATTATGTATAATGTACTTTATGAAAGAGACTGTGGACAAGCAATTAAAGTTGGGGTCTTGGTAAAAAAAAAAAAGGAAAGTCAAATCGAGTGATTTTTTGATGTCAGGTGATGTGTGGGTCTTGACCCTGGTTTTGATTCCAGAGCAAAAACCACCCATCTTGAGTATCAGTTGATTTTGTTCATGAGACTCTTGGGTCTTGCAATGTTGGGATTTTTGCAGTGTGTTGTTCAGCTTGCCTACTCAGGTCCTCACTGTTAAATAAAACCTTCTAGGCAGTCATGTAAATGCATTTCCTAACAGGGCATGACTTCTTCATGTGCAAGCCTCTTGCCCAGCTCTGGAGCTGCTATCTAAAAGTGTTTGGGCTCAAACACTGAGCCAAGTTAGAATTAGTAATGATGGTAGTAATTGATGGTATGTGATGGTATGATGGCTCATACTCTTACATGGGTGTATACACAATCTGGTGCCACTTGAAATTTTTAAAATTTCCCCTGCTGTAAAATCTAGAAAAAATCTCCAGCAAAATACCTTGTTCATACATAAAACAATGGTAAGTATCAAATATAACTTTAACATGGAAGTTTGTGATTTAGACCCTCTGATTTGCAGGTGGGACAGGTATGGTGCCACATGAGTTTGATTATTTTGTCTGTACTGTAATAAAGCAAGACTGGTGTTTGACTTGGGCAGCTCATAATCTACAACAAAATGTTTCATTGTTTTTTGGTAAAAAAAACTAAAAGGGGTAGAGAAAGTTAAAGCATGGAGTGATAATTGAAATAATGTAATTCATTTATAGTTTTGATTGGGGGGGGAATGTGGGGAGGGGCAGTTTCCACTGCAGTACCACAAAACTCCAGGCAGGTTCTTGGGAACAGTACCTCATTGGTGGGGAAGATGCAGTGTTGTGGAGAACTAATGTTACAACCATTTATATCAGTAATTCTTTGGGGCATGTAGAAGAAGCAGAATAAGAGGAGAGTCAGGCACACACAGACTGAGTGATTACCCATGGGTGGCTGTGGAGTTTGCTGGAGCTGAGTCCTCTGGAGCCCCAGGCTGATACTTGCATCACAAAAATTTTGGTCAGGTGAAGGCTTTCAAGTTACTGAAGCAACATTTGCTTAGTGGTTAATTACAGTGGCTCATTAGTGGATAATCCAGGGTAGCTTATTCTTTTGTTGCTATTATGACATAATTGGGTCTTTTTAGAGGACTTGGGGTCAGTAAGAACACAGTATGCACATCTGAGTTTGGGAAGACACTGGTTCTGTGGCATTTTGCATTTTCTGTCCAGAAGACATTGTGAAAAAGAATGCTACTTGCTGTTCCTTCATTTCTGAAGGATATAAACTAGATTGGGAGTGAGAAACTGATTTACCTCTCTTGATTATTTTTCTTCATATTAAAACTTGGAATAAAATTGTTAGGCATCTCTTAAGATAGCACCTGTGCTGAATGTACCAAATTCTAGTGTCTGTGAGGAACAGTCTTACATAAGAGGCTGTAACAGAGACACTTAATACCTTTTTCTATTTTTACTTCTGAAATTTTGCACTGCTCCCACTAATCTGAACAGCTATTTTTGTATTATACTGCTTCATGGTGAGCTTCACAAATTCAGTTGTTTGGGGTTTTGTCTAACCTTTTATATATCTACTATAAGCAGCAATGCTTTTCAGGTGCACCCAGGTTTTACATTGCTTCCTTTAAAAGTACTTGAGCAATTCTTTTGCTTCTTTTGTTGTAACCAAAAACCCTCCAGTTACTGATTGTCCTTGGCAATTTCAGCTGCTGGCCATTTTCCTGTATCTCACCACTAGGCTTGTATTAGGTGTTTGAATGCATTCTGTGACATGCTGGTATTGAGGATCACTCCATTAATAGTTCGTGTGTGTACCCACAGGGACCAGCACTGTTCTTTCTGAGTTGTTGGGTTGGTACCATCCCATGATGCTGTTGCTGGGGGGTAAGGAAAACTGTTCTGGTGTGGAGCACACTGGTTAAGAACATTGCTGCAGAGACCTGTGTGTGATTGCGTGGTGAGGAAAGAATTAAACAAAAGCTGACTAGCTGTTCCACCCTCCTAAGTCGGATTTACAGGATTTAAGCAGATCTGCTGGAATTCCTTGGTCTTATTCCTGTGCCTTATAGCTTGACTACTATACCAGCTCTGGGTGTGATTGCTGTTAACTACTCCTTTTAGGTTTTCACTGTGGATGTAGCATTAATATTTCAGCTGGTCCTGATGAACAGTTGTCCTCCTAGTTCAGGACAAATAGGTTGTAATTCCAGAGAGCCAGGGAGATTTTAGAAGATGACATTTCTTGTTGAGAAGGGTCAATACAGGAAAATTGGGCAAAATCAAGACAGACTATAGGGAATCACAGACTTCCTGTAATAGAACTATGCATATGTCATGGTGAGAAGGTGACAACTGTTAAATAGCAGATTTAGATATTTACAACTACTTCAAATTTGCCCATACAAGAAAGTTCAGGATGTTTTACGTTACCTCTAGATACATTACTGATCTAAACTGCAGTAGTTATATTGGTATAATTCCCTTTTAGGTCTTCCTCTCCACCATGGAGAGTAGTCATGATAAGCTCTTGAGAATTTGGGATCCACCTCTCTCAAGGAATGTCATTACGAGAAAAACAAGGGGAGTCTTGGTAAGAAGGAAATAGATCCAAAACAGTACCTGCCAGAGAGGAGACAACTGCAAAACCCACTGTGTCTTCCCAGGTCATCATTCTTCCAGAAACTGAATACAGGCTTGGACTTCTATTGCTTTTGGTGTACTGCTCTGTATTTCCTTTAAAATTACTTTATCTATTAAATCACTTTATTTAGGAAAACTTTGCCTTGACAGGGAGGCAACTTAGAAGGTACCATGAGAAAAATCCAGTGCAGACTTCTGCTTGAGGTGTGAAACCCTGTGCGTCAGAGGCCTGAACAGGGAGTGTCTCATGGGATGGAGTTCTGAATGAGCATCAACAACCTCTAGTAAGGAGCTAGTTTCCTCTGAATGCTAATAGAATTTCTGCTCCTGTTTCCAGTATGTCCTTTCCTTGTGTGTTCAGTGGAATAAGTGTTTCTAAATTCTAACACAATCCCATATTTTTTATTTTGTGCAGCTCCTCTGCGTTACTGCTGCCTGAGAGTTATAGTGTGATGCAGCATCTAAGCTATTTCCATCCCCTGCTGCCCTGATCGTCTGCCTCCCTGACTATGAGGATATAGGAGATTTGCTCCCGATTAACTGAGTGTAATTCTTGGCCAAATCCACTCCAGAAACAGCTTCTTTTTCTCATTAGTGGCTCCTGTAAAAGATCCAGCATGGAGGGAAATTTCCTTGCCTTTGATGAGTGACTGAGGATGAGGCAACACAGAAATGTCACATGAAGTGAGTAATGGGCAAAAGTGAAGGAAGAAAATAAGAGGCTTTTTGTCAAGTCAGTAGATTTTTAGCAGCCTGTTCCTTGTTTTTATGCTGAAGGTGTCTTTGGAAGTGCTATTCAGCAGACTTGGCCAGAAGTGAGCTCATTCCTAAAGGTGACCTTCATGTTTCATGCTGTAGAACACCACGAATTCATTGCTCCAAAATCAGAATATAAGAAATGCCCATTATGTTACATTACAGCTGGATCTGAGCAGAGAAGCAGCACCAGGAATGCGTAAAAAAATTATTTCCAAGACTGAATAGCTTCAAAGACCCAATTGCTTTCTTAGATTTAATAGTGTTTAAAGCTTGTAGCCTTGAACCCTAATTCATATGAAGGACCAGCAAGTTGAAAATGCTAAAAACCCCCATGGGATAGGATTGTTCACAGTAATACCATAATGATTAACCCTCTGGAAAGCATTCTAGGCAATTGAGGGAAAATATAGCTCAAGGTCAAGGAGACACTCGATGGCAAAGTTCTCTGGTGGCAATACCCACGATGGCACGATGGAGGGCTGAAAATTGGGAGCACGCTGGAGAGGGCTGTGCCACCTGTGGGTTTTCTGGGGGAGATCTGGAAGGTGCTTGACATAGAGTTTTCTGGGTCTCATTTACCTGGGTTCAAATCTGAGGAGAGCTGACCTCGGGAAGCTGCAAGCTGCTAATCGAGGAGGCAGCGGTGGGGGGGATAAAGTCCAGATTCCTTCCAAGGAGTCTAATCTCTGGCAAATGTACGCGCACACGCCGTTGCCTTTCCCAGCTGTTGCTGGGGGCTTTGCAATAGGACGCGGCCCCAGCTCCTTGCCGTGCTGCAGCCTCTGTGCCTTGGGAAGAGGAGGAGAAGGCGGCGGGGGAAGGACATTGCAGGAGAAGAGAGGAGAGGAGCGGCGGCCGGCCCCGCCGCTGGGCACAAGGGGCGGGGAGGCGGAGGCTGGCGCTGCGAGCAGCGCGTACCTGGAGCACGGGGGAGGCTGCGGAGAGGAGGGGACAGCGGGGCGAGGAGAGGCTAAGGGCTGTGCCCCAGCGCTTGTGCTCGCCTCCGAATGTGCCAGAGAAATTCGGGGACATGGTCTTTTCCCTTATTTCTCTCCTCTCTTCTTCGCCTTTCTGAAGAGAAGAATCAATGAGAAGAGATGAGGAGAAGAACGGGAAAGTGAAATTCTAAGATGCTGCGGGGAACTTTGATCCCTTTCCTCACATCCCTTTCCCTGCTTAGCAATGGAAAAGGCACCCCGCTCCCTCCGGTGCGGAGCGGCTAGCGTGCGAAAGCAGACCCTGGCAGCTGAACCAGAATGTGATGCTTGAAGAACCTTCTGCTCACTTTGTACACGAGGGATGGAAATCTCCAAAATACTCGGGCTCCTGGTAGAGCTCTCAAGTCTGCTATCCTGTCTCAGATGTGTGGAGGTAAGAAAAGGTTATTTTTCTATCTGCTTGTAAGGAGTCACATGGCTCTTTTAATATCCTCCCTGTAAGTGGATCTTGTTATTACTTGAAAATGTTTTCTAGAGCATTTAGGCAGTTGTGGTCTCTGGGAAGGACTGGGGGCTTGGGGAGAGATTTGTTTCATTATGCATATAAATCCAGCAAAAGAAATAAGCCGGGAAAGCAGAATACACAAGGGCTTGCAGATGCTTTGGCTTGGGTTTCCAGTGTTTCTCATGCACTGCAGTGACCCTGGCAGGAAAGATCCTTTATTTCTGTCCTTTGCTGATTGTCTCTCTTGCTTGTGGACAGATGATTTATAGCTGCACAGACCTGGGACAATGCCTGCAGCATAGGCTGTTTGCACTGAATTTAATTGGTGGCGATGGTCAGTGTTGGAGTGTTTTAGAAGCTGCTACAGAAACTGGCAGCAACTAATTTTTCATTAGAAGGGAAGCTTATTACTTGGACTGAAATACTTTTGTTTATGGTCCAAGAAGAGCAGGTTCAGTCTCTCATATTTATATCACTGGCAGGCTTACATGTGTGTGCAGGTGTGCACTAATAGCTAGGGATTGAGGGACCTGGATTGTGGTGCAGTCACAAAAGTACAGCTTAGCTCACTTTCTACTCTCTGCAAAGAGCTTTGAGATCATCAGGTGAGTCCTTCAGTGTTGTTGGTCCAGAAACCATATGTGGGCTTGCAACAGCCTGATACATGCAAACAGATGAATTTTTTGCCAGAAAAGAGTTTATCTGTGCATCCCTTTGTGCATATGAACCTGAGATCTGATCTGCTACTACTGAACCATGTCAGGAATTCATCTTCCATATGCAGTGTCCCATTCTGACTTCTGGGAAGTGATGCTGGAGCTTGGCCATGGTTGTCAGCACCTTCTGGATCATATTCCTAAGCTTGATTTGAAAATTATATCTGACATGAATAGGTGTTGTTCTTGTCAGATTTCTGTGGGAATTACCTCTGCTTATTCCAGAAGTGGATTTGGTTTAATTCCAAATATAACTTTTCCTATTTTCCAGGAAGAGGTGAAGCTGAGAGAGGCAAAATCACTGCATTTTGAAGAAAACCACAACCATTACCAATAGCTAGTATCTTTTAGCTATCCTTTAGCTGCACATCTCTGCTCTGTGAATTACAACTCTTTCTTCCTATAAAAGTATTAGAAGGGTTCATTTAGAATGTTTAGAAACTAATTAAACTACAAGAAGCTAGTAGAAACATGTACCATTTCTTCTTTTCACTCTGAGTCTGTGAAGGTCTTGCACTTGCTTGCACACTGTATAGTGATGTTGAGTGGAGATCTCTATCTCTCAGCCTATAGTCACATTGCAACCACAAAAAACCCCTTGCCTATAAGAGGAAATGCAGTTGTGGGGCCAGACAGGACACTAGAATTCTGAGGACTTTGTTTCGTATTTTTTGGTCTTAACTTTAACCCCATTTAGATAATAACAGCATAGTCCATATCATATTTTCAAGTATTAAAAACAAAATCCTCAAAAGGCCTTGGATTTTCTTCCTTGGATGTTTCCTACTTTATACATGGATGTTTATTACCATTTTAACAGGTATTCTGGGGGCATCATCCTGTCACTCAAGTAAATAAATATCTGCTACTATAGCTGTAGATGACTTGCCCTATAAACAGTGAGAGGATTAGTAGTTATTATTTTTCTTACTGATAATAATGATTTTCTTCTAGATTTCCTTTCCATAGGCATATCATTCAGACTTCCAATTCTGTTGAAAAAAAAACAAGCAGAGCCCAGTAATGTAGTTCTTAGATCAAGAGTAAATCTCTGCAGGCCAGTAATTATTCATTTTGTTGTTAGTGGACAGAGCTATGGTTGTATTTGAAGAGGAGCAATGGGGAGACCAGGGAAGAGGCTGGTTACTAGGGTGTGTTTGCCTAAAGCTGAGCTGCTTTTAGGACATGCCCATGTTTATTTCATTGGATAATCATCTCTCTGCTTTTGCTCTGTTTCTTTTCTCAGGCTTTCCTGGGATCCAAGCCCAACCAAAACCATTTGCAGAGTGCAGGTAAGAACAAGAAGTTATTAATTCAGTCATTGGGCAGACTCTTTCCTGCAATGGTGATCTGAGACCATAGGCACGATGAACCACTGCTACCTGGCCTTCTTCCTTTCTTTTCATCACTTCTTCAATCTTTTCTCTTGTCCCAATGCCTGTTTATCTCCTTCACCAACGTGGCCAGACTCCTTCTGTTCCTTCATGTCGAATGCTTTTGCAGCTCCCTGCTCCTCCTACACATTCTTTTCTTTAATCTCTTTCTTTGCCTTGGTCTTTTTTGCATGCTTACCTTTTTTCTGCTCAAACAACTACTGAATTCTCAGACACCATCCCAGTTGATGCCACACATAGGATTTGTTTTCCAGACACTGACTTCCAACTGCTTCTCATTTTTGTACCTTGCATTTAACCTTCAGCTGTCGCTTAGCCCCTCTGGGCCTGGCAGGGGCTAGAGGGCAAATGACATGATGCAACATTACTTTGTACCCTTGCTCTTTGCCCCAGGTGCAGAAGGGTTTTCTGAAAGTGTTGGCTTCTTTCTGTTTGCTTAGTGAATAGAGCTGTAAATGTCCCTTTCTCAGTCTACTCTTCCCATGTTATGGACTCTATAAAGCCCACAAAACCTGGGTGGTTTTTTACCACTTTGTTATTTCAGTGCCATGAATTGAGAGTTTTCTCCTTTTTTAAGGACCATAAAAAATTAATTATTGGGTATTTTTACACAGGATATTTCACATGGGCACTGAAACATTGGCATCTGCACTTCCCACAAAATAAATTTGAATATATTAGACAAGTCCAGATAAGCAAGGTGATCTGCTCATGTGTATAGGGAAACTACATGCTATGAAATACATTTCCCACCTTCCTGCTTTGTGCAGTTCTGCTCCAAAGTGAGGTCATGTATTGCATGTACAGTAATGGGAACCAGTTCAAATTGTTGTGTTTGGGCCCTAAGTTAACACTATTCATAGGTCTGTCTGGGCAGTTCATTGCTTCAGATCAGTTTGCAGTTTAGACAGTGAGTATTATGAATATTCTTTGAGCAGCACCTTGGAGAGTGATAGAGTTTGAATCAAGCAAGTAGCAGCTGAGGCTGCAAACACCAGGGGTGTTTCTCATAACCAGCTGGTGTCTCCCATGTTGTCTGAGCTTCAGCGTGTGATGGTGATGGTAACCCCCTCCCTTCCTGTGCCCAGCACCCAGCGTGTGTCCTGTGGGACCTCTTGGCTACTACAACGGCTCACTGGCGGTCACCGAGGCCGGGGCAGAGTGTCTCAACTGGGCAGAGTTCCCTGACTATGTCCAGCAGTACCCAGAGCGTGGCCTGGGGGACCACAACTTCTGCAGGAACCCAGACGGGGGAACGACGCCCTGGTGCTTCTACAGGCTTGTGTCAGGGGCCATTGGCTGGGCCAACTGTGACTGTAACCAAGGTAAGGGCTCTGCTGCCTCGGGGCTCAAGCCAGCAGTGTGTGCTGCACAGACTTGCAAGTGGCAGGTGGAACACCCTGTGGAAAAAGCACAGTACAAAGGCAGTTCTGAATTGTTGAGATAATTAATACTAGAGGCTAGCCTGTGTGGGAGAAGAACGTGTGTATATCGTAGGGGGTGGATTTAAGCTGCTGTAGCTGTAATGCCTTGTATAGATGTTTTATTGTTATACAAAGAGACTTCTTTTTTTTCTACTGCTAACTTATGCCACTTTGAAAACAGTTTCAGTTATGTAGAAAACAACCCACTTCTTCTCCTTTAGGGTCCATATCAGAGCATTCCTCACCTAAGTGTAGCAGTTCAAATATAAACTACTTCTTCAATATAAAATCTTCTGTGACAAGGCAGGTCTTAGGCTTGTGTTAAACTTCCTCAGTGCTGGCAGAAGGACTGCTGTTTACTTTGAGGCAGGCAAGGAGCTGAGCTCTCTCAATGCATTGGCTGCTGTGCAGCATTCTTGAAAATGTCCTGTTTTCTGACCTTCCTTGCTTTTCCTGCATTTTGCAAAACAGTTGAAACACCAGTTTAGTACATGAATTGACAGTCATTTCCCTTGCCAGTGGATGTTCTTTCAAAGATGGCTTCATTAAAGAGAAGAATATAATTGTAGTGGTGCTGTGTGCCTATACTGAGGTGCTGCAGACAGGTGTGTCCTTTGCAAGTACTAAAACTGAGTGAGGAAATGTGCCTTCTAAACAGTGGTAAATTTTTTGGTGGGGTGGGAATTGAAAGAGTATTTACACTGGTGCTTCCTTTTCTTAGAGAAATTAAAGAGGATTCATCTGCTGTTATTAAACATCTCACTGTAGCAACAGTCATGCAGGTGAAGTGGTTGATGGAAATAGATAGTGGAGTGTCAAAAGTAATTAGATAGATTTTCACACACCTTTTCAAGATAGCATGTAAAATCATTCCCATTCACAGAAGGAGAATCCAGAAGCTTTTGCAGAAGCCAAATTTCCTGCTGGTATTACCATGGATTTGAAAACACCAACCATCCTCCCAATCAGTCATTGCTGGGACTGGGAAGGTGCCCCACCCCACACTCTTTCATGCACATCACTTTAGTGCCAGCACAGGTAAAACAGGGATGAAAGAAGCCAAGTGCAGTTCAGCTCAGCTACATGCAAGTCCAAGACTTGCTGGTCTGAAACTTCTATCAGCAGATAGCAGCTGGTTTTTGGTTGTTTTTTTTCTCTTTGGAAGGTGCTGTGCGGTTGGCTGAAGACAGTAGTGTGGAGCTGTATTTCAGTGGACTCTGGGGTATCATCTGTGCTGACCACTGGACTGACTGGGATGCCAGTGTTGTCTGCAGGCAACTAGGTCTCAGGTGGGAACCTCAGTCTGGTTGTGAGAGGTACATGCTCATGTGGCTTGTGAAAGAGCAGCCTCTGTGCTTACAGTCCCTCTGGCTGGCAGAAAGGAGTTTGTTTTGTGGTCTAATTTTCCACTTACCAGGGTCCTTTTTTACTGTTTTCTTTCTGTGGCTACCCCCAACCCAATCATCATTTGCAAGAAGTTTTTGAAACGATAGTCTCTGCTTCATGCTCCAGGCTGTGAAAAGTGAGCTATGAGATCACTTTCCCTTTTTATGATCATCAGCTGGAGTTACATAGTGATCTAACAGAAATTTTAGGAGTACGAACGCTCTTTGGGTATCTGGGATTTGGACATTCAAACTTCTAAACAGCAAGGAGATAAGGTCCACAGAGGGAAGGTGATTTAGTTAATTTGGTGTTTGAGTCTGTTGATGGGTTTGTTCATTTCTCTCAAATGAGAGTGCCATTTCTGACTACACCAACTCCTCTGCAGTAGGTGGGCACATAGAGGGGTTGGAAAGTGCTGTGTGCTTGATTGTGCTTTTCCATTAGACTGTAGGTCACCCCTTTATGCACTTCCAATTAACTGGGCACACCAGGATGTGAAATGCCACAACTGGCCTGGAGAGTCACAACAACAGCAGGAACTTGTAAGTCAAGCTGTGTTGTGGCATTTCATTGCTCTGTTGCATCCTCTGTACCAGTGAGATCGGCACAGCTGGCAAGAAGAGTCATTCTGGACCGTGGCCTGTTCCCCTGCACCTGCAGTCAGCAAACTGCCATGGAGATGAGGAAGCCCTGCTGCAGTGTGGCTATCAGGAAGCTCTGTCAGGAGCTTGTAACCAGGGGAGTGCCGTGGTAACTTGTGTTCCTCCAGAAGGTAAATCTCCAGGGAAAGATCTCAATCTCCCAAAGATGGCTGATGCTTATGACCACATCCCCTTTTTATCAAGCCAGGTTTTTGTCTGCAGGCAGAAAACTCCTGGTCTCCACAGCAGCCAATTAAAGAGACATCTCTGGACCAGCAGTATCCCACCCTGGGGGCTGCAATCACGGGTACTTGTGGGGGGTCTGGAGGGGAGGATGTGGTAAGAGAGCATCAGGAGAGCTCCTCTGGCTAGAGGATGGTTCTACACCCTAAACTGCTGGATGTGCTTTGTCTCTGTCTTGTTCTGTTGTGCTCTCTCTCCATTCCTTGAAGCACAGGTGTAGGTGCCCCACTTCGTATAGTTGGGGGGAAGGAGAGCTTTGAAGGGCGAGTGGAGGTTTACCATGATGGCAAGTGGGGAACCATCTGTGATGATCAGTGGGACGACCGAGATGCTGAAGTAGTCTGTAGACAGCTGGGACTCAGGTAATTTCCTTGCTGTATGTCATGGAGTAGTAATAGAAGTAGGCAGAATGAAGAACAGAGAGCATATCCCTTCACTATACTACCAGCCCTTCCTATAGAAAATACACAGAAACCTTAGGAAACATAATTCTGGATTGATCATCCTATAAAGGGATTTTGTACCCCATTCTTGTCAATTTTATGGGTTTGTGCTGAGTAAAAAAAAAGTACATTCCTGTCTCAGAATTTTTGTGTTTAGCCCTGTTCAACATTTTTGCATATATCCTAATACAAATCTTGTTGGCCCCAATGACAACTTGTCATGGTGATTTCCATATGTGAACTGCGTTTGCTTACTTGGTTAAGTTTAAACGCCTCTAGTTTCACTGGCTGCCCTTATCCTTTTCAGACAGGAAAGCAAGAGAGACCACCTAATTCTTCTGTGTGCCATTCAATGCTTAACATGGGAGCTGTTGTATATGGAGCATTCTTGAAAATCACTTCAGTACAGGCATATTTAAAATAGATTGTTCTGATTTGAGGTCCCTCAATCTTTAGGAGTTTTGCCTGTTATGAGATTGTAACTGAGACTGGTGGTACATTATTGTCTGCAGAAGTCTGGACTGTTTGTGTTGTAGTAACATTTTTGTTATTTGCTGGAAGGGCTCATTACAAACTTTCCAATAACATATTTCAGTTAACAGTTGTCAACTCCACTGTGTCAAAAATACAGATGATCCATGGGAGGACAGTGACCTAGCATACGAGAGTCCCTGTGCAAAGCAGAATCTGAGGACACAAGACTATGGCGTTCCTTATTGAGCATACATATCTGTAATGTTTACAGTGGGACCCCAAAAGCCTTGTCATGGGCTCACTACGGGCAGGGATCTGGCCCAATCCTGCTGGATGAAGTGCAGTGCTCAGGGAATGAACTCTCCCTTGATCAGTGCAAGAAGAGTGACTGGGGACAGCAAAACTGTGACCACATTGAAGACGCTGGGGTCTCCTGTGACCCTTTCACAGGTACAGATGTACAGCTCTGCCAGTCGGATGCGGTCGGTCTCATCCTCACATTACTCGGCTTGCTCAGCAGGTAACCCCTGGTTCAGGAGCCTGCACAGCTTCCATATATGGCTCCCACAAGGGCTGCTGGATGTGGAGGCAGAGAGTAGATCAGAGGCAGACTCAGTGGTGTTCCCACGGTTTTGCTCAGGTGTAGTGTGGAAAGGCTGAAGTGAATCCTCCCCTGGCAGATGAGTATGTTTGGAAGCAATGAACGTTTGTATTTTGAGTACCCACAGACATCTGTCTCTTTTGTTTCTTTCCCTCATGGGTGGTACAGAGACCTAGCATGGTGCACAGGCTGTTTCTTTTCTCCCCTGCTGAGTGCTGCCCTTTCCTTCTCGCACCCCCTGCAGAGGGCACGCTCCGGCTGGCCGGCGGCCGCAGCCCCAGCGAAGGCAGGGTGGAAGTTTACTACAACGGAGACTGGGGCACAGTGTGCGATGATGGCTGGACAGATCTCGCTGCCCAAGTGGTCTGCAGGCAGCTGGGCTTCAGGTAGGACTGAGACTGTGTAGTGTCTGTGCTTCCTAAATTCCAGAATTAGATTCCATCACCATTGACTGGGATAGGCTGGATCTTAATCCTTCAATGGTGTTTTTGTTAGAAGGCTTATTACCATTATACAACTTATTAAGGAAAGATTACTAGGTATCTGCATCCTTTCCAAGGGGCAAAAATAAATCTATTATCTCTTGCCACAGCCTGTTTTGAAAGCAGATAACAGGCTTAATACCGTCCTTATGAACCCCTCAGCAAAATCAGAGAATTTTCTTTAACATTCCTTAAACTTGCAGGTGTCACTTCTACTTTGTCAGTAAAAGGATATCACCTATCTACTCCAAATGTATCACCTTCAGTAGCTGAGCAAAGACCATCAGGGCAAAAAAGAGTAGTAATAGGGATTTTCAGCCCATTGCTGAGCTGTTGTCCCTTCAGGTAGGAGTTGGGAAAGATTTAAAATCAGGATACTCTTGCCTTTGAGCTACTAAAATGGGGTTATGTGGTTTTTTAAACATGATTAGGATCTCCTTCTAAAATTTCAACTTCATAGATGAAAGAAAGACTAAATTCTTCCATTTGAGTTCAGCTACATACTATGTTTGTCATCTCTTTTAGTGCCTAAGTTTTCAGTCTTCTGCAGTTCAATTCCAGGTAGCTGTTTCCTATAAAAAGAAATAGAATTACTTAAATGTTGACATTTTTGATGCCTCCTCTGCCAGCCCCTCCTCAAACTGATGTACCTGCTATGACTGCAAAGCAGCCTCTGCTGGCCCTCTGTGCCTTTGAACGTGCCTTTGACCAAACACTAGAAAATTGACTGGTCTGGGGAGGCCTCCCTGAAAACTGAAGCTGGCAAGACATGAGGGTGCTTGGTTGCCATCCTGTGTGTCCACTGAGTGGTTTAGGTCAGAAGGCCACTGGTACCATAGTTAAATAGGGGAGTTTCTCTTTGGATCTGAGCTTGGGTCCTTCTGTGGCATTTAGAGTTTCAATGTTAATTTTTTTCAATGACAATTTTCTGTTTCCTTCCTCTAGTGGTCCTGCTGCCCTGGCCTCTGAAGGAGAGTATGGTGCTGGCCAAGGCTTCATCTTACTGGATGATGTGGCATGTGTGGGGACAGAGCTGACTCTCCTGGACTGTCCCCACAGCAACTGGGGGCAGCATGACTGCTCCCATGCTGAGGATCTGGGAGTCCGCTGTTCCCCAGAAAGCAACACGGTCATGGATGGCAGCCTGGGTAACTCACCTTGCTCTTGCCCTGAACAGTGGGAAAGTTTCACTTTCTGGTCTGTTCCCTTGTAAGCTCTGGCAGATGTGGGAGTTTTCCCTGTGCTGTTTCAATAAGGGGTCTGCTTTTTGAGGAGGAATGAGCCCTGGCTGAATTGGGGCAGAGCCACAAATCTGTGACTCCACCAGACCTACTGTCAGACCAGCAGTAAATGGAAACTGGAGAGAGTTGTATTGGCAGTCTCTGAAACAAACCTCAGGGGCTGAGGGACAGTGGCTGCCTTAGTGGGCCATTGCTCAAGGGAACCCTTTAACTAGACCTTTTAGGAAACTTAGGTGTGGTTACATTAGAGCCACACCTAGCAAAGACAGGAGGATTTCAGATGCAAGGGGTTGCTGTTTGCACTCCCTTGTGTGGATGGCACGCTTCTAATTAAAATTGTGGAAGTATTTCGAGTTAGCATAATTTCCTCATTTATATAATGCCTGATACTCTCCCCTTTCCTTACTACAGGAGACTTTCCAGTTTGTTAGACATTTGTTTGGCATCCAACATTTTTGTTTTTCCTGGATGTAGAACTCTTCTCTTGCTTAGAATCATGTAATAGTTTTACAATTCAATTGATTTTTTTTTCCCCAGGCATGTTTAAGCTTGTCTAACTCTTGCCTTAGGATTAATAACTTTCTTTCTGTTCTTATTCTCCTCTTTACCCAGCTTTCAGAGTATGATCCACTGATGATTTCCAGTATGTATTAAATAAATTAGTATGTATATAGTGTTCTGATTCAGCACAGAGGTAAAATGTCTTCATATAGACACACTTCTTTATTTTCTTTATTTTTTCTCCCTTTTTTTTCCTTTTAGTTTTAAGCTTACTGATGTCTGGGATTCATCTTTTTCTGTAGAACCCAAGTTTTGGACACCTGACCCCTCTGGTTATTTTGCTTGCAGCAGCTCATGTGTTTTCTGCTTCAGGGCCTCCTGTGCGGCTGGTGGATGGAGAAAGCACCAAGGAGGGCCGGGTTGAGGTCCTGCTGAATGGGCAGTGGGGTAGTGTCTGTGATGATGACTGGACAGACAGAGATGCTGCAGTGGTTTGCAGGCAGCTGGGATTCAGGTAAGAGCTGTGGTACAGGCATCTTACAGACAGAAACAGTTCTTAGGAACACTTCTGGACTTGTTTCTGGGGACTTAGTTTTAGTTTTGGCACACCCAGATATGTTTTGAGGGAGTAGGTTGCTCTTCTCCCTCTACTGCTGTCGGTGTGTGGAGTGACACATAAATATTACTCCACTTAAAATGCACTGGTGACTCAGGTTCACTAGGCTCCTGCTCACTGCAGATTAGCCACCCTCTCTCTAATTGCAGTGGGACAGCAAAAGCCAGGGCAATGGCTTATTTTGGCGAAGGCCATGGGCCCATCCATCTGGACAACATAGAATGCAGTGGCATGGAGGACAGCCTGGGGCAATGTGCCATGCCTGACACCAGGATTCACAGCTGCTGGCACAGTGAGGATGCTGGGGTGATCTGTGACTATGTGGAAGAAAAGGTCCAAGATTTCAAGAGAACAGGTGACATTCCCATTTCTTCTATGCTGGAATCTGGAGTTCTGGTTGTAGGATCTCTGCATGCTTTTGTGGTTTTTCCCTGTCATTCTTGTCTTCGGCTGAAACTTCACCTACAAAATAAGCATGTCCTGTCCTGCACCTCCTACGTTTTTCTTGTTTTCAGTGTATCTTCTTAGCAGCACAGAGTGTTCCAAATTAGTCTGAGGAGCTCCACCCATGTCAGGCCTTTGAGCCTGCACAATTTCCCCACAGCCAAGTCACCATACTCTTCCTTAGAACAGCAATCATAAGCAATCTTAGGGGTTTAGAGTACTGAGGAAGTATAAGTATAGGTCCCACTCTTGGCATGAGACCATAGAGACTTCAGGTAAGCACCTCTGGTGAAATTAAGGAAACCTATGGGATCAAATGTTCTATTAATTCCATATGCACAACACAGTCCACAGTCCATTAATCCACAACCTTGATGATTAATGCCCTCAGAGAAGCTGAATGGTATTTGGCTCTGTGACAGCAATGTTGATACTCTAAGATGAAGGTCCCTATCCAACTGCTGTGACTTTGCCACGCAGGTCCGGAGTCTGGAGTGTGTGGGATGCGCCTGCTTCACCGTCGCAAGAAAAGGATCATAGGTGGAAACAAGTCTCTGAGGTACTACCCTGTAAATGCTGAGTCAGACTGGTTCCAGCTTTCCTTCAGGCTCTGGAAATAGCCTGGGAGATGCTGACTATATTAATGCATTTTCACTGGTGATTTTTGAACTTGGTTTGAACCAGTATCTAGGGCAGAATGCAAGCCAGCTGAGCCCAGATGAGACAGAGTGGATGGGAAAAGAGGAAAATGGCTCCCATGTGTGTGAGACTTGTGTGTGCTTATTCCTGTTTCTCCTTCAGAGGCAGTTGGCCATGGCAAGCCTCACTGCGGCTGAAGTGTTTTCGTCGAGATACTCGTCTGCTGTGTGGAGCAACGCTGATCAGCAGCTGCTGGGTGGTGACTGCAGCCCACTGCTTCAAAAGGTGTGTTTGGGAGCGGGGAGCCCCAAGGGATACTCAGTGATGAACAAGATAACCTCATACAAGTTTATCCTCCTAGCCCAGTGAACTACATGAACATAGTTTCTAAAGTAACATCTTCAAGTTATGATGTGTGTGATATTGGAGTGCTTATGGGGATAACTCAATATAGACTTGCTTTTTCCTTCACTGCTTACAGCTGGCCTCTTAACTCTGAGGCTTTACAGCGTAAAGAGAACCAGCATTTTGATATTTAAAGTGCTTTAAGGAACTGTGAAAAGGTCAGTTCGCAAGTCTGTTGCAACTATAATAATCATTTTTATTGAAGCAAAAGTCCTGTGCCTGGTAGATAGTGATTTGGGACACCAAATCTGCAACAGCTGGCATGATCATATCTGCTAAAGAGGTCCAACATTCCTGCAGCTGGAACCGTTTTACCACTGTGGTATGAGAAGGTGGTTCAGTCTCATAGCAACTGAAGACTTGTGTGAGTCTGCTTTCCTCTTAGCAGGACTATTGAGATCTTGAGTCTGAATTTCACCAGGTTTGGTGTTGATGTGCGGCGCTACCTCCTGCGTGTGGGCGATTACCACACAGGTGTGAAGGATGAGTTTGAGAGGGAGCTGCCCGTGGAGCGGATTGTCCTGCACAGGAACTACTGGGCTGGCAGCAATGACAATGACATAGCCCTGGTCCGGATGCGGGGCAGAGAAGGGCACTGTCTCTCCTTCAATCACCACGTTCTGCCTGTCTGCCTGCCTGACAGGAGAGAGAGGTCTGACATCAACAGGCAAGCCTGCATCATCTCTGGCTGGGGAGACACAGGTGAGTGGTGGGGCTTTGAGAGGCAAGAGAGGTGAGGAAGTCTGCCTTCAGAAGCCTACATGGGCCATTAATTTATGTCAATTCAAGGCTGTGTTCTCGCTGGTCCCATTGTCTGTGCCAGTGCATGGTGCTAAGGAATAGGAAGATGAGTGGGGTTTTGTGCTATTGTGTTTTCATCTGATTTTGAGGCTTATTGAGTCTGCTCAATATTGGTGAAAGCTTTGGTTTCCACAGCATCCCTCTGAAGCTGTGGGAGAGACCAATACTGCCATCTGGCCACAGTCCTCTCTTTCTTCCCATTTCTACACATGTATTTGCCCACAGTAGGCCCCTAAGGGAGCAGCCTGTGCAGAGCTGCTATACCAAGCCCGTGAGAGGCCCCCATGTTTCTATGACCTGCCTTCTTCATGGTACTGTCATAGAGAAGGGAGGACTTAGAGGTAGAAGGAGCCCTCAGTGAGAAATCTTTCTTGGACTACCTTGCTTAATCTGCCTGTGTATTTCTGCAAGGACAGATGGACTCTGAGTCTGGTTTCTGCCCTGGGTTCAAGACAGCCTGGACCTGTCCTCTTTGAGCATATTGCTGTGAAGCTTTCTAGGTAAAAGGGAGCATGGAGGCCTTTCTGGGGCTGCTATGACTGGAGAAAAGCCATATGTTTAGAAAGATTTCCTGCCAAAAGCCCCAGGAGCTCATCTGTTGATTTTGGACTTGCCCGTCCTTCTCAGCTGTTTCCCTAGCTATTACCACAGCTTTTTAACTGCAAGTACGTATTTGCCTTCGGAGTCCAGTTGTGCCAGTTGCACGTGTCACTTCAGGATATTTGGGGTGGATCAAGGAGCAACTTAGCCATGTAACTACCTTAAGCTCTACTGGAGCTTAGTGGCTAGAATCCTTCCCACGCACCAAACCCAGCTTTCTCAATGGGGCATAGTTACCTACTGCCTTGTGAACTTACATAAACCTTGGGCACAGAGAGGTCATACTCTAATATAGCATATTAGCCTTATGTTCTCAGCAACCCTGGGCTAATAAAGAGATGTAATCAAATAGAGTCAAGTCTGGCCAAAGACAAAGGGAATTCCCTTTGAATAATATTTGAATACCTCTAAAACATCTTCTAAAACTTCTCTGAGGATTGAGCACTTAACAGATACTACTGCATTTATTTTCTTGAGAAAACACTGTCCTTGCTTTACTGAGGGGGAAATTGAGACTTGGAGAGGTGAGATAAATTCAACAAGGTTCAAGTTACTTGTTGACAGAATCAGGAGTAAGACTCATCCTTTGATCTAACCTTTTTCTACAATCCTCTTTCCCACATCTTTGATGTTACAGTTCTTTTTTTGTGGTCTGGCTTGGCATCACTGTTTTCAGAAGTTCTTGTGGTTTCAGAGATGCTGAGCTCAGCCTATTTCTGTGCGGCAGACTTGACATGAAGTGTAGAAGTGTCTGGTTTTGTAGGGAGCACTGTTGCACCAGGTCACTGCTGTTGCCTGTATGTGAATCAGTCTGGCTGGTCTGTTTTATTCCAGGGAAGTCCTATTCCAGAACCCTGCTGCAGGGGGTGGTGCCCCTTCTCCCACGGGAAGACTGTGAGGCCCGTTACGGGCGGAAGTTCACCAACCGCATGATTTGTGCTGGGAACCTCTCTGAAGACAAACGGGTGGACAGCTGTCAGGGTGACAGTGGAGGGCCACTCATGTGTCAGAGATCAAATGGACGCTGGATCATCTTGGGCATCACTTCCTGGGGGTATGGCTGTGGTCGGAAGGATTCGCCCGGTGTGTACACAAAGGTCAGCAAATTCGTACCCTGGATCAAGAAAGTGACCAAGCTAAAATGAAAATGATTGAGCTCTTGGAATTTCAGCACATGGTCCTTTTGCTCTGCAGCAGCAGAAGGCTGTGGCTTCTGGTCTGTGACTGATGGAGATTTATTTTGACATTGGACACTGGCAAAAGATTTTAATGTAGAACTGGAAGGAAAACAGTTATGACTGATTCTTTAAAGTCTTTGGTTTCACTTTAGTCTGTAATCTGTAAGCAGAGAAAGCAGGTGCACAGTGGTCACAATGATGAGTATACGTTGCTTTAAATATCTGAATCCTTTAATGCAATCACACTTATTCCTTTGCCCTGGCACACAGAAATGGTAGAAGTAGAGCGATACCTATTGCTGCAAATCTGTTCATGGTTGTGTGTTTGGACTGTTGGAACACGCTGCAAGGAGAGGCGAGATGCTTGGAAGACAGCACCACATGTTGGCATAGTAGAAATCTTCAGATTTTTTTTTTTTTCATAACAGCTCTCTTCAGTTCCAGGAATCAGAAGATTTGACCCGAGCTGAGGAACAGGCCAACAGTTGGGTTTTTTAGCTTCCCTGATATGTCTCTAGGGGGAACCTTTTCTCTTCTGAATAGTAGGTCTGCTCCCGTAGGATTCCCTTTCAAGTGTCTGCCTAGGCTAAGAGATGCTTGTCCCTCCTGCTGCAATCCTTTGTCACACATTTCCAGCTGCCAGATGCTGTGGTTTTATTGCTGCTTTTTTGCTATAGTAGTTTGTGTGTGTGGTTGGGCTTTTTTTTTGTTTCCCCTAAGTAGCATCTTCTAGAATCAGTTGTCGGTGTGAGAGGCAGGAGCTTTCTTGCCCTCATGATTACTATGGAGAACTTAAAAGACTGACCTCAAGTGGCTGAATAGACATATCATTTTTCTTAAATCCAAATGTAATGTTAATCTCCAACATTCAGGCATTGAATCATGATTTAATAGCACTGTGGGAACTTCCTACATCGTCCCCTATTCATCATAGTTATTAGCTGCCCTTTGTTTGTGCTGCTAGTCTAGTATTTCTGTGTTCACAGTTTTCCATGAAACATGGAATTTCTCCCGAGGTATAGATACACCTCAAGCAAATTACTCATTCCTTGTGAAAAACAGTAAGTGTGCTGCAAAGCAGCTTCCCACTTTGAAGTGTGTCCTATTCTTGAAACCTCTGGGTCATGCTTCCTTTTTTCTCTTCTTTGCACTTTTTGTCCTTTCATTCCTCTCAGTGGGAGTAAACTGGGTTAACTTGAGGGTATGCAAGCACTCTCATCAAGCTGTAGTTCTCAGCCTGAACAGATATAATGCTGAGAGAAAGCAGGGATTATTGAATATTACAATTTCTTCCTTCTGTCTCATCCAAACAAATGAACAGAGTTCCCTCTTATGCCTTAAGCACTTTTTAAATTTAATATATTATTCTTGAGTAATAAAAAAATATAAGTAGACAGAAGGGCTAAGTGCCTTAATAGCTGTGCAGTGCAGCATCTTCTCACTGTGTACAGATAAGGCAGAGAGGAGACAGGTCTGTGCAGGAAGAGGAGCAAAAAGCTTTGATGTATAACCAAGGGCTTGAATGTGGAGGATTAATATAGGATGGGACACGTGGAACTTGTGCCAGATGTGCATGTGTTGGGTAGGCAGTAACTGGGTCAAGCACTGACCTTCTGTCTGGAAGGTCTGCACTCAGGGCATTGAGGTGTTCAGTATCTGGGTATTACCAATGCAAGAACAGAAGGCAGAGCACAGTCTGTGTATTAGCAATGTCATATTACAGGGCATGTGGTGACAGAATCCCAGAAATTGCCCTGGGTTCAAGAAGTACTGATTGCCTAAAGTTTTAATTTTTCTTCTACAAATTAGCTTAATGCAGTGGTGCTGACCTGACTAGGTGGCTGATTTTTGTGTGTGAAGGCTAAACTAAACCATTTCATTTACCTTTTCCAGGTATTATAGGATAGTTGGACTACCAGTGTTGCAATGGACTGTTCTAAAATCCTGCTTGCAAACTTTATTTCAATGAAGAATTGTCAGAATCTTTAAAACATGCAATGTCAGGACCCCTGCGAACTGGCCTTTGAGACAAACCTGATCTGTTTGTGCCTCTTATTGAGGTGCTGAATGTCTTCAGCACAGCTTTGTGCTGATAACCCTGTTTAAAATGCCAGACTTGGTTCCTTGGCAGCCCTGTGCTTGGCTCCACGTGGGCTGTGTTGTCCTATGGCTCCTGGCAGAATCTCTAAAAGGCAAGCTGCAGACTGCTCCTTATCTCCCAGGCATTAAAATGCCAAGAGGACCAAGGGCTATTATTCACAGACCTTTCATCTTGTGGGGGATTAAATGCCAAGTTCTGTGCTGGCAGGAGCAGTACCTGTCTGGGAAACATGGAGGGATTTGACTTTTACCTTCAGCTTCCCCTGAGCCAGCATGGTACAGCAGCTCAGATGGAGTTTCTGTGCCTTGGGTGCTGTCACATCTCTAGTTTAACCTGGTTTGATCTTTCAGTAACCCCAACAGGCATAGAAACACCCAAAGGATGACACTGTGAGGTGATTTCCCTTAGCTCACTTAGCAAGTGGCCATTCAGGAGTTAGCATAAATTACCATGTAACACAAGTGAGATGTGAGCCTGGCATTGTCTTCTGAAATTCCCATGTTCTAGTTAAAAATATTTCTTTCTCCTAGATCTTGTCACTATGAAAGCTGTGAGAATCCTTCTAATTAACACCCTTTGAGTCCTGCATGAACCAGGAGGAGGGAAGGAGGTATCCAATCTCCTTTGCCTGCTTTTATACCTTACTTGTGCTGTAGGCAAGCCTGTCAGTACTCTCCTACATTGACCTGGCCTGTTTCAGGATACAGCTGTTGCTCTTCACCCTCTAACCTGGGACTGTGGTCCAAACCAAACTCATGTGCTTTGCCACTGAGGCTTACTGGAACTGCCTGGTTGGATAAACAGCACTCAGTCACCCTAGGACTGTATTTTGTAATGTTGGACAGCAGCAGATGTTTCAAAGGATAGTATGTGCGAGTTGTGCTGAACAAGTTTTAACAACCTTTCCTTCTGGGCAATTTTGTTCTTGACCCATTTAAATTAATTACTTGCATTACTATTATCATCATTAAAAATGGAAGTACAAATACTTGATCCTCCCGGTGCTGTACAAACACTGTGCACTATTCTTTTGGCATTCTTTTTTTTCCTAAAGTGTAAGAGTTTATATCTCTAACTTTTAAAAACTATTTAATGTAACCACCCTTCATCTTCCATATAAATGTTTAATTTTTTTTGTTTTAATCTCAGCTTTCAATCCCAGTATTTTCTGGTAATGAGAACCATTATAATTTAATTCTCCATAGCACATAATTTCTTTTTATGGTTCCTGAATTAATTGCCTTTTGTTTTCATTAAGTACCATCTGTCTTTGTGTTCTCAGCCATGAGAGGAAATAAGGGGCCTGGCTTTATATTCTCTGTTATGCATTATTCTAGACATAGTTCCTTTCCTAAGACTGTGGCTTCTCTGTCTCTCTTCAATCCAAACTGTCTAGGTGTCTGATAATATGCTGACTGTTTCTGTGTGTCTTCTCTTTCTGATGGATCTTAAAACTTTGGTAAACAACTGAATGCAGTTTGCCAGGGGAGGCTGTATCCCCTGGTGATTATTTGAGTACAGTTTTTTATAGCAGGCAATTGTGTAAGTGATTTCAGTGCTGTGTCTGTATGCTGGAGCTAGTTTAAACTTGCTAGTGTGGTCTTGGTGGCAGCCTTGCTTCAAGGGGATGAAAACCCACTGAGGTTAGCTCCTCATGTCTCAGGTAGGTGCAGCAGTCCCACTGAGCTCACAGAAATTGCTGTAGGTCTGTCTGGGGAGCTCTGTGCAGATCTTTCCCTGTGCTGACATACACGGAGGGCTGAGACATTCCACCTTCACAGCATTAGTGCTTTGGATAAGGCTAATGCATGTGCACTTGTTCCAGGAGCTGAGAGCTCACTCAGTGTTGCTGGTGGCTGCACTGTGCCTCGTGGATGCTCTGAGAGAACTTTGCATGGCAGAATGGCACATTGTGGTTGTGTGAGAAAGAGAACATCACTGTGGCCAGGAGCATTGGCAGGAGTAGAAACATGGCTATGGTAAGGATCTAAGGAGCAGCTCTTGGTGCTGCTCCTATCCTTCTTTGAGAGAATACTGCAATCCTCCAGAGGCTGCCCCAGTGCTCCAAAGGCTGCCCCAGTACTGGGGTCTTCCTGACCTGCAGTGCCTGCAGTGGTACTTTCTCTAACCTGTTCACTTTGGCTACCTTGGCTACCTGAAGCTGGATTAAAGATTTATCACTTTCTTGTGGCTGAACACTGTTCTTATGATTTCTGTGAATTATGGTATAAGCTATAATTAATCAGGCAGCTTAAGCTAAGTTTATTAACCTGGACATGATGTCAATTATCCTTGTAATCTCTGTAAAACTGTAGCAGAAAATAACAGATCAGTTTCTCTAAGGACTGGAGGCATTGGTGAGGAACAAGCAAAGTGGGCATTTGCTATCTCAGGGGTAACAGAGGTAGATCTGCCTTTTGTCTGTCTTCCTTTTTTTTCTGAAGCCTGTATCCTGAAGTCTTTCCACTCCAAAAAAGCTGCAGTGATTCACTGACCACTTGAAAAGTGGCTTTGATGTGTATATTTGGCAATCAGATGAAAACTTCGGAGAGATGAAACTACACTGTGGTATTTAACACTCTCCTGATAGAGTCACTGGGAGTTTCTTACAGTTAGAGAGAACAGAATCACCTCTGGTGGTAACCAAGTTGGGACTACTCCTTGTAGAACAAGGCACTGTGACCTGGACTAATGAACATGTCCTGGGCTGCGTTTTCCCTTGTTTGGAAAAATATTTAATTTTCCACATCAGAAACTTGTTTGTGTAGTAGCCTGCTATTAAATCCTTTTCTACTAAGGGCTGAGTACCTCTGAAATCAGTCAAGTGCCAAAGCTGTTATGTCCCTGGATCACCACCAATGGCTCACAAGGTACACTAATAAATGGATTATACTGTGACTGTGTGGGGCTCTGTCTTATTTTTAATAAAGGAATCTGTTCCAAGGGCAGATTTTAGGGTTTTTTTCAGCAATGAGTTAATTAAATTTTTTTATTAACATTATTTTTTACAAGTCTGCCAAATGTCATTTTGTATTAAAGCACTTGACCACTGCCTTCCTATGGTGAAAAGGCTGGGGATGAATGTATGGCATGAGCTTACTTGTTTCAGATGGGCTACTCTTAAGACATCTTTGGATTTTGAAACTGAAATATGAATGAGGAGAAAGCTGAGCTTTACTTCATGTTGTTTTCTAACTAGGACAGCTACCATATTCATTGAGAGAGAGGAAGAAGGGCATTCAGGTACCACCATTCATATAAAAAATTCTTTCTTGGGTACAGTTTCCTCTTTCTAGTGGAAGGAGACAGGATACTGTTCAAATTGCCTTGGTTTGCTGGGCTGAGTCCTGTGCTGCTCTTAAACTGGCCTTTTTAGAATGGGTTCCTGGCATTGGTAGGGGTTTCTATGGAATTCTGTTCATGTGCAAAAGGGAAAAGAGGAAGCAGAGCCAGAAAAATAGGGATGGTCCAGCTGGAGTAATTTATGTTTAAAAAACCTTTGGATTTAAGATATGCTGGTGGAGGACAGGTGTAGGACAGACAAATTCAAACAAATTGGTGAAACCCCAGTGCACCACTTGATCTTCTCCTCCCTGCTTTTCAAATCTCACGCATTCTACCAGAAATAAAAGGCACTGTTCTCTTTGCAGATTTTCCAAACTAGCCTGTCACCTGAAAGGAAGAACCAACTTCTTTGGATCAGCTTTACTAATGAGAGGCTGTGTCGCTCTGTCAGCTAAGCACAAGGCCTTGTTTCTCCTATCCCTTTATATCTGCAGTGGCTTTCATGCACACATCAGGGCAGCTGAGGCTGAGATGGGAACAGGGGGAACTCACTGCTGTTCAGTTGCTGCCCAACAGAAGAAACAAGCTGGCAGGAACTGCCACTTCTGTCACTTTCTTCTTGGAAACAGGACAGAACCACTTCAAACAACAACAAAACCCTGTTCTTTGCAATTTAACTAATCTGCTCTGTGCAAACCAGAGCTGTATGAGAAGAACATGTGCTTCTAAAGGTTAGTTCCTTGCTCTTTCTCCCCCTCCCCACTCACACGTACAGGCTTGCTGCAGGTAAAGTAGGGTTATAACCTCTGATTGCGGGAATCTAAAACCAAACATACCAAAGGAAAACTCCTTTGCTTCAGGTTTACTATTTTGTTATCTCTTGCAAGACTAAGAAGCAGATTCTGTTATTCAGCACAATTATACTGAAGTCTCAACAGAAAGCCTCTTAACTCCCCACAGCTAGGTTAATTAAGACTTGAGAAATCTTTACTTTCCTGCAAGGCTTCAAGTTACATGGGTTTAACAATTTGGTTGAACTGATGCAACTTTGTGGTTGAAACTTAGGGATGATGCTCTATTTTAATCAGATGCCTCTGTTTAGATGAGTCAGGAGTGACCACACACAAGATTCCTGAAGAAATAAGCAAAGAGCATGCCACTAAACTCCTACTGCTATTACATTTAACCATCCGAAATAAATACAGTTTGCTAAATTTAACACTAAAGGTGAAGACAGAATTACACAAATTTAGTTACCTTCCCCCAAGAAGATATGTGAAATAATTATATTGAGGAATGCATTAAAGTTTTGGATAGGAAGTTTTATAGGATCTTGTCACAGCACTTTGCAGGAACATGGCTGAAAATGAAGATCTGACTAAAATAGCTGGTAGCCTTTGCGGCAGTGCACAAAACAGCCACAGTACCTGCTAAGGGTTGGTCACCTGGCTAGAGAAGAGAGATGAAAATAGAAGCAGCAGATTTAATCTGAGAATCTCTAAGTCTCATAAAGGAGGATCCTGTTGAAAGAGCTTGCCTCCAGGGATATGAGATCTGCAGGTAGAATGGGTGAACACTCTTTACCAATAAGCATTCAGATAATTTTAAGGCTTGACTGATTTTACAGAGTACTGTGCAATAAATCCTACTTGCTCAAGTCAACAGGTCTAGGGAATTATTTTTCCCCCTCACTTATTACAGAAAAAGAAAAGTGACTGAGGTGTTGTCTCTGTATCTAGCAGTCCAGGTAGTTTTCAGTCATCATGACATAATACCATGGCATCATATCTTTGTTAGTGCCTCCTCTATCTTATACAAAAGAGGCCAGTTAAATATATGGAACTGGAACAGCACTGACCCTTAGCCACACCCATGGGCACAAAACTTGTCAGGTGTGTTTTCTTAAACAAAGCGTTGCTGTGTGGTTGTAGCAACCACACTATTTGTAAGAGAGAAGCTTATCTTAGATTGACAATTTAATTGATGATTGAACTTCCCATTGGGATCTGATGAGAGGTAGCATGAACTCAATTTTTAAAATAAAACCCCTCACATCTGTAACTCCATGGTTAGATTATTTTTGTAGGGGAAGGCTGTAGAGAATACATCCCTTTTTTACTGTCTATAATATTGTACACAGTTGTTCTTGCATTTTAGAATCACGTTTTCTTGGCAATCTTTCATCCCTATGCTTAAGTACTAATGTACCTGTTATTCAGAGTTTCATCTGAAGGAGCAGGTTCCATAGCATGGGGAAAGCTTCTGTTCCTGAAGATATGAGAAGCACATAAACACAGCAGAGCATTACTTCACTTAGCCAAGATGTGCTTGCATACATTGCAGAGCAGTGCATGTGGCCTTGACATGAACAAATGGGCTTCCTATATTCCCCAACAGTTATCCTTCACTTACCAGCTGACTGCACCCTCAGAAACAAATACAGAAACCTTTCTTCTGCAGCAAAGGTGTTTTAAGGGTCAGCTATTGCAGCACTTATTATTTTTAATTGCCAGTTTTGATTTCTAAAATTGTAGATTGCTAGAGAAGGAGTGTCACATTTATCAATTTTCCTTGATTATTTTTTGGTGAACTGAAAATAAACCAAGAACTATGTTTTGCCTGCATCAAAAGAGTAATCTTGGAGTACTTTCAATGGTATAACTTTGCTAGTTAGAGTAGTACACTCTCTAGACAAACTGAGTTATCAATTGCTGAGTTTCCATAAAGGATGTATCTAACCTGCTCTCTGGACAAAGGAGAGAGCTATTTTACTGCTTTCACAATCTTTTCACACTGGCTAAGGAAACGTCCAAATGTGATACTGACAGAAAAAAGAGGACTTGCAGTGTAATAGTTGTTTTCTTCCCCTCTGCAAAATGGAGAACATTTCAGTTCCCTTTAGCTTGGTGCTTCTATCTGTGAATGCATAGTGCATATTAGACCCTGCCAGACTGTCAGCTTTGGTAATGGCAGAAGTGTGAAAAAAAAAAACAAATGCTCCTGCAGGTTAGTGTGAAAGGAAGAGGAAAATATATTTGTATCCTGTGAAATACAAGATGCCAGACAACATATGCTCAGTAATTCTTGCAGGCAATATTATCTGTAAATGCCATCTTCTCTTTCTGAAGAGTAACAGTTACGTTCCTACATGAGGTCTTAGCCATAATTGTTGTCTCCTGCTGTATAACAGCAATTTTAGCAGCTGTTGCACAGTGTTTCCCTACTGACTCTATTTTCCATGTGTGTATGTATGTACGTACCAGTCACTTATCTCACAAATGGTGAATTTAGTTTTGAATAAGGCTTTTCTCAGGTATGTGTTCATATTCTCCAAGATGCCAGAGACAGCACCTGGGACAACATCAGTTTAAAGTCTTCTGTGGCAAGGATTAGTCAAAAATTGGAAAATGTTTAATCCAAATGGGGGAAATTGAGTTTGCAATACCTCAGAACAGCTTTAAAAATCCTCTTCAGACCCTCCCCAAAATCCCCAGAATTCTCCACAAAATCCCCCCAAGCCCCCTCGCATTCTGAGGCAATTAAGGGGGGTGGGGTCTGGTGATACCCCTCCCCTTCTTTGAGGTGGCCCCGCCCTCTTTCCCATTTCCCCGCCCCTCCCCCAATTCTGAGCCCCTCCCTCCAATTTCAGGCCCCTCCCCCTCCCTGTCCCCTCAATGTCCATGCTGTCCCCTCCATGCTGTCCCCGTCCCCTCGGTGTCCCCGCTGTCCCCTCAGTGTCCCCACCATGTCACCCCTGTCCCCACAGGGTCCCAACCACGTGCTGTCGGAGCAGCGCTTGGAGCAGCGGCACCTGCTCAGCACCATTGGCTTGGCCACGCTGCTGGACAGCGACCTGCTCAAGATCAACCAGCTCAAGGTGGGACCTCGGGTCACCCCTGGTGTCACCCCTGGTGTCACCCCTGGTGTCACCATGTCCCTGTGTCCCATCCCCACCCCGGTGACACATCCCCCTGTCCCCGTGTCCCCTGTGTTGTCTCCACCCTTGGTAACACATCCCTGTGTCCCCATGTCCTGGTGTCCCATCTCCACCCTGGTGACACATCCCCATGTCCCCTCCTTGTGCTGTCTCCACGTGTTGTCCTCACCCCTGGTGACCTGTCCCCTTGTCCCCGTGTGCTGTCCTCACCCTGGTGACACATCCCTGTGTACCCGTGTCCCATCCCCATCCTGGTGACCTGTCCCCATGTGCTGTCCCCCTGTCCCCACCCCAGTCCCCCAGTCACCTGTCCCCATGTCCCATCCTCATCCTGGTGACACATCCCTGTGTCCCCATGTCCCCCTGTCCCGGTGTCCCCACCCTAGTGACATGTCCCCATGTCCCATCCTCACCCTGGTGACACATCCGTGTCCCCATGTCCCATCCCCACCCCAGTGACCTGTCCCCCTGTCCCCATGTCCCACCCTGGTGACACATTCCTGTGTCCCCATGTCCCCTGTCTCCATGTCCCGGTGTCCCCACCCCAGTGACCTGTCCCCATGTCCCACCCTGGTGACACATCCGTGTCCCTGCAGTTCCGGAAGAAGCGGCTCTGCTTCGGCCGCAGCCGCATCCACGAGTGGGGCCTGTTCGCCATGGAGCCGATCGCGGCCGATGAGATGGTGATCGAGTAGGTGGGGCAGAACATCCGGCAGGTACGTGTCACCCAGTGTCCCCTTGGTGTCCCCAGAGCCCCCCAGTGTCCCCTCAATGTCCCCATGGTGTCCCCAGGTGGTGGCGGGCATGCGTGAGAAGCGCTACGCCCAGGAGGGCATCGGCAGCAGTTACCTGTTCCGCGACAGGTAACTGTCCATGACAGTTTTTGTAGGGGAAGGCTGTAGAGAATACATACCATTTTACTGTCTATAATATTGTACACAGTTGTTCTTGCATTTTAGAATCGCCTTTTCTTGGCAATCTTTCATCCCTATGCTTAAGTCCTAACGTACCTGTTATTTATATTTTGAAAGACTTTACTGCTAAGAAGCAGCAATAGTGCAAATTTTGGTATGATGAGTTTCATCTGAAGGAGCAGGTTCCATAGCTGTTCCATGACACCATCATCGACGCCACCAAGTGCGGCAACCTGGTGCGCTTCATCAACCACTGCTGCACGGTGAGCAAACCAGGGCTAAACCGGGCTTAAACTGGACTAAACCAGGGCTAAACGAGGCTAAACCAGGGCTAAACGAGGCTCGAGGCTAACCCAAAGCTAAACCAGGTTCAATGGTGTTAGTTATCATTCATCAACCACTGCTGCATGGTGAGGGTACCCGGAGGGGTTTTAGGGCATTGGGGCATTTCTCAGAGCACCTGGAGGGGTTTTTAGGAGCATTGAGGGTACTTGGAAGGTTTTTATGGCTATTAAGGGTACCTGGAGGGGTTTTCAGGGCTATGGAGTGTATCTGGAGGGGTTTTAGGGCATTGTGGCATTTCTCAGGGTACCTGGAGGGGTTTTTAGGTCTGGATCATTTCTCAGGGTACCTGGAGGGGTTTTTTAGGTCTGGATCATTTCTCAGGGTACCTGGAGGGGTTTTTTAGGTCTGGATCATTTCTCAGGGTACCTGAAGGGGTTTTTTAGGTCTGGATCATTTCTGTGGGTACCTGGAGGGGTTTTAGGGCATTGGGGCATTTCTCAGGGTACCTGGAGGGTTGTTTTAGGACCAGGCCGTTTCTGGGGCTCTGTATTGCAGGGGGAGTACAGGGTGAGCTCTCTCCTCCTTGCTGTGAGACCTGGGCTGGCAGGGATGACACAGTGACCTCGGCCAGCCAATGCTGCCTGTGCCATCACCTGGCACTGACGTGTTTCATGAAAATCCTTTCGCTGGGATTTTTCTCCTGAGAAGCCTCAGAACAGAAATGGGACCAATAACAATCTGCTGGCTGTGGAGTGTGGGCTGGAGATGGTTAGCAACAGGGGCATCTTGGATTGGGCTCCTGTGCATTGTTTCTACTTGATGACCAGTCATGGTCCAGTCATGTTGGGGCTCTGAGCAGTCCCAGGTTTTTATTATTCATTCCTTTCCAGCTTTCTGATGTCTCCTTGCTCTTTTAGTATCGTTCTAATAACCCATTTTCTTTTAATATAATAGAGATCATAAAATAATAAATCAGCCTTCTGATAGGTGGAGTCAAGATTCTCATCTCTTCCCTCGTTCTGGAGACCCTCAAACACCACCACAATCACTGGCTTGGGCTGTTCTGGGCAGCACCAAATAAAAGAAAGAATTTTAAAAAAAGAAAAATTAAAAATAAAAAAAAAAAGAAAAAATTCACAAAATAAATTTCATTGTTTAAATTTTTTTCAATTATTTGTAATTAAACCCGTAAAGTGCTGCGAAATGCCGTAAAGTGCCGTAAAAGTTCCATAAAAAGAAGTGCCGTAAAGCACGACTGTCGTAGTTATGGCCGTAAAGCGTGACTGTCCTAAAACGGCCGTAAAGCGCGACTGTCGTAAAAGGTGCTGTAAAAGCGCAACTGTCGTAATTACGGCCGTAAAGAGCGACTGTCGTAAATATGGCCGTAAAATGGCAGTACCCTGCTGCCCCGCCCCCTACCCTTTGCGGCCTCGCCCTCAGTCCCCTCCTACCGCTCCCACCCATGCTGTTGGTTGCCGCTGCACCGCCCCCCGCGGTGCCGCCCCCCTTTACCTCTTCACTCCTTGGACACAATGCATTTAATTTCTTTTTTCTTGAATATACTCTTCAAATTTTCAGCTGCATTTTTTTATTCTTTTCCAAACGCTTTTCTCTCACTTGGGAAACACCTTTCCTGAGGTGAAACCCTCCTTTAATGCAACACTGCACCAAATATTACAATGCCTTTGTGTATCCTTGCTTTCTCACCTGGCAGAGATTCTCTGCAATGCCCTTGACTCAGAGCGCTGTTGATGTAACCCTCCAGAATTCCCATTATCAGGCAGGTGTGTCTCTCTCCTGAATTACTGCTGGTGTGGCACTATCAGGTTCTTTGGCAGCACAGATTTGATCGAGTCAGGCATCAGCACAGGACAACTTTGGTGTAGGATTAGGCAGCACAGGAGCCAGAACCTGGCATGCTGTGCTGTGGCACATTGCCTCCAGCTGCCTCTCTGCGCAGTGCCCCTGGGATGTCTGCCTGGGTAGCTACTGAAGGACCTGACATTTCACTGAGTGACCTCTTACAGCTGATGGACACTGCAGCAATGCATCTTTGTGTTCAAAACCTTGAATTGGAAGCATTACCTTTGTAAGGACAAACTATGCAGGAAGCTTCCTTTAAGATCACAGGCGCATTGCTTAGGACCCTCTGTGAAAACTCATCAATTAATATAATTTTTTTTGATCACGGACTACAGTGAGAGGAGGAAGATAGTGAATGTTCCCAGATGCATTTCAGTTTCTCCCAGCTCTACATTTACTATTTCTTAGCATGTTATTCTTTTTATTGTTATGTTTATATTATTATTATTATTTCCCCATCATTTGCTTTTCCCCTCTGTGCAAACACAGGAAGGGAGGTGTAGGTCCAACTGTTTGGTTGACATGTACTCTAAGAGCAAATTTGTCCTTTGGTACTTAACCAGTCAACTCTCTCAATGGGGAAATGAACTAGAACTCCAAGAAACAGAATTATAGAAAAAAAAAAATAAAAGAGCATCACTGCTATTTTCCGAGTGGGTAGGATAGGAGGACCTTAGCTAGCGAATGCAATTCCTCACAGACCTGGCACATGAGTTATCTCCTCTGTTCGAGTTTTGGAGCTGTTCAGACTCGAGCAGTTCCTCAGACCCTCCTTCCCTTCGGCCTCTGACTGCGAGGGGCTCTCGGCCGAAAGAAAGCGTTCACTGCACTTGAACGGGACTTATTCGAGCCATGGTCTCATTTTATTTCCTTTTTCCTCCTTGATCTCCTTTACTGTTGTTTTTTTCTTTAAAAGAAAAAATTGTTACTGAGAACTTGTATATGTCTTTCATCTTCAATCAGTTGATCACACCTTAGTGATTTCTACCTCACGCACTCATCTTCGCTGCGTTCCGGGGCAACTCCCGCATTTTAGCACAACGAGCGCCCTCCCGTTGTCCACGGCGGCGCGGGCAGGCGCACCACACGGGCCTTTGCTTTGTTCCGGCCCCTGCAAGGGCCCCGCTGGGCGTTTGGCAGCGGCAGGCGCCGGCCGAGCCCCGTCCCGTCCCGGGGCCCGCAGGCTCCTTCCCCGGCCCGCCCGGCATGCCCCGCTCGGCGGAAGCCGGAAGCGCGGCGGCGGAAGCGGCGCTCAGCTGGCGGGGGGTGTCGCAGGTGAAGCTGGGAAGCGCGGAGCCATCTTGGTGCCCGCGCCGGGCAGGGACGGGACCCGCCGGGGCCGCGAACCGCCGGGGCCGCGCCGGGCTCGGGGGCGTCCAGCAGGGCCCGCCGGCCATGGCCTCATAGAGACACCGCGGGGCCACCGCGACCGGAGCGGCGACGGGCTGCCCCCACCCTGCCCGCCGGGACCAGCGGCGGGCGCTCCCCGCCGGCCGCCGCCCGCGCCCCCGTGAGGCCGGAGCCGCCGCCTGCCCGCCCGCGCCGCTGCCGGTGCCGGCGCCCGTGACGAGCAGCCGGGAGGTCGCGCCGCCCCTCCGCGGGCGCTCCGGCCCCAGCGGGCTGTTTTTAAGCCCCCGGAGCGGGAGGGAAGTTGTTCCCCCGCAGCCCCCGCCGGTGCCCCTGCCCTCCCTCCCCCGGTTCCTGCGCCGGGAGTGAGACAAGCACAAGCTCAGGGAGACCCGGCCCTGCGCACGGACACCGGCGGCCCCCCCACCCCGCGGGAGCCCCGGAGGCGGAAGCCGGCCCCTTCCCTCGTCCTGCAGCTCCGGGAGCCTTCGGACCCTCCGTGTGCCCGGCACGCACCTGTCCCGCCTGGAGGCAGCTCTCATGGACTGACCAGCCCCCTCCGCCTCAAGTACATTCTGTGGACATAAGCATTTTTTAACTTTTTAAAGAACTTTTTTGTTTCCCCCCCATGGAATTTTTACCAGCTGTCTCTTAGTTATTTCCTGCTTCTCTCATCTCAGCCAGCGCTGACTTTGTTTTTTCCTGGTACTGTAGTATGGGGATCAAATCAAAACCGAGATTTTAAGTGTTGCAAGAGCCCTCAAGTCCATTCACCTGTTAAAAGTGAGCAGTGCTGTTCCTGTCTTTCTTCTTTTTCCCCACGTCGCCTGTCGGATGTGATGGAACTCATGTTCGCAGAGTGGGAGGACGGGGAGAGGTTTTCATTTGAAGACTCCGATCGCTTTGAGGAAGACTCTCTTTGTTCCTTCATCTCTGAGGCGGAGAGCCTTTGCCAGAACTGGAGAGGATGGAGGAAGCAATCGGCTGGACCCAATTCCCCCACGGTCAAAATGAAAGGTGAGGTCACCCGGTTTAATTGGGATACTCTTTGGATTCGTGGAAGTTGTGGGGCATCGGGGGGTGGTAGGTGAAGAGATCTGCAGAAGGAAATTCAGAGTGGTAGAGAGAGCTCCTGTGTATAATTCATTGTCGGGATAATTTTTGTGCAAAGATTGAAACTGTGAGTTCACCGGGGTTCTTAAGGCAATGCTGTCTTTTAGGTGAGTTGTCACTGCGTGCACTCGTAGTATTGTGATGCTGCTCTTCTGAGTAGACTCTGTGGGATTGCCCTTGGAAATCTGAAAGCTGTTTTCTATAAACAAGCTGCAGACTTGGCTGGGAGTAACTGCATAGGTTCCCACAGGCTTTGATTGAAGTCCACTAAGGTTTCATAGAGGTTTTTGTTACTTCCATCAAGCTACTCATGTAAAGCCATGTAAGCCATCATTGTACAGAGCAGTCCATTTTCCTTGTCTGATTCTTGGCATTTCCTCTTTTCTAGTAAATTAGCTCTTTCTTTTGCAATAGTGGAGCAGGAGGGCCTTACCACTGCCACAAAGAAGTCGGCAAACAGCAGTGTGCCTGCTTCAAGAGTTGTCTTATTTCCTTTCTGCTGATAGTAATTTATGTTTAATTGCAGACAGCAAAATAGGCAACATTAGCAAATGAATTTTATTTTTAATTAGCATATAGCTCTTAGCTCTTTGCTTTTTTTTTTTTTTCTTTTTAAAAAAACTTGATTTCTCTATTATTCTACTGCATCATGACCCTGGAATTCAGGTGATTTTTGCACTGAGCCAGACACACAGTTAACTGAAATTATACAAACTTTTTTTACTTTTCTTTTTATCTCCCGTTTCTTCAGGCCAGTGTCAGTACTTTTCCTGATCTTTAACCATCACCTGCCTCATTGATATCTCCCTATCTGGAACTGTAAAACTTTATTCTCTTCTGAATATTGCCCTTACATGAACAGGAAATATAATTTATATTGAATTGAATTGGAATCTGGCCATGTTGTGCTATGGACAAATGTTCAGTTTTTGCTGGTTTAGTACCATAAAGTACACTTTGCATTAACCATAGGCTTTCCAGAGCAGATTAAGTTTTAAATTCTACTGCTGTAAAGAAGGGGAACTGTGTTGGCATTTGTAAAATCTGTGAGTCCTGAGATGCAGAAGCAAGCATTGTGCATGGGGCAAAGCATATACATATATATTTATTTCATGTTTTGCATTAAGTCTTGTTGAACGTGTTATCTTGCTAGAAAGGAGCTGAATTTTTAAAAACATACTGGTGTGGAAATAAAGACATCTTTAGTTTGGCATATTGGTTTGCATGGCTCTGCAAGTCAGACTAGTGTTTGCAAAGGTGATTTTTTTTTTTCAACTTCTAGATGCTTTTAGCCAACTTTTCTCCACTGGTTCAGTGTATGAATGAGTGCTCTTCTGGGTCTTGACCTAGTTCCTTGAGCTGTCTTGACCGAATTAAATCAAGCAGCAGTTGCTCTCTCTGCTGACACCCACTTGTTGCATTAAAAGATACTTTAGTAGATGGTGCATGTTTGCAATCTTCAGGCTCTTTTCTGACATGTAAGACACAATAGCTAGCATTGCTGTGATAATTGTAATTATTTACGTGATATTGAGATGTTGCTTTTCTGCAGACTTGCATAGGCAAAGCTTTTATTGCTTGTACTTGGTTCATATATTTCAGATCCATATATTTCAGCAATATATGTATTGCCTCCTTTATTAGACACCTAATGCCTTTGTATGAGAATCTTATTTTAACAGGAGGGACATTTTGAGAGGATACTGTTGCCTCCTTTAAGGCCCTTACTGGCAATTGCCAGGCTCTGGTCAGAGTTATTTTTAGAAGAACGTGAATGTGGATTTGTGGCCTAAATAATTATTTATTCACGCTGTGAAGTCACATATGATACTACCATTGTGGAACACTTGCAGGTGCTTTACTGTACACAGTTGTGTTGCCAGAAAGTCTGGTCTGACGTGAGATCTGTCATTGTCTGGAATTTCCTTGGATATCAGAACTCCTGTACCAGTTTTGTAGTTTTTAATACCTCTTCTTGACTCTGTTTTTGAGTCAGAAAACACAGAACTTGCTGGGTCCTGAGGTTGTTGCTTGTAGTGAGTCATTTCAAATGTGATAATTCAAAATTGAGCTGTGTGTTTTAATTTCCACAGTTTGCCATTTTACTGTTGCCTATGAAAACAAAAAGTGAGGTTAGACACTAGGTTAGTCTACAGAACTATATTCTGTTACTCTTTTCCTCCAATTTGGAGCTTAGCCTGTATTTTGGTGTGGAATTAGTCAGACAAGTTATGTAATAGAAAGGATTTCTAGCTTTTTCAATTGTTTTCAGTTTGTCCTTCTAAGTGTCTAGTTCTTCTTTAATTGGTTCAAAGAGAATCCCCCTAAGACTGATGGAGGAGCTGTTGGCTGTCTCTTAAACAAACTAACTACCTGCACAGAGGTAGTTATGGCTTTCTTACTTTTTGCAAGTTTTTATTTTCTTCTTGGGTATCTTTAATATTACTGTCATGCTTATTGGAAATTTCCTAATAAGGCTTGGGTTGCAAATATACACAGTATTCACTACAGAGGGTTGCCAAAAAGGTGAGTTATTCACTTTTCTGTGAATCACCCCATTGGTTTGCTAGAAGATGATGGAAGGGGGAGAGAAATGCTTGAGTTTCTCTAATATGACCCTTGGAGCTGATTTCTTTATAAAATCAGGTATCTTGAGTAGTTATATCAGAAAAATAGAATTGTAATTGGTTGATTTTTCTTACATTTAATTTCTGCTATGGTAAAGTCCTCTTGCACTCTTCCTATACTGCACTCTTGAAAGGAATTTTCTCCTTATGTGTAGAATTGCCAGTGTGGAGAAGGAATGCATTGTGTCCACTTCATGAATGCCCTTAGATTTCAAAACTACTCTTAATCTCCACTGATTCACCTGCACTGAAATCCTGGAGGAAACCTGTCAGTTTTGGGAGTACTGGGAGTCCTGTGATGATTTGGAATGTTTTTTTTTACAAATGCCTTGTTCTCTTGTTTGCCTTGATTGCTTGCTTTACCCCTTGTGTTTTTAGTTTTGAGTGGTGTAATGCTTCTGACTGATATTTGGCCAGTCATTTCCTGTATACATCATTGATTGCACACACAGACAGAGCATTCTGCTCTGAAGTTGAGGTGAATGGATGTTTGAAGGTACAGCGTCCTTGCAGTGTGTTCAGAACTATCTGGTTCTTCTCTTGTGGAGATACAAACTATCTGCAACTCCAACTCTTTTCCTTAGATATCAAATTACATTCCACCAATTTGTTACCCTCTACTAACAAATGTACCCACCTGCCTTTTCTGCCCTTTTCTGGACAAGTCTGTTCTTTCCCAGGAGCCATTATGATCCTCTCATGCCTTTCTCACTTTAAAGCAGTTGTATTTTTCATTGGTAATTGAAGTAAGTGTAGTCTTTCTGCAAATGTTTAAACATCTAATGTTATCTTCACATAAATATTTTTGTGATAGAATTTGTAAGAATAAGAGTTCAAGTACACTCATTATCTCTTCAAACCCACTGTGCCTTTGTTTCTTCCTGAAAGCTTCAAAGCTCTTTCCCACCCTTAGTCCTTTGTTTCACGGTTTCTGAAGCATAAATATTTACCAAACATTTAGGAAGCTGGCATTAATACTTTAGGATTGTTAAATAGTGTCTTCACAGTATATTTACTCATTTTATATTTATTCATTCATGGTGGATTTGGTTGGAAGTGTGCTGAAGAGTTGTGTTGAATCTGTATTCAGTAGGCAGCTAGTGAGAAAACTTGACTTTTTTCCTTTCCTTTCCTTTACTGTAAATTTGAATTATTGTGTGCTGTATTGCAGAACCCCCTCAGACTTGATTAAGAAATTATGCAGATAGTGCTCTCTTGGAAAATATTCTCATTATCCAGCTGCAGACAGTTTTTGTTCTTTCAAACTGTTAGGAGCACCCACATTGTGAAGTTTTGGGCACAGTGCCTCAAAACTACAAGCTGTATAGAGAAAATCATTGGCAGGGATTATACAGAGCTTGAGGTGAAGGTATGATCAGTTCAGAGAGCAGAGTCTGAGCAGTGCCTGTGCTGGTAAAATAACAGTGACTGATTTTCATTATTTATATAGGAAAAGAATAAATGGTATAGAGAGCACTCTTTCTTCCTGAGGATTGCTAAGAAATCTAGAAGTCAACCTCTGTTTTGCAGTCTTTTAAACAAACGCACAAAGCCTCTCTTCTCTCCCTGCCCCAGCAGTACCTCTGAGGGAAGAGAAATCGACGTTGGTGATTTGAACAGTCCCTTACGCCAGTTACAAGCCAGGAGCAAAGAGCATCTCCTCTTTCATTTTCTGTGTTCTAGGTAATATACAGTACTTTGTTCCAGAGGAAAAAAAGGAATGTACAGTTTCAAAAGATCTTTACATACTTTAATGAACTCTGGAGTAAATGTTTGTCTATTTAGAATATCAATAATTGATTTGGAAGCTTTTGTTTGTTTGTTTTTGTATAAGAAACTTAACAAGGAGTCAAAACCTGTTTATTCTTTGGTTCCTAAAGTTGAATAATGTCTTTAAAATTTCATTGCTCCTTTTAGACCTACAGCTTTTTGTATTACCTATTTAAGTGTAAGAGTGTAAAGCAGTTATAAGACTAATATAAAATAGTGTCATGGCTGGAAGTTATTTTTTTCAACTTTATTTTAATGCACTTTATGTGTATTAAGCACTTTTCTCCCTCTTCCTGGTTTGTAACAGCCTTCTGAACCCTCCAGAAGTAAAAGTCAAAGCACATAGGTGTCAACTAGCTAAAATATTACATTTAGAATTTTATTTTTTAAACATTGAATGGCAGTGTTGCATAATGTACAAAATACTTGAAATACTGATTCTAATTTCAAAATGACATATGACACATTTTTAAATGGCCTCCTCTGAAGCTGTGTAGTCTTGAGCAGTTAAGTGTAAGATTAGCAATCAGAAGTTTCTCATTCTTCTCATAGTTTGTGTGTTCTTTGATGCATCTTTTCTTCTTTATTTCTGGCAAGGCTGTGGGTAGTTGTGTAGCATTTTTAACAGAAAAGACTGGAAGTGATGTCTTTGACCACATTTCCCCATGTGCTTTAAACATTATGGGCAAGGCTTGTGGAAACTTTGCTGTTTTGATTATTTTTAGTTCATCTATATTTGCTTCCATACAGCTGGAAATGTACTGTCTTTGAAAAGAGTGAAACAAAGGAGCTCTGTCAGGTTGCTATATACCTATTAATTAAAATCTTCTGGAATTATGTGTTTTGAGAAAAGTGGTGCTTTGAAAAGTACTCAGTTTTAATAAAATATTTCTTCTACAATGAGTCATTATTTGTGTTTCTAGATTGCTGGAAGAAAAAAAAATAAAAATGAAGGCGTCAGTATTTACCAGTATCAATTAGGCAAAAGCTGAACATATGTAAACTGGGAAAAGCTTGAGTTGATTTTTTGTATTTACCTTAATCTCTGCTGGTGTGAGAAAAAAATTGGAAATTAAAACATTGTCTTTCCATAGAAGGAGGAAACCTGAAAAGATTGCAGGAGTGTCTTTGAACAAAATCTTAACATTCTTATTCAGCTGCTGGAAGCAGGGGGACCTGAGTATTTCTTGGTGTCTCAGTGACTGTTTAGCCTTTCTTTTGTCTTCTAGGCTGATCTTGTGACTGTGAGACATACAGTAAGGCTTTCACACTTCTTTCTCTTGTGGGATAAAAATTGGCTTGTGAGAGAAAGGGAAAGGATAAATTGATAAGATGGAGGGAGGAAGAAAAATATCTGTCCTCAGAAGAAATCCTGTCCTTTAGTGGGAGAAAAGCTGGATGCTGGAGGGGAGAAATGTAGTTGACAGAAGGAAGAAGAGGGACCTTGGAGACGAAATACAGTACAAAAAAAGAAGTCCACATTTTTTTTACAAAAATATAACTAGGTAGCATGATAAAAGAAATATTACCCAGAATTTATCTGCCAGCAGTTAGTCTTTACAGGGAGGCATCCAGGGGTACTTTTTTCTCCCAAGTTAAGACATTTATGTGGTGGCTTATTGCAGCAGTGGGCAGGTGAACACCTGGGCCACTGAGTCTGGCTTCTTCCTCTGTTCAGAGAGATGAAAAATTTTAGCAGATGGTCATTGTTCTTTGCTACCCAGAAATACTGGTAAACATGAATAATTCATTGATGGAGACCTGAACATGAAAACACCAATCTTTTAAAATTCAATTAGCCTTGCTTGTACCCCAAACCTCCCCACAGATAAACTAGTGGAAAAAGTTAAGTGTGGCTTTTCTATTCATTAGACTTGAGATCTCTAAAGATGCTGCTTTGAGCATGTCTCCCCAGTCAAAAGGAAAGAAAAAGTGACTTAAAATAAAAGTACCAAGATACCATCTAGACTCTTTCTTAGAGCCATTCATTAAAATAATGCCTGTGTGCATTAGGGCCATTCTTGATGGCATCTTGTCAGTGTGTGTGACAAAATGAGGTTCTTGGTTGAGTACAGAAAAGTTTCTGAACCTGTGAATATTGGGTATTGTATTGCCTTATGGAATCTGTCCATGTCTTGTTTCAGGTTTACTGTTCTCTGCATATGCTCCCATTTACCTTCATGTATCACCAGTTGTGATTCTTGAGACTGATTCTTCTTGTGACTGATTTTTATTTTCTTTTTAATATCCCTGTACTGGAATTCTTAGGTGGTAAAATCACATCTGTCTCATCCTTTGGATAGTGCACCAACATGAAGTCTTGTTAATCCATGCTCAAGGCTAATTGAATAGCCTAATAATGGCTTGAATGCCCAAGTTCCATGTTTTTAGGAAATGATTGCTAATGTAAAAGTACCTGGTCAGGGTTTGACATTGAAGCTTCATGGTAGTGTGTAATGAATAGGTGTACAAATGAAATTACCATTTTTCTGAGAAGCTAATACATTTGTGAAGCCTATAGGGCATCTTTTAGCAATTCTCCTGAGCTCTTTACAGTTCCTATTGCATATTGCTTGTAGTTTCATTTCTTACCTCATATTTAGGTCAGTGAATGCTGAGATGGGAGGAAGAAAGAAATGTAACTGGTAAATTTGTTTACCAGAGGTCTGGGTGAAAATACTTGTAACTTGGGCTTCTTATGCATGTCTTGCAGAGAAGGTTGTATTTGTCCTAAAATCTCTCCAAGTTTCATTGACTGCTTGCATTTACAGCAGTAGTGCATGGGGACATTTTCAGAAGATGACTGACTTTGCTTCAGTCTTGTGATGTTGGGAAGATCTTGGGAGGTATTATTCATTTGCCTTGCCAAATTCATGCACTGGACTGCAGTCAGTCAGTGCCTCACAGTTTTCAGGGGTGCTTTAGGTATTATTTTTGTGCACTGAAAATATGGGACATGCTTGTAACTAACCCTTCCTCTGCACACATTCTGTAGATGCCTTCCTGCTTCATATGTGCCTTTGTACCCAGTTTTGTTTGGCCCATTTTGTTCTCCCTGCAGGTGATGGGAGGAAATGGAAGGGAGTTTATTTCTTGTTAGAAGAGAGTCTCTCCAGCTCTTGGTTATTAACATATGATCACATGAATGCTTTACCTTGAGTGGGAGAAAATGCAGTTGCTAGGGGCTGAGAGCTCAAGGCAGGCTTGCTGGGTGCTGCCAGCTTTGGAAGCTCATGTCCAACAGGCTGGGACTGCTCTGCTGTGCCTTGGGCCTGGGGGGGACAGCCTGGAGCTGAAGGACATTGCTGACTGAGCTCTGTTACCTTGCATGAAGGTTAGATTTGGGGAGATTTTTATCAAACCAAAGGAAAAAAAAAGGAGTCAGGTAAGATTTTTTTCAAAAGAATTGAGATATCTAAGTTCTTGTATTTATGAAATAGATATTTAAACCTCTGTTGATTTCCAGTTGGTGATATTGAGAGTTGATGCCTTCTTCTAGTTCCTGACAGTTGTTTAAATTTTTTTTTACTCTAGAGGTGAGAATGCTTTTCCTTTATTCTTTTCAGATGATAACTTTCCTTTCAGCTCCCCAAAAATTGGCCTCCTGACATGCTGATACATTTAGTAAATGCACCTCTTCAGCATTTGCCAGTGCATTTGTCTGGAGGCCAAGTGATACTGTTCTGGCATTTATTTAGACACTTGAAAAAAGCTGGTTAGGAGTTAATTTTGCATGTTATACTTAAGGATGGTTACTAAGGATGGTGCTGTAGAGACCAGCACAAATAAATAGTGGAGGTTGCATGGTGTTTTGTGTGACTTCCTTTTGTGTCTGAAAACATATCAATACTTCTTGATAGAGATTGATTCTCAGCTGTGCTGAAGTCAGACTTTGATTTATATTTGTGTTCCATCATCTACAATCAGAAAAATATTTGGTCTGTGTTGGTCTTTGTAGCTTTTTTTTTGGTCATAGGCCCCTGGAGAAAATTTTGAATCCTGAGCTTTTGAAATACCTTGTGTGGGGCAGGAGTGGGAGTAAGTGGTAACACTGAGTCTTGCTTTCAGGAGGCAGGAGCTGTTTGCTGCCTGTGCTCTGAATGCACAATCCTGGTTGTACAGAATTCTTTCTGCATGGGGTGAGAGAGCAAGGAGTGACAGTGCAGGGGAAATGACTTGCCTGAAGCTAATCTGCCTCATCAGCTGTAGACTTATTTTGAATGCAAGCTGCCCAATTTGTCATGAAACCTTGGCCAGCACTGGCATGAATGCAGTGTTTTGTAGCACTGTCTGTCTTGCTTTACAAAAATCTGCTGTTTATTTTAGGATTTCTAGCAGCTGTCAGTTGCTTGCCCAGACTGCTCTTTTTATGAAATGAATAAATTTTTTTAGGGAAGGAAATGGAAAGGTTTGAAATAAGAATTTTCTTGTCTGAATTTTCTGAGGTGATTGTCAAGTTGGGAATGCTGCATTACCTGCCTAATACTGGTATCAGGGTTTTGGGATCTCAGTCATGTTAGAGTAGGTGAGAGTTGAAAAAAGGCCATAGAATATTCCAATCTCATGAACATAGCCTTGTGCAGATTTTCAGTTATTGCATAGGATTAGCAATAAAATTAGATGGAAAAAACACCTTTCTGATCTAGATTTGAGTTGTATGTTAAGAGGTCCTTACATTTTCTCAGAGCAGATGTTTTCTGTGGGTGCATTGTACACCTTTGCAACAAAATCTTGAAATATTAGTCAGAACATAGGTAAGTTGACTCTTAGGACTTCAAGGTAGTGTTGGAGAAATGTGCTGATGTTTCTGTTCTGAAGTCATGGAAATGAATAATGGATTTTTTCCCTTTCCCTCATCAAACATATTCTTTGTTACCAAATGTAACTTGTAGCTTTCTACATTTCCCTTGAACTATAGTTCTGAAGGTGTTAATAAAATGGTCTTCTTTGTAGAGATCTGGTTTCTAATATAGTAAGAATGTTGTAGTTATGATGCTTTAAGGACATAACGAAGAGAGCTTTTGTAAAAGAAGGGAAATCTGTTCTTCAGCCAGCTGACCTTCAGAGTGCAAAAAGTTTTCAGCCATGCACCTCTTTAAATTCTTAGTGTGTTAGAAATCTTAATGTTAGATTAAACAGACATCATGCATCTTCTTAGTTCTCTGGTAAGTTATTGCTTACCATTGTAAAACCTAACCAGCTTTCTTTTTTCTAGGGCTTTTTTTGACTCATGAAGTCAAGTGAAGGTGTTACCAGGAGTTGGCATGACCCTGGAATGCTTAAAGACATAACTTTAAAAGTAATGATCTAAAGATAAAATAGTTTTAAATCAGTCTAACATTAAAACAACAGGAATTGTGCTGGGTGTGGCATTCTTCCTCTGTTCATTCACCAGGTGCTCAGGTTCATTAGCAAAAGCTGTTTTGAGGTGCAGTCTCTCTGATCAGTGTTAACACTGTGGTAATGTCATTTCTCCACAGGTGAGCAAAGTTTAGTCAGTTGGTTTTCAGTTGTGGGGTTTTTTAACTCTGTATACATTCAGAGAGTGAATGTAGAAAACCATAGTGGAGTGGGTTTGTCAGAAATGTGCAGAAGGGAGCTGCAAGCCTTAGCAGATTTAGAACTACTGACGCTTGAAAAGATTCCCCACCCACACAGCCCTCTAAATCTGCAATCATTTGTGTTCTGCAAATCTGCAGGGCTTGTGTGCTAATAAAATACAAGTATTGTTTTTCTGATATTTTAATGTATATTAAGGCCTGCCTTATAGAAGGAAGTAATTATAGCTTCCTAAACTATCTTAATCTTGGAGGCAGAAGTCATGAGTCCAGGAGATGTATATGCTGTCAGCCAAGTAATATACTTCTCTCATTTTGAAGGGAAATCCAAATCCAGCAACCAAAGACAATTTGAGCCATTCAATATTTTGACTTACACATAGGAGCTGTTTGTGATGTAGTGTTAAGCAGTTTTCAAAAATTGAATTCAGATGAAATTTGACTCTGCTATGGCTTTTGCTGAAGGTAGCAGAGACTTTGTGGGTGAATTGGACACCCTCCTGTGATAAAACAGCCCTTTTTGCATTGGGTCAAAAAAACTGCCATTCTTAAAATGTTGTGGTGTCTGTAATGGCATTTGTGTAGTGCTGCAGTTTGTCAGTTAAGTGTGAAGTTTCCTACTCTGGATTGTAATCTGCCCATCTGGGATCTGTTTTTTTTTAATGGTTTGTGGCTATGAATCTCATCAGTGTTACCCATTAAATGCTAATGAAAAAATTATGTTGCTTATTCATCTTTTCAACTGTTTTATACATAAAAATGTCATTGTGTGGCTTAGGGCTGATGTAGGCCTCGCCCAAATTATTTTTGCTTTCAGCATGGTCTTACATCTCTGCATTTGCAACTCATTGACATAATTTTCAATGTCATTTTACTGCTGCAAAATGTTTATGTGATCAGACAGAGTTGCATAACTCTCGCTGAGGAAATAAGAGATATAAGAAGGTCTTGTAAACACAGATCCCATTAGGGTTTTAGTGCTTTTAGTAAGCTTATGGGGGTAGTAGCAATGGAGAAGGAGAAAGATAAAAGCAAATAAGAGGAGCAGATTTATCTGTAAATTTTAGAAAAGCCCGAATTTTTAGTTGAGAGTTCTGCACTATTTACAGGCAGTAAGAAGGCTAATATGCATATTTAATGAGTGAATTGCATAGACAGAAAAATAAAACCAAATAATCCTGCTAGTTTCTTGTTTGGTTTCTTTTTGTGAACAAATTAGTGTACCTGTGATTCAAAGTGTCTCTTGCTTTGTTCTCCAGAGTGTTTTGCTCATTTGTTGATCACTTAGTTCTCTCTATGAATATGTTTTTTGATTTTTAAAAAATGTGTGTATATAAATACTTTCATTCTTCCATGATGAGAATATCATCCTGCCATACAAGCCTCTTGGATAAAACCATATTTTTAGAGTTATTCCTGTGGCTAATTGCCTGAAATACTTGAGGGTTGCATTACAGTGTCCTGTCCTTGCTGCTTTTGCTGGATCATTTGATTAGGTGTGCTTGCTTGCCATGAGTATGTGGATATTTTAAAAGTACAGAAACATTAAGAGAAAACAAAACCAAGGGAGCCCTCAGGTCAGAATGTGGCCTCTAGTCTGTGTGCTGAGCAAGGTTGATTAACAGTAAATCAGCAGTAGGATGTGTAGCATCCTATCTCCATCACTTGATCCCTGTTCTTGTCTAACCCTCTTGATCTGTCACAGTGTGTGAAAAACTCACACAGATGAATTCCACCAAAGACTGTTGTTCTCCATTTGTTGTTGCAGCTGGCTTTGTGAGTGCTGAGGTGTTTTGCAGGGAATTTGTTTGGGGTGTGTATTATCTGAGAAACAAGTAGCTGAAACTTTATTATAGCTTGGTACAGCCAGTATTTTAGTGTCAAGAAGTTGCTTTTTTTTCTTAAGATTTATGCTGCACAAATAGTTGGGGAATGAGGAGCCTGTATCTTTGCATTAGCTTCCTTAACCTGTGAAAGAAAAGCTTCTACTTTTTAGCAATACTGTGGTTTGCTTGGTTTTTCTTACAAAGGAGCGTTGTGGGTTTTTTCCTTTTGTACAAAATGGCATGGAATTATTAATCTGAAGCAGGGGAATTGAAATCAGCTAATTGAAGACAGCTGGGAGTCAGTATTTGAATATTGCCTTGTGTCTTGTGGTTTTCAGATGCTTCATTCTGCTTGTAGTCAAGCTAGACTATGACTGGGTGCAGCTGCAGCTCCCTGTGTCCATTCAGCTGCCAGGTTCTGGTGCAGGAGGGTCTTGGTTCAGCTTCAGGGTCCTCACCCTTGGCTTGCCTGTTGGTTTTGTTCCCTTGTGTTGTGTTTGGGACAGGAAAGTGGTACCTCTTCTTGGTGCCTGCTCAGTCCTTGTGCCTGCTGGGCTGCTGTAAGAGCCCAGCATCTCCAGCTGAGCTGAAGCAGTCTGTGATGAGTGTGTTCTCTTTGAACACCACTGAGACCAGCTGTGGGGTTTGAAGAGATCATATGCAGCTGAGAGATTGATGATCTTTTGAAGAGAAATTAATCCCTAGTTCTAAATATCTGAATACTGGCCTGAAAGAGGCCATCTTGAGTCAGGTTTTCTTCATTGTCTACAGTGCTTCTTTGGGTGATCTACTCTCAGCATATGTGTAGCTGATCTGTCTTTTGCTGTATGGTATAGCTTCAGAGCTGCTCCAGCAGTTCATCTGTGAGCCTTTGCAATGGAAATTTCTCATGGTGTTCAATTTAGTTCCACTCTTCTATTCCAAATCCTCTCTCCCCTTACTTGAACCCATTTTGGTATGGGTGTTTAAAGGTAAGTAGTTCAGTTGTTTTCAGTGCTGGTTACTTCTATGTTTCCTCTCTTTCTTTCAAATTTTTAAGTTTATGTTGGTTATTTCAGTTGTGGTTTTATGTTAAGTATTTAGTTTTCTTCTGGAGCTAGGAGGTTGTGGTTCAGTACTTCCTGTGTTCCAAGTCTTACAGGCACAGAGTAGCTGAAAAATCTCTTTCACTTAGGTGGAGAACTTTTCCTCTATCTCTTTGAAAACACAGCGGTCCTGTTTGTGACTGGACCATGAACCTTAATTTAATTCACTAAGTCTGATTTACTCCCAGGATTGTAATCCTAAGACTGTTCAAGGATGCTCTTAATATTCCATCATCTCTATATATGATATACTAGTGCGTTGTAAATGGGCTGTGTTTTTTATTAACGTTGCCTGAAATTTGGGGAACCGTGTAGTAAGTATTCGCTACTCCTCTCACACGTCTGTGCTTGAAAGCCACAGAGCAGCAAGCAGACGTGTGAAGCAGAACTGTGTCTCGTGACCCTTACTGCTTATGTGGGCTGCAAGGATGTTGGTTCAACCCTTCTGATGTTCCCTTTTTGTTGACTTTGTAGGGCTGGAACTTAGCAAGGCAAAAAGTTAGTGTGATAGAAAGCCAGCAATGGTGATGTGTCTGTGACCCATTTGTCAGTCCTGCTCTTAATGAACACCTCTGAGTAGGGAACTAAAATTCATGTGCCTTTTGGATGGAGCTTTACATGAGAAATACCTTTAAAGCAAGAGAAAGTATCTTATTTTCAGACTTTTGCAAAATGCTTCTGGTACATACTATGTAGCTTATCTGCAGTTCAGAGATGGATTTTGTCTGTTCTTAATAGACATGTTGCTTTTTGTAAGATGTCGATTGTATGGTAAAATGGAAGAAGAAAAAGAAGTATAAATGGCCTAAATGCCTTGGATATAATTTATTTGCAATAAACAAGTACATCTTTAATTAAAAGGCTTGTGTTTCATTTTGCAATGTTCACCTTGGGAAACTGTTTTTAAAATACATTCACAGCATTCACCCTCAAGTATTACAGAGTTAAAGACAAAGGTGATGTTTTCTGATATTTCTTGCCAGGTCTGAGCCCTGAAGGACTGTATTTCTCTGGCATCTACTTCTTAAAGACATCAACTCAGAATAAATTTCTAGAAAGAAAAAAAAGAGCAAGAGAATAAACTAAAACCAACAGCAGAATTTTAGATGGAAATGTACAGAAAACAGTAAGAAAACAAATTTTTTTAAAGAGTTGGTTTATGTATGTTATGATTAAATGCAATGCTTCCTCTGCTTGCCTGTTTGAGAATTCTCAGCACATTTTGATTTTAAGTGGTATCAGAGAGACAGTGTATCACTGGCTTAAGCCAAGGGGCATTTTACTGACAGGCAGTTAAACTAAACAAGCAGAAATCCTGTATGTGCATTCTACAGCAACAGTTTTATGTTTCTACATGGGAAATCCTGTAAAAAGCAATGTGTTATTTACTATTTTTAAAATGAGATTTGTAAAACAGATTTTGTAACACCCTCCCCATACCTTCTTTACCAGTAAAGATTGAACTCTGCATATTTCCTCTTAATTTTACTGTTCTTCTCACTAGCTTTTGATATCACAGGTGATTCACTTATTTTTCTTCATCTTCTTGTTCTGTGTATAGTTACGTTACTCTTTGTTACATTTAGGAGTGAAGCCAGGGAGAAAGGTGAGGCAAAAGGTCAGATTGGGACCAGGGATTGCTGTAACATCAAAGCTGTAGACTCATCTCTTAAAAGAGAATGTAGCCTAAAATGCCATTTTTCTAAAGTTAGGGAAAGCAATGTGTCCTGTCTTTGTACTGTGTCTCATCTCTTGCTGTGAGTTTTGTTCTCTTGCATTGTATTCATTCACTTGTATGTATATTTTACTTTTAGAATGTGTATCAAATGAAAGTAACTCGATGGAAATAACCTGATAACAGATACATTCAGTGTTTAGCCCAGTTTTTTCTTTGTTGTGTTTTAATAGCTCTTCTGTATTCTCATGGTCCCTGTTCTGCTGATTATTCCAGCTGTTTCTTCTCTGTTTTTCGGTTACTGTGCTGAAGGAATACTGCTGCATCATTTTGAACTTGATCTGTTTCTTTGAGTAATTGTTGGCTGCACCTTATTACAGCCTACTCTCTAATAGGAAAGGTTAAGCAACTGCTACACATTCATCTCTGTGTGGTAAGTCCTGCTGACACAGAAGTTGTTCTGCTGGTGAAATTGCAGGTTTGTGTGCACAGCTTGTGTTGGCTGTTTTGGGGTCAGGTGTTTTGTTGTTGTTGTTGTTGTTCCAGCAGGAATAATTACATCTATGCAAGGTTTCAGCTTTTACAAAATGGCTATAAAAATCAAACCTGTAATTCATGCAAAACAGTAGCAAAAAGGGCTGGATAGTCCTCATGAAAGCTGCATGTTGTGTGATGGTAAATAATGAGGTGTGATTTATTCAGAATGGTTCAGATATGCTTGATCTTGCATTTTAGTTAGGAGATCAAGATTAGATGGCTTCTCAAAATCCCTTCCACACCTGGGTTTTCTTGGTCATTTAGCCTGTGAGAATTGTTTCAGATTGCTTATGCTTTACTTGTGACTCTACTCTTCCAAGATTTTAAATGTGATTTTTCTTCTGGTTGGGTCATGTCTTCTTCCAAGAGCAAATAGTGATGCCAATTTTGGCATCACATGCCAGTTTTGCTCCACAATTTAAAATTATCTTCTCCCTTGGATAGTTTTGTCTCAAGAATTTAATTTCACTGCTGTTTAATTTTTTTAATATTAAATTTGCAATCTTCCTTCCTATACTTATTTTTGCTTTATGAGCAGAAGCTGTGGTGCTTTCTCCTTTACTTTTCTAGCAGACTTCCTTTTTTCTTCTTTGCTAAAAATATTTATTATAGAACCTGAGAGTACCTTTTGTCTGTTTTATTGATAATACCTCTTGATACAAGTATGTATGAATCTACCTACAAGTAGGTATAAATCCACCAACCCAAGATTTGTGTATCCAGAAATAAACTTCTTGAATAGATCTCTCTTTGTTTGGGACTCAGATGAGAGTATTTGAAGTCTAGTTTTAGCACCAAAGTAGGACTGTCCAGCTGACTTTACAGGAGTAAAAAGGGAAAAGACCCTCTCAGACTGCTCTGAGCCATATTGCAGGTAGGGTTGTCTCACCTTGGCTACATGGGTGACTACAACCTTGAAACTTAGGGCAGTTTAATGTCTTCATTTTGGCATTTACACGTGTGCCAGGGTAGCTAGTGTGAATTCACACACCCTTGGAGTATGATTGACAAATTGTTTTCTACTTTTCAGTTAATTTCTACTATTTTTTCAATCTCTCTTTTTCCTTGTTGAAAATTCTGAACTTTAGAACTGTGCATGATCTTATAAGTAAGATGGTTGGTTTTTTCCCCTGCTGGTTTTACAGCTTTCACCTTATTCCCAAGATGTTTCAGCTGTGTGCTCTGAGTTATGCCACATAATTGGCCACCTGTCTTCTGCTCATTACTACTGGCACAGTACAGCTGATGAATCAGTTAATGAATGGCTTCAGTGCAAAGTCAGCCTTACCTTACCTTACTTTGTACAGTTATTAAAGTCAAGCTGACTGACTTGTGCTGGAGCAGATGAGGTCTCATGTTGTATTTCTAATCTAAACTTCATACCCAGCACCAGATCTTTATAGAAAGGAGTGGTAAAAAGGAATATCATCCAGGCTGAAGGCTTGCAGCTCTCAAAAGAATGTACAGGTGTTTCAGTCAATACTGACAGAATTTTCTGAGCCTTTTAGCTTGTGGAGTATTGTGTAATGAGATAACTGAGTAGAGTACCTCTGTAGAAGAAGTGCATTTTAAACCATGCAAAATACCTCTCCTTTCATTGCTCAGAGTAATTTCAAGTATGAAAGTGCCTCAATTTGGACTTTCTGCAGTATCTACTACTACTGTAGCAGCAGGAATGATATTAATTTGACTGTGTTGCACTAATTAGAAACAGTACACTTTTTAGGGACTAATTAAAAGACTTCATTAAAGGCTTTACACCTGTTTTGGTTGTCAAAAGTGGAAATGAAATTACTTTTCTGCTAAAAGCTTGTTTATCTGCTAGCTGTAGAGAAAGGGGCACAGCTTTTTCCAATTTCTCTCCTTTTATAATCCACTTCTCTCACATTTGTGAAGGGGATTATAGCACTGTAAAATAGAGACTGGATCTATAACAGAATAAAATTCGTTGGTGATGGAGAACCAACCTTGAAGGCAAAAGACTGACACTATCCGGGAGAAGGGAATAGTTACTAATGAATCTAATTTCACTGCAAAAAAAAATCCTAAATGTGGATGTTTGAAAACGGAGGGGTTTTTTCCATCCTTATGTAATCCTTTTGCTTGTTGGGTCTGCTCAGTGCTGGGGGAGATGTTGGCTGCTCTGCTGTGTGCATGCACTTTCAAAGCCCTCTCCTCTCATGTCTTTCCCAGCTGCTGGGACTGGAGGGTGTCTCTAGGCAGAGGGTGAGAAAATGCTTACTGACATCAGGGCTTAAGTTTTCCTTGGATATGCTGGCTGGAGGCCGGTGTGGAGGGAAAGCTGAATGCCAGGTTAGTTTATGTCCTGGCTTCTAGTGGTGTTTTAGTGGCTGGTGAGGGAGGCAAAGAGACATAACATTGAATATCTGAATTAAGTAGGGGTTTGGCATCAGGGTTTGGAAGATGGGGCAATCAAGGCTGCTGTAGTGATGGGTCAGAAGGTGATCTCAGTACAGCAGGGATGTATGTACTTGCAGATAGGACAAGTCTGGCATTTTGTATAAAGTGTAATTTGGATCAGAGCAAAGCAGAAACATGAGGGTTCTATAGCCAGATGATAGGAAATCTTCATCTGTGGGTAAAAACCATAAAAAGTGGAGTTAATTTGGTAGAAAGGTGATGGTTAAATATATTTATATAAAGCTCTTACTGCCTTAAGATCCTCATGAGCTTTGTGTAGTTAGCACTGCACTGACACGTGAATTCCCTGTTACTTCTCTAAGGTGCTTGAAGTATAAAGGCAGATATCATATGAAAGGTGGTGGTGAAGGAAATAAACCAACAAATACTAATTGAAATAAAAACCTTGTAAATAGGTGAATACTGAGTGTTGTCAAAAAAAGTCAACACTGAAGTTCTTGGATAACCATTCCATTGCTGCTTATGCATATATGTTGGGCTAATTCTTTGTGTAGACTACTGGAATTCACGGGATGTCACTGCTACATTGTGACAGAAATGTGTGGGAAAAAACTCGGTTACCTTAAGTCTTTCTAAACAATGTCAGTTTTGGCAGGAGACAAACTGCTAGGCTGATGCAGCTCTTTTGGCCAAGGACTGTTTTTTTGGGATTTGTGCCCTGAGTGGTTGAAAACAAACATAGAGTTGAGAGACAACTCTTCAAAACTCTTCAAAAGATTTCTGTGCTGACTTCACTATCTGTCAAAAATGGTCTTTAACATGAGATAAAAGAGAAGGTGGAAGAGGTGAGATGAAAGAGAAGCTGGAAGAGCTTTGACCTCTTTAGCCTCTCACAAGTTTTGTTCTCTGAATGGCTAATTGTGTTTTGTTTCTTGTCTTTCTAGATGGGCTGGTGATCCCATTGGTGGAACTCTCTGCAAAACAGGTTGCATTTCACATTCCATTTGAGGTGGTGGAGAAAGTTTATCCTCCAGTGCCTGAACAACTGCAGCTTCGAATCGCCTTCTGGAGTTTCCCAGAAAATGAGGAGGATATCAGGTAATAAATACTATTTACTTTTCACTGATGCTTAAGAAAAGATTTTGTTCACTTGAGGAAAATCATTGTCCTTTTGATGTCCTGTATATTTGGTGCTTCTGTGGCTCTAGTGTGCCTTCTGTAATACATGGATAGATAACTGTGGGATATGCTGTGATATGAGGTTTTATTCTGGGGTGAGTTGCCTTGCATATGTGCCAGAAAAACCATGTAGATGTCTAGGTTCTGTGTGTAAAGGATAAAAAAATAAATGCTTCCTTTAATTTGGCTAACAGTAGGCTAGGCTAGCTTGTGGAGTTTTGTCCTTATGTTAGTCTTACAAAATCATCTTTCCAATCTGAACCTGTTGCTGGAGTCAGAGCTTTAACTGGGTTCAGAAATTGTCAAAGAGGGCTTGCTCAGTGTGCTGTGCAATCCTTTTATTTGTGTAAATAGGAGAACCAGAATTTGCTGAATACATCAGTGATCAGAATTGATATAGTCAGATGACTATATTTCTTATGCTTCCACATTAACTATGTGACTATATAGTCAAAGATTTTCTGCCTTTAGATCTATTTCTGAGCTTTGCTGAAGCTTTTATATTATAGGAGGTCTACCCATGTAACTGTGCATTCAGAATTCTGTTGCAAAGTAGTGATACTACACTCTTTTAGAAAGAATCTTGCTGAAAGTTCTTGGATATGTTTGTCTGAGGTTCAGGTATCAGTTGGGGGAGGTAGTGTCAGAAGTACTGATGTAAGATCACCTGCTAGGGAATAGAGCAAGCCAGCTGGTTGTACATGCTCATTATTCTGATGAACACAGATATAAAAAACCTCACAAGAGCATGCAGATAATTAGTCAAGAAGGAGTTTTTGCTGTGGCATGCTAACATTAGACCTTGAACTATACTATACTATATGAAGGCTTAATTTTAGACTATGAATGAATTTGTATTTCAGAGGCTTAGGTGGAAATTCCTAAAACTGCTGGTGGCTATACACAAACCCAGTTAGGAAGAGACTAATGATTTTTGTGATTGAATTGTAATGTTGAAATGGCAGGAGAGACCTAGACTTTTTATTCAAGATAGCAAGGGTTTTTCAAAAGCCAGAGGAAAAAGTCAGCAAAGAGGATAATACTGTGAAGTTTCTCAAAAGCAGATGGTCCTGACAGGTTCTGTTTGTGTCTTGCAGGTTGTACTCGTGCTTGGCGAATGGCAGTGCCGATGAGTTCCAGCGAGGGGAGCAGCTCTTCCGGGTCCGGGCTGTCAAGGACCCTCTCCAGATAGGTAAGGACAGTGCAGCTCCACGTCTCCAGGTACTTCAGAGTCCCAAAATCATGTCTGCAGTGGGACAGCAGTGCAATGACCGCGTCTCAAAACAAGCTTTTCTGGCATCTTAGCTGAAACTCCCTGCCAAATGTATTCTTTGTAATGTGTTGAGCTAAATGCTGTTTTATTTTGGCCTCCACCAGCTCAGCTGTGAAATGGACTGAAAGGTCAGAAATGACCTTAATCCTTAATGTGTCTTAGCATTTTCCAAAAAACTGTATAGGATACTTTTTTCTCCATAATGCTTAAATTCTTCATTGCTAAAGAGAACTTGACTTTCTAGTTGTCTGATCAAATGACCAATGCCTAAAGTACCTGTATGGCACAGAGGAAGTTTGCTAGGTTTATTCTTGTAACAAAAGAGTTTTATTAATTGTACAGTTATTCATGTAGTATTTTGGCAGATGGAAATCCTTCTTGTTGGACAGTAGCTTTTGTAGCTTCTCCTACTGTCTTGTTCTTTTCATGTATTTTGGCTATAGATGCTAATTTTATCTATACAAGAATTGGATTCTGTTTTTTTCATTAAATCCTTTGAAGCAAAAAAGAATATTGAGATAGCTTTTTCAGTGGCAGCTGTTTGACCAGAAGGCATTATGTGAAATAAAGGTACTACTAGTATGTCAAGGTGGACTGTGTCAATCCCATGCAGATTTTTTTTCCTGCAAGTGTGAGCTTCAGAATCAGAATATTATTTGGCGTGTGGGAACCAAGCCTGTTCTAATAAGAAAAATGATAATATAAAAAACTGTATAATGTTAAGAAGGAAGTTTAGGAAATTTCTTATATTTTCATGTGATGAGGGATAGAAGCTTCTGTGGGCCTGTTTAGTTATTAGAACCAGGAATACTTAACTCTCAGTGATGAGGGAAATGAATAAATTTAGGTAAAGAGCCCTCAGAAAGTGAATAAAAGTGACATGTGCTATAAAGGTTTGGGGATACTGAAAAGAGAAAGAGATGGCATTTGAGATAGGCAAAGTGCAAGAGACTGCTGAACTGTTACCTGAATACAGGGTAAAGCTTCTGAAATGGTATTGCCAAGGCCAGTGTCTACTGTAATAGCAATAGGAGAAATTCTTGGAATGGAAGTGAAGAGATTCCTTGTACTTAAGTCAGATTGAGTTAAAACTACCTTGCTTAGTGTCAGTGGGACCAGACAGTAATTTTGGAATGTCAGCATTGAATTTGGAAAATTTGCTAAATAGGATTAAACTGACTTTTGAGGTCATTAATAATCTTCCAATGTCATGACTGAAATGCTGAGAGAGGCCTCTAAGGAACCTGCTAAACTTCAGGAAGCCAAATGTTTGAGACAGAGAAAATGAGTTAAAGAGCAGCTTGCTGAAATTCAGCGATTCCTGGGACTTTGGCTGTGGAAAAGAGTAAAATATTTGATAGACAGTAAAAGACTGTGGTCAGCACTTGTTTCAGTAATACATTAAAAAGGTGAGGAGGTGTAAAGCAATGTATGTGAACAAGGCTGGGAATATCAATGCAAAACCTGTGTTTGGGGGAGCAGAAGAGTAGGGAGAAAGAGGAGATGGGGAATGATACAGGGGGCAGAACTTCTCAAGTACACATAGAAGCAACTGTGATTGCTGACAAAGGTTTATGTGTGTGGAAGGGAAGGAAGAAACTTTGTTTAAATAGTAAGGTTGCCTTATCCTTAGGAGAGGAACTGTATCTAATAGTTTTTTTTTTCTCCATAGACAGCAGCCCAGAAGCTGGGCAGCAGAGATGGGGGTGGATATATTTTCAGTTGTCCACTGCAAAGGATTTTAAGTTGTGTAGTTGAAGTGTTGAGTTTCATGCACTGACAAATGGGAGAGGAAGCACAGGAAAAGAAGCAGCCCTTGAGGGGGGAATTGATTTGGAGAGCAGTGCATTGTCATACTGTGTTCAGTAGGAAAAATCTTGACTTGTGCTTTGTGCTCTTGTCCCATTTCCATTTGTAGTCTAAGATTTATTTTTTAACCATAAATAATCTTAGTCATTTTGTCTGCATGCATGTCCATATCTGATTTCTGAACAGTAGCACCTCTTCACTACTTTTCAAACCCCCAGTTTTTTTACAGCTTTCTACTGTATATACACATGGAATTGGCTTTTGTAGACCTTCTCCCTCCATTCTCTTTGTAGCAGTCATATACCCACATTGTTGCACTGAAGACATTATTGCTGTTCTTAAACAGGTGCGTTGTAGATTGAGAGACTTCTTTTTTATCATAGTCTTAGTTTCTTTTTAACAACTGAGGAAGGCAGCAGCAGGTTTAGTTTGGATTCTAACTTGGCTTCTCCTTCAATAGTGTCTCCACTTTTTAGAGGTTCTGCTGTCTTGGTTTAAGACAAACAACTGTCCAAAAATGCCTTCCATGTAAAAGCTTTTGTTCAGCTCTTGTTTTCCCCCTTTTTTCCCCAAAAGTTCCTGAATTCTAAGCAGAGATGTCTGTTTTCTGTTACTGTTGTAGGGGCATCAGAACTGCTGCTACATCACAACAGTGATGAAGAAAGCCATGTTGCAATGACTTGATGTGGAACTTGGGGACATGATTTAGTGGTGAATGTGGCAGTGCCAGGTTAATGCTTAGGTAGATGATCCTAGGGGTCTTTTCCAACCTCAAAGATTCTGTGATTCTTTTAATTTTTCCTGGTAAAAGAAACCATTAATTATAATCCAGATTGCTTTCCTCATATACTTTCCTGTGCCACCCCACAAACAATTGTTAAGTACAGCAAGATTGGTGTTGCAGAAGAATTAACTGGGCAGTACTGCTTGAATTAGCATTGTGTCAGACATGTTTGTCAAGCTACAGATTGATTTGAAGCTTGTGATATGTCATGTTAAGCTCCTTAAATTTTGTCTCATTTTTAAAGTGTTGTTCCCTTGTTGCATTATCGTTTAACTGTCTTCGTATACAAAGAGGAATGTCATGGAAGGGGCTTGAGCTGGAATCCAGTCTTCTCTAACACCTTTTGTATATTTCTTTTGTTGCAGTGTAACAGAATTGCTACAATTTGCTTATGTGAAAGTCAGAGCATTGCTCTGAGTTGCTTTTAGTATAACAGAAGGACTAGCTGAACTGTTTAGGTTGTATTAACTGAATGTGGAACATAAATTAGAACTGTATCTGGTAATAAGCAGTGCAGTAATTTTGTGTGAATGCCTTCCTTTGTTTTGGTTCTGTTCCAATTGCTAAAATGGCTGAAGAATTTGGGTGGCTTTATGTGTACTAATCAAAATAATCACTCCCATCAGGGAGAGGATTTGAATTGTGGTGAACCGGACAAATAGAAAGGTTAAGCAAGGTAAGAGCAAATTTGTATTGGTATGGGGATTATATTTTGAGGAGAATGATGCACATTATTTTAAATGGAATAAATTTAGTAGGTCATGTACACTCCTGAACGCCATTATTTTTATCATCTCATGATATCATAATAAAAACTTGTGGAAGTAGATTATCAATCCACACTACTGTCCTCGTGATGGAAAAGCTATTATCTATTCCAAGCTGTATTTTTCCACTTAAGGTAGACTGTTGGACTGAAGTTTGGTTATGACTTTGATGCCCTGGTGCTTTCTGTGATTTGTGAAAAAGGAATTCCAGATTAGCAGAAAGGTTCTGAGGCTGATACTCATTGCTGTAGAGGATAACTAACTGCTGATAGGCACCTTCGAGACAGGCAGAAGATCCATGCTGCTGCTGGCCCTTTCTGATTATACATGTCCCTCCAGATGAGCAACATCTCCAGAGAAAGCTGCATTATGAGTGCAACTCATAAGCACTGTTCAGGAGTTTACATGAAGCTAAGCCTTCTTAAAGTCCTTTGTCATAATTTATTTGTTTATGGTCACTGATTAATGGGGCTAGATTCAAGTGTTATTCCTAAAATTTCTCCTTTCCATTGTTTTAGTCTAAGCAAGAGGTTTTGGGTTTTTTTTTTTTCCTGAGGTTATGATTTGTAAAAAATGGATATTAACAGAATTGCAAGGAGGTGCATAATTGATGACGAATGGGTAGTTTTTGGAGCCTCAAAGTGAAAGTAAGTGTTCAGGTTAAATACTGCCTTTTTTAGTTGACTGTGAAATTGTGAAAATTGACTGACTTGGAAATAATTCCGAACAAGTCACCCGGCCCGTTCTGCACTACTGCCAGAGTTAGCACAGAGGTTATGCCTAAAATGTGTATGTCTAGTCTAGCTTTGACCCTGTAAACAAAACCTGACCGTTTTCAGGGATGACTTTATCCGCTTCTGCTTTTCTCTATTCAATAATAAGAGAAATTAATTCATATGTTACAAGCTGGTATGTTGGTGTCTCTTACAACACATTATGCTTCTCTGCTAATGTTTAGGCACAGTTGCTTGGGAAGTACTGGAAACTCTAGATGCATGTCCATCCTTACGTGGATGTTGGCGCCAGACATATTGTTTCAGTGTTTAAATAGCATACACCTGTATTTCTGTGCTGGCTGAACCTTTTCCCCAAATACCTGAAGAGTAACTTTGCCCTTGTGCATTTCCACAGGCTTCCATCTGAGTGCCACCGTGGTGCCCCCGCAGATGGTGCCCCCCAAGGGCGCGTACAACGTGGCGGTGATGTTTGACCGGTGCCGGATCACGTCGTGCAGCTGCACCTGCGGCGCCGGGGCCAAGTGGTGCGCGCACGTCGTGGCGCTCTGCCTCTTCCGCATCCACAATGTAGGCATCCAGCTCGTCCAGCACAGCTCTGCTTCCCCTCCTTCTCCCAGCGCTCCTCGGGGCAGCTCTGTGCAGCACACCCTCTCTTTAGGGAAATGGCTCTTGACTCCTTTGGGTTACAGATTGGGCAGATGTCTGCTCGCAGTTGCGGTCTGCAGGCTGAATTGTGTGAGGCCCTAAACTGCAGACTGCCTTTGGTAATGTGCAGATTTCTAAGGGTAGATACCGAGTGCTTTTTGGCCCCTTCCTATTTCTCATTTAAATGCTAAAATCACTCATTATTTCTTCATCTCTGAAAAGAGTGGAAGGTCACGAATAGCTTCTTTTAATAAAGTCTTTGTAAGTACAGGATTTGAAAACTCACTCTTTATGTTGTTTGATCAGAGTGCAGAAGGAAAGTAATTTTGAATACTGTTGGCCTTTATGTTCACCAGTTCATTTTAATGCTTACTGAGGTAACTGTCATTTTGACTTGAAGATTTCAAGCAGTCAAGTTTATGTTTTTATTTGACTGCTTTAATTCTATGTAGCCTTCCATAGAGCAAAAAGTAGGCATTTTATATCCTAACCAACTTCAGTTGAAAATGTGTAGAATCAACATGAAATACAACCAGTTGAGAGTTTGGTCTTGCATGCACTTGAATTTGGGAAGCTGAGAAGCACAAAGGATTAAGTTTTGATTATGGTAAGAACAGAAGATTTTCTGCTGTCACAGAACATTTTACAGCTAACATGCTTATGATCAACTCTAGATTCTTTAATAAGTTCTAATAACCTGCTGAAACTTGTTAGTATTTCACAATGGACAAGTGTAATTGGCTTAAATTTATAGTCTTGTGAAATAATCAGAATATTGGTATACTTCCTGTATTTAAGACTGGACAGCTGGCAAAAAACCAGTTTCTGCTTTGAATTTTTAGTTTGAGTTTTAAAAGGTGGATATGGAGAATGAGGCTAAAAATGAAATTGTCATTTATATTATTTACACTCAAAGTTTGGACCCTGTGTAAGATAAACATCATTCTTTTGCCTCCAATCCTTTCTCCGCCTGAGAAGTGACATTGAAAGTATTTTTGTGTTTGTATAAACTGACTTCTGACACTAGCAAGTTACAAGTGAAGGTATATTGCTCTATGTAGACAATATAGTATCAGAAGTGTCTTTATTATCAAACTGCTCTTGACTGTATATGGGTTAAATTTTAAGTGGGACATTTTTGTTATGTAGAGTGAAAAAGGTTAAGAAGCTAGTAGTGAGGTTTTTTTATAATCTAATTTGTTCTAAGATATGGAAAGAGATTTTTAGACTGAATTAAGAAACTCTAAAGAGATAGATCAGATGTGGTGATTCTGTGAAACAGTCCCCCACTGAGCTGGTTCATTTGCCAGAAGCTTAAGGGATAATGTCCTATTTTAGAGGTTTGTTTGTGAAGTCTCTGCCAGTATTTCTGCAATTGCTAGCAACAACAGATCTTAAGCACAGCTGTTACATCAGTTTCCTTGAAAAAAACACTTAAAACCAGTTTTTATAAAACCTAGACAGCTTATTTGCATCTTATCTGCAACATGCTACATAATTTCAGAGAAAAAATAATTGGCCATCAAGACCAAGCATGGTATGTATGCATCAGCATAGCAAGTGTTGGTGACACTTCATCAGTTTGGTGGACACAGCTTCATTAATGGTAGTTTGTGTCTCCTTTTCTTTCTTCAGGCATCTGCAGTGTGCTTACGAGCACCTGTTTCTGAGTCTTTGTCTCGGCTACAAAGAGACCAGTTGCAAAAATTTGCTCAGTACCTAATCAGTGAACTTCCACAGCAGGTAAGTGGGGACCATCATCTGAATGACACTTGTTAAATGCAGTTATCTTTATTCTGGGTCAATTTATGTGATGTCTTTTGTTGCAAAATAGCCAGTTATGCTATTCAGTTGTGAGCTGCTGGGAAGGCATTCAGTTCTTGCTCTTTTCAGTTTTGCTATTCTATTATTTGACAATTGTCTATTGCCAAGTGAAAGATTAGAAGTGTCTCAAAAGGAGAAAGAAGAGTGGTGGCTATTCATATCAGCATGAATATATGCTAAGCTTCAAACACAAAGATCAGTTCATGATTGCTGAAAACTTAGGTCAGCCCAAATCAGCTTGTTTCTTTTTTGTGTGTTTGGTTAGCTAAGTGGAGAGAACTACCCAGATGAAGTATTGTATGTGCCTTAAGTGGGCACTTTCTAATTCACCTAACTGGTAACCTTTTGACTTCCCCCAGTGTGACTTCTTGATGATTCATAAGAATCATTCAGTCTAATAGGCATGGCATTTTTTTAGTCAAAGGCTAAGTCTGCTCTCTCATTCCTTAAATATCTGTGTTGTTCAGGGTCAGGTCATTTGTATCATCTGCCGAAAATGTTTGCACAAAATAGACAAGAATTCCCAAGTGATTGTGAAATGGCTGCTTTAAAATTACAAGGGCTTGGCAATTTTTTTATGCTGGTTCAGCTAAAGGAGATTGAGAAAAACTGGCCTGCATGGGTATCTGTCACATTTCAGCAGTGCATTTGTAACACACTCCTATTAAGTAGGAGTTAGATTACTGGAAGCATGTGCCTAAAATTCATCTTATGGTGCTGTGCTTAGGACACTATGATATTCTATTGTTAAAATATCCTGTAAATTTCCTGCAGAAATACTAATCTTCTTAGGAGAGGAAATAGAGGAATTGTATGATATGAAAGTGATAAAAAATTACTGCTTTTTTGTTGCTGAGAAATGAGTGCCAGTAGTGTGTGCTTGATGCATTATGTAACAGGCAAAGCTTTTTTTCTCTCCTCAGACTAAGCTTTATGGTACAGTCTGGTGCTTAATAGGGCAGGGCTTTGAAAGTAGTGGTAGTGGTTGTTCCCTGAATGGCATGTGAGTTGGCATGTTTGCTTTCAGATATTCTGTGTCTGTCTGCTCCTTTCTGCAGGGTTTATTTCTCCTTTGGTCACATGTACCAACTGTGCATCGGGGACTTCTGGCTTAATTAATTATTACAATTTTTCTAGATAATCTGATGAATGCTGCCCAATGGAAAAATTGGGGGGTTATTGGGAGACACGTCTTAACCTATGTTGTGTAGTTCCTTTAAAAAGGCAAGGTGTGCCCCACATTCTTTCAACAGTCTTATTCTTGGTCTTCAAGGTTTCTGGGTGGAGATAGATACTCTAATCCCTTGGGACCCCATATTTTGACTAAATGACATAGAATTAGAGTAGGCTGTACACATGATTTTGTTTTATCCTTATTTCCAGTTTATGAATGACATGATACAGTATTATAATGCTGAATTACTTTCGTGTGTAAGAAAATGATGGTTTATAGGAATGCAGCTAGATGCTTGTCAGAACCTCTGTAGAAGCTGTTTTCTCTATCTAGGAAAATCATGGAAAAGCAGCTGGAATTCATTACCTAGTTCCTAGCCCAAGAGCTATTTCCCCTTATGAACCCAGTATTCCTATTCCAATTAAGCATGAATATGTTAGCAAAAAAGACTGAAGGAGGTTAACTGCAGGTCCCTGGTACTTCAGCCTTAAGGTCTGACACTGCCGAGACTTGTGAATTTTCTTAAAATATGTAGTAGTGGGAAAACAGTACAAAATAACTTAATGCTGAATTTGTTTCTTTAGGTGATTGAAATGCAAAATATCCGTATGAAGCATTTTTTTCTTCCATCTGTTTGAGCTGTATCTGTACTATTTGCAAAGACAGGTGTACTGAATGTGCCTTTCTTTACAGTAAGAGTGATCTTTTACCTCAGCTGTTGTATGGAGGGAGCTGGGGGATATCAGACATTCTGTTGCAAGTCATTTTAATCCTAATGATGTGGACTAACAATTTGCGTGTTCTGTGCATATTTACTATAGGCTAAACGAATCTACACTTTCAGACTTAGTGTGTGGGGAAAAACTCTTTTAACTGAGCATTTTTCTTTGAAAAATAGCATTTTAAGGATATACTATGTAGGATTTTACAATCAGTGTGAACCTTCTCTGCTTATGCTCTGAGCTGGTCCAGAAGTTATGATCAATTTAGTGCTGAAATTGCATTCATCTACTACTGAATCCCTTTGCAAACTGTATGGTAAATAAGCTAAAGTCTACCCCAAAAATTATGTGTACATGTATTTTATAGTTTGCTCCCCTGCTCCCGTTTGCTTGGGTTTTAGACAAATGATTTAGGAACAAGAAGCAAAGATCTTTCAAAGTACAGGAAAATGGCAACCTTGACAGCAGTGGCCTCCCTAACTCTCAAAATTAGTTGCAGTATCTACTTTCTGTAGGCTCCTATTCCTCAAGAAGTGAGAGATGAGTTAATAAATTGTGATGCTTTTGCTTACTTCTTAGGATGTGACTGCAGAAAGTGAGCCTTTCATGGCCTGTGAGAGAGGTGTCACAGCTGGTGGCTGTTGTGTGATCTTTAGCACCCTCTGTCGTCCTTTCTGAAAATGTAGCTCTGGATTCCATACTCTTGAAACTGCCAGAGTGCTTCAGTCATCATCTTTGGCTGGGTGTAGCAGCATAAAAAGTACTGTGTATATTCAAAGTTTGCTTCATGTTTTCAGATTCTTCCAACAGCTCAGCGCTTGCTGGACGAGTTGTTATCTTCTCAGTCTACTGCCATCAACACAGTGTGTGGAGCCCCAGGTAATTTTAATACTTCTCATTTCAGCAATCTGTATCACAGATAGGAAGAGAATTATTCCATTGCCTTGGGTTTCTAAACTGGTTTGTTACCCGGTAGCTTGGATTACACATGGAAATAGAGGAAAAGGGATGAGTATTGGCACCTACATGTATATATGGCACAACAAGGGGCACCTCAGAGCGCTTGCAGAGGAAGGGAGCATCAGGCAATGCACTTTTTAACAAAGTGGGTTTTTTAAAATTTGGTATTAAGTATAGACTCCTGGGAATGTCGATTGGAGGGGACGTCTCCCAAGTTCCTGCTTAAAACTGGACTGTTTACGACACTAGACTGGGTTAGCTGGGATTTGGGGTAGCTTACATGAGTGTTGGTTACCAGAGATGTTGGGGCATTCCTATTTTAGTGCTGCATTACCCTTCTGGTCAAGAAGACTCTGCTAATTTAATGTTGCTAATGTTGAAGGTAATGTTATGTTAACATTTAAAGATAATTCTGAATAGGGTGTTCAGCAATGGCTGAAATAACTTGAGTAGCACTGCCTGTGTACTCTGTGGTTGGGCACATAAAGTATCTTCAAAGCTTGCATACTGTTAATGTGTTTTTCATTTGTAAGATCCCACTGCTGGACCTTCTGCATCAGATCAAAGCACCTGGTACTTAGATGAATCTACTCTGAGTGACAACATAAAGAAAACCCTTCATAAATTCTGTGGGCCTACTCCTGTTGTTTTCAGGTAAGCTGTTTCCCATTGAAGGGAAAGTGTGATGTTCATGTGATCTGTAAATTCATTCACCATACAGCCTGTATGCTTTGGACTGAAGGATGCTCTGTTTCATGGTCACTCTTCTGGACTGTATTTTTGTGTAGCTTCTGCAGTGTTATTTCAGTAGAGCAGACTGTATTTGTACAATATTTTGCTTGTGTGGTGTTCTTTAGCTATTTATGCATTCTGTCTTTTAGGTTACTCGTGTCTGTGCCATTGAAGGGCAAATATATTTCTGGATGTAGATTATACTCAGGATTTTGTATGACTCTGCTTGATTTAATTTTTTCTCCTTATTCTTCTGCTTTATGTACAGTGATGTGAATTCAATGTATCTGTCTTCCACTGAGCCCCCAGCTGCTGCTGAGTGGGCTTGTCTGCTGCGTCCCCTGCGAGGGAGAGAACCTGAAGGAATCTGGAACTTGCTTTCCATTGTGCGGGAGATGTTTAAGAGGCGGGATAGCAATGCAGCTCCTTTGCTGGAGATTCTGACTGACCAGTGCCTCAACTATGAGCAGGTATCTCTTTGCTTGGAGTGTGGGGATGTTTTGAGCACCAGTAACTGGTACTTTGTGTCTATACAACCCATGGCTGAATACAATTATTCTATTATTTTACAATTATTTTATTATTTATTATTTTAATAGCCTATGTGCGTTGTAGGCAGGTGCTTCTCCACGCTGAAAGGATGTTACAGTTTGCTCTTGTTCAGATTTAGTGATGTCCTGGTAACACTGTATTTCCCAAAGGCCTCAGTTGTTCTACCATGAATATGTAGGCTCGGAGTTCTTTTGTTCAGCATATTTGATTTGATTTCTTCCCAATCAAGGTGATTTATTTTACAGTTGTTCTGTTTCTGTTTTTTTTTTTTTGGTTTTTTTTTTTTTCAACAAAGCACGTCATGTATGAGCTGTCATGTTGATAAAAACTAAATATATATGTTGTGTGATAGAGTCTCAGATTCTTTTGTTATCTTCACGGAAGATATCTTTTGGTGGATTGAAGCAGTACATTTATTTTGTCAAAATGATATTAGAAGAAACTATTTCTTTTGATAGTTCAGGACTTTGACCTCAGTCTGTAATATAAATAGTGGTGTAGGTTTCCTTATTGCTCCATCCCATACCTCGACTTTAAGCAAGGGAAAGGAAATGCTCCATTTATCACATTTGTTTACTTTTTCTCTCCAAGTGTGAAGACCTCTAGGAAATGAATGTCCTGTGAGTGTTTTGTTCTTTGGGCATGTGCCTTCTAACCAGAGAAATTTTGAGGCCCTTAATTCTCACAAGCCAATACTGCTTTAGTGGTCATAATTATTTTGGAGTCAAATGAAAACCTGATATTAACTACAGATCCCATTTCCTTGGGATTATGAGATAAATGAGAGCAGAGGATGAGATGCTGGCCACGGCACTGCTTCACTGAGCCTTTTCTTCTGCAGATAACTGGCTGGTGGTACAGTGTACGAACATCCGCGTCACACAGCAGTGCCAGTGGGCACACGGGACGCAGCAATGGCCAGTCAGAAGTAGCTGCTCATGCTTGTGCAAGCATGTGTGATGAGATGGTGGTTCTTTGGAGGCTAGCTGTCCTCGACCCAACTATTAGTCCACAGAGGTGAGCTCCAGCATCAATTCCTGTCTCTCTTTAATTTCTGTGATACTCAAGCACACTAAAGAGTTTCGTCCTGTAGATTTCTTGTGTTTGTATCATGACCTCAATATCTGTTCAACCATTAGTCCTTCTGGACTACATATGTGCTATGTAACATTCAAAGCACTGTAATTACTTTAATTGCTATTGCTGCTTACTTTTACCAACATCAAGTAGTGTGACTAATTTGTTTTCTGAGAGCCCTTTCTTACATATGGGTAATTCTGCATTTTAGTGTCCCAGTGGAGAGCATTTCTTTGAATGATAGCATCAGCTACCAATTAATTTTAAAGGTTTTTATATTTAACCATTCAGCAGTTTAATGGAATTCTGTTTAGCCCAGTCATTCACTATTGTGTATTTCAAGATGAACCAGTTTTTACTTTCTGTGCTCTTAAGGAGTTGTTCTCTGCAGTGTGTTGGTAAACAGTGTCACCAGTGTATGATTTTCAGTCAGTGTTTTCAATTGAGAAAAAATGGTGTGGCTTCTGCAGATTTCTAAACCATATTGTGCTCTGGTAAGTCACTGCCATCTTTATTTAGCACCATCTTTATTTAGCACCAGTTGAATAGCAGAGGAGGTACTGAGAGCTCCTGTGGAGATACTGTGGTTGACATCGTAATTGTTTTGTACATCTTGTCTTCAGAGTGTGGGGTATAAAATGTATTGGATTAATTTAATGTGCTATAAATTCTCAGAAGTTTCTCAGAACAAATGAAAACAGGATGGTAATTTCAGAACAATTACATGTTAACAGGATTAGCTTTCTCTGAATTGTGTAACATTAATAAATGCCCTATGAAAGGCATATCAGGGACATTAAAATGGATGCAGTTTCTGTCTTGTAGTTTACAATATGAAGTAGCTAAGTATAGGAGTTGAAGTCAAAAATTGTAGGGAATGAGGCTTAAAATAAACACAAACATCAATCAAATCACACAGAAAAAGCATAAAGCATTTAAATAACGTATGAAGCATAAAGTATTTTAATAACGTATGAAGTTGTGCTATCTATAGTCACATTTGAGTTATTTGATGCAGTTCAGATTTGCTTAGATCTCCTACTCGAGCTAATGAATAATTGAAATGCTCCTGCTTGATTACCTATTCTCTTGGTGTTTGAATAGTCTCCAAAGACCCTCTTCTTGTGCTTCCCAGCCCCTTACAGGGGGTCACAAGGAGACTTCACAGGTTCTCATCCTTATGTTACCCTTCCCGAGTATTCCTGCTCCTTTTTCCTTCTGAAAATAATGTTCTTAACTAGTATGTTTCCTGGTTAATTAATTTCTTAAGTGGACAAATATAAGTAGTCCATTTTGTGTAGTCCCTATTGTCCCAATACCCTTTGCACCTAAATTGGGTCACCTCAATTTTAATTTTGTTTTCTTGTCCTTTTATTAGGAAATCTGATAGGATTTAAGTGTTGGGATTATACATGAGAAATGTGTGGCAGAAACAGAATGGCAGTTGATTGAGACACCTGGTGAAATTTCTAGAAATGTCTTTTTCTCTTGAATTAGATCTCCATTTAGGCTATTTTGCTTAAGTGCATAGGCCCTACGTGAGATTTGGAGCTGGAAAACGCAGAACTGTTCTGTTCTTCCCATAGTAATATGGGGCCATGGGACTAACTGTGTATCATGAGTTTATGTAGTCCTGCCAGCTTGCTGCTTCTTCAGAGTTACTTGAACATCAATTATTGCTGTCCCTATGGTTTGCAACAGTTTGTTCTCCTGAGGATGGCCTGCTAAAGCTTAAATTAAATTGTTGGCTTCTCTATAGGCCCATTAGGGTAAAGAGGTAAATGCCTGGGAGGGAGATTAGGTGGTCCTGTCTGGCATTGTGCTTCCCAGGGTCGGCTGTTTAGGTTGTACTTGTGAATATCGTAACTGGAGTTATTCTCAGGGCTGTTTCACAGCTGCTGCAAGCTGTTTTATGAGTGTTTCCAAGGGCAGTTCCCCATGGAATTGAGACTCTGAGACTCATCTCACTCATCTGAGATTGCTGAGACTCAAATCACTAACGCCTTATTTAGGGCAGATAAGCAAACAGGGCAGACAGTGTTTTATTTTAAACCTCCCAGTTTGTATTGTGCTTTCATGTTGGTGATGTTCGTGTTTTGCTTCTGGATCATGAACCTGTCTACAACCCAGTTGTTAATATATCTGTTTGCTTTTTTCAACCTGTCTTCTTACTACTGCTGCCTGTATTTAGCATTAACTTCATTCAGCAGATGATGTTTCTGGCCAAAGGAAGGAAGTGTTCTGTGGGTCAACTAGTAGTTTGTTGCAGGTGCTTTTTGTGTCTGCTTCTAACCTGTCCCCTTTCTTCTCTTAGGCGCAGGGATCTTTGCTCACAGCTCAGACAGTGGCAGCTGAAAGTCATAGATAACGTTAAGAGGGGTCAGCACAAGAAATCACTGGAGAAGCTCTTCCAAGGTTTCAAGCCAGCTGTAGAAGCCTGTTACTTCAATTGGGAGGAAGCTTATCCCATTCCTGGGATTACATATAGCAGCACTGACAAGAAGAACTCGTTCTGTTGGGTGAAGGCCATCCAACAGAGGAGCTGCCGGTTGCAGTGTGCAGAAAGTGCCTGTGAGGCTGGCAGGACGCATGGCCAGGAGCCCGGGGCAGCGTGTGTGCAGCCCGGGGACAGGCTGTGGCCCTCGCCCCAGGAGCCAGCCGTCCGCCCAAAGGAGCTCACGGGGAAGAGGAAAGTCGTCTCTGAAACGCCGCAGAGGGTTCTGAGGCGGCTCTCGGCAGAGGGGGACAAAGCTGTCTATAAGACTGCAGTGAGCAAAGCAAAGTTGCCAGTGAGCAAAGGCTTGACCAGTAAACATAGTGGGAAACGCCGTATGAGCAGCGAGGACAGCTCTCTGGAGCCAGACTTGGCAGAGATGAGCCTGGATGACAGCAGCTTGGCGCTGGGGGCAGAAGCCAGCAATACCTTCAGTTTTACAGAAAGTCCACTGAGCAGGAGCTACAGGGATGCCTTTGAGGAGGATGGTGGAGTGTACTTCTCCGAGGGACCTGAGCCTACTCTCAGGAGCAGTTCCATGGCCAAGAAACCCCCCAAGGATCCTGTGGGGGAGATGGGTAGTGGCGATGATGACTTGCCTTCTGCAGATGAGAACTCTGGTGGTGTGAGTCTGAAGCCTGAAGAAGTGGGAGAGAATGGTGCAGCAGGGGGAGGGGATGATGGAGAAGAGGAAGATGATTACCAGGTATACTATCTGAATCCACAAGAGGTAGCCAAGGAAGATGATGACAAAGCTGAAGGGGGAATTGAAGAGGAGCAGGATATATTTGCTGGTATAAAGCCTCTGGAACAGGAGAACCGGATGGAGGTGAGTTGAATCTAGTTCAAAATGCTGTTTTGCAGTTTTATGTGTTGTATAAATCATGGTCTCACCACCCTCATAGCTGTCACACTTAACCTAGGATGTTGTTAAATCAAGTGCTTAATTACAATGTTGTGATAACCAACTGTGTCATAAGGTATCTACAAGCTTAATGCAGTGGCAGCATATGTCTGCTTCCCACAAGTTTGATTCCCTGTTTCTGTGCTAACTGCAAGTGTGTCCCAGTTTTAGTTAGTCCCATCTCACACTCCAGCATTTACAAATGTAGACAAAACAGTGTGTGCTTTTCACTTAGTCCCACCCTTGGAAAAGGCAAAAATTATCTGAAATTAAAAATGAGACTGAGACATGCTCAGAAAAAAAAATTTAAATCCAACCATTTAAGCAGAAGTTCTTTGGAAAGGAGAAGCAGTCTAAATAAACTGTGTCTTATTCCTGTAATAACCACAAAATGGCAATGCATGGAAACAGTGGTAATTTGAAGTTTAGTATTTTTTGAGCTATTTTCTGATCTCATAGCACTTGGAGAGAGGATGGGACTTAATCATGTAAGAAAAGACTTGTTGGGGGAGTGCTTCAAGGAGTGGTGGTGAAGGACTAGGCAAGGAGGACTCTGAGAATACCTGCTGCTGAAGTTTGTTGAGAATTGTGCTTGCAGTCTTTGTGACAGGTGGTTTGAGCAGGCTGACTCCAGGCTGGGCTGATGTGGTTTGAACGTGACCTTCTTGTTTGAACATGTTCCTTCTTGCAGGTCCTGTTTGCCTGTGCAGAGGCACTGTATGCACACGGATACAGTAGCGAGGCCTGCCGCTTGACTGTAGAGCTTGCCAGGGACCTACTGGCCAACCCTCCAGATCTCAAAGTGGAGCAGCCACCAACTAAGGTAGAGAGATGGCAGCAACCATCAGTAGTCTTGATGTTAGTGCAGCTCTGTGCAGGTGACCCTGTTTCTTGAGATTCTCTCCAAAACCTTAGTCTCCTATTTCATAGTGCACATCACTGGAAATGTTAGTAGTTCTGCTGTTTCAGGATAAGAGGGTTGGACAGAAGCATAAGTTTCTGGAAACTCAGTTGTAGTGACACTCAGTAGTGTTTGTTGTATAGAAGGCTTCCCTTGGAAGGGATGGATGTGTGGCATCTGCCTGCACAGCATCAGTCCAACAGGGAGCATGTGTCTTGTCCACAGGCCAGCTCTTCCACTGTGTTGTCCTGGAGTGACACAGGGGAGGCAGTGATGTTCAATGGTAACCACTGAAATTGGAGATTTCTCAGCAGAAGGACAAAATCTAAATGTATTTTATTCTTTCCTCTGTCCATAACTACTGCAAAAGATAAGAGGACAAGAGAGTCATTTAGGATGTTTAGGAAAGTGTCTGTGACAAATTCCTCCTCAAACAGGGCAAAAAGAACAAGGTGTCAACCAGCAAGCAGACATGGATGGCAACCAACACCTTGTCTAAAGCTGCTTTCTTGCTGACTGTCTTGAGTGAGCGGCTGGAGTACCACAACCTGGCCTTCCGAATAGGAATGTTTGCTCTGGAGCTGCAGAGACCACCTGCCTCTACCAAGGCTCTGGAGGTAATGAAATATCTCAAAAAGACAGTATCCATAAACATTGTTCTCTTGGGATGTGTTTGCTCACATGGTTTAAATTTCAGCGCCTGAAGTTTGATTGTGCTTTTATGTTTTCTTAAAATGGATCGCAATAGAACTAAATCAATTGAGTGCACATCCCATTAGGACATGTTGATCTCCTAAAATATTATTAGCAATATCACTTGAGCTGTTGTTACCTTCACTGATAGGAAGCTCAGACGAAGCTATAGGTCTGAAAATATTTAAATGAGTACAAAATCTTTTATGAATGTATTATTTGGATAAGAACAGCCTAGTTCTTATCTTAAGTATGTTTTCATTTTGCTTCACTAATGTGGGGAAAAACAAAGGCATTTGTAAATGCCCATATTTGTCCGTATTTGCATCGGTGAAATGGTTTGAAAGTTATTCCTTAGGGTGAATTGGTGCAATTGTTATGTATCTGAAAATTGTTGCTTTTGCTGATACCTCATTCACTGGCAAGCAAGCATATGCACTGTACAAGCATATTATTTTGGACACTCCTTGATTACTATGAGGATTCCTGTTTTGAAAAAAGTGTCCAGTGAAGACCATGTCTGTGTGATTTACAGCTGCCTTGCTTTTCACTGCAGGGTTGTTCAGTCTCTTAGAGTGTGTATTGTTGCTAGTTATCCACCAACTACAATTATTCATTATCTGTACTTCTTAGGGTCTGATTAGAAGATTGTGAGTTTGGCAGTCACTTGCTACCTAAAAGAAAACTATTGCTTTCATGTGTTAAGAATGGAGGGAATTCTGGCACAGAGCAGTGAAATGTCTTCATCCTGATGGCATGTGTGCTGCAACTGTGCCCTTTCTTCTGCTAATCAGTCTCTGGTGTCTCAAATGGGTGTATCACTTAACATAGCATCCTTTCTTCCTACAATTACAAGTAACCACCTTTTCCACTGACCTATCCAGTCAGATACTTCTGCTGATGTTCTTGTGAGAGCTGATGCGTTTTTTCTGTATGCAGCTGAAAAGTCATCATTTGAGTAAAAAAAAAAGTGTATAAATATGAAGCAAGACTCTTATTAGATGTGAAAAGCATTTTCATTGTGGAGAGAATGGTAATGGTGGCTAGGCTGGTAAGCACTGCTCTCATTTAATAAACTAATAAAAACTATTGCTGTACTTTATGTATAGAGGAGAACGGTGTGCTCCCCATAGGGGACTGTGCCTCTGACAGCTTTTTTTCTGTTTCCTTGTGGATACCACCAGGTGAAGCTGGCTTATCAGGAATCTGAGATTGCAGCCCTCTTGAAGAAGATTCCCTTGGGCACCAATGAGATGAACACTATTCGAGGAAGAGCCGAAGAACTGCGAGAAGGGACCTTGTGTGATTACCGTCCTGTCCTGCCTCTGATGTTGGCAAGCTTTATATTTGATGTCCTGTGCACTCCAGGTACTGACAGCATTGGCCTGAGTGTGTGCAGGGCATATTCTGAGATGCCAGGTCTTGAGGGATTTTCACAGAGAAATTGTCTTCTCTATAAGAACAACCAAAGTTTAATTCTTCGTACACTGTTGCTTGCACTTGCCTCTACGTTGTTTTAAAGATATTTTGTTCCCCAGTGGGACAGTTCTCCTTCTGCCTACATTTGAAAACAACTCCACACTTAAGACATTTCAGCACTCTATGTGTGTTTGTAAAATAGTTACATATTACTGACTTTGCTGCTTTTACACTGGTTATATTTTGAGGAATCTAATACAAATCTAGAATATAATAAGAACACAGCAACCTGGGATTAGAAGACTGACTTGGCAATATACTGGTTTGGAGCCTTCTGAGCTTAGAGAAAGAATTGGGAAGAAAACCTTGTAAGGTGCTGTGATCTTGAAGCTGGTATGAGGCTAAGAATAGGACCACAGGAAGCTATGAAAATTCAGAAAGCTCTCAGAAATGTCTTTTGCTTTGAAGCCTTAGTTTTGAAAGATGAACACTAATTCTATTTTATTCTTTCAGTGGTTTCTCCTACAGGCTCTAGACCCCCAAGCCGTAATTGGAATAATGAAATGCCTGGAGATGAAGAACTTGGTTTTGAGGCAGCTGTTGCTGCTCTTGGTAAGAATCTTTACAAGGAAAGTCTGCCTTCATCCATGTTCTGATGCTTTCCCATTTTGAATGGTGAGAGTTAGTAGTTCATTCCAGTTTGGTCCTGAAATAGAAGTGTTTGCAGAGTTTGACAGAATCAGGTGCAGGATTCTACATGCCAGGGTTGAGGTATCATTGCAAAGCTGTGAAAAAATGGAAGGACAATTGGGATGAGAGCTCAGTGTTTAGGTAGTAACATGAATTTTAGTTTTCTGCTTGCTCTTTTGTCAGGAAATATGTATTGCCTGGACTTCAATGGAAATGGACAGTTTCAGAGGCAATTAGGACAAAAGGCAATAATTTTTGAAGAGATTAGACAACAATAGCAAAAGATTAGCAGAAGTACTCTCAAGTATTATCATATCATTTGGGATCTTAGCATAGTACTGAATTCTTGCCTCATTTGCTTCAACAACAAAGCAGTGATTATATACATGTTATGTTGACAGTACTGTATGCGTGTTTTAAAGCAGTATGCAAAAAGAAATTAAATGGATTAGACAAAACCTGTTATTTGTTGCCTCATCTCTGAAAGAAGATGAGTTTTTTATGGTGTTGGAATGCTGGCTTGTAGCATCTGCAGAAACCAAAAGGCTTGTTTCAAGATAGGGTTATAGGCTTGCCTGGACTCTTCCTGTAGCTTTTTAGTATCTGGTTGTTCTGACAGTTGTGGCCAACTTAGTATTCTAGGGACAGACTGCAGCTTCTGTTTATTCATGGCCTCTTTTTGAAGTTAACAGAAAAAATCTTTTTTTGCCTGTAACAGTGAGGCTGTTAAAACAGTCTGAAGTATAGACAGCTCTCAGGATGTAGTGTAGTCCCATGAGCTCACTTGTCTCTTCATGCTCTCTTTTATGGGCTGCAGGTATGAAAACAACTGTCAGTGAAGCAGAACATCCTCTGTTGTGTGAAGGCACACGAAGGGAGAAAGGGGATCTGGCACTAGCCCTGATGATCACTTACAAGGATGATCAGTCTAAGCTGAAGAAGGTGAGTTTCCCTTTGAAAGGGGAGAGAGAGAAGGAGGGTTTGGGTTTTGATGGATTTGATAGTTTTGCCAGCGAGTGTAAGTTGTTGTGTCACATACTGATGTTTTACAAGCTATGTTGTGGTATTTATATTCATCCACTGCTGCAAAACCTGATTGTATGGAGTGTGTTGCCCTGGGAGAGGCATTCTTTCCATAGGTTTCTTAAGATCCAGTCAGGGCATGTGTTGTCACTGCTTTTATTGCTAAGACAAGTTCACTCCTAAGGGGTTTTGTTGTGCAGTCTGTGTGTGGTCTGGGAATTGCATATGTTTTGCTGCAGGGATATTGGCTTGCAGAACAGTATAGCTAGCAAAAGCTCTGTTTCTTAACCTCTCACCTCTTTGATATACTAGTTCATTACACCTGTCTTAATTTACTGTGCAAGAGAGAGTAAAACTTTGCCTGTCCACCCCAAAGGAAGAAAAAAAATTGAAAACTGCTGAAGCTTCAGAAAGGATTTTATTAATCTTTTATATTCAGAAATCCTCCTAGACAGCAAGAACTACATTATTAGTGTCTTTTTGTCTCCTAAAAGAGAAGCATTTTTGCTATACTCTTCTCCAGGGAATAACAGGGACACTGTGATATCAATCATCTGTGCATAAATGATCTGTCAGGCTTGTGGTGTTGATTAAATATGGAGAACAAACAGTATAAGTGGACAAACCCTTAGAATGTGGTGATGCATTGTTCTCCAATTACATAATAAGTTATGACAAGAAAATGTTACTGTAGGCCAGTATAATGCAGTTTCTCTAGTGGCTTTGCCCGTTTCTCAGTAATGTATGACAGGATTTTCTGAATGGTGAGCGTGGAATTTTTTTGACTTAAACAACATCTGACAGAACTAAATTTAGAATTGTCCATTCTGTCCTTGCTATACCAGAATTGCTTATTTTTTGTGAATTTTGGGTGCTTTTCAAGTAAAGCCAGTGGCTGTTTCAAGTGAAAATGGGGTATTACTGAGTCTTTGCATCCTCAAGTAATGCAGACCACCTGTCTCACAACTGTGCATTGCATTGCTCTTTGGTGCAGGAAGATAATGCATATTTTTTAGAAAAATAAGCATTTTCTTTTTACCTCCAACAAATAAAATTTGATATTTTACCTCTTTGTCTTAGTGTAATGCCTGGTCTCTTACCCTTCACTGTGAGCCTTTTTTTTTCCCCTTGTTGTTGAAGATTTTAGACAAACTCCTGGACAGAGAAAGTCAAACTCACAAACCACAGACGCTGAGCTCCTTCTACTCATCCAGCAAGCCTGCGGTGGCCAACCAAAAATCTCCTTCCAAACATGCTGCCCAGTCTGCTGCAGCTATCCAGCAGCTTCCAGGGACTTCTGTCACTCAGCAAGCTGCTGTAAGCACTGCAGTGCAGAGCAGTCCTGAGAACTTTGTGGAGAAGAGTACACAAGGTAAGAAGTCGTTTCTAACAGCTATGCTAAAATTTTCCACAGTTAGAGCCTATTTTCGAAATCTTGAGTTAAATGTTCTTGGCCTAGTGTCAGATGATCTGCTTTATAACTGAAAGAAAACTGACATAATCCTTCTCATAAATATAATTCATTTTATAAAAATCTGTTGATACTTGTATCTTTTAAATGGCCATGTCTGATTTTAGAGATACAGAAAGATGATGTTTACGTTGTCACTGTTGTGTTTAGCAGAGAGCTCTCAGAGGTCCCCGTGTGAGCCAGCTGCTGAGGCCACTGTTTTGAAACAAGAAGGGAAGGTCCCCAGTCGTCTGGCCCTTGGAAACCGAGGTGGATACAATGGGAGATGCTGGGGCTCACCTGTCAGGCAGAAGAAGAAACACACAGGTGGGAATGGACTAGCTCATACAGCATCTAGTGCTCTCTTAGGCAGTCTGCTGGGAGAAGAGCTTTTTACAAGGACATGTAGTGATATGACAAAGGATAACAGCTTTAAGCTGAAAGCTGGGAGATTTAGATTGGACATTAGGAAGAAGTTCTTTATTGGAAGGGTTGTGAGGCTCTGAACAGGTTGCACAGAGAAGTGGTGGATGCCCCATCCCTGGGAGTTTAAGACCAGGTTGGATGGGACTGACCAAACTGTTCTATGACTCTGGGATTTTACTTGTCAGCCTTTCCTGTACAACAGAAGCAGCTGAGTATCTCTGAGGTGTTTGACATGGACAAATAAGATTTGCTCCATAAATTTCCTGCCTTTCTTGCACTAGTTATGTTCTGTGTGATGGATTAGATTCCTGGAGCTGAATGACTGCTGACTCTAGAAGTGCAGCACTGTGCTCCTGGATCCAGAAACAAATTCAGAGAAGCTGCTGCCTCTCTACACTGCTCTTGGGAAGGGTATAAGTTAGAGGCAGAGGATGTGAAGGTTGTGCAGCATGTATCTGAAGGGTTTTCTTCCTATTTGTATAATCTGTGGAACTTGACTTTGTAAGTACATTTGCTTGTTGTTATTATACTCTGCCACAAAACTTGGCAGGTGGAGTGAGGGGCTGTGATGGTGTGAAGAGGGAAATAAAGATGCCATGTTCTTGGACTCTTCTACATTTTAATCCAAGAATTACAAAATGTCACTGATGTCTGTGGCCAAATTGTTTTGATTTAACCTCTCTCAATTTATAATGACTGCCTGACAGCCCTAAGGCAATCACCGTCACAACTGATCTTAGCTGGTACTGCAGGTGATATGGTTCAGTTTACCTTCCTGCATTGCATTTACCAACCCTGGTGACATTTCTATGTTGGTTCTGGTGTTGTAGGCATGGCTAGTATTGACAGCAGTGCTCCTGAAACCACCTCTGACAGTTCTCCAACCCTCAGTCGGCGTCCTCTACGTGGGGGCTGGGCAACGACATCCTGGGGCAGAGGACAGGACAGTGACAGCATCAGCAGTTCTTCAAGTGATTCACTGGGATCTTCCTCTTCCAGTGGCAGTAGGAGAGCAAGTGGGGGAGCCCGTGCAAAGACTGTGGAAGTTGGCAGGTAATGAATAATACCAATACACCGAGGCAACCTCTAGGCCTGATGTTGGGGACATGCCATGCGTGCATCGGGAAATACTTTATGGGGAAAATTTGCTTTGTTTCCTCTAGACCCCAAAGACAGGGGTTCTTTGTACCCCAGCTGGCAAACTTGGGGTACTTATGTAAAAGATTCCTCTGTTTTTCTTCTAGGTATAAAGGGAGGCGGCTGGAGAGCCATGCTCCTCATGTCCCAAACCAGCCCTCAGAGGCAGCTGCTCACTTCTACTTTGAATTGGCTAAGACAGTCCTTATCAAAGCAGGTGGAAACAGCAGTACCTCTATCTTCACCCATCCTTCCTCCAGTGGTGGGCACCAGGGACCACACCGCAACCTTCACCTCTGCGCCTTTGAGATTGGGCTGTATGCACTAGGGCTGCACAACTTCGTGTCTCCCAACTGGCTCTCTCGAACTTACTCCTCACATGTCTCCTGGATCACAGGTTACAGCAAAGCTTTTTTGGGAGGCTGACTTTTGGGCAGGAAGTAGGATAGGGAGGCAAGCTTGTTCTTGAGAATGGTGATACTGATGTGCTGTAGGAGCCATGTGAGCAGCTCACACAGCTGCAGTAGTTACTGATCAGCAGTGATTTGCACAGTGGTGGTTACTTTGGCCTGGAAAGTTCTTGTGACCTCTTTCTTGTTTGAACTGCAAAATGCTTTGGTCTAAAAAGCCCACTTCTCATACAGAGACTGGTCTTTACCTCTCCTTCAGAAGTGTGCTGAAGAGACAGACATATGTCAAGTCTGAACATGCTCTCTGGCAGTGTTCAGTTCTCACTTTCCACTTCCTTTTGATTGCACCCATACCTGCTACCTATCCGTATGGCTTTTAAAAACCTAAAAAATACACCTTCAAAAATTCATGTTTTCCTGATGTGAATTACTAGACTGACAGTCCAGACTGGTTTGTGGGTACTAAAATCAGCTATAGCAAGTACTTTTGCTATTTCAAATACATTTTAGCTTAAGTAATGGTGTCCTCACTCACCACTTGCTCATTGAGGGCTCTTGTTTGTCCTGTGTTTTGGGAGGAGGCACCTAAATTTGATGTGAACCGTAATGGAAGCAACTGGGTTGTGTCACTGCTGCTGAAGGAAGTGAAGAATGCACCTGCTGTTGAAAGAAAGCTGACTAACTGTGCTGGGCATACAGTGGTGTGAGAGTCTCTCTCACTCTTCTTCTTAGGGCAGGCCATGGAGATTGGTAGCGCAGCCTTGAACATCTTAGTGGAGTGTTGGGATGGACATCTGACTCCCCCAGAGGTGGCATCATTGGCAGACAGAGCTTCACGGGCCAGAGACTCCAACATGGTGCGGGCAGCTGCTGAACTGGCGCTCAGCTGCCTGCCTCATGCCCATGCCCTGAACCCAAACGAGATCCAGAGGGCTCTGGTGCAGTGTAAGGAACAGGTGAGCATCATATGGCAGCTGCTAGTGAAGGCTGATTTCTAGTATCAAGGATGTGCTGCTGTTACCTGTGGGGCTGGCTCCTTGCCCAGCCTTAATCCCAGTTCTCTGGACTTCTAATGTTTCTTGAATAACACTGGTTATTCTGCTGCATAGCATCTGGCTGGTCCCCATAGTATTAGTCATTTTAGAGTGCCTTGTACTTCTCCTCTCTTGTAGTTTTTCCTCCTTGTGTTTCTCATTTTACATTCTTAACTTCTTTTGTTTCACTGCTTGCAGGACAACCTGATGCTGGAAAAGGCCTGCATGGCAGTAGAAGAGGCAGCTAAAGGAGGTGGTGTGTACCCAGAAGTCCTGTTTGAAGTAGCTCATCAGTGGTACTGGCTTTATGAACAGACTGTTGGTGGGACCCCAGCCCAGAGAGAAGGTGCCACCGGCTGCAGTGCCGGCGGCGCGCGGGCCGCGGCGGAAGCAGCGCGTGGCCTGGCAGACAGCCGGGTGACCTCAGAGCCGACCACGGTGACGGTGGCAGCTGCAGTAACTGCAGCAGCAACTGTCATGCCAGTGATCTCTGTGGGGTCAACCATGTACCAGCAGCACACGGTGGCAGGGCCAGCAATGGCACATACACACACGCAGGGTCTCCACCCTTACACCACCCTCCAGACTCACATCCCCTGTAACCCCCAGTATATCGGACACACCATCCAGCACATGCCGCGCCCAGCAGTCTTCCCGGTCCCTGGCTCGGCGTATCCACAGGTGAGTTTTGTGCCTTGTTCATTTACTGTGACCTTGTGGGGCTGCTTCTGGGGGAGTGTGTTGGAGTGGGGAGAGCATGGGGCTCAGAACTGTCATGGCTTGAGATCAGGTCTCTCTTTCTGCTCTCACTTGCCAGTTGGTGACACTTTGGCCCTCCAGCTCAGCATTTGCACAGTAAGGAGCCTTTTGTGGCTGTGTTTCAAGTCTCAAGAGAATATAAAATATAATACATCAGTAGTTCTTAATTTCTGTTGCTCTGTAGTTTCTCAGAAGGCACTGGACAGAAAGCTTGTTTTCTTGAGAGCTCGCAGGCTAAATAGAGACTATGCTGGGAAAGCCAAATGAAGGTTATTTTAACCTTTGCCTATTTTTGAAGGTCTTGGAGTGGTTTTCTGCAAAATGATTAGGTTTTTAAAAGGAGGAGGAGCAAGCAAATGTAATGCTCATGCGGTGCAAGTTTCCTCCTTAGCTTCCTTCAGACTGGACTTTTCAAGCTCTGGGGCTTGTGTGGGGACATGATGTTTTGATTACTTCTTTCTAAGTGGTCAGGTGAAGCAGACACGACTGTTCTGTACCTTGTGTTGCAGGGTGTCCACCCAGCATTCATAGGGGCGCAGTACCCTTACTCAGTGACTGCACCGTCCCTGGCAGCTACAGCCGTGTCCTTCCCTGGCGTGCCCGTCCCCTCCATGACGCAGATCGCCGTGCATCCCTACCACAGTGAGACGGGACTGTCGCTGTCTTCCAATGTAGCGCGTAAGTTACACCTCTGGGCTGGGCAGCACACGTTTCTTTGCTGTCTCTTAACTCTTCACCAGTGAGGGCCTGTTCCTCATTGATTACAAGTGGCACGAGGGTTCTTGCACTGGAAGGTTCTGGCCAAATGAATGCCATTTTAATGGTGTGCCTGCTCAGGGGTATTGGGATTCCCAAGGGGGCCTGATGCAGCTAGCAGAGAGAAACTTCTGTTCAGCTGAATTTCCAGTATGAGACTGTTTTGGCCTCAAGACTAAATCATGTTTGGAGCCCTTGTGGTCTTTCTGATTTCTAACCTGTAAAAGCTTAATTCCCGCTCTCCTTGAGCAAGGTGAGCATAGATGATCTTGAGCAAACTCATGTAATTCTGTTGGGTCAGGTGAACAGAGTAGGAAGCAGGCAGACTTCTGCTATAGAAGCACTACTAAATGTCTTATCCTGCCTGAAAGGGTTGGAGGCAGCCTGTGCCCAAATGTGGAACTATCAGAGATGATGGATGTTTTGTCAAGAGTCGTGTCAATAGCATTTGGAATGGATGCTCATGTGTTGTGCTAGGGCTTGAGTGATGGTGAAAATCCATGAAGTAGCATGTAGCACTGGGACAACAGATGTTGACTGGATTGTGGACATGCTGTCATTGCCATGGAGTTCTGCACCAGTGGGTCGTGCTTGACCCCAATCTCTGCTAATCCATCATTGCAGAGGCTGTAATATTTCTCTACTTTCAGTGTGTTGCAACTCACCAGGTGCTGGAAGACTGGTGTGTGAAAAATACTGAAAAGTTGTGTTGATCTCCTTCATATTCAGAATATAAGTAGAATAGTTTTAGTTATTCTTTTATCCTGTATTTTGATGCTAAAAAGCTACCACAAAAGCAAATAAAACAGTCTTGAAGGCCTTAGGATCTGATAGCTGCCAGCCTTAGTCACAATCTGATGCCATGACTTTTCATTGTGAGAAACCATTTCTGTTCTCCTCCAAAGAGCTATGAATCTTCCAGAAGTGCTAATTCATCCTAGAACACTTAAAATACCAAAAGGAGAAAACAACCCCACCCTTTCCAGTTGCCATTTTTTATGGCTTCCATAAACTTATTTTCAGTCCTTACAATACTGTTTCACTGTTCCTCAAGTACAGAATCATGTGGTGAGGCCTGAGCTCTGGCAATAATTTACCTCATTCTTATGAGTTATTCTCCTTGGCCAGACTTCAAACACAGTATGAATTTTGCCCTGCTTTGTGCATTGTTTGGCACCCTGTGTCTCCTTGGTTGAGGAGGTTAGACAGGTCTTTCCTGGGAGACACATTGTTCTCAGGTGTTTAACTGTTCACTAGCAAACATGGAGGGGGAAATTAAAAGGAACTGACAGCATTGCTCAAGCTGGCGTAGTAGCATCACAGAGAAACTGTGAAATAAGGGTAACAGTTTGCACACACCTAATGGCATCTGTGCTCTGGAGCTCTCAAGCAAACCTTGCTTTACTCTTTGTACCTTTCTTGAGAGGGACAGGTAAATTTGAGTCTTGTAAGAGTGCAGCTTAGTGACTCAGTGTTTACTGCTGTCTGTACAAGTTTGGGTGGTACAATGCAATGGGTTTGCATTTGAAACCTGTCATTTCCCTTGAGTTTGCTTATACTAGTTAAGTGTCTGAAGGTGACAACTTCTCAAGTCTCCCTGCTGTTTTTACTGTTGGTACATGCTGCCAGTGTGTGCAGTGACTGTTCCTTCCAGGGATGATTGGAGGTCAGCCTCCAGTAACAGCCTTCCTGAACGGAGTGACAGCTGTCGTACAGCCCAAGTGGAAGAACCTTGCATTGTTGGACTTGATCTTTGAGTGACTTAATTCTGTTCCTGCTCAGTAATTTTCCTAGCAGTTTCTCATCAGGTGTAGACATACACATGATTGTTTCCTTGGACAAGAAGTCAGAACCAAATATTTTATTTAATCATAGCAAATGCATTCAAATCAACATACACATTTACAAGTAAAACATGGATTTTGTGCATGTTCACAAGATACTGCAGAAGAAATGGACACACATGTTACTGACACTGTCAGGCCCACCTTGCAAACAGAATAGGGCTATTCCTGGCCCACTGTATTTCAGTTGTAAGCCTGTGGGTTTTGGTTGCTTTATTGTTCTGATTAGGGGAATATAACGCTACACTGGCAGGGGGCAGTCAGGTGAAGGAGATGATGTCCCAAGTAAACCTTCTCTTAGGCTGCTGCTGGGTCCTAATGCTGCTGTTTTGCTCTCTTCAGTAGGCAGTGTCCATGCAGGATCAACGTTCCCAGCGATTCAGGGTGCTTCCTTGACAACTCTGTCCTCACAGCCCAACTCCCTCGTTACGGGGGGATTTCCTGCCGAGGATGAGCAGCACAGTCAGCCTGTGAGCCCCCAGGGCCTGCACTACCTCCACTCTGCATACCGAGTTGGTAAGGATAGCCAAGTGGGTTTCTGGAGTCCCCTTGAGAGGGATTCAGGGCAAGGCTGCAGGTTTTCACTGTCAATTTGGCAACTGGCTACTGCACCTGTTGGGGGTGAATGCACCTGGGGGACATGGGAAAAGCAAGTTGATGATCAGATGTCTAAAAATGAAGGCAAAGCACTGTAAGACTGAACAATTGCTTTTCAGGACCATCAGAGCAGAAAAGAGAGCTAAGTGGGTTAAAGCTGAGAAGTGTCTTGCCTTTCAGCAGATGTAGAAAGTAGCCTGAGTAGGCCTCCAAGGATGTGACTGTGCAAGTTGTGACTATATGATAAAATAATATTTGGCTCCTTCTGCTCATGGATGGAGAGGGCACACCTCTAGTTTAATACCAGCTGAGTCTTCAGATGCACAATGGAAGTGCCCTGTGCCTCTCCAGTTATTTGTTGAAGATAGAGCAGGAGGAACTTATATGTAGTGAAGAGTGGGTATGTAATTATCATTCCTTTCCCAGTCACACTGGTTATGAGAAAATGAGAGAGTCTGCCTGAATTGCCATTGGTACAAGGATAGCAGTCTTAAGGTTTGGATGAAGCTTAGCTTGCAGTAAGCTACTGTAGTTGTAAGTAGTAAGCTACTTGTATGTACTCATGGTTCAACCCAGTGGATGCTTGATGTAGGATAAAGAATCCTCTAAAAATAAGCAAAGGAAGAGAAACAGCAGGAAAATGGAAGGAAAGCTTGACTTTTTTGTTGAAAGCCAGAATAGAGAGTACTTGTTAGCTGGAAAGGTGTGCAGGTGTCTTTTAAAATATCAGTGGTACATGGCATGCCATGAAAGGTGTTTAATAACCTGAAAAAGAGAGAGGCACAGGCAGGGAAGGTGGTCTGGAAGATCAGAACGTGGCACATGTTGGTATTTGAATACTGTTGAAATGGGTAGATTTGTCCAAAGAACTGTAATGGCATAAGTGAAATGTTTGCAAATTGGCAATATTGCAGCTCAGTGGTGGCCTGTTGTCTTTGCTGCAGAGCAGGTTGGTTTGAGTAGCTTCTCTGTTGCAAAATTTAGGTCAAAAGCTTTGCTTTCCGGACATCTCTTGTAGTGCAGCCTTTGGGGCTCTCTGCTTGACGCTGCTGTGGGTGCTTGAGTGCCTCTTTGCAGCTCTGGTGAGGGGTGATGGCTGTGCAGGTTTCCCAGCTTGGAGCAGCAGATCCAGATGTTTTTGCAGATAGTTCCTGTGCTGGCAGGCTCCAAGGTTGCCCTTTTGTTTCTGTCTGGACTCTGCAGCTGTGGAATTTTCTGTTGGTGAGGGGCAGGCCAGTCAGGTTGTGCTGCAGTGAGTGAAATGCTAGACCCAGCCTTACTGGGCAGAAGTGCTGCTTGACTGTGGCTGCCCTTTCTCACAGGGATGCTGGCTCTGGAGATGCTTGGCCGAAGAGCTCACAACGACCATCCCAACAACTTCTCCCGCAGCCCGCCCTACACTGAGGACGTGAAATGGCTCCTTGGGTTAGCTGCAAAGTTAGGTAAGGCTCAGAGCAGTACTTAACAGAAATCCACTTGGGATTTGGGCCATGGTGGGAACGAGCTCTTTGAGTGAAGCTTCAAAGATTGGGCAAGCCTGGTATCAGTGCCATTCCTGAGAGAAGATCCCTACTGATCTTTCGTCCTCTCATTTGTCCCATTTTTGGGTTCTGTAGGCATGCTGTTGCATTTTGAGTCACTGGATGAAGTACATGAGATTGGACAGGGTTCAGAGCTTGTATCTCTTCCATTCCATAATATTGATTCTTTCTTTTCCATTTGCACTGTATTGTAGGTATTCCTCTTATGTATATTTATACCTTCTGTGAAGACTTTTTATAGCAATAGGTGCTCATAACACCTATTTTTGGGAGGGTTGCTTGTTTTTACTTCCATTTTGCTCTTGTATCTTTTTTGTCAGCTCACTTTCTAAATTCTTTCATAAGCAGTAAGCTAAAAAAATCTTTACAAACAGCCTGTTTAGTGGCACAACTTCTGCTGCTCCTGCTGGCAGAGCTCTACCATAGGAAGTGGTGAGGAAACTTGACTTACGTCTACAGCCTTCTTACAGCCTGAGTGCTGAGGCATCTATGTGCTTCCTTGATGGGCAGTCAGGAAACAATGGAGAAGGTAGTGTGTTATCCTTGTCTTTCTAGTAACCTTGCCACATTAATCCACAAGGATTAGTTTCCTTTCATATCTCCTTTAAAGAAAGGTGAATTTGGGAACACCAGTAACTGAGGTGGTACCTGGTCTCTCCTCAGACCTGATGGGTATAGCAGAATCTTCTCTGTCCCATGAGTTTGCTAGACTGTCTCCCCCAAGCCTGCTGGAGGATGCAGTACTGTGAGAAGAAGGTGCTCCAGATCCAGGTCCTTGCTGTGAAGTGTGGTTTCTTGTGTCTCTGTTACTTTACCACTGTTGTTCTGACTTCCTCCTGTGCAGGTGTAAACTACGTGCATCAGTTTTGCGTTGGTGCTGCCAAGGGGGTGCTGAGCCCTTTTGTGCTCCAGGAGATCATCATGGAAGCTCTACAGAGGCTCAACCCTGCCCATGTGCACAACCACCTGCGCACCCCAGCCTTCCACCAGCTGGTGCAGAGGTGCCAGCAGGCCTATATGCAGGTAAAGTGTGGCTTATCTTCCTGCCTGTCAGAGCTGCCAGGCCATTGCCTGCCTGGAGGTGCTGCCTGTGTGTGCATGTGCAGAGGGGAAGGGGCCTTGGGCACTGGGAGCTGAAGGTCCATTCCTGATGCATCCTTCTCCCTCAGCAGGGACTGGAATAGGCATCACCTGCCTATATGGGGCTGCATGCAAAGGATCTCACTGTACTGCTTCTGCCAAGGCCTTCCACCTCCTGTGCTCTTCCATGAAGGCTGGGGTGGTTGTGTTCTTCCTCACTCTGAATGCTATCTGTACCTTCTAACTTCTGAACTTTCTTTGTTTTCAAGCCTCGTGTCCACCCCTGTTCCTAGCCCATCCTTTTTACTTTCTTGTTAGCAGTAGCCTGTTTTCCCCTTCTCATGAAGCCTTGGCATGGCTGTCTGGTGTTGGTGCCAGTGCTCACACCAACAATGGAGATTGCTTGGTCAGCTACCAGCACAGATATCCCTCTCAGGCTTTGTTGAAACCAGTGTTTCGGTGAGCCAGCTGGAATATCAAAGCTGCCTGTTTTTTAAAGCAGTGCAGTCAGGACACATCACATATACCTTCTTCTTCAATAAATGACCAAAGGGTGATTCTGTAGCCATATTGTCCAGGTTGGATTAGCTGTTCTGTCATCCTAGATGGTACTTTTGAGACATGACAGCTTCATTTGGCCTTGAAAGCTAAGCCTGCTGGTTTTGGGCCTTGTTTGAGAAGCTGATAGAAGTGACAATGTTAAGCCTAGAGATATTTTGTAGCAATTTAGTGTAAACTTAACTCAGCCCATGTCCCTTAGTAAAGGAGATGGGCAGTGCCCAGGCTGGGTGTAACCTGCAGAATGAAAGGTTGTAAGGGTTGGATGCTGGTGGGGTAGAGTATTACCTGGGCCTTTAGTGCTGTACTGTGGCTCAATACAGTGCTCATGACATAGAGGACACTTGCTGATGCTGCATTTTGGTGCTCTGAGGGAGCACTGCCCTTGGATGTGCTGGGGTGTAGGATACAGCAGTGTCGCCTTTGAGGTACTCTTCTCTGTCAGAGCTGCCAGTCTTGGACCACTGATGGGTAACAGGAGCATGTGACCTGTTGCTCTGGGAGCTCAGTCTTGTGAGTTCACCAGCAGGGGGGCGGTGAGCAAATGCCTTAAGGCTCTTTCCCTTTTCCCATGCAGTACATCCATCATCGGCTGATCCATCTCACCCCAGCTGACTACGATGACTTTGTGAATGCCATCCGCAGCGCCAGAAGCGCCTTCTGCCTGACTCCCATGGGCATGATGCAGTTTAATGATATTCTCCAGAACCTAAAGCGCAGCAAGCAGACAAAGGAGCTGTGGCAAAGGGTCTCTCTGGAAATGACCACCTTCTCACCATGACATCAGGTGGAGCTCCACGGACACGCAACCCTTTGCCCAACATAGTTGTAGTTCCATTTACACCATCCTTCCTTCTGGTGTCTTTTTTATTTTAGTTTTAACTTGTTGGAAACCACTGATCTGATGTATTTATACCATGACATTCCTCTCCAGCACTGTTGCGTGTTGGCGCTCTGCTTTGCTCGCTCTTCCTCCTCCTTCTCAGGGGGCTGCAGGCTTGAGAAGCATCAGGAAATGAGAAGGAAGTTGAGCTGGCTGCCCTGTGGTGTAGTCACTGCTTTTCTCCCTGAGCCCCGGAGGCTGTCCTGCGAGCAGTTTGCAGTGTGATTGCGCACATGTTAGAGGGGTTGGGGATTCTGTCTGAAATATTTATTTTAGCATTTATAAATATGTAAACTTTTTTTTTTTTTTGTATGGGCTTCTCTTACTCCACACACCATCTCCTTTTGGAGAGTGGCTGGAACTGCTGTGCACAGCAAGTGCTTCCTCCATCCCTTTCAGCAACTCCTGGTGAGAGAAGCTGAGACTGGAGTAGCAGGGCCAGGGCCACCTCTGCAGCTTTCTGCTGCAGCTGAGGACAGAGGCTGGAGCTCGGGCAGTGAGTCCTTGACTGCACTGAGCTGCCTGGAGAGTGCCAGAAGTGCTTGAGCTCTTTCTCAGGAGCATCCCTCACTGGGCACTGCTGGCTCATAGAATGTTTTGATCCTGGTTGTTCCAAGTTGTACAATCCTGTTTCTTTTGGCTGGGGTATTACTCTCCTGTAATCACTTTCTTATCCCTCGTCTCTTCTCGTTTCCTGATTAAACACTTGTTTTCTTAGACTGACTCTCTCTTCTCTCTGCTATGATGTTGGCAGTCTGAAGGAGCTTGCCAGCTGTGTGTCAGTGGGAGCTCCTGTGAGCCCTGGTAGGTGGCTGCTGTGCTCTGGGGAGCAGCAGTCCAGCACAAGTTGGGGCCCAAAGGTTTCTTGCCTGGTACTGCTCTGACAATGACCTGCCTCTGCAGAGGCTGAGCTACATGTTTGATGGGTGCTGGGAGAGTTGGTGCTAAGTCTGGGATGTTCTTCCTACAGTTCTGTCAGTCACTGGCTTCCTTTTCTAGCCTTGATACTGTGTGATAATGCAGAGCCTTGTATTTCCCAAGTATTGTGTAGAAGACCAGCTGCTCTCATGTATTGGTGGTATGAGAGGTATGTGGTGGACTGTGAAAGGTATCTGGTAGGGATGGCATTGCAGAAAATTAAGTTTAGATAGCTTAAGTGTATAAACACATATCTTTCAGGGCTTTTAAAAGTGGAAGTTAAATGACTTATGGATGTTAAGAATCCCATTTCTCAGCAGTAATGTATTTTGCTTCTTACTTGGGTTTAGCCAATGAGTTTTAATTTCTGCAAGTTAGAAATATGTACCTGTTTGATATTTTCAATGATACTCTTAAAGAATAAAGTAAATCATAGGCACAGGGCAAAAGAGATGAACAGGCTCTTTTGGTTTGGCTTTGTGTACTGCACAGGCCAGGGAGTATGGCTTAGGTTTCTCTACTTCTGATTGTGCAACAGTAACTATTTAAAGATCTCCTTTTAGCTCCTTGTGTTCCTCCATAAGGTATTTAGTTAAATGCTAACTAGAAATGCAGATGGTGATAATAATGGGTTAGCTTCTGTAGTTTTTAAATTGAAGTCTCTTGATTATGAGCTGCCTGTTATTTTGCAAAACTTCTGGATCTGACTGGAGGGCACAGCCTGATGATGTGTGGAAGGTTTGGGTTCCTAGAACACTTTCTGTGCTCTGGTTCTTGCATGTTCAGAACTGTGAAAGGAGCATAGAGAAAAATGAGTTGTCTAATAAGGTCTGATATTTTCTAATGCTATAGGGAAAAATTGTGGAAGAGAAGGGAGCATGTTTTAGAAAGAAAGAAGCAGAAGGGAAATGGGTGAAAGAGCTGAATATTAAGTATCAGGAGCAGAAGTGATCTGTAGCATTAAGAATTTGGATTGAACAGGGAAATGAAATGTCAGAGCCTCATCTGTGATGTTGATTGGAAAAATACACTTGACCCTGAGCAGGTGAGTTTTCAGATCACTGTGTCTGGTAATATATTGTTGTTCCTGAGCCAAATCCCATGAAATATATCTGAGCAAGGACAGAAGAAAGTGAGGAAAGAGATGATGATGTTTTTTACTGCCATGTGGCTGTGAGGTTATTCAGGTATTTTTCCTTCATAAGAGATGGGATGAGCCCTGTTGGCCCCAGAAGCATTCATTTCCCGTTAAAAAAACCCAATTATTACCCACTGCAGTCTTGTTAAGTCACTATTCCAGGAGAGGGCAAAATTTGTAGGCTTAGAAATTATGAAAAGACATTTCAGCAGAAGACCTGTAAAAGAGGTTGCAGGCAACTCAAATTTCCTTTGACTTTTAACACGTGTGTTTTTTCACTTGGATTAAATGTTCTCCAGGACTTTGCCAGCAGCACATGAAATGTCTCCATCTCTGGACATGTTCATCTATTGCCATCTTTCTTGCCTGGGAAAATTTTCTTTTGGAGGCATTTTCCAGGAATATGCATTAACAGAACAGTGTTTGCCTTTGAACTTCAGTGTCTTTACAGCCCATGAACAAGGTGAGTTTGAGCTGTCCTGTAATGAAATGACATGCCTGGCAGCAGGTTATGGCTGTAATTAGCTGAAAAGTCCCCCTGTCTAGTTTTTCTTTACAGTCCTTACAATTTATTTGGGATTTTTATTTTGGTTTTTGGAGAGTCTATTCAGAACTAGCCTTCTGGAGAGTTGTTGAAACTAGTTTTAATTTTTTTTGCTTGGGTTTGGTTTTTATTAAGCCTGGAACTGTGGTATTTTGAAGCAGAATACAGCTTTTACTTTCCCAGCTTATTTAGCACCAGCTTGGCTATTGCTACACAGTGCTGGAGTGCTCTGTGGAACCTTGGAAACCTCAGTCAGTGGAAATGGGGTAAGCATTGAAGTACCCATGAAGTGCTTCACCACCTCTTGGTCAAAGTTGTCAGCTCTAACAACATGGCATAAATTTAGAACAGTTTTCTATAAGAGGCAGAAAAGTTGTAGTTTTCTTACCTAGACATTAAGAGACGGGCAGGATATAAAAATGAATTTTTCAGGATGTAACTGGGAAGAGAATGTGCCAAAAGACATGTATGTTCTCACAATGGTCTGCTACCACTGACTTTTTTTTTTTTTAAATGAGGTGCAGAAAGTAAAAGGTTGTGCCATCAGGACTTCTCAGTGTCTGCTCACCATGACTGTTGCAGGAGTTCTCTCTGAAACCCTTTTAAGCCATAGACCGAATGGCTCTCAACTACAGTTTTTTAAAATACTTTGTGTTTTCTCTTTCTGTGCCTGAATTTAAGTGCCATTGACATGATTATGGTGAAGGCAGGATCTTCTGGTTGGTGTTTTGTTTTTTTTTTAACTGCCTTCCCCTCACTATCTCCTTGCCCTGAGAATTATTCACATGTGGCTTTTGAACTCATTCCTGCTTTCTGTTTCCATTTTAAGGGTATCTGCACTTGGGGCAGGGTGGTGGAGGCACTTCTTCCAAAGTAGCAATAATTTGTGGAAGCTGGAAGTGCAGCCGGGGCTGTTCTGGGTGAGGGTTTTTATTTGAGCTGAGGATTTGTGAGTGCTTTCCCTGAGGGCACCATGCAGATGAACCGTGTGTGCTGTCAGGAGCTGCCATTACTGAGTAGTGTTTCAGCTTCTTGTAGAGACTGATTGTGCTCTCTAAACAAGTGACTTTTTATCTTGAGGGCATTGTCTGCTCCCAGTTACAGTATTCATAACAACTCAGTGCTGCCCAGGATACACTGCACAGTTCCTTTTTTGCCATGAAGGAGTTGTGAGTTTTAAGGGGAAAATGGTGGAAATGCATTAAATTCAGTACATATCTGTATAAGTATATAGCATGCATTGTAAACAGGGACTGGGTCCTTGACATTTCCTTCCATGTCCTACTTGCATTGCCTCATTTAAATCAGCCAAGAACTTCTTCTCTAAGCCCTGAAAAGCACCTTTTGCAGTGACCTGGGGGGTGTTGGCCCAGCCTGATTTATGGTCCTGTCACTGTACGTGACATAAGCACGAGCTGGATTCTGACTGCTGCGATGTGTCACCACTATGGCCCTGCTGGTTGTGGGGAGATGTGAGAGCTGACAAAGCTATGGAGATGAGAAAGGTGAGAAACCAAGTCTTGGAAGGAAGCCACTTTTTAAAGCTAATAATAGATTCTTTATTTCTACATAGAATAGTGGAGATGAGTGTCAGGAATACTTTTTGTAGCAAAACAGCCTGCTAAGTGTTTCAGAGGTGAATATTACTTGGTTTGTTGTGGTTTTTAACCCCTACAAGCCTTTAAGAAAAAAGGAACAAACAAACTGATAAATGGAAAGAAGGTACCAGTGTTCCATCTATGTTCTGCTGTGTGATGGGGGATGGGATTCCTGGACTGAGGCAGCCTGAAAACACTTGTATGTGTTGGCTGTGGTGGTGCCTTGTGTGCACCATGTCAGCCAGGAGTCCCTCAGGATTCAGCACTGGCCCGTTCAGACCTGTTTATCATTACTTTTCTGACCATATTACTACTGATACAGCAAAATGATCAGCAAGGAATCAAAGGATTTTCTTTCCAACTGCATGCAAGAGCTGAAAAACATCAGGAATAGGTTGATCACGTGGCTTTTTAGATTCCTGTGTGCCATTCTGACTTCCAGGAGTTGCAGGATTCTGTCAGGAATATTTGTCTTTGCAGTGCTGTCATCCAGTGAAAATTGCAATTTTCAGTGATGAGCTTTTTGTGTAGCATTGATACATGCTGCTACCTACACAGAAATTCTCCAGTTCCATTACAAGATCTTCACCCTGTAGCTGAGATTCATACCAGGGCTCCCTGAATGTTGTGCTGACTAGAAAGAGACAGCAGACAACTTTTAAGTATCTTCCTGATTGAATTCCTGAGGTGGTTTGCAAGCACAAGCTCCAAAGATTTTCCTGTTGTTGTTTTGCCAGTTCTCACCTCCCATGCAATTGGCTATAAGAATTACCTGGCTTTCTGCTTCCTGGGCCAAATTACTCCTTTTTAAATGGGAGTTGCATCAGACTAAAGAAGTTTTTTTAATACATTACCAAGAAAACCCTTAAGGTCCTGTCTTGTGCTTATTATTTTCCTTTGCCTTAGAAGTGAACTGGTTACCGTGAGTGAGGCAAGAAGGTGAGGTTTGTTTCTCCTATGGAAGGGTGAGGATCTGGAATGTTTTAGTGGGTCAGTATCTAGTACCCAGTGTCTCTCACTAAAAGAGGGGGTTTGTTGGCTTTTAGGTATCACAGAGCTTCTGCTATTATACATGCTTCTCTTAGAGGCAGTGTTTGATTCCACAGCTTTGAAGTGATGACTGGAAGGCAGGTAGCTCCTGCACCCATGTGCTGTCAGAGAAAGGCAGCAGATTGGAAAACAGCTCTTCATCAGGTAAGAATGTCCTGTATTTGGAGCTGACCACAGCAGGGGCTTTGTCTGCCATTAGCATAAGCAGTAAGAACTAGTGCAGTACAGAAATTAAGCAACCAGGGGAGGAAAGAAACAGATAATGAGACTCCACAGTTGCCATTTGCTGCCTTGAGTGACAGTCTATTACCAGTAAAGTAACACTGACTTACTGAGTCCCTCCCAACATTTATTCCTCAGACCATATTTATTTTTACTGGGCCTCTCCTCAAAGAGGTACCATACTCTGAGGTAAAGCATGAAGTGATTGGGTGACAACCTGTAATGAATTAAGAGCAGGAAAACGTTTAAGGGAGCAGCACAATCACTGGTCCTGGGATCCTCCAGCTCCTGTGGCAGCATGTGAAAATGCCTTGCTGCTGTCAGGGTTATTTGTGAAGTGTCTGGTGCAGGGAGAGCTGTAGGACTGTTACAATGCTCTCACAAGCTTGACGATTCAAACAATGTTTTCCTTCCAGTTTTTACTGTGAGGGCTGCTGTGCCAGGCACACCTGCACAGGAGCTACAGAGCTAAGCTCAGCTGTGGCAGGCACAGCAGCTGGAAACAACTGCAGTAGCCAGGAATGGCCCCAAAGTCACCACTACACAAAGCAGTAAGAATGAGTCTCAAACTCCAGCCTGGCTGCAAGTAGCACACTGCTTCTACCTTGTTTCAAATGTAAGTTAAACACCACTGTTGCCCTTCTAAATATCAGGCCTAAGGCCTGGAGCAGGATTTCCAGTTTTTCTTACCCTTGTACCAGCTTAGGGTCCGTGATACCACTCCAAATCATCACAAAGAAAAAAAATAAGTAGTACATTTATTGAATCTCCACTTACTACTACTTCTAGCCTTTATTGAGACACATGTGCTCAGCTTCGAGAGCCAAGAATTTCTTCATTATCATTCAATGTGAATGATGCTATACATGAATCAAGTGCAGGAAGTTGGGCTTTTCTCTCTAACAGGAATGAGAGAGGGGTTTCTAGTCTTTCCATCCGTTTTTTGGCTGCACAAAGTAACCCTTTCCAAGGGCACATGAAATAAAATACTATATTGCATACTATATACATTTACATACAACGGTAAATGCACCATTCATTCAGAAATACACAATACCTAAGGCTCAATGGAAAAGGTCAGTTGAAGCAACTTCTCTCTAGCTGAGAGAGAAGTGGCTTGTGACAGTTGTGGAAGTTCCCATAACTTGTTCATGTGGATCCTGCCCCACTGCAGCACTCTCCAAGGACCACCTGTGCCTGGGAAGGAGGGCTCAAAGAAAATATGTACAACCATGATGGAGGATTTCCTCTGAGAATAATTACCCAATAACTGCAGGAGAAGGCAAAGTACCTTACTGTACTTTGCAGAAGGAGAAGCCCCTTTTAGGCATAGGAAACCACTTCTGGTGCAAAGCTGTCCCTTTGTATCTGAACAATACTTACTTTTAACTGGTTTTTCTCCTTTTCTCCTTGGATTGTTGGCGTGCAAGAATATTTAAACAGTGCTAGCAACTGGACTGTGTGACAGGGATGCTGGAACTGTTGGAAAGGGATTTTTTTTAAGCTGATCAGATGTGGGGAACTGAATTGCCTGTTTTCAGCTGTAACATCAGCCATATTTTACAAAACCTGAGCTTTGCCTCCTCCCCGCTGCTGGGCTGCACTTACACCTCGCAAGTGCTCTATAGGGACATTTCTGCTCCTTGGTTATCTTTTGAAACGGCTCAAGTCCCTGCAGAGAAATACTCGCCACGTTGCCACATGTGGCAAACCTTTTCTCTAAGATCACAAAGCAATTCATTGACCAGAGTCAGCAGTGTATCCCACCCCAAGCCCTGCAGATAAGGAGGGACAAGGTTACCTGTCTGTGCCTGTCCCCGCAGGTGCACTCCCCGCCATCCCCACACAGTGGCACTGTAAGCAACGGGCACGGGCAGGAACAGGGCCTTCTTGGGCCTCGCTGTGCCAGATACACTACGGATAAAAGCTGGGCTTCACTGCACTGGATTCCCCTTTTATTAGGCTGCTGCTCTTTTCTCAGCAGTGGGCTCACTTGTCTCTCCTCTTCAGCCTTTACTTCTGGGCTCAGAGGAGTAACACATTAACTCCAGCTCATGCCTGTTTCATAGACCGAGGAAATTAATTTAAAAATACACAAAGTGGTAACTCTGCTCTGTTTCCTGCTCTAAGTAGGGCAGGCATTTCAAATCCTTCTTATTAGCAGAAGTCGAATTGTAGTAGCACACCATTAATACTCAAGAATGTGACTTGCACTCTATGCCCCAAGGCAGTGGCAGGGCAGCAGCCCTTTCCAAGGGTGGGGCAAGGCTCCACATCCACATTCTCTGCTCCTTTGTCCAGTTGTTTTGGCTTGACAGGAGATGGCATCATAGCACATGGTGGAGCACCACACATGCCAATGGCACTGGGGCCAGGGAGTCCCTCTCAGCTCCAGCTGGAGTTTTGCAGTTCCTCTCGGAGCCAGGTAGGAAGGGGCTGCCCCAGTCTGTTCATCAGCTTGGATAATTCAATGTTGTGCTCCCGGTAGAAGTCTCTTAGAAAGAGCCGTGACTGTGGAAAAAACAGACACATGCTCCACAGGTCATCTAGGACAGAGGGTAGGAAAATCCATGTGGGTTTGCTGGGATGTTTCTACTTCTCTTGTTGTCAAGAGATTTGAGACAGCTACTCACCAAGGAATCCATATCAGGGTATTTCCTTCCTTTACTCTTTCCTAGGCATTTAGTCTTTCCTCCATCTAGCAGCTGGCACCAAAATCCTTTTGCTTCATCAAATCTGCAAAAGACATTTATCTTTGAAAGATACAGCCACAAACTCAATTAGCAGCAGCAGCAATTAAGTAACTCCATAGTTATTTCCTATTTCAGTGCTTTACCTATTTATTTTGTGAGATTGGTTCCTTGGATTTTTTTAGCACTGGACTACTTTGACAAGAAACCTATTACAAACATGATGGTTTCAGCTTTGTGCAAATTTCAGATGTACCATGGTTACACAATTTGTCTGTTCAGCTGGGGGGAAAGATAATAATCGGTTTTTTGGTGTATGTAAATTCTTTTAACTCTCCTCACTATAGTTGAGTATTAAGAGAATCCCCTGACTGTTTATTAAGAGTCAGGTGTTTCTTTTCTTGCTAAAACATAGGCATGAGGCAATGCTGGGAACCCTGTCTGGATCTGGCCTGGTCTGTCCCTTCAGGTGGCCAAAGGTGAGCTTGAGGTTTGAGCAGGTCCCTTGAAGAAATTGGAGGCAAGCTGACAAATCCCATCTATTTCCTGACCCTGGCTGAGGGGTGCTGGCAGTACCTCTACCGTAGATATTCCATCCACCATCAGCACATGTGCTGCAGCAAGTGAAGCTTTCAAGTAACCTGACATTTCTCTGAATCTGTTCCCCCCAAGGAGCTCTGTGCCACCCATTTGGAAACAGCTGTAGGGGGAGAACTGAATGAGTTGTCCTCTCTTTACTGTGAAAGGAAAGAGCAATTGTTCTGTGTCTGCATGCATGCATCCTCACCCACCATCCGCAGCTGGCATAGGCTGTGACAGCAGAGAAGATGTGAAAACAGTTTTCAGCTGCAAAGAACAATATTCAGCATCTTCAGTGGGCTTGCACAGTTTCCACTAAACACTGGTATGGCCACAGTACACCTTCAACAGCACTTAATCTATTCAGATTAACTGCACATGCAGTGTGGGCAAGATCACAGTCACAGCTCAGGAACACCCTGTAACTGTAGCAGTGAGGTGGTGCCTCTGCTAATGCTCCCTCAGACAGCTCTGGGCACCTGTCAAATCCACATCATCTCTAATAACAGGCTCTTTACCTCAAAACTGTGCAGTGCAGCCCTAATCTCCATCTGGGTGAGGATACGAGCAGATTGTCTCACATTTTTTATCATACCTCCTCTACTTTTTGTCAAATACAGGTATGACACAAAGCATAAGGAGTGCTAATAATTCCAGCACCTTTTCTGAAACACAAAGACCAGATGGAAAAAAATATAGTTACTGCTGTGAAAAACTTCATTCTTCTCCATGACACTGTCAGAACCTTGTCCTTCCCCTATAATTTCAGGAAACACCAAGGTGTGATTTCAGTCTCCACAAAGCATCTCATGCTATTTGAATCTAATTTTAGGGTTAAGCATAACTGCGAAACCTTGGCAGATCTTGTGATCAGAAACAAGAAGTATTCTTTTAATCATGGGCTTCCTGGCTGAGAAAGCATTCTCCCAAAAGGCAGCTATTTCCCTACCTGAGGGCCTGGGTGTAGTTGAAGAGCGGCGTAACTCCCAAGAACTTCTGGATGTTGTCCATTACAGAGGCAGGGTTGTGTCTCAGCTCCTGACCATCCACAATGAGAAGCTGAAAAGAGAGAACAGTTGCCTTAGCCTCTGCCAGCTTGTGCTGACTGATACCTGTGAGCTTCCTCCATCTCCAGCTGCCCTGGCCTGTGAGTACAGGCAGCCAAAATCTGTCTGTTCTAGAAGAACACAGTGGGGGATGTGGCCCATTTGTCACCAGAGATAGAGAAGTTGTGATATGGGCCACATGACAGGCTTTGCTTAATAAAGTTGTCTTTGGCCAAATGCCTTGTAAATAAGCACTAAGGCCCAGAAGCAGCATGTACAGATTGTCTCTGAAAACCCTTATTTTTTGGATGTCAGCAGCCATTGTGCTAGGTATTCTCCTGTTACATGTCTCACAGACAATGAACAACATTTGTGCTAATAAAAATCTACTCCAAAGAAAAGAATGGAGCAACAGTCACATGAACTAATGACTGACCTGTAGTAAGAACAAGGAGGTGTGTGTTTGGCTCCATCATTCCTCAAGCAATAACCTCCAGGAATAGTAAGGCAATGAGATACAAGCCTAAGAATGCTTTACCATCTCTCTTTTAGTCTTGACAGATCTGTCATGTACAGTTCAGGCTCTGCTGCTTTGGCAGAGAAAAAGAGACCAAATGGACATTATAACCCTCTGCTGGATTACAGACTGTCTTAAGAATAACCCCAGCAGCAGAAAGAACTGACACAGTAATCACATATATATATATACATACACACACAAAGATAGGTAGATAGATAATCTTAGTTTAGAAACATCTTCAGAATTTAGAGGCTGAAATACTCTACAGTGTCTATTCATTTGCATTTTTGCAAATTTATACACAAAGCACTAAATCCTGACATCTCTGCAGTGAACTTTCCCTTCAGCAGACAGTTAAAGGCTTCACAACATGGAAACTAACAAGATGCAGAGTCCATGACACTCTCTGTAAAGCAACAAAACCACAGCAAGTGGCTGAAGACCTTCTGGGTCTGAAGAAGGTCCCTGGTCTGCAGACTGCCAAGATGAAAGGAAGGGAGTGCTAACACTGCTGTTCTTGCTGAAATTCCCAGTACTGTGGAGCGTTCTAGGAGATCACAGTATCCTCATGCACTCATTTCCTTTTACAAATACAATAAAGTGCAAAATTGGAGTATTCAAGCCTAATTTCTTACCCACTCATAACAGGAGAAAGGAAGTAGTGGCTTTTGTTCCAAAAGACAAGAAAGAAGGTAAAATTAAAATTATGGGGGGCGCACATGCTCCTGAATCAGTTTGTTCCCCTTTCTTCTACACTAAACCTGCAGGGGGCTCCACAAGCAGCTCTCCTACCTGCCCCGAGGGATAGTAGGTCAGCCAGCGCTCCAGGTGGGTGGAATACCAGCCGGGAAACAGGCATCGGCTCTGCAGGGTGCGCAGCTCCTGCGGGGCCTGGGCTTTCGCAGAGATCACTTGGTAGAAGGTGTAATTGAGCGCCACAGGGTCGTTGTGAGCACGCTGGTGCTGAAAAACACAAGTTGGATTCAGGAGCAGGAACACGATTCTGCCTTATGCTTCTCAGTGCAGATCCCAATGACTCAGCACAGCCACCCACCAATGCCTCCGTATGTGAATGTGTCCACACCCTGCAGGGAACCTGCCTCCTCTAGGGAAGCACATCCGTGGGCTTTCTGCCTCCCCCACTGAAATATCTCTGTGGCTGTGAACCCCCAGCCCAGCGCAGGGAAGTTACCTGGTACCACGAATAGGCTCGGTCGGCAGGGTTGATCAGAACAGTGATGATTTTGGCTCGAGGCAGCAGGGCTGCACCACGTTTCGGTACCACCTCTGTGTCAAAGTAATTGGCACTCTTCTCAAACATGAAGTCTGTGCTGGCATTGGAGGGAATGGGAAAGAATTCCATGTACCTGCGAAACAGAAGCGATGCTGGTGAGCAGCATGGCCCAACAAGAAAAGGCACAGCCCCACGATGCCCTTACTCCTCTTCAACAGACAAAGCTGCAGCAAAATTGCACCTCCCCAGTAATGCAAGGGATGAGCAAACGAGTGCAGATGTAGCAGAGGCGTGACTCAAAGAAGGGTGGTGGCACATGACAAAGAAAGTTGAGAAATGATACAAAGGTAAAGAAGTATTTTGCTGAGAGTCTGTTCCCCGAGTCCCTGGCAGTGGAAGGAAAAACCTGAGGGTAAGGTCCCAGCTGCTAGCTTTAGCATGAAAGATATTTTGTCCAAGAGTAAGGTCAGAATTGTCTGCCTGCCTTGTTACCAATCACTTACTTAAACCTGTCTAAAGCATTTATCTCTTTGTACCTCAATCCATAGCTGAGGTGCAGGGTGAAGATCTCAGCCTTGCCTCACAGGAGCTTGTTGGATAAGTAACATGGAAACTGTAAGGTATTTGATTAACAGGGTAAGAGGGTAAGGCGAGCTGGGGACTGTGAAGCACTGGAAGGCTGATCTGTGCTCAAATCTAAGCTGTGCAACAAACGCAAATTCCGTGTTAAATACAAAGATTCTCCCCTTGCATGTGATGCCACACTCCAGATGTATCTGGAGGACTTTTCCAGGGGGATGCACATGGAAACCTTCACTTTCTAACCTGTCAGCTAGTGCAACTGCTCTGTAGTGCTTGACTTCTGTGAGCTCTGTTCAAGTGCTAACCATCTTCCAGTATCTGTTCAAAAGTCCCCTAAATGATTAGAGAAGTCAATCTCCCACAACTCGTGGATAAAGAAGTCCCAGAATGCCTTTGTGCCACACAGCCATCCCTCAGAGCCACACACAAGGCTGGTGCCACTGTCAGCTAAAGTTACTGCTTTGAGTAAGAAACACCTTTAAACTTTGTCTCCCTGGAAACACAGTGGCATAATAGTGCCATGATGACGCTAGAATTTGCCTGCCAGGTGGAAACTTCTGCATGTAAACAGCAAGGTATGCATATGGATACTGGAGACAGTACAAGGAACACAGTGGTTGTTTTAAGTGTCAAGGCTTGAGAACAACAGCAGGGAGGTTGTCCCCTCCAGTATTATGTGTTTTAACTCTAAAACCATAAGAACTTTGTAATGGGAACACTGCTGTCTGTTTTGCATGTCAAAGTACCTTCATGACAGCAGTGCATTCATCAAAGACTTGCTGAATTTTTAAAGCTAATTCATACCTACAGCTCTCCTGGTGAAGGAGTCACTAAAATGAGAAACTACTTGTGCTGCTCCTGGGACTACACAGCTGGGTTACCAGGAAAACAGAAAGCATGCACTGAGCAAAGCGAGGAAAACAGCTGTTAAGAAACAGAGAGGCGGCTAAGGGGGAGGAGGCAGATATACAGAGAGATTTGGGAGAAGGCAACATGGGTGCACCATATCATGGAAGAACATGTGTCAGGTCTCTTACCAATCAATTCCTTTGTGATAGTTGGGGCCATTAAAAAACTGGATCTCCTCAAAGGTGGATGGACTTGGGAAGTTACTGGTGACAGCTGGATGCATGGTCAAGAAGAAGTGCACAGCTGTTGTGCCTGCAACAGGAACCAGTTAAGGGACCTGGGTCACACAATGCTTTGGCTGAATTAAAGGCTTACCTACACTACAAGAAACTGTTCCCAGATGGGCACACTCCTCTCCCTTGTAGCTGACCAACCCCATAACTCACACAGGTTACAACAGCAGGGACACCAAGCACTGCTCAGTCAAGTTCAATCCACATTTTAACTCACGCAGCTGATTTGAATTGCCTCCTTTGCAAGACATCTGCCACCCATGTCAGCTACTCCCATGCCAGTGGCACAGCCACACCTTCATGTGGCAGAATACAAATGAGCCACGTGAGAGGTGGCCTGGGCAGGAGGTGTGCTAGGGACAACATTAGTGTCCTGCAATGAGAACTCCACCAGAGATGCCTTGTCCTGCCTTTGCTGCAGATGTTTTCCCTTTACCCCGCTCTTACTGAGCCACCTGAAACTAGCCTAGGTCATGATACAGCAGGGTTCACGCTGCACACACACCATCAGAGCTTCCCAGTGACACAGCCAGGGGACAGCAGCTCTCCTGGGACAACCTTTGTCCCAAGTCCAGGATCACCATTTACTGTGACTAGTTGGTGCTGCTGTTGCACTGCATTACACAGAAAGCCAAGGCTTGAAGACCTGGTCTTAGCTGAAGAGATTTTGCTCTCTTCAGCCTAGAAGGGAATCATCAGTACAGTATATACAGCTATGTCACTACCAGCCACAATGCCACAGCAGTTTAAATGTGGTGACAGAGATCAGACAAAGGAGTTTCTCTCCCTCCCAATGACAGTGACATGGAGCATGCAGTGGGTACACAGATCTGCAACAATAAAAGCACCATGAGACTTTCATTGTAGCATTTGCTAAGTGTGTGTGCTTAGTCCTGCTGACAGCCTGTTTGTGACACACTAAGGTCACAGGTTCTCTGAGCTTTTGGAAAGCCTAAACAGGTAGGGCAAGCCAAGCACAGTGCCAGGGGGAAAAAGTACTGACAGACTTGCCAGATTCAGGTTAGAACATATCTGAGATTGTCTGAAATGTCCTCTGTGGCCATTTGGCAGCTTGTGCAAAGGGCAGTCATACAGAGCTACAGCACGGACCTTTCCAGCTCTCTGCAAGAGTGAGGTGGAAGCCACAATCTATACAACAGTGTTCACATTACCAGTTTTCTGAGGTCCCACGATGAGGAACTTGGGGAGTCGATCACATGTTTTCTCTTTTGACCAGATATCCTTGTGCCTTTTATCATCACAGGGATTCTGTAGCACAAGTGATGAGATTAAGCATTACCACAGAAGGTAATGGCAAGGGGAGGAAAAGCTGGAAGGGCCAGTCCTCTGGGGAAAATGCTATTAGCATATGAAGACCACTTCAGAGCCACACTGCTGCTCTGCCAGGCATCAAGTGTTAAGTAAAAACACTGGGGACTATTTTCAAAAGCTCCAGTGACACGGGATCCAAAGTCCCTGTGAGAGTGTTAACCACAGGCCTTGCCCTGTGTAGCCATTCTGGGCTGGGCCACCGTGACAGCACAGCTCAGCATCTGTGAACTTTTGGCAGACAGACAACTCTATCACCTTCAGTTAATTTCATCTGCTCATTACCATGCAGAGAGCTGCTGCACTGGGATAAAATGGAATAAGTGTGTTTTTATTTAATGAACATGAATTCTGCAGTGTGAAATTACTTTGAGATTAATCACATTAACATGCCTGCAAGCTCCGCCAGCACCAAACAGGGCTCTTGCTTGCACACTTTACATTTCACAGCAGCCTGCTCTGATACAAACCCTTTAATGACCCAAATGCCTGCAAGCTGGGCCCTGGTCCTGTATGACAATCAATCCCTGTCCCTAAGCTCACACTGTGAGACTGTGTCCTACTGCTCCTACTCCCCATCCCTTCCACCTTGCCATTTGTCACAGGCAGCCTGAAGCCACAAAAGTTAAACCTAAAGGCTTTATGCTTTGCCCCTCTGGATCAGCAGTCTTGTTATACTTCAAATGTGGGATACACCTCTTACAAAATCACTAGGAGTGGTAAAAGCTGCCTTCTCACCTGCCACAAGGGATTCTTCTCCTGTGGGAAGATTTCAAAGTACTTTTTTGCAAGCTGGACGGGAGGCAATGTTTGCAGGCGAAGGTTGGTCCAGCACTGCACAAACTTGACCAGGCTCTCAAAAGTGTACAGTCCCAGACGGTCATTCCCATAGTTGGACAGGTGTGTCATGAAGATGCTGATCTGAAAATAAAAAAGACATGAGATACTGGTAAATCAGGTAACAGAACTATTTCTGCCTAGCCTGATGGTCAGCAAGAAGCTGTTCACAACTCAGAATGCCATGGCTATCTTGGCTAACAAATGTCCATCTGTCAGGAAACAGTCTTGAAAGACAAGAACAACTCAGGAGAGGAGGGGCACAGACCTCTCAGTAATCCCTGGGAATGGTGCAGGGTCATGGTAACTGAACCCTGGATCTGTGTCCAGAACAGTTTCAAAATGCCATTCAAGTGGCTCTAGGACATTTAGGTGAACAAGGCTTAGTCAGTAACTCCCTACTAGTCAAAAACCATGCAAAGCCACTTTCATGGGAAAACAGGGGCTTCCCTTTCCCTCCCCAAGGCACAACCAGGGCAACCTCTTGAGCTGCAGAGTCTGCTACAGCAGGGCAGCAGGCCAGGGAGGGGGCACCACACTGCAGGCCAGGCCACACAGCACAGGGATGGTTGTCACAGGAGTCCTTCCTGGGCCCACAGCCCATCAGCTTTCATTCTCTTTGGAGCTGACATCTCAAATGTAAAGGAACAACTGGCAGCTCCCACTTTAAAATATAAACAGGTGTATCTGGGGATCTGAACAGGGATTGCAAAGGGACACTGCAGTAGGATATTGTCCTAGAAAGAGACACCAGCTGGTAAGTTTTAGCCTGCAAGAACCTTCAGCACAGGCAGCCCCTGAAAAATGTCCTGCCAAGCTTTAACATCCATGGGCAAAGTGGCACTCAACAGCCATGGCAGCTGCCTCAGCACTGCAATGCTCAGGAGATTGTGCACTCGCTCTGCTGTGCCAAGCCATCTCTTCCCTCAAGCAGATACATTTTCCTCCTGTCAGTTTTTCACTATTTTAATTTTTGGAAAAGAGTGTGAAGGACTCTTGTCAGCTTAACTCTAGTGTGTGGTTTTGATATGTCCCATAGAATTCAGCATCCCAGTAACATGCCTGTAACACAATGGCACCTTGCCAGACATCAACCACACCTTGGCTAGAAGTTAGAAAAACAAAAGCAGAACACTGAGGCCACTGGAGGAACGGCTGATTTAGCACGCCTTGCCCAGTGTCTGCAAGTGCAGGGAGGGAAAATGACCTCAGTCACAGTAGGGGCACCCATTGCTGTGCAGTCCTGGGTTCAATTTGGTGACACCAGGTAAGGTCAGGAAGCAGTGACAGGCTTCCCTGGCAGGGGGCAGGAATGGCTTTCCCACTCACAGGAGGAAAAGAGCAAAATGGGGAAGCAGGAGACAGATGGTCTTGGGATGAAGACATTTGCTGGCATTGAGGAAGTCTGAATTCAGTTTTCTGGCCAGTGTCACCATGGGTTGGTCTCAGCAAAAGAAGAGGTACTGATAGAAAGTAGCTCTGTGCCTGAGCCATCCCCAAGACCCTATGAAACAAACCTAATTCTGTCCATAAGGTGCTCACAACCCAGCATCTTTGGGTAGGCAACAGAAAACACTGGTAGGACTCTGGGACACATGGAAAGTAAGTGGAGATCAAGATTTATCATGTTTGTCTGCCTGGGAGTTTTTCACTTCTGGTTCCCTACTGAGCAGACAGAGAGGCCCTGCCAGACAGGCTCTGGCACCTACACTTCAAAGAGCAGCGTGTGCTCGGTGCTGTTATGTAAGGATGTGCTAAATACAACACAGAGCAGAGGACAGAAAGATCTGTGTAACTGCAAGGCATGGTGGCAAGAGGATCTCATGTTGTATTTTGCTCCTTTCTGGGAGACATCAGGGAGGTTCCGTGACAGCAAAATTTTCTGTATGAGGAGTCTGGCTCACTGGCACAAATCAAATATTGCAGCAGGGGGGAGAAAGGAGACCACCTGGGACCCCTTCAACATTTCCAGAATAAAATAACCAGCTTGCATGTGCTCCAAGTTAGCAACTGTGTCTCAAGACTGACTACATTTGGTAAAATGGCTCACACAGGTAATGCTGCCACCTGCAAACAGTCACAAGCAACTGGATTTGGAAGAAGAAAAGACAAACCCAGCCGATGAGCCATTTCCTGGAGTTTTGAGTGTGCAGTCACAGCCTGTAACATGTGCACTGTTTAACAAGGCCTGGCAGCCTGCTCTGCCCCCTCACAGCTCCTGCTGCCAGAACAGCTCTGAGCACTTCTTCTGACATAAGCTACACTCAAGGGCCGTCTCCCTCCCTTCCTCTCATCCACACCCACTGACTCTGCAGACTGACTTGGAAGTAACAGCTCTCTCCTCTCCCCTCCCTTCTGCTGTCAGTGTGCTGTGATTTCCCTTCTTTCACACTGAGGAAGATGAGAGCAAAGATCCCAGAGAGCGCAGCATACAGAAACAGAAGGGTATGAGCACCCTTGCAATAACAGCAGCTGTGGGCACAGCAGTAACCGGCCGGCGCAGCGTGAGCAAAAGTGTTTGTGAGAAGCAATCAGCCTGTGCTCAGGATCAACAGCTATTTCTGACATCAGACCTTGTTCACTAGTCAGAAGATCAAACATCTTCTGTTTGCACTGTGGAGTTGATCACACACATACAGGCTTGGATACTCCTCCGTGTCACTTAATGGGAGCTGGAAGCACCAGAAAGGACTGGAAGAGCCTGGTCCAAGTCTGCTACGGATCACTGCTGGGGCTGCAGAGCTGGCCAGCTTTCTATCAGGCCCCTGAGATGGCTCTATCAGCAAGGGGGGGAATGCAAGGTCTGAGTCACTGTGCAAACACCAGAGGAGCTTAGAGCACAGCACTCTGCTCTGACACAGAGAAATGCTACACTGCCAAAAGAAAGCAGAAGTGTAAACATGGCAAGCATCCGAAGGTCCCTGAAAGAGTTGTAAGTCACCCCAAAGAGCCAACAGTAAATCTGGCAAATAAGCCCATCCTGTACAGGAGCACAATTTTCCTGACTTGTTTTTGGATCACAGATTACTGCCAGCTGCTTTGACCATCACATCTTATCAGCAAATTTTAATGGGTAGTTCTAGATACTATGTTTCTATTAATTCTTTGGCAGGGCCTCCTAGATCATTAAAGATCTCTGGATTACAGCCTAGCAACTGGTTTTCCTGGAGAAACCTATAGCTTTTACTTTCACAGAGGCTATTCCTGCATGCTTCAAGATTTGACAATTACAGAGTGGGGCAAGGTGCAATTCACCCAGCATACGGGAACACAAGCCCAGAAAAGAAATGGTCAAGAGAAAAAAGCAGTTTCTTTCCATCTGACTGATCACTCCATAGGTAATACAAAGAACAACCTCCTCCTTACTCCAGACTTTTCTCAAGCAGGAAGGTTTGGTTGTGGTGTATAAAGGAAACAATTTATCTCAGGCAACAAGGACAAAGGCTGGCTTGCAGACCTGAAAGTAAAAACTCCTGCAGCTTTTTAGCTGGGGCTGCCATAGACCCACAGCTGCTGCAGATCCTACACAAGCCAGAGCTGGTCACAACAAGATCTAGTCCTTTCCCACATCAGGCACTGGGACAGCTGTGCACAAATTCCCCTTTCAGATGAACTTACTGGGTTCAAAAGCACCGTCAGGAAGAGTTCACCACCACGAATGCTCTTGTCCAACTCCTTTGAGCCACCAGGATATTCATTATAGAAGATAGTGTGAGTAAAAAGACCACAGGTCTGTCGAGGCAGAACCTGGCAATATCAGAAAAAAAGCAAAGTTAGACAAGAGGCAGATGCAGCAGCATCTGTGTGAGAATGAGACAAAGCAGCACTTTATGGATCAATATAAAGAGTAAGGGGTGTAAGTGACATAGGTGCAGAGGAGTCTTGCTATTCCTCTCAACCACCTAACTCATCACACTGTAAACAAGCCACTGGGATTTCCATTTAGTCTGGATGGGCTTGGTTTTGCTCTCCATTCAGTACTGACCCCTGAATTGTTCTGAGAAACACAGAACTGACCTCAGCTAAGTTTTTCTTCTCTGCCTCGCTTACTGATTTTGGAAACACTGGTGATATTAAGATTAATGTCTCTGATGGAGGTGATGAGAAGACCATTCCCTGGGCAGGCAAGTGGGCTCTGCTGTGCTTACCATGATTCCATTATGGATGAATCCACGCCGGTACCGGGCAGGCCGTAGGTGTGGGTATTCCTCTGTGCTCGTTACTTGGATGCTCCAAACAGATTTCCATGCCTCATAGAGCTGTGTGTGGACAGGATAAACCCCAGAATGATGGGGGGCTACAGCATAGCCCAAGTCTGTGGGAATCCCATGCTCCTGGAAGCAGAATATACAGCTTGATAATTTGGTATTTAACTAATAGCCTTAATAAGGATCACATTTAGCAACAGCATCCAAGTTGGAGCAAAATGACAGAGGAACGTGAAAACTCTCTGGATTGGGAAACCTGAAATACTGCTCATACTTCTTGCTTTATGCATCTGTAGAAGTAGAAGGGCGATTCTGTACCAACAAGGACATTCAGCATTGGTAACAGCTGCTGTAAGAACGGTCTTGTAGCTTGCAGCTGTGACAGATGAGATTAATTCAGAACCCTCAGGTCAGGCTCCCTGGTTACTACAAACTAATCAATGCTGTTAAGTGACACATCTCACTCCCACAATGCCTAGATGTGAGTCACTAGAGAAGGAGAACAAAATTTCCTTAACTGACATAGAGAAAAGGAAGATGATTGGGATCTGTATTGTTTCTAGCAATTCAAAGAAAAGCAGACAAGGAGCAAGAGACTATTGCAGGTGAAGAGATGGGGCCTGGAGTTACATTAAAATGACAGGAAATTTCTGAATTTCTTGGGGTTTAATTCCACTAAATGGTTCTGGTAACAATATCAATGATGACAGCTCTGCCCTGGTGGTGTATGATAAAACCAGAGTCCCTAAATGATACAATAACCTTTTCTGACTGCTAGCCTGTTTCATGTTAAATATGTGTAATTGTGTTCTGTGCTTTGTCTCTCTTTGCAAAAGACTGCATTGTTATTTAACCAGGAAAAGGAGGAGCCTAAATGGTTTCTACAATGCTGTGACTGTGCTCTGCATTCATGATCATTCCTAATCTATGTGTGTCACAGGAACACAAGACAGCAGCCTGTTATTCTCAAGGGGATTACCATCAAAAGAACCAAACTAGAGGTGAAGAGGACATTTCTTTTCAGCGAAACATGTATGCTATATTCAACTCTGAGATGTAAGAACTAAACAGACATTGTTCCATCAATGCAGGATGTTCAAGGCTTCCCTCTCCTCTGCCAAAACCCAGGGAATTTCCTCTGTGCTTCCTAGATAAGTAACTTCCTTCGACATTGTCTGGAAGGCCAGAAGAAGGGCTGTTAGCAGACAGAGCATTTTATACTATCAACCAGGTGATTTCCTTACAGAACCATACTAAATAAGGATGGAAAAGGAAATGCTTGCTCACTGCCAGAGTTTGTAAATTAATTGCATTGGGATGGCAATACTGCAAGTTCACACCTCAGGAAACGAGCTTTGGGATTTGCACCCTGGAATGCAGCAGAGCTGCCTGGGGCCATGCAGGTGCTGGGAAATGTCCCATGGAACAGGCAAGCATGTGAATGGTGTTTCTTGCCTCAAGACAGCAGGAGCTACACATCAATCTGAACTTCCAGAACTGCCTTGCTTAAATGCAGCTGAAATACTAGATAGTGTTTGGGTTCAGTGTGGTCCAAACAGCTATTCCAGGAGAAAAATGTTTAAGCATTAGCACTGTAAAGTAAATAAACTGCAATGCTCCCTACCACAGCAAACTGCTTGTTCAGCTTCATCTGCTCAGCCAACACAGTGACATTGTGGAAAAGATGAGGCTGCATGTGACTCCACATGTGAGGGAACCACCAGAACTCTTTCCTGTGCTTGAGCAGCATGTCATCCCCTTCATCTTCCTCATCTGTACCTACAAAAGGCAAAATCAAAAAGCAGAAGAGGGGCTCAATGTTTAAAAGCAGTGGCTAATCCCCTTCCAACAGTCATGCTCTCTCTACTGCATTACACAAGACACACCCCAAGGTAGGGGCTGTATGCAGGTGCTGAGTCAAAGGAGTGCCAGGGGCTTACCTGTGTGGTAGAATTTCCCTGAGAAGCCCAGGTTGAAGGTGAAATTTGGGACTAAAGTTCTCAGCTTATTCTGAGTGCTCAGCAAAGCCTGTTTGGACAAAAGGAAAAAGAAATGTTCATATTAATATTTTTTGCTCTGTAACATGATTTTGTATTCTACTGGTGCCCAGTTGACTCTGAAGAGCTATCACAGGAGATGGGGCTTAGGCATTGTTTCCCTTGGAGTGGAGCAGAGCAGATAAGTGCTCCTCATACACAGCCTTTACTTGAAGTAGTTCTGCTGTACTAAACGATGCCTCTTTAAAACCATGGTCAGGTCATGCTCTCCACTTCAACGTGAGGGACCCAGAGTGTCTGTGCTAAGGCAAAAGGACAATAAATCTCACTTGAAAGCAATAGATTCTTTACACTCTACAGGTTCAGCCTCAATGCTCCCTTCCTCACCCATGTTGGCTGGGACTCAAATGCTAATGAAACTCTGCCCCTTCTCAGTCTATGTCCTAGTGAAAAGGAGGGTGGCAGTCTATGGTACACAGATGGAAGAAAAGAAGTCAGTATCATGAACAGTAAGTGATCCAAAGGGAGGGGGCTTTTATTTAGAGAGGAAAGGTGGATTCTCAGAACTACCTGTGCAATGAGTCCTGACACAGCAGAGAGGTTTCCCTGACTTTGTGTTCTCTTGAAAGTGCCAAAATTTTGTAGCAGAAAAAGTTTCCTGGATTCTGGGAAGAAAATCTGGGAAAGCCAACATTCACAATCCTTGCATCTCCTACAGGTTCTCTTGTGCTCACCTGTGATTACTTTTAATGTCCAAAGTCATTGCTTTAACCACAGGGAAGATGCCTTGTGCCACGAACCTTAGGGGCCAGCAGGGTATAGAGTAAGACAGCACACAGCCTTGACAGAAAAAAACCAAACCAAAAACCAAATCCCAGAGGCTCAGTGTGTCACAGACAAGTAGGACACAAACTAATTCTAGTCAAATTCCTTCTGCTGGAAAACAATAAAAAGAGAGTAGCTGTGAGATGAACACTGCTGCTACCTGTGTGCTTTGGGGAAATGTCACTGGTGCATCTCCCTGTGGGAGAATTCCCAATCAAACAGGGGATAGCAGGAGGGCTCTTCGCAGGTGACAGACTCGGTCCTTGTCTGGGCTATTTAGATTTTAATAGCTTTTCTCAGAAAGCAATGGATCTGTGGCTGCACCAAGGTGAAAGTGATGACCTCTCAACAGCAGACTTCAGCTGGCTGTAATGACACAGGAAACATGCAATGTAACTCTGGGGAAAGCACACAGACCTACCAAACCGTGTAGGGAAGGTGGACAGGTGTTCCTGCCTCAGCTGCCCTTCCCCAGGCACAAGGGGCAGAACACAGCACCACAAGGTGCCCTCACACAGCTCACACTCCATAGGCACTGTCTGGGTGCACCACTCCCTCAGCAGTGAACGTGCACTCACAGAGGCAGACTCTCATTCTATGGAGGTGCCTTGACACCAGCTTCTTATGGATAACCTCACAAATCACTGCTGCCACTGACAGATCAAACCAGTCTTAACCAAACACTGGTCATCACATTAATTTAAAAATGGCTTCTATAATTCACTTCAATCACCCAATCACCTCAAACATACGCTGAGTGGTTTTACACTCAAGGCAGGCAGTCCACTACATGGCAGGATGGGAGACAGAGAGATTACATGTGCAGTGCTACAAGACACTCTCAATGCTTCTCTATGAGGGAACGAAGCTTTCAGACTTTTCCCTACAGACACACTTCAATGCCTGTTCCTCATTCTCACATTCACACAACACTGACACCAAGTGCAGCCTGGGACAAAATTCTAAGATTTTAGCTTTTCCATGGCCACTTGCCTACCACATCTTTACCTCAGTCCCCACCCAAGAACAGTAATTTGATAAATGCAAGGCATGTGACATCTCCAGAATCTATCACAAATACAGTGCTTTTAAAAAGTGACATGCCAGCAAAACTGATGGCTGAAGCCTAGTTTGCAGTACAAGACCCAGAGCAGGCAATGCGAGGTCAAGTTCCCTTTATGTAGCCCAGCAAGACACTGGGACTCACCCCACACATCAGGGAGCACAGAATAGAGCTGTGCATCTCTCCTTGGAAAAACATCTGTCTGTCCAGATGATGGTTTACAAGATCACTTCAAATTTGGGACCAGCACCTTGAACACATCACCCAGTAATTCAGACAGGAGAGTGCCACTTTCTTTTCTTTCTCCAGAGCTGTCCCAAGCTCCAACATTTCCCTCTGCTGCCCTGAAAGGGACATCCAGTTCCCCAGGCTTGAGTAGGAAAGTGGTGGGAGGAAAGACAGCGGTTAAGAGGCTTAGCATTCCTCTGCACAGAAAGAGATTTAAAGCCTGGCTGGGGTTACCATGACAACACATCTGTCTGAGAATAAATCCCAAAAAGCCCTGCTCCAGCAGGCTGCAATCCTTTGTGTGTGGGGAGGGAACAGGGAGGAACTATGGAGGCCCCAGAAATTCAGAGACTATGGAGTCCTATGGAGTCCAGCTTTCTGGCAAGTTTACTGTTAATGGTGTGCCATCCCTCTGCTGCTGCTGGGTCCTTGTCATAGTCACAGCTGTGAGGTGGCACAGCACAGGTTTGATGAAATGTCTTTCCCCTGAACAGGATAAAGGAGACTAAGGTGCCAGTATGTGAACATTTCTTTCAACACATTATGCATTCCGTGTTCCCTGGTTCCACATTGGTTCCAAGAGGTCTGTAAGCTGTAGTAAGGTGCAATAATGCAGGTGTGGGAGCAGGCTGGAAGATGGCACTTCTCTCTGCACTCTCTTTCATAAAGTAAGATGAATATGATAGTACTAATCATATCTAACAGGTGATTCAGGTGGTATTTCTTTTGTATCCATAATATGCTCTAAGACTCAAACAAAAGGCAATCAAGAGTTGTGGAGCAGGCTACCCCTTAAGAGAGAAAATAGCCAGCCAGATGTGAACAGATCTTCATTTGCATATTTAAGAAGTTCAGTTGCTCACATGGTATGAGAGATGGCAGGCATTTAAGCTATCTCACACCTCTAAAAGGCAGACTTTATTCCCCTAGAAAACTGCCCATCCATCCATCCATCCAAGTATCTCTTTTTATCTGTTTTCATATTTTGTTGTTATCTTTTATTTCAAAAAGCCTTCCAGATACAAGCCTGCCCACTAACTAGCCAGAAAGGCCCCTGCCCAGCTGTGCTCCCTGCTAAAGCTCTGTAAGGCTCACCCCAGCAAGGCACGGATGGGGTCCCCAAAGAGATTCCCAGCACTGGCCACTGGAATTCTTAAGCCATGTCAGGGCCAGGCTGCTTCATGCTTGTCACAGTCTATCAGAGCATTCACTGCCATGCACAACCTGGGTTTTTGGAGGCCTTTAGTACTTAACTGTGGCAGTCATGCTGCAGGCCCAAGAGACAGAAAACCACATTCCAAGGCACACTTCTGGACACAATGGTAAAAATGTCTAAGCTTCACTCTGATGCTCAATAACCGTCATTTTAAAAAAGGCTTTTTAATACTACCAAATTAAAATAACTATTTACTTCTAAGTAAAAGTTAGGGGAAAACCATTTAAAATTGTGCCTTTTGTTGCAGTACATTAAAAATCTGTATCTCACTGACAGATCTGCAGAGATTTCCTAAACAGTCACTACAAGCTCTTGATGTCATCCAGGGAAAAGAAAATCTCTCCTCATTCTAGGAGTGAGGAAGAAATCAGGGAAAGTATTGGGACTCTGACTGTATTGGGAGTCTCTTTAGAGCCAAATCCTTTCCTAAGGTAACAGGGTGTCCTTGGCATGGGAGTAATACAGGGCTAAATCTTAATGCAACTTTGCTTTTTAAGCTAAGAAATTTTTAACTTCCAGAAGTGTTTGCAGAGAATTTAGTTGTTCTACACAAACCTTAAATGTTACCTATCTCAGCTCCCTCTAACAAGAGGCAAAATAAAATAGGTAAATAAGGCCGAGAGTCAGATGCTCAGAAAAGAAAAAAACACGACTCTAAGAAAACAGTACATGGGCAAATGAAGAGAAAGAGGTGATAAAAAAATGAAGGGGGAAAGCAGAGTGCTTTTGCAGCTCTTCTCAATGCTCATGCAAACCATTCTAGGAACATGTGGCAGAAACACAGTCTTGGCAGATAGTGCCCTGGGCAGTGTACAGTAGCACTGGAAGAGCTCAAAACAACATTGGCAAAAAACAAAGCTCTCATGGTACTGCTATGTCTACCTCCCCTGCAGTCTTAGAATCAGGGAGTTAAAAATTGCTGAGTACTTCAATTGTAGGTAAGATCATCCTCTACAATTTAGAAAGGCAAGAGCTGGCTGACAGTCACCCTCACTAGGTTCTCTCTTCTGCACCCTCACCATTCATAATCCAAAATGAAATTACTGTCCTTGACTTTCACTTAGCTTGCTCTCAGACTCACTTGCAATGATTGTTCACTGTTTATGCCCTTGCAGAGATTACCAGCAAAAGAGGCAAAAACTCATCTACTTAATCTTCTTTCCTCATACCTAAAGATGACCAGAAAGGATCACAAAAGCCAGATCCTTTTGCATTAGAAATGGCTTGTCTTTGTTGGCCAGTTCCATGGAGGTTTGGTAAATTCTAAGGATTATGATTTTAGAAGAGACTGAATGTGGAATAAATTGAGAAGAGAAGGGATTCTCTGAGATTTAGTTTTGTTAATTATGTGCAGCTCAAATCTCTGGTAAACTCTACAAAGGAAAAACATTTTCTTTGTGCAACTTCCAACTGTTCCACTTCTATTGAGGACTGCAAGCTTCTGCTGCAGCCTTTCAGCAGAAACAGGAACTCAAGGGTTATCATCTTTAAAGTAAAAGCAAGCACAATTCCTTTTTTCTTGTTAAAGAAGAAAGCTATTCAGCTCTCCTTTAAGTATCACAAATAAAAACATTTCTCCTGTGTAAGACATGTACTATGGGCATGCATTTGATCAAATTATATTCACTGCTTTCTTTTAATAGTCGTTTTGTCTGGGAAGGTCTCTGACTATGGACCTGCATATGGCAAAGAGGCTCACTGGGACAGCAGAGTCAATTTTATACCTTCACACAACATCCAGTCTTCAAACCACTACCCTGACCATTGTAATCTAAGCTTTGAGATAAGGAGCTGTGTGTTAAGGTATCAGCCCTGAAACAGAGCTTTCATATAAAAGGCCAAAGAAAATGCCAGCTGTTCTGTTTCTGTTATATCCCCTTCTCTCCCCATGGTGAGAGACTATCAACAAATCCATGTAGTTATTTCTTGCTTTTAAAAAATAAAAATTCATTAACCTCACGTGGCTTTGCAATCAGAGAGCTTCTTTTAAATGGATAAATCTGGGTTTTATCTGCTTTGCCTGAGATTCTCTGCTTACTGATCACAGATTATTCCTCCATTTTGCCCTGTTAAAACCCAAACAAAGCATCTTTTGGACTAATCTTGTCTGGGTTTGTTTATAACATCACTAGAGCAGCTCTTGTTCCCAAGAGCTTTGGCCACCTATCCCGCCTTCCCACATGGGTCTGTAACCTCCAGAAACACTACAGAGGTGAGAATCTCTGAATCTCTGCTGGTTTGGACTAGTGGGTGTAGGGCCTTCTTAGGACCAAGATAAGATTGTGATTTTTCCTTCACAAAAGGAAAAAAAAAGGAAAAACAAAATCTCTTTCAGAACATTTCAGCACTTCAAAGCACAGGAACACTGAAGTGAAATGAAGAAAATTTTAGCATCTTCCTTAAATAAATACTCCATATAAAACATAAAATCTTGAAGTCCTAAAACCTTGGAGATGAACTAAGACATATGCTGCACAGATGCATAAAACTGGAGAAAAGGTGGTAAGACTCCTGGGGAGGTGGAAGAGGGCTCTTGGGAACACGCAACAAACAAGGTTCGGGTAAGGGGCCAAACCTCTACAACAGTATTCTTCTTACACCTTTGCCTCAAATATTTTGTGCCTTGGATGTAAGTTGAAAGGGTGCTTCACCTTGAAGGTGTTTTGGAAACATGCTAAAGCAGTTGCTGTCACAAGCTTACCACTGTCATGGCTGGCACCATCCAGGACTCACCTGAGGGGAAGTGGTGACTGGGAATCCATACCCATGGACAACCTCAGCACACCTGAGAAACAGGCAGTGCACCTCCCTCAGTGGCCACAAACCACAACTGATGGGGAATATACAAAGGGAAGTCCTTGGCTCCGTGAAACATCACACGCACACAGATCACAGACTTAACAGAACACTTCATCATTACTTTCAAGGACACAGAGGATCAGAAGATGAATTTAAGCATTTAACTTTTTCCTATTTATTTTTATCTTTGCCTGTCTCAGTTCCCTCTCCTCCACAAAATCTGTCTCTTACCCATAACCTTTCCTAATAGGTCACTGTATTATTACAGGAAGTGCCAAGGAAAACAAACCACAGAGCTGGCATGTCTGTTTTTCAATTGTGAGGCTACAGAGATGGTTCTCATGAAGGCTTGGTCTGACCATGTTTCTCTGGTGAATTTGTTGATATTCCCTCAGGGATGAGAGCTGCTGGTGGCAGGCATGAGGTAGGTACAAAGGGTAAGAGAAAACCCTTCCTTTCCCAATTTAGTTGTGTGTTGAAAAGCTAGATTGCTAACATACAGACTGTATGAATTCACACTGCATGGACTGGCCTACACTTTTGCAATATAATATATACAGCTTATACACATCACAAATAATAATAAACACATTCTTCTGTTCTAACACAACTTGCTTTTTCCTTTTGAACAGCAGAGTTTACAGCTACAAATAGGTTGGCATAGGAAACCTGCATATACTTGTTCCTTACATCAAAGAGGAGACAGGACAGACAACCACAGGCACCTTCCTCTTAAACTGAGAGAGGCCAGCTCCTAAAGTGCTCCATTTAAACCTGCAAAACTGCTGAGAGGATCTCACACGGTGCCTCGGCATCTCTGCAGGCTAATTCTCTGTATAAGATGAGTACGACTGCAGCAATCAATGCTTTCCCTCAAATTAAATGCCATCTTGACTTTCCCAGTACACCATACACACCAGAAATCTGTCTAGAACCTCTGGAGGTATGTACTCTAGGATTTTACCTCTACATCAGACACTTTCATGCGAGTGCCCTCTTTTCCCACAAATATATCATCGATGTCAACAAGGATATAGCGATCAAGCGTCAGACAGAGGCGTTTGCCAGTCAAGTAGGCAATGGCATCCACGAAAATGAGTTTGTGCAGCCAGAAATTGAGGTTATTGCCGAAGAGAACCCGCTGGATCCCATCATGCAGACCCAGGTCCTGCATCACTGTGGCATGCAAGGCTTTGTGAGTGGCCAGGTGAGGAATGGACTCCGAGGATTTCGTGCTGGCCAACAGCACTGGCTCATAGGTGCTGTGGTTTGACTGAAACACAGTCCAGTCATCACCAGGCAGAGGACCCTGCTCCACCTCATTAGCCCGGGTGACATAGAGCAGGGGAGCACTAGGATTGATGTGATAGTCCCGCAGCCCCAAGTTGGAATGTAGGAATAGGGGGAAACCCTTGAGTTGTGCACTGAGCAGGCTGTTCTCATTAGCTTTGAAAAAGCCTATAATTCCCACTCCATACTCTACACAGTATTTGTCTAGCAGCTCTCGGTTCCAAGCATCTAGATTCACATATTTAAGGATGTTCTCATAGATAATTAGAGCATAGCGTCCTCTATCTTTGTCTGTCAGGGTGGGCATATCCCCTTTGCCAGGGGCGATCTCTGTCCTGTATTTGAACCGGCTGGATTCCAGGATGGCCACTATTTCCTGCCCGAGCTGGGAGTAAATGCTTTCCACAAAGACGAGCACCACGGGATCTGTGCGCGACGTGTCCACAGACTTGGCGAGCCTCCAGCTGGCTTGCGGTGGGATCAAGACGCGGTGCTGGCTGCTGCAGTCACTGAAGGGCAGGGGGGGCGGCTCCTTGATTTTGGGGCTGTTAGTGACGTAATAGGCCAGGATGCACATGGAGATCAGGCTGAAGGCAATGAGCAGCAGGATCAATCTGTGCAGCTCCAGCTGTCGCACGTGCCGCACCACTTTCCACAGTTGAATCATGGTGAGGCGGGCGGCTCACCCCTCCTCACGCTCCAGACCCACGGCGCGCTTGGAATCTCCAGTGGCGCCGTGGCAGTGCCCAGCAGCGGCTCACAAAAAAGAAAGTGCAGCTGCAGAGAGAAAAAAAGCTAAAGCAAACAGCTACAAGGCGAGACTCCCAGAGATCTGCCATTTATCTCAGGTAACCATGGCCCTCAATTCCCATCGCTCTTTTGTGCGCTTCCTCAGGCTCCTCTCCTCTCACTCAGAAGTCTCTGGAACAACAAGGTTTCCAGAATCTTGTCTCCAGTAGCAAATCAGTCTGTCATTCTGTGCACAGGCAGTTTCAGTTCAGCCTTCCCATGTGTCCTGTTTCTCATTTAGGTGTTTCACATTCACATGGTGGCATCTTCTTCCTGCATCCTGCAATTTAAAAAGAAAAAGTCAATTCTCAGTATGACTCCAGGATTTAACAGGCTGAATGGCAGGACTAGAGGGAGATAGGGGGCCAGCATCACTTGCCCATCTGCAGGTCTGGTTCCTGGGAAGTGTCACATCCCATTTGTGTGGGAGCTTGACACAACACCAAATGGCCTTTGGAAGAAAGGTCCTGACAGCAATTCAACATTCACCTTGGGTGAGATTCTCACACACTACAGCATACAGAGCCAAGTACCTGGCCTTCCCCCAGCCCTCTGCAAGCCACTGGACAGAAAACATGAAACCCTTTTATTCTAACCTATATTTCAAAGCTAACAAGAGGAGGAGAGAGCACTCTCTGCAAGGCTGTCTCTATTTGTCCTGGGAACTCACCTTCTTCCAGAGGTCACAAAATACAGCTCTGGAGAGGCTTCATCCCTCAGGCAGCAGAGAGGGCGGGGGACACACTGCACACTTAAAGATTGCCAACTGATTCAGTGGCAGTTGGAGATGAAACATCTCCTGAAACCTTCATCACCTTCTCTCATATGCCACTGAAGAATATGAAGCCAATTTTAAACCACCAACAGCACAAAATAAATTTGGGTTGGTCTCAAATACATGAAAGCCTCTTGTTACGAAGCTCTCTCACCTCCTGCTTTGTGTTCATGGCAGCAGACTATTTCACCATATGTTGCTATTTTTCCAGGAAAAGTGCCTAAGAAAGCCAACAAATAATCCAAAACAAACACCAGAGAAAAGAACTAAATTTCTCCTTTGTTTAAAACCAAAGTAAAACTCGCAGTGGAGTCTTCTCTCCCCCATCAGCAGTGTGACTTACCCTTAGCAACACCCTGGTTCCTTTCCTGGAATACGAGCACATTTTTGGGGCACACCTCCTGCCTCTCCCAGAACAATGCAAAAGCACCCTCAATGCCAGATATTGCTCACCAAATCCGTCATGCTCGTGATGACTTCTTTGTGAAAATTAAACCACCTTTTTTCTTTAAAAAGCTTTTTTTGTCACTCCCTTAACTCCTGCAGATGTGCTCCACCACATACAAACCCTCTAACCACCTGCTCAACTGGCACAGCTTGCAACACCAGGAGGCACAAGAAAGCAATAGCAAATAATATTGCTAAAAGACATCTTCATCCTTTCTCCCATTTTTGAGCTTTTCTATTTCTACTATTCTGATATAACAAAGAATATGAGAAGACTAGTTAATCTGTGAGTTCAAGGCATACATAAGTTTCTTATATAGTAAAGCCAGGGGTTTCTAACAACCAGCTCCACTAGAAAAGGAACTACTTGTGAGACAGATGCTTATTTTGTAATGTGTATTACTAGATGGAAAAAAGTCCTACTGAGTCAGGGAAAATACCAGTTCATAGATGAGGCCAAAAGTCCCACTCTAAAGACTCCCACCAGGCTGTTTTTTTAACTGTTGGTGCAGCTTGAAGCAGAAACAAAAACCACAGGCAGATTTTATACGAAGAGATATAATACTGCTAACTTTATGACAGCAGATGGAAGAGAGTCAGAGTGCTCTTTACACAAGCCTTATGATGATCATTAAGTATTATCTCAAACAACACCTCTGCTATAAGCTCAGCAGAGCAGGGACTGGTTTGTGCAGTGCACAATGAAATCTTAGCCCTGATGAGGTTTTCAGAATAGCTGTAGACTATTAATATAAATTATATCACACAAATAATTTTCCACTGGAGAAACTGAGACACAGCAAAACTTACTGAAGGTTGCACTGCAACGCAGCAGGATCAGGATTTTTGGTAGAATTATCCCTGTTCCCAAGATTCCAAATGGATTGGGGTCTCCATTCCCAAATGGCCCTCTGTACTGACAGAGCTGACTTTGGAAATCCAGCTCAGTCAGCAACAATAAGCTGTGTTTTCTTCATCACAGACTGTCACATTCACATCTTCTGAAAAATCCCTTCGCCCAGGATTTTTCTCCTGGGAAGCTGAGAAGCCTCAGAGACAAATGAAAACAATACCTATCTCATTTGCTTCTCCTCTGTTTTGCTCATGTGGGCCGTGTTTGGAGATTGTTTATCCAAGAGGTGATTGTTTCATTGGTTTCTGGTGTGGGTTGTTTTCACTCTTTGGCCAATTGGGGTCAAGCTGTGTCGAGACTCTGGAAAGAGTCACAAGTTCTCATTATTATCTTTTTAGCCTTCTGTAAGTATCCTTTCTGTATTCTTTAGTATAGTATTCTTTAATATAATAAAGTATCATAAAATAATAAATTAGCCTTCTGAGAACATGGAGTCAGATTCACCATTCCTTCCTGCCACAGGGTCACTGCAAATACATAGACAACTTAGCATCTTTCAGTTTTGTCTCTGCATACTGTTAACTATTTACTGGAAAAAGGACAGGGAAGAGAAAGTGAGAAATAACTATGTGAAGATGTAAAAACCAGAACTTGTATAGATTTTTCTTTTTCTTGCTACTGATTTTGAATATATGATTCCCAGGACAGAGCATAGAACATGACTTCTCAAGTCAAGTTCGGTCCCTGTAATACACCAGGAATTCAAATGTATCAGCATAGTACCCCAAAACACGTGCCACCTTCCAAAAGCAGCCAGGAAAATAGCCTTTCCACCTCCACAACAAGCCCTTCCCATCTCACTGAATCTGCACCTTCCTGCTTGGGATTACAGATTCAAAGCTGCTGAGAGGCAGAAGCCACCAGAGGCAGAATTCAGCAGGGCAGAGAGAGGTAAAAGAGAAACATACAAAGAATGCTGTATCTTTTTTATGAGGTGAATCCCTTGTAAGACAGAGTAATACACAGCTCCATGCACATCACAATGCTGCATGTGTGAGAAGTGATCTTCATTCTACTCCTACAACAAATTCATGCTGAATACTTCACTCAGATTCCAGTAATAGTCAGTTTTGATGGAGAAACCTGAAAATTCCAAGTTATTGCCTCCCCAAATAACTCACTTCTTTTTGCTTGTCAATCCCACTGAATAGAACAGAAACACAAAAACTATTATGGATCACTATCTTAACATGTATTAGACACAAAATTGTTTTTGCAGGAGAAAATAACGTAAAGAGGAACTCAGGAGCCCAAGTTTTACTTCTATGAATTTCCAAGCAAGTGTTTCTGGGGTAGAATTTGTAAACTAAACACCAGGGTAAAGGTAAGAAAATCAAGAAGATGTTGATTTATGCAAAAGCCTGGCAAGGTTCTACTTTTACAGCTCTTTATCCCCAAAGCATCAACATGGAAAACACTTCTCTTCCCTGGCTGGACTCATTCATCTCTCCAACCTAATTTTAACTTTTGAGCTGACTCTGTTTTGCAAAGAACTGTAGCTTCAGTCTCCCAGTTATCAGTTTAAAGATGAAAATCACACGACCACTGGATTATTCCATAGCATAAGAATGAAACCAGAGTTTAAGCTAGGCTGCCACACCTGCAGTGCCCAGCTGAGGGGCACCAGGGAGAAGAACCCCCTTTGCTGGGCACTTATGAATCACTGCAGTGTTTTGATAACAATGATTCCATTCAAGCCTCTAGCGAAGCTCCCAAACAAGCCCCCATTTGTTACAAGGGTGAGCTCAAAAAAGCAAATTAAAAAAAAAGGCCTGTATCAGATTGCTGCTCAAGAATCTGTCAGCTCCGATCTCTTCAACAAGACTTCACAGCCAGAGGGCACGCCAGCTGGCACGGGATGCATTTCTTTCTTTGGGGACTGCATCAGCTGGTTTAGGTTCAAACTAAAAGAGGAAAAAAAGCAACAAACAGATACACTGAACAAAATTTATATTACAAGGTGAGAGAACTGTCAGAAACCAGTCATACCCAAAAAGCTGAGAAATATCTATACTGGAGAAAGAAAAGAAAAAAAAAAGAACTACAGTGAAAATTATTCCCTCTCAAAGGAAAAGAAATACCTGTGTCCTCTTTTGACATCACTCCTGAGAATCTAACACCACAAAAAAAAAAACAGGTTTCTAGATAAATTGAGGTCCACACTGAACTCCTGCCAGGACTGCCTCAGTGTGAATTGAGGGAGGTGGCAGTCAGAATGCACAGCAAGAATGTTCAGAGGTCCAAGGACGCAGGCTCAGCAGACACACATCCTGCCAGAAAAGCATCTCTAAGTCAGAGAGCATCAGCTGTAAGGTCAGATATCCCACAGATCACCAAAATTAAGACAAAGGCTTAGATGCTCTGTTTCCTAATGATATACAGTGTTAATGTGAAACATAAACTGCTTTTTGAATTATCACCTGCTTAACCACATAGCAACTGATGTGATATGAAAGCAAGATAACAACCTCAACCCTGTGGTTTTAACATCTGATCTCCAGATATTTCCAGTGCTTGGAAATGATTATGGGAGATCAGTACAAATGCTCAGGACCAGCACTTACCCAAAACCACTGACCAGAATATGAGTATTTGGAGCTTCTGGTACATTCATGCCAAGGCACATGGAAGATACTGGGTATCATCTGACACTTTTATCAAGAACTGTCAATGCATTCCCAGCTGAGCTACAGAAGGTCCTACCACCCAAACCCCAGTGTCACCAGTACATTTCCCCAGCCCTTTTCATTATTCATAACATAATCTCTCTGTCTGGAATGCACAGCAGCAAGATCTTGCCTTTGTCCACAATAGCTCTATTTCAGAGGCCTTTCTTCTGCACTTCCTGTGAGATGCTTGTTGCCTTGGGCCCTAGGGAGACTGCAGTAATTGAGTTACACAGTAATCAGAGAAGGAATCTGATTGATTTTCCAACCCATTCCACTTTAATGGTGTCATCAAGACACAAAATTCCTCATTAGTCTGCTCCATTCTGAGATACCACAGCCCCTCTCTCTTTGTCTGTGGTGGTATCTGTATGCCAGACCTCCAGGTAGAGCCCCTCTCACAAAGATGGGGAACCTGATAAGTAGTGTCAGCAAAACACAGCAAGCCACACAGCAAAAGAATGAGAATAAAGCTCAGGAGAATGAATGCTGCTTGTATTTCACATATTGGGTAGAAAAAACATTGTGAAAATCACAGCCACATTGCAATGAAATTGCCATGCTCTTTTTGGGCTCTGGCCATGTGTTTCAGCTAACATGCACTGCCAGTCAAATCCTGCCATGAGAGACTGCCTAAGGAATACAAAATTCAGATCAAAGACACAAGAAACACTAATGGTGCCCATGCTGCTCTGACAGACAGGGCTGCAGTCTCCAGCCAGCTCTGTGTTTTGCTTGGGCAAGTCCCCATGCAGGAAAAGCCTCTCAGTACAGAGACCTGTGCTGAGCCAGAAAGCAGCCAGCTGACCAGCAGGCTTGAAATGTGCCAGTCTGAGGTAAGAGGAGATGACCTGTGTGATGAAGAAATAATTATTTTAATTCTTTTATTATCACCCCTAGACAGGTAAGTAACTTCACACCTTCTGCAAGAGCAACAAACTGCAGTCCATGCTAAACAGATCTGCATGCACTCCTCTCATCCCAGCCTGGTGGAAACCCAACTGCAGCCATGACTTTACCCGTGTGCCAGTGCAATGAAGTCTGAAGACAACATGAAGGCAGAGATCTTGGAGAGGCTGGCTCCAGGCGAGCTTCGCAGAGGGCTGCACAGAGACCTCAGGATTCCTGCAAGGTTCTTGGTGTTTGGGTACATAATAGATACCTTTGTTTGCAGCAGATCTTTGTTCCCTTGCTCTTTTATATTACAAAAAGAAATAAACAACAGGTTTACTCCTTCACATGCCAGTGACAGAGGCATGGCCCAGCACTGCCTGTTAGCAACCAGTCCCTTCCCTGAAAACAAAAAGATCCTCCTCATAAGAGCTCCCAGGAAATCTCGTTTTCAGCTCCCTGCCTTCTCCCCATCATAATACACTCACTGCTTAGGGTCATTACAACTGACCTTATTTTCCAAAGCAAGGGAATTTCAGACTTTTACACTGGTGTATTCCCTCAAGTTAAATGTCAGAACCACAAGCTTCCACAAGTTTCACAGCCTCAGCATAGGACAAATTTGGGAAAGGAAAACAGTTTGTTGTCTTTTATTTTCAGCCTGCTAAAGATCTCCAAATAAGGAACCTGAAGAATTGTTACAAATCAAATAAATAAAATTTCAGCCTTCAGCAGTCACTGATGCTGCTTAATAGAAATAACAGATAGCTTGGCAGGAGCACACCTCTGCTGAAATGAAAAGGAAAGACTACAGGTATTACAGCAGTGGAAGTCCTCACACAAGTCAGAGCTTTACACCAGCTAAGGGGATGTAAGTGCTCTGGGGATGCACAGGTCTCTGTAATGCAACTGCTCACCAGAGAGAAAGGAGGCACTTTCCTCAGAGATAACTGAAGGGAAGTATCCATTGCTCCATTTCACATGGTACTGAGCCTTTCAAGTCTGGGGATCAGGCCACCAGAAGAACATTCTGGCCATACCTCTCCTTCTGTTTTGTGCCTTTCCTGACACATAAGTCTGTGCCCACTCTGACCCTCACCCTTTTCCCACAGCAGGGGATAATGAGACAGCAGCTCCTCTCTGCACCCAGATACGCAGAGCTGTGGGACAGAGGGCCAGAGACAGTGCAGGCTAGAGCCTTGCAACACAAAGGCAGTCAAGCTGCTCTACAACCCCCCCGTTAGCGTTCAAAAACACAATCACGGGGGATTATATGTGGTGCTTTTTATAAAGAGCTCTGGGAATCGGGGAAAAAAAAAAAAAGACTGGATGTGGCACTTGCTGCCATGATCTAGTTGAACAGTTAGAACATCGGCTGGACTAGATGATCTTATAGGTCTCTTCCAGTCTTGAAATTCTGTGATTCTGTGAGATTCTCTATATTCAACCCAAATCTGACTCCGACCATACATCCGAAATGATCATGTTTTATACTCTATCGTTACATAACTTTCATATTAATTATTAAACTTATATTGTTCCATTGTATACATAAATTTAGCCCCTCTCTGAATTTCTAACATAGTTTCTCACTATTCTTCTTATGGTTATATAATAATTACATTTAATTACTAAACAATCATCACATCTAACAATTATATAATTTATCATACTGCTTACACAGGTGCAGTTGATCTGGGAAAGCACAAAGCCTAATATTTTTGATTCTATCTTTAACTTTTTCCAGGGTTCCACTATCACCCCCAGGTGGAAAGTAAATTCTTCAGTCACTCCAAAGGGAGGGAATACACCATCTTCAGCCCCCTGCTTTCATCAGGAATCAACACATATGCTCTATCACGGCAGACATCTCCAGCTTAGCTGTGGGAACAGGAAATAGATGCAGTTCCTTCCGCATTAGATATGGACAAGAATCATATTTCCATTCTCTCATGCTCCTTGCTTATCACAATTCAGATCAACTATTCTACTGCAAAAAGCAAAACGTCTTCTCTGGTGATTTCTCCTAAGTAACTTAATCAAGTGGGGAAATACAGTCAAACTGGCAAACCCAAGATAATTCAGTGTCAGTCAGAGTTGAAGTATCTTAATATAGAATGTATATTATGAAAGTTTATCTGTAATTTACGAAAGCAGCCTAACCATTCCTCCTATGAGGACTTAGAAAATTTCACCTTAATTAACAAAAGGCTGATGTTGTATATTCAGCTTCTTCCTCCTGTCACATAACACATAGGAGATAATCTTTTACAATCAGTTTTATCTAGGAACGTATGACATTAGGGAACAGGTTTAATACCATGACACCGAAAGTTTATCCAAACTGACACCAGAACACTAAGTATGCTCTGTCAAATCTTAAAATCTCAGGAAAGCTCTTGAGGTCTTGTGTTCACCTTTCTCTGGTGTATTTACACTAAAATTCAGGGTCAGAATGTGCTGAGCTCATAAAAGAACATGTTCCCCAGCTAGTACAGCAGCGCCCTCCTGCCTGCCTCCAACTGAGATGTTCTGCTCATGAGATCTCCACCCTGCATAATGTTCATGGCATATCTCCCAGCCTTTGCAGTACTAATTATCCAGTTCTCTTAGTGTGATTGAAATAAGTAAGTCTCCATGACTCAGAAAACAAAATATTTGCATTTCTGCTGGCTTGTCTATTGCAAGACAGCTCTTAACAGAAAGCAAATTCCTGTTAAAAAAGAAAAAGAAAAAAATTTAAAAAAAATTTAAAAGGAAAAATAAGAAAAAAAAAAAAAAAGAGAGAGCCAAAAGTTATATAAGCAAACTATAAATCTGCCCAGGCAAAAAGAGTAAAAAAGAAACAATGGGAAGAAAAGTAAAATGAGCGTAAAAGGCATGAATTAAGGTCTTTGAAGATTACCAGGCTGGGTGAGACAATGGTCTGGAGGTCTGGTTTTCACAAGACAGGAGCAAATCCAAAGTGCTCTACTGCCCTCTCCAAGCCTTCACGGCCATCTGGGCAATGAAAAGTCATTATTTGCTTTTTCACAAGCATCATGGCAGAAATAGATCTCAATGGGGGGCACTGCACCCACCAACAGCCTCTGAATGCCCTGAGCAGCCTCCACTTCCTGAACTGTGAGCTGCACCTGAGATTAGGCCAGACTCAAACCAGGCTACAAGCATGCTCTGCCCTGCTGCCCTGACTGATCATTGTGCACTCACCTGCTGACTGGAGCCCAGGCTGAACCTGGCAGCCAGCACTGCCTGCCTCTGCAGTTGTGCTCTTTGGGTGCTGCTGCTGAGGGTGCTGCCTGTGCCAGCAGAGGGTGGATGGAGCCCCTGCACGCTGGGGAGAGGCAGCTCCAGCCCAGTGTGGTCCTTATGGCCTTGATGGACCCCACAGCAGCTTCACACGCTGTTACTTTTCCATAGACAAAGGATGTAAAAGAGACAGGAGGACAAAGACTGCTAGAGAAACAGGGTGATTATAAGTTGTGACCGTTGTTAGACTTCCCTGTCTTCGTGTGGGTGGAATTATTTAATTTTCTCTCAAACCACCTGTGTTTGCAATTGTTACAAAATCACAGGCAATGCACACTTATTTCCATACCCTACACTATGCCATGCTCACTACACAAACAATAATTTCAATCTCATACCTTGTTTCCCCTTTTCTACCTTGTTTTTAGATAATCAACTCACAAAAAAGAAACTCCTTTGAAAAGACACACATCTCAAAGATATAAATTTTAAACTGTACTGTAATTACATGCCTCTAGCTTTTAGTCTTTCTCCCATTTTCTAGACTTAATTACTAGAATGCTATATTCTTACATTTTTAATTAGTTAACTGTTTACAAGTAGGATTTTTTCTGCTATGAAGTACTGCATCCTTAAAATATTCATTCATGCAGAATTAAGTCCAGGACCTCATTAACATCTTAATTAACAGTACCCAGGACAACTCAGGAAAAAAGCTGCCATATTTGCAATCAAATCTACCCTCTGAAAAAACTGAAGTTTCGTCAGGAAAGCTCAAGAGTTCTGAGCAAAATATAGACCTCTATTTTGGACTACAGCTGAAGTAAAACTGATCTGGCTATTGAAAACTGTAAGGTGCTCAATTATAGGTTTTGGAGAATAACTCTGCTATCTTGGGGACTCTTCCCCCTAATTTACAGGTAGCAGTAAAATGAAATGCAATCAATTACTGAAAAATGGATTTATTTTTTATTATTAACATGAAAACTTTATGTGTTGAAGCATGAAAATTTTCTTCCATGAAGAAATCAAATATTAAGTTTACTTATAGTTTCTGATAATGAAAAAACATGTTTAACTTTTGAGTCAAAATAATGGCGTTAGTCTGTGCCATTTTACAAGTTTTTATAAGTATTTACAGGATAAAACAATTATGAAACTATTTCTGTTTCACATGTAGCAGTAAGAGACAAGGACAGATGATATCAGAAGTAGGACTTAAAAAAAAGAAGCATGATTATGTTGATTATGAAACTTAGTCTAACACAACAATAATGTTTTCAGGGATTCTTTGGCTTTCTTAATAAATTTTAAGCTTAGTTCAAACAGGTGAACTGAAAACAGCACATCACAATTTTATTTTTTTTAAATCAGTGATCCAATTGCCTTATCTCAGTTGGAATAGAATGAAGGGAATTGCCAGAAAAGAAAAATTCTCTCCAAGTAGAAATGTGCATCTGCCTATCTGGCGAGGTCTTCAGCAGGACAGAGCACATTTTTTTGGTCTAGTCTGGTACAACATACTCAGTCTGTAAATGCACTGCAGAGAGCACAGTAACTGGATCCACCACTTGCATACAACAACATAATCACTTACCAACATGTATTTCTACTAGTATGGTGGGTCTTGCACTTGTTTTTGTGGAAAGACTTGTTCCACAAAGAGACAGACACAAAATGGTTTAACAACAGTAAGCAGATGCATCTCGTGCCTGCCTCTGTGAGCTTGTCCATGCTAGGGAATAACAGCCAGGGCAGCATAATTACTGCAGTGAAGCTGGGCAATGACAGGAGTGCTGCTGAGCACCACCCAGCCTGCCCAGAGCCCGTGTTCCTACTCCACATCCCTGCAGGTTGATCAGCACAGCTGAACTTTGCCTGTGCAGACAGGCTAGCTGATGGCACTTGCTGTAATACAGACACTACTCCCCACAACCTGGCAATTATGTTAAGATAAAATGTGCCTGCTCTTTAACAGGACACAGAAAATAGTGAACTATGTGAAAAATTCTGCACTCAAAATGAAAAGGGGAATTTATAACTAATCACTGTATGAAGATCTAATGAAAACAATACTCAAAATAGGGAAAAATACACTCCATCTTGCCATACATACTATCTCACATTAAGAAAGATGACCCAGAACAGTAGATATAAGAAAGGAAGGCTACAAAAGAGAGACAATTAGTCAAGTTAACAACATGGGAACGATTTCTGGAAGAAATGGGTTAACAAGAGCAGAGAAAGGGAGGGAGGGAGGGTTTGGCAGCCGAGACTGGGAAACTGTTCCAGGAATACAAGGCAGTAGAAACAAAATGCAAAGTGTAACCCTAACCCTAGGGAGAGCAGTAAACCCAGCCGTGGGCTAAGGCTGGTTCTAAGGAAAAAAGCTGTGGAGGAAGCCATGTTGGGGCAGTTCTGTGTTCCCCTTGGGATGCCTTTTGCAGCTGCAGTGTGCCTGGAGCTTTGGCTTTTGTGGTTTTCAGGACCCTAACCCTAGGGGAGTGGGAGTGTGAGATAACTGGAGGGACACACAGCGTGTCAGAGAAAGTGACAGCTCACATTGCTTAAGGAGGCACAATCGTATTGGCTAAAGACAGAATTTTCCTATGACATTAGGTCTAGCTTGCCTGCATTTAAAAAATCATAGTTTCCTCTAATAACCAAAAGAAACATGGTCTAAAAGGCTCAACAACTCCTCTTCAAAGACGAATTCCACCAGAAACAGGCCAGCATGCTTACAGCTTATGCATTTAGTGCTGATAGAGGAGGGCTCATACAGTCTGGACCTCTGAAATTCACCATGTCACACAATAGTCCAGACACATTGCAACATTACTGCATCCATATCCTGACTAAAGGCACTACTGGTTTGGTTGTGAAAAGCTAACACGCTTGCTGTACTCACTGCGTTCATCCCTCTCCTTTGTCTAGAACAAAGTGTTCTGGAGCAATGGAAGGCTAGAGCTACATCAAGTAAAGAGTAAAATTGTCTCAACTACCTTCCAACAGTGATTTCTGCCCTTTAAATTGTGAACCATGTCCCACACACAGAGACAAAAGTGGTATTAGTTAGCTGACAGTTTCGATTACCTGAATTAAAGAATAATCTCAAGAAACATTATAAATGCTGAAATTTCATCATTAATGTTGAAATCCCAAGTTCAAATGTGCTAATTGATGTCACTGAAGTAACAGATACTTTATAGTTTTCAGATCATTTAACACTATATCTTGTGCATGTATGTGATGGGAGAGAAACAACTGCATTTAGCATTCAATTAATTCAAACTTGACTTTGCAGCAACACTATAACTAAATAATTCATGCTTTCTCATAGCCTCAGATTAACACTGTACTTCCAGACATTATGTTTTCCTCCTTTTTCTACTCAACAGTGTTGCAAATGAGAGAACAAAGACAGTCTGGATCCCAACTCTGAAGTTTCCTACCTTCTTCATTGCAGACAAAACACCAGAATAAATAATTTTTAGCTAGACAGCAACTCTGATGAGCTATGTTACTGAAAAGTATATAATGATAAATATATTATAAAATTTTAGACATTAATTTTAGAAATACTGAAATTAATTTTAACTCTAATTATTTGGTCTACTTAACTATCATATAATTAATTTGGTAGCTAGAATATAGAATTATAGAATATAGAATTATAGCTAGAATATAGCTACCATATTTCTATATGGTATATAGAAATATAAAGGTAAAACATTTTTGGAAGACATGCTGTTTTCTTATACAACAAAGAAATGAAGCCTGTAAAATTCAGTGTTCACTATGAATCTGGGTTAGTCCTTCTGCAGTAATTTGAAATGCTTTGACTTTGTCCCCACTCTCCCGTGAAGTGCTAAGTGACTTGCAGAATATCTGTGAATGCAAGTCTTAACAGAAACCACATTCAGAGGACCTGCTGACATCTTGGTACCTACAGCAAGAATCCTGCCCCAGTGGTTTCCTGTTTATTTTTGCCCATATTCCCCATTGCCTGCCTGAATTTTTCCAAACAATTTAGTTGACACGACCAGGCAGCATCATGAGGCAGCTGCCTGCCACTGGATGGAACCCAGCCTCCTCTCTGCCTGCCAGGTGCCAGCTTTGCTGCCTGACCTCCCTCTCAGCTGAGAGGGGCATGGAGAACAGTGCAAATTCACCAGTATCACCCCACCCCTCCCAGGAGAGCAGACCTGAACATCATTCTCTTCCTCAGCCACACAAGGTGACACTTTGACAAACACATTGGTCATTTCAGCCTCGGGAAACCCAGGGACACGGCCTTGGTCTCAAGCCCTGGTGTCCCTGTGCTCAGCCAGGCTGTCCCTGGGCAGCAGTGCCACAGGGCATGGGTTAAGGGTTATCAAGTTTTCAGCCTGAAAACATGATAACTTTCAGCTTTCTGCTACCCTCACTCAGCTCCTCCAGAGTTAGACACGATGACTGTTTTCTAATTCCTGCATACATAAATTAAGGACCCAATTTTTGTCCTCTCACCTGAATGCCAATTTCCCAAAGCATTCAGAGAGGAAGACTCCACAGACGAGCTACAGGTGAGGATTCTGTGTTCAAGAGACCAACATTAGGAGTTGCCAGAGAAACTTCAGTGCCCTGTTTGGTTTGTGTCTTTCTGGTTTTGCAGGGTTAGAAGAACAAAAGGACAAACAGCATTATCACAGGAGATGAGACAGAGTGGGACATATAAATCTTAATTTCTCTTTGTGCACTGGTCCACAAACAGAAGAAATGGGTTCAAAGAATCTTTAAGACAGTGAGATTTTGTCATGTACTCTCTGGGAGGGAGTCAGACATCATCCTAAACGCTAGGGAGTTCAAGGGTAATGAATTCCCCAGCTGACTTCAGTCCTTTACTCCACTTCTGCCTTGATGCGGTTACACATTCTGGAAGTCCATCCGGAAAATGGGAATCACATGACACAAAGACGCTGAGCATCAATGTCTCTACAACACTTTGTGAATGTATCAGAATGAATTGGTATCCTGGTGTTACCTGGGTAAAACACAAACTTCAAAACAGTGATAAGGGTGGGATTGCCACCACTTGCTGCTCTACTGCAAACACTCCAAAGAACCAGATCTGAGACAGACAGAAAGTCCAAAATTCTCCATCAGTTCTCAATTAGCAGAAGGACTGTAACTCAGCTTGGTTTGCTGACAACAAACCAAGGAAGATGTGAAAATTCTCTTCCCCTCCACTGCATTTTCCAGGGTCTCATGCATTTCCTTTGCTTCACTGCTGTTATTTGCATCAAAACAGGAATCACATTCATTCAACAAGAGCCACCTTGGAGGTTAAACTACAGGCAATGACATTTAATTTATTGAAAAGAGGGAAGACAGAGAGTTTATTTTAGTCAAACTACTTATATGAAGAATCACCTTAGACTCTGCAAATACCCTGCTAAGAATACAAATAGAGAGGACATATAGGAGTCCTCTATGTCTATAGGAGAGTTCCACTTTCCTCCACAACGCTAAACAGAGTAGTCCACCAACTGATGTAACATCTGCAGGCTGAATCAATGCCATGAATGCTTCCACCTCAGAAGTAACACCTTATCTTCTATCCCCTGCTCCTTATAGAAATACAAACCAAACAATCTATCAGTGGGAGACTCTGGAGGTTTTTATTATGTGCTCTCCCACATTCTCATCCCTATCCCCAGGAAGACTCTTTGGCCTTCACACAAATATATTCTGCATTTGAATTTTCAGTATAAAAACTACTTACTTATTCTGAAATGAAGCACACAATATAGAGTGGTCACTAAGCACTAGAAAAAGACTGAAAAGCTACAACACACTAAAGCAGAGAGGGGTAAACATCTCTCTTTGGGTTTTTCAGTTCCAAAAAGGAGAGTCTCTGCATAATCTTAGTTCATATAAGGGGTATGAAAAAGCAAGACTATGCTATGTTCATACAATACCTAACTTCACAGCCTTTTGTTTGGAAGAAGGCATCACATTGACTGAAAGCAGCTTTTCAAATAGCAAGCTACAAAACCAAATTCCTTTGAGGAATATTTTGCATTAAAAGTGGCTTTATATTTGCAGTGAAATATTCCAGCAGCAGCCATATTCTAAGAACAATGTGTGCTCCCTCATCACAAGCCCCTAGGCTGCACTTGCTGACTCCATAGTGAATTTGTTATTGCCCTAAGAGAGCATTAGATAATGAAGAGCTCAGAGTTTTCCTTTCACTTCATGCCTGGGCTCATCATAATGTGTGCAAGTAGGCTTAATCTGCAGACCTTCCCTCTTTACATCCTCTCCCTCCTGTTTTCCAACAACCCAACATTTTTTACAAACGAGCACTATCGAGTGTCTCTTTTGAAACAAGGTTATTGAAACCATCACTTGCTTTTTAGCGTTGCAGAGAATAAGACAAAGGTCCCAGCTTTCAAACATAACCGAATGCTTCTACTACTGCACCAGGTGATGCCATCACAAAGCATCAGAAAACAGGCGCCCCACAGTGCGATAACTACTCCAATACCTGCTCCTGTCCAGCTCTGCTCTACAATTGGCACTTCATCCTGCTGCAAGAAAAATTCAGCAAGGTCCAGGTGTGAAAGGAGGTACAACAACAGGGACACATCTATATATACCCAAGTGGTAACACCAGGTTGAACAGGGGCCTTGCAATGTGAGCTTAACTGTGCCTTGAGGCAAACGGCTGCTGTCTTCCTGAAACACCTCTGACATACTGCAGCCTTTTGCTGTGCCTAACACTGTTCTTCCACAGGAAGGACAGCAGCAGGGTTAACAACTTTCTGTTATATTTCATCTAAGGTGAACAGTTAATACAGCATTTCCAATGGTTTAGAGAAAAGAGAATGTTTATATTGAAAGATCATTTGTATTTTTAGTAATTTCCTTCAAATCATCAAAGCTGAAAAGCCACATGGGAGGCTGTCTGACAATTCCAGCAGAAGTAAGATTCAAGATTTTTGGAGTCAGCAGCAGCCCTTCAGCAGGGTTCTTTGGCTCTCTTTTGGTTAAGTATGCCTATCAAAATGTACCTTTTCTTGATATCTTTGGGATTCTTGACCTGGATGGCTTATGGAAAGGCCACATCCTAAAACAATATGGAAAAAAACTCACTGCAATTTTAGCTAACATATGACATCACTTAAACAGAGATCATCACCCTTCCTCATCCTTTATGAGCCAAATTTGAGGAGTGAAGGGGAACAGTAGAGAAGGTAATTGAAAACTGTGTCTACTCTTCCATAAAGTCACATTTGTGAGGGCAGGTTTTAGAGAGCAACAGTCTACACTGATGCTTACAATGCAGGCTAACCATGTAACTTATATTTGTTACTTTAAAATGAAAAACCAAAGACCATTAACAAAAGAGACCTGGTGAAAAGTCTCAAGTCTATGCTCCAGGCCATGCTCTTGCTTTCTACATCTGCAGTGTCTGGCCAAATTTCAGAAGCATCTGTACTATTGACATGAATGTGACTGGTTAATAAAAGAATATTTTCAAAGACCCAAATTCTGTTTAATGTGCCTTGACCAAGAGAATGGCAGCTACATGTCAGCTCAAAGATCAAGAAGTTTCTTAATGACCAGAAAAATCCTCAGTGTTCCAATTGAATCTCTTCTCCAAGAAACTAAAAAAATAATGGAAATCAAACACACTGTTAACCAAAGGATCATCATTTACTAGTCTGTGGTTAAAGGAAAAATAATATGTATAAAAATTTCAATTTCTAACCTTTCATTTTGCTAAATATTAACTAAGCAGAACTAGCTTTGCTCTTGAGATGCAAACTGATGCTCTTGAGAATTTAGATTGCTGTGTGACACAACACTAATAATTTGGTTTAGTCCTCAGAAAACATATAAGGCATCTTCTGATTTTTTTAGATCTTCTCTATAATGGGTCTGATCTTTACAGTGATTTCATCAATTACCAATATTGCTGAGATCTCTTCACGTACCAGTCAGGTAGCCAAGACAATGAAGGTTCAAGGGAGTGTCTATTTATAGTGCATCATGAGCAGCAGCCTAGGCAAAGGCGTGTGCAGCTACAACCACCTTCCCCGTGCTACTCAAGTGCAGTAATGAGCCACCAGTTCATCACAGGCCAGATTTCATCCTCCTCCAGCACATTTCAGAACATGAATTTAACCCAGCAGCAAGGTTAGATGCAGAGACATTCTGTGGGGAGTGAAAAGGAGAGCGAGGGGAGGCAGAGGAGAAGGAACTAACAAAGAGCTTAATGAGCAAAGAACTATAGCAGGCATATCAGTATGAGATACAAGCCCTGCCAACTCCACTTAGTGCACTGCCTAATACAGTCACTGAATAGCAGCTCCTCCATCCTCCTCTCAAAGCATTGTCCTTGCAGATAATGACTGGTTAACAAGCAGTCAAACAGCAAGGCATGAAAGAAAACAGTGTTTTCTTGTAACAACCTAGGTAGCACTTAGACAAGTAACAGCGTAGATAGGCACAAAGATTCAAATTCCTACCTTTAAAAGTGAAATCCTTACATGCAGTTACTCTATCCAGAGAGGTCAGACAGTCAGCAACCCAAGGAAAGACACAGAGCCAAACGGAAAGCAAGAAAGCCTAAGAAGTGGTCTTCACAAAAATCATGCAGTGAGCTGGCCTTTCTGGGGAAGGGCAGCTGGGCTGCACAGTTGGTAGATGGATAAACCATTAGTACCAGTGGCTGCCTTCCCTTTAATCAGTGTTGCCAAAATCTCTGACATTTTGTCAACCTAAGGATGCTGTAATTTTAAGCACAGGCAAATGGAAAAATGTAAATAAATTCACGCTATTAAAAAGAGCACGTTAGTGCTGAGCATAAGCATCATTAACGACTACTACACCATACAGCAGCTACAGGTAGGTGGTGGGCAAAGCACAGTCCCACGTAAACAATCCAAAAGCACAGCTCCCTTCCCCCCAGAATCTATCTTGCCTTGCAGCTCCTCTCTGAAAAGCTTCCATGTCACTCCCTGAAATCTCAGGAACAATGAGAGGAAAGTAAGGAAGATGGTGTGCAAAGGAAGGCATGGTCCAGTGCAAAGGAAGGCATGGTCCAGTGCTCAGCTTCTCATGGCACACGGCAGATTCGAGATGCGACTCAGGGTGGGAACAGCTCCTCCATTCCTTCTTCCTCTTACACACTGTGCATCTAATCACGGTGGGGTGCTGAACTCCATTTGCACGGCAGACAATGGGATCTGGCAGCAGCTCAAAGGCATTTATAGCAAAGTGACTGAACAAGCTCACTGCTGGCGCAGGCAGGCGAGCACGCAGAGCGCCCCACTTCCCTCCCAGTCACTACCCAGGCTGCAAAGGCAGGTGCTGCACCATGGGCAGCCAGCTCTCCTTTTGTTCCAGTGGCAAGGGTGAAGGAGCAAACTGTAAAGGTGCCACCACCAAGAACAGCAGCACCTAAACCCACATCAGTAAGGTAGAGGGAGGTGGGGAGTGAGTGGGGAAGAGGAGGGAGAGGGAGACAGAGAAGAGAGAGGCTGGCAGGCAGAGGGAGAGCAAGCAAGGCAGGCAAAGGGGGAGAGCGAAAAAAGGGAGCCCACAGACAGCAGTGCCTGGCACCCTGACAGCCTGCTGCCAGAGTTCATCTTCTGAGGCTGTCACGGGTTTATGGATGCCTCTGACTGACAAGCTGACAAGATGAAAGAAACTACACTCAGAAAATGTATTCAGCAGCAGTAAATTGCTTCTCTTGCCTTAATGTGGCTTGCAGATTCACTCAGGGAACTGATCTCATTTGGGGCGGTGCAGGGAGCAAATCAACTATGTATATTCAGACACTATTATTGGAATCTGGAGACTGGAATAAAGCTACAGAGGGACAAAGAAAAATCACCTTCTTGTGCACCACTAATAAAAAATTAACATGTTAAAAGAACAAATACATAAATCTCAGATTATGCTCTGTCCCTGTGTAAGCACTTTTGGTAGCAATGGTTGGGGGGTGGGCAGGAGCTAAACTCCTGAAAGCCTGGCACAAGAGGGGCTCTCTACTTCAAAAGGTAACAGGAAACGGTGCAGTAGAGAAGCAGAGAGACAGGCAGGAAAGGAGGCACTTCCTAGCACAGCAGCTTACTCTGCTCTTCAAAGATGCAATGCCTCAGGTATGCTCAAAGTTGTATCCTTTGCCAGTCAGGGTTTGGGAGTAGAGGGTTTTCAGACAGGGTGACATACTAGCACACATCTCTAGAGGAGTTCCTATAACAGGAGCTGACAGTGCACAGCAAACACTGCTGTAGCAAGACAGGGCGACCTTAATGCAAAGGAATGTTGCAGGGTACTAGAGAGCACTCTGGAAGAGGCCTGAATCTCACTGATTCATCAAATGCCATCTCTGTTATAAGGTGAAAAAAGCACCTCCTAAAAATTTTATCCTGACGATAACAAACTAAAAACTAAAATCAGAAACAAGGGTCAAGCACCAGGCTCTTGGGTTTACCTACTATAATTTAACCTGCTTTTGTAGAATGCCCAGCTTCAAGGTCTGCCTTAAAGATATTTCCTACTGTCTCATTGTTTTGACAGGACCAAAAAAAAACAACAACTCTGGTTGAGTTTCTACTAAGGTAGAAAATGTTTTAAAATGTTTATTAAGAGTAAATTACTTTCCTTTTCAATTAACAATAAAACTAATTCTGAATAGGCACACAATAGGTATTCCTTCTGTCCTACAATGGCACAAAGATTTGCTCAGTGTTTTTTAATCCTAGAAGATATATTACAAAAACATTACATTACCTTGTATTACAAAAAAGCACAAATTCTTCATTCACTTTTTTAATATGAAAACTTAAAAAAAGCACTTGAAGTATTTCAAATGGGAAAGCACATAGCCACAAAGATATTTATTGCTAAGTGGTGAATAAAAGACGAGGTGCTGCGGGATAAGGATTACACACATAAAACTAGAGCTGCTGTTCTAATCAATCAATGAAAGATAAATGGAAGTTGAGCTCCTTTGAAAAATGTTGTTTCCACATCTAAGAGAGGAGACAATTCTCTATTTTGCCTCATTCAAAAAAAAAAAATCATCTCACATACATGTCATGCTACAATGCAGCACTGCGAATCTGCAAGCCTTTGTGAACTGCAGATGGATAACGCTGACAAAAATTTTCATAGAATCATAACCTAAAGCCATTACATTTTTGAGCTCCCATCTATGCCAGTAAACAAACCCTTTCCATTCAAGCTGCAGTACGCAAACAGCAGATGTTGGAAATCTCTTGATACTCCACTAATCACAAAGATGACAGAAAATTCTGACTCCACACAACAAAGAACCAGTTTTTAGAATAACTGAGATTTTCATGATGGGTTTCCACTATACACTTAATACACCTTTCTCCAGTCTCCAGTGTTTTATAGAGATTTAGGCTTACTGGACACTTGCTGGTAATCTTTTCAAATCTATTAGTTTAGAAAACATTAGAAAGAAGAATTACTACTGCTCCATATACATGAAGACAATTAACTTTTGCTTGCTGCCTAAAGTCACAACTTCAGTATTTCTCTCAAAGGTTAGACTTCCTCTTCTTCATCCTCCTTAACCAAACCTCCTGCCCAACTACTCCACAATGCTCCCTAGATCAATGGCAACCAGAGGAATAACTTAGCCCAATTGAGGTTAAGCACCATTTAGGGGCAAGTACATGAACTACAGTCTTCATGCCAGCAGGTAGTTCTGGTGAGATTTCAATGGTATTTTTCTACACAGTTCAGTCCTAATTACCCTACCACAACACAATAATGCAGCTCTGCACAGTGTTGGCTTGTGGTGATGTTTTCCAAAGAGCCCTGGAAACAAAGGGGGAAATTACGAATATTACTACCAGTTAACAAACAGTCTCTACTGCTGCTCCATTTAAGGACAGTCTCCCCTTCCAGGCAGCTTCCTACTCATTGGGATAACCCTGTAGGTCTTTCAATAACATGCCCAGTGCTGATTGTGATATACAAGGCCTTTCTGACACTACTGCATGATCTTTATATTTGCTACTCAATGCATTTTAATCACAGAGACAGCAGGAGCACAACTGCAGAATCACACAACACCAGAGCAGAGGGTCTCCACCAGAATCAGCAGACTACTTCTGAGGGGTCCAAGAAAACATCACCAAGAAAATTAAGCCAATCCTCAGAAGCTTTAATTCCATGTAAAGGTGTCGGTATCTTTATTAGGTAATTTTTTTTTTTGGATTTGTGAATTAAAACAGATTGAAAAGGTAATTTTTGTGAGGGTAATGCCCAGAAAAATGAAAACTAATTCAAAATATCTAGTCATGATTCAGATGAAAGTCTCTCTTCTGTCACTGGCTGTCACTGAAATTGTGCATGCTGCAGTATTTATGGACCAGCCAGTATCTTTCCTCTACTTCTAACACCCATAATCTGGAAAACTCATCTAAAAATCAGAATCAACAATTCAGAGAAAGAAAGATGTCTTTTAGAGTCCCTACACCTTAAAAAAGAATCATGGTTTTTACAAAAATGTTAACAGTATTTGCAGTATTTCCACCTCACCAGGGTCATACTGTATAATGGCATAATTTCTAAGATGTTGATAAAATCCAAACTGCTTGCTGTGTTTTATATCAGCTTAAAAGAGCACATGATACCAAAGTAAATACGCTTCAACTAAGTGGCCTTAGATTGGAAATAACCCAATCTTGAAACATTAAATAAAAAAATAGCAAAATCCAACTGTCCAAGCAAATCTGCTAACAGACATATACTGAAATCCTAACTTCATAAAGCAGGACACTTGATAATCCTCTCGGATGCCTCTCATTCATTGAGCTATACTACAATGTTTACTTGAATTTTCATTAAGACTTTAAACAGCTGGACAAAACACATTGTTCATGCCCTGCCATGCTTAAAGGGTATGTTTTTCTGTTACACGTTTTTCAAAATACCTCAGGTTTATTATGGTTTTCACACTGATTTCACCTGAGAAATAGTGAAGGCCTAAATGGTTCTGGCTACCAAGACACAGTAAGACATGTGCTTAGCTTACATTATTTGAAATTTTTTTCTTGATCAAGCCTTAGTTGTAAGTCATCATGACACAATAGCACTGATAGTTCTATCTTAAACTCCAGAGAGAAAGACATAAATCTAGAATGGTTTATGGTAAAGTGCCAAGTAAGAATTACTCACCCAAGTTCTTCAGTCACACACACACACCCACACACCCTCCCCATCCCCAGTCTACCCTGTTCACAGACCTTGTCCCCCCAAGGGCTCTGTCCACCATCTCATTAACTCAATTTACCATATTCACAGTTGAAGACAACACACAGGATATAATGTAGCCAGTCCCATAAATCTTGAAATTCTCACTGAAGCCAGTGAAGACCAAACATATTTGTGTGTAAATTTCCCTGAAAAATTTCCAGCAAAGATAGATTACTATTGAGGTACTTAAATACTGCACTTACTAGTTGAAAAAAGTTTATTTCCTTTGAGTTTCTCCCTTCTTCCTCACCCAAATATTGATAGAGAGTATATATTACCTTAGCTCTTTTCAAAAAGATACTTGGGCACAACTCAGATTTTCTAGGGATCACTAAGGGAGAAGGTAAAACTTCTCATGCATCTTAGCAGCTGTGGAAGGGATAGAAGATTCAAGGATGCACTTAACCCAGCCAATATCTGCTTGTTAACAGAAGAACAGTTTCCTCTCCTGAATCTTCTCTTTAACTAAGGATAACAGAGACCCACCCAAAGCACAAGGAAGAGTACAATTAAACCCAACAAGAGCTTATTGCCTTAAGAAGCCATGTAAACATTGCCAGAATGGAGGCTGGGATTGAGCAGAGAAAGGAGATCAACTTTGCAGACTTGAGTAGGTAGAATCTCTTCAGCTTCAATAAAGTAATTTTATTTGCACGTATTTTGGTAAATTTCTAGTTGGCTTGAATGTTCATGTCACCTCTGGTGAAATCTACCCTACCTGAAATTCAATCAAAGACAGATATATCACATTATCCTTTTTTTTGTCCTGGCACTGAAACAGAAAACAAGAGTGGTTCTTGAAAAGGTCCTTCCTGCCACTCTGGTTGTAGTTGATGTTGGAATTAAGAGGAGAAACAAAACAAAGCAAAACAAACAAACAGCAAAAGGTCTGTATCCTAAAAGCACACCTCTGTCTCTAACAGCAGGAGACAAGTGAACCACTGTCCACTCCATTTGGAATGAGTGCCTATCCAGCAAGGCAACAATTTCTGAAGCCAGAAAAAACATGTGAGTGAAAACTTTTCTTTTTCTTCAGTGAAACAAAGAGGCTTTGTAATTGGTACCAGTTATATAATTAAAATTTGTGTGAGATGGCAGTAGAGGGAACAAACAACCCTTCATCCCATGAAGAAACTAAAGGTGTCAGTACCTGAGGCACCATCAGCCTTTGATGACATGGACTACTCTCAAGCGGAGCTCCACACACTCCCTCTGCACTCTGATTTAAGGCTGGGCCTGGCCCCCTGCTCTCTGCCTGAACTTTGCTGCAGGTACACCAGTCTGCAGCCCTGCCTCTGGCTTCACCTCCTGGACTGACTTAGGCTGTAGGAAGCTCTTCTTCTGGAAAGATCCCTCATATACATGGTGTAATGTGAACCCAGCTCTGTCTTTGGCCCTGTCTCCTGGGTGGCCTTTGGACCCACAATGCTGCTTTGTCTCCAGCCCCATCTTAAACTCCTGGATGGAACCTCATTGCTCCCTCTTAGCTGGGAGTGTCAACAAACCCTGTCACTAGGGGCCAGCTCTGCCTGCCATGCTCAGACCCTGTGGAACTGTGCCCCATCAGTGGTGGCACTGCTGCACTGGGGTCACCTTTGTCTTCTGACTTACCTCAGCTCCTAGCTCGTGCTGTACACTCACAACAGGCTGGTGCATAGCGCTTGCAGGAACAAATGTAAAAATCAATGGAAGCAATATTCATCTCTTAACTGTCAGCTGCCCAGGTCTTTTCTGGGAAGCCCTCCAAGTTGTCCATAATCAAAACATAAGTTGATTTCTGAAGCCTTTAAGCATGGCCTTCAGACAGACCTTGGCAGTTTGGTGTGGATCCTTGGACCAACAACTTTAATACCAGATACAGTAAATAAAATCTGAGAGACTAACAGAGTTTTGTAATATATTAAGCACATGAATCATTTTGTGAGAGAAGGTGAAAGAAAGGAAGAATATGCATCTGCATTTATAGAAGAAAACCTAACAATAATGTGTTACTTTTAATCTTCCATGTTAAGGGAGGGGAAAATTAATATATTGAACGCAGCATTCCCCAGCCATGATATTCATTTAAAATGCATGATGAACAGGGTAAAAAGGGTCAGAGTTAAGCCATTCAATTGACAAACAGATGATACATCCAGAAGGGAGGAACAGGCCCCCACAAAGCACCCTAAGTCATGCCCTTCTGCTTTGTAATTAATTATTTGTTTCTGTTCAGCTGTGCTCACATTTCTTACCTCACAGATCTCCAAGGCCCACTTGGGGACAAAGTATGCTTAAATGGAGGAAAGGATAACGAGGTTAGTGGGTATGGCTATGCAGTTACTAGTCTTACATGGCCTTTCCACTTCATAGTGCTTACAATTTCAGGTAGTTAATTAATTTTTGTATTAATATTTAATACTTGACAGACTCATCTTCAGCAATAGCCAATCCTTAAAAATGATGTAAATTGTAGCTGGCAAAAATCCACAATGAATGTGCCAGTTCTCAAACGTCAGACCAATAAGCTAATTGAAATGTTTAAAACTAAATCCTGTCCAAGCACTAGAATTCATCCCTATTGAATAAATGTGGCACAATGTCATGAAGGCACACTATTTAAATAAACTAGCACACCTCTGGAGATGCTTCGATGACAGCACCCCTTTGATAATATTAGGTCAATTCCACAAAGTTTCAGAGGAACTGGTTTACTGCAATGTGCTCCAGACATGGAGATGAAGAACTGGTGACTGCAAAGGTGACTGTCCTGGCAGACAAATCCTCATTAGAACCAACTAACAAAACAAACACAGGTAGGAACAAGAAAAAGTTAAAATATAATAGAAAAGAAGTTATTTGCCCCTCTATTTCTGCTACAACTGAATAGAGTTGAGATATCTCACAGGAAAATAAAGACTTTTGGGAAAATAAATGTTTTTTGAAAAGTATGCTACAGGCATTTTGGCACTCTCTGTAATTTAACTGTGGGATATTGCTGGCATAGGCAAGAAGCATTAAGACATTAGTCTTAAGCAATTAGTAAGTATTGCTAAGGATGAACTAACCATGTACCAGTACAAGGAAAGCCTAAATTCCACTTTTAAATTAATAATAATAACTTAAAATTTCCAATAACTCTGCTTTTATGTAGAGTGAAATGGATTCTGTATGGACTGCCTGGCTGTATATTCTAACTGCATGGTCCCCTTTCCATCTCCTATAATTTCTGCATTTCTACTGTCTGTCCCATTTTCTACCCTTTGTGTCAATGAAATCAGTGGTGTAGTAGCAATTTACTGTGGCTCTACCTTAAGTCAAACATTGCTCTCCCTTTGCTCTTCTAGCCATGCTGTCATATACACACTGACACTAGCAGAACACATGAAGTGTTCCATTAATATTTTGACTCTCTCACTTATTATAAATATCTATTAATGTGAAAGTTACACCAAATGTCTCTGGAAGTATATCATTATTCAAACTGAGTAGAATGCTAATGTGGTCACTACACACTCATTCTACTCCACGTCAAATTATTGTGCAATTTATTCTTTTTAAAACCTCGAGTTTGCAATCTTAGCTGCAGCTTCTTCTACCAGTTTACTCTTCACAAGAATGTACTGCAAGTATACAAACATGTATCACACATTTCAAGTAATTTTTGTTCCTTTACTAGTCTCTCTGCAAATATCACCTGCAAAACTGATAAAAAGTTTACAGGAGACAAGATTTAGTATTTGAATCACACTGGAAGGAGTTATGATAACAAGGCCACATCACCTACATAGGTCATACCTCTCTTCCAAAATCCTTTTATCCAACCAAGACCTAAGGACTCTTGTCTACATGTCTGTAGAAAAATCAGGGTTATGGTTAGGGTTGTGAAAAAGCATAAAGCTGCAGTGTGAGTGGCTGCCAAAAGAAAGTGAGACCTGGGTGGAAATCAGCCTGGGAAGAAATCTTTCATTTGGGCAACAGTATCAGAGTCTTAACAGGAAAATTCAGTGAAGTTCAGCTTCTGGTTGACATACAAAGGAATTTAGAATTGTGGCCTATGTAGGGCTCAAAGAGCCCAAAGTCTTTGTTTCAGCATATCCACGTTTCCTTTCCTCACCACCTCAGCTACTGTACACTGGAACTCAGCACTAAGCACCAGCTCTGTAATCTCCTTTCCATAAACCCAGGCTACTTGCCTAAGTCACGAGCAGTTCCACCCTCCCTTCTCTGCCCCCGATTTTCTGCAGTTAAAGCCATAGTGGTCTACTCAAATAAAGCAATCTGAGAAATCCATACAGCACTCTTTAAGGCATGAAAAAGTATTTCAATCAGATTTGTTCAGCACACATACAGAACTAAATCATCCCTGTCTTTCCAAGAAAACAATCTAAGAACCTTTCACTGGACTGCATCATCAGTCTTTCTACTGCACTGACTGTAGGAACTTCCACTCCTAAGACAGGATTAACACTTTTGTAAGTATATTAGCACCTGAAAATCATAAATATTACAGGAGGCTGAATCTCTGCAAGTTTTCCGTCAGACAACCTGGCAGAACAGTGCTTTTTTGCTACATTAGAGTGCAGTATTCAAACATATATACAAAATAAACTCCACAAGAATAACCTTCCCTCACTATTCATCCAGACAGAAAAGAGGGGAGAAAGAAAGTAGGACTCCTTTCCTTCAGCACAGAACTTTGACCAATCCAGTATTTCTACTTTTAATTTTTAATTACATTTATGATAGTTCCTGTGGGTTTAAGTCATCAATGCAGTTCCAGTATGCTGGGAGGAACATAAATAGTTATTCCCAAAGGGATCTTACAGCTGTTATGCATGGGTCAGAGACTCTGTGAAACGCAAAACCTGAAACTTTAAAAGCTTTTTAGCCCACATCCTTCCCATTTCTTTTCAAAGGCAGAGTTAATGGATAATGAATGACATTGCCCCATATTTTGCCCAGAAGGTATGGAAGTAATAACTCCATCTAAATAAAGTAATATTTTGCAGTAAGCAACCCAGTCCTATCACAGTATTACAGTCCCAGAACTGCATCAGAAGTTCCTTCCTGATCTAAGTTAACTCATCTGCCACTTTGTGCTGACAACAGTACAACTGAAGACCAGAGACATGAAATTGTTTCCTCTGCAACTCTTTATAGAGGGATGAAAGAGAGTGCACCTTCACACTGCAGCAAAATAGTCTAGCCTCCTCCTAAATCCACGTCTCTTTTCTGACATGAGACTGCTCAGGAGGACTTGAGGCCTTCCCCTCACCAAATCTGAATATATCAGTCCATAAAAATGCAAAAGATTGTGCACTTACCTTTGATCACAGTCTGGTGGAGGAAAACACTCATCAGTTGCTTCACTCAGGAACAAGGTTCTGTTTTAAAAAAAATAAATAAACAAAACAAAATTTAAAACAAGATTCTGTTAAAAAAAAAAAAAAGAAAACAACATTTAAAACAATCTTTCCCTCTCTCTCTTCCCTAAGTTAGCCTTCAGCAGTGTTGGTAAACATTTACTTAGCAGGAGCACTTGGGCTCTCCACAAGCAAGGTAATGATTACATTACACTAAACAGGACATGAGGACAGATGGAGGCCCTGACAACAGCCATGTTGGCAATGACTAGACAATGACACAGGGCTGCACTGCAGCAAGCTCAACTGTGCATGAGTGAGAAAGAGTGGGGCAAGGTGAGAAGTGAAAAATGCAGGGGGGAAAAATCCCCCAGTCAACAAACCAGGATCCTGGATTTAGAATCACAAAGGAAAAAAAGTTCACAGAACAAGCAAATTCAGTATGAGTTGAGAGAACTGGAAATGCCAGCACAATCTGAAAGGGATTTCTCACACCTGTTCATTAATATTGTCGTCTTTGAAACAACCAACAAAGCAAACTATAACACGTTACCTTCTTTTGTCTTAGCCACAGCTAAATCAGTTCAGTAAAACTTCAATGGTGTGACAAAGTCTGTGTAGTCTATTCCCAAAGCCTTCAAAATTAGGTATACTGTGAACTAAAAACAGGCTACCCCAAGGAGGGAGTCACACCCTCCTCCACACCTCTGCCTGGCTGGTGATCACAGGGATGGCAGCACTCTGTGAAGCTCAGCTGAAGCTCAGGAAATGTGTCTGTGTACACAACACTGAGCCAGGCACAGGGAGCAGCTGGCCAGGGGGGCGTCTCACGAGTCACCAACACCCCCAGGGAGGGGCACAGACTAGACTGCTCTAATTTTACTGTACCTGTTGGACAGCCTCTGAAGTCAGATCTTTCACATCAGGTACCTCTGTAGCCTTCCAGTTCACACAGACCCTGATTCAGCAAAAGTTCTGACCTTTGAGTTTCCAATAATCTTTAATATCTCTACAGCCAATTACTGAACAAGAACCACACTTGCCCTGCCTGTAAATATAACGAAGCACACCCAGCTCTCTGCCTTCCTCACATAATTACAAGAGCAAAAGTTTCTCCTCTTTCCTGGTTAGATAAAGATTAGTTTAGTAAAAAAAATCACCTATCCTTCTGCAGGACACAATTTTTCTCTTTTCTTTTGATCTATAATTCTTGTCTTCCTTCATTAAATAGTTTGAGAAAGCAGAATAAGAAGCCCTGCATGCCTGGCCTCCGCAGATCCCAAAACACCAGTGTAAACATTGGAACAGCCAGATGAAACCACAAAACAACTAAACTACAGGAGATGTGAATGTTTGATTTCACTGTAAAAAGAATAGACAACTAAAGAAACATTTTTTTCACAGTACAATCCCATGAGAGTCATTGAGAAAAACAGTCAAATTAGGAAGTTAATTACTAGCAGAATTTATAAAATTCTACCCTCATGGTAGTAGGTAAGACCCACACAAGTAGATACCCCAACACCCAGCTACTAGCATTTAATAGAAGTTTCCCATAGGGGCTGGCTCTCTGTTTCACTGCAAAGTATCTTGCACTCTCTGGTGTAAACTATTACCAAGATGCTGATTTGGAACAGGATACAGTATCGCTCTGATCTAGTTGATTTTACTTTCCAGAATACAGAAAACTTGAAAAAACCCGAAAGAATTAACAGATAGCAAATACAGGGGAGACGCTCAGAGAGGAACGTAAGTTTCAAATAACTTTGTCTTTAGCTTTTAAAAATTAAACTTACTCCTGCTTACAGAAACTCAGAAAATTGTTATAGGAAGGAGGTGAAGAAACTGCTCTTTGTGCCAATTCTCCACTAGGGCATGTCAAAACAGATACAAGTAGAAATGCAACAGAGCTTGGTAAGAAGGTAGCAGAATTTAATGCCAGCTGAATGGCATAACAGGGAATTTAAACTGAATGCAATACTTGATAAGTGATTAAACACAAAGAACAGAGCAATATTATCAACCAGACAGAAAAATATATCAGTAAAATAGACTGGACTTGGCCAAATCTGATTTTGCTACAAGATTTATTTTACAGAACCTCAATTAAAGGAGCATGAAGTCATCGTGAAAGGGATGACACGGTTGTCATTTCCACAGAAAGCCAAGTGAGGTGGCAAAAAACTTACCTAATGATTTCCCATTTCCCTCCTCCATACATACTCTTGTGCCTATGTCATCCCTGAGAAGCAAACAGATCTGTATGTTTGCAAAGCCCTCAGCACAAAGTGTACATTACACCATTATCAACAGCTGCTTAATACCAGCTCCCAAATGCTGAACAGAAGAGGCAACCCCACATTTCATCTCTAGGCATCAAAGCATTTACTAATGGAAACAAAACTCTGCCTAGCACACAATTAAGTGATTTTGGGAGGATGTCATTAACTCTAGAAGCATCGTGTCTTTTCCCATGTTTGTATTTACTTGCAAATTTACCAGCCATAACAGTGGAGTGGGAAAGCTCAGGAGCTTGTATGCCAGCCAGGCAGGCTCCTGCAGGAACTCCTGTTAGTCAGGGTGTGTACCATACAGAGACTCAATAAGCAGTGACATTTGTATTCCTGACAGCTTTATTTCTTCAATCACCAGTCACATTGGAAGTTTCACTTTACTTTTTTACTCCAGAAAAAATAAAGGCCAAATCTCAGTATAACAGATGCTGCCTGGAAATCCCATGACACATATGAGAGCATGTGTGTGGTCCCCCTTCACCATTACAAGATAAAACAGCTTTCAGGAAAATGAGAAGGGTACTTGGTTTTTTTAAGCATAAAAACCTTAATATTTACACTAATCAAATATAACAGGGTCCTCTTAGTCAGAATAATAGTATTCACAGAGGAGCCCAACCAGGCAGAACTATTTTCCCATGAAGACCTTATCCTCAGTCTGGGCAAACAATCCAAGTCACACCAGACAGACAACAGTTCTACCCTGTATGTCTCTGTAGTAATTACCAAAGAAACACTGTCCTTAGCTTAAATATTAATAATTTTAAAAGCCCAAAATACAGCAAAAATATATGATAAAGCATACATGGGGAAAAGAGAATATAGCTTGATATAGTCAAAACATGCAAATATTTATAGGAATATGAGAAGAGAAACAAATATAGAAATAGAAAGTAGGACACAGAATAGAAAGCCCTACTTACAAAATGGTGGAAATTTTAGTTAATTTCCGCAAAAAAATAGAATTCAGAATAGAAACCACAGCGACTTAAGGTCTGTATTCCTTCAACAAATACTTTATTAGAATTGTGCAGTTTTACAGTTCAAAGCTGCAAAAAGATGAGCAAAGATAGGGCTGGCTTTCTAGTGGTTATAGGAAGTAGAGTATAGATGGACTGCAGCAATCAAACTGGAAAAAAGGAAAATATACATAGAGAAGGAGAAGAAGAAAGACAAAGCTATCTGGGAATGAGTGAAACCAAGGAATAATTATCAGAAAATATTACTGTCAGAAACTGCAAATCCTCAAGAAAAAGGACCATGCAGAAAACTGCATTCATTGCCAGAATCTTCCATCTTCAAGTGAAAGAAATGGAAACTAGGCAGCAAGGATATACTTGAAATAGTTAATTAAGGACATCGGACAACAAAACAGATGTGTTCTGACATGAACACATCTACCTTAACATATTTATTTGAGACTACACCTGAAATACTGCATCCAGCTCTGGAATACCCAGTACAGGAAGGACATCAACCTGTTGGAACAAGTCCAAAAGGTGGGGGACCACCAAGATGATTAGAGGGATGGAGCACTTTGCTGTGAGCAAAAACTAAGAGAACTGGGACTGCTCAGCCTGGAAAAAAGAAGACTTTGGGGTGACTTAACTGTGGCCTTCCAGTACCTGAAGGAAGTCTATAAGAAACATGGAGACAGACTACTTACAAGGGCATGTAGTGACAAGACATGGGGGAATGGCTTCAAACATAGTAGGAGGAAATTCTTTACTGTGAGAGTGGTGAGACACTGGAACAGGTTGCTCAGAGAAGCTGGGGATGTCCCATCCATGGAAGTGTTCAAGGCCAGGTTGGATGGGGCCCTGAGCAACCTGGTCTAGTAGAAGGTGTCCCTGTCCATGGCAGAGGGGTTGGAATGAGATGATCTTTGAGGCTTCCATTCTGTGATTCCATTATAGTTCCTTTAATACTCATTCACATATATCCAGCAGAATTGGTTTAGGAAGGTAAGTGTTTTCTGAGACACACTGAAGCTCTCAAGTGAACTTGTATTTTTCACAAGAGAAAGCAGTCCAATTTTCAAAGTCCTAGATCCGATCCCTTAAATTGCTACTCTCCCTCTGGTATGAGGGCTGTCTTCAATGTAATACACCAGCAAATTTTTCACAACAGAAGAAAAAGGCAGAACCACCTGATAATGGAGAACCAGAAGCTGGACTTTAATTATACTTGTGGGTCCCTTCCAACTGAGAATATTCCAAGGTTTTATGATCACTTTGATAATGTTAAGCAAATGGCTTAGTACAGTTCATCATTCATCCAATGCCCTAGTTCAGATCTTGTATGTCCTTCCAGGGCATCACCTTGCCTGTGCACAAAGGAAAGGATTCCTCCCTAGGAGCCTGTTCATGGCACAAAGGGCAGCTGGCCCAGGCCCTGCCTGCCACAGCATGGCTGTGCTTGCAACCACGCTGCTCTGAAATGCCTGTGGCCCTGACTGCTTCAGCAGGCTGACTTTCAGAAAGGCCAATACAAGCAGTGAAGTGTTCAAAGAGTGACACTGCCTTTGCCTCTGCCCTTTTCTCTCCTGCCATCAGCTTAGCTGTAGGCCACCAGACAAGCAAAAAAGCAAACCAACTGCAGCCAAGGCCAATGGGAAAAAAGCTATCTGTAGCCTTCTTCCCAGTGCTACAACCTAGCAGCTGAAATCATGTCACCTTCGTGAGAAGAAATTTGTAAAGAAAGGGGGAATGACTACAATATTACAAAAAGATTTCTCCTGGTTCTCATTTGTTTTTGCTCTCATCAGGTGGTAGGAAGGACGCAGCCTTCTCAGCTGATTAATTTCCATTGCTACTCTTCCCTTTTCCTCTCCACTCCCACCCTTTGTGACTGTTCTTTAACAAGCAAAGAAGAGTCTTGAAGAAGGAACAACTACGATTTATGTATTAGATAGAGAAATCTTGAATGACTGTCAGTTTCCATCCTGCCACAGAGCCACTGCCTCCTGGCAGCAATATTGTAATTAAGTTGATAGCATTGAGTATTCTCTGAATTACTGGGTTAAAGTAATACAGCACTGTATTTAAACCTTTCACCCCATTCAGATAATTTAAACAATTCTGCTAATGGCTTGTTTAAACTAATCCTCCTCAAAGCATTCTAAATTAAGAGCACCCAAAAGGACGAGACACCTAGTTTTGTACTTGTCTTTTCCTGGTCCTAGTAAACCATGGCTCACACAGTCAAATCAATGCCTTATCCCTCTGTACCTGTCGCAAAGCCATTGCTATCTTAAGAAAAACAGCATTAAAAAAAGCAGCAAACAAATAACCAGATTCATGAAAGACAATCATGTGTCATGTTTCCAGATAGCCTGAAAACACCTAGGTGCCCAAATCCCACAGGAATGAACTTAATGTCAACCAAAAGCTACATAAAGGTTTTGTACCTAAATGGTTACCCCCAGCGAATCAGCTGACAGCTACCATGGAGAATTTGCTTCTCACATTTTATTCTTCTATTAAATAAAGAAAATAAGCCAGAAGTCTGTCAACTTTATGTTTTTCCTTTATCACTGTCAGTATTTGATCCGGACAGTGTTGCCTCTTCAGGTTCCTTATGCCTACTTTTATCTCTGTCTTTTAACATAAATGACATGCACTCTACATTGCTGAGCACATTCCTCCAATATCTCAGATGCTGTTGGGAAAAGAAGTATAAACAGCTCCTTGCTTCACCTCACCCATGAGCCTATAATGATATGAATTCTGCAATTCTAAATTACAACTCACCCCCACTAAGGAATGAACTCAAACTAGAATTAACATTGTTCATTTTTATAAAGGAGGAAACCAATTAAGCCAAAAATCTATACATAAATATAACATAGAAAACACATTTTATATGATGGTAAAGACATGCTGCAATAAAGAAAATGGAGTTTTGCCCATAATTCAATGTAAATCTGCTGTTTAAGCAACTTTCTTCATATGCACTTTGAAGTTCATAGTAACCTCCAAGATGCCCAAAAGGTGGCAATACCACAGCTGGCTGTACAGAAAAGGATGTACAATAAAAATAAATACTCAATCCAATAAACCAAGTAAAAAATTACAGATAGTTTTCCTGGATACACACACAGAGAACTGAATGAAATCCAAATCTGGAAGAATAAATATAACATCTTGAAGCCAAATTGGGCAAGACTTGTTGCAGATTGCCTGTATCCACACCTGTTTTATTTCCATACATGAGAGAAAACAGGTTAAAAAAAAATCATGCTTTTAGGGGAGTGAAGGGAAAGGAGAAATTAAAACTTCCTACCCAATTACTTATTACATGCTTGCTTAGTGTTCAGCCCCAAATTCAGCTTAGCCAATGCTCAGAAACAGACATATCTTCAGGATTTTCCTCACACTTCAGGAATGATAGCCTTCTTTCTCTTTCCACAGAGGCTTCTCAAGCTCTGCTCCTTACTGCTGCTACTTTCCAAAATGCCCAAATACTTGATTGCTGATGATTAAGATTGCAGGTGCAGTCAGTTGATGAGGAATACACAAATGTTGAACAGACTGTTCCCTCCTCCCTTGGGGCTCCCCATTGTCACTGAGGTTGACTGTATAAGTGCTCAAACTGTCACCAAACCTTGCCACATATGGAAACAGATACCTGATACACCCAGACAAGTCTCCACTACCATATATGCTTGTTTGTGAAGTATATTTAAATACACTATTTTACTCTATCATTCTGCTTCCTTTATGTTTTCTGGCATACAGAGGTAAAACAATCTGTGGCACAAACCTATTTTGAAAGACTACAAATGATGCAGTTGCTTGATCCTTGTACATTATGCCTGGGAAAAAAAATCTTTGCATAAATCAGTAATCATGAGACAATAATACAGATTATGGATACTGAGAGAGCAGTGCCAGAACAATCTGAGGACAGCATTATCAATTCTTCCAATGCTAAAGGTACAAGGAATTGGCTGCCTAATTTTACTTGATTTTATGAAGTCAACAATCTGACTGTAGTTGAATTGTAAGGAAGAATGGCATCTGAAAAAAGGTACATATGATCAACCAACCTGAGTTCAAGGAACATCACAAATGCTTTGAGATTAGCAGTCAGAAAAGTCTGCAGATTCTCTAGGACACTGGGTTATGATCAGGGAGAAGTGACAGACTGACTCATAGAAACACAACTAAAGCAGCTCTGTGTGGCATTGTCTGAGAGCCACTGACCCAGAAAGGCACTAAAGTAAAGCTGTGCATAACACTCCCAGTGCAGGCAGCACCCAGCTCTGTGCTCTTCTGCTGGAAGGGAAACACTGCATGAAGCTCCACAATTTTACAGCTCACATTAACAGCTAAAGGAGCTTTGTGCTTGCAGTGAAATAAAAATTCCTGCTCACCTTCTTAATTTCCTTTCATATCTCAAGTTAAAAGCTCTCTGCTGCCATCCTTCTTTCTCTTCCCCTCTCTTATTCAATCCTTTCACAGTAATTCTGAGTCAATCAGATTAGATTCCCTGTGTTTCCATGCAAACATCTGACTTTCCTGGCTTCACTGGAATCTCAGCAAAGGCCCCCCTCCCACTCCTCTCATCCCAAGACATTGAGGCATGCACAACTGTCCCTGAGCATCATTTCAGAATAAGGCCACACTTGTGTTTTTAAGAGGGGCATCCAGCCAGCTGGAGGTTTCTTTATGGCTTCACTAAGTGAAAAGCCTTTTAGACTTGTAGACTGAGCCAAAACCTTGACCTACCATGCCCTTGTGGGGCCAACAACATTCTCCCACTACTTGAGAGAGAAAGTACATGAACTGTCAGTTTGGACAATGCACTCAGGCACATGGTGGCACTCTTGGGGTGTCCTGCACAGAGACAGGAGTTGGACTTGTTGATCCTGATGGGTCCCCTCTAAGTCAGCATATTCTGCTGTTTTATGGTTCTGACTCTATGCAAAAATCATGCAAGTGAGTATTATCACTGTATGCTATCAGTGTTTCAGTAGAAAAAAACACAGAAAGGTCCCATGTGCAGGGCAAATATTTTTTAAAGACTGAATCAACTCTGCTCCATTTTAAGACAGTTAGAAAGAAATATTCTAAAGCAGAAGATTTGGTTTGAGTTTCAGAACACATTCCAGTGTGAGAATCTGATCAAATGCTTGTCAGAACCATCAGAAGCATTTTCACTGAATTGAACAAGCACTGGGTCAGGATCTAAATCTGTGTTATGCCAGTATTTGTACATACATTTACAGATATAAACACCATGCTGTACACTGCTGTTGTAATTTTTTTGCATGTAATTGTCTAAGCATTACACATGAATCACAGCAAAGGGTTGGGTTTTTTTAACAATATTTAAAAATTCTTTCTCCTTTGGGACCCAGTCATAACCCATTCTTATCTTTGTAATAACATAGATTTTCATCTCACTAATCTTCTTCCATCCTCAATACAAAAAGAGAATTTGCAAAGTGGATGACTAACCAACCCCTTTTCAGTAAAGCATCACTCTGCTTAGGTGTTTTGACACTCCTAAGCTATATTTTTCTACTCATTTTTTTTTTTGAAAATACATGTTCCTTTTGTTTCCCTAGATTTACAACAGACAAAATCAGAGACAATGCTCCATCTGAGTTACCTCATAAATCAGCAAAAACTTAAGGGGAAACTGCCTTTACTATCTTAGCAGTGCAAACAGAAACTTGTCCAGCCTTAGATAACAAACCATCTTGCTGGTGAACTGCATAACCCTCACACTGTCCTGAACACACCCACGCTCCCATGAACTAAGGCACCTGCAGATTATAAGGCTTTTCATGGGAAACAGTTCTTTTCTCATTCCTTCTCTTCATCTTAACTACCAGTCTAACCTGAATTGTATAAACCAAAGGAAAATAACTTCCCAATTGCCAACACTTAAACCACTTTGTACTTCCAACCACCATTTTCACCAGAAAAAGGCTCTGCCATTTCACCCTCACCCAGACTCAAGTCTGACTCAACTGCCAAAAGAAGAACAGAACTGCTCAAATACAACAGCATTTAGGCCTTCTGTCAAAGGAATAGCAGAGCTCTCCCTAAAACAGGCTAAGTGTAGTTCTTCTGATCTACAGCACAGCAAAACTGAGGAAGAGAACACAAGCTTGGACACTTACCATGTCAGCAGCAGAACTGGGCATGTGAGGACACAGGAACAGAGTTCACAGGCTCTAACCATTGCCTTTTTGCCTCTGGAGCACTATTTTGTGTCCAATCAGAGCATTCCCCTAATTTTCTCCTCCCATGGAACACAGGCCATGTTCTCTGAGGTTCCTGGCATAGGCCAGGGCTGAGACTGTGATGCTCTCAGGGTTTTATCTTCCAGGTGCCATCCTATATCACCACAAACATTAAATATCCAACATTCAATATAGGTCACCTCAAGTGTTTACTAAAGGGAAAAGGCAGATTTTAATGAAAAAAATAACTTCCCACTAAAAATCACAGTTCCTTCCTTTTTCTTCCTAGCACCTTCTCTCCTATTCCAGCTCATCCTGAGATTTAATAGTTTCCCTACCAAAGAACATCCCACACTGCATCACAACATTTAGAAAAAAAATTTCTGCAAGAAGATTAATACCTTCTTACCTAGAAGAGCACAAGTAGTTCTAACAAAATCAGATTTTAGAGTTTATCTGAGCCATTTTATCTGAGCCATCTTTTCCCGTTTTCAATGGCAGCTAGATGACAGTTTTCAGTCTCTTTCACTGCCTTTCTTGTCTATCTCTGCAGGACTCAAGCTAATAAAGCCTCCCATTAATGAAATGACTATGCCAAGGTACTGGCAGATGGTCCTGTGTTCCAAGCACATCTTCCCATTCCCTCCCTCCCAGAAGTCCTAATCTATACACAGTGTAATCGCCACAAAAACATATGCTCCCTGACAGAGAGCTTCCCTCCCATTATCTCTGTACTCCAGGGGATTGTCCCTGAAACCTCAGTGACACAAAGCAACTCCCTTCCTACTCAAGTCTCAGCTTCCTGTATGCCTGAACACACATTCAGCAGGTCATGGCTGAAGTACCTGTACAAGGCTTAAAATCCATATTAATCTGTCTGTGATACTGCCCACAGCCTAGGCTATTTCTAAGTAAAATGCACAGACACAAATCCCTACTTTTTTTTAAAAAAGAAATATATAGCTGATATTTCTGATGTGCAACACTTTGTTACTGCTTTACTTACAGGTACCTAATAACAGTGCAAGAGGCTTTCTCAAAGACAAAAGCCATAAAGGGTAATTTATTACATTGGTTACCAGGAAATCTCTTGAGCAACACTTTCACTTAAATGCTGAGTCAGTTACTAATTGAGTATCTCATATATCTTAAAATAATCTGTTTGTTTCATCTGCTGGCTCCCTCTCCCCCATCAATTTAATCAGATTATTGTGATTGATGAATTCATTAATATGGTCATTGTATCCTGAGAGCAGAGCAACTTCTAGAGAGAAAGCTTTAGGAAGGAAGAGCAAATATCTCCCTTTTGCACACACACAGATAGCTTCATGCAGAGGAACAAAAGAATGCTATCAGTTTCCCAGCTGTGGGCAGGGCTGCACAAAGGATATTTCTAGACACTTCAGATCACTGTGGCTGCTCTGCAGGAGTCCTTCAGAGAAGATGAGGGGTATGATGGGAACAGGCAGGTCAGCATAATATGAAGGGTTGTTTTAGCTCTCAAAATTGACTCCAAACCTTCTGAAACATCATTTCTTCACAGAGGAAGAGAAAATTTTTATTGTCACTTCTTCTCTGCATTTAATTCCAACAGTACTGAATAACTTTTCCACACTCCAGATAGGGAAAAACCCCTAATTGAAAGTAGAAAAGCTTCCTTTTAATCTTTGCTGCCTCCTTTTCAACTTCAAGTTGAAAATCTTCAAAGTAAGACCTTTTCTCATACCTCCTAACACCTCAAGTCACTGACTGTCATAGGGAATAACTTCAGCTTAGTAACTCCAAAACTATCTACTTTACAAAAGGTGAAAGAGTTAAAAAGCTTGTTCATTTTCAAGTGAAACAAAAACAAATAGGTCTAATGCAGGCAACAGTGGAGAAGAGAAAAACAGTAAGAAACATTCATTAGCCAGGAGTAAAAATAAGATAATTATGTTTCTGTATCTATTGTCATTCAAAAAATAAGGAAGCAAAAACGCTATGATAGCACATTTCCCCAATCTTCCCAAACACTACAGGAAAGGAAAAAAAGTCAAGAATTTGGCACTTACCATGAAAATCAGTAACTACAGAAAAGCATGCCAGAGCACTGCTCAAGTTCCCAGGAGCCATCATCTCAGGAGCTGAGGAAGAAGATATAAATGACCTCTACTTGTGCTTACTAGATGTCTGAAACTGTATTCACTCTCCCTTGAGCTGTAACTTTATATCTTTCAAAAACTTCATAAATCAGATGAAAAACATGTTTCTTAAAAACATCGTAAGACACAAAATTTCTAATGAAGAAATCTAGACTCTACCTTCTGCTGTCAGAGCAACAACCAAGGTGACACTGAGCATTTGAAGATCAAACAGGCTCTCGGGTGAGCATTTCTTAAATGAAGAATTTGGATGAGGATTACTTTGGGAGGATAGCCAGCCTGATAAACAGCAGCAAGCAAACAGGAAAAGCTACTTGTTGCAGGCAGAAATGCACAACAGGCTTCCAGAAACTAACCGAAACTAACCACACCATACATAATTAAAGCAATTCATTACAGTTACATGGCTTCACACATTTGGAAATGCATTTTCCCATTCTTAAGTCTGGGAGAAGTGTGCTTATTCATGAAAGCTGAAAGGGAACGTGTACTAAACAGTTTTGAAAAATTCTAGAACAAAGTGTGAGAATGGAACATTTGAGATGGCATTATCTTGCAAATGTCTCCAGATTCTTCTCTGGTCACTGTGTGGGCAGCACATTCCCAGGACAGAGAGCGGGGTAGGCGGGAGAAAGGGGACTGTAAAACTATTCATGAACAGAATGTCGTCTTTACCCGCTGAGGTTCACTAGGGACCTAGCGGAGCTGTCGGGAGGAGGGAGGGAAAGGGTTGTTTCCCTCAGGAAGTGAGGGCACACGGAGCCTGACCCCGCCCGCCTCGGAGGAGGCCGAGCCAGGAGAGCGCAGCCCCCGCCGCTCCGGGCCCACAGAGCCTTCCATGGCTCGGCTCGGGCTGGGCCCTCCGCAATCGCCTTTGGATGTGCCAAGTGCAATCCTTCACGAGGAAAGTTAATCCATCACAGTGAAGTTCTTACAAAACAGCCAGCCCTTTCCCCATCCCCCGCACAAATAAAAAAATAGAAGTCTCATCACCTACACTTCCCCTGAGCCCAGCAAAGCTTAGGGATGCTCTCCGAGGCAGACAAACCAAAGAGGCCAGGGCAGACCCTGCACTCACTGCTGCGCTGACAAACGAGGCCTATGGCACCAATGCCTGCAGAGTCAGGTCCCCACATACACCATCTCTCACCTTGCTGCTGCAAGCACTGGAGCCATCCCAAACCTTCCTGCTACAGGGAACATCAGAAAATGCCCCAGCACACGGCACATTAATTCTGACTTATAATGCTGGTAGAAAGAGAAAATGCAGACCACACTCTCTAGGGAAGGACCCTGACCAGTATTTTGCTTCCAAGCATCTTCTGCCAGCAGATCCTCCTTTCCCCCACTGAGCAGTGCCCTCTGTGACACAGGGCAGCTCTACAACCAAGGCAATGTGAGAAAGCAAGGTCTGTCTGGGGCTCTGACCATGAGGACAGATTTTGCAGCTGTGGGATGAAATAACATGCAATTGCTAGCAAGTGGATGATAAGCCCTGAGTATGTAGCAGACAGCTACTAGTACAGGCTGCCTATGGACACAACAGCACTGAATAGTGCCCACAAGGCAGGGGGCAAAGGAAAAGGTGAGGGAAACACAGCTGAAGAATCCTGATAACTGGTTTATCTGTGCAGCCCATCGTTACTCCAGGTATCTCTCACAGCTGAGGGACATGGAAATCAGCCCTGCCCCTTTAAAAATGTTCTCCCTGTGAGAGACAGAAGATGCATTCATACACGGTAGACTGCAAAAATGGTAAAAGTGAGTGTTTGGGGTCTTCTGAGTTCAGGGTTAATTTCTATCCCATTTTTAGACCAGTAACATCTGGGGCTCAAGAGGCTGATGTAGGATGAAGAATGATATAAAAGAGAGAGAAAATTACTCTGCCATGCAAGAAGAGAACGATCTAACAAGCAGAACTGAAATGCAATAGAATGACAGAAGTCAACAGGCTGCAATCACAGTGGGCTACAAACCAGAATACATCACACTAATGAGGTAGGAAAAGATTTGTCATATGCAGAGGATTACAGAGGGTATAATAAAAACATTTTCTATTAGGAGAAAAACAGAATCTAATTCATACAGAAACAACTTTCCTATCATACAAATCATGGTACAAAATACAGAACAGAAATTCAGAAAGAATGGCAGGTAACTGATGTAAAACAAGCTGTTTGATAAAATCATAATACTGATGACAGAAAATACAACTATTTGAACTAATCAAACAGAACAGTAGAACACGATTTCAAAGATTTGAAGTCACAAATGCTGTATTCTAAACATACAGAAATGGTAGTGCAATGAGTTTTTGATTAATAAATCTGACTTCTGCAGCTTACAAATGAGTTCAAATGAAGGATTTAGGCTTTTGTGCTGTATTCATGCAGCATCCAAAACAGCTAGCACTGACCTGTGGAGGACTCTATGCACTTTGGCAATACAAACAAACAGACTGTAATCCAAACAGTAACTTCACATGTACATGTATTTCTCTCAGAAGAATTTAATTATGTAGAAGAAACATGAGGACACATTATATTTAAGCAAAGTACTAAACAGTGAAAATTATAACCACCCATACTTCTTGTTGAACAGGGTCATAAATAAATTACTAGCTCAAAAAAAGAGGAAAAACCAGACACCTTAATGAAGGTCCACTGTGTGCTCGATAAAAAATGACAATAAAAATACACATTAAGTTATATTAAGATGCATAAGAAACTAAGAGATGAGTAGTACAAGAACTAACATGTGCATTCCACTGTGAAACACTGTTCAGTTCTCACTAGTTGATCCTACAACAACAGAAGAACATTGAAGTAATGGATTGAAATTACTAATTGACAAAAACAAAGACAACCACCTGAAGTCTGTTTGGTTTGGGTTTTTTTTGCTGTTGTTGGGGTTTTGGTTTTTTTTGTTTTATAAACTCTAACATGCATTTAAGAAGCACATGAAAAAATCCTCAGCAGTCAAGAGGAGAGGCTGGTCAGATTAAGAAGTATTAATTTAGTTTCCTAATAAAAGAGCAAGGGAATACATAATGCTACTCAGGGCAAAAAATGTGGGTAATTTGAGATTATATAGTTACACATCATACACAATTTATCCTGTAGTGCTTCCTGTAGCATTACACTGATGTTAAGAAAATTATAAAATATTGATATTTGTAAGTAGAATATTTGAATTAGAACAATAAACAGCAATCAGAAAAAAAAGAAACACGTTCATTTCAAAGAAAAACATAAGAGTAAACACCTAGGATAAATGTAATATAATAATTTTCTACAGAAGTTTTTTCTTAAACAGAGCTATTGCTGACAAAGGAAAGACTTGGAATGTTGATGGACAGATGCTCTGATCCACTAAGGAAAATGGAAAATACATACCAGCAGCAGTTTCATCTGCAGAAAAAGCCACATAAATAATATCACTATGGAGTGATAAAAAGTCTTATGAAATGTGCCACAGAAAGACAGAACAAAGATCTTCTGGTTTAAGCTTAAGGAAAGAGACAATGGGACGACATACAGTCAAAGCTGTAACAGAAGGTAAGATAACAGTAATAAACAACACTGGGCCAATCTTTTTAAAATCCAGGAGGTTTTGTACACATTTTGAGCATTTCTGGAGATTTTTTATATATGATTTGAGGACCGAGACACTTAAATATGAAGGACAGACCATGTTGGTCCTGCAGCAAATATGAGGAGAATGAGGAGAGAGAAAACAGAATTTTTGTTGCATGCCACATGCTGTTTACCAGTAGTGTGGGTGGTTGGTGTTAGGCAGGAACGGCTTAAAAAAAAAAAAAAGAAAAAAAAAAGAAAAAAAAAAAGAAAAAAAGAAAAAAAGAAAAAAAAAGAAGAAAAAAAAAAAGAAGAAAAAAAAAAGAAAAAAAAAAAAACAAAAAACAAACCACTGAAGTACCCCAGCAAGAAAAGAAGCATTCTAACCCTCTGCTCTCATGTTTTCATCTTTGCAACTATTTCAGCTACATAAAGACAAAGTGATCTTGCAGGTAGTTTGTTCCATCACCATCACTTGTGGTAACTTTTCTCACCTAAAATGACTGAGCTGGCACCATGTCTTAGGGTACCTCAAGGGCTGGCTGCCCCAACAGAAAGAGTGGAAAGCCCAGGGCACTTAAGGGCCACACACATGTCTGAACATGGTGGGCAGAGCTGTGTGTTGGTGACAATCCCAAGCAAGGAGAGTGACAGAACAGGTCTAAGGGTCACCCAAACATTCAGTTCATAGCAAAAGGACTGAACAAGATCGTGGGGTCCATCCAGGAAACAAGGCTGGAGACAGAAGAGGAGACAGGCACACCTATCGTGCCACTCAGACTGGGACTGAAGGCTGAGGCCTGAGTTGGAGGAACTCCCTGGACTCCTGGGAAAACAAGGGCACAGGTAGAGGCCCAGAATGAAGGTTTTCAGGACATTGGTGCCTTCAGGGCTGGTGCTTAGTCGCTTTCTGCAACCTCTGAGTTGCAGAAAGGACTGAGAACATCTGAAAGAACAGACAGATGATGTGCCAAAGATCAAGGGTGGTTTATATCATACATTCTACTGTCCCCATGGGAATATTCAGAAAATTACAGATCTCTGAGGGTTTTTTGACTCCTGGGAATATATATATAAAATTACAGATATTTGAGAGCAGTTTTCTTACAAATTATGTAAACATATTCCTGCCAGAGAGGGTGGGGGAGGATGGGAGGTGTAGGGAATTGGGAAATACTTCTTTCCCACTTCACCTGCACTGGAGTGCTCTTCTGTAATTGCTCGTTCAACCCATACTGGCCTCTTTATACCAGTGCAGTCTCCACTCAACTATATCTTAAAAGGTCTGAAGCAGCATTTTGCCTCCAGCAATCACCATCCCAAGTGTTCTAAATGCTCTTGACAATACAGGCAATGCAGCTGCACACCCTTCTTCAAGGCTCTGCTGGTGTCTCTCACACCCTCCTCAAACACAGCTCTGGGAAAGGGAGCCTCACCTGCAAGAGAAGGCACTCCTGCAAGTTAGGGAAGAGTGAGGAGGTGTGATATGAACAGAAAACAGCAAACCTAAAGAGAAGATAAAATCTTGTGGACTAATTCCTTCCACATGAGCAGTGCTGGGCTTGTCTACATCGATACTGTTGTTTAAAATTTCCTGTGTTGCAGTGCTGCCAGTGCCCGCGGGGCTGACGCGCGAAGCGCCGCTCTGCACCAGTTTCCCAGCACTGCCATTATTCCACAGCCTCGCTGCCGCTCGAATGGGACACATCCGCTCCTCGCCTTCCCGGGACTTCCCTGCTTTAAAACACTTGACAAGCATGGTTTTAAATTTAAAACCATAACAACACGCTTCTCTGCATGTTGGAGGAAAAATCCAGGCCCAAGGGTATAATTTCATACATTCGGTTAAGCCATGAAGAAAGGTACTGTGGATGCAGAAAAAAACCAGCCTTCTGTGATTTGCTGGGGTTTGACACATAAAACTGCAAACACTGAACTTACAATTAAAAATCATACACCTAGGGTTTTTTTGGTCAAGTAGCTTAAAAATGTAAAAGTACACAAAGTTGTTAGCAATGTTCAGCTAACTGTTACAACACACTGACCTCTACCTTAACTCACATGGCTCTAACTTCAAAGCCTGCTTAAAACTATTTAAATACCAACATTCTTAAGCATAGCAGACATGCTGCACACTCAAATGGAGCCAGCCTGCTGCATGTGAAAGCCAGTTTCTGTAGTTACTCCCCCTTATTTCCCAGGCTAAGCTTACCTGTTCTCCAGAGCAAGAGTTTCCTGTTACATTTCTGACTGAGAACAGTGGTGTTTCCCTGCTCTATCACCGGTGGACTACTACTTTTTATTTCCCTTCCATGGGATGACCCTGGCTGGATGCCAGGTGCTCACCCAAACTGCTCTATCACTCCCCTCCTCAGCTGAACTGGGAGAGCAAATATAGTGAAAGGCCCATGGGTCAAGATAAGGACAGGGAAATCACTCACCAACTACTGTCATAGGCAAAACAGACTCGACTTGGGGAAAAAATTAGTTTCATTTATTACCAATCAAATCAGAGTTGGATAATGAGAAATAAAACCTTATCTTAAAAACACCTTCCTTCTTTCCAGGTTTCACTTTATTCCTGATTTTCCCTACATCCCCCCAGCAGTGCACAGTGAACGGGAATGGGGGTTGCAAGCAGTGCATCACACATCACCTCTGCTGCTCCTTCCTCCTCACAGACAGGACTCCTCACGCTCTTCCCCTGCTCCAGTACAGGGTTTCCTCACTTGAGAATGTCCTCTACAAACTTCTCCAAGGTGAATCCTTCCCAGAGGCTGCAGGTCAAGGACTGCTCCAGCATGGGGCCCTTCCAGAGGGCGCAGTCCTTCAGGAACAGAGGGGTTCCCTGTGGGGTCCCAAGTCCTGCCAGCAAAGCTGCCCCAGCATGGCCTCCTCCCCATGGGTCCACAGGCCCTGCCAGGAGCCTGCCCCAGCACAGGCTTCCCTCGGGGCCACAGCCTCCTTTGGACACTTCCACCTGCCCCACTGTGGGGCTCTCCATGGGCTCCAGGTGGATTGTCTGCTCCACCATGGCCCTCCATGGCTGTGAGGGCACGGCTGCCTCACCATGGTCTTCACCTGGGGCTGCCATGAAATCTCCAGCCCAGCAGCTGGAGCACCTCCTGTCCCCCCTTGTGCAAGGACACTGATGTCTACAGAGCTGTTCCTCTCACATCTCATTCCTCTCACAGGCTGCAAATGCTGCTGCACAACTTGTCCCTCTCCTAATTCCTTTATCCCAGAGGTGTTACCACCATCTTAGATGGGCTCAGCCTTGGCCAGGAGCAGGTCCATCTTAGTACCAGCTGGTATTGGATCCATCAGACACAGGGAAAGCTGATAATACCTTCTCACAGAAGCCAGCCCTGTAGCCCTCCCTCTAGCAGAACCATGCCATGAAAACCCAATAGATTCCCTTTTTGCCATCTGCAGTGGAGGCTAGCACAGAGCTGCTTTGTTTCTAGTGAAAAGTTAGCACCATTTCCCCAGTGGCTCTGCAGGTGCCCTTTCAATTGTGGACGGGGAGGAACCAAAGGCTGCACTGAAATTCCAGCGTGGCTCTCCTGCTGTACACGTGGCAGGTGTACAGAGACTCCCTGCCACGACTGACTGAGCAGGAAGGGCACTGGGGAGTCCACCTGCTTGTGCCATTATAGAGGCTGTAACACTACAGAGATTCCTTTAAATAAGAAACATAAAAGGAATCTGAAAGTATTACTTACAGAAGGACAAAACAGCACTGGAATTTTTGCAATTATCCATAAAATTAACCAAGAACAGAGCTCTTGTAAAAGCTTGTGTCTCTCAAGATGACAGCCAGGCAGTAGGAAAGCCTGTTCTGCTAAAGGTCTTCAACACAGACTTTCTGGAACTTCCAGCATCTTTTCCACTGCATTTGTTACTGATTCTGTGTCTTGAAGGACACTGGAGCAAAAACACCACATCAAGAAAATTATCTGCCATCAGCAGTGATTATAAGGAAATGCCATAGTTGAACCAATGTCAAAAAGAGTTTAACTGCCTAACTACGTAATGTTTAACATACTTTGAGCAGAATACTTCCAATCCAACTTCTCAATCATCACTTAAGGCAGCCATTATTAACATTTTGATCTCCAGAACATTTTGCTGATATCTGCTGGCAAAAGAAATGTTTAGTAACCTGAAAATTGTCCAAAGGGTAAAATTGCAACAGCTCATTTCAGATGCAGCTATGAGGCTGCAAAATCAAGAGCACAATCCCAGAGCAGCAATCTTCACAAGAATGTTATTTTGTTTTTTAGACTCTTCTCCTTTCTGTCTTTTAAGGGTCCTGGGTGCAGTTATGATACTCAAACTAGGACTAATCACTATGTACCACATAGATTTTCCCCTTGATCCTTACTGCTGTGGCTCAAACATTTTTAGCTTCTCTTGAGAACCAGAGCATAGACAGATACACCGTTCACAGAGACCTTTTATTCCAGACTGCTGGACTCCAACACACAGTCTTCTAATAAAATTATTTTTAAGACTTATGTCAAGTCAAAAATGTATTAAATTCCTGCCTTCAACAAAACCAGAACCACTCTCTCCAGCCTAGAAGACACATACATTCCAACGTAAAATTTTCACAACTGACTTTTAACTAAAAGCCTTAGACCTTGTGCTTCTAAGTAATAACCTGTTCTCAAAAATATTACCTTTGAACACAGTTTTCTTTAAGGATGAAAGAAAAAGGAGGAATCTAGATTTAAAGATTGTGTGAGCACATGGGGAAATAGGTACTCTGTGCTTATAAATTAACCAGTGCTTGGCACAAGTATTGCATTTTTCCATATGTTATCTTCCTTGCCTCCAAAGGAATATATTTTAGTCCTACCTACAAAAGGTACATACAGCAGGTTGAAATTACATACCTTGAAGTTTACACATCAGCAAAGGACTTCTATATACTGTCACCTTCTCCACTCTACCCCCAGTGTAACTCTCAGTCTCTGAGTGAGGTCATTATCCAATTGTCTGCAACAATCTGTTCTACATTCTGGATGCTTGTAGTGTAACCTCAGAAGAGCTAGGGAATAGACAGGGAGTAAAAGCTGGATATGAGAGACCACTCCAGCACTAATACCCCAGATCAATTACCAATATAAATCCACTGCATTAAAAATCTCCTGTTACTGAACCCTTTCTAAAAGCCCCCTTGAGCATGCAATCCTAATGTACATAATGATAGGATAAAAAATGGTAGGAAGGAGAGGAAGAAGAAAAAAAATCCTAAACACAAGAAAGTTACCTAAGAAAAGATAAATGTATTCAAATGGACAATCATAAGCACAGTAAAATCTAGACTGAAGCAGGAATTCAGATACAGGTTTCTGGTACCTGATCACAGAATCATTGAGAAGTCTTGGCTACTTCTGTAAGCTTTAAAACACAGAAGCCTGCTACAGCAAATCTTTCCATAATATCCACTGGAAATATTTGAGTACTAGTTTATCTTGCAGCTTGAAGTTATACCTTCTTTTGACACTTTGCTGAGGTACTTTGATGAGGAAGGCTAAGGCAGGAAGGGACCCCAGGCCTTGCATACAGGTTCAAGTGGTCTTTCCACTGGTTTATTGCAGAGTATCCTGCTTGAGCACTTTCTGAGATCAGTTCAGAGCTGAAATCAGTTTTTCCCTCTCTCAGACATGATACTATCCCCTCACACAGTAAAAATTACTGCCTTGGCAAGAAACTTACAATACATCACCATAGGGTTAACTTCCTTTTACCTTCTACTACTACACTTGAGTGCAGAGTGCTGAGCTTGGCTAAAAGCTTAAAGGCCATGAATAATATAAGAGAACTCCACTGGGAGGACCCCTAATGCCTCAGAAAGCTTCACTAGATCTCACAGTTCAGTTCTCACTTGCCATATCCCTCATTTCCTTTAAATGCTACAGTCCCAGTGTTAAATCCAGCTGGAACTCAGAGCTCCAACATTTAGCACCTTCCCAGCAGCAGGCAGCCAGCAGCTTACAGAGGCTCCAGGATCAAAGAGGGGCAGCAGGGCTGGGCTCTGCAGCCTCCTGGCTGTGCCACCCAGCTCCTCCACCTTCTCAGCCTCTTGTTAATTGCTCCTCAGATTTAACTTTTGCCTTCAGCACTGCACTATTAATCCTTCATTTAAGCAAAACCCCTTCATCCACCTTTGAGTTATAGAGAAACCAACAAATTCAAGAAATCATTTTCATATTTGGAAAATGTACTCTTTGCTTTCCAGGATGGCTGAAATCCAAGTGAAGTGTTCACCTTGTAATATAACATGGACATCAACCTTACAAGATGGCCCATGAAACATTAAACTTGGGAAATTTGACAATAAAACGAGTTTTGGTTACAAGGAAACCCAGACAGGTGCATGCAGGCGAGTCTGAAAGTTATCTGATGAGCCACAAACTTGATACATCACACATCTATGAAATTACATATAGTTCATAATTGAATCATTCCAAATCAAATCAGGAAAACAGAACCAGAATTACAGGAAATACTGGGAATCTCAGGCAAATTGCTTTCAGTGTCTGCACTCAGTTATGCTATCTGTAAAATACAATCAATAAGCATAACCATTAAGGAAATGCAAAACATAGTAGGTCTAATTCTTAAGCAGAAAAAATTGGGCAGGTACTTGTTAGATCTCATGTGTCAGATATCTGCTTTGCACTACACTACAACTATAATCCAATTTCCAAATACTGAAAAGGTTGGAAAGTGGGAGCTGGAAAAGCACATTATAGGCAAACAATTTGAACACAGAAAAATCCTTAGATTTGCATATGCACAATTATGATTTGTATTAGCTTCTCCTGCACACATAAACTGAAGTAACAAAATACACAAAAACAAATTGTGAGGACTAAAGGAGGAGTGTCTTAACTCATAGCTATGAAGATGAGTAACACCACACATGGTAAAAAATGTCCTCTGGACCTCAGTATTTGGTTAAGTCTACATGACAGGAGATTTAAGTGATGCTGCAAGTAGTCACCAAAGAATAACTAAAGGTAAAGATGAGAAATCACAAGACTGTGGTTCTAATTTTAAAAGAGAATGAAAGAAAAGAGGATCGAAGGGCACTGATGATTCTAAGACTGAATGAAAGCATTACTTAAAAAGTAGTTTGAAGCTGTGATTTGAAGTCCTTTCATACAGAGAGACCTTCAGAGGGTTAACTCAAACCTTCTTCTGCAAGCTATGGAAACTGAGTTTTGTGTTAGAAACCACTACACAACTACACTGTGCTCATCACTTTAAGTTGTAATACCAGACATCTGCTGGAATGTAAAATGTCCTCTAGCTCTTTAAAATGTATAAATTTGCTTTGGCCATTGTATTATCTACACATTTTCCAATTCATCCATGACTGTGTGAAATGCTTTGAAATGAAAGATGCTACGCAAGTGCCAAACGTTACAGCAATACACTAACTTAATTTGGACATATTCCAGCACCTCATGTCAAGAGTGAGCTCATGTTAGAGTGAGTTCCTTTATTGAGACATCTGCTAGGAAACCAATTTAGCCAAATCAGAGTGTGTGATAATGAGTGCTGTTTAATCAAGACAGTATTAACATAAATTTTAACTTGTGTCAAGTAGCTTAATAGCAAATTACTGAATGTTAAACAGACATGGAATTTTTTACCCTGGTCTTTTAATAAGCAAATTCTTGAGTAAACAAAAATGTACAGTTTCTTCAGTGTGCAGTCAAAAAGAGCTAGATACAACCAAAAAGAATTGAAGTGAAGCAATGCAAGCCCTGCAATCATAAACTTATTTTCAATTTTAAAACGGTTCAGTACTGGAATGCTCTTCGTCTTTCAACTAAATGTAAGATTTTTAACAGGAGAAGTACATCCAGATGTGCTTACAATGAAAAAGTAATGAAAGGTATTTTTATTAATTTCTGGTTTTTATATGTATATGACATTTCTGATTTGGACACTTAATCCTGAACAGCTTCTAACATTTTATATGGATAAGTATTATATGGACAAGTGTATTTCTGGCCTCAGAACTGTAAAGACAGCTATAAACAATGGACCTTTCCAAGATAACCAGGGTTACGTGGTTTCATATATTACTGTTTGTCAGAGAAAAAAAACAAAAACTTCTGGCATTCTGACTCAAAACTGTTAGGCACCAAAATACTGATGGTAAAGAATGACAGCACACATCAAGCAAAAGCCATAACATAGTGACAGATATTGCTTAAGATATTCACTCTTAAAGGAGTGGAGATTCCCAAATTTAAAATTATTAGTATAATTGACTTGTCTGAATTTCAGACTATTCCACGATATAGTGGGTTAGTTAGCATGTTAAAAAGCAGAACAGCACTTACAGCAAGAAATGCAGTTTCTAAGAAAGGGAAGAGAAGTAAAGGGAAGAAAAAAAGAGAAAAAATAACAGGGAACAGCTCAGTACTACAAATTGTATGTTCTGCAGGAAAAGATGACAGCTTATTTTTTAGGACAAGGGTATTGGCAAAGAGACAAAATAAAGCGGTTGAAAAAAATAAAACAACTGTTTTTAGGGTTGTGTTAGGCACCCATATAAGAGGAAACTTTCTGAACTGGTGAAAAAAGCCAACCCCAGCAAGAGATTGGTATCAAGCCACATGCTTGTGTTCTCACCCACCTTTAAATGGTAAGAAAAGGGGTAGATCTGTGGAACTCTTTCAAAAATTGAAAGCTTCTTAGTCCTCCACACTGTAGCAGATGTTGAGATGGGCATGTGTATTGTCTGAAAGGAAATGTCTCAATATCCCAGCAAGTACCATACCAAAGACAGGGCAGAACAACTACACCCTACTTTAGCGGAACAAGTGAATCTCTTCCCCAGAGTGCTAGGACAAACTGTGACAAAGAGCAGCATTTTTCATGTGACACGCACACACAAACTATCCACGGGCAGAGGACAGGAGAAGGAACACGTGGTTTCACAGAACACATGAACACGTGCCCGAAGTGGATGTGGGTTCTAAATGATTACAAGAGCACATGCAAAGGGCTACGATGACAGTCACTAACGACCCAGACTTTTCATCTGCAGAGCTTAGAAAGAGCCGTGACTTTCAAAACAATCACATTATCAGCACTAAAGCCACAGTTAAGTAAGACTCATTACTTCCACTGTCACTTCATAATTACATTGTCTCTGCCAAGAGTCACACTCTCCCCATCCTACTCCTTCCACTCTTCACCTGTGCAAACCAAAATCTCAGTAGAGAACAAGAGGGCCAAGCTTTTCCATGTATCTAATTCTCAAGGCAAGTCACCTTGAGAGGAGAAAAAAAGGGAAAGTGTGCTGTTGCTGTGGAAACAGCATGAGAGCACACATCCTATCAGATCAAATACCTCTTGGAGGACCAGGCACACCACTGTACAGTTACTGCAACTTCCCCCAGCGTGCCTGAAGGGCCAGAACAGGGAACCCAGCCAGGCTGGATGTCTCCAACGCCGCCCAGATTTCAGATCTCTAACAGCTTTTCAAATGTGAGTTCCTTGCTATTCTTGGTGAAAACAACTACCACTGTCTGAAGGCCCTAAACTGAGAAGTGGATAAGTTGCACAGCCTTCTTAAATTCCTGAGATATGTATTAATACAGAATACAAGATATGGTGTTTAACAGAGAACTGCAGAAATGCCTGGGCCCAATCCAAAGGTTTACAGGCTGAATTCAAAAGCAATGCTGATGAATGGTAGAGAAGAAAATAAACCTACACCCCCAGCAGAATTCTTCTGTTCCTTGTTCCCTAAGAAATGAAACAGAATAACTAGAATGTGAACGTGCCATTATAGATTACATGATAATTAACACTCAAAAATGTCTAAACTAAGACCATGTGGGTGAACACAATATCAGACTACTCTAATCTGAATGACTGGAATTTAAAATCCCTCATGTATAAACCTGTAGTTTTATTCCTCTCTCCATTCCCTTTGAGGTCCCTTAACTGAACTACTACATTAACAGTGAGATGGCAAGAGTCTAATGCAAATCAGAGAGAGCAATGTAGTTAAAAACAGTGTTAATGAGAACACCACTGACACAAAAGCCCTCTCGGTTTTCAAGAAGTGAGAAATTGCCAGGTGTCAGTATCCAAACTCCTGGTATTACCGAAGATTAGTGAAACTAGCAATCAGAAGCAATTTGATAGTCTAAACCACTGATTTTATGAGGACATTTTAAACACCAGACAAAGAGAACAGGGAATTGGAACAGGTTATAAATTTGTTTATAAACACTGCAATGCTACCAGACATTAATCCCCACAACTGCATCTTTTACCTTCCCTTCTCATCCCTGGAAAACATCTCATATTAACAGAAACTAGACCACTGGCAAGCTAGAGTAATGATTTATTTCACAAGGGTGTTGTGAAGCTTAGTTCATGTTTGTAAAGCCCTTTGTATTATGCCTTTCATCTACTGTGGGAACCTCACAGTATTATCAATAAGGTCTTTCCTACTGTAGAAGGGCTTTGCTAAAATAGCTATACTAGCAAATCTGCCTAGTCAAGATGTGGTTTACACAGGCAAAAAAGTTATTTTGACAGAACAGATAATACCAGTTCTCTGAAAAAAACATGCTAAACTAGCAGAAGCACACTTTTGGTGGTATCTAACTGAATATAGCATAGGATATTGTATGTCAACTAAGGGTGATTTCTGCACAATCTTAACAAAACAGTTACACTGAAAAATCCTGAGGGCAACAACATTTGGAGAGTGCAAATGAAGGGTAAGTATTTCCTGCTTTCACACTACCAAGCATCTGTGCTCATTTATTCGTGTGAACAAGCTAGAAGCAAATTCTCTGTAAACAGATCCCATTAGCAGTAAATGCATATGACATTACTATTTTATCCAAAATAATTGAAGGAATAAAGACAAAGCCACTGTCAGATATATTCTGCCAAGCAGAAAAAAACCAGAGTATTAACAGCACTAGAATGAATGTCTAGAAAGTACTTAACACAACTGCAAAGAACAAAGACTGTGGTACAAGAAACTAATTCATGAGCTAGTTCTTTGAACTGTGCTGTTATTGTTATTTTCCATTCAAACCCCCAGTTTTCTCACTCAAATTTAAAACAACACTAAATATCCAACTGTTATTTGTTTCCTAACAAAGGTGGAGAGGCACCATTTATGCCAGGTTCCCAAACGACTACTTGCCATTTTTCTAGACATGTTTGACCATATTCTGAGCTGCTTAGGGTGCCAGCCTGAAGCTACCAGCAGTACTGCATCTACATTTTGCCTTTCAACATTTGCTCTTCTTGGTAGAAGTCTGTAGCAGATCTTATCATCTAAGGGCTTGCTTACACAGGGAAAGGCAACTCATCTGTTTCACATCTCTGGAAGGCTCTTCTCTGGTAGATACCTGTATTTGTCTTAGAAAGGTGTCACTCCATATCCATGTGCAGTAGCATACAATTTTCCAACGTCCAACAGACCAAAGTAATGCACTAAAGTGTAAGACTTTGGCAGAGTCAGATTTCAAAACTCTGGTGGGTTACATATGGGCTAAACATTATTCCACAGACAAATCTGGATCAGACATGTTTGAATCTGGAATGGCGTCACAGACATCTTTTCATGAAAAATGCTTTCCTTAGGATTTTTCCTCCTGAGAAGCTGGAGAGGCCTCAGGAACAAAATGTAAACAATGGTTATCTGCTGCTGTGGAATGCTACAGGTGCATCTGTGATTGGCCCATCTTGGATGTTTATAATTAATGGCCAATCACAGCCCAGCTGGTGAGACAGCAGTCTTTGTTATCATTCTTTCCTTTCTGTTCTTAGCCTAGCCTTCTGATGAAACATTTTCTTCTATTCTTTTAGTATAGTTTTAATGTAATATATAATATAAAATAATAAATCAAGCCTTCTGAAACATAGAGTCAGATGTCCATCTCTTCCTTCATCCGAAAACCCCTGTGAACACCGTCACACAACGGAGACCAAAATCCAGACAGAAATTGCCATATTTGACAATATTTATTTTGCCTATGAAGGATGGTTTCATAATCAAAATTTAAGCGGGTGTATTCAGCTGCTTTCCACTGAAAAGTGAAGCTAACACTACTTTAAAGCAAAACTAACAATCTTCTGCTATTGAGACAAATTCAAAAATACTAACTACTGTAAATTAATTGGTAACCCATTATTTACTGACACAGGACTGTAGAATACACAGCTCACATACCAGCACTACCTGATGTTCTGTTTTATTCCACCTATTTATGTGACCTCCAAAATGATAAGCATAATAATAAGCAGCAATTTATAATTGCTGCATGTTCTTTCAGTCACCGATGCAGCTGCCTGTATAGCATAAGAACAACACTGCCCTAAGAAAACAGACTGGGCAATTTTGGACTAGGGTTAAAAAAATCAAGGTTCAATCTTTTTGCAGAGTTGCTAAGATACACATCAAAGCTACAGCACCAAAAGGCTAGGACCACTTGCTCCCTAAGATGCACTTTCTTGTCATGAGAGTATTAAAAAAAAGCTGGATCATGTTTTCTTTTTCCACTGTCATACATTTTGCATGGAAGCAGCTGATCCTAATCAGTGAGAGTTTCATATTAACATCTCATATGACATAAAAATTTTTGTCACAGACTTGTTTCAAAGACATATGACATTTGACTTTAAGACAAATGTCTATAAAGACATCTTCCTCATCAGCTCTGTGCCACAGGCCAGACAACACTCAATTTACTGTACCTACAGCAAAACAACCGTGCAGCCTTACATGCTTTAGAAGGCTTGCATGAAAATGAAGAAGAGACTATAGATGGCCATTAGACAGTAATTACACTTCCAGGTGGAAAAGTTCATTCTTGCCTTTGGGATACTCAGCAGGAAAATTTAAAGTTAACCATCTTTCAGGACAAGGCTATCTTGCCCCTCTGTTTCTTCCCATCCAACTCACTCTCTGCTTTAGCTCCTTCCCATCCATTCTTAACTGTCAGCTCTCTTGAGCCTTTGATCACACTTGACTGATCCCTGCACTTGCTCCCAGAAGGAGAAGTCAGGCAGACCTTGTAGATTTCAGCGTGTAACCTTCCTGTAGGCCTTGGGTCCTGCCTGCACAGCTGCTCCCGTGCTGTGTGCGTCCTGGCAGCAAAGCTTGCTAAAGCACTGCAAGCTAAAGCCTAGGAGCAAGTACACAGAGGCTGAGGCCAGGCTTCCCACTGGAAGGTCACCTACTCTGAAACATCCCTCTATCACACACAAAGATATCCCACATTTATAATTCTCAAGTTCAAGTACACTTCAAGGCCAGCTTCATTTCTCTTAAGCAAAAATGGAAGAAAAGACATACACTCAGGCTGAGGCTTTTTCCCTCCTAGTTTTCTGAAATGCTGCAAAGTTTCTGCAGGGATAGAAATGAAATCTGAAGGGTAGAAACAACAGTCACTCAGCATGACCAGCTGTTCTTTCCTACACTTATACATGAAGCCACAACCACAAAAGAAATGCAGTTAAATGATGAGGAGCTCACTTCTATTGAGCCAGCTAAAGCACCCTGAACAGTATGGGAAGACTGAGGGTATACATCTTCAACAAGCCCAAGCCCAAGCTGCTGCTTTTGACCTTTAACGTCCTTCATGATTTGTGTCCTGAATCACTAAGTCTCGGACAGGTTAAATATTTAGCCAGCAAAGAGCATGCATATCTCAGTGATGAACTTCCTCTTTCTAGTAGAATGGAAATTCACCAGCTTTCAGAGCCTGCTGGGGCCTCTGTACTCAAACTACATGGGGATGATGGCAGGAAGGATAACTACAGAGGGAAAAAAGATTTCATTTTTTGATATGTAGATTTTGTAGCTCTTGAATAATCCATATAGAAGTAGTTTAGAATTAGATATAACAGTACCTAAAGATATTTATTGTAAAGAAATACACAAGCTGGACAACAACAGGCAGAACTGAAGACATACTAATTTTCCACAAAGGGCTGAAGTACAATCAAAATCCAGAAGTTCTAGCACAGTAAGTATGATTTAAAAAGCCAACCACAAATACATAATGAAATGCTTTCTTTACTCTTTTGCAGTAAAGAAAGCAAAGAAAAAGCAGAACTCTGGGTAGTCAATCGGCCTGCCTAGGAATCCATTTGTGCATGCTATTGCTTTGAATGTAGAACACAGGCTTCAAATGTAGCTGAACTTATTTCATAATTCACATCACCTTTTAACTATAAAGGCAGCATAACAATCTCTGCTTATGCACAAATAATCTGTGACAAACCATCAGCTCTAATTGACAAAAATACTTTAAGACATAACATTGAGAAAATTAATTGCCTTTTGGTGCCTGAGAAACAGCACAGATTTCCAACTTGTCCTCATTTTAGTGGACATGTACTTAAATGTGACAAATGTCTGTACTTAAATGTGACAAACCTGGGCGCTGTTCTAGTGCTTCTTTCACAAAGGAATAGTCACTTCTCAGCTGAAAATGAGTCTGAAAAAAGTTATCTTAAGATTGAACATGCAAGACTAAAATGCAGGTTCTTCCTCCACCAACATGTTAACACTTTCCACACCACTTTTCCAGAAGATTTTACTTATAAATTCTTTCCTAAGAGATTTTTCTTGAAAAAGCTGTAAAACAAACAGTTGAAAAACAAAATGGCATGATGTGTGCTACATGACTCTCTGCTTTCCAGAGAATGTCAGAGCCAATGTCTCATACAGAAAAGTATTTCTAAACAAGCAAACCCATGATACCAAAATCTGAAAATGATCTAATAATAGCTGATCCTAACTTAATTTTAGAATACTAAGATTTGAAAACATAAACTTAAAAAAACCCCCAAAACAAACCAACACCACAATCCTGGATAAATTTCATATAATAATCTGAATGGTTCTACTGTCTCTTTCGTCACGCTAAAGTTTGCTTTGTTGTTGTTGTTTTCATCTTTCATTTTAAAACAGCCTCCTGCAGCTCTGAGCTAAAAATCTTCCTGGACTTTCTATGTGACAGCTGCAGTATCTTAGCCATCTGTTTAATTTATATTTGCTAATGCAGCTCCTGCTGTTTTCAACTGACAGGTTTTTTTCTCTCTTATTACCCTCACACGGGAAATCATTGCACTTGCCAAACTTTCTCTGTAGTCTCAGATGTCAAATCAAGTCTGGTGACAAAAGGTGATGAATGAGACTCCTATACACCTCCCTTTTATGTTTTTTGGATTTGTTTCTGTTGTTATTGTTGGGAGAGTTTCTTAATTATGGAAATTGCAAGGGGTTTTTGTTATTTCTTTAAAGAATAATTATAAGCAAAAAGGAAGCAGTACAGAAACAAAGAGAGCACGTCAAGGGAAATCATATTCCCTTACTCTCAACATGGTAATTCTGTAGAAAGGTTGAGGCTGGGGAATCTCCAAGATACTCTCTAAAGCAGATTATCCATTCCATATGCAGTCACTAAAGCCCTCATTCAATCTCTTCAGTCATCTATGGTCACCTACCAAGCTCAGGGTTTGTCTGAGTATTGACTTTCCCTCACTTGCAACCAACACGCCTCCTAACTTTTCTAGAGTGCTCTGGATCTCAGAAGGATTCAGAAGTCAAAGGCAAGTGATGGAGCCCCATGGTTCAGCATGTTGCAATGCCACTACTTGCTGCCATCCTCTACAACCTCCTGCAGGAAGGTGCAGTGCCCACACTCCCTGTGCTATTCAGAGACACTGGATAAAAGGACCAGCTGACTCCTGAAACAGCTGTCAGCCTTATACAGCAAGCACAGATGTTACTGTCCCTGCAACTCCCCTGGGCCATGGTAACAAGAAGATTAAAGAATCTTTCACTGCTGAAAAGTAACATCAGGTTTAACACCAAACTTTGCAATGTAACACAGATACCCTCATCCTGTGTAAAACTGCATCCACCGAATCCCAGTGAGCTCTGCAATACCTGCCTGAGGTGATGCAACACTCCTCTGCTATAAGGAGCACATTGCAGTGGCCAGCCCCAGCCCAGAAACAGGTAGTCACAATAAACACAAAGAAATCAAGCCTAGAAAGTGTGACCACTCTTCCTTTCTAAATTCCCCCTTTCAAAACAACTTTATTAACTGGAGAGACACACGGAAACGTGAAATGAGCAGTTGCAAAAGGGCTGGAAGATGTGCGCTTTCTGGTGCCAGAGAGTGAGCACTGCAGAGTAGCTGAGAAAGAGTTAGCAGGGATACATGTTTGAGGGAATACTTGGGAGACAAGAAGTCATAATCTCTTATTACCACTGTTCACAAAAAGTGATGATGAGAAAATAAATATAGTGTTCTGAAACAGCAGAGTTTGCTCCAGCTCCCAACATCAAAGCCACCCATTGGACTGAACTTGTGACAGCTCCCTATCTTATGCAGAATCATCCCACTGAGCTCTGGAGGATAAAATCACTGGAAGCAAAATGAACGATTCTGCTTTTGAAAGTACAGCAAGCTAAGTGCCAAAAATAACCAGAGGTGCTCTCTGGAGAAGGTTACTGCTTCCTCTTCAAATCCCCTGAATATCATCATACTCAGGTACTCCTTGAATTATTGTACTACAAAAATTTGATTTTTGAAGAGCATACTGGACAAAACAGAAAAGCTAAAAAGAAAAACCCTTAGACCTAATATACTGATAGCTATAGCATACATGAGGACATTATATACTTTCCTACCCAGGAGATTCTGCACAAGAGACAGACAAGTAAACTCTTAATTTGCAATCTATATCTCACTATTTTGATCTGTATATGGATATGCTGATGTGTGCAAATGCTAATGTACTTCACTACAGTACTATTATAAGGTACATAGGCTAGATACTCAGCACAAATTCTAACACTCCTATAACACAGTGCCAATGCCAACAGGGAAAAAAAGTAGTTTCTAAGAGTATACAGGCCTGAATAGCTAAAGGGTCACTACTCAGCTTCATTACTTGTACTTTTTGACATTTCTAAAGTAACACAATAAAGAAAGTGTAAAGATTAAATTATAACTAACACTTTATTCTTACCTTGGTATGACACCACTTGACAGAGCATTCCATAGAGCACTAGCATACTAACTTGGCTTTCCACTGTCCAAGAACAGGGGGAGATGGGAACAGCCAGATAACCAGAAAACCTGAACACAGTGCTGCAAAGAGGCCAAAGCCTTGGGCCCTTGCACTATATTGTGCAGCACTCCAAGTTCTGGGACAATTCAGCTGAGGTACAGAGGCAGCCTCATAAGAAACCCCATCTGACCAATCTCTCAAAGCAGAAGGGATCACAGTAGATACATGGTACTCTTTCGCCAGTCATCCCTCCTGAAACGGCTGCTATCATCAGCTCCACAGCTCTAAGTCTTGCAGAGCCAGAGCTTTAGTCTATATCTGTGAGTTGTGGAGCCAGATGGCTCCTGAATGCTCCTCCAGCACCTTCAAAGCCAACTTCCCAGCATCCCATGTTTCAGAAGCACAAACAGAGACATCAGCAGTAGCTCTGAGCAAAGTTGGTGAGGGTTCAGCAGGTGAACTAGCTCAGGGTCTGAGCCACACATAAACCTATGTACTGCTTCCAGGTCTGAGCCCAGGATTTCAGTATGGATAACCTGTCACCTGAATAATGGATCCGTGCAGAAGGAAAGCAAATTTCTGTGTCTACAAAGTCATTCTAAGGTCAAAAATTAACCTATCAAGCTAACAAAGGTTATTTGCAACCTGTCCTATGCAGTGTTTAAAATCCTGTCCTCTAAAGCTTTGCCTGAGTATATATCCCATCACTTGCCAGCATCCTCAGGCATTCCCCAAGACCCACTTCTGCAAAGAGTACATAAAGATTACACCCTCAAGGAAATCCAGCTTAATTCTCTAGGCTGTCCCTTATATGCAAGCAATGTACTAGGTTAAGCATGACTGTCCATGCATAGACAGTATTTCAAAACCAAGCCACTACAGACATTAATACTCACTACCCTGAACTGTTAACTCTGAGCTCTAACAAGGAGCTCAGAGCCTTCCCCAAAATGTTCATGCTAGCTTACTTTAAGTAGAGATGCAACAGCCTTCAACAAACTCCAGCAAATTTTAAAGTTTCACCTTCCAGAAAAATGAATTTTGTTGTTTATCTGCACTTTAAGTGTCAGATTTAAAATGAAAAGGCAAGTACAGCTGCTCACAGCTGATAAGGCCTCATGCTTCTGGCATTTATTTATATCCATGATCCAGAGTAACAAACCCATGTACTTTAAACAACTGAAGCAACTCTTGGATAAAATATGGAAATAGGAAGATGAAACTAGAAGCAACCTTCTTTACTGTATAAATCCACTTATTCACCATAAATCAAGAAAAAACACTTTTGGATGAAGGTAATAAAAGATCCATACTGTCTGAGAAGATCAACTGCCAAGGTAGAGTCTCTCAACAACAATTTCCAAGTTAGGGCACAAGAGCAGCTCCTGATGACATCTTGTTGGTTCTCATCTGAACAAGGGGCCAGCAACCCTGCCAATGCAGTTAATGTTTTCTGGCTGAACTCACTAACATCTGGTTTGTGTACAGGCAGCTTCAGCTGCTCAGTGTTGCACAGGAACAGAGGCATCACAGGATGTCACAGGGCAGCACAGGTTTGGTGTTTGTGATTAACCTCAAGCAGTGCCTGATTTGTGGGGTTGCAAAACACAGATGGAAACTCAAGTTTAAGATTCCATGAAATAGGAAGAGGTAGTCAGCCCTGTGGGGCAAAGCCTAAAAGAGAGTAAATAATGGGGGAAGACAGAAGAGGATAGAACAGAAGTGTGCTTCCACCCATGGCTGTTCCAGCTTGGCCCAGGGTTGACCTGGCTCCTGCAGATGATACCCAGCCCAACCGAGTCTGAAAACTCAGAACTCAGTACACACAGTTACTACACTACATCAAGATACTGCTTATATGCTGCAGCTTGTCTGCACTCATCTGCAACATAATACTGGGTTAGGGTTAGCATGTACTCAGTTATCCAAAAGTGGAGGGTTAAGAACTTCAGGGTACAGCTCTGCAAGGAGCATAAAGCAATTTTAGTGGCTGCCAGCAAAAGAGGTGGACCCACATCCCCAGCTATTCATAGCACACTCATCCAAATAATTAATTCACCAAAGATTTGTTATCAATCAGACTTAGGAGCTTATCAAATGCACCCTACAACTCCCTGATTGCAGGAGCTGAAGACAGTAATGTTGTAACTGGGGCAGATGAGAGCAACACTGAGCTTTCCTGGAGAAGCACAGTTTGAGACGACCTCTGACAAAACAGTATCTTTATCATACAGACTAAAGGGAAAGGCAGGAGATAAAAAGGCTAGTTAAAGAATGCTCTAATCCATTAGACAATCATTTTTCATGTGTGTGTCTTGTCCTATATCTCAAAAATCACTATGGAACTGAAACACTGGTTATTTCCATATAAACTTCTAAACTCTAAACTGACAACAAACTTTGAACATGTTCTAGTAGTCAAAACCCTGAACAAGACTGAAACATAATAGCATTTTCAAGAGCTCTCCCTAGCGTGCCCTCCTGTTTGTTCTATAGTATCTCTCTGCTATGAAAAATGCTAACTTTCATTTAAAACAGCAGCCAATACTCACTTAAGATATCCCTTCCCCTGCTTCTTTCCTACCATTTTGCCCTACTGATGGAACAACAATCCAGTGCCACAGCCGGGGAAGAGCACTGCAAAGCCAACAGAAGATAACCAGACTGGCTGGAGAGGGATGTACTGGAGTCAAGTGCTACAGCTCTGGAACAAGATGAAGGGAGAGGATTTCACAGGGACAAATCTGAAATAGCCAGCAACTGGCTGTGAGGCATACACTACACAAATCTACTGAAATACAAGGGGCATCTCTCATGTTGCACCCAAATTTGACTCCATCTCACAACAGTTTGCTATTCTTGGTCTTCACAGTAAACTGACATCAACACTTAATCAGAAATCCAAGGCTAGAGAAAATAATATTTACATTACAGAGATCAATCCCACTTCTTGTCATGCCTTCTGTGCTTTATTTTGTTTTGCAGTTTTTCATTTGAATTTTGTGTTCCTAATTTGGGTTATTGGCCAAGACAACAGGAACTTGAATTGCTATGCGTAATATAAAGTAAATAAAATAAATTAAAATTTCTTATCTCTGAGAAGCAAATGCTCTTAGATATCATTAGATAATGCCAGCATCAACACTATGTGCCTGATGCTTAGGCACAAAAAAATTAAAATCAGTCTCAGACCCTGACCACGTTAGTTTTAAGTATGAGGTATGCCACATGCAACAAAGTGACTTGGACATGGATAACAGGCAAAAGCAAGTATGTCAGTAGCTGAAATTGTCATTTTTTTTGCAGTCAAAACCTCACAACTATTTAGTAATTATTCAAATGTCCCCATCCTTGATGAGCACTAATACTGCACATCTGAGTCTTTCAGCTAGCAGGCCCATGGTTTGTGAAGCAGCCTCTCAGCCAGGTGAGGGGAAATGATAGCCTGTTGTGCTGATCTAGCACTGAAACACATTTCATCCACCTGAAAATTGTTCTTTTACAACCAGTGCTCTCAGTACACTAGAAAATAGTTTAGACACCTGATGATTTAGATTTTAATGTTCTTACTGTGGATATAGCCATCAAAATTCCCACTGCCTCTCATTCCTCACACACTTAATATGCTGATTTAATTATATGCCTGTAATTCAGTTTACATTTTACAGGAGGCAAAAGGTAAGGAGATTCCAGTAAATGACACTTGAGATAACAGAATGAGTTACTGGAGAGCACAATGTTCATTCTTTGCATATGTACCAGCCTATTATAAAGGGCTTAAAAATTCACTCAAACAGAACAGGTAGGAAGCCTTGGCAAAAGCCAAGCTAAAATTAATTTTCCAGATTTTAAGGTTATAAAAGTAACTTACAAGGTAAAAATCAGTGAAGACCTGTCTTTGTAAATCCATGGACAGACAGCTTCAGTCTGCTGCTCGATCAGGTTTTTCTCCCCGCTGCCCTGAACAAAGCTTTGCCCACACTCACTGACTGGGGCACCAGGCAGCAGGGACAGGAGTGGAGCTGAAGCAAATGAGGTCAGTTCCATGCTGCACTGCCTGGGAAAGCAATGGAGGGAAACTCGGGCACTGATCACTAAGGAAAAGGTGAAATAAAACATCTAGCAAGGCAAAAGAGGTTTAGAGATGGATTGTTCTACAGCTGCCCACATTTAAATAGCAAGGACAAGATTAAAAAATTACAAGCTCTGTCTGGCTACCATGAAGATAAAAAAAGAAGACAGGAAAAAGGAATCAAACAGCTCTGAATCTAAAAAGAGTGGGGCATGAGAATTTTTCCAAGAATAATTTAACAAAAGACCAGATGGAATGAAGCAGCGATATGTCCTAATTACAAGTTTATTATGTCAGCCTCAGAGAAAACATAAAAATCAACAGACCCCAATTAAGTAAAGGTCGATCTTGGTGACAGAAAAAGGAGGAATTTCAGAAGGCAAAGTGAATTTAAATATATCCATGTTGAAAACTGGAAGATCTTTTTTCAGAGATTGAATCCTGTCAGTAATACTCAGAAAAAAATTTGACAATCTCTAAAATTATTAGCATAACAATCCTCACAGAGTGTGAGAGAAAGATTTGGGATTTTATCTCATGCAAATCCATAAGCTGCCACGAGTATATTTTTTTTCATAAAGAAGATAATACTGAATCAAAAAACTCCAGCAGGTTAACAGAATAAATGGAAATACACATGTAAGCTTTGATGCTGATGTTGTTGCTGCTTAATCAAAATCACCAGTTTAAAACAGATGCTCACTCTTTCCCCATCCCTTACAAATGGTAACATGAAGCTGAGTTCCTATCAGAAACCTAATCCCAAATAACATTCTCTCTCCCAATGGACTTCCCCTTTTTTCCTCTCTGTAACACTTTACCTCAACTCCACCCAACATGTGTGCTGTATTTATGATAGAAAAAAGCTGCTACATTGGTGTATTTTTGAAAATCTATTTTTTTCTGCAGTAGCCTGGCCAACCAGGAAATCAAAGCCCTGCATATTATCATATATTATTTTGTATGACTGAAGGCCACAGGCAGTCAAATCCTCTGTGGGCACATCCCTCTAGGAAATCCTGATCTCTGGGAACAAAAATACTACTACAGTCTCTAGAATAAACTACTTGAGTGACTGGATGGTACGTTCAGATGTATTTCAAATACATGTATTTATTTTGTATGTATTAACATACACACATGCCTTTCTGATGCAGGAGTTAAAAATTCCCTTCTTACACACCAGTGGCCAAACAGCTAACACAGCAGCATTTTGAAAGTGGCTTGCACAACAGGGAAAGCAATTGCACAGTAGGAAAACTCCAGCAGGGAGACAACAATCCAACAACAAACAGGACATAAAGCATCAAATGGAAAGTGAACTCTTGAGGAGCTAAGACAGATGCAAAAGCTGTTGGTGGTAGTGTGAAGAGATGTACTGGTTAGCAACCGTAGGAATACACAGAAGATGTGGAAATATTTATCAGTGCAAAGTGCTGAAAAGATGTATTGAAACAAAGTTCACAGTCACTTATCAAACACAGCTGTTCAAAATCCCCCAGGACAAATTTTCACATATGATCTCAAAAATACTAAAATGCTACCCATTAAGGTATACCACCAGTATTAATTCTTTTGCTGGTACAGTCCTGACACAGCAGGTTTTAGCAGAAAACTCACAGAAATATCTTCTCTCAACAATGATATGTTTGTGAAATGCTTTTACTCGGAAGCAATGTCAAAATTTAAAGTCATAACATTTACTTTTACTTCCAGATGCAAAATTCACACATCTATTAAATAATGCCAGGTATACACTTCTCCCAAGCCATCACTACTAAGTGCTCATCGGTCAAAACAATCCCTTCGTTAAAAAGGACAGGCTTAAGCCTTTCAGCATAGGCTAAACATTTTTCTGATACACTCTAAAACTATAGTTATCTGTATGAAAAGTAATAAATAACAACAAAACAAATGTTTTCGGTATAATTTTACAGAGCTATCATCTTAATTTTTCTGCTTTGCAGCCCCATTTCTTGCATGTCAGCAGTAGCCTCAAACTCACATTTCAACCCCGGGCCTGTCAATAGCCACAGTATTTGCTACGAAACGGTGCCCTGTTCAGAAAGCTGTTTTGACACTGCACTACCGATGCCACACGTATGCAGTCAGCTCATACAGGTACTGGAACCCCACTAAACACAGAGACCCCTGCTAACTTCAGCATCACAGCCAGGAAACCACCCAAGTCAGACGGCAGCAAAGAAATTCCACTTCTGATGTGACATGGACACAAATAAAGAAGTATATATGAGAGGAACAGATTATGCCAGAGCATTTATTGTATTCATTCATTTCTTACCTTTCCCTTTACACTGCAGAGGTTACCTCACCCCTTGAAACACAGTCATAAGCAGCAACAGGTTTCACATATGAATTCTTTTTTCCCTGGGTGCTCTGGGGAAGCAAGAACATTCACTCAAGTGAGCATTCATGCCTCAGCTTGAGGACAAGGCTCTGCACCGAAGCCCTTAAGACCTTCTCACGGCTGCTGATTTCATCCACGAAGTGAAAGAGCATCTCAGCAGGACACTGCCAGCCTCCTTTTCAGCTCCCACTCACTGATTGCCAGTCTCTGGCAAGTGAAATGTCAAGAAACAGGCAGGGGCGGTGTTTGGAGAAGGAGGGATAAGAGATTCTCACCATCCATCAACCTCAAAACCTATTCAGCCGACAACTTGAATGGAACAGGCATTTCATTCTCCATGGTAACAAGAGATGGAAGGAGGCTGAGGAAAAAAAGGAGAGAGTACAGACCCGGGAAAATCCAATGTTGAAGATGCAGGGAAACTTGCAAACTTTGCAGTTTCTCTCTGCTGTCCAAGTTGCATGCAGAAGAGAGAAAAGCCCTTTCCTTGCCTGCACAGTCTGAGACAAACCGTGGCCACGATGAGGTGTCTTTTCTGCAGGCAGCATATTGATGTAGGGAGAGGAAATCCCTTATCCTGTACCAGTCCTACCCAGAGGAAAGACAAATGCCTTCTGAACACTGGAAATTTGGGGGAAATGCAGATTATTGCCCCCCAGAAAAAAGAACTGCCTGAAAGGGAAAGATACTGTCATTCCTTGTACAGTACTTGTCTACAGATCAAAGCCACTGATGCCGATTCAGTCTGTGTGCCAGCGCTGACCACAAACCAGAGTGGAGGATTAACATCCCTCTGTCTGCTTTGCATCTTACATGGAAGAAAATATTTTTTACTTCTGTTATGCCAAACAACTTAGATGCACAGATAAAAACAAGGAATTAATTTATTCTTTTCCAAGGCACACCAAAACGAAGCATGGAAGCAGACAAACTTAAAATTCGGGAAGCACCTTTGCCAGCCTCAAGGGATCTCATGGTAAGTCAGTTCTTATTAACATTTCAGGCCTGGCCATCTTCTGAACTTTTTTTCCTGCTATTTTACATTCATAACTTGAGCTGTCACAGCCAGAATGTGCACAACAGGGAAATTACATTTGGATTCATGCACGTTTGTGTTCCAAGCTGGCCCCATGCAGCTACTGAAAAGAGTCTCTGGCTAAAGTACTTATGCAAGATAACCCAACAAAGGACTGAAAAGCTCTGCAAATCCTGGCTGCTGCCATCTTATTTTTTCTCAGTTTTGTACACTGATTCTTTCCTGAAGAACACATTTAAATCTCTCACTCCCATCCAAACTCCCCACCTCTCAATTTGGAGTTTGTTCTCACTTTTATATTGCATATGGGACATGCTGTTGGTGTGATACTTTTTTTAAACTTACATTATTATCTATACAGAGAGCTTTTTGTTAAAGATGACCTGCAGAGTTTAGTTTTTTCAGTATTCCTTATGCATAAACAAATATGCTTCAGATCATAGTTTTTTAAAAACTATGAATTTTTCTTCATTGTACTCATTTGAATTTTGGATAGACAACTTTCAATTTCTTACATAGATCTTTACCATTCATGACATTGCAACCCATAAGGCATGTTAATACACAATCCTGCCCAGTGAATTTCAGCTTTTATTCTCACTAATCATTTCAAAGCCACATGAATACATTCTTGCTTTTGAAAATCACTTTCCTCCTCTGAAAAAAAATTGTTTTATTTTCTCCTTTGTCTTCCACGACTGACCAAAACAGAACCTCAGCAGGAACAATCTTACAGTCACTTGCTACTTGTTCTCCAACTTATCTTCCCGAGACAGTCCTTTCTTTAGGCAAAGGAGGGCACATTTACCTTTTGAAATTAACTTCAGGTCCATGGCTTAGAGCTATTTTCCTTTTTTTCCTGAAGACTTTAGGAAGAAAATGAGAAATGAGACTACTCCATTCTCTCTTTCCCAGCTAAAGCCAACTAAGTGGGAATAACACCTCAGCTGGAAGATGTCAGACTCCTACAACTCTATATAAGCAAATAAATACTGTTAAATGCACTTGCATGATCAGATGAACTCAGTTTTTTCAGCTAGTTTTGAAGACACTTCAGAATTCCAAGGAGATATTTCCAGCCCATTTAAAACATATTCTACTGACATCTATTAAGATGAGGGTATTTAACATAGAAAGCTTTTTGTGTTCTTTTCATAGAACAATCTCAGAGTACTTTGTTATTTTGCTTTGTTACAGGAGCACAAAAAGAAAAGAATGTATTTTTGCCAATTGCCATAAAAGCAGAATCATCTTCCCTGCACTTGCTGTTCACTGCATTTCGCCTAGATCCTCTTGAAGGTTTGAAAGCATTGTTGTTTATCTGGAGCTCAGGGAAAGGGATTTTCTTTCTCTCTGAAGTTGATTCTAACGTACTTCAAAGAGTTGCCATCTATTAACATTATCCACTTGTCTTCCTATGATCCAAAAACTATACCCTTAGAAATGAAGAGCTTTCCCAAATCTGTTCCAGCAGCATGCTTTAGGCAAGAAAGAAGACACTGACAATGTTACCAATATTCAGAAATGTGACAAAAACCAGTCCAAGAGCATAGAGTAGTACCAACCACAGTGCCCTCTGTGTGCTCCTTTTCAGCCACCAGATGGGAAATGTTGATGTGCCTCACCAAGGGCACACACAGAGATACACATTTTGGAAACAAATCTACTATGAATTGGCTAAAACTAGTATCTGAAAAGGCACCCTACCAAGAGGTACTGAAGAGAAGGGTGAAGCATGCCCACACAGAATCAAGGCCTTATCCAGCTTCCAAAACAGAAGAATAAACAGTACAGTACAGCCAAGATTCAAAGGACTGCCCACCATGTGTGCCTGCCAGGCAATAATAAAAGCTGAAATGCATCAATAGTCTCAGGCTGGCTGAGAAAGAAACTGACTTGAGTTCTGATCAAGTTTGGTGGTCTCCACACAGCTCTTGCATTACTAAAGCTACCACCTCTACTGACAGCAATTTCACAGAGAAGAGAACCAGTGGGAACCAGGGGTGAACCTCACTGGGATAGCACTGGCAGCAGCACATCACAGCATCCTGAACTGCACCTGCCCAGCTAACAAATGGTTTCTGGGAATAAAAAGGCTAAAAAACATGATTGGAAAGCACACAAAAATCATCAAAACCTCAAAAAAATCTGAGAACAGCACCTAGGAAAGCCAAAGCATCTTGGTTTAAATTGACAACCTTGACTGAAATATCTCTGAGCCATTCTCAATAGAAATTATTTTGAGGTAGGAATGAGTACGGACAGAGTAACAGGGCTGACCTGACAACACAGTGTGTGGCATCAGTAAAAGAACAACATACTGTGCCACTGAATTACCAGGTATTGCCCACTACAGACACACCACCCCGAAACAGGAGAGGTGGACTTTATGTGTGCAATTTTATCAAAACATATTTCTCGAACAAGCAAAATTATACTAACCCAATAGTTTCCTATTTTCAAGTGTGTCCCAAAATCAATAAAAGATAAGACTTTAATAAAAAGCTCCTCAAAAGAATCAGCATTAATCACCACAGAGGCGAAGACTGAAATTTAAATCTACTTAATTTTTTTTTTTACTTAGTCAGTGCTTTAAAAACTTTTCATAAAACAGGAACTCTCCACTACTTTAGAAACAAAAAGAATAAATCCTTTGGATCACAAGAATTTCATGTTTCATAAGAGAAAAAGAGCAAATGACAGCAAGATTCCTAACAATTTGTTTGGCAAATGCCATCTAAACCAGCACACACAGTCACCTCAATCTGTTACCAAGAACTTGCAACAGCAGTAAATGTTAATGACACATGGCAAGGTAAAAGCTATCAGCCAGGGAAGGAACAGCTTTTAGGAGAGCATTAGAGGCTTATAAATTTTGAATTCTAAAATTTTGTATCTGCAGGAAAGGTTTTCAGTGTTTCACATGCAAACATTTTCATGCAAATAAATACATTTTCCTCTAAACTAAAAGAGTTTAAAAGGGCACAATTAGCAGTTTTCACTGAGTATAAATCAGACAGCTGCCTGTAATTGGAACCAGGAGCAAAAGATGTATAAGAGATGCTTTCTTCCTTGCAGATGCTTTCCCAAGATCTAAGGGAAAGTTCTACATCAAGAAATTAATATAATACTATCTAAATCAACACAGTCTATGGCTTTAATAGGTACATTTACATGTGAATAGTTAGTTTTGGTTTGTTGTTTTTTTTTTTTTTTTTTCGCTCCCAATTTCCTTTTGGATTTTATCTATTTCATGTAAGATTAAAACAGCTACAAAGATGCAGCAAGCCAAATTCAGCTCACTGTGATACCTCTGCAAATAAAGCTATCTTTTAACAAGGAGCAGAGGGGTCAACACCAATGAATCAGCGCTAAATGCTATCACTAGCAGTGCAAGAAAGAAAACCACTACCCCTTCATTCCAATGGGGATCAGAAGAAGCTGCGAGTTTAAAACTGTAAGCTTGAAGAAACAAAATATGAAGCAGCTAAATATGTTTCACATGAAAGAGGCATGTTTAAATGTCTACTTCTGTCTACATTTCATAATGCTACTGAAATACAAGTGATGTCCAACATATGCTTGGGACACAGGACACTAAAGGCAAAGCACTAAACAATGCCTTAAAACTCCATCAGCGAAAATAATACAAAAACAATGGGTTGGAGATTTTTTTGGGTGGGGAGCAGTGGGGGCATACAGATACCATCAATTAACCAACATTTTTTTCCACTAAGTCAGCATTTCAACAACTCAAGTATCTATAAATGAACCAGTCTCTTAAGAAAAAAATTATTTACATTTGTATCATTCTGCAAATAGGAGGACATTTTTTAGAACAGATGACACCATTTTCTTCAGCCTTTCTGCAACATCTAATTGCTCCCATGATTTCTTAACCACTTCCCTGTTTTACACAGTGATCCCAGTTGTAAAACAACAGGGAAACTTCCCCTTCCTTCAGGTCAATGGAAAACCAGAATCAAACACTTTTCAACAAGCTAATCAGAACACTGTAGATAAATATAAAGAAGCACCATAAACTACATATTTTTATGCACACCACTCCCAAGACACCAAAATGACAGAAGAACCAGCTGAGGTACTAATGCAGATGTGACCTAAGAGGCCTCAGGCACAGATAACCAACCAACCTGTGCAACTTAAAAAGCAACACAAACTCCCAGCTGCCGGCTTCTCCTCCCCAGTGTAATAAGATGTAACACATATTCAGTTTACAGTATGATACCACATTTTTGCTGGAAGGCATAAGAGATACGAATTTAACAATGTGTTAAATTGGAGCATTGCACCTGTGTCTTACTACCAGCCTGCTTGATTTCCCCAGGGCTGGAGGATGTGCCTGCCACCTGGAGATGGGCAGCACAGCCTGACTTATCTAAGCTCTTTCTAGAACTACCTGGGCACAAGGTCCCCAGCCTGACAGCAGAACCTGGGCACTGTGATAGGGTGGGCAGGAGAGGCATGCTTTGAGTCACAGAATCATTTGGTTGGAAAAGACCTCTAAAATGCAGTCCAGCCATCAAGCTGGCACTGTCAGGTACACCTAAATCAAACCAAATGGTAGACTTGGCAGTCCCTAAGTGCCATCTCTACACATATTTTAAATACCAACAGGTATGGTGATTCAACTAGAATGCTAAGCATAGCTTCACAGAAAAAAGTTAGCCCCTGAATGAAAATATTTCACATAGTTTACAAACATCTCTCATATTATCTCCTCTCACTTGTCTGTGCTGATATAAGAACAGCAGGCATATATTGTATGTCAGGCAACTGCTTCAAGTGACTGCACCACAGGAAGAAGCATCGACACCAGCGACAAAAGGGAATGTTAGGGAAGCTTGTGGCTCCTACAAAATGCCTTGAAAAAACCCCTCTCTGTTGCAGCATGGACTCTAAACAAATATGCCCACATTTTCTCAAGGTATCTTACTTGCAAATGCAAATAATATGATGTGTAATGAAAGGGAATAAAGCCTTGTTCCCAGAATATAAAATAAAACTAACTGAATTTACCAAAGGACAAAAAAAGGTTGAAGCTCCCACTAATGGCTTTGTGTCTGATTTTTAATACTAAAAGCTTCCCGTGCTTAGTTTATAAATTTGGAAGGGAGAAATTTTGAAACAAAAGTATGTAACACATTTTCTCACAGGCATATTGACTTCTACCTTTCCTGTGAAGATAATATACACATTTCAGTTTTCTGCATTTTAAGATTTTATCACCTTTTGGAGCAGCAAGGAGACGTTGCTGAAAGCATCTCATATTACCTAGATTAACCTTGTGCTCACTACTTCCCCACACAAATAAACGCCAAAATAGCAAGCCAAGTCTTTCCTCTCTGACCTCCAAGTAAGTACTACTGCTTGAAAAAATATATATCCTGTTACTGCTTGGAAAAAATCTACTGTATTCCCACCCCCTCAAACCATTCCTCTGTAAAACAGTTCATCTTAAAAATACAGTGCTGTCACCTTCCTTTTTCAGGTTTTTGCCATTGCTGTCACTATGGAAACAATCAGATCATCAGATATGTCAGTAAGCACGATTTATAAAATACAAAAGCACCAATTGTAGATATTCTACATAAAACCCAATCAAGACAAAATTAGCATGTTAGCAAGGAAACATTGGCTTTAAAGAACTTTTAATTTCATATGATTTCCTAGAGCAATGCTGCAATGAGCTACGGCCAAGGAGAGAGCAGCCAGTGCAGAATCATGCATGAAGTCACACAGCCAAAGGCTGCAACTGCCAGGACAAAGGGCTGTAATCAACCCTTTTCCATCCATTTAAAACACAAAAATGCTACAATAAAGGGAAGTCAGTATATCCCCAAAACATTACACCAACATAAGAAATATGCCAAGACATACAGATATTTGTTTCTCTGAGACTTAGAAATAAATGAAGGAAGGCCCTTTCAGTTTGTTTCGCCTGTATCTCAATAGTGCATTCAGTCATATTCCCCTCTGTTCATCACCTTTGTTCACATCTGCATCAGAAGCAAAGGTGAAGCCAATTACTCACAGCTTCCCAACCAAGCAAAGATTTAAAGCAGTTCTTAGAGAAACACCAGTTATAGAGCTTGGTTGGGCAGCTATTCTGTTGAGTTGTAGTTTCAGCAGTGCAAAAGCAGAGTGCTTATTATCGCTGTAAGCCGGGGTTCATCCAAACCCGTACGTGCAGAAGATGCAGTTTTCCCCTGCTCCCAAAGCTCAGGGCATACTTCACTTTGACATGTTGACTCAATTATAGCACGCGGGAGCCTCAGGAGAACAAACACAGCTTTTTGAGACACCTCCCTCTCTACCACACACACATTCTCCCCGTGCTTATTTAGAAGCTCACTGCCTTTCATCATCACACTATTCTCTCATATGTTACACTGATGCACCTACTCACATTGCTGCTTTTCCTCACCTCTACTATCTTGGAAAGTAAGCAATTACCATACTTCAAATTCAGCTACTGAAGTTACAACACAGATAACAAAAGCAAGAGGGACCTCTTTTTATGACAAGATAAAATATTTCAGCTCAAGAAAACAGGTCAAACCCAAGAGTCATAAAGCACTAGGAGAAGAGAGAACAGACATGAAGCTGTAAACTGCTTTTAAAACATTGTGGAGCCAAAAGAATAATGTGTACTTTTCTTAATAATGACATGGCAAACAGTAAGCTCCAGGTGCCATTTCAGGTTGGGAAGACAATCTGCCAATCTGCCAGTGCTGCACAGCTGACCCTGAGACTGCTTGGTGCCTTTCGGACTTGGCTGAAGGACTTCTGCCTTTGATGCCACATGCACATACAGCAAAGTCCCTTACATTCAGAGCCCCTCAAGTGGCTCAACAGAACAAACAGTCTACAGTATTCTTGTCTTAAAAGCTCTGGTTTTGACTGGCTATCTTGATGACAGATGGAAATTTATCAGATTATTCACTTTTTGACACAGGAGCAGACCAGGTACTCTGAGATGGAGATAGTCCTTTCCTTACTTGAAACATATGCTTTTGATTCCTAATTTCCAAAACACAAGATTACATGCTTTGTCTAAGATTTCCTCTATTAGACTGCAGAAGTCAGATGGAATGAATTCAGACAGCAGCTGCAAGGAGAGAATGACTGAAAGATTTGGAATTCTGACCTATCAAGACGGCAAGGAAGAACAAAAGTTATAAATTACATAACTGAGTGAAAAGGTAGAGGGCAAAGTAAGATAAATTTAGTAAGTCTTTTGTGGGAAATCCTCTTCCACAAAAAGCTTCTAGAAACAGAGTGAATTTTGATGCAGTTTCCCTGCAATGAATTATATTAGTTCACAAAAATCAGGAAACTGTAAGATAGTACAGAGGACAATTCAGAGCTGGAGTTTAGTTGCTCAAATATTGGACAATTGTGCAAGTTTATATCTGTTTTCTATCTGGCTTTCTTTTCCTCTTTTCCCTTAATCATGCATGCCTGAGGGCTTCCAAATACCCTGTGCTGAAGTATCCAACACTTTAAAATAAAGTTAGAATCATATTTATCTGGTACAGTGGTACTTCTCATTTGTGTATGTAGCTCTCTGCCCTCGCTTCTCTTGTATCCTTTCCTAGACTCCAAGGTGACTAGAAAACACTGCATGTTGAAGTCTGGGTAACAAACAGTATCTACACAATATTTTCAGTATTATCACCTACTGTACATTCCTAAGCACAATTTCTAGTACATTTCTTAAGACCATAGGTTTTTTCCAATCAGTCTGATATTAATTACAACATGTCCTCTAGCAAAGACTGCTCTTAGGACTCTGAACAATCACTAAAGTCAGTGCCACAACACCAACATGAAAAAATCCAACAATAAACAAAGAACTTTTGCATGTACTGTATGACTTCTGCGGAATTTAATATGTCACTGAAATCAGTAGAAAATTCCTTGTCATATACAGGAGCTTTCATTCTTCAGGTATTTAGAAAGAAAGCTAAAGACACAGCAAACTCAGGTAAACATTTTTTCAAAATAATAAGTCTACACCATGATTTAAGGTACTTGCTGGTATTTGAGTTTACTACATACTGACTTCCTAGCTGTAAAACACTGATTTTACCTTTTCTCAATGCATTCATGCAAACAAGTCTTCAGTCAACACATGAAACTCTTGCCCTCCACATGCCCTGAGAGTAACTGTGGGGCAGGAAAACTACTTCAATATTTCCCTGTGATGGTGGATGTAAAAAAAAAGAACAAAACATTTTTACCAGACAGTAAAACAAGTACTTTGTAGTAATAGAGAGAAGTACCTCGAAAGGGTCCTTAACCTCACTATGAATACTATGCCCTATAAACTCAATTTGGCAAATCTGTGCTACATCAGAGGAGTTTCACTATCTGTAATTCCATTGAAAAAGACAGGATTACTGTTTATAAAAGGGTAGACAACAGAAGCAAACATAGAGCTGGAGAGAAGAAAGCAATCCTGCTTAATGGAAAAATACACCTGAAGTCTGAAATATAAACACATTTAATCTTCTTGGGCTGTTCTTGCTTAGCATAAACAGAAAATAAAACTGTATCTATTACTTCTTCCCTTCTTTGCTTACTGATTAGTGAACTGAATATCATCTTCTTACTCTGAGCTTTCTTCTAATAGATTAATGACAAGAGAAAAGCCACAACATTGAACAGCAAACATCTGCTATTTTCTTGGATTCACATGCATTTTCTAACAGCACCCTGAACTAGAAAATACTCTTCATACACATGCCCGAGGCTTACATGCATTATAATCCAGCTACAAGAGTTCAGACTGAACTTGCTTGCAATATTCTGATACTCTGTAACAGAGCAACAAGAAGGCAAATAAGTTTCAGAAGACCTATTTATTTTAGAAACTGACAGTGATTCTCAAGCACTTAACAGCTGTCTTCCAAGAAAATAAACAAAATTCAAAGGTTCCTACTGATTCTGGAAGAATCAGGGCTGTTCACTAGCCAGCACTTAATACTGCCTACATTCAAACAGAGCTCTACAGCAGTCCAGCAGGCTCTCTAGAGGAATCACACACTATCAGAACAACTGTCAAAATCAACATGTAAAAACCACATCCCCATTGTATGTGGTACACTCCAGTTATTTCAAATATCCTTCCATATTACCATAAGATAACCTGCTTGGTAAAAATGTCAAGTGGCAAAAAAGACAGGATAAAAATCTAACTTTTCACCCAGTAAATAAATTAATTCTATGAGTGAATTGCATTGATGACATTTGTGCCCTTTTTCTTTGGCATAAATAAAGTAGTTACCCTGCTGAGAAAACAGAAGCTCTAAATCCAAATGAAGTTTGCCATCCATTCAGAGAAAGAATAAGATGACAATCATGTGGCATACATTTATTACATATTTAATGCAGTTCTGGAAATCTGAGATTGTTGGCAATAACTACAGTGGAAGAAGCTAGACTAAACAAAAGGAAACACCTGAGGAGGAGTTATTCCCAAGGAAGAGCTTAGGAAGTAAGGACAGCGTTTCTCACAGATTTTTCAGACCCAACACATCTTCAAAGCTACTACTTTGAATATGGACTCTCCGTCCTGCTCTTGCTAGTTCATGGGAAATTTCATCTCTGCCCAACAAATCAAGGGAAACTGAACTGCAGATTCCATTAACTTGAACTCTGAGACAGCAACTCGGCTACTGTGAGTCACTGATAGCTGGGAACAGCTCTGCCAGCTTGGGAGAGACACCAAATTCAGTGCAATATCCATCCTCATACATGCAAATCCACAACGGCCAGCACATCTGAAAGGAATCACAAGGATGCTTACTGGAGAGAGATGTCTGGTGGAAAAAGATTCCTCAGCAGGAAGGGTCTGCTTCAGGCAGTTGCTGCTAATACAGCCCTACGTGCCCAGAGCTCTCAGGAGAACACAACTCCATGTTCAAATCTGGTGTTTTCAATATAGAGGTCTAAAACTTCGTCCTGCACCTGAATTTCTGGTGAGTGAGAATCTCAAAAAGGATCTCAGAAAGTTTTCCAGCAGTAAACCTATGTACATACAACCACTTCCAAATCATCCATTCTCTTGCTATGGAAAAGGAAGTGAAAATGCAGTATGCTAATTAAGGACTCCAAAGATGCCTCTACAGATTCTACATATATCAAAAAAGATATTCAGGCCTTCCTGCATCACAAATCAAAGTACAAAGAAACAGATACCACCAAGCAGGAGTTATGAGCAATCAGCTTCTTTTGATACCTAAAACTACATCACTAAATCCAGTGATGCTTGTATCTCTGGTCTCATCAGGCTGTCTCATTAAAAAACCTGCCTTGTGCATTATATATTGCTTTTGTAGCTGCACCAAGTCACTGCACATTCACAGTTCAGCCAGTTACATGGGTACGGCAGAGGGCAAAGAGTAACTCATTTAGAAGGGTGAGAGAAATGACAGGAGGAAAGAAGCAACTTGATGTAGATTCTTAAGGCTACATATTTCATAAAAGCATCACACTGGGAAATAAAATTAAGAGAGTTGCTTAGGATGGGGGAAGGTTTGGCTCTTTTAAAGAAATTCATGTTTTCTAGAGGACAAGCACAAAAACACATGGCTCGTCAGTAACTGTCCTTACAGTTTTCTTCAACATATAAGATTTACTCACTTTTAGAGCCTTGTCTACAACAGTAAGCTTCAGAAGAAAAAAACCCAAACTCAGCTCAGTTGTATCACGAAGTCTCACATGATTTAGCCACTAATGGTAGAAAGACCAAAAATGCTTAGCCTCAAGAGTACCATTGTAATTGCTAAACTCAACCTTATTAGAAACGATTATTCTCTACAAGCCCCCAGGTACAAAGGATTATTCTTTATGATTATTTAATAAAATTACAATTTCATAACTGCAACTTCTTCCAGGACAGATCCTTACATCTACCTGCCACCTCTTAAATTAAACTTATTTCTTGCTTGCTTGCTAATCTTTCTTGATATTGTATTTGTCATGATTGCATCTCACCACTTCCCGACCGAGGAAACATTGCAAACCAAATGGAATTTTAAATTCAGTGCATACTGTCATGTCAAATGTCAGCCAGGGACATATTTCTGCCACACAGAACTACTTCTGGAGTTGTATGCAGTAAACTACTGATTTTAGTGTCCTTCAGTTAGGAGACTGTAAGAGTCCTTGGTCAGATAGGTTCTTCTCATTGAAATCACAGAGCAAGATAATCACAGAACAAGATCTTGCTTTACCAGACAAATTTATCTACAAACAAAACTAGGAGGAGAATCTTGCCTTGCCTTTCACGGTTTCAAAGATACATCTTGAAATTGAATTGATGATTAATGCAGTCTCATGGAAAACAGACTAATACAGACATTACAATATCACATATTTACTTTCATCTACCCTTCTTCAGAATACTAATAACTTCCTATAAAAAAAGTTTTGTTTATTTCCTATAAACTAAGTTTGACACTCCCCTTCGTCACTGCACTTTTACATGCCTGGCACACTCAGTATTTCACTGACTGAGGGGGAAGATTTTGAAAAACTCTTGAAAAGTACTCGCAAGAGAGTAATGCCATTAAATTTATTCCCCATCTTATAAACAGTCCTCTCGATTTGATAAAAGTCTGTTCAGTTAATGCTCAGGTACCTCAGCTATCTTCAGAAGACAGTTGATGTGGTAAACATAGAATCTTAAGAGAAATTCACACAACTACATAGGAAATACATGCATGCCCCTCAGCCATCCCTTCCTGTGTAGATTACAGGCTGGGTATTGCATTTGTATCATTTATTTTCAGGGTCTCAGATATTTCTCTAGCTCTAAATTCAGATCTGTTCAAGAGATGAAACATGCCTGTCAGCTTCCCTGGTCTCCAGTGCTGCAGAATGCCACACAATTTACACTAAAACAGAGCCTCACAGTGTTTTGACGGCTGATTCTTGCAATTTTGTGAGCTGGTAGATTAGACTTTTTCCATTGCAAACCTAGATACAGTTTAAGGTGACAGGTTTGGCAAGTCTGGATTTATCAGTTCCTCTGAACATAAACCTGCATCAAAGAGGATGGAAGTTAAGCACTCACCTTTTCAGCAGTGCCTTTGTTCAGAAGCCAACACACAGAGCAAAGTCAACAATGCCTGGCTTACAAGCACACCCTCCAGCTGGGAAAAAAAACCCAGAATGAGTCTAGATTAGAGATACACAGGAAAGAAAGATCAAAGGGTACTTTATTTTATACACACCTGCAGAGCACTGCACACAGGCTGTGCAACCAACCACTTTGTTCTAAACAGAAAATATTCAACACAGTGCACGCACTATTGTGGCTCCCTAAAAACATGTCAAGTGAAAGCAAATGCAGTATTTCTCAATCATGGAATCCAACCCCCAGTATACAGAAGGAAAAGTAGGAAGAGAAAAAATATGCTAAGAACCCCTTGATTTGTTTTAAGAGTTAACAGTCCACCAGGGAACAGAGTTCCAACTTCCTTGACTGTAACTGCCAGAGAACTTGGCCTTAAATTTCACATAACAACATTTCTTTGTAATGAGAAAGTTAAAACATGCTCCCATAGGAAATCATCAATACCAGAGTTCAGACAGCAACTGAAACTCTTGTGCAGACTGCATAATACCAATATCACAGAATATTCTGAGCTGGAAGAGATCCACAAGGATGGCTGAGTCCAACTCTGAAGTGAATGGTCTGTACAGGGATCAAATCCACAGCCTTCGTGCTATTAGCACCATGGTCTGCAAAACTGAGCTGATCCTGGGGATATGGAGAGGCCATGTATAGAAATTAAATGGAGCAATATAAATTGCTGTCTCATAGCTGTGTTTGAAAAAAAAGATTCAGAGTTTTTTGCTTTGCAAAGGGACATCCCCAGACTGGTACACTTTCCAAATTCTTTAAATAATCACCTCAAATTAATTCCATAGGCTGCCTTCCAGCCTACAGGAATCACCCAGCAAATGCCAAGCATAGGCAAGTCCTTTCTCCCCCAAGCTGAGGTCTGGGGCAGCAGCTCCATGTGATGACTTCTCATTGTCCACTTCTACCACAGCAGAGCCCAGCAGGCACCGGGCACCTACCCAGAGAAGTTACTGAGGGGAGCAGTGAACCTGAACACATTTTACTGTTTACTGTTTGGCACCAGCCAAACAGAGCAGCTTAGGGCTGCTCCCCATCCCTTCAGATGCAGCCAAACTGACTTTCTGAATGGAATGTTAAGATGCACTTTATTTCATTAATGAAAAATTCTCTGCTGCCTTCCTCTACATTAAAAAGGCGTCAATCCTGTTCATACCATCCTATCATGTGCAGGTGGCCACACATAACACAAACAGTAATTCACAGTCCAGGAGCTCCCTTAACCTTCCCCACTAGATGCAAACAGGAACAAACCAGTGCATCTAGACATCTGGTACTAGTTTGCTCCCATGTATCTGCAGCTACAGCTCTTAAGCAGAATGCAGCAGGACACCATTCTTGAAAAATCATTCCTGAAACTTACTCACCTTTCTTGTCCCCTTACACCTTTTGTACTGTTTGCCCAACTGCTCCTTTTTAAAATACTTTTTTCCTGAAGAAAGGCAGGATCTAAGATTGGTATGCAATAATGTAGATTTGAATCAGCAGGAAGCAGTATGGAGGCAATATTAAAGAGTTAAGAGAGTCTGCCAACTTTTTCTAATACCTCAAAAGCAAACATAAATTAAATGGGTAAAAGATTTCCAAATTATTTAATTTATTTCCATTAGAAAATTGAGTCTTTGATGTTAGAGTATTTCCTGACTATTTCTATCAGTCTTCTGTATAATATATTTGTTTTTATATATTTGTTCTTCCAGTCTTTCCTTTGGGCAGACTATTCCATACTTCAATATATTTTATAACCTCATTCCGTTATTTCTAGTTATGCCCCTTCTCACTTTACTAATTTAATTAGTTTCTATCTTTCAACTATGCACCATTCAAATATTTGTAGAGTCTTATCACATCTCTCAGCTACACTTCTGGTTATCATATAGCCAAGAAAGCATGTGTGCCTGTAGGTCCCCTGGTCTGTACTCCTTTGCCATTTGTCCCTCCAATCTCTTCAGTTCATTTAAATCTATCTAAAAACAAGAAGTTTGAGCCTGGTACAACTTGCAAGTTAACTCTCACAGTTGTTCAAGAAGGACCTTCTCTTTAATTTTTGTAACTCAAAACTGTATTAATTTACCGCCTGCTACCATGACACATCTGTAAACTGATTTATCTGCTGTGCAGCTATTCACTCCAAATGTTTCTGGTGCTTGAAAAACTAGTGCTTTTCCAGTTTCACTCCTTCCCTGGAGCACACACAAGCACATTTCTTGTTAAACCATTTTGACTGAATTCTCCCCAGGGCCTCCCCACAAGTGGGAAGTACTTTTTTTTTTTAATTCTCCAATTAGTTCTACTATCTCTAGTTCCTCTGTTAGTGTCTTCACTGTTAATTCACTTCTAACATTTGGCATCTTAGAAGTTTAGAAAGACTCCAGCCTCCAAGAAAGGTGTAAAACCACACATTTTTCAGTAAGATACAACAATACAAGGACTCCACATGGCTAAATAGAGTATTCTTCAGCACTACCATGTTTTTCTGTGTCTTCCTGTTGTGCATTTCCTACTCTCAGCCTGAATTATCTAATGCAAGTGACCAAAACACACAACCTGATGTCTCTTAAGCCAGTTACAATACACAGTTATGCCAGGGGTGCTGTTAGAAGGCAGCAGCTGTCTCCCTTCCTTCCCCTTCCCACACATTATCCAGCAGCACATTACCTTTGTCGAGCCACCACTGCCCTGTGGTGAGCCAGGTTACTTTTCTATTTTAAATTTAGTGCATTGTGCATCTGCACAAATACTTGTAATGGTACTCTGCACAGATTATGCAGGGACACGAGAATGGGACTGTGTGAGAACTTACACCACAGACAATGTCCATCGAATCCTGTACTGAATTCCCACTTGTAAGCATCACCTTAGTGTCAGAAAGTACGCCTGGCATCCTGTAACTGGGAAGTCTGCAAAAACCCAAAGACTTCCCAGAAACAAACAGAAGGAGAAGCCTTAAGACCATGTGAACGAACACTGAAGATTTCTGCATAGTTGAGGGGACAAGATGAATTGAACACAAGGTAGATTTGTTAAGGAGCTGAATTCTTTCAAGGATTAGAAAAAAACTTGATGGAGTAAAGGAATACAAAAACACATTGTTTATTGGAACTTTTTCAAAAGATTTGGTAGAGTCCTTCACAAAGGGCTACTCAAGTCAGTGTGCAGGCAAGAAGAACAAAGTACTGTCACAAGCAGGAAACTGGCAAAAAGAAATGAAACAAGAATCACTGATCAGTTTTGAGCATGGAAGAAGGGTATTTGTGGAGTTCTCAAACATCAGCATCTATTTTTTTCAGGTTGTTATTAAATAATTGCAAAAGAAGGCGAAAACAAATAAAATTTCATCTGGACACAACTTTGAGTGAGGTGGGTTAAATACACAGAATAATGTGTATTATTTAAGGAAATTCTAACAGAGAGAACTCTTGGGCAGTCTGAAACCATAGCAACAAAGAAAATGAGAAAGATGAGAAAGAAATAAACTCCAGAAAAAGAGGTCTTTAATTATGAGCTATAAACTTCCTGTCATTACTCAGTAAGAATTTATGTTTTCTGTCAGTGAAAACAGTCATGTGATCAGCACTGTAAAAAAGTAAACAAGATGTTTAGAAGAAAACCCCCATTATATATATTAGCATTCTCTAGCATACACTTTCTAAACAGACACCTTCACCTTTATTGTATTTAAGTCTCCAGCTTGATTGAAGCAATATTTAGCAGAAAGAAAAACTCTCAGGAAAATTCAATGAAAATTATCAGCACAAAGAATATGCCTAAAATTGAAGGGAAACTATATAGAAACCATTTCAGCACCCTTGGCAATCACAGGCAACAGGCTTGGGATCAGTGACACCTAAAGCATTTCCACATTTCCCTGTTATCTCTGCTAGTATCTTCCAGGACAGAGTATGCCTGGTTTCTAGGCAATCCAGTCTACTGCTTAACTGCTGGCACTGTTGGAAAGCTGTCCCTGAATTCTAATTATACAATTTACACCCTTTACTTCTGGGCAGAGAGAATAGGAGAGAATTTTTTTTTCTCTTTGCAGCACGCTTTAAAATTTTTACATTATTGTAACTCCTCTAGCCTGAATAATTCTGATTGTTCCATTCTCTCCTGGTAGGTCACGTTTCCTTTGCTATTACATTCACCTGAGCCACTTTCAGTTGGCCCTCATCTTTCCTCAAATATGGTGTGCAAAAATATCTGCAGCAGTCCATTGTTCCAGAACACAGTAAAGAGAAAGATCATGTAGGACTGCTGTAGTCTGAGTTCAGACTGGAGCAATCCAGGTCAGTTTCTTCCATTGATCAATTTTCCATAACACAAAAAATAAAGATTCTATCACTTCCTCCAAAACAGTAGATTGGGTACTAAGAACAGGACACCGTATTACACACAGCGCTTCCATGACTGGATACAGCATTCTCTTCTTTTTTATTTCTCATCAGTGCATTCTATGCCTCAAAGTAAGCCAGAAAGGAGACTGGCTGTTAAAATAAAACAATAATGACATCAAAGAAACAAAGTAATGAAATGACAGACAGCAATCTTTCTTTAATGTATTTGTGTGTGGATATATGACATCTGAAAGCCATCACACAATAATTATGACAACACTTAAAAATGTCACTTACTGTAAAAAACAGGAAACAGAGTTTTGTGACCAAATTGTTGAGAAAACTTTTTATAATTTGTTTCAACTATAGTCTCACTTCTATTTACATTACAGCACAGACAAAAAGGCTTCAGCTAAGGCTAGGTTCATTGCATATTGTGTATCTACCCAAACACAGAGCTGCCCTTTATACAAGGGCATGCAGTAATAGGACTTATAGGAATGGCTTTAAACTAACTAAAAGAGGGCAGGTTTTATTTGGGAAGAAATTCTTTACTAAGAGGGTGGTGGGGCGTAGCAATAAATCATCCAGACAAGCTGCAGATGCCCCATCCTGGAAGTGTTGAAGCCAGGTTGGATGGGCGTTGAGCAACCTGGGCTAGTGGAAAGGTGTCACTGGTCATGGCAGGAGTACCAGTAACTAGATAAGGTCTTTTCCAACCAAAACCACTAGGATTCTAACAGTATCTGTACATGTAATCAGATTTCTGTATGCCTAACAAAACACAGATGCTGTTCCACATCCTTTCCACAAGAAATGGATACAGCACACAAGCAGAAGTATTATCCAAATTTTACACAAACAGAAGTGAAACAGCAATGAGTGAACTACCAAAGTTCACATGAAAAGCAGAGCAAGAGGCCTAGATTTAATTTTCTAATCACAGTTACAAGCTCCTTAACCACAAAACAATGCTCCTCTCCCCTCCCTTATCACCAAATAACACACACGTGTAACGCCTGTACCAACGCTCATTCACAGAAACAGTGGTGCTTGAACAACATGCAACAATTCTCCAAAAGAAAGCAGGAAATATTTTCTTTCTTCACCATCCTGCATTTAGGAAGCCAATATCACTATCTTCATTCTTCCTTCTTCTCCTAAGTTCATGCCAGTTCATACCAAAGGCCTGCACAACAGGATTTAAGCAAACAGCTCATCCCACAACTGAAGGAAACAAGGAACTCTGTCACTGCAGTTCACCTCCAGCAGCTGGATGTTAAATCAGGAGAACTAAAATATTGCTTTAGTTTCTTCACTCTTAAAACTACAGTATGATGGAGTGCTACACTACAACAGCTGAAAATAGAAAAATCACGCCTGAAGTTAGAGTGCAGACTTTAAGAAATAAAGGAGTCACTGAAAAAAAAGCAAGCTAGCCACAGACATTTTCAACTACACTTGAAAAAAAGCATGCAAAACCAGCTAAGAGTGTATCAGAAGTGAGTATGTGTTTTTATTAAGAAAATCAGAAATGCTGCAGGAAATGATGGAAAAGCAAAGAGCTAAACTAGAAGCTAGGTTAGAAAGGGACATCTCCCCAGAGCCTTAACAAATCCATCACAAGACCCTAGGGAGATGTTAAAAAACAAGGGGCTTTTGTAGCATTTTTAATACTCCTTCATGTGACACAGTGCATATATTTACCAAGAAGAGTAATGCAGTATGCAGAAACTAAAAATACAATTGCATACTGAAAAAAGTTCAGGAGACACAACAGCATTTGATCAGATACACAAAGGTAACCACAGAAGGGTACAAATGATGTGAGAAAAACTGATAAGGGTAAATTTCAAAGAACAGGGAAGAAACCACAGAGAAAGAGCTGGCAGAAAACATCACACAGGTTACACTTGCAGCCTAGTGAAAAGCCTAATGCAGCGTTGGAGCAAAGCATAATCTGCAACAAGCAAGCAAAAGAGTCAAGTACCAGTATGCATGGTGAGCACACAGGAAAAACATATAACTGGGTACTTCTATGACCTATTTTGTTCACTTCATATTAATGGTATCTTTCTAATCACTTTATGTTTGTATCCAGGCAACAGGACCAACCATGCATGTAAGAGATCATGATACTATTAATATATCTGTAAGCTGGGGCAGATGACAAATTTTTACAGAGGCAGTGAAGAATTCCAGGCCTCATTTCCCCACCAATTGGAAAAAACCTGCCCCCAAATCCAAAAACCATCCCACTCACTCCCCAGATCATACACTCTGCTGCAATATAGCAGCAAACTACTCCCATCACGGGAATTATCATGCAATGAGCACCAGTTCCACTTCCATTATGAGATATAATTACTTGCAGAGGATGGAAAAGTATCAGTAAAAGTTAGTAAGAAATAGGTAATTGAGACAATTCATGAACTCAACCTGCTCTCCAGCACATCTGCAGAATCCTGAGGAAAAGGAGGAGGACCATGGCCCGATGAACTTTGTTACTGCCATGAACCTGATCTGCTGTCCAGCCTTCTCACCTTAAGGTGAAATACTACAGTTCTTGTCCTCATCCTGTATCTCTTACAGAGCTTTCAAACTTGCAACATCAGAATGATTTACAGAAGACTCCTCCCAGTAAACATAGGTAATGTGTGTGAACAGTTAAAGGCAATGGGATTTTCCTGCTCATGGCAGAAAGAGTAACACACCGACCTCTGCTAAATACAGTATCCATCCCCTCTCTCCAAAAGAAATGCCTGTATGCTATTAATACCACAAGATGAAACTCAGCTGTATAAATAAAACCCCTCATTTCAGCTAAGTCTTCGTCATCTCTCTGGCATCCACCACTGTCTCTTCACAACAAAACTCTCAGGAGGACTTACAGTGCAGGGAGTTTTTTTTCTGGACAGGAATGCAAGCCTAGTTTTATTATCTCCTCTTGGCAACTTAACATTTATGAACAATTAGGTTGGAATTCAGGAAAAAAACACATCAAAGCCCAAAGTTCTGTAGGAAGTACTCGAGTATTTGCAAATCAGCATGGTTTAAAATGGAAACACACTGTCTGGAAGTCAAGGGGACCCTGCACGCTCTTTCAAGAGACTCTGACATGCTGGATGACCTCAAGTACATCACTTATCTTTCCCACATTAAAAAATATCTCCTCAAATGACCTTGCTAGGTAGCTCACTTTGAGAATTAAAAAATAAATACACTGTAAATCCTCCTATTATTATTACTGCTGTTACTGTGGGGGCTGGAACTGTCGTCAGTGAGCAGGCAGGACATAATTTAATTTTCTTTAAATATTTATTATGCGACAGCATAGCCATCTGTTTAACATTCACTATATTTAGTTTCTGTCTTAAAAACCAGAAGGAAAGAAAATACCAGATTTTGACTTTCACTTCCACATATCCTTTCCAGCCACATATGCACTAATACATGGCCAGTATCCTTTCAACTGTAGTATTCAAAAAATTGCAGGAAAGTAAAAAGAATTTCAAGCTTGGATGAAAACAATTCCAACTACAAATTTATTCTCCAAGATAAAAAATAAAGAATCTCTAGTTTTAGCAGTATATATTTTGACTTCAGCATTGAGAAGGCAAAACAGGAGATGAAGGAAAACAGTGGGACAAGAAGACATAGATGGCAATAAAGCACTGTGCAGAATATGCTACAAGAGGAGAGACATAAAATATCACATACCTATACAAAATAGTAACTTCTCAATAGCACTAGTTTCTCTTCAGTGAATTATAATAAAAAACATCATTCTTAAGTAACAGCTGTTACACAAAGGTGCCTTTGGCATCAAAATGTATTCTGTTTGGACCCTTCTACGAAAAGCCTTCTCTTTTCCCTGTTGCACTGTGTACTTCCAGCAGTCTGCACACAAAAATCTTCTAACATGTCAAACCACTGGGACTTTGAAGTAATACAAGTCAAGGAGGTAGAAAAGAATCTAAATTAATCAACACACACTGAATGAATTTTTAAGTAAGGAAAACTAAAAACTAGAAAACATCAGTTAAAATGCACTCATCCCATTTTATGCTTTCCCACTGCTGTATCTACTATTCCAAGGCTGAGACCATGAACCCCTCCCAGCACACCTCAGCTCCTGGCATCAGCACACCTTACCAAGCCACTCCTGGTCCACCACTGCAATTCCAATATACAGAGCTCAGCCCTTACTGGGAGTATGCCCTAATTTTCTAGGGCAATTTATAAACTGTGATAGCACATCAGGTTAGTCAGGCCTGTCTGAGAGGCCAGTATCTGACATCACAACAAATTGGTACAGAGCTCAGGCCAAGAAACTCCAGCATAAAGGTGAAAAAGCATAAGCCAGACACACAAATGCAAAAAGATGCCCAAAAATTTGATGCCTGTATTGTTTTAAACAGCTTATTTTCAGATCTTCTATTGCTGACAATAGAAGCAACATATTCCTGTTTTTATACAGCCAGAAGATAACATGCTAAAATGGTGGTACACTGGTGTCTTTAATTTACTGGCACTTGATGACTGAATGGATAACAAACAACTCCCATATACAGTACCAGTAATCTGACCTTCAACTACTGACCTTCTGTTCATAAACTGTAGTTTCCACATATATGAAGCAAATTATTTTTTTCTTAACTGTGTGTAATAAACCAGTAAACATCTGAACATTACCTTTTTACCCAAAAAAAAACCAAAACAAAGAGAAGCCTAATCATTTAGGAGTGGTAGCAACTGCTTTGGAAATATTTTTGTGTTTGAGACCAGCACAGCAGCCCACTTTCAAGTCACACTCCTGTGGAGCAAGGGTTGAGCACTGGCACAGGCCTTTAACCTCTCCTCAGTTTCGCAACAAGGACAAAGGTTTAGGCAAACACAACAGCACACAGACTTTGGTCTAAAATGAGCTAACTCTGGGCTTGGTTTAAATTGAACGTGGTGGGAGAAGTTGTTGAAGATCTGCCATTGCCTGTTCCATCCAAATAACAACTAGTTATAGTTGTATTCTATGTTGTAGTTCTTGAGCATAACACAAAAAAGGGGGAAAACTGCCCCCCCCCCAAACTGCATTTTTCCTCCATCCTGTCAAAACTCAGTGTTTATTTTTAGTGTTTATCTGCAATGCAGAATACATTTCTACCAAATATTTTATCACCAGTGTAATAATCTGAATTTAATGCCTTGTTTTTAATGGGATATTTGTAACTGCTTTCTGACTAACAAGAATCATAGCTATTGAAAACACCTGAAAAATACAGGACGTAAGAAACTCATTCTGAATTTGGCCTACAACTTGTTCACTTCAGTTCCTATAACCTGTACTGTCCAGCTCCAGGTATTTCAAAGACTAGCAGAAGAAAGCCTTAAAGACAAATTTGCAAAATAGGAATAAGGAAAAGTAGTCCTTCTTATTATTGTTTATACTTATGGATATCTTGAGCTCAAGGAAGCTGTCTAGAAGACCTTAAAAAGTGTTTTAATTTGCAGGATTTGTCCATATAACTGACACATAAATATCAGATTACTTTTGACCCTACACATTTGTAACCTCAATGATGCACTGTAGCAATACATTCCACACATTAATTTGTGTACTGAGTGGAATATATTTCCTTTGGCCAGAAATGAATTTGTTATTTCCCAGTAAATCTGACAATTTCCTTTTCTGATGACAGTCAAGGTATCTTTAACTAAGCCACTACTTCAAACAAAAAATCATCAATATCCCTTTTACAAGATCTTTTTTACAGAGAAACAATTTCAAAAATAGAAATGACTCTGCAATCACAGTAATTCATAAAGATGCTGCAATCAGTAGGAAAGATACTGACAATGCAGGCACTGCACATTCTCTGCCTGTGTTTCTAAACAGCAGGATTACCCTTTACGTGCCCCTGCATTAAGGCTTGAAGGGCAGAGCTCAGAGCACCTTCCTCACAGCTCAACACCCAGGCCTAGGAACAACAGGACCAGCAATACCATTATCACAAGGAATGATGATAAATACAAAGCTTTCTGAGCATGGCAGCACAGCTGTGGTATACCAGAAAGATTCATGCCTCCCTCGGTGGTTGGAACAGCTGGATGAATTAGCTATTCACTGGAGTGCTGCTCTTTTGAACTTGCCTTTATATATGATTCCTACCTGCAGAATGTCAAGCTTGAAGCAGCTGGTGTCCTCATGATGCTGTTTTATAAAAATCTGAGGTAGCACATACAAAAACCCACAACAACAACAGCAACATACAAAAAAGCCTAACAACACATAAAAATTCAGATTACTCAACTAAGTGACAGAAAGAAAGAAATACAACGAACAACCCACTTGAGATTCCAATGTAGTAATTTGATCTCTTACATCCACCATAAACTATTAGGACAGCTAAATAAAGCATTTTCCTATACTTTTCACTGTCATTAACTGGATCTCCTGTCCTGATTTGGCCAGAACTACTTAGAGCAGCAAAACCAAACCTCATCAGTGTGCTGGCTGGCTTCCTCTCCATCACCTGAAAACCTGAACAGGAGCCATGTGACCCTCTCTCCCATTAAAAAGCCTCACATAGCCATTAATTCATCTCTTGCAATTAATGGTGTCCCTGAAATAGATTAAATATCTTGCTATCCATCTTCAAAGGTACTTTTACTTGATTTCAGCTTTTCTTGTATTGACAATTCGAAAACATGGATGGATATCTAAGTACTGCTAAAGAGATCTAGTATTAGCTCCCTGATGTTAGCCATCAGGGTTTTACTTGGGTCAAATAATCTCTCCATTTATTAGAAGAACAATTCCAGATGATTCAACAGTTTTCAAAATATTAAAGGATGTCTCTGATAGGCCTAATGATGAGATCACTCATACTGTTGGATTCCAAAAGGTCAATTAATACCAGAAGACAGAAAACAACCCTCAATCTGTAGCATGCTTTCTTCCTTATGGTAATTACAATAAAGCATATAAAGATGGTAGAATGAAATGAACGCATTTTGAAAAAATTAATTTTTCCACTGTATTTTTATGATTCATGCAAGTTAGAACTTGTTTTATTTAAGAGGGACATAACAACGTTGCTCAAACAAAATAAATTCTGATATGTTCTATCTTATGTTTGTCCTCACCACCTTCTGAATGTGGTAGTGTACATCCATACACGTCTCTACGTGCGTCCCTCCTCCTGTTTACATTTTCCACCCTAAAGCAAAATCCCGAATTACAAACTCCACTACACAAGCATCCCACTGGTATCACACAGGCTGAGCAACCATCTGATAAGCCACAGGGGTATCCTGAGCTAACTAGAAGTTATAGAACTATAGGTGGTTGTTCTCAGGGTAGAAGCACTTCAGAACTGAAGCAGCATTGCCAAGAGGTTTTTGGTATTCTCTGACAGCCATGTCTTCAGATTCAGAGACCTACATTCCACCCAGGGCACAGGAAGATGCTGCAAAGCTTTGTGTCTACTCCTGCTATCTGCATCTTAGTACTACATCTTCCTTTCTCTCCAAAATCCATCCTTTCCATCTAACCTTCTCACATTCCTCATGCCACACTTGCCTGTCCTCTCTGGTCATCTGTCAATTCCCAGTCTAACATTTCTCTTTTGGCAACTGAACTTGCCTGAGATAAAGCTTCTCTTTAGAAGCCCCACCATGCAAAGGCACACAACAAACAGCTCTTCTACCCAGAAATAAACCCCTTTAGAAAATGTAGCTTTTTACTGAAACTGACCTTTGGGTGTCCTTCTGACAGCGGATATCTTTCTCCAAAGCAACACAGCAGAATGGCCAATATCTGTAAACTACCTTAGATCTCACAGTAACAGAAGAAAAACATCACAGTCGACTGTTTAAAGAGTGCAATGGGGAAGCACTCTTACAGAAACTGCCACGTCAGGTATCACAGCTGGGTGGCAACTGCTTTGTAATCCCTGGCACAGGGCCCTCCAGCCCCAGAACCATGCAGAAAAACAGCAGCTGGCACACAAAGATCAGAAATGTCAATATTGATTAAAATTACATTCCAATGACAAAATTTTAAAGCCATATGAAATTTTTGGACTGCCAGACCTTGGGGGAAAAGAAGCAAAGCTGGTTTTCCAAAAATGTTCCTGATCTCCTGGAAAGTACAAATTGGTAATGCTGTAAAAGCCAACATCACAGCAAGAATGAAGTCTGCCTACTGCAGGTGCTCTCAACCTCTCCACACACAGCCCCCCCTTTTCTTACAAACCATCTGAGTGCAAATGCTCAGGAAGAACAGGACTTCACTCGAATTCTTAACGGGGTGACACGCTTCACTGGAGTTAGAAGTAGATGAATATGGCAGAGATAATCTTATGACTGCCTGGCTCTTGGAAGGGCCAGGGGGCTCTGATGAATGCATTTATTGCTGTAATCTTGAGCCAAATGCCTAAGGGTGACTGCTACATCAAATCCTCTAAAGCCTGAGAAAACAGATAATCCATTGTTTAAAGATTTTAACTAAAAAAGACCAAGGTTGCAAAGCCTCAGGCAGAAAGAACAATGAAACACTAGACAGGAGAACACTTTGCATTAGTTTGCTGCCCACATACTGCTGTGCTTTGCACGTTATACAAGAAATAGCAGCAACTGGACCTTTATATTAAGAAAGAGCTTTTACTGAAGAAGGAAAAGTAAGGGGATTCCTCTGCCCAGTCTTACAGCTACCTGCTCCCAGATGCACTATACACAAAGGTTTTAAACCCTAGCAGTGATTAGTTATGCCAAATACGAGCCACGTTATACAGGCACAGAATTTTTACAGCACTTGGCACTGCCAATGAATAAAAGACCTCAAGCTGAATATTTAATATTGTACCACTCAAAAAAGCCAGTAGTCATGTACAACCTCTGCAGCTAGTACATTTAAAGCATGACTATGCTGGGTTAGCAGTGTAATGGGAATGCTGACCTCATGCAAGAAGCTTACCAAGCCAAAAAAATGCATTGTATGACTTGCTCCCCAAGAGAGAGACAATATATCTGAGCAACTGTAACAGGGGAAAAAGTATTGCACTCACTGCTCTCAAGGACTGCTTCCTAGAATTTGTCATTTCCAAACCAAATAATAATTAACCAACATTTCTAAGAATTTTTGTGTGACACTTTCTCATCACAGTTTAAGATGATCTTGGGTGACAGTGATAGGACAAAGAATGCTCTGCACCAGTATTACCAACTCAAAGTTAGATTCAGATCAGTATTAGTCAAAGCTCATTCCTCCTTTTTCCCCGTATTCCACACTGATTTCTGCAGTCTCAGTGAAGCCAGCCTTACAAGCAGAAAAGAGGGATACGAAGTCTCCTCACATTCACAGGATGAATTTCCCTGCAGTAGCCAGCTTGTGCCCATAACTTTACATGAAAAAACCCTGCCAATCCACGTTTCTTCCTGCATCTCCTTTCTTTTCCTTCAAGACAGATGGAATCAAGCTAGGTAAGATTTTCTAAAAAGTATTACCTAAGGATAATTAATTTTATGAAATTGAAATTTTAAGACGAGTGTTATATCCTGATGTCTGTGCATAAAAGGTTTCAATACTTCATTTGGCTGAGAGCTCCCTCATGTTATTCTGGCTACCATGAAAGTCCTGGCATTTGTGCTCACAGGCATTGCAACCACTTCCCCAGCTCTGTCAGCAGTTTCACAGCTCCACTGGAAGACACCCGTGGTTAAAGGTCATGACTGCAAATGAGGATGGAAATCCACAGAGCCCCAGGAAAACTTGGAGTGTCCCAGCAGAGAGCAGCTAGCAGAGACTGTGTAACACCAGAGCCAAAGAGTTGTGAACACAGAACAAAACGAGCAGCACGCTCAACACTCACTCTCAAGCTCAGTGTTACCCATCCCAGAAGATCAAACATGAGGTTTCTAAATCACTAACTCATGAAAATCAAATCACATCTGTATCCCCACCAAATGCTCTCTCCAGATAAAGCCTAATGACAGGGAAAATCAGAATCTTGCATTTGTGGTTTACACCCTAGAGCTGTATGAAGACATGTTTGGCTGTATTTTTATTCTTTCTTCATTTTTAGAAGTACTCAGTATACTTTAAGACCAAAGAGTTTACAGACATACCCTTCAAGAAAAGCCTGGCTTCCATGCAGACACTGGGTCAGTTTCCACTGCCCTGTCTCCCAGCACTGCCTGGAGCTGATCTTCACCCTTGCACAGGATGCATTTCAGGAAGATATAATTGCAGGAAGGGGAAGGGGCCTGAGCACTCCCAACAATTTCAGTCCTCAAAGATCTGTCCAGAACAGTGTCATGGGACAAACTGTCTGTGCAAGGGTGCTAGAAAAAACTGTGGAGGAAAACACAGAAACACTGCTATTGTTTTGTTTGGTTTTTTCTTTGTTTGTTTTTGGTTGGGTTTTTTTTTCCCCAACAAAATATGGAAAAAACCAAGCCCAAGATTAATTCCATAGAAACATAACTAGTTTTCTGACATAACATGTCATGTTGTTCTGGTAAATTGCACAGGACCACAAAGATAATACAGCACTGCTCATCAGAGAAGCTGGGAAGTCTTGGAGTAGATGCAAAAAAAAAAAAAAAAAAGTGCAGAACATGTGAACTCAGTGCTCGTCTGCACCTTGGCCAAAAGGACTACTTTGCTCTTCCTACTATTGCTATTACTTCTTCAATCTTACCCCTTACAAGAAATCAGTGATATAAAAATTAATCCAGTGTCCAATTAGAGGTGGAGAAGAACAGGCAGCAATGAAGGACTGCAGCATGCAGCTTGGCTCTTATCCTGCTGTTTGTTACAGAGTTTCCCATGACCACTGTTAGTTAAGGCTAACCTAGATTTAAAAACTTTGCAGGACTGATGCAGAGAGAAGAAGCACAAGACTGCTCTTCAGCTTACACCATGTGAAACTGTACTGAAGTGACCATCTGGCATGTCTTTAGGTGGTCACTCCTCTCCCCTAAAGACAGCTGCCCTGGCATGCCATCAGTTCATCTTATCCTCAAGGTACTCTGGGCTGTGCCCCTGCAAGAGCATTTGAGCCTGACTGGGTTTCTTACAGTAACATTTCCCTTCTGGAGAATGATATCATAGCAAAAAAGGAGGTTTGTTTTGTTCTGTTATTTTAATTTCCACATGAATTTCCTGATCCTCCTTGCTGAGTTCTTACACCAATACAGAGAAGCACCACTACAGGATTGGACTGCTTTCCTCAGCAGCAGTATCAGTTTAAATGCAACCAAGAGGAGTGTGTTCAAAGGGCATCCTCACCCTGTTTTCATTCAGCAACAGGAAAATGCTAGAACTAACACAGAAATAATTATACCATAGCTCTACTGCATGCAAGAGTTAACAACCCCAGAGAAACCTTACATTCAGCACCAACTGCAATTATGACAATCCCTGAACACCAGTTTGCTCTTAACCTGCCCACATACACAGTGCAAGACCAAAAAGAACTTTCAAGCTCTGCCTGCCACCACAGGCACTGCAGCATCGCATGTGGTTAGTGAGGAATTTGTATTTATAAGTAATGCTGGGAAAGGCAAACATCAATATTTTGTTTGAGGCAAAGCAAGCTTTCCTACAGAAAGCTTTGTGTTTATATGTTTATGTGGACTTGGGCCATGGAAACACACCCTGTTCCACGCACAGTTCCAGGATACTAAATCTAGATGGGAGCACATGATAACAGCAGCTTTCATGGTAGCCTTGACTCAGGAAAGTAGGCTCATTCACATCCAACAACAGGATCAGGAAAAGGACCAGATCAGAAAAAGGAACATAAAGGAAGGATATGGATAGAAGTCTCCAGACAAAACTAAATCAGGAGACAGTGACAGATCTCTGCTTATGAGGAAGATGATTATGACTCAGCCAAAAGTAAGGCACATTCATTTTGAGCTTCAGTATCACTGAGTGAATCCAGAGCATCTAATTAAAAATAAAAATAATGAAATTACAAGTAACAAATTAAACACATTATTTGTAACGAAAATGGGGGACAGGGGAAAGCTGAATGTTTCAGAGCTGCTCTGAACAATAGATCAGACATGGAGACTAACAATTTATGCCAGTCTTCAGTGCTGAAATGAGTCTGCCTCCTCACAACTGCTGGACTGGGCCAGGATCCCACCTTATCCCACTGAAAAAGCAGGTTTAACACTACAATAGTTCACATAGTTCTCCTGAAAGTGGATTCACACAGCTGGTGAAACAGGGAGCTGCAGCAGCCCTCACACACAGACACTCTGTGTTGAACAATGCAATGTCTACACTAGTTTCTGTCTGCTCTTTTTAATACCTCTACAGCCCTCAATAAATGGAGGACTAGCAGTTTTCCAGCAGTTAGGTGATGATGATTTCAGTTCTGTAGCTCCATTGCTGAGACAAAGGACACCACTTCAAAGACATCTCTCTACTTGAAACTGACCTACACACAGGTGATGTCCAGAAAAGAAACACCAACAAAACATGGGTGATGATAGATGCAAGATGATGGTATTTTAAGGGGTTAGACAAAACACCAAAATTTTCTCCACTGAAATTTCTGCCTTTTAATAAACTGCACAAGAGTTCCCAGTCTTGCTGTGCTCCTTGTTCATCTTGGGCCATTAACTATTAAGAGGTATTCAACTTGCTGTGAAATTACATTATTCATCTCAGTCCTGTTACGTGCCACTGTGCTGGGCCACTCCAAACCTGACCTCACCATTTGGTCAAGGTTAAGCTTCCAGCAGTGCAAAACCCAGATTGTGCAGCAGAGAAACTGTTCTCTTGACAGAAAAAAGTCACTGGGCTGTACCTGACATTTTGACATTCTCCTCACTTAGAGTCAACTACAATCTCTGCAGCTAGATTTTGAATCAAAGACCCATCCATGATTTGGTCTGATTTCTCAGGGACAGGATGGCTGTCCAGGACCACATTAAGCTCCTGGTTACCACTTACAATGGAATCCTGGCTGTTGAACAACTTCATCTCAGAGGCATGGGCAAAGACAATCGACAGCAGCAGAACAAGCCCTAACAGTCAGCACTTGCAAAAGCTTTCAGAATAAAGTGTGAGTGTCACAGAATCCCCATGTAAGCATCAGCTTAAAAAGATAAACGTACAGAAAAAACATTCTAAATATGGAAAAGGTAGTTAGGATCAGAAGAGGCAAATTTACATAATTAATAGTGACAATATTAAAAATGCTGCACTGAAAAGTTGTCCAGGACTACAAGCAAGTTAGTTGTCACTCTGGAAGGTGTTCAACTCAGCTTCTGCTCAGATACTTATCCTGCTGACATCTGGAGTGACACTCTCAGTTTTTAATATATTCAGTGGAAAAGCAAAAAAGAACTTCCAGCAAGTGATTCACCTCAATAAATGTGGACATCTACTTTAGGGTAGATTTGGAAATGAACAGTGCCCAAACATACCCTTAACATAAAGGGAACTTACAGTGCCCAGCTCAGTTGTGGACACTTGAGCTGTATTTACATACTATATTTCCACATGTAATCAGATGAGTCCAATTCTCATCATCCAAGAGAAGCTAGATCTGACTGTTTTAAAAGCCCATTGTGATACAAAATTTTCCATTTACTCTAAAGCACCAGTAAAGGCTGAAGGGCACAAGCAAAGTCATTCAGTAAGAGGTTCTTAAAACAAAAATAGACATTTGTAAATGTTCTGTGGTTCTTCTAACCTTTCTGAAGTAAATCTCAAGTTTCTCTGCTCTTCTAAATTGAACTTTACTACTCACAACATAGAACAGCTAAGGCCTATCATTCCACTGTTTCCTTTGAGGAATTAATACCAAAGTGATTGAAAATGTGAGAGTTAAGATCTGTTGAAGAGCTCTAAAAACCCACGTGCAAGCTCTGATTTTACTTCAGAAGTACTGCCAAGCAAATTAGCATTAATTAGAGACAAGCTTAAAGACCAATAAAATATTAGGCTAATGGAATCATCTGGAACCGTAAAACTAAATACGATCAAAGGAAAACAAGTTTCTCCATCAGCTAATCTAATGGTCCTGACACAACACAAACCACTCAGGAGTGTAATATTCTTGGAGAGCTCCTGACACAGGACTGAAGGATGTAGGAGACTGGAGAAACAAAGGAAGGAGTAAGGACAGGGTTGTATGCTTTCAAAGAGACTGACCAGATGGCAGACCAGGACTGCAAAAAGCGATTAAGTAGGGATAAAATTGTCATTTTGCTGTCCCTCTTTACTCCTTCCCTCTTCCATCAGTTATGCCAACCCAGCTCCCAATCCAACAACTGAATATAGAGAAAAAACACACATCAATAAATAAAATCAGCGGTCACCCCTGGCTCTGGAGAGGGCTATGACTTGCTGGTGTACCATCTAACACATGCAGCTTTATGACCTGCTCTCTCCCTGACCATGGAAACCCTCCCTGAGGAGGCATCCTCCTCTTTGAGGCTGTACTGGATGGGGAGGTAAGAGAGGACAGACTCTGCTGTCTCTGGCTTTCCTGAGAATGCCCTGGACAATCTTTTCTACTAATGGAGATATTTCTAAAGGGGAAAAAAAAAGAATTCAGAATAATGCACTGCAGTGTTGAGAGAAAACTGATCAGTACTAGTGCAGTACAACTGTATCCCACAGCCCCTCACTTCCATTCCACACTTAAATGTGACAAATTGCTGTAGATGTTAAGTGCAGAGTGAGACACCCAAAGCACAGGGATTACCGGCACTAGGACCAGCACAAGCCCTGTACACTGAGCAAAGGACAAAATCTATCTCTCCCTCTTCTACCTCCTGTGATTTTGGAGAAAAAAATATGAACGTTGGTATCTGACTGCTGTTACTTTTAATGCATAACTTCATAATTTGTATTTAATATAAAGTTCAAATATAAAGTTCACTTAACAGAAAGAAGAGGGCACTATCACAGACTAAGTTAAGGTGGTAACATTTCAGCCTGAGAAGAGCTGCAAGCACTGTTGATACTCCACGTCTGCAACCCCAGCAGGAAGAATGGCTGTGGCTACAAACACATTTGGAAGAGTCAGGTATTTCCAAACACCTTCTTGGTGTTACTACTACATAAGCAAGTGCTGCATGAAGCTGTCCTTTTTCTTTTTTTTTTATTTTCCTTGACAAATTCAAAAACAGGCTGAGTCTAGAGAGAGAGCATGTTCCCATCCCTTCTCCTTGTTTGAAGAGTTTGGGCAGCTTTAGAAAACAAGCAAATAGCAAATCCCACTTCTGTGAAAACAGATCTTGTTACACTGCCCAGCATAAGCCACAAATATTTTGAGAAGATCCAAACTGCACTTACAATCTTACCAAATCCCTCACATTCACTGATAAATCAGTTAGCTTACTAAAAAATATTAGAGCAGGCAAGAATGTGATGGAGGGTATCTTCCTCCATCAGAAGATTAATTCATCACTCATGTCTAGAGAGTTCTACTGCATTTTTAACAGAGCACATATGGATTGAGTCTAGTGATCTATATAATTTCCTTTCAGGATATGGGTCTATATTGAAAAACAGTCCCCAAACAGCAACTGTCAGAGGACAAAGACCTTCAAAAATCATTATGCAGGAAGAACAGGTAGGGCTCTGATCTGTCCACTCCACTAAATCTTTCAGTGGTGATTTAAGCTATAACTGTGCTCCACAGCTCTACTGGAGATTCCTGCTTCCAGAGCAGGATCAGCAAAGCAAAAAGTCTGTCTGCACCTTCACTGAAGCACAATGCAGTCTGCCATCTCCAGCAGCTGAAGCAGAGGCACATGGTCCCTTCAGATTTTACTGTAGTGGGGAAATTGCCAGTGTAAAAGCAGAGGGTAGAGCTCAAAAAAGAAAAAAACCAGACTTTGAGCCTTTCAGAGCTGATGCCAGAACAGGCAGCAATCAGGCAGGAGCTGCACAGTGCAGGGTGCCTGCAGACTGCGCTGCTACAGGCCAGAGGTGAAGTGCTCAGCACAGGCATAATGAAATACACAGCTTCACCTCTGTGCATTATGTTCAATTAACCAAAGCAACGGTCACAGGGGATTTTCTAAAGACAGCTAATGTTGCTTTGGGCCATCTAAAAATGCACTCCTAGTACCTGCCTTTCACCATCCCTGCACTGCTCAAAGCCTGTCATCAGAAAACAGCAGCAACTTGGATGTGTTTGCCTCGAAACAAAGAGATTGGAAAGACAGCTAGAAAGAAATAATTGAACTCAAAGACCCCTGCATCAGCAAGGCAAGAATAAAACTAGAGAAGCAGAGAGAGCAAACAGGAGTATTCATCCCAATTATCTCCAGAATCCAGGACAAACCCTGCTCTCGTGCCCAGTGCCACCACCACTGACTGCCTGTGTGCTGCTGCTGCAGCATCACTGCCTTACACCCACAAACTCCACTGCAGCTGCCTGTTGAGCTGGAAATTTGATACACTGCAAAGGCTGCTGACAGCCAGAGGCTGCTCCCCTGTCTATAAAATATCCTGTAATAAATTACATTACAGATTGGGGAAAAGGATTCAGAAGAGCGAGAATTAAAACACAACCTTATGAGAGCTAAATGAGACCAATTAAAGGAGATTTGCTACGTGTGCTGAGGGATTTTGACCTGAGCTGTAATCAGGGATGGATATGCATTCTTTTAAAAGAGGAAAATGAGCAAGAGATCATGTGTAAACAACTCTGCCAATTAAAATGAAATGGATTATCTTATCTGTGCAGCTCTGCTCAGAGAATCCCCACATACTGCAGATACACCACAGAGAGATCTGAGACAGTCATTCAGTCCTCTGAAACAAGGCTCAGTGATGGGGAGATAGGCTGTGGTTCAGGGCACATCGAAATCTTAGCTGTGTTTCGTTATTTCCCCTTCCCCCGTTACAACAAAAAAAAAACCAAAGACCCCCATGGAATTACAAATGTAAATACAAAGTAGGCTCAAGCTATTTTTACCAGGCCCCTACATGAATTCTGATGCAGATCAGACTGAAGGTTAGGCACAACAGTGAAAGTTTATCCAAAATCCATGCAGCAGATCCCACCATCACCGCACTGCTAGATGCTGCTGGGAGACCCAGCTTGCCCAGGCACATGCTCACATCCTGATAAACAATTGCTCATATTATGCCATACCTCAAAACACTGACTCTCAATTTTTCTGTATCAATCTCATTTTGCTGACAGATTGCCCCTCACTCTCCATTCTGACATCCAGTCTGAGAACCCATACCAAAAGCAAAAGTAATTTTTGCAACTGGAGCAAAAAATTTAATATGGACACATGTACCACTGCTCCTGCTCTGTGTCCTTGCTCACAGCTCATTCTGAGCTGTACCTTTTTTTGAAAATCCCAGTTCTTCATAGTTCATATATACATGCAAAACCACAGTTTTACAAAGAATGAACAAACACTGAAACAGAGGAAGAGAAGACCCATTACAAAGCCATGTTCAAGAAGCAGCAAGGAAAACACTACCATGTGCTTAGGGGAGAGCAAAAAATAAAAGGGAAGAACAAAGAGAGGAATTTGGGATAAGGAAGAAAAATTTAAGAAGCAGCTACTGAACAAGATAATAACTGTAAGACATATGTACTTGTTAACAGCTGCTGACAGGAGAAAGTTTTTAGACCATTTTATGCTGGTTGCCAGACTTAAGCACACAGATTTTCCACTGGCTCAAAACTGATCTACTGGAGTCTGGCTGGTTTTGGAACCAACAATCTCAACACATCACAATCACTTTTGTGCAGGGTGAAGAACAAACTAAAATGCCTTTCTTTGTCCATTCTGTCAGCAGATCAGTGATCTCAGTGCCATGAAAACAGCTGCACTGAGAAGCCAAATGAAGAAATACTGCACAAACCCACTGTGGACGGAGCACCCCACGTGTCTTTGTGCAATTCTAGAGGGCTCGGCTTTGGGATCACTGTCCAGGTGCCGAGCCAGCTCACATGGGCAATGTCAGCACGTGTAGGTACCCAGGCCAATGAACTCTTGGTTTGATGCTAAGCTTCTAATTTTTTCTGGCTCTTGGGGTGTTTTTGTACAACACGCCCCCTTATACCGCCATCATCCAAAATTTCTCAGCCCAATTACCACAGATAATTGACGGCACATAACCTGAACAATTCATCAGAAGTTTCTAGTTTACCTCTGCCACAAAGGACAAAGTTACATTTCCTAATGAGAAATGCACATACTATTAACAACTCTGAATACTTCCTTGGCAAAATTGGTCACAAAGGATCCCAGTGTGGAGTAGCTTAACTTGTGGCTGAGTTCAGAGGTGTGACATTTGCTCACTTCTAATTCAGGCAACACTCTTTACTCACTCTTGCATAAGCAAACAGGGATGTCTCATGCTTTTATTTATCACTTTACCTCTGTCAAAATGTTTTAACAACTAAAATATGATGGGAAATACTACAGGAGCGATTTCTCACGTTCCATTAGCTTTCTCTATGTAATTTTTGTCGTGTCTTTATAATACCACAACTGTGCCCGCGGCTGGCCTGCTCTGAGCGCAGCCCCCCGAGAGCAGCGTGTGCAGCACGGGCAGTGCAGCCACAGCCTCGCCCACGGGGACAGAGCATCCCCTGCCCCGGTGCACGCCGACTACTCGGGCGCCGGTCCCGCCGTACTCCGCAGCCTCGGCGCCTGCAGCGCGACGCCGCGGGGTAAACAAAGCTGGAGCGAGGCCGGGAGCGCAGCTCCGGCCCAGGACCCCGCTCCCCGCCGGCGGCCGGAGCACGGGGGCTCCGAGGGGCGGCAGCCGCGATGGGGCAGGGGTGCCAATCCCAGCCGCGTGTCGGGGGCCCAGCACCCGACACGACAAAAGCAGCCGTGAAAGGCTGCGAAACCTTCGGCCCCGGGCACGGCCGGCAACGGAGCACCGCGCTGGGGCACGGGTCCCCCGGAGTGGGCTCCCGGCGGGGTCCCCCGGCCGCACAGGTGGCTCCGGGGCGGGGGGCAGCGCCCTCCGCACCGCCCGGCCCGGGCCGGCCCCCCCGCCTCCTCCCACGCTCCGGCCGCCCCTCACAGACCGCCCGCACCCGCGACCATCGCCCCCGGCCGGCACAACTTCCCCCGGCCCCGCTCGCTCAGCCCCGCCGCCCTCCGAGCCGGAGCGGGCCGGGCCGCCGCCACCGCGCTGCCCTCCTCCTCCACCTCACCTGCCGCAAGGAGGCCCCGCCGGGCGGGCAGGGCACGGGTCCCGGAGGGAGAGCGGACGGGCGTCCCCCGGCGCCGCGAGCAGCGCTCAGGCCGGTCGCGGCCCGCCGGCTCCGGGGCGCTGCGCGTCCGTCCGGCCGCTGGGGGAGCCGCCGCCGCCGCGCCGCCCGGCCGCCATCTTCCGCGGGGAGGGGAGCGAGGGAGGGAGGGACGGAGCGAGGGAGGGGCGCGGGGCCCCGCCCGCCTCAGCGCCGGGCTGCGCTCGGGCCGGGGTCCCGCGGCCCGGCCGCGCCCCGCGCTCCAACACTTGGCCGGGGCTGCCCCGCGGCCGCGGGCACCGGCGGTGCCGCCGTGGCCCCGGGGCTGCCCGGCAGCGCTCCCGGGTGGGATGCCCAGGAAAGCAGTACGTAGGGATTGCCGCTGCTGTGGCATCGCCGGCAGCAGCCTCCCGAGAAACACAAACACGCACGGTGCAATTTGCTGCGCTAAAGCGGTGGAGGAAATTGTAGTAGGAAGCCAGAATGGGATGTGAAGCCACATCACAGAAACATTTATTCTCAGGGGAGGCTGGACGAGTGGACAGCAGTCCGGGAGTGCTATTACACGGTCCTGCTTTTGGATCAGCTCTGGAGAAAGAACCCACCGCGCCGCAGAGAGAGAACATGAGGGACAGGTTAACAGGACTGGGACCTGGAGCAGTCAAAAGCGACAGAAGAAAAGGGAAAGCAAAGGGAAAGCAGGTGCTCAGGGAATAAGGCCTCATGTTGGCAAAGTACTGCTTCCCATCCTGCTGTCAGAGGATTGCTGGCATCTTGTGAATAACTCTCAGAAAACCCTCCAAAAGGCAATGCAATATGTAGATTTGCTGTACAGGAACATGCTCCTCTATTTAAAAGTTTGAAAAGCTCAAAAATCGTGGTTTATGGGCACATTTATAGAGGATTTTTAATCTTCAGCTTATCAATTTTCACCTGAAGCACAATTTTCACTTCTGCAAGCCTGTTAAGCCCATGTTAGCAGGTGAATCAAATAACTGAAGAAAAACAGAGAAAGCTATGAGCAATCATATCTTAGCATGCTTCAAAAGCCTGTTCTGCCTCTGGCTGACAGCACCCCCACCTCAGCAGAGGTGGATGAGGCAGCTGCTCCCACCACCTGCAGTCCCATCTCACAGGTCTATGCTGCCAAAATACCCAGCAGCACATATTTAACACGTGATTGCATTTCTGTTGAGTTAACCCAAACACGTGCCACAGTGCTCACATCAGATTAATATCACCCCCCTGCCTGCAGCCGTCCCAAAGCTAGCATGGCAGCAACAGGTGATGCCCAGTTTACCACAGACCTTGCACTTTTCAAAACAGCTGATCAAATCTGAGCCAACAGAGGGACTATGCACTATGTGGCAGCTCAGAACTTTGTGTCATGTGCTTGTAGCATTTATCATCCAGTACTACATTCTGTGAAATTGGATTTACCATTTCAAAGTACAATTTGATAGTTTGGTTAAAAAAAAAATAAATTTCTTCCTCAGTCTAACCTATCTCAGTTACAGCGAGGGAGGGAAATCAGTGACAGGAGGGTATGTTGTACACTATAGTTTGTTACACAGGCAGAAGAGTATCAGCTTAAAATTCTAGCTAAACGTGCCATGGAAGAAACTACCCCAATTTTTGCCCCATCTCTCCAAACCCCTCCTCAAACCACCGGCACAGAATCCACCTGCTTTCCTTCTCATTTCACCACAAAACAACTCTCCATCCCACTCTCCTCACTGCCTTTCTAGCTACCTCATACGTAACTTCCTCTACTCACCTGCAAGACACCTCCAACCCCATCTTGCATCTCCACTCTCTTCCTCACACTCCAAACCACCCTCAGTGCTTGGCTTTATGACTCCCATCTTCCAGCTTATCATATTGCTCCGTGCCTACCTCACTCAGCATGTGCTATCCCTGGTAACATTGCACTTCACTGAAGCAATTTCTCTTTCTTAAGGTCACATAAACCATCTTTGCCTGGATATTCCATTTAATGGCTCAGGCCTGTTTCTTCCCAAAGGGAAAGCTGAAGTAGAAGATTAAATGTCTTGCTGTTTCTGTTGAGGCTCAATATAGTCTTTGTAATAGGGATGGAAGATTTTTACTGATATTATAACAGATTAGAAGGTGTTAAAACTTGCTAATTTACCATATATAAAACAATTTCAGCATTAATACTTTTTGAAATTAACAAGACTGAAATCTGTTTACAATTCTTAAAAACATTTAAGACTATCTATACCAAGTTTGGGCCTTTTTTATATACAAGAAAAATATGCTAAATCTAAAGCAATGAATTTCAAATGGCACTTTAAATAGAATATATCCTTTTTTGTATAAGTATTTTTTTCAGTTTATTTTGAACTAGACATGTAGCAAGAAAGAAACAAACAAACAAATGCTTTCTGGAGCAGGAACAACCAGACGGCAGTGGCACTGCTCTGACTCTGATGTAACCTATAGCACGTTCCAATGTAAACAAGCCTCTGAAGCAGAGCCCTGGTGCCATTTCTGCAGGCTGTCCTCTGTTGGTATGAGCACTACTCTTTCCCACAGAAGCAGGAAGGAGAAATAAACCATGATGAGACAGTATTTCATTGCAAGTACTGGCCAAAACCCAAGTCTGCCAACATGCAGTCGTATGATGCATTAGCAAAATGGTTTTCTGTGAATAAATGTCATCCTGCCCATCCATTCATAGATAATTATGGTAAAATTATATAAATTGTAACAAATTAGGCACAGCCACCTTTCCCTCTCCCTCATCCACCAGTGCTTCAGAGGACCCTCCTATAGCACAAGAAACCTTCAGAATGAGATTTTATTAACTTAATTATATCCATCCTTTCCTTGTAGCCAGTCTGCCTTAAAAACCACAAACATATGCATTTTTGTTTTCTAATACTTGTTAAGTACATAAGAATTGGCTTAAAATTCTTTAGAGCACTACACACCAACCAGTAAATTCCTTACCAGCAGGCAAAGAGGTGGTGAGGAGTTCTGGCAGGCGAGGAGTTCTCAGGCATCAAGGATCTCAAGGGAAAAATTCATAATCCTCCACTCAAACTGCTTTAAGTGTCCCCAAAGGATCACCTTTCTCTACCCTTAAATAAATGTATACCAAACCCAAATAAACAAGCATTCCAGGTGCATTAATCTGCAGTCCCAAACCTTTCAAATTCTCAGGCAAAAAAAAAATCACCTGTGATGTGCAGCAGCAAGACCACCTTAGCTTCTCTGCAGCACTGTTCATCAGTCTCTTACAGCAGTTCTACTGAGGTCAGGCTTATCTGCATGGACAAATGGGAAAGCTGAAGCACAGAGCACATACCTGGCTTATCTGCAGTCACCCTGCAAAGCCATAGCAAACCCAAAACCAGATCACAAATCCAATCATTAGTGAACTGCTCTGTTTGGTTTTCTACGTTATCAATTACCCATAAATAAGAGGTAACAATTTTCATAGTAAAATTGAAAGGATATTGACATTCAGGGTCCAATTCTGCTCATACTCTCCCCACATCTCACAGATACTATAAGCACAGGAGCATTTTGCCAGGCCTCTGTGCCACTAGCCCAGCAAGTGAGAGCAGAGCAATCCTAGTTTAAAAGCAAATCTACTTGGGCATAAATAAAAGCTATCATCAATTACAAGTCTCCCACAGAGTAATCTACCTGTGTATACAATTATGCATGTGCATAAATTGGAAGGGAACTAAAAAAAAAACATGTTCAGACACTCATCTTTGGTAGGAAGATAGCAAAACTTGATCTAATAGGATGAACAGATTTTAAACAGCTATAGCAGAGTGGGAAGTAAGGTTCTGGGACTATCCCTGTTTGCTAGCTCAATACTGGAGCTATTACAATACAGGGAAGTATCATTCCTAATCCCTGCTGTCAGCTAAAACATATAATACATAAAAGAGGCCCCATATATATGCTACACTAAATATTCTTGACCTGTTAGTCTGACTATTTCGCTTTCAGCAAGTGTTTAAATTACTCTTATCCTAGTTAAAAGAGTTCCTAAAAACATGGGATATCACCACTAATTTTATGAGTACCTTCCTAGTGCTTATCGGCTCATATTACTACATATCTTCAAAGATCATCAAGACAGGATTGCCTGCTTCAGGAGAAATCTTACCTGATGAATGCTCCTGCCTCCTATGTCAGAAATGAGAGCAGAACGTCTCTTTGCTCCCGAAATAGCAGGAGCCATTTCTTCTGGGCAGGAGCAGATTGCCTTTAGTCCCAGTAAAACGGACTATAAAACTCTTACCTTCTCCCTTTAAACACTAAGGACGATTTTTTTCCTCCTGTTTCATCAGGCAGCAAAAGTAATCATCTCTCTAAGCAGCACCAGCTGACACCTATTTACTGGGTAATTGCTGCAGTTAAAGGGGATTAAGCACAATGAACTCGCTTTCAGCGATAAGGCAAAGCCACCCCCTCCCCTTTGCCACTTCCCAGACCCACCTGGGAAGAGCTCAGGGGAACGGAGGCCAGCCAGGCCTGCCAAACGGGGCCCACACGCTGGCTAGAGCCCCTTTGCTGCAGCCAGTGCCAAAAGGAGATGTGTCCCCGCACCATGACAGCAGTGGCTGCGATGGACAGGGGATGTGTCCCCGCACCATGACAGCAGTGGCTGCGATGGACAGGGGATGTGTCCCCGCACCATGACAGCAGTGGCTGTGCCGCACACGAGGCCCGTGCAGCGCCTGCTGCAGCCTCACGGCTCAGCCGCCCGCCCTCAGGAGCAGCTGAGATCTGCAGGGTGGGAATAACCGAGAAAGGGCAAAGCAGCGCAGGCCCGAGCGGAACAAAGCCCACCTAACGGGGCATACGTGAAATGCTAACAACGAGAGGCAGTATAAAAACAAAACGAGTTAAATCCAACTAACTTTTAAATTAAGAAATGATGCTTACACTGCTAGACCTGACAAGTTCTGTGCATCTGCAGAAGCTAGGACACAAAATACACTAGTTAACAAATAACTAAATCACAACTTGAGATCAGTGTGTTTACATCAGGCAAACCATATAGCAAGATAGCTTCTCCCACAAGAAGAATCTTAAATATTGGTGAGGAAAACAAAGACCAGGAAAGGAAGTAATAGCATAGATTTGCCAAGGATCAGGCAATTTGGAACAAAAGCAAAAATTCCCTGTTATCCCTGGTCTGTCAAGGAAACGCCATAAAGGTAATTTTAACAGGTTCTGTCATCCTGTTTTTAATGCTAGTATTCTCCCCTCCCCCCTTTTAGGTATGGTCCCACTTAACTTTTTAAACATTACATTTTTAAATGACAGAGGAAAAAAAACCTCCTCTGTCAATTGATTCTTTATCCCAGAAGTACCAATTTCATGTTGCTCAGAAGAATAATGTGACACTCCAAACTTTACACTGTTTAAATGTTATTTTATTAAATATCTTCAGTTCAAGGTTTCATTGTAACAAAGCTATGAAGGTTCTACCAACATTCAGACCAAACAAACAAACACTAGCTAACTGTAATTATTTCTATATCATGCAAAAATTCTGCATCAAATGCCTTCCATTTCCTGTTTAAAATGTGATATTTATAATATATATTATATAGATGCTTACATTAGCCCCATAAGAGAACATTAAGAATGCTAAAGGTGTACAGCTGTGTTTGATAATGGCCATACCAAGCTAAGGTTCTCATTAACTTAAAAGGAAACAAAACAAAAAAAAATCCAAAAGAGTTTGTCTCCAAGACTGTGCAAAAACAAAAAAACCCAACAGTTCTCTTCTTTTAATTTTTTTTTTCTGAAAGATGCATATACTTAATACAGAGGGTTCTCTTTTTTAACTATTAATAATTATCAGGTAAAGAGACAAGGAAGATCAGACCGAAAGAAGGCATGCATAATGTTTTGTATTTATCTTTTTTAAGTGGCATAACTGTAATCTGTTTGCTTTCTTTGTGGCTTAAAAAAAATTCTGAATGAAATATCAAGGCTTTTTACTTTTCCACTTCAGTCACTGTCTTAAAAATGTTTTGAAATAATAAAATCTAGTGTTTGCCCCCCCATGGGTTCAGTCCCCTCCTCACTCCTCCCCTGGGATAGCAAAAGGAGGAAGAAAAGGGTGTTTGCTCAAATAAACCTGGGAAGAGTGGATGGCCTTTTCCTTCATCAGTGGTCAGCTGATCTAATCCTGGTGTGGGATAGCACCTCTCCAATAAAGGGAGCAGAGCGTTATCTGCTGCAAAGTGACAGCTCCACTTTGTGCAACAGCTTTAATTGTCTGCCTTTTACTGAATAAGGATTAACATTGCAAATTCTCTTTCTTCTCTTCTATAGTCTGCTAAAAGATTGCCACACACTTAGTACGCTGTCACAGAAATAATTTTAACTCACTCTAGAGATCCAAAAAATTATTAGGGGTAGATAAATTCAGGTAAAAGCCCATTCCAACTTCTGCAAGTGATGCCTTCCCTTGGTCAAGACAAATCCCATCAGGTCTGCCAGAAAGGCCATTTTCTTCTTGGGGCTAGGCTCCCTCCTTGGTAAGGTCAACATAACACTCCCATATCTCCCACCCAATGAATAAAGGAACTGAACTCCTTTTGCAGCAAAGAAAAGAAAGGAAAATGAATTGGCCCAAAGGACAAACATCAGATCACGTGTTCATTCCCTTTCCCCTCTGCTTCATGAGGTATCCTCTAACACCAGAGGCAACATGGGGTGGGGGGTGGCCTGGAGTCCTTCAGCTACAGCTTTTGAGGTTCTGATCTGACAGTTTTCTGTGTTACAACATCACTGTAAAAAATAGAAAAATTATTCAAATAAACACTAGGAAACATGACACTTACAAACATCAGATGGGTTAGTGGTGGGGAGAAGCACCTGGCTGGGGCTGCTGGCTCCCACTGCTATTTTACTGGAGACCAACAAATCATACAGGAGGCCAGGTAACCCCTTTAATTCTACGGGTGCATATATTTCAGTATAAAAAACACACGCTATTTATGCCTCATATAGGAGTGTATGTGCAAGTTTTCATGAAGAACATAACACTAAGTTTTTTTTCTGCTTCCTAAGGAACATGTGTTCTGCAGCACTGTGGATCCCAACTACGCTACTAAAAAGAAAAAAAAAATAGAAAATCCCATACAAATACCTTCTTCCTCTAAAATCTCTGCTCTTAATGAAATATTTTTTTTTAAATTAAATAAGCTGGCTTCAAAACTCCATGTTTGTCCAGGTAGTGGCTGTTTCTAAAACCAGTATCACTAAAGAGCGAGCTTCTATTCAAGTTAATTAATTGGGTTAATAATGGGTTATTTAAACCCATTTTTAAATCCCTACTTCCATCTTTAGTTTTAAAACAACATTCCATTTTGTTTTATTTCTTAAAAAAAAAAAAAAAAAAAAAGGAAAAAAAAAAGAAAAGAAAAGTCTGTTTTGGGATCCAGCAGCCAAGCAACCAGGTCTCCATAGCGTTCTTGTTGTGCAGAAATCGAAGAAGAAACAGGCTGAAGTCAGACTGCTGGGCAACAGGAAGAGAAGCACCTCCTCTCTCTTGAACCCCAGTCTTCACACTGGCTCCTCTGGGGTCTCCTTGCCACCTCTCACCGACTGCAGCTGCAGCACAGCCCGACTGTGGTATCAACTTCCACATCGCTCTGCGGAGCACAGTTCAGCCATCCGCTGTTCAAGCCGCCTCCTTTCTTGCTCTCCTTCTCTCTTTCTCTCCTTCACTTTTGCTTTCCCCCTCACTTCATTTCTGAAAGATGTTCCGGCTGCTGCCACTTTCTTAGCCCTGGGGGAGGGGGCATGTTGGATAATCTGTCATTTATTTAGCATTATTCCTGTTTTTTTATTCTTTTATACAAACAACATGTCTTTTTTTTTTTTTTAGATTTAAAAACACCTTCGTACAGCAGAAACAGACACGATGGATCCATGGAAAACAACAGAAAGGCAGTGCCCGGAGCATCAGATGCATGCAGGGTTTCGTGCATTTGGCTGCTGCCTGTTTGTAATTTGTATTTATTTTTTAATGTCAAAACAGACATGACCATTGCTGTCACTCAGGCACTCCAGAGCTGCTTGCTAAGAAGATATTGCCCTCCAGCTGAGTATCTCCACAAGTTGCTGCAGTCAGGAAGAGGTAGTGTCCACCCAGAAAGGAGAGGGGAGAACAGGATGGAAGATGGAAGGAAATAAAGCCATATATTAGCTGCACACAATTAAAAAAAACCACATTTTCTACAGGTTATTTGGTGTAGGTAGAAACCCCTAACACAAGACAAACTGCGGCTCACGAGGAGACTTCTAAAGCTAAGAGGCACTCACTTCCCCTTCCAGGAGGCTGAGAGTGCCAGTAAAAATTAAGTAATTGCTACAATGTATTTCATGCTGCTTTGGACAGCCCTGAGCCCACCCTCTCATAGCCATGACCCAGAAGCTGAAGGAGTTTCCTAAGGAGCGCTCAAAAGCTCTGGTCCTAAGGAACATTTTCTGCCTCACTTTCCATTGGCTTTTGCCTTGAACGGAAAGATAATTATATTTTTGTTAGGGTTTTCATTTTTCAAATCGTCAGTGATTTTGTCTCTGAACTTACTTAATATTTAAACAAATGTACAAGCTTCTCCACAGTTTTGTGAAATTGTAGTCCTTGTGACTGCTTTTAGCAAAGGTCTTTCCTAGTTAACCCTCATGTGCCAAATTACTGGATTTATTTTGATCAGTTTTAAGTCTGGGGTCTGTTTAGCACTATCCTGTCATGAAAGTGTAGCCAAACTCTTTCTTCTACCATTTCTTAGTTTGCAAATCTTAGCAGAATCTCCCTTGTAAGTCTTCTCCCCACTTGGTTCCCACTCTCTCCTTACACAGAAGTCCTCTGATTATCAATATCAAACTTTTTTTCTGGCTGCAGTTTCCTTTTCAGATGATTTACCCAGAGCTGAACTCTGCCTTCCAGGTGAGAAGAAACCACTACTTTCTATTTAAGCATTCTTACTCACCTCATTCATTCTTCATCCTTAGCTTTCACTGCACATGGGATAACACTACTCCAAAATGATTCAGTGCATTCAGATGGGGGCTACCCACACTGACCCCATTTGTAATTGCTTGTGGGTATACCTCCTCCAGAACCCAGAAATGCATGCAAATACTTCAACTTCTATTAGTTTACAGGGTATTTTTAAATATTGTTTTAACCAACATTTTGTGGTTTGGAAATATTTTCTGCTCTGCAGTTTTCAGAAACCCTCCAGAACATACTTTTGGAGGGCTTCAGCATTTCCACAGCCAAGAAACATACCTCTTCTGCAGCAGACTTTCCATTCCTAAATTTCCTCAGAAGTCATAGGCATAGTCACTGAGCCATACTGATCTTTAATTTAATAATTTCTTCTGCATCATTTTTTGGACAGACATCTCTCTCAACATTTCTGTGATGAAATCTGACGCAAGTTTTTTTTTGTTTTCCTGCAAAGGCTTTTTCCTTCTCACTGCCTTACTCCCTGGAAATTCAGCTGATTTTCCAGCTCCCTTGAAGCTTCCCTGCTTCTGGTGCCCCCAACTGGCTTCTGCTTTTCAAATTCCATCTGTGACCTCTCCAGCTTGCTTGTGATAGTTCACATTCCTTCCCATTGCCTTCAGTAGGATTGAATCCCTCACAACACATGAATATAAACTGTTCCTGGCTTAGTACCAAGTTGTTCACAGAACTAGGACTCAAGTAGCAGCTATACTTGAGTGGTTCATCCTTAAATGACCACATAAAAAAAAGGTTGCCTCCCAGTTGGAAATGTTTGTTGTGTTTGCCCTTAAATAGAAAATACTTAGTAGAAAGGTCCTAAGATTAGGAAACTTTGGACTATAAAATGGATGTAACATGTATTTCAGCATAAAACAAAAGGATGCAGAAAGAGTTTGTACATCTACATTAAGGCAATAAACAAGAATGCCTTAATGCTGAAGAAGTAATTTGATCTGATGTCCTTCAGGAGCAAGCAACAATCATTTTGTCACGACATATTTTTGAGCCAAAGTTTCTTCCAATTATGAATTGTGGCAAGTTAATTGGGAGATATTTTAAATCCTCTGATATTACTGTTTCTTTAGATTCTTTTCCCCTCTGAGTTTTCTCAAGGTGGTACATTAAATACTTTTTACTTATCGGAAAATCAGTAGTAAAATTTATCCGAATAAACCCTTACCCCTTATGGCACAGAAATTGTTCTGTATGGACTCTACAATATCCTTTCTAGAAGATGACATAATCATCAAAAAAGTCCTCTGTAATGACCCCCAGCATCGAAAGGTAGATGTGAAAGGGCCAACCTGTGCACAGCATGAGATATTCTTCCTCTCTGCTCCAGACTAGCCATTTGTCCAAGCACAGACCTGAGCACCTGGGAGGAAGCACAGCTGCTACAAGGGTACCTATGCCCAGGAACAGCTGTCTGGCACATGACTCCCATTTGTCAGGAGTGGCAGATAACCGTACTGAGTCCAGAGGACAGGACTTAAAGGAACACCATCGACAAGCCAAAGTGTTCAGCCGTACAGACAGCTAAAGATGGTTCTCTGACAGCCAGCTAAACGGGCCTGAATGCTGAATTCCCACAGGGAGCAGCCTCAGCCGTGTGCGATGTACTCATACCCGTATGTGATCCTCACTGGAGAGGTGCTGCAGGAGCTCCAGAGCAGTGGTAGTGCACGTTGAGCCACTTGCCGTCGCGGCGGTGCCAGACGCGCGTCTCCTCGGACTGCGTGGTGCGGGGCCGGCCCTGCCCGTCGATGTACTGCGTCAGGCGGATGTAGGCGATGCACGCCGCGTCCTCCCCGATGACGTGCACGTGCGGGTTCAGGATGGTCGTGTGGATTGGCTTGCTGTTCTTCGACAGTACTGCCACGACATGCAAAACCATCGGGTTCTTTTACAGCTAAGGAGGAACAGCGTCCCACATTCTCCAACCTCTTCTATATTCTACTCACCTTTCACTGCATTCTGGAATACCACAAAAATTGGTCCTGCAATTTTTCAGGAAAAGGCCAAGCAATTCTTACCCCTATCAGCTCTTGTTCTCGCTACGAACTGTACACTTACTGCCACGAATCCCCTGGCCCCTTTGCCCCCACTTCCTCTGCTGCTGTGTTTTCAGTTATGGGGAAAGAACTTTCACTGACAGAATATCATTGCAAAGGAGTCAGTAATCAGGAGATCTTTAAGCTAGGACAGCATTAAATATGAACAAACCTCAGAGAAGTGTTAGAATCACTCCATAAATAGCCTGTTGAGAGAGACAAAGTCTCTGCATACTTAGAGAACTACATTTGCCCATACTAAGGACCTTGACCTAATCCCCAAAATAAAACAGATTGAACAGCTCAGGATTTAAATTTCAATTATCTCATCCTGTGGAGACATCCAGGAAGGGAGACAAATCCCATAGTATAAATGATAGCATTTCTCCCAACTCTTTCTTGCCCCAGACTGACAAGGTGACTCTTGTCTATGTAAAAGGTTCATTAGGTGTTAGAGAGCTGAAACCATCCAGGGAAAGTTCAAAGCAAAAGCATCTTTATGCCTGACCATTCAGTATGTCTACCCCAAACATACATGTTGCTTCCACCAAAATCTGACCATTTTTTCCATTTTCATATCAGTAAGAACTCCAGTGAGTCAAACTTTTAAAACTCCTGCAGTCTGTGCCAGGTACAAAACATTTCCACCTGGCAGATTGTATGCCTAGAGTGAAGGGATGTGGGGTTTAGAATTGAAATTGTTGCTGAACAGGCTTTTTGACAGAAAGGCTGCTGGCTTTTATGAATGCATCATAACCCAAGCACAATCAAGTTCCTGCTTACTCTGATAATCAGTAACAACAAGGCAAATTTTTCCTCCCCAAACGTGATATAAAGGAAGAGGGGAGAGAAAGGTGTTGGAGTTACCAATCTACCCACTCACAATTTTCAAAGTAAAACTTATGGAAATCCATTCCTTCAACCAGGTTCCCCAGTGCTTCGGGTTCAAATGAGGTCAAGCCAGGATCACAGATCTTTCTGCAAAGAAAAGCAGCACAGGTTTACAGCTTGCATTTGAGCCCAAGAACTATTCACACAGTGAAGTGCTGGTATGCCATTTGACTCACACCCTGTGTCCACCTAATTACATCTCCCTACTACAAGAAGTAAGTTCCTGAAGACTCAGCCCTACCATAACTCAAGGAGCCAACTAGATGGCATTTCACATGAAATAAATTTCTAGGTTACTGACTTTCCTTTTATTCTCTTTCTGCTCTTCTCGTTGCCCTCCCCTGCACTTTTCTTACAAACCTAGGACATTTTCCTATTGTTGCTCCTGTTGCTGTTTGCTACCTGACTTGATATTCATTTAGAGCTCTACTACTCCATCCTAACTGATGTAGGCCAAGAAGGATAAAACCTTTTACTATCCCTGACTGTGTGACAGCTCCTCATACCCAGGAGCGAGAGCATCACTTGCACACAAACTGATAAACAACCTGTCAGAAAGCATCTCTACTTACGTATAAGCCTCAAAATCTCCATTGTTGATGGCCTCTATCAGCTGCTCTGTTATCTTAATGATCTCTTGCTTACGCACTGTGAACAAGAAGAAAGAGCAATTTAGCTGTGCTGAAGAGTTCAGTAGAAATATGAGGCTAGTGGGTGCTTCCTACAAGCAATCTGTAGAGCACCATTAGTCTAGATCTCATAGGATGCTGCTCCCTGCATTCTGGAGATATGCAGTTAAGGCAGCCATCCACATCAGAGTAGGGGGGCAGTGGTATGAAAGGGAAATGGTGATCCCATAATGCAGGGAGAAAGGAAATAAAGAGACCATATTAATTTTCTTTTTTTTTTTTTTTTTCTTCTAGAAAGGTCTAAGGCACCAGAGGTGTCTCCTAAATGACAGCCAGAGCTGCTTCTGGGGAGTCTGACCAATGAATGCCAGTGGCCCCGCCCATGTGAAGTAGTTTGGCAGCTTAAGACGTGGAAAACCCTCACCACAGTAGCCATATACAAATGGCCACCACATAGATCAAGTCAATTGGAAAGAGTCTCCCAACAACTTGCCTATCACCATCATCAACACCTCAGCTATTGTGAATGCTGCAAACAAGCAACTGGGACATGTAGGGATGGCTTGTGCAAGCTAGAAGGATGACAGCAGCAGGATGGATGGGTGGGATGAGCAGGTCCTAGCTATGTCTGAGAGTGCACACTGTTCCTCAGGCAGTTACCTTCTGCCAATCCCTATGGCACAATTCTTTACAGCACTCTGACAGCACTGCCATTAAGCCAACCCAGCACACTGGACTTCAAGATGAATGAAGACAAGGGCTGTCTGTCTATTGTTGTTTGGGCCCCATGTGGCCAACACCTCTGCACTCTCTTCTCTTGCCCAGGCCCCATTCCCTCTGCAGTGCTCCATCATCCATGCTGATGTCCTGAATTAATAACATTTACAAAGTTTCTATTAGGTCTGTTAAACAACACAATTATATGACTACTGCGTGCACCATACCTATGCCTGAGCCTATATGCACATATCTCTTCAGCCTTCCCCACACCTGTAGGTAGACTCTTCTGCACATTATAAAGGCATTTAAGAGGTTCCCTAGCATTCTTTTCCATGTTATCAGATAATATACAATTCCTACCACTAGAAGTGCCATTCTTGTGCCCTTCAGCACCTAAAATATACATGTCTGAAATGGAACCAGTCCCATGACTGTTCTCCCTTTGGGCCCTGAATCAAATTGTGCTGGGACTTCTGGGAAGTCTCATATAAGCATCTTAGATGCCTATCATTAGAGGGATGGTGTTTAAATCAGGACCTACTGACCTACTACCCTTAGATGTTCAAGTCAGGGGAACTGAATTCCATCCTAAATGCCAGAAGATGCTACTCTGAACTGCTCCCCCCTTGCCCATGCACCTCATCCCACCACTGGTAAGTGCACCCAAAGAGCAACAAGATGATAATCTCACTGGCCATGAAAGATGTCCATACCCACTCTGGAAATCACTTAAGAGAATTTTACTACTGAGCCAGCCTCAGAAACCCCTCAGACAGGGGACATCTGGCTCATAACAATAAGTTGGCTGGTTTTACTATGCAGGCTGTATACACTTCCACATGTGAAAAGATATACACAGGGAATGGGTCAAAACGATACAGTGGGCTATATCTGTTGTTAAAAATGTCCTTACAAGCAAGTTGTCTGGGATAACTTTCACATGAAAAAGGGCTGCTTTTTGGACCTCCAAACCATGCACTACTCATGTCCAGAAGATGGAGTGCATGGCAAAGGCTGCATTTGGGATGAGTGAGGGAGTCTGCAATCCACAGTCACGGTGTGCTGGCTCATCTTAAGGAAATCTGCATTCCCTTCCGAGGCGCCTTGATGCAGTGCCATCAGGCCTGTCCTTCAACACTAGTCCATCCCATCCGACTGTGCTCGTCTCCTGGCTCTCACTACATGTCCCGAGCTAGAACCGGCACACGGGAGGTGACTGCTCTGTCGGAAGGACAGAGAGCCTCGGGATGTACAGGGGGCGGCACTGGCGCCTGCCGCTCCCGATGAATCCGCGGCTCCTCCAAACTGGCACGGCAGAGGCACAAGCGGGAGGCGACACGCACCAGCACGGCCATCAGGGTGGAGCGTGGCCCGCGGCTGCTCCACCCTGCTTTGTGCGAGACCAGGAGGCAGCCCCGCCGCAGCAGCTACACCGCCGGCCGGGGAGCGCTGCGGGCGCGTTCAGCGAGCCCCGTTCACGGCCGGGGCAGGGCTGGGGCCGGGCCGGGCCGGGCTGAGGGTGGCCCCGCTCCCCGCGCGTGGCGCCCCCCGGCGGCCGCCGCCGCTCCCCGCACCCGCTCCTGAGGCCGCGCCCCCGCCGGGCCCCATGGCGCCAGCTCCGAGCGCCCGGCCCCGGCCCGGGTCGGACGGGCGGGGTGAGGGACGGGGGAGAGAGGAGGGAACTCTACATCTAGGGTAACTAGCATGAGTTGCACTACTCCACTACTGCTACCCAGCTGCTAACTTACACGGTGCTCGGTTAAGTACAAAGGGAACTACTGGAGTTAGCAAAGGCTCCGACCGAGCACGCTCTAACTCCAATGTCTGCCCTGGGCTGTCCCAGGCATGGAGCTTCTCTTCACAAGACTGTGTAGCTGCAAAACAAATGTAAGCGTTAAAATAATAAACAGACAAAAATTAGAAAGTAAAATAAAAACCAACAAAGAAGTACAGACACACACAGCCCCAGCCCCGGTCAGCACACAGACACATCCACATCCCAATAACTTCTACCTGCTCTCCTGCCTCTGTCACATCACTTGGGCCACACACTGCTTGGCAGGGCCCACCCGGGCACTGGTGCAAAAAGCACAGCAGGAATTGCGCCTGGAGGAAGTTTGAGGGCGACCTAAATCAGTGGTCGGTGTAGTGACAGCAGCACAAGGGCAAGTACAAGATGGGGTTAAAGAAAGCAGGGATATCCAAACCACTGCACATCTCAACTTGGAGGGAAGTGAAGTGGGAGAACACTGACCCACTTGGCAGAGAGGTGATTCAGCACTCCTCAGTGTACCAAGCAGGGCCTTGCTATGAGCAAGAGGAAGGAATTAATAAGAGAGCAGTGATGGACAGCTCACAGCAAAAAGGACTTCAGAAGAGATAATTTCCCTTCTATTCTGGCTAGGCAAAACACCTTTCCTATTGCACCTTACAAACCAGCGGTCTGACATCCTTTGAGCTACTTCATACTTTGAGCTACTAACAGAGACACTCCAGCTGCTGCAGTATATGAGATACTGGGGCTGTATATAGAAAACCAGGGAAATACCATGGGAAGAGACAGAAGAGGACACACCTGGTTCTTCCTTCCTAGACTGACCTGAACAGAATCAAATATTCCAGATGCTCCCAGCTCACACTAAAGATCCTTCTACTATTGCTTTAAAGTCAGGCAGCTAGTACAGTATGTGTGTAGGAGAAAGGCTTTGAATTCCACCTAGATTTTCTCCAACCTAATAGCCTTTTTCATATGCATTTTTTGGAGTTTTTCAGCCACAGGCTCCTCTACAGAGCTAGCAAGTTCAGGAGCTATCAGGCAGAACTTACCATAACTCACAGACTAACCATAGTACCAGCTAACTGAGCTAAAGACAAGCACACAAAGTAAAGCTCATGACAGACAAATGCTCTTCACAGCCAACATTATCTCAGAATTTTCACTCAAAGCACCTGATAATGGATTAAAAAATGCTTTGGGGTCTTTTAGGACCACAGCCTCCCTTTCAAAGCACCTTAGTCTGAAAAAAAATTGTATTTGTTCCTTTGGTACTTCTGAGCATCATCCATGTCAGAAGTGCTCAGAAGTTCTGAGCAGTGTGACTGAATTCAGTCTCATGCATCCCCTCCATAAGCACATAAGCAGACCTGCACCACTGACCCCGTTTACCACAAGGAAAACTAAGAGACGCAGTGACTTCCCCAAGGAAACCCCAAAAGGCAGTGTCTCTGCACGGAACTCCACATCTCACCCAGATGAAAGCAAGGGAATGAAATTAGCTAGGATGAGGTTCTGGTTTTTGGCTGTTTTTTGGTTTTGTTTTTTTTTTTCAGAAAGGGAAGGAAATGTTTGGAAAATTTCAGTGTGCAAAGGAGGGTATTTTGCAGGAAGGGAGATGATTTCTTTGTATTCTGGAACACTGGAAATGGAAAATCAACACATTGGAAGGAAGTTGAGGAAAGGAAAAATCTTAGGTAAGGAGAAATGGGAAGGGTGGAGGAAGGGGTGAGAAAAAGATGCTGTGAAGCACTGCACCCCTGGACTTACTGGCTGAGAAACAGAGAGAAAGCTGGGACTGCATGGACTCAGTCTGTGTTTTGCTCTCACTGTGCCTCCGTCCTTCAAGCACTGAGCTGCCGTCCCCGGTGGAGAGAGGGGGAGCTAGCATGGCAGGGAATTAAAACACAAACACAAACAAAACACGCAAGTTCAGTAAATAAAAAAAGAGAAAGTAAATAGGAGAACATTAAAGAAACCACAATGCTGGGCACAAAACATGCAGGAGTATCCTCCAGGGCAAAGCCAAGTAGACAGCTCGACAACATGAACCTGCTGTGCAATTTAGAATGACACAAGGGCAGGGGGGCGGAGGAAGAACAAGACACGCACTGCCTTTAGCCTCACCACACTGGAAACAACATATCCCTGAGGCAACTGCCGCTGATGGATAAAGATAAAGTCCCCTACAGCACAGCAGAGCTGATCTGTGTATCCTGGTGGCTATTTAAAACAAGAAGCTAGCAGAGGAACTGCACAAACACTTCCCTTTTCTGAGAGTCATGGCTATGCAGAACACTGAGAACTTCAACACTCCCAAACCTTTTGGTCTACTTAGTTTTGCCCAAGTACTTGCTTATCTTAAAATGTGGAGGGGCAGGAATGGAAAAAGAACACTGGCGAACACAGCTACACTTAAAACTGGAGGACTAAAATTACCAGAGCTGGCCACAGTACAAACCACTAGTGTGCAAACTCTTTCCCTCCCAATCACCATTCAAATGCTCCCTTCTATTAAATAATAACAAAATTTTCTAACCTCTGCCAAAAAAAACCAAAACACAGTTTTGATCTGTAGCAATGTAGCCATATACAACTCTGTACACTGACCAGCTGCCTTCCTTCCTACCCACCTTCTGTTGCAGTCCTAGACTTCCTTTCCTTGCAGCATTTGTATTCCTGACTTACAACACCCATTGGCTCAGTCAGCTCAACCATGGAACCTCTCCAGAATAAAAAGTGCCACAGGAGACAAGGTTCTGGACAAATACCCGTTCTGGATGGCTATCCAGAAGAGCTGATAAATCAAATTTATAACTGCACTATAAAACCCATCCAGTTCCCGTCACTCAAAGCTAGATTCCTAACCCACAGCTTACTCTTTGGCAAAAAGGTGGGAGCTAGAACACTGTCCTCTAATGAGGCCAGGTCTTATCTCAAACAATCTCTATTGCAGAGCTCATTCACTCACTGGCATGTGTTTCTGCTCCCTGTGGTTCCGCAAAAGAGCAGCCAGCAGCTTGTGACAAGCCACAGGAAAAGCATCAGGAATTAGCCCACTGACAGAGGTGACATTGCTGCTACATCACAGGGTCAGCACTGATTTTTCCCTGGATATGTAACTCAGATAAACTACACAGAGAATGAGAATACCTCTGCCTCAAAATGCAAGTTGTTAACACATTTGTCTCAGAATGCAAACTACCTTCACCCATCTCAAACTTGTTTATTCAGGAAGATGTCTGCTCATCCTTCATTAGGCAGGTTAGGCAAAAGATAGCTGCTCAAACAACATGAGCAGATATGGAACTTGGAGCTCCTTCATTTCAGAGGTTTACAAGCACAGGATATTTATGATATGGTCACTGAAAGATATGAAATCTCTTCTCTCTACAGTAGAGGCCTCTCCCTCTACTGATATCTCAGTCAAGGACAACAGGCTGAGAATGATCTTCATCTTAAAAAAAAACAGACCCAAAGAGAAAAAATAACAAGGAAAGTCATTACACGTCACGGAAGATATTCCCAGAAAGGGGTGAAAAGGGAGTCTGAGTAGTAACAGAGAGATTTCAACTCTCTGCAATCTACAGGGAAGCAGAAAAACACAAGCAGAGTTCAAACCTCAAGGGACTGGTAGGGATTTTCCACACCTAGAAATGGACTGGAGATGAACAGATTATGATATATGCAAGAAAAGAATTCCAACTCTGAGACAAAAACAAATTAGCTCAGTGTTTATATACCACAGAGGCCAAGTCAGACGGTTCCCCAATGCATGGTCCCACTGTGACAGGAATGACAGCGTCATGGCGCATTTATGAACTGAGTCAGACACAGAAATCTGGGAAGCTAGTTCAAGGCAATGACTGAATCTCTAGAATCCCTTGCCTACACTTAGCTGTATTAGAAATTACAGGCAAAATACCTACCTTTCAGATCCTCATCTTCAGTTGTGGTGTTACAGCTCTCTGTGGAACCCTGCACGGCAGAAGAGAGCATTACCAGGCATCAGCAGTTGGGAGAATGAGCAAATAGTTTGATTTCTTTGTGAAGAAAGATGGGGAAAAGCACAAAAACGTTTGCAGGGATGGAAGGGAGAGTATGATACAAGGAAGATTTGAATGTTAGCAGGCCAAATACAAAGCATAACATAACAGCATCTCTGCTCAGCTTTTGCATGTTTGAGCTCTTAACCCAGAACTTTTACTAGTGTGGAAGTTACCAAACTCTGTCCAATTAAATCTAATGATAGTTGCTTCTGTTTGGAAGAATAGCCACAAGAAGCTAAAGAAGGGCTCCTAGACTTTCTCAGAGGAAGTGTCCATTTGTAGAATTAAAAAAAAAAATTGCCTAAGTGCCTATATCTCCTCTTCCATCCCACATATGAAAGAGTGGTGGTTATACACCATAATAGGAAAGACGTGTTACTATCTGAACAGTTGATTTTACTCAGCCTCTTCCAGAGATCCACAGCCATATAACACAACCCTCCTAGTCTATTGTCAGCAGTATTCAGGAGCATGCTACAAACCAGATATAGGAAAAGTAGAAACTGAATTAAGACACATGAAGACAGGAACAAGAGAGAAGCAGAGGTTTTTCTAACAACACTCCCATCCCTTACCTTTATGCCATCTGTAGCATTATGGACAACAGTTGTTTGAGGCTCCTAGGAAAGGATGGAAGAATCATTAAACTCTAGTTCCAAAGCATTCTCTAATTTACTTTCACTCCCCAGCAAGTGGAGAAAAGGAGACTGACATTAAAAAAAGTCAAATCAAACCACAAACTCCAAACAGCACACATGTGCCTGCGTGCGTGCGCACACACTTCCTGCACAGGTTTCATTAAGAGAGAGGCTGCACTAAAGCTACAGTCACAAGGAGACAAAGCCCCCAGCTTCCCTGCAACTGCCCCTAATTCCCAATTCCCTGCCAGTCAACCAGGCTGCCACAGACACCAGGAGGCAACCAAGCAGCCAGTCTGCACCGTCTGCAGCCATTCATGAGGTAATAACCCCTCCGCAGCATCCTCACTCGAAAATGCTTCAGAAGAGGAAAGGGGAAGGAAAGGATAATACTGGGCTGGGGCCTTTGTCTCCCAGTTTTTTGGAAAGGTTGCTGGGTATTTTACCCTAAAAAAAGGACATTCATAATTTTCATAATAAAAATAGGATGAGCCAAGACCACCTCAATGCCTCTTAGAGAGGAGTTGCTAAGGAACTGTGAAAAAAGGCACATTTTTCTAAAAGCCTCTGAAATGAGCTCCAATTTCAATAATAACCATATTTAATAATTTAGAAAGGATCTCTCCATATCAAAAACATAATAAAAAAGCTAGTGAAAGGAAAGCAGAAAATTATGAAGTGTCCCAAGAATCCTTCATTCTACAACAAAAAAAACCCCACACCAAATCCCACCCTCCCATGCCCCAAAAATGCCAAATCCAGCTCTCCAGAGACAGACAACAAAGAGCAGCTACCAGGCCTATGGGTGCTAACTAGCTCCTGCACTCATCCCTTCATTACCAGGACAAGACTTCAGGATCTTGCACCATCTCCTCCCACTGCTGTTGTTGCTGGGTGGCTCAGCAAGGGCATCAGGGACAGTGCTGGGCAGTGCTGCACACTCTCCCATCTGCCTCTGCCACCCGCTGCCCTGCTGCCTGGTTCCATGGGTACTGAGGCAGGCCACACACCCAAGCTGTGCCATTCAATGGACTTGGCACTGGCACTGTGCTGGCACTGCAGAGCTTGCACACAGGCCAAACAGAAAGTGCCAGCCCAGCAAGTCAGTGAGCTGCAGGAGATCAGCCACTCAACTGAGCAGGCCAAATAGGCCAGCAAAGGATTCTTCTAAAAACCCTTTGTCTGCCCTTTCCTCTCTGTGTCCTGAAGTCCATCCTCCATTTCCTAAGTGTTGGAGAGTGGATGGAGCTTGACACTCTCTTCTTCAAAACCATCCTCCCCAAAGCCAGCAGGAACAGTTGAACGGGACACACAGAACTATACAGGGGTGGCACACGGGGAAGTCCAGGCAAGCTGCGATCCCCACATCCAACCACAGCTCTGCTCAGCACCCCCATCCCAAAGCCTGTGAGGCTGTGATCAGCCCCCACAGCAGCACAGGGACACAGACAGACCGAAGCCAAAACATAAGCTGAAACAGAGTGGCACAAGCAGCACTCGGGAAGGGATTTGGGAGGAGAAGGGGAGAGGATAGAATCAAAATTAAACCAAACAGGGAAAAAAATAGTGGTTGGGGAAGATACCATGGACGTCTGCACTGGGGGTGTTTCTTTTGCAGTGCTTACTATACTGGTTTTGTTGTTGCTCTGTGGCTGAGACAGAAAAACATGGTTTTAGTTTCCATGCTGGGCAGCAGAGGCAGCAAGAAAATGACAGTATTGCTTCAACCCCCACCATCTCTCCTCAGACCCGACCCTCCCCACAATCTCAGTCACCAAGAAGAGGGAGGAAGGAGGAGTGCTGCCCCAGTTGCTGGACATCATCCTTCCCTCAGAGGCAATAGAAGTTGTAAGGGGTGTACCAAAATTCAAATGCTAATGGACTGCTAGAACTATAAGGAAGGAAAACAGAAGGCAAAAAGGCAGCAGCCCAAAGGGGTGGGGAGAATCCTGCAATGAGCGCTAACAAAAAAAATCTGGTGAAGGAAAATGAGACATGGCAGCTGTCCTGAGAGAAAGAGACTACAAAAGTGAGAAACACACAGTAGTCATGGTCTCAAACAGGGCACAACTGGGAGTCAAGTCTGAGGTGTCCCAAAGTGTACAGAAACAGTTCTAGGTGAGAGTTCCAGAGAATCTATTGAGCCAAGTAAAAGTGTGGTGAGCCTAGAAAAGGTAGAGAAAAAGTAATGTATGATATGTTGTATCCCTGTTGTAACCTGAACAAAGAGACTTCAGGACCAAAATATTGAAAGGAATGGGACTGGGACATAAGGAAAAGGCCATATAGGTTCCACAAGTAGGAAGTTCTCTGGATGATGCCCAGCAGCTTTTCATCTTTCCCCTCTTCAGACTCTCTTGTAGCTGTGGCAGAAGAATAAAATCTGCATTTTCTGCATTCATACAGCACAACAGTGAGGCCATCACCAGCTTGCTGAAAAGAATCATCCCATTGGGTCACGTATGTCAGGAATGAAGCAAGTCTATGTTTGTAGGAAGCCAAACCTATGCATAAGTACAGGGTTCCTGGCCCACAAATCCAGCCCACGTGTGACCCCCACACCAGGCTACGTCTCTTTTGCCTCTGAACGCCAGCAGCAAGGTCAAATTTGTCTCTGCAGGAGCCTCACTCACACTCCTCAGTTTACAGATCAGGGCACCTGATGGGAGCTCACAGCAGTGTGCCCCCATTGCAGTGGGTCTCCATCCCACTCAGGGAGTGCAAACTCATACTGCAAAACATCAGGCCCTCATCACCACACCACAAACACCACAAAGAATCGAAAAGTGAAATGCTAAGCTGGAAAACATCTGCCAAAGGTATAATTATGTCAACCAGTGACAGATCTTATAAGACTGAGACTTAACAAACACCTACTAATTCAGCTTTTCTTCACAAGCAACAGGTCTTGGCTTAACCATCCATTTTGGAGAGGGAGAGAGGAGAAACAAAAGAGGAATATGGGGCACATGGAGGGGGGAGGAAGTACAAGAAAGAGAGGCAGAAATTAACTCTTTAGAAGTCTCTGGGAAAAAACCCCAAACATTTACACTCAAACTCCAACCTAAGAAAGGAGAAATACCACAGAAATTATGGTTTGTTGCCTCTTTCTATACATCCCTGCATTGTTCTAAGACTCTGGCCTTCCAAGAGTTTTGTTTCATGCATGTCTTTCCAGCCTGATGGCAGAAGAGATGACAGCTCAGTGTAGATGTCAAAGAGACAGATCAACCTGAAAAAGTTAATCCCAAGCTATTTTATGGCACAAACTTCTGACAATGGTCCACCTCTCCACACAGCACTGAGGCTCTTGTACTTCTTCAGCAACAGTCAACCTAATGCAGAGATCTATCTTCCAAACCTCTTCCAGTGAGAGGAAGGTAACCCATTTTTCTTAGCCCACTGGGATAAGAAGACAAAATTAGCACGGAAGAGCTATACAAAAATAACTCCACTGTTTTGGAAGGCTTTATAACTAAAAGGCCAAATGAGAAAAAAAGCCAACGAAACAACCAAAACCTAAACAAACATCCACGAAGCCACTGTTCCAAATAAAAAGTTGACAACAGCCTGCTAGGAGTGTTATGTTGCCTTATAAAGTGCAAAGCCCCACATACTCAAAGCACACAGCCTACCCTCCAGTCTGCACTGAGCACCCAGCTCACCCACAATATTCTTCCCCATCCAGTGGGCTGAAGACAAGCAAGTTTGCCAGTCCAGAATTGGACAGCATTTTACTGCAGGATAGTGTCCCAATGAAATTGGAGGCAGCTTAGCCTGCATGTTTTTCACAGCTCTTTCTGAGGTGAAGGAAGGTATCTGACATATTGAGCCTCCTGCACACACTGACATCCTGTGGCCATCTCACCATGTGCTCTTCCCTGGAACAAGCCAGCCTTTCCTTCCCAGGGGTGCAGGCAGCACAGCCAACTCTTACCCCTCCTTCCCCCCTGCTGCCAGCCAACATCAGTCACTGGCCAGGGTACAATCCTTGGTAATTCTGTACAACTCAAGCTAAAAGAGGCCCATTCACCTAAAAAAGGTGCTAGGTCCTTCTGAAGATCTGTAACACAATTTGTTTTGGCACAGCAGTTGGCAACATTTCCTGAGCTCAACAAGAGACAGACAGACAGACAGGCACGAGCAACACAGAGGGTGCAAGAGAAAGAAAACAGACCAGTGCTCATATCGTAGGGACACACACACATAGCCAACTAAAAGAAACTACCAATACATGGGCTGTGTCTGGTTATTCAGCCACTTTCACTGCTTCCATGTTTTCAGAGGCTGATGCTTACATGGTTTACATATCCCAACTGCTTTAAAACAATATGCAAAGGAAATTTAAGCATTGCTGGCAGTAGGCAAATTTAAGTATTGCTGGCAGTAGGAAAATTTAAGTATTGCTGGCAGAAGGGCAAGAAAGGCAAAGTGAACTTCTGTCCCGCATAAAGGCAGGGCTGGTGAAAAGTTAGTCACTCACTTCAGATTTTCAAAGCAGTACTTTGGGATTACTTTTTTTGTGGGTTTTTAAAACACAGTTTTAAGGTGTCATTGAAGGAGGAAGAGGAGAAATATCTTCCAGGTAGTAATGCAAAAACAATTATTCTGCTGTCTTAGTACTGTAACATGCCCATCTCTATCTGAAATGGGAGAAATTCTTTCTGTTATTTTTCTGTGCATAGGAGATAATAAAATAACTAATTCTTGTCCTTTGGTTGCTGTTCATATCTTGGTGTCAAAGTGTGTCATTGGGCTGTGTATGACTTCTGACAATATGACACTGGCCAATTTCCTCTTTGAACCCTTGAGAGTGGATTTGACTATTTTTTTAACAAATTCTATAAATGTCAAACACCTTGATGGATGAAAAAGGAAATGAACAGGACAGGGGGGCAGTTACTGGGTATTTGGTCATGCTGGGATACATAAACAAGATCAGGACAAAAGGAAGTTTTGGATTATAAAGGCTCTGAACAAACCTTTTCAGTAAGTATGCTAAAAAAAGAAGTGACCAGGCAGCTCTGAGCTGCGCAGTGGTGCTGTGCCCACACATTTCATCTGAACAGTGGAGCCCCATCAGTCTCTGCCACATTTGGAGTGACTCCCAGTTTGTTCTACACTGCAAGACTCCTATCAAGGATGGCACCACCAACACCAGGCAAAGCACCTGTTCCTCTTTTTGGCACCTCTGCAACAGAATGACAAAGCCTCCTGTCCAGGAAGGCACACACCTGCTCTGCTGAGCCCAGGAGACCACTGTCTTTTTTCATTTCACACTCAGAGCAGGCAAAGTCAAACTGAGTTGCCAGCAGCTGGATTTTCTGCACAAAATGGGAGCTGAATGTGGCCAGAGGATCACAGAGCCCTTTTTGTGAGGACATGGACCCCTGGGTGCACACTGACCCCCCTGGCCACCCCCTGGCACGGACATGCTATGTAGGGTGATGAGCACAAGCCGAGCGTGCATGGCATGGAGAATGGCGGAGGCACGAATCGCAGGCAGCTTACGGGAGGTGCTCACCATCAAATGCACACTGGAGCTCGACTTCCTTTTCTGGACACATCATTGAGAGAGGGAAAGAGAAGGGAAGAGAGGAGATGAGAAGAAAAGCACAGAAAGTATTCACACATTAGTGTGCCAGCAAGGGCCCCCCTGCCAATAATGCTCCCCTGAGGCAGGTATAAGCAGCAGCAGAAATGCACAGACACGGAAAAAAGGAACAGAGAGAAAAGTCACCATTAAAGCACACAACTACACACCAGAGGAAAGGGCAGGGCTGAAGACCCCCATCTCCTCAAACACTGAGGTCAGAATATAGGTGCCCCACACACTGATATAAGGGGAGAAGAAGAGAGAGCAATATATGTGCACAAGATATGGGATACAAGGGGGTGTCTCTCTGTGTGCTCCCACCTCTGAAAACGGGGCAGCTCCCCCAGCCAAACTTAAGAGGTAAACAGAAACCCCCTGTGTGTTCACATTTGGAGAATGCAGAGTGTGTTTGCAACTCAAATTAGAGAGCAGAGAGGAGGCCACAACAGAAAGGCACACACAGGGACTAAAGAAAGAAGAGGGAACTTGTGTGTATAGCATGGGGAGGAGAAAGGCTCCCTCATATCAAATTTGGGCTTGATTGGAGAGGTAATGCTCAAACAAGTAAGACAGAAGCACTCAACAGCCAGAGCACTTTGCACTTTCAGATATTGGGAGAAGAACAAACAGGTTCAAACACTACTCAACCTTCTTGGACTCTACTCTTGTTTAATGGCATTTTCAGTCATCTTCAAAAACACCCTCACACCAAATTGCACTCTCCAGTAAATGAGGCTCAGCATGCAGTTCCTTCCTTTTTCACTAAACTCTTGGAGTCATCCAGTTCAAGCTGAGCCTGGCAGGTCATTCAGCATTACAATGTTATTCCTTCCCCTTGCTGTCTCCATGTACATTCTGCATCTGCCCTCCTCCTTTGGTACTATCTAGGCTATTTCTCTGCTGCTTACTACAGTCTAGCCCACAGAGTGGTATAGCAGAGCACACCTCATGCCAGACAAAACCCACGATGGTGTGGGCTCAGTTCTGTAGCTCTGGACTCCTGCACACTACCACAGCACCCCCTGGAGCAGCCTGCGAGCACAGAACAGGCCATGGAGCTGTGGCTCCCCACTTCATACACTTACTGAGCCTTCCCAGCTCTTACCTTGAATATTGCCTTCATCCCTGCTGTCCTCACATCAGAGCTCAAGCACACACACACACTGGCATGTGTTTGAAAGCAGAAGTGCCCATGTTCACCTCATACCCAGAACCCCATTCCTAATCACACCATACACAGTCACATAGGCACTGCATGAACAGGCTCAAACTGGCAAAGCTTCTGCCTCATCTGATCTTTAATTCCAGAACAGACTCTGATCTGTTCACCATTTGGCTCACAGATCTTCCATTTCATGGAGGCACAACACAGGGCTTGCCATTACATGGTGTACAAATTTGTGTTTCCTCTCATTTCTTTCAGGACAATTTAGCTTCTCCACAGGCTTTTCCTCAAGCTAGAACTAAAATAGCATCTACTACCAGTGCATGAATATAATTCTTAGTCTGCCATCAATGCAGAGAAATCCTTGTACCCCATCTCAACAGGGAATTTGTGGAAATTCACAACAATGGAAAACTACTGGTTTTACTTTTAATGCATCCTGTAAGTTGCAGCAGACAAAAAGGAACTATATGGATACTGAGGTAAACCTGTCCCTAAGAAAGACAATCTCATTTGAAATTCATACAGACTTCCAGTAAGTTACAAAAGAAAAAAGGGACAGAAAATGTTAAGATACAAGCATAAGGTTCAATAGGAAAAGAATCAACTAAACCACGTGGAAAACAAACACCCTCCTACACAGAGGCACAAGCAAACACTGACACAGGAGGAAACAGAACCCTCTGCAGATCAGAATTTAATCAGAGTACAAGTTAAATTTAACACAGTGTTAGTCTATTACAAGGCATGGTGTAGTGCAGAAATCCCAGAAAGGACATTATTCCTGGGTACTATAATAACACAGGGAAGAAAAGCTAGGTTGGCAGTATGAGAAGGGCAGGGAGTGAGGTCTGTGTTATGACTAGAGCATCAAAGTACTACTAAAACACAAGACAGGTTAGATAATGCCAACATGAGACAGTGGCAGGAAGTGCTAAAGCATCAAAATTTATTTAGTCAAATCATACACAAGGAAGTACTAAACCATATCAATCTCCCAGTACATCTTAACAGCTGCATCAGAACCATCTATTGTTACTTTCCCAAGGTGACTAGCTGAGTGAGCAAAGCTTTTTGTTCTTCTTCTCATGTGACTGCAACTTAGCAAAGTAAATAAGATAACAGAGGTTTAGTTATAGAGTTCTCTTTCCCTTCTATAACACAAAACCCTCTAAGAACTATTAGGCAGGGCAGAGATGTCCCAGGGAATGAAAAACTTGTTAAAGGCAGACACAGCCTATGGTAAAGCACCTCACTGATCACTTTAAGGGTTTCCCTACACCTGAGTGACAAAACATTCTCCCTAAGCACTACAGACAACAAACCTAGGGATGAATGTTTGTTACAGTTCTATTTTTACTAAGTGTGTGAATTTTAGGTGTTCATCTCTCAAAGAGGAGCAGATTCTCTACAGTGAAATATAAGAAACAGTCTTGCTTTAGGTAGTAATCAACAGAAGTCAGCAGGTGACAGAAGATAATCTGAAGAATCACTTTCTCTTCAGCATGGCAGCAATACTAGAAATGGTGAGTGTAAATCATTCCATAGCTCATACTCACATACTAAAACATACTAAAATAAGCAGAGTGATTCCAAGCAAGGTCCCATTCACAGTCCCAGGAACTTAACATGGCTATGTTATTTTTATGACAGCTTTCTGTGTTTCCATCTTCTACATGCAGTTGTCCCCCAGTCTAATACTGGCAGTATTTATGTTAAAATATCATGCTTGCAGCAACTCACATTCCTATGGAGAACACAGTCATTTTAGAACTTAAGGTAGGAAAAAAATGCTGAACTAAAGGCAGATCATCATAGTGAGAGTCATCTTGAACCAGCAAATTTGAGGTCCTATTTTCTACTTCTGCTTCAGCCCTTTTGTGTGATGCTGAGCAAATCATTTAATCTTTGTCAATCCATCTTCTCTCTTGCCCTTTTGTCAGCTTGTCTATTTAAATTGTAAGCTAAGAGGCAGGGATTTTCTGCTTAGCCACCACTAGCTAAGCACACTGGACCCTTGATCTCAGTTGGTGTTTCCAGGCATTACAACAATGCAGTGAAAAAAATGACTGCCTCAAAGATGGGTATAATGTGCTACTGGATGTCAGCACTTAAACAGATCTAAAGCACTCCCCAGGTGTCTTGCATAACACAGTTCAGCACAAAACTCTGCTGCTCAGATGAACTTGGGCTCTCCCTGTTTAGCTTCACCATAAACAATCAGTTATACTTTAAACAGTATGGCTTTAAGATTATAACCAGTCCAGATACAGAGATAGGAGCATTAACTCCTGTTGGTCACTGTGTGAATGTTACTTGACCCTTGCAGATTTCATAGGTTGCTTTACCTTGCTACTGTGCCTTCTCTTTTAAGGCATGCTTTCACCAACTGCTTCCCAGTAGCCATGCCAATTTACAGAGCATCCTTCCTTCCCCACATACTCTTTACTGGGCAAAGGGCAGGGAAAGTGGTACACATCAGGCATAAAATGTACACTTACTGCAATATTTCTTACAAACAGCAGAACAAATGGTATTTGATATCTCTTTGCAGTTATGTAACATATAGGGCAGATTTTAGAACATTAACCTTGTTAAACCAAATGAATGGATTTTTCCTCTTTCAGTCAAGTTCTCTTTTCAGCTGTGCTATTCAGCTTTTACTGGGAAAGAAAACAGAGTGCATGTGGCAGAAAGACAAGGCAGAAAATCAACTGCCTTGGCAGAGCATTGCAAGTGAATGCTGTTAAAATCTCCCGCATCCCACAGCATGCTCCACAATTTACTATCTACATAGTGTTACAGTGGGCCTGAAGAACATTATTGATATAATTTTGTAAATTGTAGTCACAAACCCAAGTGGTCAAAAGAAAGAAAAAAACAAACTGACAAAGAGCTTAGAGAAGGATCAATTAAAAAATAATTACCATTACATGCTTAACTGAAAATAAGACTTTGTGCATTAAAAAATTCCGACTATAGAAATGGGTCTTACAAGCCCTGCTAGAACTGGTAATACACACAACCTCTCACACCAGGAGGAAGTGAAATACCCCTTTGGAAAAAAGGGAACATGATTCTTTGAAGTGCTACCCAGAGACAAAAAAAAATCAGCAGTAGGACTGTAACACTCACTACAGGGAGCCCAGACCCTGACAAGCTTAGAGGAAGGACACTCAGAATAAAGTGTCCTTAATCTTCATCCAGGTGTTTACCACAGCCCACTCCTTAACCCCTCTCACCTTGCAGCAGATGGCAACTCCACATAACAGTCATAAAGGGGAGCAAGAAAGCAAATAAATCTGGTTTGAAATATCTAAAGTAAATTTTTTAATGGTAGATGCATAATGTTGCTCATAAATTTAGAATCTTAAAAAAATACCTGGGACCTACAGAGATGACCACAAGATAGGTGGTATCTTACAGGGGCTCTGCAACTCGTCACTCAGTATCTTCTAGGCTCACTTTCTGGATTTGAAAGCAGAAAACCATATTCCTTGGGGAGAAAACTTGGCCCTTCGTGCTGCAATTCCAACAGCTTGGATCCAAATTCTGCTTGAAGAAAGTGAGTGCAGCACTACAAAGGTTTGGTGAGCAGGCAGAATTTAAGATTCAAGGCAGTTTAAATCATTTATTATTTAAGATAATGGAAAAGTTCTCAAGTGCCAAGCTGATGAAATATCTACCAATTAGCAGAATTAGTACTTGAAATAGAAGCAAAATAACAGTGCAAAATAAAAACCAGGAATGCTTCAAATAAAATTTGGAAAGGAATTTGCTAGAGGAGGCAGTCATATCTATGGAAATTTATCAAAACAACCCGTGTGGACACACGAGTATTGGAATTTTAAAAAAGAGCTTCTTTCCTGTCTTCCCCTCCTGATTTAAACTTCTCCCACTGCCTTCCAAAATGGTCTGATCCAAGTAAAATGCATGCATCCTCATTGCTCTAGTGCTAAACTGTCTTCAGCAAAGGATTTGAGCCTATTGCTAGAGAAACAATAATCGTTTTGTTTTAGTATCAGCTCAACACAACTCACAGTAGATGCTCCTATCACCATGTATGACTATCAAATCATTCCTCTCTCATTTATGCTAAGTCAGCAAGTACATGCTGTACCTTGCATCAGAAATTCACCAACACACATTTTCATGGAGTTATTTGGAATAAAACTTGAGAAAGATGTGTATGTCTCACTCAAGCTTGTGTAATACTATGTAATAGAAATTTCTACTATCCCTGTCAAACAATGTGGAATTCTAGCACAGTCAGCTCTGAATGCCAGCCAAAAAAAGGGAAAGCTACCTTGAACAGAAAATAAATAAACACAAACTGGTGGTGCTTTTTCCTCAATGTCTTTAAAGCCATTAAGTTTTTCACTAGTGTAATAATCTATTTGTGGAAGAAATACCCTTTCAATTCTTATCTACTTTGTGGATATCTGTGACAACAGTCTTATAGTGCACAGTCACCCTGGATCAGATAAAACCAATGAAGAAACTGAAACATATTTCCTCTCAAATCTTCATAAAGAGTTGATTTCTGAGAAGGTTGTAAGAGACAAACAGAAAACTCTACAATCAAACCAGTCTTCTTATCTGGAGGAAACATGAGAAACAGCCTAACCAGATGGCATGTGGTCAGCAGCAGACTCCAGTTAGAAGTACAGCATGTAGTGCTTGTTCTAAACCTACACCGGATGTAGAATAATTTATATAGGAAGTGGGAGTGAAAAGGATACCACAAAACCTGAAAATCTGGTTGGTGTTCAAGCCATGGTATTTGTGCTCTGCACTACTGCAATGGGCAGAAAATCATTGTTTGGCACAAGTAACACCAGATGCTGTTACCTCAACCAGACACTGGCACAAGTCATTTGTCAGAACTGTACAGGATGAGAAAGTGTGGGGAGCTAAAATTACACGTTCCCTGCATAAGGAGCAACATGTGACAAGTATGCTGGTCACAATGGTGAGGCCACCAACCAGACAGTGACCAGCACAAAGATTGTCCTCAGCAGTCCATGGGCCAGTACTGCTCCAACAAGCAAACAGACATGGTAGAAGACTACACTTCAAATGGGATGCAGTGCCCATTGCAGTAGGGCAAAGAAAAAGATAAGCAGGTAGACACAGAAATCCTAAAACAGAAGTGTTAAGGATGTCCTACTAACACACACAGAGCATTATGTATTCTCTGTCTTGTCCAGGCTTAGCTTGGGGGAAAAAAACTTGTACTTTTAAAAGTCTATATTACTGAGCAGAAGAGTAACTCAAACAGGAGCTTTAATAAGAAACACATTATTTATTTCTGAGTTTTAACACTTACAGAAATGAGGACTCAAAATCCATACCTTAAGATAGACAGCACTTAGGGAAAATGGGAAGCTGAAAAACCTCTCCTGGGGGCCCTCAGCCCAGGGTGAACACGAGCAATGCACCTCATGGACAACACCGAGGCTCACTCTGCAAAGCCAGACTGCTGTAACCCTTTGGAGGGAGGAAGCTGCATGGACTCTTGACTGCAGGTCTCCAGTGTCCTGCAGAAGCAGCAGTTTCCTGAGGACAACCTCATTTACCATATCAGAGAATGCTATGCTCTCTAATATACCTTCCACTTTATCAAAGTATTCAATTACACATTCAAGGAGCAACATACACTGCAAAGGGATGAAGAAAAGTAAATCTAGAATTATCCTTTTCACAGAGGAAGACATTGTGTACTCCAAGAACCAAACATCACAAGCTTTCTATGGAGCTGGAAAGTTCTAACATACAGGCTCTCCTTGTAACTACATTACCAGGAAGTTGTGCCTCAAGATTTATGTGTACATCCTTTGTTCATTTTTTGAATATTTTAACCCAAGATGTGACACTCCCTGAAAGCTTGTTACAAATCAAGAATCCTAAGAAGAAAGCCATTTTTCATCTAGATAGGTAATAATGATATGTTGATACCTACTGGTTTTCCAATTACTTCTCCCCTGCCTCACTGGGATTTTGAAGCAAGCACCTGTTGGTTCTCATTTCACAACATCAGGGATAATCCATTCTTATTCCACTGGAATTCTACTGTAATGTTTTAAATATCAACAGATGCAACAACTCTACCACACTTGCTGTATTAGTGTGCATGTGTTCAATGCATGTCTGTACGAGAGGCAGGCTGGTGCAATGGCCAAAAGCTCACTCTTGCAGGCACATATCAAAGACAAGAATCCTAGGGCAGGAACAGCATTTTCAGAGAGCATTTTGATCCAAAAATAAACAAACCCCAAAACCTGGATGTCAGTAGGGCAGAATACTGCAGAACTGTAAGAATGCATGTTTTGTTAGAGCAGTCCCAAAAACAACACAACTCTTCTGAAAACACCTCTTTTTCCAGCAGCCTGCTTGTACTGTGAGCCCTCTGGGAACAAAGCCTCATATAAATGGAAAAGGGCTCAGAGAGCAGGAGAGAACAAGTGTGCTGGTCCTACAGTGTGAAGGCCGGCCCCCCAGCACAGGGAGAATGAAGAATGCCACAGTGCTAGACCAGGAGATGATCTGTTCCACCTAGCAGCTGTGGAGAAAGGTTTGGACTTCAAAGGAAAATGCAGGCAAATGAACCCAACTCTTCTTTTCCATGTGGAGGACAATTATCCTTCAGAACAATTAGGGGAGGACCAAGCTCTAGCCTATAATTGTCTCTCCTCCAGTACCAGACAATTAAGGGCTGCTGCCTGCAATAACAGAGCCTTGGCAAGGGCCTGTGTGACCTCCAGAAATAAATGATGACCATGCAACACAAAGAGTGACATTGAAGTGGGGAAAAAATAATTCCTTCAGAAGGGAACAGGAGAGTGCCTCAACTTCAGGCACATGAATGGAACTTTTAACACAATCCTCAGTTTCCGTTCTGTCCAAACATGAACATTTGGAGGCTCCTCCTTCCCCACCCTTCTTCCCAGCTCAGCCTTCAGCATCTGTCCAAGTGAGTAGACCAAGAAACTTCCATGGGGTCTTCTGGCTGTATCATCAGGCACTCACAATTACTCTGTGCAATTTTCACAGTCAGAAGCATTGGACAGAACAGACTTGTCAGAGGCATGTGTAACAACTGAGCAAGTCCTTGGTCTTTCTAATCCAGTGCTGACCAGTTCTCCATACATCACAGAAAGGGGAAAAGGAACTCCTGCTGCTGCAACAGTGCACTTAGCCAGTTATGCATGTAAGGAACACTAAGATCCCAGCCAGGGTTCCATAACAAGACACAGGGCTATGGTTTTTCCCTGGAAAGGGACAGGCACCAGAGAGACTGGCTGCCTTCTGTTCAGATGGTGTGAGAGACAGTGAAATGGCAAAGCAAGAACTTACCTTCACTCCATCTGACTTCTTGTTCAGCAGGCTTTTGGCAGCTGTGGAGAAAAGCAGAAGTAGATCACATTTTGGTTTCAAGACTACCTTCTCTCTCTCTCTCCCCCCCTCCCCCAATTCCCTCAAAAATGCACAAAACTTCAGAAGGACAACCATCCTGCTAATTCCTCTCTAGCAGCAAGAGACCTGGAAAACAGGACAAGTCACTCATCAAATTCATCCTGATAACAGAGGGTCATCCATCCTATCTACTGTTCACCTATTCAGGCAAAATACTTACCACTTTCAGCACCTCAAGAAGACCAAGTCTGAAATGGTAATTTAGAGCTTCTCTGTCAATCCCCCACTCACACACTGGGACCCCATCCAGAAGTGTCAGCAGTTACAGGGGGAGAAGAAACCTGTCTGATTTTTGCAACAGGATAAAGGCTGCACCTGTAAGTACAGCCATTCACATAACAGATGTGGTTTATAAAGGGGGTGCTGATAATACAGAAGCCTTTTAATTACTGTTATTCACAGTTTCTCTGGGCATAGCTGGATAGCTAAAAGTGCAAAAGGCAGCATCTGAAAACTGGTAAAAAAAGGAAGAATGGCAAAAGAGACAGAACCAGGCTGAATTTCTTAATTGAAAGATAAAGATGCTCTGCTGCGCTCAACTTGAACAACTGGCACTACCAATGAAACTGAGAATGATAAGCACACACAGAGAGCCCACAACAAAGGCCCACTTGGGAGTGATGAAGGAGCTGCTTCATCTATTACAGCAAAGTGGTGCATTAACCATGACTGTCAACAGCAAGACCCCATCTACAGCTTCAACAGATACAAACCATTTCTTGTCTACTTATGAAGAATGTATCCAGTTGTATCAACTTCTGTAAACAGCACGCAAGACAACTACTGTACCAACACATGCTATGGCTCTCCTAAGCAGCTACCTTCTGGGTCTGGGCACAGGGGTCTTAGGTGCAGCAAAGATGAGGCCTAGAGAAATGGCAAGTCCTATGGCAATGCGGACAATACTGTTGAAATTCTCAAAGACATACTGACCAACTTGCACAGAGTGATTAGTCTCCCTAGAAGCAGCAACATTAGGCAAAAAAGATTTTTGCAATACCTAAGCAACTGCTCAAATTTTATGTCTACCATATTTTCCATTCTGCTTTCTGTACAAGACCCCACAGACATGGATTAACTACACAATATTAACTGAGCTGGTGCAAATGACTACAGGATCTCCTCCAACAAAGAGGTGATACCCCATATAAGCTTACTAGAATCTTTGAATTGGTTTCCTAATTCTACTCTCTAATGCAAGTATAAAGCTAGATTACAATTTTGTTTTCATTCCAGCTCTCAGAAGCCAAGAACATTGGAAGAATCTCATGCAGAGGTTTTCTAAATGTGATGTGTCAAAACAAAGTGTTCCAATGTGCACACATAAAGGTGGGCAAAGCAACTCATCTGCCCTGCAACAGTCTCTTTTCAGAGTGTACACATATTAAAGCATTGCAAGACTGCAAGACAAGTAAGTTCTTGCCACCTTCAAGGCATGACAAAGGCTAGCTTGATTCTACATGCAAGTGAGAAGGAGAACAATGTGACTATGGGGTCAAAAGGGATCCAGCATTCATGCCATCCATGCATGAAGGCATCTCACACAACAACTGCTGAAAATAAGAAACTGTTATGGCCTTACAACACTTTGGAAGGAGTAAAGGATTCTGCAACTTAACAAATACACCAAATGGGACATCCTTGAAGTGGGAAAAAAAAAGCCGCCATCAGAGAAGCAAAATAGTACCACCATATGTTCTGGGAATATCCCAGAAACAAGCAGGGAAGCAACATTTTTCACACTTTCTACAGTTTCCCCACAACCTCACATTCATCTTTGTGGACAGAAGGCAGCTAAAATCACGCTCTACAACATTAGAACAAATTCAGCTGAGAGTCCCTCCCTGCAGCCCAGCACTATGTAATGCTGATCTGTGTTCCCTGGTGCAGCCTGCCCATCCAGCCTCCTTCCCTGACTGTACCTCTGCAGGGCACACTCTGCTCTCCCACAGCCCTGACAGCATCCCAGGACTGTAGAAAGAAACTTGCTCTGTGGTGTACTTGGTTCATGCACCACACTGTGTTTATAAAGAGCTGGAGAGCCTGTGAAATGCATTTACACACAAAGATGACTCAGACACCTCAGACAACAGGGAAACATGCAGGTCTACCCACGGATCAACCCGTACAAATTACGAGACACAAATAAAAGGAGATGCAAGAGGATTTTCTACACAAGCAACAGACAAGACTTCATATAACAATAATCCTTTTAGAAGACAGGCAGAGTAGCAAAGAGACAACAGGAGGGGAAATATCCAAAGACACATCCAGGCAGATTCTTTACTGTTCCTGAAACAGTCTTGTACCAATGCTCTATGGTTTTCCAGGTGTGAGATGCTAGGACTAATTTTTTCTATCTTTCCCATTTCCTCTACATGTTAAAGGGATTAAATTCCCTCTTCTCTTAACTTCTAGAAGTTCAGAGTTCTTCTAGAATAAAGAAACATGAAAACACATGCTGCTAACTCAGTAACTTAAAAACACAGTTCTGTTCCTGGCTTAACAAGACACTCTTCAGTTAAACTCTGAAGAGAAACACAAAAGCCTCTCCTGCACATACTCCTCCCTCTTCCCACATTTTTCAGTTCTGGCATCCATAGTAAACAGCCTGGGCTCTGGACTGTGCTCCTGGCAGAAACACAAATCCTTAATGCTGAACTCATCAGCAATAAACACCAGGCACTCTGGATGTACCAGAGCCAAGGGGGGACTGATGAGGAAATACTCACTGCAAACACAGCCATGGATAGTGCCTTCCCCACTGCCAGCCCCACTCCTCCTCTTCCAGAGACAGCAACCCTTCATCCAGCCTGTCCCTGGGTTTGCCCTGTCCTCAACTGCCAAAACTCAGGTACATTTCTCACTTCAGTTAAGCTTCCAGAGAATTCTTTTTTGGGATGCAGGAAGAACACAGAGATTGCTTTTATTAAGTCTGACTAACTTATGATGCTAGTCTAACAAACAAGCCAAGTTCTGGCTTCTAAACACAAGCATTTACACCTGAAGAATTCTGGACTTTACTAAGACTTCATAAAATAAAAATTGTATCATACCAACACAGACTTCCCAATGACACAGAGTTGCAGCTTGTCATTCTCATATTCTCAGTTAAAAGAAAACAATATTAACTATTTCTCAACTTGATGACACTTCCGGGGTCACCACAAAGGAGCCAACAGTCAGTGTGCAGTCACAAGAGGCACTTTTGGCTACCATCACACACAATAACCATGAATGCAGTGTAACTTCAAGAATATCTATTTATTAAGGACAAGCACCACAATAAAAAGTATTCCCAGAGCTTTCCTGAACTTTAGAGAGAGGAATGTAGAAGTAGAAGAAATTACTCTAATAATTTGCATCCACTTTTCCACTTTTGATGATAAATTAGACTCTCTGGCTATAGTGATAAACAGTTAAATGCAGTAATGAAATCTGTATCATTCTAGGAAGTTGCAAATGGAAGTTACTAACTGCAATCCACTGCTTTGGCAGGTCCACACTGCAGTAGCTGAGCACCATTCACTGAAACCCTTACTGTTTCTTAAGAGATTTAGTAGATACAGAGAAAACACTTAAAAACAACTTAATCTTACATTAAATGTGACTTCATCTTCTGCTTGGGAAATGTAGTTTCCAGTGATGATATACTTATTTAGTCAAAGCCCTACAAATACCTTAATAATTTTTTCCCCCTCCACATTTTCATACCTTTGGATTCCTACCAGGAGGTACAAATTTCTGGTCCTGAATCAATATCTACCTAACACAACACAGTACAAACTTCACATTAATTACTCCTTTCAGTTAAAGAAAGGAACTCAAATTTCAACCTGAGTATAGAAGTATATGTATACACATACACACACATGCACAAAATAACAAAAATTCAATTTCACACTTCTGGAAGGGAGGTATAACAAGACAGCAAAATATTTCAGTACCATTTCAGTATTTGTATTATTTCCTCCTTGCTCTTTAGTCAGCTAAAAAAACGTCTCTGTATAGGTTACACTAAATGTACACAGGCATATTCAGGCCTTCTTTACTTAGTTAGAAAGAACTCTGCTCCTCAAATCTGCCTCCAGCCTCTCTCAACCTCACCTATCTAGCCAAAACCTCAAACCTGCACAATGGCGTGTTAATAAGGATCTGTAAGAGACATGTAATGAATTCCAGTTATTGTCACACTCTGCCACAATAGTTCCCTCACAAAACTGACTTGAGCAAGCAGTGACAACCCAGAAGAAAGCTCAACATCAGTTAAAAATAGAGGTTTCAGGCAGAAGGCATAATTACCTGCAATGTCTGCTTTAGGATCTATTTTGAACAGAGGACTTGTGCTGAACCACGTGATAGAAATTAATTTCACAGTGTGAAAGCTTGTTGGACAGCTCCCCAAATTAACAGTTGCAATCCACTTAGGAAAACAGTACTAAGAATTTCACAGAGGCCACTTGTAAGTTGTGCACAAAAATCGGCTTACAGAGAAAAGCCACTTCTCAGCATTTTGTGATGCTCCTCCTGGCACCATGGCTGCTCCTAAGATGAAAACCAGCTTTTTTTCATCCTTTTACTCAGTTTATAGCAAGACTATTTACAGAGTTTTATCTACATAAATGAGTCCAGGCATCCTTAAATATAGCAGGAGTTTCTAAAAACCTTGCCAACTCTCTTCTAGTAATAAATTTACGTTTACTTCTCAGAAGATGATTTAGGAGTTTCTTGCACATGATCTAATCAGTTGATTTACAGACTGCACTTCTGTATTCTGTAAAGGAATGCAGATCAGATCAGGGCTTGCTTGGATCATCTGAACATCTGAAGCCCCAAGTGAACACCCAAGTAATCCTGTATGTACCTTGGTGTGACCCTAACAATCCTACAACAAAACTTAGATTTCATTGTTCTCTCTTGCAGCTCAATTAACACCTTACAGACTGTGAAGAGAAGCTACAAATCCCTTATGGTCACCAGGTTTCTTCTTCCTGACTTATGCTGAAAGGAGTGCAACTGTACCTGCTTTAACCAAACAGCCTACAGCTGGCCTGAGATGCAATCTTCTAAAAAAACCACAAACAGCCCATATTAAATGGCTGAATACATCATAACTGGGGAAAGGAACCAGATTTTTAACTTAACTGGCCTAGGGCAAAAGACACACAGCAAGCAACAAATTACTCACAAAAGAACAGAAACTTTTTGTTTTCTTTGCAAAAAGCAAGATGTTTTGATGGGCTAAGGAGCGAGAAAGTACTGCTACAGATTCTTTAGGAATACAATTTGTCACAGGCCTATAGAGAGAAGGAGCTCCATACTACAAAATGTGACACAGGAGATAGTAATGGCAATGAGATTAAAGGAGTCTTCTCATATTTCCTGCAGATAGTACAATCATGCCTAATTAATTGATACTGGGGTCACATGAGCCTTTATTTTCCTCTTTGTTCAAAACATCTATGGAAGAAGCTTTTAGGAGATCTCATCCCCAGGCAGGAAGAAGCTTCTCTCTTCATAAATCTAGTCCCCTGTTTGCTGCAAATGGGACTTTTAAAAATTCACAAAACAGTGTCACTCAATTAGAGAAAAATAAAAACCTCTTAAGGGCTTTAGGGAAAGAAAGAAAGAAATATTACTGCAGAACCCTTCAAGTCTGAGGCCTACCTGAAGTTCCCACACAAACTTTTAAACTTATTACTTTTAGTTAGCATGCACTTATTCTTTAATTTCAGCAGATGTATCTACTTCAACTGCAGCCAACTAGAAAACCAAAGTAAATTAAAAATAATTACAATTTTAAGAAGTCAAGCTCATATTACACACAGTCCTGCAAAGGAAACAGGAGTAGATGATCTCATCCCTCTAAAAACACATAAAAAGGTAAGGAATTGCTACTCTCAACAGAGGCTTTGCAACTAAATTCACAACATCTCCCTCTGGGCAGTTTTTCTGAGTGTCTCATACTTGGAATCGTAGTTTATATTCAAAGCAGAACTCAGTGACACTGCAAACCCTGCACTTGCTATGGGCCACCTAGGATTTCCTTTTCTTCAGCTGTTAACTGAAGTGGATCCAGCAGCTTCAGCTCTTGACATAGAGAAGAATGAGCAGAGCAAGCTCTTTCCTCCTCAGTACTAGCTCAGGGATTAAGTGGATGTATAGGTCACACACCATTAAGGGAACCCTTCTCTCTGGCATTTCATGTACTCAAAATCTTACCCATAAGAGATTTTCTCACCCAAGCACTTCTGCAGCTTCATTAGAAGTGACAACATTTGCAGACTAAAAATTATCTAAAACTTCTATTTATAAAAAAAGGAATAAAACCCCTGGCTATTTCAGAATCATCAATTAAGTGAAATAAAGATGAGCAGCGTAAATAGAACAAAAACAGTTCACATCAGCAGAAGGCCCAAGAAAATGTTTAGCTCTGTACAGGCCTGTGGAAGTCCTGACATTGTGCCATAGCTCCTCAAACAGTTATTTCAGAATCGATCTCAGAAAACTGTATAACATTTTAAAGTTCTGTAACAGCACAATTGTGGGACAGATGAATGGATAAAATTACTCTGTCTCTTTAAGGCCAAACTATGAGAAAAGCAGAAAAAAGAAATTGTTGTAGTCACAAGTAATGCTGACATATTGGCACAGGTCTACCTGAAAGCAAGAACCAAGGAAAAAAAGTTTGGATGATGGTGAGGGATGGCCCTTAATTGTAGCATAGTTTCACATAATTGTTTTTTTTTTTTTAACATCACCATACAGAAGGTGAAAAACGCTGCCTTGAGTTCACAGAAGAATGTATGCATGAATGTGCACTTTGTGTGCTGGGATGATCATTTCACAGAGGTTTTCATTCCAATTACAAGTTTATTGTAACAACATCCAGAATATAAGTATTGGTATCCACCATTAGTAAATGGCCAGATGAAATCAATACACTTCCATCATCACATAATCCACACAGCAGACTTCCACTTGAAAGCAGCTGTAGTCAGGTGTAATAAAAATCTGACTCATGCATTCAATGGCTGCTCTTTTAAAAGAGAAAGAACATTACAAAGAGGGTAAAGAAATCAAAGATCCCATAAACCAAAAGCACTTACAAATAGAGGTTTTCCACCCAAATGAAAATGAGCCCAGATAAGACCGCGTCACCTAGGTGTGCCGAGCCAAGACAGTAATCTTCCAAAAAGCATGGATTTATTTACATGTTGAGATTTGCATTTTCAGTAAATGCACTACGTAATGCACTTGGGTGGGAGCCAGACTACCAGCTATTAAATTTAAAAGGATGAAAACCACTTCTGAGACTCCAAGAAGGAAAACTAATAGCCAGACACTTCAGACCAATTTTTGATGCGTCCAAGTAATACAATATCCAAATAGCTCCTGTCCCTATTCTCACCAATATTACTTCCCTGTCCCTGCCTCAAGTCTTAAGGAAACACTCCTACCTAATAAGAGATCTTCACTCCTGGTTTATGATGGGAAAGCTAACCATACCAGCTAGAATTTCTCACCAGTAATTTGCTAATAAAATATCATGAGACAATTAGGAAGCTGACTTTACTTCTGTTTTGTGCCAGACCACAATACCATGTGCTCCTCTCCAAACAAATCATTTCCTATTTCACACTGGTCACCAGCTCAGGCAAAGTGACCACCATTACACCATGATGAACTGAAATCATGTTTCCTCCCCTCCTACTTGACCCCAAAATGGTTTAAATATTCACCAGCTCACTCACACAAAACAAAACCAAGAAAAGGATGGGAACACTGAGGACTTACCTGAAAAATTCCGAGACACAAGCATCGTCGTGAGGATTGCACCCTGTGGGGAAGACAAAGCAGGGATTACAGAAAGTGTCACTTGAGAAAGAGGCTGGGCTGACCCATGGAGGACACAATGCATCAGTTACCAATGCAGAGGTACCCACTGAAGAACCCCAGTGTATCCAGGATTCCCATATGTGGCTCTTAGGCTCCACACAGGACCTCTCACGGTCCTGCCTTTCTAGAGCAGCAGCTAGATGCCAGGCAGGATAGCCTAGGAAATCTGAAATGGCACTAAGAATTAAACACATAGCTGCTTCCTAGATTTCACACAGCAGAGAGCTGCTTTGTGCATAGACCAGAGGCTTTGCCCCAGCTGCAGGCAACTGGTAACACTAGTACTGGAAGGTGCAGAGTGTTCAGAACTAAAAGTCCCAGAACTACCTGCTCTATTTCAACTCACTGGCAGAAACAAGAAGGGGTGAATATGTAGCAGAGGAGGCACGGGAAGCTTAGAGCTTGGAGAAAGAAACTATCCAGCTCTTCGGTACACTACTTCAGTGCCCTGTACTGGAGGATCACATAAGGTACTTCTCTAACACTGTGCTAGTCATGAAATGAAGTATTGCTGCTAGGAAGGCACTAACCTCAAATTCAGAGAACTAAAATCAAACCTAAAGTGAATTAAGATGTACTTACCTTTAGCTTCCTTCTAGCATTGAACTTTCTCAAGCATTCCACAGTCTCCTGCCTGTGCATCATTGATGCAACAGTGGATCGTTGCTGAAAAACAGAACAGCAGAAGGTCAAGAACATACCCACACCAAATCAGCCAGGGAAGTTCATTCCACTTGCACACAATCAACACATTCAGGCTGACATGGCCAAGCCTCTCACCAATGCATGGACGCAAAGTACTGCAACTGGTTCATAACCTGAGAACTTCCAGCAAGACACATTTAATCAAGATTAAATGTGTGGGCTATGACAGGACTGCACCCAAGAAATTTATGAGTGAAGTAAAGGTGAGAATCAGTGCTCCCTGCCTTTCAGGCACACATAGGATTTAAGACAGTATGAAGACAAAGCCAGATGAACAAGCATACCCATGGGGAACTGACTTAGAGGCACTACAGAAAGGACCTGGGCTACATTAGCTACAGTTTGAAAGGGAAATTTCAAGCACTAAGGGAATACTTGTGAGCAGCAGCCTTCTTGGACATGGCAACCCCTTGAATGTAAGAGGTTGACTGGCAGAGGCCTTGGCACCTTTATATCAGTATTGCAGAAACAGATTCTCAGCATGTAAGAGAAAAGATCATGTATTGCTATTGTACCAATGGAAAAAAATTAGCATAATCTCTATGCAGTGATGCACATCTGTCATCCACAGCAGACTGGGATGCCATCAGCTGCTAAAAGACAAGTTCCCAGAAGTGTTGCAGCCATTAAGACCACAAAAGGAAACCAGAGACTGTTACTGCCAAGCATTTAGAGCACATGAGGAAGCCACTGACTAATGCCAAAGGAGCTGTTGCTCTTGCATAGAACCCCAAGCCTGAATTCCCCTTACGAGGACAGTGGATGAATTTCTAACCTGGCAGGTAAGTGTGAATAAAATCTCCACTAACTTTCTCTTGCTTGGAAAAAATTCTGCAATACCCAAAAGAACTGTAAACTGTGTGCATATTCAGCTAGTTTCATGGGAAGTCTCTGCTTTGATCCTGTTGTCAAAGCTGGTCATCTATTGCAGTACACATGGCAGCGTGTGGGGAGAATGTAGCCAAAGTGTCCTCAAACAACTCTGGCTGGTTCCTCCAGCCAGTGATGTCCAGTTGTTCAATGTGCACTTACAAGAATCAGGACACATATTTCAGAAGTTCAGTGGTACTAAGACACTCAGTGTCTCAGATAAACTTTTAAACTTTTTAAGATTTCCTACAACATTTACTTTAGAGGAGCCATACGTATCCAGAAAAAAAAACGTTGTGCACACAGGGACTGCAAAGCAAAGGGAAACAACAGACTCAAGAGGAGGCAGCTTCAGTGAGAGGCTGACATGGCTGGGAAGTGAAATCAGCCTCTCCCTAGCTCAGAGAAGGAAAGTTGCCACAGGGAGTGGGCTATCATAATACAACTTTGGCTACAGGCACTGGGAGGAAAGTTTAATACACAGGAACTTGATTATAAGCATGCAAGGACGAAAAAAAATATATGCAGTCTCAGCTAGTGTGAAGTTTTGACTTCCAAGGAACTGCAACATCTTACAGCAGACAATCCTGTTAGACAGATGTTCACATAATTAGCTTTAAATTGCTATCTGTTGATTTGTGGTATAAGGACACCACCACCACAGTTTTTCAAGAGAAAATGGGCAAAGGAGCACACTAGATCCATCCCAGAAGTATATTCTGATATTACCAGAGCATCTGGTAAGACTTAGGTCAAACTATTTCATCGTGCAGAGATAAAAGTGCATCACTGCCTCCCTCCCCTACACCTACACCCAGCTGTGTTCTGGGATTTCCTTGCCAACTTTGAAAAAGATGAAAAATACTTATGTGTGAGGTCTGGCAAGGTAGAAGCTACATACACAGAGCAGCAAAAGATTTTTTGCTGATTTCAAGTTTACAGCCAATTAAGCTGCAGCATAGCAGAAATTTCCCAAATATTGCCAAGATGCTATACCATAAACTGAAGCAGAGATGAAGAACAAACTGGTCCTAAAGTTTTTGTCTGATGCCAAACTCTATTTGATAATTTAGGATGCTATGGATTGGAAAAGATGTGGGGAAAAAACCAGAAACTGTGGACACTAACAAAATTCTAAAAGAACAAGGGATTTTTTTTTTACTACTGTGGCAATAAAAGCACTACAGCATGACAAAGTTGGCTTGTTGAAGGTCAGTATCCCCTCCAGAAAATATAATCTGAAATATTTGAAATTGTAGTAAGGGGTGGAATGTGGTGGTTTTGCCACCACAGAAATATACTGGGTCCTTCAAGTCTTCCTAGCATGTCCATTGAAGGCAAAGCACAAATTAAGCTGTAATAAGGAGAACACTTACACAAACCCATGGGTGTTTGAGAGCCTGGTCAGCTGTGATGCGCTTCGCTGGGTTTATCGTCAGCATCTGGTTGATCAAATTCTTGGCTTCGGGAGTCACAGTGTCCCACTCAGGTGATGGGAACTAAAAGAGGAAGAAGGAACAGATGATGAACTGAACAGAAATATCTTCTACTAGCAGAAGAGATACTTCCCTGCTACACAGCTAAATTCCAGCCTTTGCCCTTTTGATGCCAGGGCTAACACATTTGCAAAACCCACTAGTTTTTGTGAAAACTCATACTGAACAAAAATCATCCAGAATCCAACAAATGAATGGCACCAGACAGCAGAACACACCTGTACCATTCACCAGGCATAAGCAAGAAGATTAAGAGTCTAAAAACCTTTTAGGAATCACTCAGACCTTTGAATTTCTTTCAGTCAAAAAAGTAAAGTCACAGACCTTTTTAACCAAGTTCTTACATGAAAAACACGGGTGCTATCTTTTTTTACCCCACCCGTCTCTTTCTACAGCATACTAAAAGCTCTAACAGCTTATGAAAAATCACAAGCAGTTAACTACAGCAAAACTGCATGAAAGCAAAACCCACTAACAGGGAACATCTCACAGGTACACTTTTCCCACCATAAAACACAATATCCTGGAACAAAACCAGTCACTTGGGTGTAGCAACCCACCAGCAAGTTGTTAGCAACCACCTAACATACCAATATCTTTACTTGGGGGGCAAGAAAGATGTAACAGTGGATGGGAATACAGAAGCATTAAACAAAGAAAATAATTTTAAGTATTTCAGCTCCTGATCATCCATGAGGGTAACTGTTCTCTGTTATAATTCCAGCAATGATAAAGATGAGATATTTACACCATCCGGTACAGGCTTGCATGTGGTATGGATGACAGCATGCTGAGATTAAATCCTATGAATCCACTGTACAAATACAGGTGAACTTCAGAACACAAATATGCTGTTGGGGTAAAGCTCCCTGTCTTTAAGTGGGAGAAAAAAATGGATTTATCTTTTTTTATTGCTTTATTCTTTATTTTATGTTGGGTCATAACAATACACCTGCTGTATTTGATTTGCATATAATCTCATTTCTGCATTTGCAGGCATCACTAAGGCATTATACAATTTGTTCTGCAAACACTGCATGAGGATACTCAAAAATCATGATACTGAAGTTTCAAGCAAGGACAATTTTCCCACACCTGAACTCTGAAGTATTCATGGTAATGTCTTGCAAAACATCTGCCCAACAGCACAAAAAAAAATAATTAGAAAAAAAAAATCATTGTTTTCACTGTTGCCACTTCCTGTCTTGTCAAGGGAGAACAACAGACTGGTCATGTGCCAACAAGCCCCTTGGTGCTGGGTAAGGACACCAGGGACAGGTACATCAGTAAAATGCAGCAATTTTCTATCAGGCCAAATGAGGGAAGGATCTAGTTTTTGTTTACTATAGATAAGAATTTGTTCACTATAGATAAGAATTCAAAAACAATAGATGGGTAAGGAGGAATCAGGCACTTGAGTCTTCATGATTTATAGAAAGAAGTATTTAATCCCTGAAGGACTTTGAAAATCCCCATTGATATAATTATTGGAAAAATGCTTCAAATAAGAAGAACCAACACAAAAACTGGAGGAGCAGCAAGGCAAGAGAGGAACACAAGTCCATTTAAAGATATCAAGTACAAAGACAACACTTTGCTTTCACTCAGGAGAGCCACAGAGCCAGGACATAGGCAGACTTTTGTGCTCACCAGTACAGCTGCTCTCATGGTCTCAAGCACAGAAGCTGGGAGGTAACTGGCAGAAGGAGTCCAGCAGAACCCTCACCTTTGGGGGTTTTATTTTTGTTTAATTCAAACCACAAGACAGCCTACAAAAAGAACTCCCCAACTTTCTCTTGATATTCATACCCACAGGCTTTGAGCTAGGATTTCCAGGAGTTCCTTTTTCCCTCTCAAGCCTCTCCTTACATGGAAGAATTTATGTCAAACATTAAAGTTGTGGTACTCAAATTATATTTTATTCCACCTTTGCTTTCTTCAGTACTAACCTCCTTGCTATTCCTCTTCCAGGCACTTTTTACACCTCAGTTTTGCTGTGCTCTAAGAAGTGTTCCATGATCTGCTTGGTTTTTTACAAGAGCCTCCAACCCAATCCACCATGCTGATCCCCACCACAAAGCCACCCCTCCAATGGTCCCCCACCATTCAGTCTTCTCACTGGGCTCCTTGCTTTCCATGGACTACAGCACAGAGAAGTACAAGACCATAACTGAAGCTAATATTCTACAGAATACATCCCCATACTTTTTATTAGGCCTTGACAAAGACAAGCTCCTTCATTATTCTATCTTCCCTCTACTCCACCAAAAATATCAGCATTACTAGAAGACACCATTTCCCACCTCTGCATTTCCCTAACAAGTGCCAATGTTCTAGTGCCCGCTGTGATGCTTTCCCTTCATATCCCTCCAGCAGCCCCAGCCAGGGCTGTATCCCAGGCAGTGAAGACAGCGAGGTGTATGAGCACGTCAAACATCACTTGGCACAGAAGCTTGGCCTGCTGCAGGACACCAGGTACAACAGTGCCATGTTTGGATGGCTTCTACACCCATGCAGTACTCAGCAAGAAAGTGCCCTTACGTCATAGGCTCCGGCCTTGATCTGCTGATAGAGTTTGTGCTGATCTTCATCCCAAAAGGGAGGGTACCCCACTAGTAATATGTACAGAATCACTCCTGGGAGGGAGAGACACAGATACACTATGGTTAGGCTAATATGCCATTTATTCCTTCAGCCCCTCTTCCTTCCCTCCTGACAGTCCCCAAGGCAATGACTGCTCCATAGATTCATTTGCCATCATTTTTAGCCTTCTGAGATAGCAAAGCACAGTACAAAATCTGTCACCTGCTGGACCTCACCCTGGCACTTCATGTTCAGCTCTTAACGCCAGTGTCAGGAGCTAGAACGAGCTGCATAATGTCCTTCTACCCTCCTCTGGCTACCATGCCTGGTGAGCCACAACCCCCAGCTGCTCTCAGAGTAAGATGAAGTCACATCTCCTAGGGTTCCTGGGCAGCAAGGGATGTTTTAGGAAGGACTCTGTTTTTAGATGCTTACTGTGCATGGTGTTGGGACACAAAATGACACTGACAAAGCTGACACTCCTGGCCTGCAGAGAACTACTTAGTCCATGTCAGGCAACACTGATATCACAAATCTTTAAACTTATCTGTCCCAGATATATTAACACTTACTTAGTTTCTTTTAAAAAAATCATCCCTCCTCAGTATTTAATCTTTTACATAGTTAGTGTAATAGGAAATTGCTACAGTTATCTAAACAACTGACTCTGCAAAGCATAGACAGGTCCTATCTCTTGAGTCTCAAACATCTGATAGATGGCCCAAGGAAAAGATTAGGAGCCAGAATCAAGTGAGTTCAGGCTCCAGTATTCATTCCATCTACACAAAGTGCTTATCCTCAATTGTGCCTTCATGTCTCCACCCAGTAAGAAGGAGCACTGTGCACCCTCCCAGCAAAAGGCTACAAGAAATCATTCTTTTACATGGAATGATGTTGTTTAAGTGTAAAACATTTGTCAAATCTTACCACATGCCCATATATCCACTGGTTTTCCATAAGGATCTTTTCTCAAGACTTCAGGGGAGAGGTAGCCTGGAGTACCAGCAAACCCTGCCAGAAAATGGATGACATGAAGTACTTACAGTACCCAAGCAGAAGAGAGACTGCCATATCACAAAATCCACTAGTGGTAACTAACAAATTCCAAAACCTGTCTCTCACACCCTTCATCTCTTATTTGCTAGAGCTGTCTCTTGGTAAACCAGCAAAAGGAGGCAAGAAACCCTAAAATAAAACAGAAAATCAGATGGGATCCAGTGCCTGTGTACTGCAAAAAAACCAGACAAATAAGAGGGACCATGTCAACCACCTGGGCACAAACTTGTATGCCAGGCCTTATATAATTGTTACATATAATGGCTTGGAGTTTGAAAACACAAGACACAAATGGGACACATCTGATTGCTGAGCGGTATGGGGAGACCAGAAAAAGAAGTAGTTTTTCCAGAATCTGCAGCATTGCAGAGTATCAGAGCTGATTTTTAACCTGAAAAAGTCTCATTTCTAAATGTGCTTTAGCTAAGCAAAGATAAAGTCAGATCCAAATGTGCCTGAGGAAGGCTGGGTCAAATGCATTTCTGTAAAGTGACCAAACAAAATTCCAGATGTCTACACTTCTGAGTAGTAGGAAAGTTCAGATCAGGGTCTAAACTTAGCAGCTGCATTCATCTCTGACACTAGCATCTACTGTAAACTAAGAAGAAAAATAGAGAAACACATAGCCATTTTTTCTCTCTTTCTTTATTAGTTTTTCCTCTATTTCACCTAGGCTTGAGCCTAAGACCCAGAGGCTGTCGTGCTTGGCAAAGAAACAGCCAAATACAGAGAAGTGTGCTGAAGAGCTGAGACAAAGTACTCAGGATGCAACTCAATCAGCCACCAGAAAACAGGGGAGCAAAGCTGGGGAAGCTCAAACAGTCTTACCAAACCAGGCCTGCTGCTCTCCCTGGACTTCTATAGCCAGTCCGAAGTCAGCCAGTTTGACAGCAGCACCCTTACATTTACTCGCTAGTAGTAAATTCTCAGGCTGAGGAGAAGAAAGAAAAAAGAGAGTAAGAATGAAAGACTGACATCCTTGTTAAAACCTTTTACCTAGGATTCACATCACTAAATTGCACCTGCTGACTGAATTTAGCATGCAGTACTAAACCTGGTCAGAAGACACAGCAACAGCAAAGAATAGCCTTGACCTAGAGTGGCAGAAAATTGTCAAGTCTAACACAAATCCTCTGGCTCCTCCGTGGGAGACAGAGCCTCTTCCAACCCAGCCCATACATTACATGCTGACACCAGAGGGCACTGGCAGTACAGCTCCTGCAGCACTTAAGCCAAAATTCTCTTCTGCCCTCCTCAGAGAGGAAAACTGGGAGGAGGGGAAAGGGAAGCGGGGGAAGAAGGGAGGGACAATGCAGGAGATACAATCTGCAGTGATGTTTCTCCCCTTGAACATTAGACAGTCCCCAAGGCACTGAAAAAGTAAATATGATGCTAATAAGGGCTGCCAAACACACTGCTGTAATGTGGGAAGGCATCATCTGGCTAGGCAGTAGTTTTCATCCCTTATAGAAAAAGCCTCAGCCTCAAACTGGCATAAGCAGCACAGCAGTGAGTATTCTTGTAAGCAATTTTTTCATGCTACACATTTACAGCAGCATAAAATATTCTGTCTTGCTACTGCTGCCATCACCTATCCAAGAAGCAACTATGTCACTTTTTCCATGTGCTAGGAAAGGGAGACAGACTTTTGACCCTCATATTTCCACCCTGAATGAATCTCACTCAAACCATAATTCTCTTGTGTTCCAGCAGAGGACTTCAGCAGAAGGCTTTACACAGCTCCAAAAAGTGGACTGAGAATTGGCAGCTTCCTCTGAAGTACCAGAGCAGCTAGCTACTTGGGACCCCTTGAAACACCAAAGCCTTTAAGCTAATGGCTATTACGGCTTTGCAGGAAAATCAACTTGAAGATAGGCAGGTGAAACAGTGGTTTCTCATCCTAACTTCTTCTCATCTTTTATGCAATTTGTTATCAAGTTGATTTTTTAACAGAGCAGGATGAATACTTGGAAATCCAGAAACAAGAGCTTGTCTCAGTTTCAAAAATCTGAAAAGGGTTTTTTTTGTAGCCTGTTCACTATTTCCACCCCATAGCAACTCTTTAGCCCTGTTCTGCCTGACAGGCACAAGATGCTTTGCTCACTCATCCGCTCTGAAGTACTGGGCATGTGCCTATTTCCACCTTGAATGAAAGGAGAAAAGCCTTCCTCAACACAGTCCTTGCCATAAGCAGCAGGTAAGGAAGGACAGCTGGGTCTGAGTACATTTGGATGCCACTGGCTTTTCACTATATGGCAAGAAGAAAAGATTGTAGTAATTAGGCTACACTAATGAAAATTCACCCTATAAACAAGACCCTAAAGCAAAAGATCAATTAAATATTCTGAACATCCCTCTCACCTCCAGATTGCACCTAGGCTTAGCTTGACTAAGAGCAATATTTAAAAAGACTTGTGCTAGTTAAGCACTTTGTACCTCTATTTTAGAAGCCAACACCGTAAGGCTAATGGTGCTTATCCATGTGCATGTTTGCCAACATATGGGCTGTCTCAGGTTTCACATACGTTTTGGTGAGGATGTGAATGCACCCCCTAATTTCTTACAGTCCCTATAGGCAGCTCAACATTTGACATTCTTTAATGGCATGTCAGCCAAAAGACAGACTTATGAGAGTGAGGTGCAAAAGACAAAACCTTACTTGAAGCTGGCTCTGCAGTTATTACACACTGACCCTGAAGGCCAAGCTTTTGAAGAGGAGCTAAATGTTAAATAAAAAGCATAGGAACTTTCATTGCTAAAAGGAATGGTTACTCCTCACGCCTGGATAGTCTCAGACAATCAGAGCAAGCAACAGAAGAAACATATTAATTACAACAGGGAGTGTCTAGAAGCTGATAAATTCTGAACACGTTGCTAGCTTTCCTACAAACAAAACTTATGGAAGAAAACCAGATTATATTTGAACACAATGAAAGCTTCTTCTGTACTGGAAACATTATTGATTTTCATAGACTCCCTAATTTTGGGCACTAGTGCCTCTTGGATGCTGCTTTCTCAGGAGCTGGTGTTGGGTCTAATCAGGAGCAGCCACAGTCCACAGTAGATCATTTGCTTTTTTTCACAGTGTAGTGAAGCAGAAGGTCAAAAGTGTTGCATGGGAGTTTGTCAGAAACACAAAGGGTTCTCCACTAGATCAAAACACCAGAAGAACACTGCTACCAAGCTTGCAGCGTGCTTTTACCTTGCTCTCTGCAAAATACTTTTCTACCTTCCCCCTCACACATTGTTTAACAAGCCCAAACCAACACTAGCAGCAGGTGTCATCCTGCATTAATTTAACTGGACTGTTGGTGACCATCACCATTGCCACTTTAGACAGAGAAGGCTCCAGGGCACGCAGACTTTGCTGCACAAATCTCTTCATTCTGGAGCCTGCCCAGCTCCCAGCACAGCTGCCCAGTTTAGGAGTTTAGGAGACTCTACTGTGGAGGCTTGGGGGCTATAAATGTGTTATAATGTGTCAAATGATTGATTCATCCAGTCTTTAACTGGCCAGCAGTTTTGGTTTTAGATTAGAAGTGCTTCTACTGATGAGAGAAGAAAGAAATAACACAAAAAATTCTTGTTGAACATCTCTGCCCTAGCGCAGTGGCATGTATTTGGCAACACTGCAGAATAAAAATATACATGCTCTGTGCAGACAAACTCATCCTGGCAGATTGAACAAAGATTGCTCCAGGTCTCTAGAGATCTCTTCAATCACAAACTAGAAAGTGTCCTTCATTATAATGAATCCTACCCAAGTTTCTCTGGAAGCATACTTCTCTCCAAGATTCACAACTATCCTGGAGCTGCCTCAGAGAAGCTGAGAGCTGGCAAGTTTCACAAAGACTGAAAGCCTCCTTGGGAGGTCATCACACCCTCTAGCCCTCTAGAAAACTCTGAAGAAGCAAATTCGTGCTTCAGGAACCCCTGAACCCAGTTCAAGTAAAGAAAAAAAAAACCAAAACCAACAAAACCAAACTCAAAAAAACCCCACGCAAAAATCTCTGCCAGCTGGCAACACAATATTCCTGTCTTGCCTCTTCCAATGATCCCCTGGCTGCTCTCCTCAGACTACAGCACAGAGGAAACATTACCTTCAAGTCCCTGTGCACAATATCATGCTGGTGAATGTGATTCACACTCTCCAGTATCTGATGAATACAGTGGCTGCAAGATAAAAGGGAGAGACACACAAAGTTACGCACACACATTTAACATCTCATTTCGTCCCAGAACTACCTCCCTAACTTTTATATTTGTACTACAGGGCATTCAAGATCTCATGCTGAATGTCTTCCTCGTGAGCAGTGGATGCCACAGCTCCGCACCATCACAGCTGAACGACCCCAGCCCGCCCAGCAACAGTATGCCAAACATCCTTTCTGTAGCAGGACCACAAAGTCTCTCTCCTACCTCCCATCCTGTCCTTCCTTCCCTTCCCATCATACTAAGCCTCTCACTTGCTCCTTCAGCCAACAGTGCCCACCCCACACAGAACAACCAAGGTATCTGAGTATCTTCAAACAGCAGCCAAAATTGTGCAAGCAAGACCAAATCACTTCAGGAAACATTCCACCGGGCTAGTCCTGAGCAAAGAATAAACTTTGGGAGAGCAGCAGCCTCCCCCAGAAAATTCAGGATGACGACACCTGGGTGCCTGCCAGTTTGCAAAGCTTTCAGAGCAGCATCTCAAGCACTTTATATACACAATGTGCACACACACCCGCTTGCTGGGTGCCTTTTAAGTACAGATCCCACTTAAGGGGTTAGTAATCTGAAAAGCAGACTCAGTCCGTTAAGTGCAGCGTGCTGCACTCCCCCAGCTCACAGAAAACCCTGGCTCTGCCATTCCCACCGCTGTAAACCACAAGGACAAAAACAAGATGTTATTTACACCTGTCGCATAACAACAGCACAATCCACCCATGAGTGAGATTCCAGGTCAGAACCATCCCACCCATTAAACATTTACTGGCTCCCAAGGGTGCATGTGGAACAGAATAGGGATTTTGACAACCATGGCTGGGCAGTAAGCACGCAGATGTGGACAACTCAGAGAAGTCTATGTCCTCACTGTAGGATCTTTCAGATGCTTCACTGACTTCTACAAATCTCAGAGGAAGAAATTTGAAATAAGTGAAATATTTGAGGAAAGAAAAAAAGGCTACAGGAAAAGATGGAAAGAGGGTGAGGAGAGGAGGTACAGGACTGTGTGTTTGCTATCCCCCGCCCTCTGGAGCTGGCAGTATGATCCTCAGGGTCGGAATCCATGAAAATCTCCCTGCTCCCAAAACAAAAATGTATAATTAGAACAGAGCTGAGTCTGAGCGAGAGAGATTTTCTGGCCAAAAATGGCAAAAGTGTGAGGTGTCCCAGGCGAGCCAAACACGGCACATTGGCACAGACCTCGCTCCCTCGCTCTCTCAGACTGCTCTGGAATTCAGCACAGCATGGGGAGAGAAAGGGAGGAGTTTCACTCTGTCATCTTGTGGGCACTTGGAGACCTGACCAGCTGACAGTCAGAGGGCTGAGCACCCTAAGGAAGGCTCACAGACAGTCCTCCTTTTCCCCTAACCCTGCCATAATTTTCCTGAGCAGTGTCAGTCACTGACAGCTTTTGAGCACTTCAGGGAGCAGGCACTGGCAAGAGGAACAGGGGAAGGATTGTGATTGATAACCTCAAAACTTCCCAACTTCAAGGCAGAGAGGCATGACTGACTGTGTATCCATCTGAGATTCTGTGCCTACAGGATCTGTACACCCCACTGAAAACACCTATGGGGCTCTCAGACCTCTCTGCCAGGAGCTCCAGCAGAGCTGATGAGTTCACTGGCCTTCCCAATCACCAGATGGCTCCTGGCAGAGCACACAGGGCAGTGCCTCATTTGAAAGCCTGCAATGACCAGAAGACACACACTGTAAATGAACCACAGGGAAAGCACTTAAGTGCCTGCAGACTCCATTAGCAGTACCTACACCAACACCCCAGGCCACGCTCTCTTTCCCTCCCTGTACTCAGTATCTTTGTCCTTAAAGTACTGCCTACCAAGCTCAACCTGCCATGGTACCCACTACTTCCTTCTTAGTCCTCTCTTCTCATGGCTCCCCTGATTTCTGCTTCAGCAAGGGTTACTATGGGATAAGAACATGACTGGCTGTTCAGTCTGCAGGGTGAAATGTCACCATTGGGCCACTCTGAGGCCATGCAAAAGCAGAGCAGGAGTAGCCTAATCCCAGCTTTGATTCCAGATGCTGCATGTCCAGCAGATGGATGGGTCAGACAACACCCTCAGCTACTGCTGCACATAACATCCACCCTGTATAAACAGGGACATGCACGTGCCACTTCAGGAAACTCACAAGTGGGAGAGAGGGGACACATTCAGGAACAGAAGGGCATAACTGAATCTTTTTAACATCAAAATATGAAGGCTGCTCTCTCATGTTGTGCCTTCTGTCACTGCACTGACCAGCTGACAGTCAGAGAGGGCTTCCACAGAAACACAGCCTTCAAAGCCCCCTCTCCTCACTGTCCTGTAAACATTACCTAGACACAGGCAAATTGAATGGATCTGCCCAACAGCAGTGGCACTTCACTGGAAACCCTGCTAGAAGAAGAAAAGGGCCAAGCAGGCAGCACCCTCACAGCTCTCCCTTACGTTTGCTCTGTAAGGACATTCTGTCACCAAAAATGCCATGTAGACAAAACTGCTAACAGTGGATCTCCCAGCAAAGAGCACAACATCTGCAAGTGGCAGAGACTGCAATGTCTCCAAGTGGGCAAGGGCTAGAGCTGTACTGAGTCAGGCTGTCTGGTGACAATTAAGTTCATGCTAATAGCAGAAAGAGGATTTGTTTTATCCAGACAAGGGGCAAGAGTGTTAGAACACAGTCACACACAGATCAGCAGTCAGGAAACTCATTCCACTTGTACATGTACATGGAACATGCATGCAAGGGTCCGGAAACAGTCTTACCTGGCATCTGCTTCACTGTAGTATTCTCTAGCAACAATATCTTCAAAGAGCTCCCCTCCAGTAACCCTGGAGTGCAAAAGAACAAAGGATGTTACAGAGCCCATGCTTGTACAGTTAAAGGATGTATATGGCCACCCACCTGGGCCCTTGGCCAGAGCCTGCATGGGTTACTGCCTTCCAGGGGAACCAGGGCAGAGCTCCACCACCATGGCACCAGCACTGCTACATCCACATGACTGAGCCCTTGGACTGCCTTTGCACCAGCAGTGCACAGGACACTGTGGACACACTGTGCACGAATTGCCCACACACCCCTGCTGAGCAGAGGTGTATGCTGAGCTTGGGAAGGACCCCTGTCGGGCTGCCTCAGAGACAAAAATCAGTCTCCATACACAGGATAGACATTCTTTGCCATCCCACACTTACACCTGGTGACAGAAGCCAGGAGCTTTCCTGGTCTGTCCCCACCACACAGTCAATGGATTTTTGTCAAATAGGCCAGAGGTCTATTAGAGGTATTTACAGGTCTCAAAAGAGAAGGGGAGAATGCTACTAATGCAGGTGCTATTTATTCCACTCTTAGTCAACCGCCAATGTGACTGCATCACTGGTGAAGCATCAGAGACAGACACTTACAGATCAAAGACGAGGTAATGGAAACCTTCTTCTGAAATACTGTCATGGAGTCGCACTGCAAAAACAATCAAGAATTGGAGATTTACAGAGCATGTAGCAAATATGACACTTCACAAATCAAACTCATGCACACAACCAAGTCCTCCCTCAGCCCACTCAGTCTATTAATTCCCCATGCCCTTTACTCTGTGTGCTCCCTTAGTGACCTATTTTCTTCTGTTATCTCAAAGGAACAGATGGGTGTCCTGTACACACATTCACCCCTCTCCAGCATCAAAACAAGCTCTCAGTATTTTTGATCTCCTGTTCATTCTTCTTCTCTAATGTTTCAGTACCCTCCTTTCACATCTGCCAACTTTATCCTACATGCTCATATTTTGGCATTTCTCCCAATCCATTATTTCGTAAAACAAACCTTTTTCCCAAGTCCTGAAACAAGCCCTCAATCCGTAAATTAACTCTGACTGTACTGGAATGTCAGTAACAATGGTCTCCTTTCTGCCATTTATCTGTAAGGCTTAACTATGTTCTCTTCTGTTATTTCTTTTTCCTCACTCCATTCTGATTTACACTGCAAATCCTTACCCAAAATTCAGAACCAGTTTCTTGTCTCATTTTTCTGACCCGCTTGTTTCCACAGACATCTCTGATCACATTCCGCTTCTCAAAATTTCATCCGCCTTCAGCTATCCCTCCTTAATTCTGCTCCTATTACCTAAATTAACTTTCATCTTTTACTGTTCCATGTCCCAGGCTCATGATGGGCCACTATCCCCTAATATTTTGGGATCTCTGAGGTTCTGATCTCTGAGGTTCTGTTCTCCTTTCCCCATGTTACACATAGGCAGTATCTATGCATTCAGCACAGTGCCATTTCCTCTTGCCTGATTCAAAATCTCCATTTCTTTGACCATTCTTGGATACCTAGGCACTATTGTAACCCAAGAGGAGAAACTTCATATGGCTACAGAAACCATACTTTTTGCTTTTTTCCTCTGCTGCAGAGCATCACTCTTTCCCTGCCAATCAGCCGCACGTTAGCAATTCTCTTTCACTCGATTCCTAAGCCTTCACATCCTGACTAGAACAAGATGTCTTCTTCATATGACCATCTATAATCTTTGTCTATTGATTCACCCAAGTAAAGCAACTAGCTGAGACAAGACTGGGTCTCAGTCACTTTAACACCTTGTAATTGAGTATTGACCAAAGCAGAGTTGACTGTTCTCATCATTACAAGAAAAATCTCATTATCCTGCTCTGTCAATGGTACCTTTGCCTCTCTTCCCTATCTGCCATTCTCTTCCACATACATCGCAGGTGACCTTCCTTGATTTTTCCAGCATCATGATTTTCTCTCTGTCAGTATCAAGAAGTCAGTTTGCACCTCTTATCAGTGCATGACATCAGCTACCATCATCACTGTCTTGGGAAGATTTCAAACTAGCACTGGGCACATTGGAACAGCTTTTGCACATGTTGTCAGTGCTCTTCTTTATTCCTTGCAACTCTCCTTTGTTCAGGCACCCTTCCATGTGCATGCAAACACACTCAAACCCAGAAGAGAGAGTAGCCCTGACGTGCAGAGACCAGTACCCTTCCTCAGAGGATTTAATTCTTTCCTTGTTCTTTTTGCCTGCTGATTCCCATATTTTTTCTCCCTTTATCTCTGACCTAGTCCCTTGGCCAGTTTCCTCTCCTTAGCATTTCTACTGCATACCTAACTGCAGGGGTTTGGGAAGAGCACTCCATCCACCAAAATGCTGTGAACAAGCCAGGGCAGCATTCAGGTGCAACATGCTGCTCCTAATGTGTGAAACAGACACATCACCCTGACCAACTATGTCCTGTAAATCACTTGCTGCAAACAAAACAAACGCAGTTTTAGTTGGGTTTGTAATAACTTTATTGTAACGCAAATTTGTGTTTACAAGAAAACTTGCCTCCCGACCACTTGGCAGAAAGCAGCAGAGGCGGAATTAGAAAAACACAAGTGAGAAGAAAGGTATTTCCTAGGAGAGAAGATTTCCATTGAAGATTGGAAACAGGATGGAAAGCAGCTGAAAGAGACACTTGGATTTCCAGCGCAGGGCAGTTTGCACTCCAGTGAAAACTGCTTGAGGTGAAACCAGGACAAAGCACATCAACAAGAGCTGAAACCCAGAACACAGGAAAAAGTCTGCCGAGAGATGTTATGAACAGATGGAGATTCTTCAAGGAAAGCTGAAGGTACTAACAAGGGCGTGTTTGGTGATGCACAGTGGGCATGAAGAAGCATTCTCCTTCCTCTGGCACCTGAATGGTCACCAAAGCAGTGCAAGAACCACCAAGCACAGAGGAGAGTGGCATGAGTGATATCACAATGGAGGAGTACAGCCACCAGCATGCTGAGAACAGCAGCCTTGAAAAAGACATGTAAACATCTTGGCAGGTAGTAGTGGGGAATAGTGAAGGATAAACTTTGATCCAAAGATTTGGACAGCAAATTATATCAGAAAATAAAACACAAATGAGCTGATTGGTGCTATTCCTTTGTCCCAAGGAAAGCAATTTTGTCAGCTACATTATGAAAAGGGAAGGAAGTAGCAATTCAGCTGGCAGAGACTGGCAGAGGCAGCAAAAAGAGCCTTCAAGGACAGTAAAACACTACTTGTGTCCTTAGGTGAGGAACCATGACAAGACAGCAGAGACAGTTCATAAATACTGACGTTGTGCACCACCCCAGGGCTGCAAGCAAAAGAAGGCCTTGAAGGAGGACACAGGTCATTAACTTAACAAGGGAGCTGCCTCCTCACAACAGCCCACAATGATGCCGGAATAAAATCTGCCTGGGACTTCATCTGCTGAGGTAATGAAGCTCAGGGAGTAATGGTAGGAAAGCAAAATCCAGAAAAACTACACTGGGCACCACCACCTTGCACAGGAATAATGAGTGACAGCTCAGAATAGGCTTTAAGTGTGGAGCGGGACAGCAACAAGGGGAGTCAGAAAGGATCAAAATAAAAGTCTGAAAATACCAAAACTCTCATGACTCTCAATTCCAGCCCTTCACACTGATGCAAAGAAATAAAAGCAATACACAGTAGCAGAACAGAAATAAAACCTAGTGTCCTTTTCATCCTGAAGTTTTGCTTACCTATCCTCCTGCAGAACCTCAAGAGCTTTCCTGACTAGCGAGGAGTCTGCAATGGACAGCTCTGAGCCATGGTTCACTCTGCTGACATGTAAAGTTAAAATGCCCTGCTTTCTACTACAGTGCTAACGTCCCTAACTAAGGGATAATTAGCTTAAAAACATGACCTGTCTTTTCCAAAATTGTTCAGCTAGTCCACAAAATGGCATATATTTAGAAATATCTGAATGATAAAAAACATTTATAAGTTTCTGTGCCTTCTCTCCACTTTGGTGGTTCACAAATATGATCCACATTGTGTGAATCTTCACTGTGAAGAAACACAAACATCTGATACCTGCACCATCCAGACAGTATAGAGCCCTCTCTGCTTAAAGATAACCTGTGCAAATGTCCTCCACCTGAAGGCAAAACACAGATTCCCAAATGTCCCAGTTCCAAGAACAAAACTCAAGTACTGGGCTGTCCTCTGTTTCAAACATCTTCCCATGAAAAGAGGATCCCATTTCTTCCACAGGGTGCTGGTCCTGACACGCTGTCTATCAGCTCCTTTACTACCATAAATTCAGCTTTAACACAGTGGTTGAACAGAGCCCACAAAAGCCGCTCATATCTGTATAACTTGTTGACAGAGGTTACAAGAGAGTGAAAAATATAATTATATGGAGACACTGGAGTGCAAAGTACTCCTGAAATGTGATTATCCATAACAAGAAAAGCAGAGAAATAAAAACAAAAGTATTCATCCAGTTAAACCTTTCTTCAAAAATATTGCAGTACTGTGTTTTATTCTGTCATCAGGGGACCAGTGAAGCATGTGTCTAGCAGGGTAGGCTAGACAAATGCACACATCACAAAAGGAGTCTCAAGCTGCTATAGAGGGAAGTTGCACAACAGTAACAGTGTCTTTCAAAATCCAACCAAACTAAAAAAGAGATCAGTATTTGCTCATCTCACTCTATTCACCAGAAGATGAGGTAGATTATTTCTATCAGCTGATTCTGTTACCAAGAAGCAGCAATTCAAACTGTATTTCCTTCCTAGTCAAACCCTTTTAACACAGGGATTCTTTTAGATGTAGGAAATTAGACCCTGCCAATACCACTCACAGCTGGAGTCACCTGATGACTCTTCCCATTCAAAGATCCCTGATGGATGTACTACAATGGTTAGGTTCACAGGAACAGAGAGAGAGGGGAGTACAAAAGAAAAAAGAAGCAAGACAGACAACAAGGCACTAAATCAATTACAGGATATGGTGAAAGACTTCACCAAAAGTTTTATTCAGGGGAAAAAAAAAAGGTCCCATCCACACAAAAAAAAAACCCAAAGAGGTTTTGTAGAGTTCACGAGCACATCTAATTTTGTAAGACTGACAAGTCTTACAGATAACTTTTGAAATAATACCTAAAAAAACACAGAGCACTAGTAAGCACTGCCAGAACAAATGCTGTCCAAAGGAGCAGCATCAATTACAGACTGGTAGGTAGAAAGCTTTCCAACAAAACCAGCTGCTCAGTCAGGAGAAAGTGTGCATCACCACTTGGATGATATTGCCAAGAAGCACATAGATTCTGGGAGGAATAAGCAGTGGTTTCAATACAGCATCTTGATGAAACAATGTTTTCAGCAAGCCACAAAGAAAGCCTAATGGGTTTTTAAAGTATCTCCTGAATGTGGTACTGCAGTGGTACTCCACACCAAGGGTCTGCTACTCAAAGCTGTCCCTCCAATTTTAAATGCACACACGTAACTGCACTGTTAAAGAGCTGTGAGACACACACAAGACACAACCTAGCTAACTGCTCTAAGCACACTTTTCTTTGCTCAGTCTTCCCTTCAGCCTTATCCTATGTAAACTGATTTTACCTGTACAGGAAGCACCTCCCACAAGACTGGTCTTTTGGAAAAGTAACTAACAACAGAAAAATAAAGATACCAAATGGCTCCCTTTCCCCAAAAACTCAGATCTTCAGCACACTCTGCAAGTTAGGGCAAGTTTTTTCTGTCTTGTGTGGGTGTGTGTGCAAGGTCCAAGGCCCTAATGCAATCCAGGGTATTTGCACAGAGCCTGAAACCACACTGAGTGGCTCAAGGGGACGTGCTGCGGTCACTGAACCTCACAGCAGCTGTGGACTGGAGTTCAGGCACTTTCTAAGAACATCTGCTGTGAATATTACTTTTCCCTGCCTGCTGTCTTCAGAGTCTCACTGGAAATCTTGCCTCAAGAACAGAACTTCAAGCTGCTACTTCAAAGTGTTCCAAAATCCTTGTGCACTTACCTTTTTTATTTTAGAAAGAAATAATACTGATAAGCTATTATATTAATGAGAGAAAATTAGGCATTTTTGTAAAAAACAGCAGTAATGCAGTAACAGTTGTGCCATATGGTTTGCATTCCATGCCTGAATAAAGTGATCCAGTACAGACAGCCTCAGCTCTCTGATGCCTGAGTGTGATACAAACCAACTGAACATAAGAGGAAAATCTCCCTCATAACAAACTGCACCAGCCTAACAACAAATGCAAATTGCTGCTGTCACGCAAAGCAAGGCTCTGTGAATGCAAAAGTTGAAGTGAATAATGAAGAAATCAGAAAATAGCTATCAAATTTTGTAAAAATCCACCCCAACTACAAGAACATAAGACATTGAAAAGCAACAGGTATCTCGTCTTTAAAAGGTCACATCTATAATGCTAATTGGTATTGGGGTCACAAGCACAGAATATGCCTAGCCCAGTTCTGACCCACATCTCCCTTTCACTCTGTCCAGTGTGCTGAATATTATTATCTTTTTACTCTTACGTCAAGCACAACAGGCCAGGAGGATTTGTGCCTGCCACGTAAGCCCCAGGATGAACATTCCCTGTATCCCATATCCACAGGAAACAGCAGAGCAGGGCTGTACAGGGGCTCAGCCCATGCCTGGGGCAGGCAGGCTCTTGTTAACACAGAGTGATTTCTGGCAACCTGCTGCAAGTAAATATCTTAAAGCAAAGAAGCTTCCAAAGTTGCAACAAATGTAAGTACAGAAGCAGAATTTCACAGGACAATTCCCATTATCTTCATGCAGCAATCACTCATCTCTGCTCAGGAGAAGGTAACATAGGATGAAATCTGCTTGCTCCTACGTATCAGTAGTCTTTGCCTGTCCTTAGGGAAAGTGTTCAAGCTACAGGTAATCTTGTCTGCTAAATCTAGGTTCACTGGTGCTCCAAAGTGTAAAGCTTTAATTTTTGATACTATGGGCACATAAAGGACAGTATCAGCCTCTGCACCAACACACATCAAGTGCATAATGCAGTATTTAGGGCTCTCAAATTAAGTTGCTGGTGTTGCAGAGCCAATAAAAGACAATGCAGAGGTTTATGGTTGTCTCCTGGGTCATGGTAATTGCAACCCAGGAACTCTTCCATGCAGCCTCAGTAGTGCAAACTCAAAAGTGCTCTGGGATCTTCTGGACTGAGTCATGTTATTTAAACATCAGCCACTCATTAGGAAAAACCACAGCTTCACTTTTCAGCAACTTTCAACCAGACATCAGACATCTGCCTGTATCATGGAGAAATGGAGGAGGTTAAAGATGCTGCAAGGGTTTATTTCAAGACACACTGCATACCAGAAGCAGCAGAATAAAACTGGAGGGTGAAGTCTACCTGATTTCTCTTCCATGGATACTCTGCAACGTGCAGGAGGTACTGAAACTGTTACAAACACACATGGCCCGACAGCCTGCAAACTGAGCACTATTGTCCATGGCAGCACAAGTGACAAGTGAACTGAGGCAGATGGCTACCACCCACACTCCCTGCTTCCCCAGCTGCTCAGCAGCCTGGGCAGCCAAGACGGGAACTGTCCCACCATCTCCGAGCCTGGCTGTGTGCCAGGACACTTCCTGCACACTTCACATCACTCAGGATGTCTGTCCCACGAGGAGCCACCACCAACCTGTGCCTGCCAGTGAGCTGGGTGCTCAGCTCCCACCCCAGCTGTTTCTCTAATTACATTAAACACGCAAAATTCAGTTGCAGCTGCTTAGGCTGCTTCCAAAAGGACTCTCCTTTTAATTAAAAATTTGCTATTAAAAAGCATTAAATTGTGTAATGCAAATAATCCTCTAGAAATCATCTGTCCCAGCAGCTAATGCCCAGCTTTGTCAGAGCAGTGACCAGCAGCAGCAGGACAGTTAGCTAACAGGACACAGCAGGCTGCTGTTCCCCAGCCCCTCTGAAACGTGCTCTCCTTCCCTCCTCTCCCAAACCCGACACAGCGAGGTCAGGGTATGCTGGACATACACCAGCTTGCTGTAAAGTCCCCAAGCACACAGCATTTTACACCAAATGCACTTCCAAAGCTTTGGAAAATGGAAGAGAAGGAGGATTTGTTAACACTCTGCTCAGGTTCAGGCAGAACCAAGCTGCTGCAGGCTCTGCAAAGAAAGGCAAGGAACAGTGCTAAGGAAGCATGAAAAGGCCCACGAGCACAGAGGTGGATTTCCTGTCCCCCTCACCATTGTTCTTACTGTAACCTTTTTAACTCTCCAGCCCTAAAAATGAGACTAAGGTAGTGCCCAGTTGGGAAATTCCCTTATGCACAGAAATTCACAGCCTAGAAAGGAGCTGCAGGGAGAACAGTACCTTTCCTGGTAAGAAACCTGTCTTTCTGCAGAAGTAAAAAGCAAAAGTAAAAAAGAAAAAAAAACCAAAAACACAAAGTATTTTTAAAAAATATTTCAGTGCCAACTAAATGCTATTCTCCCTTTGATTTTAAATGTCTGTATTGAAATGCTGAAGTTCAGCACACAATACATATCATCTAGAATGCCCTAGTTAAACATTAGATGAGCCAAAAGAATATTTCACAGGAATATTTCCTGCTCTCCTGATAACAGTGCAATCATGACCATCCAGAATTGTTATTAATAATTTCCTATTAGCCACATAGCAGATAAGCAAAGTACTTCTGATAACCACTAGTATTATATGAGAGCTTTTTCTAAAAATCCCCCAAAATAATAACAAGCCAACTTCACTGGTGTCTCAAAGAAAATAAGCAGAGAACACCCACTTTATTAAAATTAATAAAATACAGATAGTGGCCACGACAAATTTTAGCTCTCTCACGCAATGCTCTGCATCCTGGCATTTCTGCCATGAGGGCTGAATCCCTGCAGGCAGGTGTTGTGCCTGCCATCCCCAAACCTTGCTGTGTGAGCCTGATGTTCTCGGCTCTGCCTGGCACTGCCCAGCGCAGCCAGGAGCCCCTGGCACGGCCGCCTGTCGCCTGCAGGATCTGACCAGAGTGCAGCCACCCCCTGCTGCCATCAGGCCTTGGGCAGAGGGACCCAAAGGAGGCTCTCTCCATTCCTCAGTGTGGGGGGAAGGCAGAACGTAGGGGAATCCTCCTCTGAGTTTCGCAGTACCTCTGAGTGCACAGAATCTGGCCCTCATCCCACTATTTATTTTTTTAAGGGATTGCTTGCACACAGATAAATCTCACAGTTAAATAGATGAATAATGGAATCCAAATATGTCTCTAGCATAGACCAAAGAGACATAAAGAATAAATATGTCCCCTGGCAAGGAAAAAAATGCAATTATTACTCTATTCCCAAACTGAGATGGATTATGTAGAAACGGTTTTCTTAAAATCAGAGGAAAAGCTATAAGAAGAGACAGCAGTAAAAGAAGAAAATACACAGATATAAATAATAGTGAAATAATTAACTGTGAAAATCAGAATGAGAAATGAAAAGGTGGACTGCCTGGGGTTTTGGAGAGCATTCCATCAGGCAAACATGCATGAGCACTCACCTGAATCTCTAACAGTACAGAGACTAGAAATAACAAATGGTAACTTGCAGCTCAAGGGCCCAAACTTTGTAGCAGGAACACACTTCAGCTGATAGTCTGTTTGAGGGATTTTTGAGTGTTTGTTGGCGGGGTTTTTTTGGTTTTTTTGTTTGTTTCGGCAGGGTAGGAGGAGAGCAGGTTAAAGGTTTAAGTCCAAGAATATTATTGTTTGACCTCTTAGGAAGCTCAGCAGGTTGCTGTCCTCTCAGAGAGCTCCATAACACTTCCAAGGAAAAGCTGCTCAGTAACTGAGAAAGTCTCAAAGCATAACTCTTACTACAAGGTCTCTTTTCCCCCTACTCTACCTTCCCCATACCATCCCCTCTGCACCAGAAACAGTCCCTCAACAATAAATTGCAGGGCAGCAGATTTAAACAGCCAGCCATGCATGGGAGCATCCCACTTGAACACCCCTGAGTATCCATAGGGAGCAATCATGGCCAAAACACTGGAGAATCCCCTGCATTTTAACTATTTTTGCACATTACATCCTTTCTGTCCCAAATGCAAAGGCAGTCTGGATGCCTGCAGCCAAATGAAAACAAGGAAATCTGCTGTTTACGGGAAAACACAGCCTACACTTTTTTTCTTGTTCACTAAGGAAGCAATTCAAATCTCTTGTTAAGGAAAAGGTGATAGGAAAACATTTCAAATGGCAGCAGGGGAGAAATACTGAAGGCTTTCTAATCAAGACTAGTATGTTAAAATGAGGAATGAGTGAACCTGAAATTGTGGCTGATACCACCAAGACAACAAGTCCAGTATTAAGTCTGCAGATGTGACCCACACACCCTGTTTCCCACAAAGGTTTGCTATTGTGGGATAATCCAGCTGGGCTGGACACAGAAGCACAGCATCCTTCTTTCTGTCTTTGCCCCACTTCACACCTCATCTGTAACCATCATTTAAGGACACACAAACTGGAGCCCTTTTCTTATACACATCCATAAAAATCACTCCCACAACTCAGAGGTAGGAGGAGGACAGACCACTTGTCAAAGGAAATGAAATTCAACTGGGTCAAAAGAAATTCTTCTAATTCACAGGAGATTTCTATACCATTTTCTCCCCATTTTAAATAAGGACATGCCCAAAATTGTGGATTTGTGCTGAGAAAAGCCAACAGATAGCAGTTAAAATAGGAAGAATTCAGGTGCAAGCATATTTTGGAGAAGTCTGAAGTAGGAAAAACCTGAAAAAGCAATAATTCTGATAGATGCTGAGGACAGCATTTCACCACTGCTATAAATTCCCTCAAAGAAATTAAGTCTGAAGCATTCTGCAGAGGATACAAAGGCAGAAATCAGGAAAATATTTTGGCTCTGGCTCTTGGGCTACTACCAACTTCTCTTAAAACATATGGTTTTATTATTCTAGACCTAAGTGCATGCAGTTCTTCACAGCAATGGGCTGCCATGAGCTGGGGCACAATGACCAACCAGAAGTGCTCAGTTCCAACTGTGAACAAAAGATCTTCAAGAACTTCTTTTATACAGTTAGATTAAAAACACCTAAGAAAAAATACAGATCAAGTGGTGACAAATCCAGAAAAGAGACCCATATTTACACTGCCATAACAAAGAAAATTTAGGAGAAGAGCAACACCTAACAACACAGTGGACAAAACCCACACATAGAGTAGACTTCTGCTCTATACACTGAACAAGTCACAACCTTACCTTTGTAGGAGAATGCTAGAAAAGACTTTTCAAAACTATGAATGATGACTTTCAATTGTGCATCATTATTGCTTTGGGAAATAAGACAGGAAAGGTCATGTTTCTGAACTTCATATCTGCATTGAACAAACCTGCAGGAATATTCTAGGGTTCCCAGCTCTGTTACTGCTTTAAACCTTTGATAGGTAGCAGGAAGTATGAGGGAAAAATGAATGTTTCACAAAGATAGTGTCTGTAGTGGATGAACTACAGGACTTAAAAATCAAATTCAGATTTTCAGACTGACTAAAGTTTTCAACTAAGCAGAAGACCAAACAGCTCTTCCTTTAAGCAGGAGTTGATATTCAAGACATTGTAAGTTTAGCTCTGATCTTAGTAATTGCACAATTTTCAATGGCACAACCAGCAAAGCATCTGCAAATGAAGAGTCAGGGCTATGATTGTTCTTACAGAAATCTACCTCTTTCCAGCAAAACAGGGATTAAGGAGGAAGCAGCTGTATCATTCTCTTGTACACATTCACAAATACACCCATGTCTAATGTCACAAGATCTATACCTAAGTGAATCACTGAACACTAAGTTGTTCTAGAAGTGGAATTTCCCACAGAGCCATAACTCTCACCAACTTCCACAGGCACTTTATCTCTTTATGGACAGTGGAGTTTTAATGATGTTGTCTTCTGCCTTTTCTACACATCCATATCCTCAGTAATGGGTGCCTTTTTTGAAAAGAACAGATCACTGACTGATCTCTGTCCAGTTCTGCTGTATTTGATGACCATGGCTGGCAAATGTCTCTCTGGGCCAGAATGCAAAGTTCTCTAGTAGTTGTCAGAAGGAGAAAGAACAAACTGAAATTTAGGGAAAGAAATCCTTACTCTAGTGAAGTCTGACCAGCTATAATGACACATTCCATATAATGCATACCATAAGATGGAAATCAGAAGAAAATTGCCTTAAGTCAACTTTCTTTTGTCCAGACAAAAAACCCCTATTGCAACACCAAGCTTTTAGAAGGATTACTCTACTGTGATTACCTTGGCCATAATGTGCATCTAAAGACAAGCCAAACACCCAGCTACAGAGCCAAAGCCTCTAATTAGAGCTGATATTTGATGAAGGCATGTTAGGATAACTCAGAAAGCAGTCATTAAAAAACAAACCCAACAGCAAATGGGAATATCACTTCTACTTTGTCTCTAGAGAAATCTTTATTTTATCAGAGTAGCAGTGGTATGGTCAGTGCATTGCAGTTCAGAATCAACTGTCCTGCAGTAAATGCTTAAGACCACAAACTCAACAGCAGGCTTGCTTTATATCCTGTGTACAGGCAAGAGGGAAAAGCAGCCTGCCTCAGAGTTCTAACTTTCAGTCTTCTGCCCAGACTTGCTACAGGCTCAGCTCCCTGTTCATTTGCTGCAACACAGTTTGCAACAAAAACAGTAACAACAGAAGTTGAAATTGAAAGCAAGTGCAAAAGCTGCAGAATTCTTTTTGGGTTGTGAAGTGTTACTGACATAGCTGACACTGAGGCAACACACCAAGTACTCACTCAGAAGAGTTTACAACATGGAATGCCAGAAACTTGGTGATTACTAACTGCTAATACACATTTCGAGGAAAAAAAAAACACTTCATCAGAGCAACGTTTCCCTTCCATGACAAACTAACAAGTCCAAGGAACATGGAAGCAGCAATGCATGTAGCATCTGGACTTCAGCAAGGCTTCTGACAGCATCTTACACGCTCTTTCCACAAGCAATTAAGAAAAAATGTGTATTCAGAACTAGCTGACAACAGTGTTTACAACTCATTGAAAAAAATACTCACATTTTATCATTGTCAAACTGGAACAATGAATCTAGTGATATCTTCAAGATTTTGACTGGAGTCCAACAGTACTCAACAGTGTTATTACCTAGCTACATGATTCAATACATGGCACTGTTATCAAAGACCATATTCCTGTGGGACCTGAAACCCTTTTACACTATCAGAAGAAAAATCAAAATGGTTTTGACAAATGGGGAGAGGTGAAACCCCAGACCAGATTTCTTCTTTTTCCTCTCTTTTTAAATAAAGATAAGGGTAATATACAGTCAGTTCAATAGGGATTCTCATTTATACAAGAAAAAAAAATATAAATATGTGCTTGCCAGAAGTTTTGCAGAAACTAATCTGGACCAATAATGTGTCAAAAAACAAATGTGCATCAACAATATATTTAAATGAAAGCTTCAAAGGTTGATGTACAAAACAAACATCTTTGGTGGGACAGGTGAAGCAATTCCTTCCCCTCTGGACAACACTGACATGACCTCAGTCATGCCCAATTTTGGACATCACATTTCTAGAAAGATATGAAGCAACTGGAGAGAGTCCAGAGAAGGAGGAGGGGGAAAAGGAAAAAAAAGGACTGGAGGTCTAGAAAATATGACATACGAGAAAAAATTGAAAGAACTGGGTTTGTTTAGTCTGAAGAAATAGACTAAAAAGAGACATGATAACAGTCTTCAAATATGTAAAAGATTGTTACAAGAAAGAAAAACTACTTTCCCCAGATACTCCAGATACAACTAGAAACAACAAGCTAAGAGAAAGGCAAATTATGTTTTTAATGTTTAACTGACAGAAAAATGAAACATTTGAAAGACTGCCACCAGGGGCTGTGAAAGGATTAAAGGTTTTTAAGTACAAACATGCCTGGAACCAGCCAGGTATAAAAGATTTTCACAGGATTGCTGAATGAACCATATGCCTTCTTGAGGTCTTATTCAATGCACTTTGATTCTGTGTTGTAGGCATAAAAATGGATTCCCTTATTTTTATTTGTAAGCACTCATTGAGTTTACAATGACTAGTTCCTTTTCTTAAAAGAAAATCTCTTCTTTCTAGGAAGGTGGGAAATTCTCTGTAGAAAATGCAAGGGCCCACTGACATTCCCCCAAACTGCCTTTTCCAAACCACAACAGAACAGAAGACAAGCACTGCCACTCATTACAACTGCAGAACTGAAACAGGAATGTGATATATTTCTCTCTCCCTGCTGTTTACTTATAAGAGTGGCTTTCCTGTTGTGTATAAAATTTACTCTGTGAGAGGTTTGGAAAGAAAAGATGTAAGAAATTATAAAAAGGAGAGATTATGGAAGTGAAGTTAAGGTCAAAATATAAAGTGACATCACCTACTAAACTAAGTATAGCAAGTCTTACAGAGCAAATGAAATGCAATAACTAGAGTTTTAGTCAGTGTGAGTACTGCCAAGCAATAAACTTAGTGGCTAATATATTCATCAGTGCAAATTACTGCAGAAGGGGGCCCCTGGTCCTCTCAAGCCATACCTACATCACAGCTACACTCAGATGCAAGAAAACTCTTTCTGATTAAAAGCTGCTGCTAAGGAACTTTGCATTAAGTCAGGTCCTGAGCTTGTGGAAATTGCTTGTTGATCACACATGGAATAGAGTAGAGATGCCAGTCCATGGGGGATGCTCTAAGGCACCTTTCCTCTCCCAGCGCTTCAGAGCAGGAGCAAATGATTACAAAGCTGAAAGTCAGAAGACCAGAGAGATGCCCTTAAAGTATTATCTCCACTGACTGATTTATGCAAAAGTAATACAAAGTAATACATCACAGTCTTCCCAGGAATTGATATTTAACTGTGGTTTTGTTAAAAGTGGCAGTTTGGTATTTCCTAATGTTTTCTTAAATAAATTAGCTCAAATCAAATTGTAGCTAGGATCCTAGAGGCTTTATTTATTTTAAAAAGCTAAAAAGAGGATTATTAATGGTCCAAGCTTCCATGGTGCTTTGGAACTAGATAAAAATCCGTGCCCTCTCTTTACATTTCAGTAAATAAGTTAGGTTTTTTAATGTTGTGCCTTATTTTGCCTCCCTTTTTATATTTAGACAAACTGTTCCCTTTGCTCCAGTACTCTTTTGTTTTCCCCCCTTCAACATAGGCAATTCAGTCTTGGTCCCTTGTTTTCAGAGTAAGTGGCCACTACAATGAGAGGAGCTGAAGTATTAGCCCATGCTTGTCTCTGAGTACAGCATTTAAACTGACATGTCAGTAAGGGCCAAGGAGAACAAACAGAGTATGGATGTGGAGAAAACAAACACAACACCTCACTTCCATTGCAGAATGTCAGATGAGCAGACAAGAGTCATGCCCCACCCAAAGAGCAGGGACAGCTCTGCAGGGGGAGCAGGGAGGAACACTGCACTCTCTGGTGAACGCCTGGGGCAGGATGCTAAGGCATGGGACAGGGTTGGATGCAAAATTTGACAGAGAGATAAACTATTGAGGTGATTTCAACTTTGACAAGCTGTTGTGAACATTCAGAATACATCTGTTCTCTTACAGCATGCTAGCTGAGACACACTGCTACTCTTGTCTCACCCCTACCCCTCTGAGACCAAATAAATTTACCAATATTTGGATGCTTTAGAAGTCGGCAAATTCGAGCTTCACGTTCCAGTTTCTGGTGATCTGAAAGAGAATAAGAAACAAGGTGTTAGGTACCACAACTCTGAATTAAGCTCTTGCTCATACTCAACAGAGAGGAACACAGTGAACCAGCAGACATCCTGAAGGCTGAGAACTGCTGGAACATGTCTGTCTCCCAAAACTTCACAGGCATTTCAGGAGAGGGCTACGCAGCTGAGGCTGCACTAGGACTGCTGCTCACACTACAGAGCCAGCACTAAACTGGTATTGCACCCTTTGATTCAAAGTGAGTAGCTGCAGAATGAAAGGCCCTGCTCTTCCATCAGCTTCTCAAATATGCAAGGCCAGTTCCAGTGAGACCCTTTCTGGGAGGTATTCTTTCTCCAAGGCTGGAGAGTCGGAGAAAAAGTCTCAGAAGAAACAACACACATGAAATGGGAAAAGGAACTGCTTCCACTCCAAAGAAACACTGCGAAAGAAGGGCAGAGTAGGAGAGAGAAATACAGCCCCTGCTAGTGCACAGCCATCACATGAAGTAGAGAACTCTGCCAGCTTCAGTGAACTGTAAAGGTAACCATACTTCAGTACCCATGGACAGACTCGCTGGTGAAACGCTGATCACGCACTTAGGAATCTCCAGGCAAGAAATTCTGCTCAAATGCTAAGTATGCTTATTCCAGCCCAAAGGCAACATCAGTTCAAGCACGACATTCATCTGGATTAAAGAAAAATATCAAGGAGAGTAAAAAATGGTTTCTCTTCCCATGTGTGAGTTCAAGGAAAGGAGAAGGACTTAGAACAACACTGCCTACCTCAGCCAAGAAGCAGAAGGCTTTGTAGCCACTGAGACTTTTCACTACAGCAATGGTTGACTCCTGAATTTACACTACAACAACCCTTTCTTCTCCTTTGAAATGCTCACACTGGACAAGCACAGATTGACTGAAAGGAACTGAGAGAGACAAAATATTTTAGGCAGCCCTGGCAGCTGCTAAAATCTAGATGTTTGTGGATGCAGATGCCTAGAACAAGACAAGTAAGAATGTCCAGTCCTTGGACTTCCCATTCCAGCCATCTAAAGAACATAGCAAAGGGAAGTAGCAGAACCTGCCCACTCCTGACAATTCCCCTCTAGCAGATCTTCAGCACAGGTGAGACTCTCTATCCCTGTAACAAACAGACCTTCACAGGAGTAAGCAGGATCCTTGTCTGGTTGGACTACTCAGCAGATCACTGGTAGTGATAGGAATGGAATAGTGATAGGAATGCAGCACCCTTTGATTTATAGGAACCCCACTGGAGACCCACTTCAACAAAGCTGCACTGCACTACTCAGCCTGAAAATTGACTGAAAATTGACTTGGTCTCTGCATCATCTTCCCTTCTCTCTGTAAAGGAGGCTTGGGGCAATTGTTCTCTTCCCCATGAGCAGAAGACTGAGACTGAGCCAAATCTCAGCACAGAACAATTTTGTCTCCCAGGCTGGGAATAGAAGCTCAGGGCATTGCACGATTCCTGTCTTCTTTTCCACTGCTGAACTATAGAAAATGTCCCAATTAATACATTATAGAGCTGAGATGTGCTTACATCCTCATCTGCTATTGTTCAGGGATGGGGGATGGTAAATTACTCCTTTCATCTCTCCTTCTTTCTCAGTCCTGGAAATTATTGTTGTTGTTGCATATATTTTAGAGTTCTGTGCCAGAACCACTCTCCAATAAAACACAAGGCAGCAAGAAAGCCTGGAGAGCTTCCATGCTTCTGAGGCCTTGGTGCAGTGCAAGCACTTTCTCACCTGCATTAGTTGGGAGGGGTGGGGGTGTCTTTGCTTCCCTTTTAGCAGCATCTCTCACAAATGAAGTTTTGCAAAACACAGTAGCAAAGTAACAGAAGTGCTGCACACTCTGCACTCAGGATAGATTCTCACAGCAGGACAACAGTTTAAGATAAACTATCCACAGCCTGCTTGCGTGCTTTGGCCTCACAAATTCCCCGCTTTCCCTCTCAGCTCTACTTGGAACTCCTACCGAAGGGGATCCTTCATCTGCTCAGATCACGTTGCCCTCGTGCACAGCTATACTTGCTGAGAATCTGTTCCCAAGTACAAGGACACAGAGAAGCAGGCAGAAAAACAGCTGAGCAAAGGGGGAAGAAGAGGCAAGAGCTCACCACGTGCTATTCAGATCCCAAGTCCTGACAGTCAGGACAGACAGCTGACAGGAGCAAGGCTCAAACAAAATGACATAACCATCAAAATGCCATGGGAGATGTAAATCAAGAGCAATTGCTCCCCTGAAATCCTACACCGTCGTGCAGAGGGAGGGGAGCTGGCAGGGCAGCTAGTATTCATGGGCAGCAGCCACACCAGAACTTGTGACAAGAGGTCACCACCCCACACTCCATCCCTCCAGCACCACACAGCCTGGCCGGAGACCAGAGGAGGAGTACAGCACTCCGGTCACAAGGTACAGGAAACTATTTCTGGTCGAGGGGAAAGCATACCACACTCTTCTGTCTCCAGGGCAACAAAACAGGCCAACTCAAGCACAACTCACAGAGAAAAAGCACACTCCAGCCCTGGGAGCACCAGCCCGCAGCAGTCAGCCGCCACAACTGGGAGCAGCGAAAGGTCAGGCTGGGCGGGTTTCCTGCCGCCCGCCCTGCAGGATCACAGCTCCCGCTCCTGCAGCAGCTCCAGCACACGGCCCAGCCAGTGACTGGGTAAACACTCCATCCCCAAAGGTCTTCAGCACTTGGTGGCCTTTGGCACGGTGTAAACATTTGACTCTTACCAAATCAGCACCAGAGTCAATTCAGTACTTATGGGGAACAACCTGGTACCCAAATGCATAAGGAATAAACACAGAACCTCAATTTTCTACCTTACTCTGCTCTAACAAAGGTTTATTCCCAGTAGGAGACAAAATATCCAGTATTTTTTGAGTCCAGCAGAGCAGTGAATGGGTTGGCTTTAACACTTTTCTCATACAGGATCTGTCTGAACTTGAAAACGCAAACTAGTCCTAACTGTATTAAAATAACAATTAAAAAAACCCTTCCTTACCAAGAGCTTGCAAAGAAATAATTTCTCCTCCCTCTGCCCTAAAGATAAAACTTATTTCTGCAGGTCATTTGTGGAGTGGAGGTGCTTATTCCTAATGCACAGTGGAACTATACCTCATAGCTAACAGGAGCACAACAACACATCTGACCTACCTTGCAGGATTCTAGGCCTGGGATTCCTGGTTGGGCCTATTTCTCACCTTTCACAAAACTGTGACATTCAACCAGTAATTTCCATAATCTGCTTAAAACAAAGTATATCCTTTAGAAAGCATAAGGGTTCACATTCAAGAATACAAGTGATAAATAAAGTCATACACCCACAGAAATTACTGCAAATGTTAGCTCTCCTTCCTGTTAAAATTCGGCACTACTGTTCCAAGTCTGAATTCATCTACCTCCTGCTTCCAAATATTGGATTTCATTAAGCTCTTTTCCCGCTACGTTACAGAGCTGTCTAGCCCTGAACAATAGCTGATGCTTAAAACTTAAGTACAGGATATTACAAACACTCATCTAATATTCATTTACTGTTTTCCAGCCAAAAAAAAATAATCTTGCTATTTGGAAAATTATTCTATCTGCAGTCTGAAGCAATGAGTATCTATACAGACAGGAAAGTGCAGTCTATGTATCTCTTTTGTAGCAAAACTTGAAGTGTAAATGCTTAAGATGGTGATTAAAAAAAGGACAAAACTTACTTGTGTTTGATACACAAACTGAAGTGTGAATATCTATTCATCTTTATCAGTCCTTTATACAATATGATTTTTCTATCTCTGTTCAGTATGTAAACTTACATTTAACTCAAGTACCTTTAACATCATTGCTCTGCAAACATAGCACTGTCACTTCAGTGACATTACTCCTGGGTTTCTTTAGAACATACCTGACGAGAAAATGCTTTTTAAAAGCACTGGGATTTCTTTGGGATGGCTTTTGATTTTAAATTAACTTAAATAGAAAATAAGAATGGCTGTGTTAGCACACAACACAATATGCAGTCCACTCACTGAGGCAGGACTTTTAATGCACAATGGGTGGACACAAACGGGTGTAAATCAGCACAACCAGTAAAGTCACTGCTGTAAGAAACTCTAACTGGGAAGGTTAAAACAACAACCCTGCCTGAGTACAGAAGACCAAAACCATCATAGTTTGTCTTGATTTTCTACAATGCATCAAACTTGAGCAGGTCTTGTGGCTAAAGCTCACTCTTTATTTAGTACACCTGCCTTAAGAAAGGAAAAAGATAAAGGAGCAGGGGATAACTTTTAGTAGCCTAAATTTCAGCCACTTTAGTGGAAAGGCAGATTCTTTCCTAAAGCAGTAAAAAGAAGCATCAAGAAAACTAACACTTAGATGTGAATCAGCTCTGTGATAAGAATCTATGTCATGAAGACAAAAAAAAGTGTTCCTCCCTTTACAAATGCGTAATATTTCTATTCTCAACTGGAATATACAATCTGGGTGCTCAATACTGCACTCCAACTGTCTTCATCCTGCATTAGGACCATGCTCTGTCCTTGCTGTTAAAGGAGGCTTACAACTATCATTCCTGTGGGAACACATTCTAGATTACATTTCTGAGAATGGGAAGAGTCCGGAAGAAGAATCAAACTCAAAGCAATAAATTCAGTTTGATTGCTGTCATCATGCCAATTCCGGGAGACAGTCAATTGGTGCCAGCTGCTAAGATACCATTTGAGTTGCTTCAAGACAGAAATCGAATTTACATCAAATAAATTTTGTAGTGTGAGACTAGTCTGAACCTTCAGGTTCCTTCATGCTTGTTTAAATTTAAACTGCCTCTCTGAGACATTCCCAGCAAAAAAAGCATTAGCTCCCTCACCCTGCACTTTGAGACACAGACTTCACCCCATATTCTCTCATTTTTTCCAGCAAGACTGTACTACAGAATGACTGACATGTCTCAGCATTTGCAACAGGGTAGCAGAGGACACTATGCCATACCAAACCACCACCTTAAACAGGGATACCAGCAAGTCTTAGACTGACACCACTTCCCCATCTGCAGAATTAGTAGAAACAAACATAAAAATCATCCTAGGCCTTAAGAATGACTAGAGGCTCCCATCAATTCAGTATATCCTTTCTGACAAGAGCTAAGAGCAGATGCCGAAAAAGAAATGCAAAGAAAATAAGCATATAAGGACCCCTTCCTCTCTCCTTTAAATTTCAGTGTTTCCACACTGCCATTTCAAAGACCAGCTCAAATTAATACATCTGTAGCAGCATACTAGGCATTGTAGGCAACATTTCTGAAAGCCAGAGTCTGTTTTCCAGCCTCTCAGTGCAGAATGATCCCAGTGCCACCATGTCCCAAGTGCAAGTGCAGAGGGGCTCCCACAGCCAAACAGCACCTCCAGCACCTCTGTGGTAGCAACTGTGCAAGAGTCACAAAGTCACCAAGGGCAACACATGTCTGGAGCCACATGTGAGGACGAAAGAGCCAAGCTCCACTTTTCTCAGCCAGCCAAAGCTAGAGAAACAAGACAGCGGCAAAATCCTCATCTCTTGCCATCAGCTACAGACAGAAGGAGGAGGTTCAAGTGCCAACATGACACAATAAAGAAATATAAGATTTCTTTCAAGAAATGCCGGCAAACATATTTTCTGAAAGCCTTTCCTTCAGTAAAACCACTAACATCAACACCTTGTAACAGCCTTTTCCCATGCTCTCACTACTTCCCAGAAACAAACAACTCCATGTGTAAAAGTGTAATATGACCCCTAACAGTACATATACACACAGATCTTAAAGACAACCTTAAGTCCACACCATTGGTCACAAGCTCTGTTTACACACACCAGTATCTGTCAACCCTTCAGTATTACTGTACAGAGAAACTAAAACAAACAAATTAAAATAAACACCCTACATAAACTTAGCACAGTCTCTACTTTTCTCTTCAAGTAACACAGAAATTAGACTTTGAACACCACAGAGTGTGTGTTCACAATCAAGATGGTTTAAGTAATTCTATTTGTATCTCAAATGAGCACCCTGAAGAGTGGGCCACGGCAATGTATTCTCTTTTCCTGCATTTCATTACCTTGTACTTACCTTGCAAAGATAATCCGACTGAAGGCAGATATTAATATGTGTACAACAGTGGCCAAAGCAAAAAAGCTATTAAAAATACCTAGAAGAGAGGAACCTTTTTAAAAAAATCAGTGTGCACCTTTGACATTGCAATTTCTACACCTGGTGTCACTCAAAGCTGCCTTTTCTATTCACATGTATATTTCTCAGTTTATCAGCTAACAAGTTGTCGAAAATTTTTCTTTGAATTATCCAGCAGGTGGACCTGGTAAAAGAAAGAGAATTCCTATCCACTTGTTTTCAACAGGAACACATACCCTGAGTATTACCTACTGCACACCTTACAAAGCAAACCAGCAGCACACCAATGTGCACATGAAGAGGAAGTGGGGAGCTTGGGCTCTCACAGCCACCAGCAACTTTCCAGGAACTTCAAGAATCAAAGGAGGTCAAATTAGTGAATCAGCACAGGCTCACTGCTACAGGTGAGAGTGATCTCTGTCACAATTAATGATGCGAGCAGATTAAGTGTGCTCAAGCCTAACATACCATTCTTTGCCTACAAAGGCAGAGATAAAGCCATATGTGTCTTTCACTACATCAGAGAGTATGATAACCAGATTCTGCAGGTCCTCACCTCCAGAAGATCCCACAGTTTGACCAAAGCCAGCACTGCAAAGCAACACGAAATACAACAGCATGGGCATGCTGTTCAGGAAGGGGAGGGAGCAAGCACCCCAGCCATCCACTGCAGACATAGTCTTGGCTTCAAACTTGAGACAAACTCAGAATCTGGGCAAGGGAACTCCTTCTGACCTTTCTACAGCACTCAGGGAAGCATTTTGTAAACCCCTTCATGAGAAATCCCTCTACACCACACGCTGCCCCCTCCCCACTAGCCACAGGCTCCTGCAGCCCTGCTCTTCAGGCTGTTTTAAAAGCTTTACTGTTCCCAGTCTTACTCAGCAAAGTGCAACGAGCCAAGCAGAGCCCAGTGGATTCAGCTGAAGCCCTGGTGTCAATGCGGCCACTGACAAATGAGCCAGCAGCACGACTGCATTAGGAGAGTGCAGGATACCTGCCTGCAGAACAACTGACAGAAGCCAAAGCACCACTGAGACCCCAGTCTTCAATAAAATCTGACATGACATACATGCCATCTCATGCACGAGCCCTGTTTGTGGTCCACATTTCTCAGGGCATATCAGTCTCTCTTGCTGGCAAGATAAACATCTCTCCATCTCCCCAGTCACCTTTCCCATGCCACCAGTGGGATATACAAGGCCTGTGCTAACTCTGCTTTATTCTGCTTTATTATCTGCCTTTCCCATCAAATATTTACTTTAGTTGTTAACAACCAATGAAGAATTTCCAAGAGCCTCTGACTTGAATTTCATTCTTCCTCTTTTTTCCTGCTAACCATCATGTTTATTTCATGTCAACACGATGGAGGCGGGTCATAGAAGGAAGTACCCTTCCAGGGTTGGTGGTGAATGAGTAGGAACAAAATGTTTCAGCTCAGAGGTTGCCTGCAAAGCTGTGTGCCAGATTAGCACCTACAGCCACCAAGTTGGGACCTACAGTATGCTGCAATAATTAAGAATTCTACAAACTGACCATTAAAATTACTCATCATTCACTAACTCTACCTGTTCCATTGGCTACTGCAAAGAATGCCATTTCTTGCTTTACGAACTTCTTCCTTGCTCAGGGTGGGATGGAACACAAGGAAAATCAGTGCTGCAGTGGGAGGTCCTGGCAACCATTCCCACAGCAGCAGATTGTAGCTCCCCTCTGAAGGAATACATCCTCCAGCTGACAAGAACAAAAATGCAGCCACCTTCCTCCTAATCTGAAGCAATGAAGATCACCAACCACAAATTCTGTCAGGCTGACAGAAGCATAGCAAAGGGCACAAGTATTATCTGCTGTGGCCAGGGGACATTAGTGCACCCATCACAGCCCTGACACAGGAAGAAATGTGGTGCAATTGCACACCCCCTAAGAATGGTGTGATTGCCCTGCTGGCCAGCCTGGCATATTGGGGGCATTTGCTTGAAGGTCCCCACTAAGTGTGAGATAGTATATTTTAGCTCTTCTTGGGTATATTAGCCTAGTGTAATTTAAAAAGCTTTCAAAAGCCTATATCCCAGAGAAAAGAAGAACTGTAGGGTACAAACACAACTAGCAAAATGAATGAAGTTTTCAAAACAGAAAACACTGAGCTCCCCAGCTGTGAATAGTCAAACAAATTTCCCTTTCTTGCACCAAACCAGAACAAAAATGACTACAACTCTCTGTCACAATCATTTCAGACTGTTTCTGGCAAGAAGACCTTCAGTTCAGAGTACTTGTGCAGCCCAACTCCCAAAGCACAGCCCCTCACACCACGTGCAACAGATCCCTCCCTTTCCTGGTGCCTGCCCCACATGCAGCACGCCCTCCTCCTTCCCCAGTAAGGCTGTGGTTCAGCACATTCTGCTCCATTTTGCCTCCTGCAGCTTGCACTTTCCCCTGCAGCCCCACATCCCCCAGTTTCAGCAACTCAGCAGGGAGACGTCCCCGTTCCCTTTGATGGCAGCCCCAGCTGCACACAGGCAGCCCCAAGCCCAGCTCTGCCATCCCTAGCTCCCCATCTGCAAGGGCACCTTTTTTAAAAAAACCTGCATTTTACAAGTAAATCACGTGATCAGCTGCTAGTTTGGGTGCAGAGCCAAGAAACACTGGTGCATGGGGGAAGGGAGCTGATGTGTTTTTTGTTTCATGTGACCAGCTTACCAGAAACTTCACTAAGACCAAGAGCAGATCCTCCACCCACACCCCTCCTTTACCACAGCCCCTTCTCCCTGGCACTCTCACAGCACAGCTGCAGAGCAAAGGCACAACAGGGGGATCTGGCAGCTCACATGCCTACAGCCAACCATCAAGTCCTAAAAGAGGTGGGACACCAGCTTTGCATCCCAGGGGACCCCACACAGAGAAAGGGAGAAGTTGTGGCTTAGGAGACGCTGAGGCAGGAGGCTGCAGCACCAATGCTAACTTGCACAAACACACCACAATACTTGGCTAGAAAGTTGAGAGGGAATGTTTTAGATCCAAGAGGCTGGCTGAAGGATGCATGCTTAAATAAAGAGCATCCCAACATGCTCTCACAGAGACATGGGAAGGGGATAACTGATTTTTAAAAAAAATCCACAGTCTAAGCTTTACATGGGTTCCATATGCTTTCTGCAATGACATGGACAGGATAATATGCATGGCAGCATCTCTTAGCTCACATAGAGCTGTACAATAATGTATTTCCTTAGGTGCCCTTTAGACACCTCTCTTGAATTGCCCCTAAACCTACACAGCACAAGCAGAGATTTGGGAAAATAGAAATTCTGGCAAATTTCTAAAAACCAGAGAATGAAATGATGGGGAGGAAAAAAGTTAGAAAATAAACAAAATATGCTCATAAATTAACAACTACTTCCATAGTATCTTTTTTTGGAGAATCTCTAGGTATGTAACAAATATTTACTCTAAGGCCAGAAAACCCTTGAAGCATGAGGTTTCTTTCTCTACCTTAAAGAGCTGGAGGAGAAAAGCAGAGATACTGAAACCAGAGAATGTCAGTGACAAGTCTGTGAACAAACTCAGATCTTTGGAACCTGAGCCTTTCACTATGTTGTTTTTCATCCCTCTGCAGAAAGAGAAATGAAGATAGAAACAATGCAGTTCAGATCTAATGGATTTTGAACACTCAAAGCAAAAATTGATAGGGGGAGCATTAGTACTGCTGTGATACCTCATCATGTCTCACTCTGGGAAGCCTGAAATCTGACTTCAATGGCCTGCTAGGACCTAAGGAATTTTTATTATGAGGTCTGTTCAGAACTGGAAAAAAATATTTTTCTTTTAAAAAAATACACGTTTAGTCTCTTTGGGAACAGCCACCCAACAAAGACTGCATTGCACTTGACAAGAGCACAGCCTGAAAATAGCTTCCTTCACATGAAAGCTCCAGATTTGGACAATCTGGTGTGCACAACAGCTTTAAAGTGGTCACCCTGTTCCATTACCATGCTTGCTTTCAGATTCTCAGGGAATGAGGCACCTGACTTGCACCTTTTTCCAAAAAAGCAGCTGCTATGCTACAGTTTTGATTTATTCTCCAGCTAAGTTAATTTCTTGTTTTGATCAATGTTTAATGCTCCTGGCTAGATCAGTTTAGATCTTGTTTGCCTGGAGGCATTTAATGCTGCTCCATTACTGTAATACCAATTTTAAGGTCATCTACAGCTCCCCCACACCAAGCCTTTTGCTGTGATTTGGATCTAAATTATGTGGTACATTTTGGCATTGAATTGCACAGCACCATATCAAGTCAACAGACACTTACTGAATCTCAAGAGATGGTCAGATTTGCTGATTACAGGCAACACACCCAGAACATTCTCAATGATGAAGTCCACCCCGTCCCAAAGAAAGACTGAACATGAGGGATTGAAACCGTAGCCTTCATGTTATCTCAGAGCACACAGTTGTGTAAATTGCTGCCTATCTGAGGTAAAAAATGAGAGGGAAAAGGGGGGTGCATCATATGGAGAAAGATGCAGTGAAACAGTTATTAAAGCACTAACACTGATGGCTACAAAGGAACTTTCTCTGTTGAGATTCAGTTTTAACGAGGTGGTGGTTAAGATGTCAAGCCAACACGTCTGAAGACTAAACCCTCCTTTGTCTACAGAACACATAAATGAGAAGAGTGGCAGAAAAATCTTCTCCACATTACCCACCAGGCAGCCTCAGCTTTGACCTGAAAGGAACACTTCTGCCCTACAAATGTTATTTCCACAAAGAGCTTGAATTTCAAATCCAATAAAGACAGTAGATCATGGTCTTGTCTATGGCCAGTGTCTGAGGAGTCTTCACAGTCCAGTATGAGATCTGTGGAGCACAAAGGTGGGCTGTAGACTGCAGCACTCCCTGGTAGAAGCAGCTTCTGAACAGGCACCATTGGCAGCAGACAGCACAGTAAAAAATGTGTCCTTCTGCTCACTTTTTTGCCATCTCTACCTGGACAGCTGGTCTAGCAAAATAAGATTTGGGATCTTGCTCATCCTATCACTGAAGCTGCCATCTTTGTTTCAAGGGCAATGCTAGCAAAGGTGATCCCTGCCCCTTCCTAAGCCTCTTTCCTTTTCTTCAGTTCTTCTGTCAAGAAGTTTATCCAAATAGTGCAGTCCTCCAGCACAGCAGGCAGAGGACAACTACAGGTAAATACTGTGAAGATACTGCTGCAGCCTCAGCACAGAAATACGTAGCTCACAAGCTCACAGACAGAGGGAACACGGAAAAAAGCAGTATGGCCCATTACCTAAAATAAATAACTAAATAGTCACCTGTGCTGTAGGACTGGTCTCTGCAGAAAAAGAGTTTCCTGGGTTCTGTGACCCAGCAGAGTAGGGGAGCAGTGGCAGAGCAAGCAGCAGTGTTCAGGACTTAGGGACAGCAAGTCTCCCAAGCTGCTTATATCTAACACAGCCAGGATCTGGAGTGACAGCAGCCAGTGGGCAGGAGGGCCTAGGAAGCATGTCCTCCAGGCCCTGGGAAATGCAAGCATAAAATGTGCTTCTAAAAGAAAAACATTAATGGCACTTGTAGACAGGAAGAGAGACAGGAGACAAAGACAACTAAAGAAGTGTCCAGAGGGAAGACAAAGCCACATGTATGGAGCATGGGAAAGACAGAGAACCCACCAAAAGGGGCAGCATAAGGAAAATGGGATCATGTGAACTGAGAAGGCCCAACTCAGAGATGTGATTTGTTGGCCTTGGTGAATGGGAGCAAAAGGCAGCACAGTGGATGCCCAGGCCAGGCTGCTCTCCTTCATGGGCCATAACCCTCAGCAGACTTACTGACCATGTCACCCACAGTTCAACAGAAATTAAGTTTGGCAACTTCTGATTAGCAACTGGTATAATCATAAATTAATCTGTTTTTCATTTTACAATTATTTAAACAACTTCCTGTTCTTCACACTGTACCCATATTCAGTCCTCCACCACACACTGAAACACATTTCTCTGTGCTGGAGCAAAGCCATAAGACCCTCCAGTCCTCACAGCCACGGAGGTGCCTGGAGAGGGCACTCAGCCTAACCACAAGAGCCACCATCCAAAACAGTGACCATGCTGCTGGCAGATCAGCTCAGGAAGTTTCTGCCTCCAGCCCATTTGCTTGTTCTCACCTCCTCTGCCAAGTTCAGTGCCAGATCAGCTGTTTGGGTGACAGCCCTACGAGCAGGGAAGGAGAAGAGAGCAGCAAAGGCAATTTTAAGTCTTCTCTGAAGTCAGTTAGCTTTGAAAGCAGTTGATAAAATTAACAACCCTAACAGAAACTGCCCACTGCAAACAGCAACCAAATAAAGCTGCTAGTTCCCAAATGGCTGATGACCAAGGCACAGCTGCGCCGGGTGGGGGAGGAGAGGGGAAAGCGCGCATGAATCCTCGAGTGAGTCACTCGCTCCCTGCATCCCTGCTGGCCTAGATAAACGCTGCTGCCAGTCGGTGATGGGTGCTGCAAACCGACTCTTAAGCCCACAGCATCCCTGCTGCTCATCTCCTGGTGGGCACAAAGCCTGCACTGAACAGCACCATCTTTGTGCAAGTGGGCAAGCAAGACAGGTAGTCGCAATCACCATTAGGGCTCAGGTGTTCCCATTTGGCTAGGATTGACCTTTATGTCTCTTCTTGCCCTTGCTCCTGATTTCAGGAATTGTCCCTCAAGGACTGAGATCTCAGGCAGATGAGGATGCATTATAAAGTTTGCCCATTCAGACAAGGAAAATACTGAAAGAAATGTGAAAGCAAATAGATAATAAAAATAGTAATAAAGACACTGTGTAGGATGTTGCTCTGAGTCTCTGCACTGGCATTAGTTTGTTTACAGTGCAGGATGCTCACTTGTACCATCTGTGCAACAAGTCCTAGTGGATCATATCAGAACTGCCTTACCCTGATGCAGAAGTTTAGGACGAAGGCAGAATTACCCAAAGCACAAAATGCATCAGAATTAAGAGCAAATCATATCAAGTCTATACCACATGTAACATCTCCACTACAGATGCACCAAGGTCAGGGAACTGGTCTAAAACACTCCAGCTAGTTAGATCTGTGTAAGACAAAGCCCTAAATGCTGTAATACTGAGGCACCACAGCTGCAAATTCTGCAGTATGTCATTCATTGTTTTAAGAATGAAGGAGTTTAAGTAAGTCCTGTGCCCAGTGCAACCCCTGTGGCACAGCTATTGAAGTTTTAACTGTCCTCATGCCCTGAGAATGTGACAAATTTTTTTACCCTGGTTTCCCAAGTGTACAAATATACCAGAAGGAACACGGAAAGAAAAGGAAAAGAACCTTGAAGGAGCAGAGTCTCAATTAGCTGCATCTACAGATGTACATACCGGATGCTAAGGATTTCAGAAACAGAAGCTGGCTAGCTGATACTCATACCAAGAAAAAAAGGTCAGGCCACAAACTACAAGTTTCAGGCTAATGATGCTACATTTTGCAATTTTCTAAATTCTACTTTCTGTGTCACACAGTTCTGAAAACTTCCCTCATGACTCTTGGTTGTGAAATTACAAGACAAATGGAACCCTGGGAAAAACACAGTTGTACCCACAGTTAAAACTGACCAAGACTGCACTGGTGTCTCCTCCAAATCATTATCATAAGTATTTCATAGAATCCAAAGAAATAAAAGAACAGCTTATTCTTCATCTAATCCATCTTTCCCTCTGGCCTGAAGATAATGTTACAGCGATTTTCCCACTCCCTATCACAAAAAAAAACCCAGTCATTTTAGATGCACCTGTAAAACTTCCTGCCTGCAACTTTTGACACATGGATGGGGGGACTACAGTGCTGCCACACATGGTTAAAAGCAAGGAATATAGGAAGAGGAGAGAGCAGCACAAGGCAACAAGTAAGGTGCTGCACAGGGCACCCACCTCAACCCAGCGCACGTTAACAACAAACCCTACTAAGTACCCATACCTGCAATAGCTTCATAAAGGGTCACTAATATGACTAAATACTGACAAAAGGTCAATGGATTAAACTACTTGTGCACTCTTTATATCTGCTCCCTGTGCAGGTGGAATTGTTTGAAAGCTTTGATGCCAGGTTTCTCTAATGAAACAGCCAAGACAAGCATATCTGAGCTCCTTTACTGCACTACTGGAAGTGAAGAAGAAAGAGATGCTCATTTCTACAGCCTTCAGACCAACACAGCACACAGTGAGAAACAGCAAGAGAATGGATTAAACGAGTGGTCAAGACACAAAGTACTGCCTATTGTACCCCAAGACAGGCAAAGCAAACTGACTTACACTAGTCACAAGCACTCTGTCCAGTCTCCAGATGGGTACTCCAGCACACTGGTTCTTCTGAAGCACCCAATGCTGCTGCCTGTTCCAAGAAAACACCCGGCTAGCAATGCCAATGTGCCAAAAAACAGGCTAGCCCAAGATATTGATGTATTCATGAGGATTCTAAAATCTCCTGAAAATGCCAAGATGTCCTGCCTTAAAAAGTTCTGTCTTCCACCCAGCCCTAGCAAAGGTATCCTCAAACAGCAAATCCTTGCTTTAGAATAAAATGGTCCAGGGACTCAATGAACTATGGAGAGGCAGAGGAAAGCATCTTCCCATTATACTGAGCTCATGTAAAAGTACAGCAATGGACAAATCAACCAGTGGACTTGGAGACCTGGGAAGACTTCTTTATTTCCTTCTGTCTGTCCGCTTGGTCCACCCAATACCATTCTAAAGTAATCCCTGCTTAACTTCCCTAAGCAGATTCATATCAACTGGCTCAGGTCCTGCTTGTGCAATTAATCACACTTTGTCATATTGAAGAGTGGCATTTCTTTAGCCTAACTGTGAAGCCTAAGGCAAGAGACTGCTCACTGAGCTGTCAAGGAGACCAAGAACTCAGAGATAAAAGGTCTGTGAGAGGAGGAAGTCACTAGGATTGTTGAACCTGTGTGGGATAAAGCAGGGGTCTATGTTCTTTGGAGAAAGAAACATTTTTAGGAGAAACAGCTTGCTGCTACCAGCAACTATGCTAGCTTTTATATGGCAAATGTGTTTCCATTTTGACTGGAGTTTGGATAAACGTGTGATTGACTCCAGCACAGATTTCTTGCTTTTGAAGTCCAAGTTTCCCCTCTTATATTCCTTCCATCTCACCGTAATTGTGGACTCTTTCCTTACTTCACATTTTAACCAACAGACTTGTGCTTATAAATAAAACTATTTTTCCTTTTGAAATATAAACAACAAACTCAAAAGGCTTATAGAAGAAAATCCATACTTTGGCTCTTTATAGTAAAGTAGCAAGTAACTTCATATAAATCTTAATTTAGAAGGTACCCAAAAGACAGCTGAGGGCCACTGTGGTGACCTCTGAAAGTCAGACAGGAGCATCAGACTTGGCTATCTCCACTTGTAAGTACAGACTGGGTAATGAGAGCAGCTCTAGAGAAAGAAATCTGAGGGTCCTGGGCAGTGGCAAGCTGAACATGAGTCAGCAGTGCCCTGGCAGCCAGGAGAGCCAAGTACATCCTGGGGGGCATCAGGCACAGCATGGCCAGCAGGCAAGGGAGGGGACTGTCCTGCTCTGCTCTGCTCTGGGGCCTCCTCACCTCGAGTGCTGGGGGCAGTTCTGGGCACACTTAAGGAAACATATAAAGAACATCCAAAGAAGCACTATGAACATGGCAAAGGGCCTTGAGGGGAAGGCTTATTTAGAATGGCTGAGGTCACTTGGCCTGTTCAGCCTGGAGGAGACTGAGGAGAGACCCCATTTCAACTCAAACTTCTTTGTGATGGGAAGCAAAGGGACAGGTACTGATCTTTCCTCTCTGGTGACCAGTGACAGGACCTGAGGAAATGATCTGAAGCTGAGGGGAGGTTTATGTTGGATAGGAAAAGGTTCTGCACCTAGCAGGTGGCTGGACCCTGGAGCAGGTTTCCCAGGGCAGTGGTCACAACACCAGCCTGACAGAGTCAAAGGAGTCTTTGGATAATGCTGTCAGGCACCTGGTGAGACTCTTGGGGATGGTCCTGTTGAGTGCCAGCAGCTGGGCTTCAGTGATCCTTGTGGGCGCCTTCCAGCTCAGGATATTCAGTGATTCTATGATTCACTTCTACAAGCACCCCAGAGACCTGTGAGTACAAGTGCAGGCAAGAGCAAGCAGCTAGCCTGCCACAGGAGGAGCAAGTGAGGTCAGTTATAAGCTGGATATAAAGAGAGGGTGGGGAAAGGCTGCAGTGAAGACTTGGTGTCATACCAGGACAGGCAGAGAGAGCAACCAAAGAGAACAAGTCATGATTTGGTGGAGGGAAGGGCAGGATGGGAGGTGCAGAGCAAAATAGAGAGGAAAATGAGGCATGATCCTGCCTGACAAAGGACAAAAGAAAAAAATCTGAAAAATTCTTCTTTGTAACACTGCAGTGACAGTTTAACCACTACTCTAGCAATATAAAACTGCCAGAGGACTGTTACACAGGCTGGTTTGCACAGTGGGAAGGAAAAAGATACACTCTCCATGGCCTCCTCAAAAGAAAACACATGGTCCTTCCAAGTGCTGCTCCTCTTTGCTCTTCCCAGAAGGTTCACAAGGCAGAGCTAGAAGGATGGTATTTGACAGCATTACGATATCTTTTCCTGTCCTTGCTGCCTTGAAAATAGAAATATATCTGAGGTGCAAAACAACCTGACCCAACTTGCAAGCAGTTTTCTAGACTCCTTTTCAGAAAAGGTCAATGTGACAAAGTCAGATAGGCTTTTATGGAATCTGCTTGCCAAATCCAAGACAGCACTCAAGAACATTATTGTTCCAAGTCCCTTACAGATCTGTCTCCAATGATGAATAACCTTTGAGACCACGGAAAATTCAGAGCAGGGTTCAGAAAACTTCTGTGTGCAATTTTTCTATTTGATATACCATCTCCACCTAAAACTAAGCTTTCTATTGAATTACAAGTCCTTCTTCTTCATAATGCATTTACCACATGAGTTGTATCTCCCTAGACATGTTGGTGAATACTGTTTCTGGTTCTTTAGGGTAGCTTGTTAGCATACTGTGTGTATCTGCGAGGGCCAGACAGCATGGCACTAGCACAGTGAGCTTTCTCCAAGAGCTTTTAGCAAGCCCACAGGCTTCCTAACCTGCAGGCTGGCAGCTGTCTGTTGGTAGAATGCCAGGAAAAAAACAGGCTGCCCCTTCACAAGGATTAGGTGTGCAATCAGGAGCAAGCGTCTGAGCACAGTCCAAATGTACAGGACTAACGGCATGCTGTCACACGTCCAACCAAAAAAATTCAAGAAAGGGTTGATTCTCCTGCTTTGTAGACATGTCACAGGTTCCAATATGAGAAACAAAGATCAGCATATGGAACAAAAAACTCACTTCAGGAGTGCACCATGACCCTCATTAAAAATGAATACAGAAAGTACCTTCTAGAATTAAGTATCACATGAGAAAAAGGAGCAATAAACTACCTTTTGTAAAAGACCTGCATCACCTGCTACACCACTGATAAGAATAAAACAAAACAAGAGGAAAGAGAGCTCTGAGCAACTGCATTTATATTAGTGAGATAGGAGGGGAAGGGAGAAAAAAGCCTTCATTAGTCACTGATAGGACTGATAGGATAAGTTGTATTTACAAAGAGTGCATTAGTTATCCACTGTTTTTTTTTTTCCAGAGGAAGCTGAGGAGGGCTCTATCTTCTCAGCTTCCATGGGAGACAAGGCCTCCATGCCCCAAAGTGCAGCTGCTGCACATTTCCTTCCAGAAAGTGCTCATAATGCCACAAGGTCTCCATATCCCTTCATCTAGGCACTGCCTTCTGCTCTCTCTCAGACACAGACGAGGAAGATGCAGCTGGAAAATGGATCCTTCCAATTGGCATTGGCCCACACTGTCTCAAGGCTTGGTCTGTTAAACACACATCAAAACAACACTGCCAGCTCTGGTGGGAGGAAGACGCAGGAAAATCCTGAGGCTGCAGCTTCTCTAGTAGCTGTCACTGTTCTCATGAAAGCTCATCCACAAAGGAAGAGTGCAAGGCAAGCAATTCACATGTTTTGAAAAGACAGCCACTCCTCTTTTCCTGCCGAAAGTTGCAGCATGCTGCAGAAAGCCCAAAATACACAGAGACTCTCCCCTAGCCAGGGCAGTTTGAGTTGTCTGAACTACACTGTACTTGTGCATGGCTTCTGTGCCTGCTCCAGCTTTTGGAGCACACCTTTTCCCCAGCAGCCAGACAGGAATCATCTCTTCCTGCACACCTTCTTGTTCTGTGTTGGCTGCAGCCAGCAAGGAGGGCTGCAGCAAGAAGGACATGCCTCTCAGCGTGAAGGGAGCACCAAGGAAATGCTGCTGCTGTGCTTCACCAGCACCTGCAGAGAGGTTCCCATTCCAGAGGGCTGGAGGGTCAGGCAGGCTGAGGAATGCAAGAATAGTCACAGAGTAGGTATGCTGTCCCTTCAAATGTTGAGCTGTTATCAACTCTTCAAGAGTTTCTGAGCTGTGGGGAATCTGCCTCCAGTTCACATGAGCAATTCTAGGAAGTTCTCAAATTCCTGAGATGAGGGCTGCCAGCTCAGTGCATGTTTTACTGCTACTATACCAAAAACCTGTTCATTCCTGCTCAAAAAAAACCACCAAAACCAACAAACACAAAAATCAAACCTGTAACCAGACTCTAGTCTGCCCTGCCAACAGTGATTTTGCTGCCTCCTTCCCCTGCCCAGCCACTCATTCATCTTCACACAAAACAGCAAAGGGATTATGCAGATGTTGCTTTGCTACCCTGACCTTCTTAACCTATGCCCACATGGCATCAGTGATGTTGTGCGTTCACTGTCCCTTCAACCATACGTCAGAGGCTAATTCCCTTCTGGCTGTACCCTGAATCCTCATTCAGAAGCTGGATGATAATTCTCATCTCCTGCCACAAAGCTTCACAGGAACAGAGACAGGAACTCCCTGCATCAGTACAACTGAGGTTTGGAGCACAGAACTAGTTGTAAAGCACAACAAAGAAGGACAACACAGGCAGTGTATCCAGAGTTGTGTCCAGCTGAGGAGCAGCAGGAACACTGAAAAAGTGAATGCTCAGAGAGGCAGTGCATGGCATGGCCAGCATAGAGCATCTGTGGATGTCTGCCTGGGGAACAGTAAGTGGGGCAGGAAACTGCACCATGAGGGACAGGATTTCACTCTAGTGCCCAGCAGAAGCAGCCGCTCAAACGGAGGTAAGGCTACTGCAAAGGAGTAGGTGACTGAGCCATCAGTTTGCATGCAAGCTGGGTGAGTCTCTGTCTAATCCAGAAAAAGAGGCTGCACAAGTCTTGAAGAACAGGTCAGCAAGGATTTTCACAGCGATTACTTGACCACACTTAGGGACACAGGAAATTTGCATCCCATCCAGCAATGATAAATGACCGTCACTGTCCATTTCCTGCTCCACAGAGCCTGAGATGCTAACAGCAGCCTTGAATATTTCCATGAATCCATGGTGATATCTAGAGTGGGGAAACAACCTTGATTCAGAAGAGCATCTTGATATATCTACAGCTGGGGAGATTCCAAGTGAACAGGAGGAAAGATTCTGAAAATTGCTTGGCAAACTGGAGGAAGCATATAACAGACACAGGACCAGGTGGCAGGGAAAGGTCTCTGGCAGGGACAAGAGGGTAACTTCTGCATGGACATGACTGCAATGATCACAGTCAATACTGCTGCTGAACTTTCTGTCAAGAGCCAAGCACCAGAAAAATGAAATTCACAGAACCTGTCACCAGATCTGACAGATCACCCAGAGCATGCAAGGAAGCAGCAGGTATCTCTTATTTTGATTTCAAGAATCAGGTAATCTTGGTTTCAGCCTTGCCGTCCCCACAGTTCTCCCCTATTTACTGCAGCGCTCGAGGCATCTGCCCTGGGGAGCTCTAGGGCTGACACGGCCACTCCACAGGGCGGAGTTGAGTCACCTTTCCAAGAACACAGTTTTCTCTGGAGCTTTGGGAGGAGGGAGAAAAACTCCCAAACAAACAACAAAAACTAAGACCTCTTCAAACCACAACCCAACAATCCCACTGCTGAAACTTAGACACCAACATAGCTAATAATTCCCATGGTTGCATTTTCATTCCTTTGGCAGGAAAGGTGAGTGGAGAGGCAAAGTAAGGTATACTGCAGCACACATGGGTTACTAGGCATTGTGGTCACTTTCCTAGTTTTTAGATCCCTTTTTCACATTTCATAAGCCATGAGAGTCATGGTAATTCTCCATACACACTACAGCCTTAGTACTAACTTTCATGGTCTCCAGCATCCCTACCACACCACAGCTAGCACAGACACAGGCTATCAAAATCCTTTGGCTTTCTAGAACCCTCTCTGCTACTGTGCCATGAAAGGACAGATGGATGGCTCTTGAAGTGTCTTCCATCCATCTGCTCCCTCACCTCAACTAAGGGGACAGAAATCAGCCGTCCCGTGGATCCCATGATGATGATTAATCCAGCATCGTGGACAAGCTGTTGCCTATAAGGACTCCAGTGATCATGCAGATTTTTCTCCATAGGGTTAGAGAGAAGAGAAGTTCCAGGAGGCTGGGCTTCAGTGAACGAGACCCTGTGCAAGGGGATATCATGAGCAGCTGTCCTCTGAGAAGCCAAGGCCTTCACTTTAAAAGTACAGCAGCAGCAGAGAGAGAGATGGTGTAAAACTGAAGTGATAAGCAAATTGCATAACAATTTCCTCTGGAACTGGCACTCATGAGCAAGAGACAGACACCCAGCTTCTGATATTGTTCCTGCTGGGCACCTTCTGTCCTTGCAAAAGAGCTCCAATCTTTATGGAGATGTCTACTCCACAATCAAAGGTTTAATCACAGCATGAGCATACATATCCATGTTAGCACTACACCTCACTAGCAGGACTAGTAATAGTGGAATTCATAAACTTGAACACAAATTGTAAGGCCTGCTGGGGACTTACATATGTGCCTAAGCTGCTAGCCTCCACTGAAACCTATATCACTGGGGCTGCAATGCTGTTATCTCTACAACACTGGGAATAAAGTTAGTGAACTACGTCCTTCATGCTGCAGTCACACCTTCTGCTACACTACCAGCAGAAACTCAGCTCTCTCTTCATCAGCTTCAGATGTTTAGTTCTTGTGTTTAGACTAGGAGTAGCACAGTAAAAGAAATGGACAGAGGAAGAGACAGAGAGAAAATACAGACACCGAGGTATTAATAATTGTGCTTTGCTTGTCCAGTCCGGTGCATTTTCACTCTCAAAACACTGAGCACATCCAGAAACAAAATTATACAAGAATAGTGATTGTATAAATAAATAAATAATAACAATAACATAAAAACACACCAAAAGGGAGAGACACATGAAGAGCAGCTCCAGGAACTCACGGCACATGTGGGTGAAGTGATTACACTTCCTGTCTCTCAACTCCACTGTCCATGGTCAATTTCATTTTCAGTGCAATGAGCAGCCTCCAGAGGAGCTGCAGGTGAGTTCAGTCACACACAGGACTGGTTCCCCCTCTCAGCATGCTGGCAGCACTACTTCCTCATTCACTGTGATCGCTCCCTTCACTTGCCTTTCTACATCACATCACCCAGCAGGATGGGACAGCACTGGTAGTTACTGTGTTCAATTTATGGTTCAACTCTATACTTGAGTGCGCTTTTCCTAGGTTGAGTTAATGTTCTCCCAGGTTTGACAGAAAAAATTGCAAACAAACAAACAAACATAAAAGAGGCCAGGCCTCAATCACCCAGCACTGCATTATTTTCCTTCCAAAAGGCAGGCATCAGAAAGAAAAAGGTTTTCAAAATTATCATTCTGAATTTTAAAAAGATCGGGCCACCCTCAAAGGCACACGGACAGGAACAAAAATGAGAGTACAGAACTCAAAGAGGCTTTGGACCAGGAAGGTCAGAAGAATGACACCAACAGAGCCATCATCAACAGGACTGAACTCCATCCCAGTTAAGCATGTGCTTGTTGTACCACCAACATGCTGCCAGGAGCTCAGGAGTCTGAGCCATACTCAAATTACGAGCTGCAGCTGGCTACCCAAGGCCACTGAGTTAAAGAAACTGAGAAGCAGATCATCCAAAACCACACAGTGCTACTAACTATGGATGTGTGTTTGGGGACTTCTGGAACAATGAGGTCCACAAGGGCTCAGGTTATTGCTGGAACAAGAGCAAGCTCCCACCAGTTGATTGTATTTCCTCCACTTCTCTTCACCAAGCAAAACTCTCAAAATACATAATTTCAAGAAATAATCAACCCTGCTAACAAAACTGTAGAATGGCTGAACACACTCCTTTCTTCCCTTAAAATTCACATGGTGTAAATCTGTTTAAGAGTCCTCGAATTGGAGACACACATGCTAACAAAATTAACCACAAAAAACAACTAGCTGGACCCCTAGGGATCTGCAAACTAGTTAATTTTGCAGGATCAGACCTATCTAGGAAAGGGAGCACAAGAAGGACAGGACAGAAGAAAACATTCTATTCAGTCTGCATCACTACCAGCGAACTGCTGGGCAAAGAAGCAGTCACTCGTACTCCCATATCCTCTATCTTGTCATGTCAAGAAAGCAAGTAAAATAGGAAGCCTAAGAATAAACACAAAAACAGTTATTAGAGTAAAATAATATATCAGAGAGACCAGTGGCCTTGCCCAAGAATTCAACAGGATACTTTAAAAACTCACCAAAAGGTACAGACTTGCTTAATTGTTACAGCAAGCTTATACAAAAGAATCCTGTTAAGTTTGTTTCAGAATTCTTCTGAAGGAACTGAGGGAAAGGCACTTGGGTGACAGAATCCAAGGAAAAAGTGGATGCTCCCTGTAAAGCCCTGATGGCAAAGGTGCTTGGGTGAACAGTGATAGCCTGCCCAGCTTGCTTTGCTTGCTGACACAGCACAGTGGCCTGCCTGCACATGCAAACCCACGCGCATGGAAAGCATTCCTCCCAGCTCCAGCACTTAATTGTGAAAATATTTGAGTGGCATCCCACCAGGGGACAGGGGACATCGTTCTGCCCAATAGTCCAGGAAAGGCTACATCTTGAGATGCACAAAGGCAGAGAGGCAGCAGCTGAGGGGGAAGGTCTAGGGAGATTAACATGTTTATCTCCTCGCTTAAGTCTCTTACCGGCCAATGGTTTCAGCACGATGGCAGCAACAGGACTAAAAATAAGAACTCGGGCATTACCAGTGACTCACCGTGTGGGCAATGACACCGCGAGGGATCACGCAGATAACCCTCCCGCAGCCCAGCTCCTCTGCCGTGTGAAATGGCTCGCCACAGGGACAAAGGACACGCTGCACAGAGATCTCTTCATTCAAGTGATCTTTAGACTGTATGACATTCTCTTCAACCACCAGTAGCTTTAAGTAGATAATCAGACCAATCTCAGACCCAAATGTTGGGTTCGGCACCTGACACAAAGGCTTGAGGGGATAGAAAGCACCATCAAGACTATGCTTCCAGAACATTAAAATTCCCTGCTAGAGGTGATACTAACCACTGCTGGTCTTCCTTTCTGTCTGGATCATGTCTACCAGTAAATAAATTTCATAGGCATAAGCAATTCCAGGATGTTGCATTAGAAGAGTTCCTTCAGCAAAGGCTAGTGCATATCAGCAAAGCTAGCACCACAGCAAGACAGTGCTTACCCTAAAGAACCTCAAACTTCCTCCAAAAAAGCCCATTAGATAGTATTTTAGTAATTCAGCTATTTCAGATTCTTTATGTAAGCTACTGGAATGAAGTGTTTCAATGGTACAGCTGTAGTAGTTAACATCCCACTACAGCACTGATGCAGTACCCCAACTTCCTCCCCTGAAAGGCCACAGCTAAGATAAAGCCAGACTTTTTTTAATCTCTCTAGGAAAAAAAAGAGATCACTCTTCTGGCACTGTCTGTGGTGCAGATTTGTCCAAGAGCAGGTAAAGGAGATCCCCTTGTTGCAAAGCTGGCACTCACAGCAGTCACATCCTTCCCCTGCCTCTTGCTAATGGCCCTGTATCCTCTTTACTTTTGATGCTGACGCAAGCACTTGTGCAGCAGTGCACTGAACTGGATAACTGAACTGATCTATCATTAACCTGGTTCACCACACACCTATATAAAGAATTTGTGCTAGTGCAAGGAGGGAACAGCCAGAAGAAAGGCTGCCTCTTTCAGCAGCAATAGATATGCTGGCTGAGACTGCTCATTTTGCTGAGGGACAGTTCAACTACCCTTTGCTGTGATACTCCAAGATACTGCTCACATACAGTTCACATCAGACCATGAGATGTTCTAGTCTCCTGACTGAATTACCCCTAGTTTCTGACCCATCATAACAGAAAATTGTTCAGACCTCCCCTAATATTCACCCTTCATAACTTCTGCCACTCATAAAGAGGCCATCATTTTTATAAGTACAAAGGGAATATCTATGTTTACCATCCCTACTTCATGTAGTGAAGAAACATACTCAGTTCTGGAGATCAAAAAAGTAGAGTGAGAATATAGCAATTTATTTGAAATTTGCAAGGAGTCAGATCCTGTGCCTAAAAGAAAGAAATAAAACCCCATAGAATACCAGGATATCACAAGCAATCTGGATTGTGTCAAGGCAAATAGGACATTGCTATTGAGACAGCAGTGCTTAGAGATGGGCTGTTCAGCAGTCAGTGAAACACAGTGATTTCCTAAGAAGTAATTATGCAGTTGGGTACTTACTGTCAGAACCAAGGACCTCTCCCATGAGAACAGACACTGCATGATATCTCTCAGATTGCCTACTGCTCTTTAACAAGAGCAGCCAAAACTACAGTGTACCAACTCCTGAATCTGCATTTAGCCCCCTCTCATTCATTAAATATACTGGAAGGCTTGCAAGGAGCAGCATCTCCTCCTATGCCCATAAGCATAAAAAGCAATTCTCTCTCTAGCTCTAGATGGTCAGGAAACCACCAGGTCAGAGCACTGAGGCATTTACAGCACCCAAAGTTAAAACTGGAGACAGCTAAATCTTCCCAGTTTGCCTGACAACAACAGAGGCACACATCAAGAATTATTCAAATATTAGAGAAATAGGACACTTGACTCCATAACTAAAAGAAATGGAAGCTTCAAGGAAACAGCAACTTATCCAGAAAAGCACATCAGTGACTGCTTTTGTGAGAAGCTCTTCTTTACTACAGCCTATACATAAATCTGCACACTAAGAGAAAAATCATTAAGATGGCTCCACAGGAACAAAGGAAGGCATGTCTGGGGAAAGCAGGTACCAAACAGCCCAGGCAGATGTGGGAGAAAGGCATTTCAGAAGGAAGAGCCAGGTGACACCACCAAGAGCCGTGGCTGGCAGGAAGTGCTGTGCCAGACTCACTGATGGCAGGCTGCACTGCTGTGGGCTAAGATAAACCTGTCTTGGCCTCTCTGATCTGCAGCACACAGAAAACAAGATAAGCAGAGTCCAGAGAGGGAAAACACCCATTTTACCAGGAAAAGAGGGGATTTTGAAGAGTTTGCTTTGTTTATCAAATAAGCAGGTCCTCATATAGGAGAACTTGGGGCAGTTTGCTTCCTGCCACCAGAGGTGAAAAGAGCAACATATCTCAGAAAACCAGATGTCTGCTCTTCTAAGGTGCTTTTCCAGTCTTCTCTGCCTCCTGCTGAGTAAATATATTTTGGCACATCCAGCTATTCCGACAAAAGACAGTCCTTAGGAACTTTTGATTGCCTTCATAATAACAAAATGCATCCTTTAGTCTTAACCACCGGGCAAAATCAGTTTGCAACTCTGTGATCAGATGCTCCCAGGAATATAAGTCACAGAAGAGAAACAATGAGTCATATTTTGGCAAAAATACACCAGATCTCTATTTTGCATCTTCCTGTGTTCGTCAGTGCAAGGCTGCTTCCCTCTGCTCCTCGTACTTTTAAAAGAGCAATATCTATCACCACTGCCCCCCATCCAAGAAAAAAGCTTTATTATTTATTCTGATTTTATGCTGAACCATCATATTTCCAACATGTTAACTGTCTTCACCACATCTGAATTATGCAATAGGAGAATTCAGATTCAGCACCCATTTAAGATACAGCTTTGTTCTGTGATTCCCCAGCCTATGAGCAATTCAGTGGTCCCACTACCACTGTCAACTTTGAGATCCCTCAGCTTATGAAATTTTATTACAACAACAAAATATTTGCTCCTGGTTCAGTTCATAAGATTCTGATTAGCAAAGCTCTAAGGGCATCACTAGAAGAGCTCTAATCATCTACCTCAGTAGACCAGAGTGACCCAAAACATGACAGCTTATTAGCAAATATTTCATGTTATAGGAAAGATCCTTCTGCTCAGCACGTAAACTGTTTAAGTCTGTATTTACTATGTAGGAAATGGATGTTAACATATAGACAGGTGATGATAAAGCATCAAGAAGAATTTGAAACACCCTTCAAACAAAATACAGATCTAGCATTTCATACTGGCTGCACAAAGAACACTCAGCATTTCCTATGACAACTTCTAGCACTAGTTTTTCAGATGCTTTGAACAGCAATTAACTTAACCTAATAGCTCCAGCCATAACAGACTACACCATTTTACAGAAACATAATCCAAGACTCAAAACTGTCTGCATTCTAAAAGGTTGAGGCCCAGTATGACTCTCGGCTTTTCCACAGATGATGCCTGCCCAACAATCTGACTTGCTTTGACCAGACATTAGCTACTTCTGAAAGAATGGAGACAGGAGAGAAAAGGATGAAAAAAAAGAGGAGGTATTGGGCTTTCTGTCTGAATTGAATACCAAACCTCAGCAGACACCAAAATGCAATGACTGCCTTATCACTTTATTACACAAGCTATGAGTAAGGTTTCTAAGGAAAAGGACAATATTGCCCCAGAGATACCCATTTGCTATAGGTGCTTCTAATAAAGGGCACTTCTTGGTGTCTCCTCTTTCATACCAGCTACACAGAAACTATGCTCTAACATCCAAACATTAAATGCACTTTGAAGTGGCACCCAACCATTTATCCCAATTCACTGTAGTCAAAAGACATTCCTGACATCTTGGAAATGATGGCAGATTGTGTTAAACTGCATCTTTGTTCACCATGCTCTTTTGCTCTCTATAGAAAGGGAGATAGAAGGAGAAGTGGCAGCTACTGCAGAAGACATGATCTCCCAGCAAAGGATTCATAGATGTAAAAGTCTTCTTTCCCTACCAGCCAACAGTTAACCCAGGAGTGGGAATAATAAAACACTGGATTGCAGCACTGAATGACCAAGTCAACTAAGAGAAAGAGGAAGAATATTTACATAGATCCAGTAGGCAAAACACACATTTTTAAAAATGGAATACCTAAGTTCTATTCCAAAATACATAGAAATTAAAAAAATAGCAGAATTAACATTGTCTATGCAAATTGGTCGCGATGCCACATCATAGATGTGATTAGAGAATGCATGAATAGATGTTTGATCCCAAGGAATGCTTGACAATGGGAATGTCAAGATAAATTATGCCCAGTAGAAGCATGGGTGCTCAGTGCTTCCACCTCAAAAACAGACAAGCTGAGGAGAGCAAGAGGCAATTAATAAAGTCCAAGTTTTAGCACAAGTTTAAATAAGGGTATTCAAGTTTGCTGAATTACTTTTTCCCTTCCTTCTGTTAACACCTTATTAGAAGATATGAAATTTCAGGGGAAATCATCTTTGTTTTGATTTTTCTGTAAGGAAATCTCAATCTTTTAAAACACACCAGTCTAAGAAAACAGAGCAGAGACTTATCCTTGCAATTCTGGGTCAAACTCACAAATCTTGGACTTGTGGCAGTGTACAGCAGGAGAGAGCAAGATCTGGAAAAGAAAATCTGGCCAAATGTGCATGCAAAGCTGGCACTGGTGAGTGGCCTTGGCCATCAGGCCACAGAACACTTTTCACCAAGAACTAATTTCTCCTCTCACCTACAGAGCAGCACTCTGCACACCTCCATCAGTGCTCTGCTCCCCACTTCACTGCCAGCCACCTCCTTCTCCATGCACTGGCCTGCTTCCTGTCTAACAATCTTGCAGCTTCACTGGGGAAGCAGCAGCTCACCATACAGCATATTTGTTGGCTCCATTTTAAAGGAAGCTCCTAGCCAATGCTCCTACATGCCCTAGGTATCCACTGGATTCCAATTTCCACACAGAAACAGCTTCAGAAGCCTGTTTTCAAGAAGGTGATTGTCTCCCCCAGATGGCTCAACAGTCTCTACAGTAGGGGTTGAGTGCTCTATGGCAAACACTCCAACTCCTCTCTTCCACAAAGGACACATACATTAGCATATAAAATTTCCCGGAAAATTACATGAACCTCTCAAAACCTGCTAGAAGCAAGGACAAAATGGTTTGAAATGCTTTCTTTATAGCACAGAAACAGCTCCTCTGTAAGCAGACACTGACACCTTTCTGCTTAGTACCAGAGGATAAAGAGACAGAAGAAATGCCACTGAGCTGGACACTGTCTATCCATCTAGGACTGTTTTGAGCATCCGATCCTGCCACAGATGGCAGTTAATAGGATGGTGCCTTCTTAGAAGATGTTCAATTAAAACCCTGAGGGGTGTGGTACCATTAGCTTTAGTTGGCAGCCAGGGTACAGAACCAAGAAATTAAGTCTGTCTAAACTAATCAGCGCTACCCCAAAGCGGAGAAGAAACATCCCTTTTACATGAAAATCTCTCCTTTGTCCTAAAATGTGCCCACTTTGTACCACAGCATGGAAGTTCTCCCAATATACAGAAGCTATAACCACAAAAAGCTGTAATTCTTAGCCCAAACAAAGCAGTAACAGAACCAGAGAAATCCTCTTCAGCAAAGATGGACAAGGTGGTCCAACACTAAATGAAGCTATTCCAAGTCTGCTGGCTGGCATGACAGGCTGTCCTGGCTGAAAAGGGAATTACTGAAATGCACATGGGAGTGCAATACTGAGTGGGAGGACACCAGGGCAGAGATACAGGTAGCTTTCACTTCTCTAGACTTTCCCTGTAATGCCTTACTATTTATTCATACGAACAGCCATCATGCAGGCAGTCTCCTTGTGTCCTTTCCTAAGCAGGAATGTAGGGCTTTTTGTATCTCAAATCCAATAAAATCATTGCCAATCCTTCCCTTTCCTTAAGCAGGATTATTCACATATTGAAAAGCAGTGTGTATCCTGTCTAACTAAAACAGCACATGATGAGGAGGTGGCAACACACTACAATACAAATATAGCCAGATGAATAATTATGTAAAAAAATCACTTTTCTACTCCATGCAACTGCTCTGTGTTGTTGACTCAGATGTGTTCATTTGAGCAGACAAAAAAAAGCGTTTTACTACTGCTGCTCACACTGGGAGCTTTTGGGAAAGCAAAGCCAAGCCTACATGCCCCAGTCTCAGCTAGGCTCAGTCTGGGAAGCTCTTCAGCTCTAGAAGCCCCAGCTCGGCAAATCCCCAGCAGGAACCGCAGATCATGGGCACATATGTAGAAGAATAATTAGTTTCAGAGCCAAGACTGTGCTCCTCCCCCACCCCTTAAATTAAATAAGCCAAGAAAGAGTACACAGCCATCCAGTCATTCTTGAAGAATTATTTTTCTGACTAGCTCTGCACTTTAAGGATGCCATTTTTCATTATTGTTAATAGGTCTCATTAACTAGAAGCTCTTAAGCACAAGACCATTACTAAATGCAGTTTACACTGCACAAAAGCAATGCCCTTATTGTAGCAAGGGCAGGAGGGAAGGAAACAGTTTGCCTTTCCATAAATACCAATAATTCAAACCCAAGCACTATTTTTTCTTCATTTAAGTTCACAGTTACTTCAAATTAGTAGACAGTTAAGAGGATGGTTTTAAGGATCTCCAGTTTGCGATTTTTTTTTAAGCTATACCTCATGACTTAAAGATGAACAATACTTCATTTTAAAACAGAAGCTTTACTCAAGCCAAACTTTCACACCTTTCTGGGGTTAATGATCACATCAAGGATTATAAAGATATGCAACCACACCCTTAAATTTCAGGCATATAAGCAACCTAAAGAAAGAAATACACATTTCCCCACTGCCCCCATCTCACATACAGACAGAACAGTGAACTCTCACTTCTGCTGAAAGTCTGGAATAATATGTGTATTTGGAAGCCCAAAGAGAGGCCTGAATAAGAATTTCCCTTTTATGAAGCTACAGAACTACTGAGGACAGGGAAAGTTGGCTTCTTCCTAGAAGAGTCAGCCTAGGCTGGCCTTCAGAGGGACGTGGACAAGTTCAAGAAGTGTGCCCATGGGAATCTCATTATGTTTAACAAGACCAAGTGCAAGGTGCTGCACTGGCAGAGGCAACCCAGGCATCAATCCAGGCTGGGGTATGAACCAATCCAGAGCAGCCCTGGCGAGAGCTTGGGGGTGCTGGTGGATGAGACACTGGACATGAGCCAACAGCACGCACCTGGAGTGCCGCCTTCAGCTCTGGAGCGCCCAGCACAAGGACGACATTGATTGGTTGGAACCAGTCCATAGGAGGGCCAGCAAGTTGATTAGAGGGATCTAATCAACTTCTCCTATGAGGAAAGGCTGAGAGAACTGAGATTGTTCAGTCTGGAAAAGGGAAGGCTTCAGGGTGACCTAACTGCAGCCCTCCAGCATCTGAAGGGAGCTCATACAAGAAAGATGGAGAGGGACTATTTACAAGGGCATGTAGTGACAGGACAAGGGGGAATGTCTTCAAACTGAAAGATATTAAGAAGAAATTCTTCCCTGTAAGGGTGGTGAGGCATTGGCACAGGTTGCCCAGAGAAGCTGTGCCTGCCCCATCCCTGGGAGCGCTTGAGGCCAGGTGTGATGGGATTCTGAACAGCCTGGACTTCTGATGGATGTGTCTGTTCATGGCAGGGGAGGACTAGAACTAGATGATCTTTAGGGTCCTTTCCAATCCAGGCCATTCTATGACTCTGTGATTGCATGAAAGTTGAAACCCACTCAAGAGTCAGAGAAGTACCTTCCCTACTTGTTGTAGTGTTTCAGAGCTTCACAAAACTTTAGAATCACCAGGACTTTCAGTTAGTAATATAACTGACACCACTACAACTCGTGCATTGAAACAGCTAGCAACTTTTAATATCATTTTCCACGGAGACTGCTTGACATCATGCTCTTCACACTTTAAATTCAAATAATGCTTAACTCAAAGTGAATTTCTAATCATGAACAGACACCCTGTTTGGAGGTGATCAACACATCATCCACATAGAGAAGCAGAACAAACAATTTTATAGCTCCAGTGTAAAAAGTTAATTCCAACCATGCACCACATCGAGGTTGTTCACAGGATTGAGCCTGGAAGAATAGTGCTTCACATCCTCCTTCACAGTATTAACATTCTTTTATTCATAGGAGGTAAAAAACTGGGGGTGGCAGGGAAATGCTTCTTAAGCGTCTTTTATATAAACCTGCACCACACAGAATTTCTAAAAACAGCATCATGGAATGCTACATTTTCTTGAGGCTTTTCTTTTCTCCTCTGTCCTCCATCAAAAAACCCAACAAACTAGCAGAAAAATTCTTTGCAACCTGTAGGCCAAAACATTATGTGCAATAGTGCTAACACAGGTCCATGCATGAGCATTAGTCCTCAGCAGCATAACACACCATGCAAACCTGCTAAAGATGAAAACAAAGCTCAAGCACAAAAAGACAAATACAATTTCCAAAAGTGGAGAAAGTCAAGTCATGACAGGCAGTACCTAAATTTAATATACACTCATTGCCAGACCTCTAATTCATTTTCCCTTGTGTTCAGTAACCAATGGTGTCTGAAACCTGCTAATTCAGGTACAATAGCAACAATACAACTTGCAACATGCCGGAACATTAGGACAGCCAGATGGCAGAAAGGACATACTGAAAAGGGATAGTGTCTGGATGTACATTGCTGCTTTTTTTCTGCTGTTGTTGTTTTGTTTTGTTTTCACAGTTTTTCTTGCTTGTTTGTTTGGGCTTTTTTGTATAAAGACATAGGATGAATCATTCCCAGCACTGGAGTCAAACATCCACCCCTTCCTCTATCTTTCACTCTCCTGCTCTTGTGTTAGGAGAGCACCTTTCTCTCCAAAGGGAAGCCTGTATTCTTTGCTGAAGTTATGATGAAAACAACTGTCAATTAAAAGAAAAAAAAAGACAAGTATCCATGTTTCAGGATGATGGTAGTCATCCTGTACAATGGAAAGAACGGATGAATCTCACAGTGCAAAACACAACCTGAAGAAATAAGTCTGTAAACCCTTTCCTTTTTTAAAAGCATTCCTCTTCTAATATGCTGACTTAAATTACACACAAGTTTTTCATTCTTTTTTTCTAATCTACAATATTTGTCTAAAGGCAACAAGTTTGAAATCAATTATTGAAAAGATAAATTTTCCATGCATTGCATAACTACGTTTGTTTTTATTACAGAAAGGGCAGACCAGAGCCTCTAACTAGTTTTCACACTACACTTTAATTAACCTTAATCACATTCCACCTCTCCCTACTATTTTCCTTTTCCCTCTACTCTTATATGGCTATTCCTTGCAGCACTGCCCCGGTATGGTTTCTAACTGTCTTCTAAACAAAACGTGAATCACCCTATTTGAAAAGTAAGCAGTATCCCCAGCACACACATTATTAAGTGTAGAATTGCTTTCTGGTCATTCCCTCATGGTTTTTATTTCTTCCCCTGGCCTAGCTTTCAGTTAATGACAGGTCTTCAGCTCTGTCCCACAACTTCTCATTATTCCTTCCAATGAGCTAACAGTAATCTTCTTAAACACACACAAGATTTTACTCCTCCCTGGGTGGTAAAGCATGTTCTGCTCTTGAAGACTTCATATTAGTTTGACATTATCATATGGTCAAGAGGGCTTGCAGTAGTATACCTTGTGCAGCTACAGCTGTTTCCTGGGGAAAGACTTCAAATGCCTAAACCATGCATTAATATGGAGGCTTCTAAATTCCCCAGGAAGGCAGAAACCTCTGCACTAACAGACAGATTATTAGCAAAAGACACAGCAAGAGCAGGGCAGGAAGAGTTTCCTGACAGCACCCCATAATCCAAATTTTCACAACTAAATCAATTACTTAGATCTCAAAACGCAGACAATTTTAGAGTTTACCTGAATTCTTGTCATGAAATTGGGGTTTTCTTAACTCTTAGGTACAGTTGCTTATCTTAGAGCTTTAAGTTTTCATTTCTGCCACCTTACTTTAACACACTTCAGAAAATAAACTATTGCAGATGGCACTGTCCCTGTAGTTATGACTAATACCAGGTAATAATTTTACATCTAAGTGACTTCCTTTAATTTTTCTGATTGGTCTTCAAACTCACACACACACACATGGATACACAAAACCATTGTGTGTTTATTGTCATGTAAGAGCCTTCTGTACCAACAGTAGTTAGTTCTGATTGAGTTTTCAATCCTCTTCACCTGGAAAAATTACAGAAAGGGAGAGAGTCCAAAGGCATACCAAATATATTTTGAAGCTGTATTACACAAACAGTAAGCAAATCAGAGTGAAAAGTAGTACAGAAAATACATCAAAATATTATTCCTGTAACCAGCAAACTATACCACAACTCCTCATACTACTACATGCTTTAGCCCACGTTATTTTCTGCCAAATGCCCACAAATTTTTTTCTACCTACACTCTTCCTGTCACTGTTACAGCAAAGAATATGACTTGGACTCTTTTCCTAACTCATCATGGCTCATTGCCAAGTGTTCTGGAAAGCACTTGAAAATGTGCATCTTTCTCAGTATTCCCAAGTGTAAAGCAGGGCTAATACTTCCCTGCCCAGTAGTAGTACCAGGAGGATCAAGGATACTTAATGAAACCTGTTGATGTATTACATAGTTGACAGGGAGAACAACAAAATAAGACTGAGGGTACATGGTTAAGAAAAGTTGAGGGAACTCTTTCCTGGTGGTGCAGAGGAGCACATTGCAGTGGAATGATGACATTCCTAAAGGTAGGGGAATACAAATTTTAGAAGGACAAAACAGTGGGGGCAAAGAGAACCAAGCTCCTGGAAAACAAGACTAAACACCCACAGGTGAAAGCGCCCTGAGAGAAACCCTACTTGGAGGAGGAAGTTCTGTCACTGACTCCACCTTTACCAACATATGAACAGAAACCATAATGCTCCCCCTGTGCACAAGGGGCTACAAAAGCTCCTTCTCAAACCCAATGTGCTCCAATTCTGCCATCACTGTCACAGCTATCCTAGACTGCTGCATCCAGTCCCAGTTTTCCCATGACACAGCTGTACAATGTGGCTCTTGAATAAAATGCTACATGATAATGCAGCCACTGGTCACCAAACAGCTGGATTTATTTTGAATGAACCAAGGAAATTTATGCTTGGATGAAAATGACAGACACTCAGGAGGGAAACAAAACCTCAGAATTTCTGCATACTCCTAGTACTGGTATTCAGCAGAGCATCATTGCTCAATGCATAATGCCATCCTTCACTGCAGGAGATGCTGGGGGGCCTGTGTCCATGCAACACCACGTTTACATCCTTTGCTTCTTTTTAGCTATTTCAGCCAGCTGGGAGAAGGAAGGATGCTGGAAATGCTGCCTTGATTTGATATTTGAGAGACATGAATGAGAGAAGTAAACTAAAAAGAAAATCTTCTTAAAGGCACAGATGAATGGCACTGCACCCCAGTGCTGAATGACTTCTCTCCAAAAGAGATAATACCTCTGCTAAAATACGCTCTTCCGACAAGAAGGAACATCAAGCCTCAGGGGATTAGAATAATTAAAAAAAAAAAAGGTCAAACCTTCTATTTTAAGGCTAAGTTCCCCTAGCAATGCTAGGAGAACTTTAAATTAAGCAGAGCAAGCAGTAAATACAGAGCAGCTAACCAGACATTTCAATGAGAGAAGACTTAAAATGCACACATGTGCCACAGCAGATACCACCTGTAGTAGCAGAGCCACCAAATACTTCTGTACCAAAGAGCAAAGCTCACCATGTCTCAGTAAATCCGTGTGGCAGCAGGGAAAGAGACAGCGTGGTTGCCTCTGACTCCTGAAGAGTCCAAGAACTTCATCCTGTTCATTTAAAGTGCTCAGGCTCTTCAAGGTATTGTATGGAAGCAAGACGCCATAATAAAAGCTACCACTCACTAAAACAACTTCAAATGTCAGGGTTACTTAAAAACATACACAGGGTAATGCATGTATGTTACACACATAGAAAGAAACTCTTTGTATGTAAAAGCATAAAGAGGAGTTTCTAAGCACTGATAACTTTGAAGATGCTATCTAATCAGGGAGGAGTCTCCCCCAATCTTTCTGTAACTGGTTTTTCTTGCAGGCAGCTCACAAGTGTCTGTGTTGCACAGGCACAGCACCCACCCACTTGAGACTGCTGCCACCATCCCTGTGCTGCAGACACACAGCTGCCTGATCCCAACAGCATCAGGCCTGAAAACCAAGTTTAACTTCTCTGTTACCTCGATCCCAAGCCACTCAAGGGGCTCTGCTTCCTATGCTCTCTTCCAGGAGCACAATACAGGCACACAAAAGGTATTTCCACATCTCAACATCACCAACATAACACTCCACATGCATTTTTCTCAGACCCAGCTGCAGAAGATCCTGGTTTCCAGAGCTACACTAAAGCAGCCCCTTCTACGGTTGCTCCAAGAAATATGAAGATCTAAACAGATCTCCAGTCTACCCAGGGACCAAATAACTGCCCATCCCCACCACTTCAATAATTCCTTACTGAATGGTTCTTATGAACGTGTTTTCCCGATTCAAGGCATAAGACTGAAAAGGAGAAGAAATGTGCTGCAATACAGAGGGAACAGACATCTTCAGAGGAAGACACAGGTGCTCCTTGAGCCAAGTATTTGTCAGCACACAGCCTTGGTCAGTTGAGCTTTATAATCTGCCTCTATTACATTCATGCTTTGTTAGTTATAGCTGCCATAAAGATCAACTTTTTTGGGCGTTGCAAGCCACAGACCTGAGGGGTGGGAGAGGTGTTTCAAAAGAATAAGCACACACCTTCTCCTCTAGCCTAGACCAGCCATTTGGCAGCAACTCAGTGCAACATAATACATCCAGTACAAGGAGCAAATTGCCTGTGAGGGACTGGCCTGTACACTGACACACAGCTCTGCAGCACTGACATCCCTATATAGAAAAAATAAAAAGGACAGAAACAAACTCCACTGCAACCAAAGAAAGGCTTTACTTATTTTTAATTTCTTTTTTCTTGTTTTCTTCTTCCCCCCTGGGCTAATTCAGAAGCCCATTATACTTTTAACAGGGAGTTATGCTGTACAGTCACTGGGGCTGTGTCCCTGAGTGCTGGCAATGTATTTGTAAGGAACTCATGATCTCCATGGGCACCCTTACAAAAGAAAGATCAGGCATGCTATCAATGAATTGGGAGTCCTTTCTGCATCTCAGTGACATTTTCATCACCATAACTGGCCACGGGTAGAATATCCCAGGAAGCAAACCCTAAAAATAACTTCTTACAACAAGTCAGACAGTCCCTCAGCAAAAGGGGAGGGAACATTGCTTGCACACAGTTAGCAATTTGGTTATTACGAGAGGGACAACAAATGTCCAGAAAACAGGAGAGGCAGAGAGGAAGCAGAGGAGGGAAAGTGGGTGTTGAATTATACATCAATTTTTTTCTGCATCATCAATGACTGTCAATTGGAAATGCTTTCCCAAGTGGAAATAAAGAAATTGAAATAGAAATATAGAACAAAGTCTTCCCAGAATACTTTTAAATACAGTGAAGGAGGAAGCCTTGCCAGAATGCACCAGAATGAAAAGCATTATGCACTCCCCATAAGCTGCAGCCACCTTGGAGGAAGGTCCTTTAGAGCCCTCTCCAGCAATGGCCTAAGGGGCCCTAGGAATCCCTGTGAGCTACAGGGGAATTTCTTCACCAGAAAATCCTCAGAAACTTGTGGATGGGGAACCAGGAAGCAATTGTACAAGTGCTCCTATCATAGCTGATAGCCAGGCAGTCTTTTGAGGAGCTTCTACTTCCTGGGGAAGCAGAGGAGAGGCAGGGGAAGAGCAGAACAACAAGTGGTCCACTCCTCAGCCACACGCTTAAAGCCACAAGCTCCCCAGCCAGCCTTCCTGACATGTGCTGGAGGGGCTGCAATCCTCTCAGAGTTCCCCTCAGACAGCTCATCTACCCCCCTTGTAGCAGGGCTACTGCACACATGGCTCTCCTCCTCCTTCCCCTCACAGCAAGTCACTCAGCAGCAGAGCCAGCCTGCCAGGTGCAGCACCTGAACAGCCAGGGCGCTCCAGCTGACTGCCCCTGTGGGCTCTCTCCCTGCCATGGTCCCTTTGCACCAGCACACGGTCTCTCTGACAGCCACGCAATAAAACACAACACAGTTGTAAACCTGCAACCCATGGGGCCTCTGTGCACTTCTGACTGGCATGCAGAAGCTCACAACCAGCTCCAAATTCTAACAGGACATCCTGTGTAAGAAGGGAGTGTGCTGTAAAGACATCCTGACAGGACTGGCCCTAAGCAAACACCTGGTTAGACTGTGGCAGAGTGAGGAGGGGAAAAGCATGACAGGCTTTTCCAGTTCTAGGATTGCTTCCCGTTGTGCTTTGGCATGTTTTCCTGCTCCTGAGCAGCTGATGCAGACACAGGCACAGAAGGGAGGGGCTCCTACCATCAGCACTGTGCTGCCATCCCTTTCTCCTCCTGCAAAAAGTCCTTTCTGAACAAGTTTCCCTGTGCTTTGGGGAGGACCCAGCCACAACTGCAGACACTGGGCTCAGTTGCACTCACTCCCTCTTGATTTACAGAAGTTCCCTGCTAACAGCTGCATTGCAGATGAACTCTCTTAAAGTGGACACGCAGTGAGACAGTAGGACACAGAGCTGCTCCAAAGGCAACACAGCCATATCAGCACCTTCTCTGCTGCATTCACAGCAACTGTGCGTGTGCAAGAGCTCCAGCAGCTCTGCCTTACTAGGCACAGAGGGTCCTGAACAACACAGCCTAACAAAGGGAAACCACACCAAGTGAGCTTATTTCTGGACATAAGTTCCCTTCTTCTCCCCATCAGCTGACCACATCAGGTGTTGTGGTTTTGGATGAAGCAGCTCAGTAAGTATCAGACTACAGCTGGTGAGCAGACAAGGTAACAGCGCGACAGGGAGGCTGATCTCAGCAGTGTCAAGTCACTGCAATGCAGGATCCAGGAATTCAAAGATGCAGAAGGAAGAATTTAAGTTCCTCTGGCTCAATCGAGCTGCATGTTGCCTTGTTCCTGAGCCAACCCCTGCCACCCTTTAAGATAAGGTAACTGCAACCGTGAGACCCAAGTTTTGTTTTCCAGACAGGGAAGAAATTTTAGCTGTGCTTTCATTTAGCTGAGAAAAAACTTCAGCAATTAACATTTCATAATTCATCAGGGAGATAAGAAATTTCTTGACTATTTGTGAAGTGGTGGGAGGGAAAGCTTTTTAAGCTCAGCTTCAGGACTACTGAAGAAACTAAATGTACATAGCCACAAAGAGTTAAGAAGGCGTAATGTACTTCCTTAAAACTGTAACCAGGTCTGCAGCAACATAAACTGCAAGCAGCAACCAGAGTCACCTGAACTTGTTAGCAATATTTGATAAAGATTATCAAAATAGCCAACTGCCTTGCATCTCTTTTTTCATATCTTCTTGCTGAACTTGGCTGTCTGGAGAAGACAAATGAGAGCTCAACTCCCAGCCTACTACTGCAGAAGTGCATCCACACAAAGAACAAGCTGACCAACACTTAAGTCCTCTACATCATCCTTAAGTGCAAGAGCAATTCAGACAGACAGAGAAGGCTGTGGATCATTGCTCTGCATTGAAAATTTTAATCCAGGCAACTTCATAACAAGCGGCAGACACAACACAATATCCTAATCTGCAGAGCTGGCAGATTCTAGGCCAGATGACACACAAGTCAAACAAAAATGGGCAGAGCTGAAAGCCACTTTTCAATCTGCAATCCAAAAATCAGGAATATTTAAAGTAACACAGGAGCTATGAATCACTACTTTAACTTGTAGTGAAGAAACACATAATCACAAGCTTTGTCTCTGCACAGGCACCAGTTATAACATAAAGCTGTGCAACTTCAGTGCTCCTAATCTCTCTGACACAATCTCAACAGAGGACATTTGATACCCAAAGCTTACATGGACAGGCCCTGAGGCAGACAAAATTAAACTTAACAGCACACCAATTCTTTTGGCAAACAACAGAAAAGTCCTGCTTGGCATCACCAGGCCATTCTCTCTAGCAGCCTTCAAGAAAAACGTTCCAGGGGCCAGTAAAGACAACTTCCTCCTTTTACATCTATTTTTTCCCTCCAGTCAATGGGCAATTTCTTGGCCCATTACTCATGAAATGTTATATGCTTTGACATAAAGGAATATGAGGAAATAATAAAGTTTTTTAAAAAATGAAAAAACGAACCAAGATACACATGGACATTTTCACAATGGCAGCTGTCCTAATACAGTAGAAACACAAAGTTTATTTGGCACTGGAGACCAATATAGGATGAGTTTTAACCAGCTGTTTTCCCTGAAAAAGATTCCAGGGTACCCATGTAATTTGAAATGTGCATATAGAAATTGCATTGCAGAGAGAGCACTGGACTGTCCCCTATGAAGTCACATTTCAAGTCAGGTGTATGAGATCAGGTCTCTAGCAGCAAACAGAGCTGGATAAACACACATATCTCACCCATCTCCAGAGCTGCAGGAAACTTTACAGACTAAATTCTGTTGCACAGGCAAGGAGACCCCTTGTGAAAGAGAGGTGCCTGTAAAAGAACAGGGAACAGAGGAAGTACACTAAAGTTTAAGGATTTAGCTCTTCAGTCTCCTTTTTTTCACCTCAAACGTGAGGCTATGTCAGACTGCTTCTCCCTTTCTCACTGGTCCCCTGGGATTGAGAAAACCTCTTTCAAAAAAGAGTAGTCTTTGACATCAAGAAATGACATCTCTGTCTTCACAGCTATCACTTACCACAGTCTACACCAACTGACTTACCGAGGATGACACAGTAACTGCAGAAGACAAAGCACATCCAAACACTGAGTTGCTTCATAAGACAAGCTGCAGCCTACACCAGCTAACTCAAGTGCCTAGAAGAGGAGTAGAAGTGAAGGAAAGAAAAGAATCCTTTCCATAGGCTTTCAGGAACTGGCTTTGGAGGCTTAAAATCCTTGTCCTCACATATGGCCTGTATTCACAGGAGCTTAAAAAGTCCACTGGGATTTGGCTGGGTGGGAAAGACCTATATCAATAATTTCCATAGATATTAGTGTTTCATTCCATAAATAAATGTTTGAAGTTGAAGAAGCTCTTCTAGAATGAAACTAGTTTTTATTACCACAATTCTATCTTACTAAGCCTTCAGACAAACATTTTATACTAGTATATTGCTGTTCAGAAGTTTTCCAGGCACAGCCAAGTAGCCTGAAGCTGCCTGCAAGTAGGTATCATAATAATTTGCAGTACTGCAAACAACGAAGTGATACCACATTTTGCTAAGCAAAATAAGAGCATTGAGATTTTGGCCACTGAGTGCAGAGACCCCCTCACCAGCTCTGTGCTCCCCAGCCAGCTGCAAATCACTAATTCTTCTAGAACCAGTCCTTATTGCTGTCAGCCTCCACAAAGGAGGCTGCGGCACAGGGTTGTAGCAGGACTTCCTCAGACTCCAGGAGGGAAAACTGCCAAGCTTAGCCTCTCTCATGCACTGCCTGCCCACCATGCTATCAACTCTGCTATGCAGGGACACTGCCCCAGCTCTGGGAAAGGAACAAAAGCATATGCAGGGTCAAGACCACTACTGGCTGGTATGGTTTTGCATCAGACATTTTCAATGACAACAGTCTTGTGCCATTGATAACAATAGTGCAGGCTGCTTAGAACCATGTTTGATAGTCTGCAACCTGCAGGCAACACTGAAACTTGATTTCCATGAACTCTAGTGCAGAAAATCTCTAAGCACAAAGTAAAGAACTAGACTTACTTGTAAGTATAGGGAATAGGACGAAAAAAGACTAAAAAAGAGAGACCATCTTTTTCCACTTCTTACTTTCCACCTGCCAAAGCAATGCAAAACCCAATGACTTATGCAGTGAAAGGAGGGTGCATTCACCCTCTCTTCAAAGAGGAAATCTATCAGGGCAGTGTTGCTCAGAGTTTAGACTGGAGGAGGAATGCCAGTCTGCATTCCCCCCTGCCATCCCAGTAGTATAGGAAAGTGAGCCTGGTATTTCTCACTAGGATACTGTACGTTAATTCATCACTCACCCTCCTCCCCTTCCTTCTCTCCTATGAGAAAGTTTAATCCTTTGGCTCACATGCATCTGGTAAATTTTTCAGTCCCTGTTTGCCACTGTCATCATGGCAACAGCCCCCAGAGATAACCCAGCAGCCCTGCCACTGCAGGCAGGCTGCCACTCCCTGCCTGATCTGCCATTTAGCCTTTGGCTCCTAGGCCTTCAAAGAGCTGTGGCCGCTCCCAGGCTCATCCTCGCAAGCACAATCCTTCCTTTAGAGATAAGTTTACACGGCCTTTGTTTTTCTTTAAAATTAACTGTGTCTTCATTCCCACAATGCCTGAGACAATTCTCTGCTCAATTTTTGGGACTCTGACAGAATCACACAAATAATAGCTTTGCTAAAAGAGATGCTCCCTTTACTGTCCCAGAAAGAAAAGTTTTGTGTTTAACAGTGAAATCACCTGTGGCTTCTAGCAAAAAGACAAGATTAGCTAGCAACCTTCTCTGAAGCACCACACTAACCTGGACTTGTCCCAGCATCACCGGTAAGCACACTCCAGGCACAGGGAGGACAAGGGCTCATGGCTGTGGAGGCCTGGACAACAGCAAAGTCAGGCCAGGAACTTTGGACGGAGCAGCAGGACAGGGGGTCACCAGAAAGACGTGTAACTCGTGCTCTCAGGAACAGAACGCGAAAGTTATACGTGCACACATTCTCTGAAATGTCATCGCATTTACTCAACTCACATCTCAGAGATGGGGAATTCTCTCTCTGGCTCTGCCAGGAGCAGAGACAGATCCTGACACCAGAAGTAAAGCCACATGGTCATCTCCTCCTCTCCTGATTCCATCAGAAAAAGGCAAGGTACAACATTGACTAGCTCTCCTGGCATCTCTGTATTAGTCGCAGACATGAGTAATCAGCCGTTTGCACCAACATCCACACTTCCCAGTCTGGTCATCTAAATTGTGGGAGCAAAAGAAATTGTACAATATTCTCTGGGAGGGAAAGAGAAGAAAGCAGCATTACTAAAGGGCTATTTTCAATCAAAGCATTATAAATTAATATAATTATAGGTTAAAGTAACTGATCCATGAGAAACAAATGAACATTCAAACTGAACTCAAAATTAAAAAGGAAAGAAAGGCAGATGAAGTGTAAAAAGTGAAAAAAGCTACAAGGAAATAAAATCTAACAACTATAGACTTAGTTTCAGCAGAAAGTTAAATCCATGCTCCACCTATCTTTGGCTACCCTTAGTGTTCAGAAAGCTTACTTCTAAGATACTGCCAGCCCATTTGTTCAGAGGTATTCTGCAACTGTTCCCCAAAAATCATGCAGGCAGCAATACCAGAATGTTTGGGGAGATGTTACCAAAGTATAAAGTGGTATTTAAATTTAATAAGGTATAAAAAGGAACATTATGTCAGCCTAATTCATAGGGCCTCAATTTTTTAAGCTTATTGTCATAAGGATCAGCGGCAGCTACTGCGGTTGAAGTTACAGGGTCACATTTCCTCCACACACTAAAACAAACCCCAAAACATCTAGTAAGCAACTCAAAATTTTAAGGATGCATTTGCCCATCAGAAATCACTGCACCTCTGTTGTCTCGAAGATAACTATTCTGAGCACTGACATCACTTCAGTTGCAGGCAAACACACAATGATGTGAGATACTTCACATTTCCTTTTTACAGCATTCAAGGCTTCTTTCCTGTGCTGGTGACCCTGGTGCCAGGCAATATTGCCCTCTTCGCCCAACCAAGCCAACAGCAATAGTTCACTTTATAGTCAAACACCGGCAAGTGAATGTGAGGTTTTTTTACATCTGTTATGTTAGTAAAAATCAGGGGATTTCAAGAACAAAGGACACAAAAAGAAACATCCGAAATACCAAAACAGGTGACAGGTCAGAAAAAGTGGGAGGTGACGCCTTCATTGTCAGGGTTGTGCTCACAAACAGCACAGTGGAGAGAAATTTTTGCATTAGCATGCTTCCCTTTTAAAAACTGTCTTCACCCAATCTGGAGGGCAAGAACAACTAGAATACTTGCAGGGCGTGGAAAGGAACAAAAATATTGTTATAGTCCTCCCTTAAAGCAGTGGAACAGTGGTGCTAACCCACTGTTAGGAAGGAGGGCACTCTAAAAATTTCTTTCTGATCCACAGATGAATCCCCCTCTGCTAATGATGATTTTGCTACTGTCCAGAGAGGATTAAAGTTGGAGACAGTGAAATCTCTGTGATACACTGCAAACAAAGCAAATAGTTTTTTCACTGGACCCTTCTTACAAGAACCCAAAGTAGCTCTCCTTACGCAAAATATCTACAGGCTGCTCAATACCCTGCTCTTCACCGTAGGGACACCTACAAATATTTCAACCACGGCTGGCTGATCAGAGTAAATGCTCTAGAGCCAAGGGCTTTGGGACACGTGCAGGAGTTAGTCTAATCACATTTCTGCCATACACAAATCCAGTTTATATTGGGAAAACAAGAAACCTGACTCTCTCACCAAGCTCCTTTCTCTAACCTCGTGCAGAGGCAGTAGGAATTCCTGCCCAATCTGTGTGCCCACTTCCCCCCCCCTCATTGTTAATGCCGGAAATTTAATACTCAATGTGACCACTGAGAAGACAGACACAAGCTGAAATCCTGTCTGCTCTGTTCCAGCTCCTTTATAAAATATACAGCGTAAACTGAGAGGCAACCTGGGGTAACCCCAACCATCACTAACATCCACAGTGGGAGGAAGCCAGCTTCTAGCCATAGTGAGCCACAGTAAAGCAAGGCTTCCACCACTCACCACCCCGACAATCTCTGCTGGCTCTCACACCAGGGCATTTTCCTGCCTGTACTGATATGTTAGGGCAGGCAAAAAGCCAAGCCGACCCTCAGCAGCCCCCACTAATTTCCCAGGTCCAGCCTCTCCTCCAAGGTCAGGGCCTCCTCTTTGGCACAAGCCCTCCTCTTCTCCAAACACCTCTTCCAATGAAATTTCCCATACTGGTGTATATATGCCATTTGAACTCCTATTCCCCTGTGCAGGGGACTGCAAGCAGAGGCAGTCTGCTGGGGGAGGCAGGCAGCTGGTGGGAGGTAGAGGGCTGCTGCTTCTAACATCAGCTGAGCAGCCTCACCACCAGCCCCTGCCACACTTGTGTGCAGTGGTGCAGAGTGAAGAGTTCAGCTGCTTGTTACCTGCAAGCCCACTCCACCAACTGGTTCCTCCCCTGCCGCCCCCATCCCAAGCACCCAGACTCTTACAGTTGCTTCACCAGGCAGCTCCCTGCCTCATACACTGCTCTGGGGGTGTGCAGCACTCTGCTCTCTGCTTCTCTCCATGCGTGCAAAGACCTCCTAAAAATTTCCAACCCATTGCAGCTGGTCTGCTATATATGCTCCCAGCATCTCTGAGACTTCTGCACACAGCAAAGGGGAGGCACGGGGTGGAGCTGGGGCGCAGGGAAGCTCTTCACTCAGCCCATGCTGCAGGAAGGAAAGCTTCTCTCCCAAACCAAATGACTGGACCTGATTTGGCTGCTCAGCAAGGACGGCTGAGCAGACAGTTTGATTTGCCATCCTCTGCAAGACAGGACATTTGTCCTCAGCCTGCAAACGCAGGAGCACATAGAGGACACCCATGACAGGACATTTCTCTGCGGTCTGGCTTTGCGCTTGAGCCCCCGGTGAGCGGGCGCTGGGCTCGGCTGCCCCGGCAGAGCCGGCGGCCCCGCTGCAGTGCAGCAGCCTGCACACCTGCACACAGCAATTCCAGCAGCCTGCCTGCCCCACGGACACTGGAAACCTGGCAGCCCCAAGAGCAGCCCAAGGGAGTTTTAATGCAAGCAGCAGCTAGGAACACATGCAGGCCAGATCAAGAGAGATGTTAGGGACTGATGCTGCTAGACTTCCTCTGCAGCATTCAAGCTCAAGGTTTTAGCGTCCAGGGGATCTACTGCTGACAATTTCAACAAAACATATTGTAAAGCCCAAATCTGCAACCACTACAGAACCAAAAGCCCTGACAATAGTGGTGTAGGAAAATAGCAGAGTTGGAAGTATAAAGAGTGGTTTTTTCCTGTTGGGGTTTGATACACAGAAGTAATTCCCTGCTCCTCCCACAATCCATATAATCTCCTACAGGAACAATAACAAAATAACTCGGTAGACTGCAAATTTTTATCTGGTTTACAAATTTGGAAAGATGAAAAACAGGGAGAGAAAACACCTCTATTTCACAGTCAAAAGCAAAGCCACAGTAAGGACAGTGAAGTGGACTAACTTACAAGACAGCTGTTTTTAATTCATTCATCAAGAGATGTCACTTGCCAGAGTTAAAAGATAGAGATTTTCAACAGTAAATTAAATTTAGCAATAGAGGTAATACACAGAGATTTTCCTTCCGCACCTAAAAAAAAGGGCAGAAATACTACAGGTGGTGGCAAGATCACTAAATACTATTTGGTATAAAATACATCCTAAAAATTATCAAATCCTAAAGCTCTGCCTACCCCTTTCAAAAGCCAGACTCTCTCTTGAAGTATATGCTAGCAAGTTAAATTGGGGATATCTCCCTACTGCTACTGAAGCTGCTGCTTCTCTCTTGATCTTTTGATGACTGCAAGTAATTTTACTTTATTTGAACTTCACTGTAGCACTACTTGCTATGAATTTCATGTTCAGAAAGTATTCTGGTGAAAGCCACAAGACAACTTTCAAAAAATTACAGTTATTACTTCTCTCAACCCGTAGTGCCGGTAAAAGTCTGTGCATTCAATCCCACAGGAATTTCAGATGACTGAAGCATTGTATTTCCTCCGTGTGTAGTAACAACTGCTCTTATGTATCAGCTGAATGCTGACTAAGGTGAAGTTCCTCTCCCTTTCCACAAGCATTTGGACCCTATTTAACATTACACTTCTTGGCATGGTCTTCCCTGGGCAGACTTTAGCATCAACACAACATGAATAATAGCAAATACGTCACTAAAGCCAAAATATGAATTTTAATTTAGACCAGCTCTTACTGACAAAACTTATTAAAAGAGAGAATAGGCATCCAAAAATCACAGACAATATAAAAGAGACTCCTCTCAACTGCTGACTTGGCATTTTTTGGTGAGTGACATTTACTAGACTGAAGCTGCTAAGACCAGCACTCTGTCCATCCTCCTTGCTTTCACAGAGAAACACCATGCCTCTTCAAGTCTTTCATTGCATATAATTCCCCCTGAAGCATTTCTCTTCCTCCTTTTCAGCCACATACAGTAAGCTTTTCAGCACCTCCCAGTTAGTTATCTAGTATTTCTTCATCACAAGTCTTGAAAAACAAAGGTAACAAGAAGTACTGCAGGAGGAGAGCAAGGCTCTGTTACCATTGCCTTGAACAGATTCAAGGAAAGCACTACAGCAGGCAAAACTTCTGTGAAGCAGCAATGGGCTATACCTTGCAGCAGCAGCAAGATGCTGACACTTCAAGTAGCAGTTACTGCATCAGGTGTCCATACTGGTTCAAATTCTGCTACAGATAGTATAAAATGTTAAATATACCTATGCTTAAATTGGACAGGGGCTGGCTATCCCCACAATAAGGCAATATTCTGGCTCTCTAGAGAAGCCAGAAGAAAACCAGCAGTGTGGGAGGAAGGTCAGAAGGGTGGGTTACCCTGCACAATGGACAGTGTGCAGCTGGGTGCACAGGAGAGCCCTGGACAGAGGTACTGATGGGCAGAGACATGGACAGCCCAGGAGAAGTGCCAGCTTGGGAAAGGACACATCAGACAACACATATCCAAGATGCTGCAGAATTAACACCATAATTCTGCTCCTCAGGGAGACAGCTTTCTAAAACACCTTTTCCCAAGACTTTTCTTTTCAGGTTGCTGAATTGAATCTCCCTAATCACTGATCTACAGCTGCAATGTCTAAATAGCACACATTTCTCCTTCGATGTTTTAAAGACCTATTCCAAGGTGAATTCACTAACTTCCTATCAAAATACTAAAGTCTTTTACTATAAGTACTTTTTGTTCTTACCCCTTGAGCTCTCAGCAAACACAGCTGAAATAACTGAGGAACCCACATACTCAGCTAAAGTCACCATCCACTTTTCACAGATTCTTCAGTTCTCAGTTAAAACTTCAACATAACCTGACCAGTACCTTGTTTCTGATACTCCTCTGTAGTAGCAGAAACACATTTTCATTCTCGGTTCTCCTCACATTTACCCTTACCTAACCAGTACCTTTTAAAGTATATCATTGTCAGCTGCCTCAAGTTGAGCAGCTAAGGACCAGGCTAGCAGCCTCAATGTATTTTATTTATAGGAGGGTATGAAATCTAAATAGTAAGTATAGATCAAAACATAGCCGATATTCACCCATACTTACTTTTCCTACTTGTTGGGTCATTAAACTGTCATCACCTTACTACAAAAAACAATTAGAATCTATGCATTTCTCCCTCTGTAACTCATTAAATGACCAAACACTTAAAAACTGACTCAGTCAGGTTTTCCGAGAGTTTTGGCCTTCAGCTAACATATTTTTGAATTTTCAACTATGTTCAGCATGCATTTTTTTCCCATTTTTCTTATCTCCACAGCTAACTTCAATACCCTGTCCCTTGTACGATAAAGGTTTAACCTTCATGATCAGTTTATCAAACTGCCCTACCCTTCTCCAAGCAGCCTGGTGTCCACTAGTGTCCTGAGCTTTAGTCCTCACCACAGGATGGACAGGGAAGTCTGGGGAGCACACAAGGCATTAATGGTCGTCAGCAAAGCAAAGCCACTCTTCAGACCTCAGACCTCTCCCATATTAAGTTGAACTAATTTTGAACTCCAGAGATTGAATATCCCACCTACATCAGCAGGCACTGTCACATGACCATTGAGAGGACACTGATTCTCAGAAGATCTGCAGCCACTTCATTAACAATCCAGGGCTCCACTGGTTGGCCTCCAAAACCACCTCACTCAGGCTAAATAATAAACACCTTAGCAGATATGCTTGCTTCCAGAAGTAAAAAAAACAAAACAAAAAAAAAAAAACCAAAAAAAACTCCACAAAAAACCAACAAAACCAACAACAACAAAAAAACTAAAGAAAAAAATCACTGCTTCACAGCACACTACCACTGACACTACTTCTTCATACAAACCACACAAACGACAGTAAATGGAAATTTTTCACTATTCTTCAAGCTGTCTCCTGCTCTTATCATCACATTTCATATTCTGGCAAAAAGGAGAATACATATTCTATTTTTCTTTTTTGTAAGGATTAGGTAAAACATTATTCACTTCTAAACCATTTCTCAAAATCATTTGCTTTCTCCTCATGCTTTTCCCTTCCATTTCTCAGTCAACCCCCCTACTAAGGCCTCCACTCAACTAGCAAGATAGTCAAGGGCTTCATACATTAATTTTGTGAAATCTGAAAGGCCTCTAAAGACTTACAACTCTCCTTGCTCACCTTTTCTAGAAAGAGTTGCCTCTGGCATCTCAACTTGTCGCACTCCCTGTTTTCAGCATCTTTCATTGCAGGTCAATTTCCCTCATTCTCCCCCTCACCCCTCCACCCCACCCACGCAATCCCTGTAGTGATTCCCTACACACTGGAGGATGCACATTCTCCTCATTCTGTATGGCCTACTACCCTTTATGCATACCTGTGTCCCTGGAAAGCAAAAGACTCTCAGCTTGGAAGAGTTAGATTTTTTTCTCTTTACATAACACTACAGTCTAGCTTCAGGTTTTGTAACTCTCCACGAGTAATGAAAGCACAAGCCCCTTGTTCTAATATGCTGAGAAGTCAAATTGGCAAGATTTCTCCATCCTATTTCTGCCTTTGAATGCAGACTTTTTAGCTTCCAAACACACCACCTTTAACTACAGCACAAAAGGAGCAAGGCATATAACATTTATCTTTCAAAAAAACAATCACATCTGTTCTGGTAAGACAGATCTCCTAGGTAAAAAAGACATTCAGCAAAATAAGTCTGCAACACTTCTCTTTATTATGAGTGATTGGTACAGATACACACATAGATGAATCTACCTCTAGCTCAGGTTGAAGAAGAAAGATCTCAAGAAGAAAAAAGACAACATCACTTTACAGAGTATCCATTTCCAGACACAGGGATTTTTCTATCATCCCACACTACCTTCTTTCAGGCTCCTCTTTGCCACACAACTCAATTATTTTGAAATGCCTAAAAATAATGACAGAAACAAGCAACTCCAGATCCCTTAAATTTATTACAGCCTCAACTCCAGTGAAGTATTTTCCTACAAATACAGGGAAGAAAGGTAGATAGAGACACTAACCTCTGGCTGACAGTTTTTTGGTGTTGATGATTTTTGCAGCATATTCCTGGGAAGAGTTTTTCTTTACACATCTGCGGACCACAGAGAAGGCTCCCCTGGAAAAAAATAAAGAGGATAGGTGCTATGAAACTGAAAATGAAACTATAATAGCAACAATTCCTGTTCTCAGAGTGGACCAGATTAAGGAGAGGGCAGAAGACATACTGAGGAGGGACACAACACTTGAGAATCTGATGAACAATGTATGCTGTCTGATCAACATAAAACTTAAGTTTATATGGTACTCAAGTCTCCTGAAGACTCCTCAATCCAGGGCTCCACTCCTCACAGACAGTGCAGTAGGAAGAGCACATTGTGTGGGGAGAGAGAGACCTTATGGGCACAGAAACAGGACATGAAGGGATTGATGAACAAGAGACCAACAGCCCTGAACAGTGCTGCAAACACTAGCTGGGGTAAGGCCATCTCCCAGAGACAGCAACCCCAGCAACCACAGCACAAACCCAGGACTCGTGTCTCCCATGCTCAAGCGCAAGCTCAGTCACAAAATCATCACAACACTTTGCAGAAGTTACTAGTTCTCTTATATTCCTCAACCCACTTGCAAAATGGGGATACACATGTACCTATTAATGAAGTGAGGAGAAAACTACAAGGCTTTCTACATTTCCTCAAGCTGGAACTACTGACATTATTATAACTATTCCAAAGATAATTACTCTTGGAGAAGAGGTGTGAGAGAGGGGGGAAAAGGATTTCTGTGAGGAAAAAGAGTGAATACAAGAGACCAAGGTGAAAAGACAGAGACTGAAAATCTACACGACTACACAATTAGCACTTGGAAACAGCCCCTTATTTTTTAAAAACAAAACAAAACAAAAACCACCATGGCAGGTAAAGAACTACTAGCTTTACAGGAAAGATCTGAAAAGAGGAAAGGACAAATATGAGAAAACTAGCAGAAAATTCCAAGTCCTTCAGATCAGGAATGCAAACCCATGTCTAGGGACAAATGTCCACATTTCAACTATGAGAGGGGAACAGAAGCTGCACAAGGGCCCCACAGACAGTCAGTCCTAAAATAGCTTGAATCCTTCCAATACTGCGGAGTCCTGCCTTTTTATCCCCTTCCTCAACCTCTACATACAAACCAATGAGCATCAAGGTGAGCACCAGCACTGGGGCCCAGGCTTGGTGACACACAGCTGCAGCAGCCTTGGGAGGGACAGGGACACCGGGCTGGAGAGAAGAGATGCAGCAGAGCCCAGCAGTTGGTGCAGGAAGGGAGGGAGCGAGCAGTAGCACCCACGAAAGCACTGTCCCCATAATCCTACTCTAGCCCTTTCTGCACTGCTTTCCTGCCCAACTGCGCTCCCCTGCAAAGCCCTGTCCTAGGGTGCAGCAGCAAGTCTGCCAATGCGGAGACAAGTGCGGAGAGAGGGAGGGAAGAAGTGAGGAAGCGGGGAGGGAAGAGAAGCGCGGTGCAGCAGCACCTGGTCCTTTCACAGGGACAAGGAAGTGAGGACTGAAGCATCGCGGAGTGGCTGTAACAGTGCCGCGTCCCAGCGCAGAAACAGTTGCAGGGAACGGCAACGTGCAGCTGGGAGACGGTGCGGGAAGGAGAACGGGGCAGCCGGGTCCTGAGGAAGGAAAGGAGGGAAGAGAGAAAATCTCGGGGTGCAACAGGAGCGCGCAGCCCGAGACAGGCTGCAGGGACACCCGCTGCGGCGGGGCGACCCAGCAGGGCAGGAACACCTTCCCCTCCGGCGGCTACGCCGCTGGGGTAGACGGGGGGCTGGAGAACAGGATTACAGCGCGACAGCTAATCCTTCTCCGGCTCCCGGGAGAGCCGGGTCGCCGGCACAGTGCTCCCAGCAGCGCCGGTGGGTCCCGGGGCCGGGGCGGGCGGCGGGGCGCGGCGCGGGGCGCACAGCAGGCTCCGTACTTGCCAAGCTCCTCGTAGAGCTGGTACTCGTCGGTGAAGCGGGTGCACGTTGCCGTGGTGGCCATGTTCGGGCTGCGGGAGGCTCAGCGTCGCTGGGGCATGAGGCAGGGCGGCGGGGACGGGCCGGGCGGCGCGCTGCTCGGCGGCCTTCCTCCTGGCTCGGCGGGGCGGCGCGGGCTCCCGCGGCGCCCGGCTCGGCGCTCCCCGCTCCGCCGTGCACAGTCACCGCTCGCCGGGGAGGGGAAGGAGGCTGAGCCTGGCCAGCACCGCGAGAACTGGCTCGGAGACACCCCGCGCCGGCCCCCTCCCTCCGCCGGCCCCGGCCCGCCGCGGGGTGTGGCCGCCGGGGGCGCTCCCGGGGCGCCCGCAGCGCCGTCGCCCGCCGGGGGCTGCAGCCGGGGCGCGGCCGCTCCCCCCGCCCGCGGGCGCGGAGCGGGCACTGCAGTGAGCGCCCCCGCCCCGCGCCAAGGGCGGGCGGACTGCGGCGGGCGGGCGCGCCCCCTCCCCACGCGCTCCGCAGGCGGCCGGGAGCAGACCCCGGCCGGGGGCACCGCGGGTATTTCTCTTAATTCCCCGCGCGAGGGGCGCCGGGCCAGCCGCGGCCGGATAAGCTTCCTGCGTGCGGCGGGAGGGGAGGGAAGAGGGAGCCGCCGCCGCCCTCCCCCGGGCGCACGTCAGCGGGGCTAACACCGGGCCACCCGGCCCCTGCGTGTCGCGGCCCGCCGGCAGCAGCCGCCCGGCTCGCTCCGGCCGCTCCGCGCGCGGGGAGGGAGAAGCGGCAGCTCCCGGCCGCCGCCGCCCGTCCCGACCGCAGTCAGAGCCCGGCGCACGGAGCCCGGCACGCTGCGCTGCCGCCCGCGACCCGGGGAAGCGGGGCCTCAAGCCTTTCTGCGGATCCCCCTCAAAGTTGGGCCCTGTGCTCCCGAGCGCTGTCAGGCTGCCCGACCTTGGGGACGCGTGTGGAAGTCCCCGAGGAAATGAACCATCTGGTGCAGAGGTAAAGCGGTAACACGCGAAATGGCTTGAAACTGTTAAAGAGAGTGTGAACCGGCATTCGCACACACGCGTGGTTTATGGTGATGGGACTTGGACGCAGAAGACAAACAGAAATCATCAGTCTCCCAACTACAAAAGAAAACAAACCAGCCTGTGTGCTGTCTCTACTAGCACAGCATCTGAGAATGCTGCTGCAGTGCCTTCATAAGCAAGTTTGTTTTCTCCTTTTACTTAAGTGAGCCTGTCTCTGTCTGAACAATTGCCAAATCTGCTTAATATGCAGATTTATATAGGGCAGTCACTGATCCAGCCAGAGAGGGAAGGGCTGCACTGGCCTCTCCTGCGTGACTGGGAGTGCAAGCTGTGTTAAGAACATTCAGAGAGACAGATGAGTGTACCATAAGCCAGGAGTAGCATTAAACTGATCTGAAAATTAAGAGTACTGTATAAGTACCATATATTTCTGCGCCATGTCTGGACTATTAAATCATCATGTTATTCAATCATATGAAAAGCAGTGACAGCAGCCACCTGCAAAAACCCCCCTGCTCCCTATCTCCAAGTTAAATGCAGCCAGCCCAGTGCTGCAAAGACTACACTGAAGTGATGCAGTGGGCAAAAATTCCCTCCTCCTATGCAGAAAGTAGATAGCAAAAGTAGGACAACATAACAGTAGCATTACAACAAAGCAATACCTCTAGAAGGTGATTATGAAACAACAGCATTCTGCGTCTTACACCATGCCAGCATTTAAACCTGGAAACCTGCTGACACAGCTGTATAATTCAGAGAACCAACAAATGATCCATCCAACAGGTATCAGTTGATCAGGCTCCTGCCAAGATACAACTGTTCCAACAACCTCATTTGGTGGTCCACCAGTTTCTTTAACAGAACAGTTGCAGCCAAGGAGGAAAGCAGTTTGACAACCCATGGTCCTTACCAGGGGAATTGGCTGATAACATGAAATTCAAGTGGGAGATTATATATACAGAGGTGGGCAATGTTGCTGATACACAACCAGCACTGCATTTCCACCACCCAAAATGACATTAGATGTCCTTTGTGCAGGAAAAGTGAGCTGTTAAGTTTGTGCTGTGGTTGAGCTAGGCGATGTCATCAGTAAACATGCAACTCATTCCCCAACGTTAAGATGCACAGAGCAACTGGAACAGGGCTCTGTTCCAACAATACAAAATTGAGAGTGGAGGATTAGGACTAAATTTTAGCATGCTGTAGTGAATAAGCAGCCAGAGGGAGTGAATCTTACTTTTATGCAGAGGAAAGCAGCTGAGCCATGACCAAAAAGTATAGCAACAGGAGAGGTTTATCTAAAGCTATGTATTAAACTGAGAGCTATTCTGAAGTTTTAACTGGACTCACAGAGTGTTCTATGCTCTACACAAAGCACCCCATGGTATTTAAAAAGCTCTGATAGCAATGGTCTTATGAAAATACGCAAGGAACGTAAAAAGAGGGAGACAGAAGAGGACATTTCTCATCTTCAAGTGCTACAAGGAAAAGTGAGGTCTGGAAATCGGAAAGGGAGCAGAGGAGCAAGCGCGTAAAGAAAAGCTAACCATGTGTTCTGCATAGCAAGTGCTACAGAAACAGATTGCTAACTGAGAAACTTGTGTTAAGTGAGAAGTGGGATATAAATTGAGTGACAGACTTGATTAAACCAAGTACTGAGTGGGAGACTAAATTATGGGAGTAGAGTTTTTAAAAGGAATGTAGACAAAATGAAGCAGGAGGAGGGGTGGCAATATGGATAAGAGAGTATTGTGTCAACAGAAAGAAATATTGATGTTCTGGCTGACATTCCAGTCTACTTGTACTGAGAGCAAAACTGCAAACAGAGGTGAATCTGGATGGTGCCTGGTCAGAATAGTGTTGCAGGGACCAGAAAACATCTGAACAGTAAGAAGTGGTTTTGAGAGCCTGTGCACTAGTAATGGGAAATTGAGCTAATGAACAGTGAGCTCCTTGACCTGAGTTATATGCAGGATTGAAATCGAAGTAAAGCTTTGCTTTAGTACTAGTCAGCTGCAGATTTCACATTAGCAGAGTGGCAGTTTTGGTCTCTACCTTTGAAGTAGCACAGTTTGGCTTATACAGTGCTCTAAACTGTCAGGGATCTGTGAGGTAATAATCTGATTTTAATAACTGGAGCTGAGTAAGAGGCACTAAAGAAAGTAAGTAAAATGCAAAGGATTTAATGCAAAGCCTATGGGCGTAAATGGACATTTCCTCTGATGTTAATGGACTTCGGATCAGGCCCCATCTGTCCATGGAGCCTAAGGTCAGCTTTGGTATGTTGAAGAATGTCTGTGGGAAGGCAATTACACAAAAGCGTTGGTCTTTAGGGAAGCAGAGTGAAGGACTAAAAAAAATATTTCACAGAAACTAACTGGAATTCAGACCACTGTGGAAAATGGGAAGGATGCTGGAGAAGATGCATGATAGCATCTTTCCAGCAAGGTTGAACAAGCCCATGGGCAGCATGTATCCATGTGCTCAGTGCAGCAGTGCTGGCTAGTACCAGATAGGAAGAAAAGAGTGTTAGCAAAAGTAAAGGACTTGGGAAGGGTAAGAATGGGTGGAGTTAGAAATCAGTTGGGGAGGTTGAAAGCAAGTACCAAAAAAGAAACATGTAATAAAGAAAATGAGTAGGCATATTTTTAAACAGATATTTTCTGGATTTCTGCTATTAACCTGGGGTCCCACAAAGAATCAGCCAATTTTTCTCTCTCTGTCTCTGCTCTCCAGCTTGTCTCTTTAAAGTGAGTAGGTCCAGGTAGCTCTTATCTCTCACACAGTACAGGGCATAAAATTCAACCTGCCCTGCTATTGTGTGGGGCTTCCTGACACTACTTCAGTATAATAACAAATGAAAATGCAAAAGAAAACATCCAAACATCTAAAATTGTGTGAAATATTCCATAATCTTAAAATGAGAGATTTTTTAGCAGGTGAGGAGAAAGGCTTTGAAATTCTTAACTATTATCTTGCTTCTGAATCCACAAAAAAAAAAAAAAAAAACAGAGTTACCTAAATGAAGCACCATTTTATCATACTGTTCATGGACTCACATTCATGCTCACAGAAGAAAGCCCCCTTATTTTCAAAGGTGATCATTCATGTTGGCTATTAAAAAATCTCTTTTTTTTTTATTTACGCCATTGTGGAGTATCTACCAAGAAAATCAATTTTCTTTAATATGTCTGGTTGTTTTCTTCCTTCTCCCAAACTGACATTCATTTGCTACCTCTGAGGATTTATAAGTGAGGCTGATAAAAATAAAAAGTAGCATGCATAGAAAGAAGATTGGAAAGAGAGGAACTTTTTAGTGAATGAATATAAAATTTATATTTGAAATAAACGATAGAGTTCTGGAGAGAAGCAAATATTAAATTACCCTATTAGTAGGGACTATTCAGCCATCCATCTAGTTTAGTGTCTTGTCTTCAGTAGTGACCTATTCCAGATGATAAATGTAAGAGAGGGGGAAGAGAAGGGTATGAAAGGAAGACAGAAGAAAAAGGGAAAGGAATCAAAGCAGGCCAATAAAGAAATCCATGTAACTATGACCCATGTGCATATTGCAGCCTTCTTGATTAGAGGCTGGCTTTCCTCCTGACCCCAAGCTGATGATCAAAATATGCCCTGAAGCACCAGGATTGGTAGTCCCTGTAATTTTGATCCTAGCTTGTGTCAGTGCACATGCTATTCTGTTTCATGTCAACGCCTAATCCTTTTTGATAGTTCCTAAGCTATTTAAGTCAATAATATCCCACGGCTCTGAGTGTCGCATGTTAATTATATGGCTCATAAAACATATAACCTGATCTCATTGCAAATTTGTTCTATTTTAATGTCTCTGAGTGCTTTCTACTGTTACGAGACAGGGTCAGTATAGGTAGTGTGACCAAGTGGCCAGCCCTGTTCTGTACATCTCAACTCTGCAGTGCTGTGGGTCACTGCCCCAGGAACCCAGACCAAGGAGGGGGCAGCTGTGTCTGGCAGGGTCTCAGTGCCTGGGTGCCTCTGATCAGGCTCTGTGTACCTGCTGGCAGCCTGCCTGCTTCCCCAGCCCCCCTAGTGAGCCAAGGGGGCACATGCCTTTCCCTGGGATCTTTCCAAGTCACCTAGACACAAGGTATTTTCCTCTCAGCTTGAAGAGCTTGCAGCTTTGGATTTCAGAAGCACGGGCTAGGTCCTCAGCTAGGAAGGGGAAGCATTTGGTCTACATTTTGCATATTTAACTGGCAAAAGCTCACTCCGCACTATCTTTTCTCTAGAACCCTATCTTACCTTAATAAGAGATCAGTATCAGGTTTATTGACTGATTTCACAAGCTGTTATGGATTCCTGCACAACTACATATAATATAGGCAAAGCCTAGTGGAAGACAACATGTGGATAGTCTGGAAGACCCAAGTACTTCACCCACAGAGCAATACAGAATGGGCTGCAACAGCCTGATTTTATGTTTTTCATCTCATGAAAATCCAAGTCCCTTCAATAATAGCATGAGCTCCAGGTTAGAAACTGAGTGAGCTCCAGAACACTCACCTTTACAGATTCTTCTTGGGAACTTTTTTTGCTAGAGAGACATCACTAAGCATTTTTTGAATGCTGAGCTACAGTGTCTGCTGGCTGCTCTCTTAACTGATCAGTTTTACAACATATTATGCTTTTAACACATCTAAATTACCCTTTGAAATTTATCCATAGGACCCTATAGAAAACAGTAAGGATTATAAAAGCCGGACAAATAATGTGAGCAGTAAGAACTTCCTCTAGTTTTGTATCTGTAAGAATATTAATAATGTTGCATTAAAAAAACCCCAAGTTTTCACTTCTGTCTTCTTGAAACTGGCCAGTGTCAACTGTTAACCGGGTGAAGAGCAGGGTTTCCCACCAGTTTTATGGCAACAAGGTCATGTTCCACAAACTCCTTTAATAACTTCCAGTAACAGTAACTGGAACGCTAAAATCACTATCAGATGAGCTTAGCCTCAAAACATTTAATTTCTGTTGCGTCCTTTGGTGGATGGATGACAGAGAAACAGATTTTCCAGCTTCACCAGAGGAAGTGGACAGATCCATATGATCAGTGCCCAGTTTAGCTGAATAGTGACTCCAGGCAGCTCTGCTGTCACTGAAGGGTTACTCTGTGGGTATACGATAGTGGGGAAACATCTTGAACATTCATTTGAATATGGCCATCGCAGTGGAATGTTCAGGGCTATTTTAAGATTCACACTGTTTGTTTAAACAAGATGGCATGACTCAATGACTGTTACGTAAAGGATGAACACAGATTTCTCCCTATATCCCAAATATCTCTACCAACTTAAAATATTGTATGGAATTATATATATTCCATGCTGAATGGTATTGATTACTGAATGAATACTAAAAATTAATGCCACATCCTGGAATGGAGACTCCCTCTTTTTAAGTTAAGGTCCCTGTCAAAGGAAAGGCTAATATTGCAAAAAAGATGATGGATGAATAGGCTAAAAGAGCTGAATGCTGCCTTTCAGAGGGTTGAGAAGAATATGAACAAGTAACTCCCTCATTACTGGGGTTCACCCATAACCAAAAGGAATGAGAAATGAGCATTTGGTTTCCACTGATCAGTCAATGTGATCTATTGCTACTGCTGAAAGAAAAGACTTCCATTTATGCCAGCTGCAACAAATTTTGTTTCTTTGCTGTTCAAAATGGAGCACAGATCACTGAGAAAACCTCCAGTTTAACTCTCAACAAAAGTCATCAAAACATTTGGCTATTACTAGTTCTAATTGAATTAAATCCAAATTAAGATAAACTAATGTATCTCACACTGTCCATTTTGTCATCTTGTCATCTCAGTTGAATTTATGGCACAGTCCTTGGGGAGATACTAAACTTCCATTGAGTTTTCTGTTAGTTCTTGATTTAAATGATTGTGGATTATTGCCCCAGAATAAAAGTGCTTAACACCAAAGAAACCCTAAAGTGTGTGCAGACTCTTGAGATTACAAAGAGACCAAATCATTCCCTTGGGAAACTTGCTGTCATATAATATATTGATGGATCAATCTCAAACTGCAGGCTGTTCAGAACAAGGCATCTGTCTTGTTTGGTCAAATGCTGTGCATATCTGGTAGCATGTCATTGACTGATCAGTTTTAAACTCTGAAATCATAGCACCCTACCAATTAAACATCAAACCATGAGTGGAGTTATTTAATGTTAGCACAACATAATAGAAAGCTATTTAAAAAATACAGGGGTTTATTATTAATTTTGTTAAGCTTGCAGTTTGAAAGTTTTTGGTTTTCACAAAGAACACCCTGTGCTCCTTGCCCTCATGGGAGTGCTGAATAAGTAACGTGACAGAATCATCCAGCACTGGGATTCTCAAACCTTTTTATCCTGAGAGATTACTCTGAATCTGGGAGACATTACAAGCAACATTTAATCATCAAAGCTCCTGGTCCATTATAGCCATGAAGTAGTGTACTTCCACAGCACAAACGTCACTGCCAAAATTGGCATGAACTGGCCCCTCCTGGCAGTGTCAGGAAATCAACATTTACAGAGCCTGTGCTTTCCTGTCATCACCAGGCAGAAGTCCTTTCAAATTTAGGACTAAGGCAGGAAGGGTGTATTTTCACTAACAATGTCCACGGTACAAGTACAAAGGAGTAGATGCAGAAGCAATATCTCCAGAGTATTTCACCATCACTTTCACCAGCACAAAACTCTCAAATAACACCTGTTAGCAGAAAACACTGGTTTTTATTTTTTCATCTTTGCATTGTCTTGGTCCAGTGTTTCAACTCCTCAGTTTAAATAGTAACTGTTTAAAGATGACCTTGATATTTTTAAAAGAGCCTGTAAAACCTCTCACTGTAAACCAGCCAGTTTAACATTTATGCATCATTTAAAAAAAATAAACATTTTCACCAAAATTGCCTGAATGTTTACACGACGGGACAGACGGCTCACAGGACTCCTCAAAGAGCATTGGCTGTAATTTTCTACCTTGAGTAAAATAAATTAATTAACACACACATCCTGTTTCACATCAAAAGAAAATCTGGCTCCAAGGAACAATCCAAAGGAGAGGGCCTGTGAATGTTTACAAAAACAGCCTGAGCCAACAAGAGCAGCAAGAGGGTATTTGGGAACCACAGCAAAACCTCCACCCAGCAGCTGGACTCTGGCTTCTCCAGGTTTCAGTTCTGCCTGTGTGTAACAAACAGGGAACACAGTGAGAAAGACAGGCCTGATTTCCCAGCCAGAGCAATAGTAAAATAATGATTTAAACTCCCCATTTCAAATGGGGCCACAAAACCTGTGGGAATAAGTGAAGTAAATAATGTTTTACAATGAGAGAAATGAGCCAGACAGTGGGACAGTGACTCTCTCATGACTTCATGGGAGTGCATCTGTCATGGAAGGCAGAATTCAGGTTGCTCCTCCAACATGAACAGATGCAGACACTTTCCTGTGGATCTTAATTTTGGGTGAAGGTAATGCAGTAGTGCCACTCTGAATTAAATTTGCAGCTCTCATCAGCTTTCTCCCCAAAATTATGCATGGAGTGCCACCCACAATCAAAAACTCACTAAACCTTTCTTATGTTCCTGCGTCTTTTTTTTATGGAATGGCTGTGACTGCCACTGCATTCTACGCCTCCTTCTGAGTGCTCTTTGTTCCTTGTATCTTGTTAATAAAAATAAAATGCAAAGGAAAAAAGATGATTCTTGACAGGTTAAAAAAATTACACCCAACATCTGTCAGTTTGGGTTGGGATCCCCATTAAGAATCCACCACTGTGAGTCTGTAGTGACACAGACTTCCTGCCTTTGAAGGGCACTAGGCAAACACACCTGACTGTGCGGAAACACAAATATTTGCACATTCAGAAGCCCTCAAGTATCTAATTTCTATACTGCAGAGAAGGGTGTTATTTCCATGTTTAATGACCTTATGTTACATTTGAGAAGTACCAGTGGAAAAAATATATCCCAGCAAGAAAATAAGATGCTAGCTCGTGGCTCCTTGTTTCTTGAATACTTGCAAATCACAGAAGTGTGTGCGAGTGCATGGAGCAGAACCGTGCTTCTGGTCACGAAGATGTGGATAAGGCGACTCATGCTGAGGTGTGCATGTGCACGTGTGACTGCATGGTGCACAGGCCAGGTAGATGTAGGCACTGCAGTCCCACAAATGGGAACAAAAGCAGAGACACCATAAACTGCAAGGAAAGATGAAAGGTGTTTTTAAATATATATTCCAAGACACACAATGCGTGCAAAAGCCAAGGACCCAGAAACAATAGGGAGGAACTGACTTAGAGTGAGCTCCATGCAGCAAACAAGAATAGGCCAGGGTGTGTCAGAAAGAGAGTGACAAAGCATTTTATGTTTACATGAGAAAATAAATGCTGTCAATACAATTAAGAGCCAAACTCCATTTAGCTTTTACTTCTGATTGAGTATGGAAGAGGATGTGCACTCTGTGATCCCATGCAGCTGGAACATTTGGCTGTCATTCTTACGGGAAAAGCAAGCTCCCTGTGGAAATCACACCTGCTGGCTATAACTAAAATTCACAGAACTAACATCTGCCTCAGCTTTGGCATCTGTCTCTATTCCTTGATATGCACTGGAGTAGCTGAAAGCACAGTCTGGACTGTTCCTGACTCCACTGGATGGTCCTCAAGTCCAGGAGCTGGGGTAGTTCATTTGAGGAATGAATAATGCCGTTTGAGGATTTGAAATTCCTATTCCTAGCCCACACTTCCCTCTGGCAAGAGAGAATGGGGGAGTTAAAAACTCAGTTGTATTGCATGTCACTAGAAATACCATTTCAGAGTGAAATTCAAGAGTTTCACAGGCACACACAAAATGTTTGGAACTCTCATGTGATTTAATTTCTCTTGCTTTAGAAGAGCTTCGTATCATATTCATATTTTTCTGTCAACAACTTAAATGCTTTCTAAAGCTAAATATTGCCTATTTATTTAAATCTATACCTTCATCCTTTTGTCTCAAGGGTCTAATCCTCTTGTTTTCTTGGGATAGTATGCATTTCTTGGTAACTAAAACTTTCTTTATTATTTTCTAAAGCATATTTACCAACACTGATATCACAAAGACAACTGCCTAGATCAGCAGTTCTTTTCTGTACGTGAAACATTGTGATGGACAGTTTTGAGCTATGATTACCACCCAGCTGATTTAGAGATGAGATCTTCTTATGGACACCATGCACACTTTGAGCATTAAATTTATTATTTATTTCTCTCTGTCCACCTGCTAACAGACCGAACCTTACAGAAATCATCTCAATGCTGGAGATTAGAATCTAGCCTCCTATATTTCCAACACCTTTCTCAAACTAGGACTTAGTTAGTTATAAAGTATACAGCCAGAACAACAATTGTTGTATTAAGTGAAAAGTATATATATTATGAGTGGTTTTTGGTCGCCTCAAGTCTACCTTCACAGCACATCAGCATAAAGATTTGCTCAAACACACAACATGTGGTTGTTCTGGCCTTAGGCTGGTACAAAGACAAGGCCCAGCAACAGCAACATTCACAATTCAAGTTTGCAGCATAACTTCTCCAAATGCCAGCACTGGCTCAGTCAATAACATGCTGCACATGCTGGGCTTGTGTGCCACCCTGTCAATGTGTGTTACTTCTGGGACTATTTTTGCTTCTGAAACTGTTTTAGGAACAGGAGCACAGGACAAGTGACATTCAGGACTAATCTGCAGCTTTCAGCTCCACCTTGGAAGCAGGCATGCCCTTTGGGAATGGTGCTTTTGGGGACCCATCCTCACCTAAGTCCACCAGCACAAGGGAGAGGGAAGGGAAGCACTGCTGAGTACTTACTCCATATGTGTTGTATAGGGACATTTCCTAGCAGTAAATATTTAAGAAGCAGCAGGGGAAAAGATGCAAGCTGCATACAGCCAAAACAGATGTAGGACATCTGAGTGAAGGGTGAGGAAGAAGAAAAGTATCAGTGACTACTGGAACAGTCCTGCTACTACTGCGTCATAAGCAAAAAGAGGCCACTGTGGGAAAAACTGCAATCTATTGCCAATGCAATTTAGCATTTATAGAACGTGCTTAAGCATGGCAAGATCTCAAGACCTACAGACAATGAAGGTCATCAGGAGATCACAGTACATAATACCATGAAAGACAGTCCAAACCAAATAGCTTCACATTTCTTCCTTAGCAGTGAAAAAGATCAGTAGAAAAGGAGCGCGGCGGCAGAGCTGCGTGCCGCGCTGGAAGGGCTCTCTCTGATGCTGGGCAGAGCCCGAGATGCTCGGGCGCCCTCAGGGAACAGCGCCGGGAGGCGCCGCGCGGAGCGGAGCCCGGCCCGGGCGCGGCAGAGGGACCCGGCCTGCGGCTCCCGACACACGGCCCCGCCCGGGGCAAAGCCCCCAGCTGGCAATGCCCCCAGCCTGCCCGGCACTGAACCCGCCTACAACAGCCACTTCAATCCTGCGCTTTCATGCGCTAAGAAAATACTTCCAGTTTAAGAACTATGAATTACCCACATGGCAAAACTACATTCCTTTCAATCAGCTTCAGCTCTGTGTGTCCAGCTTTCTACACAACTTCTGCTTTTGCTGTCCTCTGCTCCTCTAAAACTCTTTGTGCTCATTTGCCAGTGTTCCCTTGTTAAAATCAAACCTTACCAATAGGATCTTGAAACAGATGATCCTGCCTTCTTAGCATAAACAATTTCCTCTACTAAACAGATTTTGTGCCTTCTTGGTAGCAAACAGAGCTCTTTGGAGATGGGCTTCTTATTTGCACAGGTCAGCAAGTATTTACACAGAGATGTACAACGATGCAATGAGATAATTAGTGAGTTACATTAATAAGTCATGACGACATCATTACAGAGGCAGAACTCCTAATCAAGGCAAAAAAGTGTTTAGAGAAGGGACTCAGAAGAAAATTCTCTCTTCCTTTCCTGTCTCATTTACATCAATGGTGAAAGCAGAAACCATTATTTAGATTCCGTTTACCAGGTTAAAAAGATTTTTGGCGCTTAGGAAATTATCTTTATCACTTGGTATTTTTAACTATTTAGAGGAGAAATTACAAATATTCACTAATATATTTGAGGAGAATACCTGATTTATACAAGATAGCCAAGCATGCATATTCAAATTTAATTTCTAAGAACCTATTTTAAACAGTCTTAATACTACATATAAAAAGGAGTGGAAAAAGCACAAGAACAAATGCAGAAGCATACCCCATGATGCCATCACAATTCACTTAAGTAATTTTCCCTGAAAATTACTGCAAATTTAACATCAGTCTGGGCCAGCTATGAGGTACTTCTTCCTTTTGTATTTACCTCAGAGAGCACCTACTGAAAGACATTTCTAAGCATTGCACTACAACAATCAAACCAATGTCAATTAGCAATTTCTTGTGCTTTTCAGAAATTAATGATGCAATATATTGTATATATACAGCAGCAGGAGATATGAAAGACCCCAAAGGCTACATTTCAGCACCCAGTTTAATGTGAATAAAGTTTTTCAGGCTGAAGATGCCACTTGCTTCTGCCACACAACAGGCAGGAGAACCTCTGATCACTGGATTTGGCAGCTTGCTGAGACAATCTTTACTGAAAGTCTGGCCTCTACACAGGGTATCCCAGCAGAACCCCTTAAATAGCCCTCTACTAGGAGTAGGTAATACGGGAAAAATCAACATGCCTAGCTATTGAGAAAAAAATTACTCCAAAGATAGTTGAAGTAAAAAGAGATAAAACTTTGGGAAGAGGAGGTTGCAGGAAGGGGAAGGATTTACTCAACTACTCAAGTAATGGCCCCACCATTAATGAGTAGAGGAGGTGTAAAGAGTGAGACTAGACCCTATGGGGAGGTAGTTCCAGCATAAGAGGAATTCTTGAAACAACCACCGTGAGTTTGCGCTTGAGAAATCATCACAGTTCCTGTAATTACACAAGCGCACACTGCCCCCAGAAGGCAGCATCCCACACTTTCCCACTTATGCTGCCTTTTTCTGCTCCCTCTCGCTTGCCTGCAACAAGGATAGTTAAATACATGGAACACCACTCTTACAGAGAACATTAAGTAAACTAGGACTCTTCAAATTAGATAGATAACAAATTAAAGTGATGTGAAACTTGCATATAAAATAACAAGGGGATTCAGAGAAAGAGAGAAAAAAGAGAAAGAAGCAGATAAGTGCCATAAACATATCCTGTTCTTTAAGTAGCTGGTTCTGGTATTGTCCCCTGGAAATCAGCACGCCTCAGGCTTGCTAGGTGAGTATCAGGCTAGCAGGCCTCAGAACAATGGGGTGACATGGTCCTCCAGAGTTCCTCACATTGCTGCTGCCACCCTGGGCTCCCCAAAAGTACATCAGAGCAGACAGAAACACCCTCCAACCACACAGCTTGAGCCTTGAATGGACTGGACAGAACTGAGCTGGTACTTTCTGAAGGAATCGGGTAAGATCTCTCAATCTCAAGCAAGGTTCTGAATGCTCCCTCCAGCTGTCATCTGGGCCTGCACAAATAGATCACAACCCTGAGCAGAGGTATGCAGACCTTGAGAAAGTCACGGATATTTAAGTGGCTGCCACCTTCAGAGAAATTTTTTGCATGGTCTTCTCACTTTGTTTATATTTATTGAGATACTCTTTTCCTCCAATGCCTGGAAGAGCTTTAAAGCGTTTTCCAAACTTCCACTTTGCAGAACAACACACACGCACAACTACAGTAATAGAATTCCCTTTATCATTTCCTAACAGGGTTAAAATATTAAATTCTGACCCCACAAGATACTTTGCTGTAAACAAAGTGAAATTTATGCTTTCATAAGTCAACTGTTCAGTGACAGCACAAGCAGCACTCCTGGAACTGCAGAGGGGAGCGATCCAGAGGGAGGCCTGGCCCAGGCCAGCCGGGTGAGATGAAGACTAAAGCAATCGGAGGATATTGCAACTTACGACAGCGAGAACATTCCACGTACCTGGACAGAGTGATGGAAACCCTCGCTTGCGAATGCGGAGCCCGCCTGACACCGGGGAGGACAACGCGGCGGGGCCTGCGGGGACGGGCGGCTGCGGACGCCAGGGGGCGCCCCCGGACAGCGCCGCGGCCCCTCCCTGGGCCCGGGCTGTCCCGGGACATCCCGGGGTGTGCCAGAGTATCCCGGGACATCCCGAGATGTCCCAGAGTATCCCGAGGCATCCCGGTATAGCCTGGTCCCGGAGGGGCACGGCCGGGAAGCCGCCACCGGGCCGCGTGGCCGGGTGCAGGCACTGGCCTGCACTGGCTGCAGACTCACTGCCTGCTGCTCGGCTGCGGCCCGAGACACAGCAGCACTTAGTTTTAGTTTTACCCGTGAGGGGTTCAAAGTGTGACTCGGATGAGATTTTTTTTTTTTTTTTTTTGAGTCGTACTTTGTGTCCTTAGTAGTCTCTTAAATTTGACTTAAAGATTTTAAAGACAGGACTTGTTCAAAATTCTTCAAAAATTTACACTGACAGAAAAATTTCAAATAAATCAATGGGTTTATGCAGGCTGTAGGAAGTGCCTTGTCTGGATTTTTGGCTATCTGAACAGCAACTCAAGATTGCTGAAAATGTACAATTGAAGCTGTGCCCAGCTCAGCCCCAAGCACAGGCTGTAGTGCAGGTGATGAAATTCAGCACTTACCCACTGTAAGGGCTGCTGTGGCTCTGAGGTTTGGGAGGGAATGGCTGGGTGTGGTGCTCGCCCTCCCTGAACAAATCACCCTCCTGCAGTCTAATTCCTGCAATGCCCCGACAAGTAATCAGCAAACCCAGTCAAAATTGGGACTCTCCTGCAAGACACTTAATTGTAAACACAACAAGAAGAAGGAATTGATCAAAGAGCAAAAGGATAATACACCATGAAACATTTCTATGGCAACATGTAGCTTAAAATTAACAGGCTCTGAGAGCTCATTATTGTTGAAAAATTATTTTCAAATATAGGCTCTGTGGCCTAAGGCACTTCATAGGAGTTGAGACCAGTAGGAAAAGGTCAATGCCACCAGACACTTTACATTTGTAAATATAGACCTGGAGCTGTCATATTTTAAGTACTGGCTCCACAGTAGCCTCAGCAAGCCCTATGCTTTTTCCTTTTATCTTTTTATTTGCAAGATGTGATAGCAGTTATCTCTCCCATAAATCACAAACAGGGCTCTGGCTGACAACTAGTATATAAAGAATGAAGCCTTATTAACAGTCACTGAAGTTATGCCAACTAACAACCCCGCAAGTTCACGCTGTTTGACCGTGGGTGTATTCATTTAGCTAATGAATATCAGTGTGTGGGATTAACCAGATAAACCTGTAGCCAGTGAGAAATGAATAGGGTGTGCATCCCTCTCAGCAATCCATGATTAATAGATTCTACTAGAGTCTATGCTCTTCATAAATTCCAGAATAATGAGCCCCAGTTTGCTTGGGGAACTTAATTTTTCTAAATGTAATACTCTGGAGGCTATGGCTCCCCAGGTGACTTACAAAGGACAAACAAAAATTCAGGAGAGAAACAGGTTTTGCAGTTGAACCTAAATGTGCATCCCCATTGCAAACAGGAGGAGGGGCTGTTGTTTGCAGTTTAGGTTCCCAGGGCTGTTTGCCGTGGCCAAGAGAAATGTTTACTACAGCTGTAATCTGTTATGTGCTGTTGATTTTAATTGCTTTTCAAAATGTGAAGACAACTGTGATATTTGGAAGAGACTGGCAAGCTGCACTAATAAGCTCTGTTGTGCAGCAGATCTAGTTCACTATGTGCTCTGCAGGCTTCTCTGCAAAATCTTGACAGTATCCTGGGGAGTGAGGAAGGAAAGGAAGGATCTTAGACATGCCCTACCCAGGCAAAGAAGTGAGCCTGATTCACTGCTTCTCCTGGGTCTGTATCCACAGAAAACTAAGCCCTTCCTTAGAAGACCCTACAGAAAGCAGCCAGCTATAGCTATGGTGATACTAGTAATTAATTCTTATTGTAAAAGCAACACTGGCCATCAGATTTACACAAGTTATTTGGTCCAGCAAGAACTGTCTTGGAAATTAGTAACATAGTCCTTGGGTTAGAAATGGGTAGCCAGCAAGGCACCTTGGTTGAGGGCTCAGAGGGGTTCCTCAAAGATTTGGGCACACTCCAGCTCCAGGCTAATGACCATCTGGAGGCTGTTTCCAAAAGGTTTCAGCCCTTGGTCTCAGCTGGTGATGTATAAAGGAAATTCTTTGCTTCACTCCACTAGGCAATTGGTATTCTGTGACATTGACTCACCTAGAAGTGTGTTGGAGGTGCAGTGTGGGTGCTGGTTACAGGTGGGTGCTCTTGTGATGGGAAATGGTGCAGTTTGCTTCATCCAGCCCCTTCTAGTCCAAGAGTGTGGCTTCTTCCTGGGGCTTGTGTGGTCTCAACCCCAAATGCAGAGTGTTTTTCACTAGCAAGACATGAGCCAAATGAGAATGACATGTCAGACAGTTAAGACTTACTTCAGCAAAGCTGTATTGTATAGACTCCACAGACAGCTTTTTTTTTTTTTCAGCTGTGAACTGGAAAAATCAGAAAATGAGGAAAAAAACATCAGCCAGGCAACTAGTATAAACTGGCAGATTAAAACACAGTAATAGAGCAAAGCTATTGCTCTCATCCTGTCACACCCAGATACCCAGAAACTTCAAAATAAACCTGGTTGTAAACATGATTTTCAATCATGGATCTCAGTTTCTAATCCTTCAGAAGAGCTAGGTGTAAATTCTCTGTATGCAAGTTGCTTGGCTCAAACTGCAGCACCAGAAGTTACCATGTCTATTTAGAAGTGGGTAACAAATATGAACTGATTTTTAGAAATGCTTGAGGTCCTGGTAATTTCAAAGAAAGCTGTAGATGTTCAGTATCTCTGGGAAAAAATAAAATTAAGAGACCCTCAGTTGTTTTCTTGTGCTAAATATTAATTCTTGGAAGACTGACCACACACATGCTGGCTCACTTCTTGTTTGACCTCACTGAGACCTGTTTTCCTCCTCTGGATTATATACATAATAATGATATCTCTCCCTATAATTTGTCTGAATAATGCTATGCAAATAATAGATTTGATTAATTACTGTCCACCTCACACATAAGGAATAGGCAAATTGGTAATTTAACCTTTTCTAAAGATTTTGGCTTTTGAACTGTTAATTTGACAAGTAAGTGAAAACCCCAAACACTTGCACTTACATACCTTGTTAAAATCAAAGCCAAAGCCATACCTTACTGATTTGAACAATGCCTGCAAATAAACAGGCACTTCAGATTTTCTTGCATAAACAACTGGAAACAGGTCTGAGCAAATGGAGGCAAGTCCATACCTTCACCACCCAGTCCCTGGAGCCAGGGCAACACGGGACTGAGCAAGTTGTACCTGCCAGAGCCCTGCCTGCACCTCCCCTGCCCCAGGGTTTCTGTGTCTGCACTCCAGGTCTGTCCTGATAGCGTTTGACTGTAATGTGGATTCAGATTAGGAAACTGGGACCTGCCCTTTTATTCCAGGCAACAGGAATAAAAGGAGGAGGAGGAGTGGTGCTGAAGCGAAGCCCCTCAGCCCCAACCTTGCCCAGGCTGTGTCCAGGGTGTGCCCATGCCTGGTCTCTCCCTCCCTGCCCCACTGCCCTCCTGGCCCGAGCACCTGCCCCTGCTGCTCGCTGACACCCCTTCCCCCTTCTCACAAAGGGATCAAAGGTGGAAAAAAAAAGGTCTCCTTATTATATTCCTTTATTCTGGATGAAAAATTATGATTTCTTTGATTGCTTTGGGTAACCAGAGGCCTGTGGAATCTTGCCCTACTGAGGTTTTTACCTCAGATGCTTTTACAGTGGAATTTGACCATAACCCATGGCAGGCAGGGCACTGAGGGGAGGGGACACCTGACCAGGACACAGTAGGAACCATAGGTTCTTGGGAGCCAGTATGCTAATAGAACCTTCCTATATTTGGTCAAGTTTCCAGTCTTCCTTCACTGTTGGTCAAGACATTTTTCTTATAAGGTCATGTTCTAAGTTCACTTTTCTGATTGGGCCTGTGTCCAATACCTGGCTGTGCTTGTCTTTATTGGCCAGCTCTTCCCAGCAAAGCCAAAGCAGGGAGACCTCACAAGGCTTCAAAGCTCATAGAGGCCCCTTCATACTTCTGTGCCTATGGTGACTTAGCTTTAGTCTTCATTGTGAATTGATAAAAAAAATCTGTTTGGATGGAAAGCTTTCCTGGAAACTCTGCTCTTACAGGACAAGTGCCCAGCTGGGACTCACAAATGAACGAACTATACCTGGAAAATTCACGCCAAAACTTCCTATAATCTAAAATGGAAACTGCTGAATGCTTTCAGCACATGCACACATCACCAGTCCTCACCATACACACAGGTGGCTGCCATTCTGCAGAGGCCTATGGAGGTGCAGTGTGAACAACCCTGACTCACCCAGAGAGCCCAACTCAGTCTGAAACAAACCTGCCTTGCCTGTGACACTGGCAGGGCTCAGGTTGATGAACACACCACCTTGGCATGTCAGCCACACTGGCCTGCCTTTGCTGAGGGGCACGGTAGCAAACACCAACAAAATTCACCATGTGTCATACAACCCCAGTAAACATGCTTGGGGGAGAAAGCAAAAGTGTAGCTCAATGTTGTAGCAATGCATTATGTATTATCTAAAGAAAAAAAGGCAGAAAAGCCTCTTCACTGGCTCATTAAAGAGATACACATTGTCACCATCCTGTACACAGGTAAGATTCAAAACAAATGTGCTACCAGCTGACCAATTAGACACAGGCACTTAGAATGTTACTCCAGTTAGCCTGTGCTTTTTAAGGCAAAGCATTAGGTCCTCTCCTTGTGTTTGTACAGTTCCTTAGCATAATGGGGCTTTGGTCTGTAACTGATATTCCTACAGCTATTCAATAGTTGAGGCATTTAAGGGATATCAGAAAACTGCCCAGTACAACTGGCAGGTAGCCTAGCTGGTTGTCACAGGACAAACTAAGGCCAGGACAAAGAAAACAACTTCAAAAGAAAAGTAGAAATAAAATGGTAGGATAGTTTTGCGCTGTGGCTACACACTAGATAATCTGAATGAAAAAAGAAAGTTGTACAGATATTAATTACTACATTAAGGTAAAGGGAGAATGATGGAATCCAGAATTACTTTTTCCAAGTAGTTTAACTTTAAAAAAAGCTAGTCTTTCTTTTGGGTAAATGTAGCAGTAAAGAATCAAAATTTTATCATATTAATGCTGTAACTCAAAGCAAAAAGCCCATATTATTTCAAGACCATTTGTGCCTCTAATATACTTGAAATTATCCCAGCCATTGCATGATGATTGTTTGCTGAGATTTTTCATTTGATTAGTTTCACTCTGGTTTATCAATTTTCTATATTTATTTTTTTGTAACATATTTTAGTTTTTCTAAGGCCAACATTTTGTTTCCAGTGTCTTCTGTAACTAGCAATAGTAGAATGATATGACCAATTAAAAGCAGATTACACTGCATGGTGTATTTCCATTATGTCTTCAGCCTGTGCCTAATAGCACTGTTTTTCTTTCCACAAAATATTTTGGTTTCCTTGAAGAAGTCCAGTGACAGAGATGAAAACAAAGATTAAATTATCCAAACACAGATGCTCAAAAGCAAACATATAAGAACCCCAGTACAAGGATCCTTAGAAAACTAATGCTTTAATTTGCTAGAGAACAAATATTAAGAATATCGGATTAGGGGAATGCTGAGCCTTGAATTTTGAAGGAAGCCACTTCAAAACATCCTGTTTCTTAAAATTACTGATCTTATCTGTGAAACAGCAACATGCCTCATTTAGGAAGATGCCTCAGACCAATAGCAGTGATGGTCAGAAAATTTCAATTTCCAGTCTAAACATACTTACAACCAGTGGACACAATCCGAACAGTCTGTTCCAGGGATTCCCCTAAGTGACACTTTTTTCATAAGTAATTTCTGTCATGTAAAGGCCAATGGAAACATACATCTCTTTCTTCCAGACATCTTTGTGCCCACAGTAATTCTCCAAATCTCTTCAGATATTGTACCCTACACTCCCTGGGTGTCCAGCTTCCTACAGACTCACCTACAGGTACCTATTGCTTACTGCTTTTTGTTTCCTTGGACTCTCTGCTCTTGTGTCTGTATTTTTTAGCTTTTTGTCTGTGTAACATACAGTGTTAGCAGATTCATCAGCCATGTGCAAGGGAAGGAGAAAAGCCTCCTTCCAGCCTTCCCCAGTGCACTAGGCCTTCATCCTCATCTCCTAGAGGTGAAGCTGCAGATGACATGGCACATGCAGAGGTCAGCCAGGGGGCAGACCTTCAACCCAACAGACTGATACTTGCCGAGCCTGACAGACAGCTAACTTTTCTGACTATCAACAGAATTTTAGGCACTTGCAGTTAAAGAACATATTTTAAGATGTTGGTTCAGGGAATTAATCTGAACGTATTTGAACAGATTTGATTGGAACTGAAAAGAAATAACTCTACAAAAGATCCTAAGAATCCTAAGAAAAGACAAGCTTTAAATAAGTGGGCTGGACATTTTAAATAATCCAACAGGAATGAAGATTCTTAGATCCAATGTGTGAGTCAGGGACAGAACTGGTTCTAAAACTTAGCTTTGCAACTCATGAATCCGGGGTCCTTCTAAGGCACTACAGTACTACAGCTACTACAGTAAAGCAGCTTATGTGTATTTTCAGGGTGAGATAAGAGACTGGAAACTGTGCTGCTCACCTAACTCTCAGTTAGGTTAGCAGTTAGCAGCCAGGTCAAAAGGCAGGAGGCCAAATTAGATAGATCAAATATCTATCTATGCTGACATTGCTAAAAGCATGTGAAATATAGAACTGCATTAACAGATTCTGTTGTGGACTAGACCTCTTGTTACCCAGGCAACTTGAGTAGGTGATCATTTATAATTACGTATCGGTGAATTTCTCAGTTGATGAAAAGCAATACTTATTTGAGCTCCTCCACATTCTCTCAGTCTTGTCTTAGCTTGAAGAGAAAGAAAACCCCTCACTGATGCATGAGAAAGCAAGAAAGCAGACACAACAAAAAGCACAGCATTGCTTAATGAATTGGGAAAGGAATGAGAATATTTGTCTTGTAGCTTTTTGCATACAAGGTCCTTCCCCCAACATCACGTAGGGAGTGTGCACTTGGCTTGCTTTTCCAATCACCATGTACCAAGTAAGCAAGGAATACATCAAGTAGGAAGCTTGAAGGATAATTTTTAATGTCCACTCTGAGGTTTCCAATAGGATTCATGTCCCTGTGTTTTGTCTAACTATAGGCTAAACTGCTACTTGTAAGCTAACTTTGTATAAGTCAGATTTAAAGTAGCTTAATCCATTTACACTTGCATCTGGAGCAGCTTTATTCAATGGGTTCATCATTAAGGTAAGCTAATTGTACCTCTCTGGTTACCAACCTTCTCCAATACAGATACCCTGCAATAAAGTGAAGCACCACAAATTCAACGTGATTGAATGCAGTGAACATATTCTTCACATACCTATGCTGTAAGGCACTTCTGCCTTAGGAAAAGAAAATATAACTGAAAAACCCCACACACAATTCACTACAAATGAAAGAATTTCAATTATTCACTTGTTTTAAGAATATGATCCACATGTGGTGGGTCAAATAAGTAGGGATTCTTTCTCAAAGGCTGTTATGGTATGAAAAATTACTTGATCACACCAAAGTGGCTTCTAAATGCAACTTTTTTTCAGCAACCCATAGCCTTTCATTAGTTCTATAGGAATGCACTAACCCTCACCACAAACACAAGGCCTGAAAACGAGTGTAAGGATAAATTAATTAAGCAAATAAAGCTTTAAGTAGCTGATCCATTGAGCACAGGGGATTGTGGTTTCTCTGGAATCACTTACCCAAGCCATTGTCAGGAACAAAACCGTAATGCAATATCACATAGCATGTGAATCAGCACCTTCAAACGTGCTCACCTTTACACTGACACTGGTGCACAAAGGTGCCAGCCTGCAGCCAGAGCTTCTTAGTCTCCGCAGAAGAAAAGAAATCATTCATTGCTTTTCTCACCAGAGATATCTGTCCTTTATAACATTCTGGCTCAAATTTCAGTTTCACACATGCTAAAGAACAGAGTGGTGATGTGCTTGAATTTCTCCATCAACAATTTGCAGGAATAGAATCAATTATATGCCCCACCAACATTCTTTCCAGCAGGTGGGAGTAGTACTGCTCTTCTGGTTGTTTTCCATCCACAGAACAGAATGGGAACCCCAAGGTATTCAGAACATTATGATATACTGCTACTCTACATTCATGATGTCCTGAAAAGGAGCGTACTTCCCAATTTCCAAGAAACCAGCTCCTTGAAGGTTAAACATTATTCAAGGGAGGAAGGAGATAAGCCATCCTATAAAGGATGTCTGTAATTATTAATAAATACAATGAAGGAAAGTAAGACCATCCTGTTGGAAAGCAGTGTGAAAGGAAACAAGGAACCATTTCCTCCTAAAGCCACACATTCACCATGCTGTACACTCCCAGTCACTGAGAGTGTCATTATCAGTCATGTTATAAGGTGAGACCAACTCCTACTGTTCCCTTGGGAACTCATGCAAAAACTTGATAGAAAACAAATTGAAGGCAAACGTATTTGAAAAGTTGGAAGAGAGTTTACAAAGATACATCTGCATTTTGGTACTTCTTTTCTTAGCAGTAATCATGACATAGACAACAGAAACCTATGCAAGCAAGGTAAGGCCACTTTACAATTATTTCTGCAAGCAGTGGCACAGAATTGAGCAGGAAATGCACTGAGAACTGGTAGGCAGAAAAGCCATCTTCCTGTGCAATGAGAGTGCTGCCTGACACAAACACTTCAAGAACCCCATGGCTGCAGAGGTTAAAATGCCCCAGAGACAGAAGGACACTGAATAACATAGGCTTTGACAAATTCACCTCCTGAACATTGTTGGTTGCCAAGAAAATTCATTCTGACTCACAAGAAGCCATATGTATTGTTCCACAAAAGGATATGAACAAGTGTAGTACTGATGGCCCATAAAAGCAGTTAAAAAATACAGCAGCTTTAATAGATTTCTATCTGGTCTGAAGAATAATTCTGGTGTGCAGACCAGAGGCTCACTGAATGGCACTTGTCCAAAAAGACCTGGCGGGTGGCCTGCCTGGGAAAAAGAGAGCAAAAGGACGGAAGCGGAGGTGACCTGGTAATGTGTCAGCAAGGAGTGGCAGGCCTGAAAAAGACTTTATGGAGCCAAAATGGGATAGAGGCATATAATCAAAGTCTATTTTCCTACAAAAGTTCTGCCCTGCAAAGCCCTTTTTCTTTTTTTTTTTTTAGGCCTGTGTGACAGGAACCCTGAGGAAACCCCACGTGACCTTCCCAGGACTGATGCTTAGTAATTGATAGTGCTGTTTACACAAGTGTCAGAATATTTCATTAGAAAATTTGGCCCCTTAATTGTTAGATTTAGTTCTGAATTATTTCACAGAATGGTTGACTGAAGATCTGCATATTTGTCAAAAAGATTTACAAAGATTTACAAAGCGAAAAAATCCAAGCCATAGTACTGTGGATGTTCAGACTCTCATCTGTTAAAAACACTTTTGGCTTTGCATATCTGTAAGATCTATCTTGGACAAGAGCATGCTTCTCACATAGTCATTAGTCAAACTGCACAGCATGTCTGGGCAGTAACTAAGGTTTATAGTCCACTAAATGGATATGTCAGTCAGAAACTGAAAAATTCTGACTCACCTAAAGCAACAAGAAATGATGATAGCAAATAATTCAGATCTACACAATAACATTTTTCTACTTTGTTTGATGTTACTCTTTTAGGTTAACTAGCAGAACTCTTCAACTCTGTTTCCAAAAATAACTCTCTTCATCCCATACCTGTAAGATCTTCCCCTTCTACACTGACCAGGCTGGAAATAACAGCCTTCATGCTATTAAAAAACCTACGTTTCAAAAAATTGTTTGCATGTCACAAATTTCCATGTCTCCACTACTTTCAAGCTTTTAAAAAAATTGTAAAATCACATCCAATGAGGATGTGCCCTATTCATCTGGTAACTTATCACTCCCTTAGGGTCCACGTCCTAGCTGTTTATATATCTGTCTAAAAGGACTCAAGCATGCTAACAGTATTTGAAAGAGAGAAGACACAAATTGACAAGACACACCATAAACAGCCCAGACCCACCAATAAAAAGCAGGGATAAAGGAGGTATCAACATCCCTTCAAAAGCTGAAACTGAGAAAAGGTTTAAGAGCCCTTTTTTCTTATTGGCATAGGCACCAAGGCAGGATTGCCCAGATTTGGAGCCCAGAAACACTGCTGTTCTCTGTAAGTAAAGGAGCTCAGTCTAATTTTTTGCTGAGAATTCACTATTTGTTTTAATGTCCCCACAAACTATTTGGCAGCAGCACAAAGGTTTCTTCAGACAGCTGTGGGATATTACTGAGCATTTCATGCTCCTAGCAATGCAGTAATTCCCTAACCACTGTATAATTAAGGGCTTTGTTGAGGTCTGGTGACATATTTGAGTACTTGCAGTGCTGCACCTTCTTTCATAGGTCAGACTGACATGCACCAAGAAAAAAGCCAAATTTCTAGTCAATATATTTTTCTGCAAAGATGGATTCTTCAGCAGTCTTTCACTGCTGGTAGAAGTGTAGTCCATCCCCAACCTACTCCACTTGTCCTCCCCTTGGAACATAACCATTTTCTGCATTTGCTTTTAGCCACCATTTAAGCCCCAGTGCTCAGAGAACTGGCTTGGCTTTCTCGAGGTCAGAGCAGCTAAACATTGAGCCTTTTGTTCTCATCACCCAATGAAAAGAGAACAAAATTCCTGAGTAGATGATTCTATCTTATTTGATCATAGTTTATAATTTCTTCCTTTGTTTCCTGTCATGGACTTCCCTGGGAAAGAAAAGAAGAAGCTTTCCCTGCCTAGTGTGTGATTTCCCTGCCCTTCTGCTGACAAGCCAGATGGCTGGTGCTGACTGGTGATAATATTACACTCTATGCAAGAGGCAAAAGGGAAGTGACCTGTCAGCATTCAAATAATAAAACTTGCAACTGCCACATTTCACTGCTGATGACTTACTCATATTTGTCTTTTTAGAGCCTTTCCACCCTACAAAATCCTAAAAAATAAAAAAAGGGAAAATACGTTGCAGAATTAAAGACTGATTCTGACAACCCTTTTTCATGCAGGTGCTTCATGAAAGTCTGCTGTAAAATCATGTGGATGACTCATACGAATGTGTGCAGAAGCAAGCACTGTTCTTCTATGCTAAGTACATTTACTGAGAACAACATATCATTGACTGCAAGATGGGCAGTTACATCTCTTGAACAGGCATTCAGAGAGCTGATAAAGGCTTTAAACAACTTGAGTGGCAAACACGGATCACCTTCAATTGCCTAACTTGTTTTAAGTGCCATTTCATGCTTCATGTCCCATCAACATAAAGATATGAGAACTAATTGAGATGCTATCACACTTCTGCATTTTTCCAGTTCAACACTATCTGTTCCTTTCATGTACAGATATTTCAGATTTAAGGAATTCTGGCTCAAGCTGTGATATATGTAGAGAAAAAGAAAAAATGTTATCTCAAAGGATTTTATATGAATTTCCAAAATCTCACATATAGAAAAGAGTCACCTGTATTTAGACATTAGTATGTTAAATAAAATTCAGAAGGTGGTATAATAGAGAAGTGATATCCTGGGCAAGTATGGGCATTCCAACCTGCTAGTGTAGTAGAAACTACAGACTGACTTTTCTACAGTGACTAAAACCCCTTGAGGCTTAATGTAATTTAAGCTGCTTTTCTTAAGGAAGTATGTTCAATGTAGGTTTTGGCAACATTTTATTTTTCACACATGATGAAATAACCAGCAAAACATCCTGCCCTTTCTCACACAGATGAAATAAACTCCATGATTTTCCATGAGAAGGCTTAAAAAAAAACCCCCCAAAAACCCACAGAACTAGCTCCAATCTGATCTCTGTTGAAACCGTAGTGTTTGGTAGAATATACATTTCTATAGGAACTGAGTGGGGTTTTGCATATCCATTTTATCAGAAAATTGTGATGTTTTCCATAACTATTAGTGCCTCCACTGAACAGGGTGACTTAAATACTTCAGTCACACACTATTCCATGTCTTTCTGGCATATGAAAAGGTTGGTGAGGAAAGACACAGGGCTGAAACTCGGGGCATTCCCAGAAAACACTCCTGATTCTCTCATGGTAAGACATCAAGAAATTTTTTGTCAACCTGCTGCAAAATGTGAGTCTGGATTTGGTTTATGCATCACCTTTCTATCTATAGAAAAGGGGCTTTTTAGAATAGAAAGTCTTCAGGGCAAGGAGGGTGACTTAGCAAGCACTTGTAAATTTTCTGGCAGGCTGGAAGTCTGATTTCAGCACTGGCCTCCAGGCAAAACCTTAAAGGTAAGCAAGAGAAAAACTTTGCTGCAACTTCCCTGTGAAGCACCTGGATGCTATCAGTGATCATTATCTGACTGCCTTGCCTATTTGATGGCTCTGCATTGCTTGCAGAGGGCTAAGAGTTACATCTAATGGTGTTTCATATATGTACCTGGGAAAAGGTAAGAAATTTCACATATTTGGTAACAAAACAGGTGTCAAAGGCCTCACATATCTTGGGTGGAACATTGCTACAGGACATGCAATTGTGAATAAAATTTCTGAGGATCTGTCCAGAGTAAGAGAGGCAAGAGCTGAAATTTTGCTTCCCTGTGAGTAGTGACACTTGAGTAAGTGTCTGCTTCAGTGCAAAGGAAGGTGCTGAGCACTGTCTAGAATAATTTGCATGCTGGCCTTTTATTGTTATGTGCTTCCTCTGTCCTCTAGATGTATACATAATAAGGAAATTTTTCTGGGTCTTTGCGTTAACAAAAAATTACAGCTGTCTTCTAAACAAGTTGTTTAGAAGTGGTCAGGCAGAATTAAGCTGAAAAAATAACAATCCCTGGAACTTTAGGCTGAAAACACCTTTGAAACCTGTTTGTACCCAGAACAGAAAGACTTGGGACTGTTATTCACATAGAAAGATCTGGAGAGGAAGAAAAGTCCATAGATATGACTTGTCCTGAATAAGTCTATCATAGAAATATAGGAAAATTATAGAAGTGTGTCATTTTATCCTCTATGTCTGTAATATTCTTTTAAATCCCAAAGGGCTAGGGAGAGTGGTTCTGGTGTAAGATGGTATATATGAATTCTACTGGTGTTCTAGTTTAAAATAAATGTGCAATATTGCTTTTAATTACCTGTATATAAAGTCAGGCTTCACATTCTCTGTCATCCACCTTCAAAACAGATACAGTATTTCCTCTGAAGTACAAGGATCAAGAACTGTTGAGTAGATAATGATCTAAACATGAATGTGCTTGTAGCAGCAAAACTAGTTTCTACAGGGACATGGATATTCTGTGGGTGCTGCCAATGAATATTTTAATTTTCATGGGATTGCTAACTTGGGAGTTTCCCCACCCTCTGGCTGCTTGCTGAAAATATATGTCACATGATCCTTGAGACAGTGAGTTGATTTTTTAACTTCTTTTCAAGATATCTCCCTTAGTCTGGACCAAAAGATAATAAAACTCACATTTTTCAGATTTTGGAAGTTAGTATGCTTTAACATCCGCTATGGTAGCTGCTTTCTGTGTGACTTTTTCTTACAGATCAGTAATCAGGTGCTACAAATACAAGGCAATTTAATTCTTATTCTCTTTTGGTAACAGTCCCACCTGCAAGCTGTGATGGTCATGTCTTTTCTGGAGTCATTGAAAGAGCAAACCTTGCATTATGACCCTTCACTGACCATGGGCTTGTGCCTACACACATGCTCCTGTCTCTGTTTCTTCCCTTAAGCTTTGGAAGTACTAATGAGAAGCTGAAGTGCTATGCTCTAAGATCATAAACCACAAAGATTTCAGGTTCTAAGTAAGAAAGAAAAAGTAAAGAAAGTTGTGGGTGAAAGGAAGTACTGGTAGCCTGATTTGACAGCTGAGAATCAGTTTGAGAAGACATTAAGTTTCAAGAACTACAAATGCATGGCAAGACCTCCAGAGTTAGGTAATCTAGTTAAATTCTTGAACTATTCAATGACAGAGGGAGAGCTACCCATGGGTAGTGCCAAGTTCCAAAACACAGTCCTTCCACATCCACAACTGGAAGCCAGATCTGGGCAGGTATAAATCAGAACAGGTCTCTTATACCTGTGACAAAGAGAAGCTTAATATAGTACCTGGGGTTGGAGACTGCTGTTTGGTGCTGGGACTGGCTTATTCTGTACAGCAAATACTCTGTCTGGTTAACTCTGTCCAGCTGCATTAAGCAGCACACACCATTCTCTTCCTGAAGAAGACCCAGCCTCTTTCCTCCTTAAGTGTTAGCAAGCTACAGTTTTATTATTAGAAAACATCTGGGCCTAGATGTATTACAGCATAGTTGCTATAGGGTAGCAGATCAAATCAGTATGCAGTTCAAAGAAAAGCAGCAGATGTCTATTTTCTGGCTATTTTGATGCATGCTTAGTTTAGGTGAGAATCTTTCCATGTTCAAAGATGCAAAATCCTAGAATCTGGAATCCCTTGAAACTCTCATTTATTAACTATCTGTACTCCTTGTCCTATTAATTCTTGTCTCTTTTTATAATTTCTTCTTCCCTCCCTAACGTCCTACAGGTTTTGGGTATTATTAGCTCCAGCCACAGCTCTACAAATGTGAGTCTGACTGCCTTGACACCTTGCAAGTGGTCAGTGGGACAGGCTGTCTGCCTCTGCACAGCAGGCTCTGCTATCTCTGTGCCACACACCCATGAGTTCTGTTTCCCAGGGTGGCACCAACAGACTTGCCTTATATTTAGCTACTACCAGTCTCATGATGTTTCAGAATGTCCTCAGGTAAACTTACTAACTCCTCTGTCAAACCCATGAGTCAAGCCAGACAGCTTCTGCTGTCTCACACATTTAATAAGAAGGCCAGTCCTCAACAGGTTAGAAAAGTCTGTGCATTGAATGAAAGAACAACACCCACCTTAACACATTTGCTTGTTTGAGCTTTTCTCAACCAAACAGCCAATAAACCTCCAATAACCAAGGGAAACAAACAAATATTCTCCAAACAGCTGCAATACTGTACAGTGCAAAGAGAGAGCAGGTTATAAGGGGGCCTTCCACAGACAGGCAGAGCTGGAAGAAGAGCTACAATCTCAACAGGTTGTCAAGATGTTTCAAGAAAGAAGGTGGGGATTCTGTCTAGTTTCCATTATGTTGCCATTTTCTTCTCCCCCGAACCCTGCAATCTCAGTTCTCAACACAGAGATACAGCTAAAGATCGTGAGCAATTTATATTAAAAGTGCTGGCTTGGATGTTGCCACTATCAAATATCAGTTTGGCCAGACAGACCGAGCAATGTGGCATGTGAGAGAGATCTGCTAAAAGGCAGCTGGAGCTTGGGAAGAGCTGCATTCAGTAGGAAACAAACCCATTGAAGAGCAGGGCTAGAAGAGTAAGATACAACACAGAAATAGAGGAAGGTGAACTTCCTCTCTCTTGGCTGTGAATCCCAGCTCATTTGTTGTTTCCCCAGCCATGCCTTGTCTGTTTGCATGATCCTTCCATACAACTGAGAAGGATGTGGGTGCTCCTGAAAGGCAGAGTACAAGAGATACAATAAACTGGAGAAACATATTGAAGTGTCTGTATAGCAAGACAGGTTAAGACCATTTCCCTTTTAGATGGGTAATCTAGCTGTGGGAGAGGCACACCCCTGTCTCTCCACACTCTCTTTAGGGGCTGGCTGGTGCGTTTATATCCAAAATTACACAAGCAGCTTTCTGCAAACCTCTGTCCTATTTCATGTATGCAACAACAAACTCTGCTTCCATCACAGCCCTCTATATTTCCTCTGTTCATGCTCTCAGGATGCCTCCAGATTCCCAAACCTCTTCAGCCCCCACATAGAGCCTTTGAGTAGTCTTTCCTGGAAGCTCACCCTGGCTTTTTGTTAACTTCTCTCACCTGGGTGCAGGGCATGGCTGCATTAGTATGTTCTCATTATCTTATTGTTTGCTTTCCTGTTTGGTTCATGATTTTCAAAATGGTTTCTGAAAGATCTGGCATCTCTATTCCCTGTGCACCTTAATGTGGACTTTGGCTTGTGATGCTCAGACCCCTCATAAGACCCAGGAATTTTCACATTTCCATTCTGCCCACAGGGAGGGTGTGTTAGGAGATGTTTCCACTACAGTGTACAGTACTCTGCAGGAGGAACAACTCCTTCATGTGTTAGTAGGGCTACTAAAACAGTAAAAGAGAAAAAACTCAACAGGAAAGGCAGATGTGACCGGTTCCATCCTCAGACAGTCTCATTGACTTCAGCTCTGCCACTCTGAGCCACAAAAGGCAGTGGGGAAGGGAATTCAGGAGAAGTAAAGTGGGGAATTCAGGAGAAGTAAAGTGGGGCAATGAGCTGCACGACTTACATGTTGCAGAACAAGACACAGGCCCAGTCAAGTCAGAGCATCACTCAGGCCTATGAACAACAACTGGGTGTTGCCAAAGTCCAAAAGCAGCTGCAGGCAAGTCTGTAGTGGTCACAGAAAGGCAGTTGAAATTTCTTAATGGCAAAGGAGGTGGGATTGAATTAATCAGTCTGTGAAACGTGAAAAAAAAAAATCAAGTATGCAGGACACTCAGAAAAAGAGTACACAGCTGGTACACAATTGAAAAAGTCTCTATAGTAGTGTAGCAGTCATTAAAAAATAAATACAGTGTCTTGGGTTAAGTGAAAATATAGATCTTAGCCAAGAAAGAAAAACATACTTTAACTATTTGCCAAATACTTGTGGACTGTACTTTAAGACTTAGGTAAGACACCACTGGACACCTTTGGACAAAACTGATCTCTCACTTAGTGCTAATGACATGAGATATTTCAGGAGAATTTCTACATCATCTCTACTTGACATTCCCTTGCAAACTCCAAAAAGTAAACCAGAGAGAATTACATTATTTTTCCCAAGAAAAGTATTTGGCTTTTTTAATTCTAGCTGTACAGGAGCAAGCTCACTACCAAGCACTTGCACATGCAGAGTTATTTTTCTCTGAATTGTCTATTAAAGGATTTATAAATTATAAATTTTATCTTTTACTATTAGAGGGCTCTCCAAAAGCATATTCTTAATTGGCCATTATCTTACAGTTATGGGACAACGGGTGTGTATTAATGAATTACTTGGTACAGCCGAGTGCCCTCTAGCTTGCTAGCATCTTACCTCAGGAGTCTAGAATCAGAATTTCAATCTTGTTTATTTCAATCTTGTTTCAATCTTTATTTCAATCTTGTTTCCTTATTTAAAAGGGCACCAAAATATGAACAGGATTTCAGTGGTATCAAAAGTGTTTCTTAACCACCTGGTGATAACCACCAGCTGTCCTGCTGATAACCCAGAACCAGAGTTCTCTTTTGTTTTCAAACTTTACTGAATCAAAACTTAGTCCCAAAGACTGTGACTTTGATCTTTTTTTGACATACGCATATATGCAGTGCACCCGTAAAGGAGATAAATTTCCTTCAGAATTGAAAACCCAGGACTAAGCACTCTGCATAGTTATTTGCTTAACTAATTCAGCCAAAGGAAAAATTTGCCTGAAGGAACATGTCAGCAGTTTGCTGAACAAAGGCTGCTTGTGCTCCAGATGAATTTCCAGACTTTTTCTGATTAAATCCATGATAAATAGTCCATAGACTAACTCCGGTTTGTGAAACACGTTCTGACTATGATGGTTCATCAGTAATCTAATTGTTAGAATCTCAGTTCTTTGTAAGAGCTGAGAATATTCTGTACGCAATTGGACTTTCCTCTTCCCTAAGTTTCATGTTTATTTGACCACAAAACATTTGTTAAAGGTCACTTTCATAACCATCATGAAAAAATCCTTGAATCTCATATAACTCAGGCCAAAATTGTAATAGTGATTTGCTATTTTTAATGCCATGTGACAAATGCCAATCCAGCTGCTCTGTTCTCCCTCCCCTCCTCCACTGCCACCAGGAGATGACACATACAGAGATTGTAGGAAAAAAGTCTGCTGTGAGCCAGATACCTTGGTCCCCCAGGCCTGCAGAGCACTGTGTGAGACAGAGGTATCCAGATACTGCCTTTGAATGAGCAGCACAAAGCTGCAGAACTCTCTGACTCTCCTGCACAATTCCTTTCTGTATATAAAAAGAAACAGTGAATGAGTCAGAAACAGAGAGAATATGGGAAAAGGGCAGCCATGTTTCTGACCAGGAAGAGAATGGGGATGGAAGCCAGCTCTGTAGACTGGAGCAGTTTGTCCAGCTGTCCCTGCCACACAGCTACACCCACAGCACACACTGAAATGGTTTCCTGCAGCACACTGCTAAAAACCAGAAAGGCACCCGGGAAGCATCAGGGTGAATAGCAGAATTACACCTGAAGTTGCTGTGAAATGGAACAAATACTTAATCTCAGCTCATCAGTTACCCCAACCCAGTTCACCCTTCTTTATTTAATGTTGTTTCAGGATTCTGGTAAGGAGGAAAAAAAAATCACATTTTCCTGTACTAACTCCAAGTATTCCAGAATATCGAAATTCCAGGTATATCCCTTTGCACTTGATTCTGTATATTATAAAATGCATTTATAAATTACTAAATCTATTTTTACTCACTCTATATGAACTTGGAAAAGAAATCTTGAAGTGTTTGGCTTTTTGGTTTTTGGTGGTTTTTTTTCTGTCATACATTCACACTGGCATATTATTGCAGAAAAGCAGGCAAGTGCTGAGATGAGACCATTGGTTTACCATTATCTGAATGGTCACAAAGTGCTGAGTTTTGCACAAAATAATTTTTTACTTCAAAGTTTCTCAGAAGATCTGAGTTGTTTGCACAGGTTTGCTATTCTAGGGTTGCTCACAAGTGCTGAACTGTAGAAATGTTTGTTATTGTGTTAAAGACACTGAGTGCTAGATGGTTGTTTGCATTTTTTTTGGTTGGTTTTGGCTGGTTTGTTCTTGAGGTATTTTTATAATAACATGTATCAATTGTACTGAAAAAACCCAAACAATTAACCAAACTCCTAAGCCTCCATTAAAACTAATGCCTTAATTATTTATCTGTTTAATTTCTCCATTTCCTTGTGGCAAACAACTGTAAAACCAGGTCCTGAGATTTCCATTTAAAGTGCTAGGCAGCATAAAGGAATGTAATTGCAACAATTATATGTGAATTCTTTAATGAACAATTTCTTAAACTATCAACAATTAATGACATACAAATCTTATAAGTGATAGTGTTCTTATATATATATATATATATAAATCTTAGAAGTGATACTAATATTTTTCTGATGAAATACATAAATCTCAATCATGTCTCAGCTGCAGGTAAATTTTGCTCCCATTTGCACCATGTAAACAAAGTAGCTCTGCTTAGTTAAGTTCCTGTGGTATCCTGAGGACCATACTTTGCTAGTCAATTAAAAGACCTGAACATTAGAGATCAGATGCAAATGACTGCCATATTACTTTACAGACAGGTTTTCATCCTAAAAAAGAGAATGTCCAGCACTCTTCATGCACTGTTATGTGTATCAACAAGCACAATCTTTGCCTTCCTCATTTTTAACACCCTTCAGATAAAGTGAGAAACAGATCAGGAATATGCAGACAAGAAGCTTCACTTTGGATCTTTTGAACATTGGAGTCATTAATAAAGGCAACCGTTTTTACAGGAACTGTGTGCTTTGGCCCTAAAGCATTTAAATGCAATTTGGGCATTTAAATCCTTAGCCAAAAATGCACATCAAAAGATCATGTTTAAATAAGAAAAAAAAAAAACCAGCCTAAGAAAGATTTACTTCAAGGATAATTACACTATGCAGTAAAGTTAGAACTGACACTAAAGAAACAAAGCACCCCTATGGTAAGGTTTTTGGAAAACCTTTATAAAATTCCAAAGTGTTTTGTGAAATATGATTTGAAATTATTGTTTCTTAATGGACAGATGCATACCTGTGAAGAAGCCCTGCCTTACACACAAACACCAGCTTTCAAATGCATATTTTAGAATTATGGCTGCTGAGCAAGTCTCTTCTGAAAGATGCAAACAGTAGCAAAGCCTATCTTAGAACCCAGAATTTTATTCTTTCCTTTTGCATTTATTCAAAACTATAAAACCTGAGCTTTTTCCAACTAAAGATGATTTCCTATTAATGTTGTCAACAAGAAATTGCTGTCTCTATTCTGTTTTCAATTAGTGGACAGTTGGAATTAATTATTATGACATCTGGTTGGTCCAATCTGTGAGATTCACTGAGTTCACTGTCTAGCAATTTGGTGGTCAAGCTGAGGGCAGCTGCTCTGTGAATGGGCACCACACCATAACATTCACCCTTTGGCTGGTTTTGCAACTAAGCCCTTTCTTTTCCATGGACTCTTCTTTTCTGTAAGCCTCTTGCTACCGGCCAGCCTCATCTCTTTTCACGGTCTCTCCCACACCAGGGTGCTGTGTACCTTTGGTACAGGGCCTGGGCAGTGCATACATTCTCACTGTAAGTTTCCACATTGCTCTTTTTCATTGAACATTTTCATGGAAAGATGCCTGAAACTGTGATCTTTCCACCGTGTTTGTGAAATACATTTCACCCAGTTCCCAGTGGGAAATGAGCTTAGAGACGAGTAAACAGAATGTAATCAACCCTTTATAACAACCTTCTGGTTTACATCAAACTTCTACCAACACCAAACATATGTCTGCAACTGACAAAATGCTTGTCCATCACTTGAGAAATATTTACAAGGGGAAGTGATGGGTCAGGAAGAAAATGACCTATACACAAGGGTGAGCCTGCCATTTTGATAGCTGACCTAGGCTGCTCTCTCCCTCAGTATGTTAAGTAGCTCAGTATATTGCTCAGTATAGCTCAGTAGATGGACAGCTGGTTGAACCACAACCATACAACCTGCCTGACAGTCCCCTCTGGCTGTGCTCATAACTGTCCTTAATTTGGAAAACACAAAACACCAGGAGAACACTGTTGGTGGTGACAGAGCACTGGTCAGTGTGCTCAGGACTGTAAAGATTTTGTTGCTGCTGGTGGCAATCTCTAATTTAAAGTTGATATGGCATTTAACTTCAGTCTGTGGAGAAACTTCTGAAGACATGCTCTGTGATCCTACCAGTACCCACCATGCAGGGCCACATCCTCACTCTGGCACAGTGCAGATGCCAGTCTGAGTGGCAGAGGGAAGTCTGACCCCATTTTCACAATCCCGTGCACTACATCTAGGTCAGTGACTCATACCAGTGACTCACTATGGTGCCTGCTGATTATAAACATTTCACTGGATGCCTGTTCTTTATAAACCTTGCTGCAAAGGCCAGGACTTCACACAATATAGCTGCATGAAATTGGTGGGTTTGAATTTGAGATGGAATATACAAAAATTAACCAAAATCCATAGAAAAGCAGATTTATCCCTGTCATCTCATTTTTTGGCTCTACTGATCAGTGGCCAGGAGAGGAAGACAAGCCACTAGCTTGAGCTTGCAATCTTCAGTGGGCAAGAGTTTGCATCATTACTTTATCTCGACATGGCTCTATGTTTAGAACCACTCTGGGTTCTATGTTTAGAACCCAGCTGTAACACAGTGTATCACATACTGCATCAATTAGGAGTCTGTTAATGACTGCAAGAAGAAAACTTATCACCTCAAATGCTTTAAAGAAAGATTTTGCTTCAATTAATGACATTTTCAAAGTTCAATATTTTGTGGGTCCTATGATTTCCGCTATGAAATCCATGGTCCTATGCTTCAATTCTTTTTTCCAATAATCAGGAAGGTATAAAAAGGTAGCTCACATTCTCCACTGCTTTGATACACCAAGCAACCTTGAAGTATTAAAGCAACTGCAGAAAGTCTTGCCATGAAATTGTGAAATTTGGCAATACTGACAAACAAGAGTGGCTTGCAGCTCCCTTATAATTAGCTCATAGGAGCACCCAGCCAGGCAAGGAAACAGAGTTATTACACAGACTCCTTTGGGTCCACTTTGTGACATGGTGTCTATGTAACACCTCAAATGTTTCCACGAATTTATTAAACATGACCAGCATGAACTCAAAATTCTAGATTTTTTTTGCTTTCTTTATTGAAACTTTCGTAATTTCTGAAATGAATCTAGGTTTTTCCTCCTTGTAGTGTTCCCTGAATCTGTGCTGCTGGGGTGGAGGTAAGGCTGCAACATTGCTGGGCAGCTAACTTTAGGAATTCTTCAAATTCCTTATATTCAACCTCAGGAGAAAGGTGTGGCTTGCATGACTTTATTGTGGCTGATTTAATTTGTTTACTCCTTTACCTAGTGCCTTATAAGTGGGTTTGTGTTCAGCACCTCTGCCTTTCTTATGCAAGTAAGAATTATGACATGCTCAGAAGGTAAAGAGCAAAAACAAAACAAAACAAACAAACCAAACCCCCCCCAACAACAAAAAAGGTATTCTCAGTAATGTGGTGAATTAAAAATTGAATTTTACAGAATGGTTCTGAACTGACAGCTGCAGTCCTGACAGCTGTCCTCAAACTGCTAGTCAAATCCTTGGACTTTCAAACTTGTGACAGACACATCACTTCCCCTGCAGACCACTTCCACTTATTAACTTCTTAACACCAGGAAATGGTGTCTGAGAGAGACATGTGCTTTGCTTGGAGTGTCCACTTGGGCGGACTGTGGGATGGAACACTTCCTCTTGACATCAGAGCTCTTCAAAATCCTGCTCTGCCATGCTGGCTCTTCTCTGTTTTCACCATTCTATCTGCTTCCCAGGCAAATTACCTGCACTAAAATAGGTCCATCACTGTAACATTCACTTCTGGAAAGAAAAAACCCAAGCCCCACAAACCATTAAAATGCAACATCCTTTGGAGCTACTCTGAGCTTGCCTGCATTGGTTGGTAGCAGGCTGTTCCTCGGTTTTGCTCCAGCACACGGTTACCCAGGGCAGCACTCACACATCTCCGCGCTGGGCGGCGCGAGGCCGGCAGGACGCGGATTCCTCTCAGGAAAGCGCTCAGTGACCAACAGTGCCTGCATCATGGTTTGGATGACAACACTCAGGGCAAGCAAATTTGGCACATTCTCTGAGACTTGTACATGGGAGGACACATGGTCTCTTAAGGGTCATGTTCTCTCAGCCTTATCCCTCAGCTCTTCACTAACAATGAAATAATGAAACAATTACTTAGAAGCACCACCTACAACACCACTCACAGTCCAGTGTTACATCTGACAGCTGCACTGCTATTACAATGGCTTGTTTTTAATGACTGGGTTTTCTTGGCCAAGGTCTGATTCAACCCATAGGGAAAGGAAAAATTCTACAAATTCTGAAATACTGCCAGCTCTTTCTGTAAAAATATGTCCTTGGGGGATGGGGAGGGGGTTCAAATGCGTTGTGATTTGATGTCTTCCTCCTCATTTCTGTGAAAAGAAGTGACAGCCTGTGACTAAGGAGAGCAAGATATAGACAATGTCCACTGTGAAAAGGTGGTGGGGCAATATTTGGAATTAAGTCATTGATGATACAATATCTATTCTCAAAAGAAAGGGTGGCAGGAAAGTGAAAAGTGTCTTTTTCTAAATGTGACCTATGAATAAAAAAACTTGAACATGAACTTAAACCAGAAAAATCTTATCCATCCTTCATTAAGCTGTTTTATTGTCTCACCTCCTGTTTTTGCTTAGCTGTCATGACTGTGAGAGGGAAATATGGAAGAAGACAACAAAAATTTTCCCAAATGCAAACCCTCTGTTCACTGCATTGTAACCACTCTACAATAAATTACTTTCACCCCGCATGTCAGTCTGCCCTCGTGTCAGTGGCAGTTCCGGCACTTTTCCATCTGTTGCAGAATCAACTCCATGGTATTTATGTTTAGAAGTTTTGACAATTTTATCCTCTAGATTTGCATGATTGTGTGGGCAAGCTGCTAAAAATAAACATATTATTTCCAGTCTACCACAGTCAGTATGTGATAAACAAGAATTTGAGGAGAAATTTAGAAAACTGCCAGGGTTACACAGTATCATGATGAAGTGTAAACACCACGGATATTTTTCTTCCAATTAAAATACTTCAAATTCATGAACTCTAGTTAAGAAATGCATTTAAGCATATTTTTCATTTCCACCATATGTGACTTACACAGATCTCACAAGAAATGATTTCTTGAATCAAGACAATTTACATTTTAATTACAAAGTGCTCTCCTACCATACTGACCTGATTATAAAGTAATTACATCAAGATGGATACAAAAAAGGTAAATCTCAACTCATTCTAAATTTACAGTTTCATTGTGGATTAGACAATGGAGATGAAAATACAGTGCTTCTGAATACTTGTGAAGAACAATATGTATTGCTTTGAAGACAAGCAAAATAAAGATGAAGGCTGAGATCTGGACAAAGACCAGAGAAGGGCAATATGAATGGTGACTCAACCAAACAGCAAGGCCTAAAAAAAAAGGTTGAAGAAATTGGGGTGACAGCATCTGGAAAAGATATAACCATGAAGGACCATGAGGAAACAGCCAGGTCTAAGGTTTGTAAGATAAGAGAAGATGTTATTAAAAGAATAGCAATGCACTTTTCTCCAGCTTTGATGGTAGGGAAAACAAGAAGTATAATATGTGGAAGCTGAGGTTTAGTACAAACACTGCATTACTAAGGAAAAAGCTCTCGAAGAAGTTACCTGTGGAGGTTTTAAGTCCCATTCACAGGGGGTTTGAACACAAATATGTCTCAGGAATTTATAACTAATGTAGTTATTTATTACTAGGAATTTATGTAATGTAGGAATTTATAACTAATGTATAACCTCCCTAATAATGTAGGAATTTATAACTAATGTATAACCTCCCTCAGTAGGGAGGTTACATGACCTCTCAAACCTCCCTTTCATTTTCACATTTCTGGACCATTTTAGTCAGATAGAAAAAAAAAAAAAAAAAGCACAGCAGTATTAACTTCCCTAAACTGAGAAAGTCTTGAAAGAGCCAAGAGAGAACACAGAATTGGATTTCAATTTCTCTCTATAAGAGAAATCCCTGCTATGCACACAGCACTGAGCAAATGCATTCCTAAAACCATCAGGGAAACTCCCAGCTCCCTCCTCCTCCTTTTTGTCCTTCATATATTAAGTGTTAAGACTGGCAACTTAATGGTACTGAACATCAGATCAACTGAAGTAACAATGTTAAACAGTCCCACTTTTTTAACAGGGATTATGGACAGAGAATGTGAGACTGCCCTTGGGCCTGTGAAAGAATACGTGACTCCTCGGTGTCAACCTTTGTCACTCAGCCTGCCCACCCTGAAGAGCAGGGCCATGCAGTGGCCTTCTAGAGCCACACCTCAATTTCCTTTCGTGCAGGGAGGCTGCTCTTCACATTCCTTTTCTCAGTCACAGATAGCACAGCCTCTGCAGGCTGGCCTGCATGATCAGCGAGTACCAGATTTCTTATCCTGGCACGCTAAATGTTCTTCAGAGCAAACCGGAGAAACCTGCTTTTTTTGGTTTTGTTTTAATTGCCATAGGGTAGATATGGGTTGGGGTTTCACTGGGTGGGGTTTTAAAAACTGATTTGTCTTTGACCCAGGACTGTTTAATGTTTTCAAAACAGCAAGAAGGGTAGAATAGAGATTATCATTATTCAACATGAAAGACTCAAATAGTAGGGTATGAGGGTGAAGATCAAATAATAGGGTGAAGATCAGGTTATAATTTTGGAAATTTTGGCAAACTAGAAAAACAATTTTTAAAAAATTGTTTTAAAATCTAATCTTTTTTGGCAAGTACAAGAAAATGAGCTTCAACGAGAAGCTGCCACTGGCTGGGATCCTACTGTGCCAGCAGCAGGTCTGTGGGAAGAGATTCCAGGGTTATAACCATTCACTGATGAGTCAACAACATCATGGCATTGTGAAAACAGCAGGGATTGTACCGATTGTCTACATTGGAGTATGGCCTGAACAGCACAGGAAATAATCCCACTTCACTATCCCCTTGGGCACTTGTAAAGCCTCAGCTGCAGCACTGAGTGTGGCTCTAGGTGCCAAGAAGGGCACACACCAGCAGGAGACAGAAGGAACCCAAGCAATGCATTCAGGGGCTCAGGAAATGCTGCCTGTGGGCAGACATCAGACACACTGCAGCAGGCACAGGCACAGGCAAGAGGTGGGTGCCATATAAGTCCTACAGTACATCAGGAATCTAGAAATAAAATGTTTAAATGCCCATGGTAGACAGGACAACAACTAATGGATTCCAGTTGCAGTGCCCGATTTTCATCAGAATAAATTGATGAGGAACATATACTGCCTCTGTTAGCATAGGTTTACTAAAGCAGGTGAAACAATGTCAAGATAGAATGACCCTGCTTTTGGACAGAGGGATGAACCCAAGGGTCCTTTGAATAAGATTTTTATAATTTAATATAATTAATTTTTATAATTTAATAATTTATTGCAGATGGATCATTCCTGAACTTAAGACTATAAAAGAAAATGAATCTAAAAATTTATGCACAACTCTCTGCCTCTCAGATTACATCCTTCTCAAGACCATGTGGATGTGAATGTTACCAATTCCTGTTATGATATGTAGAAACAAAAATACTAACATGGGAAAAAAAGAACCTCAAGGAAATCATTCTCTTCCTCTTTAACACAAGTTCCTTCTCTGTCCAACAATAAAAAAAATATTCTCTGGTTTATGCCTATTATGGAAATGGTTAAGTCTTTGACACACTAACCTCAAATCTTTCTAACAAACATTATTCCCTCCATAAATTAATTCCTTGCCCAACATTATAATCCATCACACAGCCCAAAGCCTCAGTGAGACACACTGCCTCCAGAAGCCCAGGAATTAGTTAAACTATTTAATTTGCTATGACTGCAGGTTTATTTAATTTCCCTAAGCCTCAGTTCTTATTTCCTGGGAATATTAAAGCTTAAAAGCATGACTGTCAAAGAAAAGTCACTGAACAGATACATCACAATATACTCAAAACATTATTTTCCTTGTTAATACATACAAAAATAGGGACTAGGTTAAGTAGTATGTTGTCTAGAAAGCTTATAAACTAATCCTAATACACACAGCTTTTAAAATTAACGGTATTTTATCAATATTTTATTTTGGTATTATTTGGAAGATGCCTCCAGCAGCCACAAAGTCTCAAAAAGATCCAAGAACCAGGAAAAACACAACTCTCACTTTCTTCCATTTTCAGAAATGGCTTCTGTAATTGCTAAAAGATCTTCAATGACTTGCAGAAGATAAGAGGTATCTAGATTCAATAAATACATTTTCTTCATGAGAAATTAAAGATCTGTTTTCCCAGGTGGAAGTATTACTATAATGAAAATCCTTATGAGAGCATTTTTATGATGACTGAGGATTCAAACTAAGAGAGAAATAAAGTTTTCATAACTCTCATCCATACTCAGGGGTTAGGATACTTGGATCAAGGAATTGAACCTCATTTCCTGATTACAATCCTGCAAAGAGTAGGCTGCAGAAGAGAAAAAAATAGACATCCCCACCATCTGCTAAGGAACTAGATTTACACAGTGCAAGCACTACAAGCAGTAGGAGAACTTGGATTCTGACAGAGAACATGGACACAATCCTGTAGCTCGGGAAATCCTGGGTTCTTGGCTGGATAAGAGAGACAACCAGCACAGAGCTTTTACTGCCTGTAAAAATCTGTCTGAAAAGACAATTATCCTTCATTCAATTTGATGGAGACACTTGTAAGACACAAAATACTGGTGTGATAACACGATGGCTCTTGCTCCCCTTTCTGCATCTGACATAACCACTCAGAATGAACTTTCCTATCTGCCTCTCCTGATCTGACAGAATTTGTTAACATACAAGAAATTTCAAAGATATGCTAAGATCTTAAAGGCAAACATATTAATAGACAAATTGTCAAACAGGAATGGTTTTCTAAACAAGGCCTCCAAAGTCATAAACCACAGAAAACCAGAGGTTACAGAGGATGGACCCAGCAACCTCAGCTCTGAAAAAAGGGCCAAGAACAATACTGGGGACACTGACTCATGGAGAGCTCTTTAAAATCCTGAGTAAACCACTGCACATCTGCATTATATCCTGCAGAAAAGACAGACTTGGAGATTTTATAGACTCCTTTTATATAACCCCTTGGGGTTATATAAATGATTCTTGGGCAATCTCAGACAAGAAGTAACGGAGTTTAGGAAATATAGAACTCCACTGGTTAACGTGGCTGAACTAAGATGAAGACAAGTAACTTACAAGCATGTCAGCTTCATCCCAGTATGCCATTTGTGCCTCTTGAGATTCACTAAACTCAGGTTCATTTGACAAAGGCAAGGAAAAGTTGCTTCACTTGCACAGGAATTCAACTAGTAAAATTCAGATTCGTCTCAGAATTTTAAGAGCATACCTTAGCTTTTGACAGAGTATTCCTGAATTCAATGGAAATGGTCTGAAATTTCTATTTTTTTCCAGTATATCACTGTTATCTGGTAACAAAAGATGCTACAGGGGGGTTTATCATAGTAACTGTATCAATGGCTACCCCCAAAATCCCATGCTTTTGCATACAACAAAAAGTCTGTTACAGCCCCATAAAGGACAGACTGCGCTGTAAATGGGTTTGGTTTTAACGTTCACATTGAAGGTTTTTTTGGTTTGCAAATATTTCATGAGTCACTTCTGATTTCTTCATATCTAGTCACTGGGTCATGTGAACATAACATTTTCACAAGTATCTGAAACTATTTGAACGAAATCTCACAAATGATTGTGCTTCTATGTCTTACAGTATTTGCAATGTTGATTCACCAAACTCCATTTTTCCTTTTCAACATATTTTTTCTCTAGCATATTGTTATCACAATACATTTACATTGCATAGTGCCAGAACTGCACTCAGGATACTTCAAACTATCACACTGTATCTAATATAAAAAAGAGGAAGTCCTGCCTGATCAATACTATTGAGCTTTTAAGACTAGTCAGGAAAACAATGTGACAGCTTTCTCCATATACTCATAATTTATGGGAGGATTATTTTATTTCCTAGGTTGGGCTAAGTTTCTGAACATGTCCCTGAATTATGCAGCTTTGCCATGAATTCCATAAGCAATTATCAGAAAAACAACAGCTGAAGCCAGATCTGAATTTCCATTACAGAACAAACCAGTATAATCATGGTTTAGTTCCACACCAATGCCATCAGAGTAGCTATGCCAATATGCAGGAAAAACAACAGAAGGTCCAAAAAGTTACTTATTTTACTCCATTTCAAAATTTTTTTTGGTTCTTACCACAAGATTATTCAAGTTCTTTAGCATATTAAAATCAAAACTCTAAAATATAAAACTAAATAATCTCATTCATATTTATTCCTAATTATACTGACATGGTCAAATAAGAGAAGCAAGATTTACCCTTGCAAAACCTGTTTTCTGTCTTACTTTGAGAACATAATCTTCCAACATTCTCTCTATTGCAGCTACAGGTTCAAAAAATTGTTGGGAATAAAGGTAAGGTTTTGTGGTATAAAACACTGAGTTAGCCTTGGAATAGTTTTTAACACAAGAGGACTATTATGAATTCTGATCCTCAGCAGCAGCAATTTTAATTGAGGAGCAGCATGGTTTTTAATATTCTTGTACTTCAAATTAAAGTCAATTCAGAAGCTTGAGATGCTGCTTACCTCCTAACAGCACTACTTCTTTCTGAATTACAGATTTGATCAGGCACCCCTCTTTTGGATATCTCTTTGTTAATGTACATTACAAGGAGAAAACATGTCTTAGACAGATGCAACTCCAAAATCAACAGAGAAGATAGATACAGAAAGTTGGTTTGCAGTCACAGCAATTGACTACATTTCCTCATGTTTCCTACCATCTCATGATCCTCTAGGCTAACCAAACCACTGGCTTCTCTTTCCCAATAAACTTAAGCTGGCACAGTATTATTTTGTTTGATTTTACAGCATTAACCCTTTTCTTAATTATCTGTAATATTACCTCTTTATCCCTGAAGAAATTTGTATTTCAATTTGTATTTATAATTTACTGATCTCATGCATCAAAGGCTGCTGTGTGGCTTTAATGGGTTTTCAAACCTCACCATGTAGCCAAAACAATTATTTGGAATTGAATGGAGCAAATGTTTTTTCAAACTTCTGTATTTTGCTGCAGTTCCTCTTAAAGGAATTTAAATTAACTGAAATTAAGCACACATGGATACAGGATCAAACATGATCCATCATACCAATGCAATGACACTCTGAAACAGCACAAGTGTCAAATAATCGATGTCATAGAAGTGGGACACCAAAAAAGGCAGGCCAGAGAGAAAAAACCTGAGACAAAATCACAAAATTCATGAAGGAGTGTGGAATGTGGATAGATCAGTCAAGGACTGAGATGTAAATTCAAGGGGAAAAAAAGCAAGTTGGCTGGTAGTGAGTAGTCATTAACAAACTGCACGTAACAGACCAAGAGAGTCCTCAATGTACGGAATGTAGTATCTGTGCAGAGGAAATGAATAAAGATGACCCTACAAGGCTGACAGCCTATTCAGTCTAAAAGGCTACTTAAGTCACATCCTACTTTGTCAGGAAAGGCAGCCCACAGTTATGTAAAGCAAGAGAGACTTAGCGTCAAGTCACAATTGCATAAACTTATTTACAATAGCGTAAATAAAGGAAGCAGCTGAAAAAGATGTTGAAAACCTGACTGATGTTAGGCAGTCCTCTTGCTCATGCAATTGCAATCCTTTCACCCCTGTGGGGATCAGCAAAGTCACAAAGAGGCAGGTATATCTAAAAACTGTTCCTTGCCATCAGAAACACTGAACATGCAAAGAAAGGTTAGTTTTATGTTGGATCTGAGGAATGAGTCATATGAGTTGCAAGCATGTGGCCTATTCTCCTGTGTGCCTTCAAGTTCAGATAAGGTGACACTTGAGAAGAAGCCATATGGTGTGGCTTCTAAGGAGGAAAGCAGATAGCATAATTTCAATTTATGTTTTACTTAATCCTGGCAAAATCATAAAGATTCTGGAAGTTAGTACTTAACCTCCATGGTCCAAAAGGTTTGAAAATTCATCCAGACTTCAGAATGATGCTGTTTTTATTAAAATTAAAATATTTCTTCCCAGCAGGCCCCACACATACTTCTCTACGCTTTCTAGCAGGCACTAGCATCTCTTTTGCACCTCCACCTGTCCCACAGGATGATATTTGCCTTTTCCAACATGCCCATCTTAATCCCCATTGACTTGAGAAATCTTTGAGTATGTAGAGCAGAGGAAAACTGCTCACTTTATATCTCCTAATTATCCTTGCATTACCCTTGTTAAATGCCTGTGGAAGTGTGTTTTCTTCTTAAGGAAAAACATGTTGAAGTTCATTTAGTATTTCCTATTAGTATCAAATTAGCTAAAGGGCAATCTTCAGTCATTCTCACTTCGAGGGCAAGCAGACCCTTAGCCTTTTCTCCTTCCCTTCCAAGACATATAAAAATAAGGGACTGATGGCAGAAGAATTGTTGAAATTTATTCATCCCTTTGGATATTTTGCACATGAGAGATCTTTGCTGAATTAACTTCATATAGGTTTAAGGGTGTAATGATATTAATTTATATGCAGCATGAAGTTCTTTAACCATCTTTCCAGTCCAGAGACAGGAATTCTACAGAAGTTCAGGGGTTTTTGCTACTGACTCACAACATCTATGATCATAAACCAGCACATGAAGATGCTTGTAATTTTCTTTTTAAAAAATGGGCCTTGGTTACTCTAACATCTGTGTTCTGTGGCAGTCCTTATTCCAAACAGTTCCCGTTTTAGATTTGTTCATCATTTCACATTAATCAGATTAAGATACTTACCATTACCAGCTGTTGGACTCTGTCTTTCACACAGGAAACTGTTTTTCCTAACACTGTTCTTTTTTTTTTTTTTTTTTGCCACTTTAATTAACAACATTTTGCTTGAAAAATGCAGGATTTGTAAAATATCAGACTTAGAAAAGTGCAACATTATCAGTACTGACTGATGGTAGTTCAAAGAACAATTATCCAGATTTTCTTCTGGTGGAGAAACTAGTTCCAGGAATTGACAGATAATGGTTGATAATAGTGCTAAAGCTGGGAAGAAGCAGATGGGACTGGTGCTGTTTAGTGTGCAATATATGTTTTTAAAAGTCTGAGGTTTCACTTCTCAAGTGCTCTGTTTTGTAAAGAACTAGCATATAAACACATTTTTGGCAGCCAATAAACATTCCAGCTGGAATGCCAATACCATGTATCATTGGAAAGTAAACAATTCTTGATTTACTATGTCTCAAATGGAGGAATGCAATCAAACACAAACCCCTAATCTCCACAAAAATTACCTCCAATCATACCATAGCAAAGACTGCTTGTGATAGACATATCATCTTTAAGACTGAAGATTGCAGTTTGTCAATATTTGTGATATCTATTAGATGGGCAGATGTCTATGAGTTAAGAGGACAGAGATACACAGGAATTGACTTTGCAGTTGATGGAAATTATTTGGGAAATCTTTATTTTAGTGTCATTGATGCCTTTTTCTATACTTTAATTTTATTACCTTGCTCTGCCACCTGAACTTGCCATAAGTTTGTTTCTCATTTCCTTTTCTACTAAATAATGGTATATTAGTTGAGTTGCAAATTTATTTTAAGCACGACTTTCTATGCATCTATAAAAGGCTTAAAACCACAAAATCTTATTCTACTGTAGGTTTTTGAAGGACTAATAAAGAAAATATGTATAGATTGCAAGGGCTTTCAAAAAATACCTGAAAACAAAGTTTTGGGGTGATCAGCTTAAGATACTTAAGTCAACATCAGAGTTAAGTGCAAACTCCAAAAATCATTAAAAAGGTGAACTGAAGGAGCCACATTTAAAAAACCCCTCAGCACTTCAATGTACTCAAGGTAATTGCATACACCTTACCTTATGGGCGTGAATCCCTGGCATGGCACATGACTTTGGCTAGGTTCTTATTCCTAAATATAGAACACACATATTGAGGTCCTTTATGTAATCTTAAAAACTACTCCACACCCAAACTAAACTAATGTACCATGAATGACCCAGAGCTCCTTTGACTCCATCAGAGGCAGAAGATGTGGGAGCAAATGCAATGGCCCAAGTGCTGGGGGAAGAAGAGGATACTTTGGCAGGCCACTTCATTTCAAACTCAATGAATAAACAAAGCTGTTCCAATTAGTAAGTACTAAGGATTCCTGTAATAGCTTGTATTTATAAACTGGAACACATTGAATGCTAAGAAAGAATGTGGACTATGCAACAACATAAAAACACAAGTATTTATCATTTATTTTAAATCATAAGGTTGTAATTTTCAAGGAAAGTCTGGTATAGGAGTCAGAGAAATATGGGCATCGGGAAAGGTCTTGATTTCAAATGGGTTTGTTTTTATTAATGACTTTTTTCATAACTACATTGTGTTTTCTAGAACAGGAGGCTGCTTTTCTAAATATTTTCTGACAGAAATAATAGTTGAGGGGATTTATTACTCTGGAGCCATTAAAAATGGAAATAATGAAACCAAAAACATCATGCACAGTCACCACACGGCCCTCAGGGCACTTCAATGTTCACATGATTTCACTTGAAGATATCTAAATAGAGCCCTGGAATGGAACTCAAGACTTAAATCTGCACCCTGTTTTTCCACTGACCTATAAACCATGTAATTTAAACTTCTGGTGCCTCCTGCTGCAGCTAAACCATTCATTTATGCATTCATGTATGCAGAATATCAGATGCAATTTGCAGCAAGTGTTCCCCAGAAAGGTAGTATGTTTATTAGGGTTTTTAATCTGGATCATGTGTTATGGAAAATTAACTCTGAGACTATTCAGGGGAAATTTAAAACTCTGCAAGGAGACTTTGTCTTACATTTCTGTGTGGGACTGGTTTCGGTGCAGGCGAAGTGCCGGCAGTTGCACAGAGCAGGTGATTTCCAGGGCACAACTGGAAATGAGTAATGACCAGAGCTGCAAGAAATCAAATGTGCTCCTGTGATTGTCTTCACAGGAAGGATCAGGGTGTGGGAGATGACAGCTCCAGCTGGCCATCAGTGGAATATGTACCCTTAGCTATAGCTTCTGCCACAGCTTTCCTACTACCTCTCACCTACACTGGAGAGCAGGAAAAAACACAAGTTGATCTCTCTTCCATTTTTAAACTGTATTTGCCAGTTTTACAGACATGAGTTTAATTTCACCTTTTGTTCTTAAAAAGGGCTGATCTGCTAGCTAGGAAGCATTTAAATACTTTAAATTTTGTTTAATGAGAAAGGCAAATTAAATTCTACTTTTACTTCTATCTTTAGTAAGATTTTTTTAGTGGACTAGGGAAAGCTGGCTTGAAAATTGGATGCCCTTCTCCCCAGTTCATATGAAGTGACTAAAAATAGTTGGCCCTCTTCCTTATTACAAAAAAAAAAAAAAAAAAAAAGAAGAAAGAAAGAAAAATGGAACACCTGTTGACCAAAAGCAACACAGAGAAGTATTTGCTTGCTGTGAATACTCATGCTACTTCCTCCTACTAATTGTACCAGAGCTCTCACTATTACAACTAAAGGTTCTGTAAAAGTAGCATACAATACCACCATCATTACAGTTCCTAACTGCATCATTGAAAACAGTGAATACAACTGTTTGAAGGTCACAAGCTGTGACGTCAGTGGCATTTTAAGGGTGTGGCTTGGGACATATTTTGACTCACTATTTGTAAATGATCAGTATAGTGACCAGTCCGAAACTGAGCTACTTCATCACAGTGTAAGATGTTTACCGTTTTTCAGAAATTTTTCTAATTATTTAAGTAGTATTCATACATTAGTAACAAAAATGCAAGGCTGCTTTCTTCCTATATGCACTGAATACTTTTCTTTTAAAACACAGTGTGACAAGCACAATATCTGATAGCACCACAGTATCTTTGCAAAATTGCTGTCAGCTGTCAAGACTGCACAGCTCTAGGCTGTATGTTTGCCCACGGGAAACAATAAGCAAGGACTTGCAGATAGAACAGCCTGAGTTCTTTTGAAACACCTGAAAGCTAAAATGGGAAGCTGTTTAGGTACTTCTAATCACAAGTATTAGTCGAGTCTGTGAAAGAATTTGAGAGTGAAGACATTGTGAGAGTTTCTTTAGTTCATCTGTGAATACTGATTTTTCACGGAAATCCTACCAGGGGACTCAGTACTTTGGTGTTCCTGAGTTTTCAGCCCAGATGTTAGTGTGAGCAATTTCTAAGTTTCACTTCTACCTCAGCAGTTAAAAAACAGCAGCAAGAGTTCTTATGATACATATTTGAGAGAACTACACTGGTTATTGACTGTGGAGTTATCATCAGATAGAACTGCTCAGACATAGATGGAAACCAAGATGAATAGGAAGCCTTAAATTTCAAATTCTTTTGTAATTTAGGAGAAAACAGCAACTTGACTTACAAAACCAGGCTACTAGTCTTGCAATTTGTGAACCCCTCACTCTTGTAGTTTCTCTCTTCTGTGAATAAATTGGTGGGACACGTAGTCAAATCAGCAGTGTTTAACATACAGCTAAAAAATAAGGAAAGGACTCCATACAGCACTCAGACCAGAAAAACACCCTGTTTCAATAACCTGACTGCCTCAAACAGCAAACAATCTGATGAGAGGAGGTAAGCAAAACCCCAAGAGGTGTGAGGAGCTGACAGAATAATGGTTCCCACTGGACATGCCTCTGATGGTACAAGGGTAGCTTTGTGGGAGGATACTCCGGCCTGCTCAGGGAAAGATTGCCCCTCATGAGATACTTGGGGAAAATAGTTGAACGTGGTGAGATAGAGCACAGGATGGAAGTAGGAGGAAAATGGACAAGTCACTGATACCTTTCACACAAATTTCTCAGAGTATCCTCATCTATCTTAGGAACACATCCTACTGTAAATATGACATACTACAGTAAATATGACTAATTCATGGTCCTCCATCAGTCAGCTACTTTGGTCATACTACCTTGCTTTTCCTCTTCTAGGTTAGTGATTCAATGAAGAGCTTCCTGCACTCAAGTGCAAAGTCAACAAACAATTTTATGACAAACGTCCTCAGTACAGTATGTTTCATGCACCTCAGCAAACTGAATGGCAGAAGCACATACAGCTTCAGAACTGAGATACAAAAATTACATAGGACAAGGAAACACATACTTCAGGTGAGAACTCTTTTGTTCACTACTATTTTATTTCAGAAATAAAAACCCTGTTCTTTTTTTTTTTACCCAAGAAGATATCTTAATCAATTTCAGATGTGTTTACATACTTCTTGTCAGGATTAATTCTAGATTACAAGATAAATGAGCAATGATTTTGAACTCCACAAGGAATTTATTTCAACACACTGGACTATTCTTATCATACTTTAAAAATCTTGAAAATCTAAACAAAACTGTACAGTCCCCTCTTGTTTATCCCAAATAAGTTCAAATACAACATGACCAAATGCCCATGCAATGTCATGCAGCAGGATGCACTGGTGAGTTCTGAGATGTTGCAGATTAGCAGTAAGAACACAAAAAGCACTGCATTGAGAAACTCATACTGCTAGCATCTCCTGAAACATATGTATTTGCAAATTTTGGCTTATTTGGAATAGTGATAATAAACAGTTTCCATAACAGGACAGAAGATAATGTGCAGTACACCTTGCTTTTTAATACAACATCAGTAATTAAGCCCCATGCTTTAGAGTTTGATAATTTCTTTCATTATGTTATCACAGACTACTTTTAAACATATTACAGAAACCTTGCTTTCTGCATATCTTTGGAGTAACACAGAATTTATTCCCTGTGAGGACATGATGTCATTTCAGCCCACCACTCTATCATGTCAGATAAATTTTAGAATTAATATGGGAAAGATAAACTTCTTTCATTTATTGCTGCTTGAGTGGTTATATCCAGCTACACCTTACTTTTAGGTGAAACTGGTTTATTGATCTGCCTGGAACTCTTAGAAAAGATGCTTCCTCCCAAAAAGATCTTACTGGCAATAGGTTTAGCTCCTATCCTACCAGACCAGTGCAGTGGAAAGATGATCTCTAGCCTTCCTCCATGAAACTGGTTCTCTTTACATCTTTTCCAGATGGGGAAGATACTTTTGATCTTCATAAAATAATACTTTGTGAAACATTCTGCTACTTTTGAGGCGAGCAGCTGCATTAAAAATATTTGTTTTTCTTAGAAGACCTTAATGAAATTATTTCTATGAAAGGATTAATGATGTTTTAATTAAAGAAATGGAAATTATTAATTGTGCAGCCAAAAAAATTAATCTTACTAGTTGAATTGAAGCAAACTAATTTCACAATGTGAAACTCATTCCTGTCTCATTACCTCAAAAATGAAATGGGCTTCAGGATGTCTGCTACATCCTAGTTCTTGTAAGGTCAAAATTATCAACTTTTGTTCTCCTGATAAAGCTGATAGTTCATAAGCATTTAAAAACACAACTTGGAAACAGAACTCAATTCTGACAAGTCAGAGAAAAAGAGTTAAGCCTGGACTTTCATTTCTAACATTTAATTTTGAAACAAGAACAGGGAAAAGCAACTAAATTTGTATGAAGTTCCATCAGAGACAATGAACTTGCCTTAAGTTTTAATATCATCTATTCTAAGGTATTTGACTTTTTGTCCATGAAGCACAGGCAAAAACTCTTCAGAAATGTCCTGACCAAGTGCATCACACCTCAACAGGGAGCTTGCCCTACATTACCTCCTTTCATAGCTGCAAACATATGCCCACCTCTCATTTACATTCATGACCTCCCTAGCAAGCCATGGAAACTCAAAAAAGCGGTAGAGAAGTGCAGTCATTGGTATGAATAAATGGCTGCAATGTTAAAGATATGGTTGTTTCCAGCACCTGTTTCCAGCACCAGTCTTTGCTGTCCATGGTACTCCTGAAAATTGCTGATGGGTACATTGACCCAGTGGGCCTGAAAATTACTTCTCCCTGGAAGGCTTGGAGGGGAGATGGTTGAGCTTATCTTTTTCTCACATTGCTAGGTGTCAAAGAGTCTGGGGTTTTTTTCAGATCACTGGAAATAGCAGAATGGGGACTTGTAGCAAATAATAACCTAGATCTCTTCAGGCAATAGTTGGGGAAACCTCAGGCTTAAAATTCAAGCACAATAATAATGGCCAGGTCTTTGTCCTACGCTTCGGTCTGAATGCTTATGACCTTGAAAAATTAGCTTTACCTTCCCCCTGCACTTATAGGCAAGAAGTTAAGGCAAAGGAAAATGTGAGGCAGAGACAGGCAAGATATGAGCATCTTCAGCTGACAAGTAACAGGCAGGTGTACTGAGGCCTGCATCTGACAGAGGTCTTCATCTGGAGGCTACTCCTACTGCCACACACTTCAGAATGAAATCTCACAGCTAGAAAGGGATCTGTGAAAATGTATCATCTGCCTGCACCTGGAAACAACTCCATTAGCTGCTTTCAAGGAATGAACTGACAATCATTTGTCAGCAGGCTGAACCTGGAGAAGAATCTGCTAGCAGAGCTTTTTTCACTACAGGGAAAAAAAAAAGTCACGAAAAGTACTTTCCCAGGAAGTGAAAGAAACAGAAATTTCCTGTGCCACTAAACACTGTGTTCTTGTTTATGTGTCTGAAGGAAATGGGGAAGTTGCCCCAATGTACCTAAAAAAATTTGTGGGTGAGAGACATGTTTCTTTTCAGTATTTGACTTTTAGTCTTTTACTCTTCATTCCAGAGAGCTGTGTGTACCCTGGCTAATAAGCTTACAGTTAGGGGATACAGCACCCAATTTCTTCTTGCTGATCAGGGCTGGATAAAGTGAAGAGGTTCACTGTAAGCCAGGGAGTTTTATAAGCACAATGATAACAGCCATCAAGGAGTGGTGCCAGCTGTTCATCTTGTATACTCTAACCATTTTACCTTCAACCTGCATTTCCAAGGAGAGGGTGAAATAATTCTGCCCTTTCAACTCTTAAACAGATAACATTTTCCTGTTCACAATACCATGAGGCTCATAAATAGCAGAGTGCAGGAAGGGGAAAAAATCCTATTCATAAACCTGGCTTAGTACAGGAAAGGACAACGCACTTTGTCCACTCAATGACTTTTCACTGATACACTGTAAAAAATCTTCCCAAGGTGATTGAGCTGCCTTAGCTACTTGGCAATGCAAGATCTTTCCAATAAGTCTTCAACTACTAACTCTCCCTTGCAACTTGAACTAACTGCTTTAGCATGTATTGATATCTTCAGAGTTCCCCAAAGGCTAGGAACCATTCTATAATGGTTTGGGTTGGAAAGGACCTTAAAATCATCTTGTTCCAACCCCATCTGTCATGGGCTGAGACACTCATCACTAGATCAGGGCTCAGAACCCCATCCAACCCAGCCTTGAACACTTATCAGAGATGGGGCCTGCACAACTTCTCTGGGTAACCTGTTCCAGTGCCTCACCAGCCTCATAGCAAAGAATCTATTCCAACTATCTAATCTAAATCTACTCTATTTCAACTTGAGGTCATTCCCCCTTGTTCTGTCACTATGTATTCTTGAAAAAGTCTCTCTCCATGTTTCTTATGGACCCCGTTCAGGTACTGGAAGGGCACAACTAGGTCATCCCAAAGTCTTCTCTTTTGGAGCTAAACAATCCCAATTCTCTCTGCCTTGCCTTGTAGGCACTACATCCCTCTAATGAGCTTGGTGTCCCTCCTCTGGACTTGCTCCAACAAATCCATGTCCTCTTGGGGACCCCAGAGCTGCACACAGCACTTCAGGTGGGTCTCACCAGAGTGGACAAGAAGGGGGCAATCACATCCTCAGCTTCCTGCCCATTCTGCTTTTGATGCAGCCCAGGATGTGAAAGGATATCCAAAAGGAAGTTCAGGATAGGAAAGAGGTAGTCAAGTCATAAAATCTAATACTGTTACTATTTTTGCACTTCTTTTCTGCCAGCCCTTAAGAGCAGAATTTTTCAGGAAGCCTGTGTGCTTGCAAAGGGGCTCCACTGTCTGTGATCACACAGCTCTTGTCAGCTGTGAGCTTCCATGCTATGGCAATATAGGTGTAGGATACCAGCATTTCTGACGGAAGAACTTTTAAAAGGTTTTCATTTTCTGCACTATGCAGGTCTTTTCAGCATTATAAAATGAGAGCAATGCACTTACAATACCCCAGCATGCTCACAAGCAGCTTGGCTGGCTCCTATAGATGCTCAGAGAACTATGAGAGAAGTGCTACTTGAAGAAATACCATAAAAACAGCACTTAAACCAACAAAGATCTGAAAAAGAGGGAAAACCTTAGGATGGGCTAACACTAAATACATTAATGTATGTTAGCACACTATAAATACCAACAATTCCTTGGTTTTCTAACTAAATAGATACTAATAGACACTTGCAAAGTACACTAATATGGTAACTGGATTATGACATGATCAGTTTTTTGTGTTGCTGTGGGTTTTAAGTGTTAAAATGCAGACAGCCTAAATCATCATATCTGAGAGAGGGAAGCCACAAAGAAAGGCGCTGCAAGGATATAACAGATGAAGGCATCAGCAAGAATTCCACTCAAAATGGAGTATGGTCAACTAGACTCATAGGACAAAGTGGTCCCAGGAGTTCCATAAAAATAGGCATTTCTGGTACAATACAAAGTGAGAATCGACACTGTAATTCATTGTTGGCAGTTGGTCTCACATAAGACCCCAGGCTTTGAAATCTCCATTTACTAATTGCATATGATGAAACTGTTTTTCATACATTATTCCCACTTCTCACTTCTAAAGAAATGTTTCCACATATTTCTCATCCAAATTCATCCTGTATTTAGAACCTTATTTTTCAATGATCATTTCCTTCTCCTCCCCTTTGCTTGACTAAGTCACCCAGCCCTTCCTCTAGCTTTCTCCCTTGGGGTAGCATCCAGGTTTCCTCATTTCCTTCATGACCAAGCAGAAACTTTTGTATTGAAGGGTGGAGGAAAGATAAAGGAAGGAGAAGGGAAGAGACCAGGATTGATTGGTGTGCTGTGCATAAACCTTGTGCTCTTCATATGACACCAGGCGAACTTGATGTGTTTCAGAGTGAAATTTTGTCACTGTTTCTCACACTGAATAACCCTCTATTCCTCACTCCAATGGAATGAAGAACAAAGAGGCTTGGACCTGCAAGTCCAGATCTAGCAGGTGCTCAGAGGTAGTACTGCTGTGTCCAGGGAAGTGAATTTTATGTCCTTATGTCCCTTAGTCTGCTTGGAAGCTACTGCATCACCGGCTGATGAGCCTGCTCTAGCCTAGATGATACATGTAACATTTAAACACATTGCCAACATTAATGGGGAAACTCGTGTGTTGACAACCTTATCCCCCTGCTAAATGAGCTACCTAGTATTTAATATGTTCCATAACACTAGAAATCATTTAGCCATTGCATACAGATTACAGAGTCCAGCTAAATGGTTGAAACCACATCTGCCTGCAACAAAATTTGATTCATTTATATGTACCTAGCAACGATTCTGATCAAAATGTTAGCAGGTCCAAAACAAGCGTTACCAAAAGTCTTACTAATTTTTCTCTAAATTTCAGTCAAATGCAGGTAGATATTATTTCATAATTACAAAAAAATTAAAATTGAGACAAGCATAAAAATATGTTTGTGAGCAATTGACATGAATAATATTTACAATGCTAAGTATTATATCATCAATAATATGCAGGGTCACAGCCCTTAGACTGCCTGTTGGACAACTTGAGATTTGTAGCTGTGATTTTTCACAGCAACTTTTGGCATTATTTTGGAAATCTGGATGCCAAAATTTACTACCACAAACCTTCACATAAATTATTGTGTGGATGAATGACATTAAACATCTGTTTTGAAGACTTATTTTGGTTACGTTTTAAAGTATATATAACAACTGGATTAAAAAAAAAAAAAAAAGAAAACACCAGAAAACTTAATGACTAGAGAACAATTCTGTACTTGGCATGTGAAAGCCAGTAGGAGAGATTAAATATGTGGAGCATCTTTGCTTAAAACTTAGCTGAGGTTTGTTCAATTCCTACCCATGAATTAAGGCTTTGTTTAGAAAAAGCTGTTCTGAGTCACTGTGCCCATCTAGTGGGTCATGAATTGGAGAAGAAATGTACTGCAAATGCCTCAGCACATCCCTTCAGCTGCAAAACTGAACGAGCTGGAAAAGCTCAGGTAGGTTACGATGGGTTACGATGATGGTGTCCATTGACATCTCCAAGTGGGATAAGTCATGGAATTACAAAACTGCAAGGGCCACACCTGGCATTTCCAGCATAGCCCATAGAAAGACAGACTGCACATCTGAATTGTAGCACTCATCCTTCCAACATGCCTAGAGGATGGTGATCTGTTAAGTACAGAAAAAAAGTACAAGGCTTAGAAAAAATTAGAATTATTCTGCCAGTGAAGTAAGGGGGGAAAGTTGTCATTATCCCTGTCTGGAATCTGGGATGTTGCGGTTAATATCCCTGTTCTCGTCAATAGCTCAGTGAATTTCCCAGTGGCTGCAGCAGTCATGACTTCAGTTTTATATTCCACACTCTAGAAACGCATTTGGACTTTGGCTCAACACTGACTCAGTGGGCAAGGTGCCGCTGACTGAATCACAAATACCACTTCCTGCGGGACTCCTGCTGCCTGTAGTATTTCCAAGGACTGCTTGGCTGGTTGGCTGAAAATCAGCCTCACACTTAAGACAATAACATCTCAGAACACACAGAGTTTGTGTAACATTTGTTCAAAATGCACTATTCCATCCCATAGTCTTTGAATGAGGTTATTCAAACGCAGTACCATTTTGTAAGTGTTATATAATATTTTTTCTTAGGAAGATAAAATAGGGGGTTTATTTCAAAAGAAAACATTCATATCTTTGTGCTTCTTCTGCTTTACGTCCTTCTTCAGTGGCATGGCAAAGCATTTTGATATGGATAGAATGAATAACAATTCATAAGAATGGATATCTTATTGATTAGGATAATTTTTCCTTATCAGGAAGTCATGATAGCTCAAACTTTCTGAGAGTCAGAGTTCCATATCTTTAGCTGAACAAGACTTTTAGAAAGAGACAAAACCAAAAAAAGCAACTCTTAGGTCACTGTAATATTGCAAATCTTTAAAACAAATAAATTACTAGTGGGGAAATTTTACGTGGTACTATTTTCAGAAATTGCAGAAATCAGCTCATAAATTCATTGCGAAGTCTTTGGTCAACACTGCTGATAAATATACTTGCCCTTATGATATGCAAACGGAAGACAGCAGTCTCTTCCTCTTGGTGATAAACTGCTGGCTACAAGTAGCCAAATGATTAATTCCTAGTGAGGATCAGTGAGTTTATCATGAGGTCATGCCTGCGTGCCAGTCCAAACCACCTCAGCTGTGCATGGGACAGCAGAGCTGTTTCTGCAACCCTGCCAAGCCTAGGCACTCTCCTACAGTTTTGTGACACTCCTGCTATGATTTCCATTAGTAAAAGTTTTGGCAAGTTGTGCTTAGATGTTTGTCAAGTCCTACGAATATGCATGAAATCAGGCTGACTAAGTAAGTAATAGATCTATTTAGATTTCTCATTGTTAGCCCAGCTCTAAGCTCTCCCTTGAGAGCTTATTTAAAATATATCTGACTATTTGCATGTCTGCCAAAGTAGCCAATATTTCACATCATCTTTAATGGGCAGAAAGTCACTTTTCCTTCTGAAAGATATTGCTAGTCTCAAGCCTCAATTAACTACTAAATTTCTGAAGAAGTTTGTCCAAAAGGAGAGTACTGGAATGAGAAGGCAACTGTATAAGCCTAACCATGAATTGGTAAAACATCCCAATTTCTCTGAGATTTAGTGCTCAAGGAATTAGGACATTATTTTTGCCAGTAGAGTAACAGCACTGACACCCTATTCCATACCTGAATGACAAAAGTAAGAACCACTGGCAAACTCAAAAATTCAAGTCAGAAATTCTAAGGTGCCATATGTGCCAGGCACTAAGAGTTGAAACAAATATTTTGAATTTAATATAATTTCAGCATATACAGGCAGCCCAAATAGATCACAGCATGCCAAATATACCTATATATCTGAAACTGCAGCTTCTAAGTATTTACTGTGGAATTTCCCATAGCCATAATCTAACATTGTGCTGCAAATAATGGCCCTGCTCTGAAATACAGGTTTCAGTAGAGATGAAATGACAATCATACTTTACAAGAACTCAGGAGTTCACTGTTTCCTTCAGTCATTCATAGGATCTACCATTCCAGGGCTATGAAATAAGAGTAACAGAAAAGGACACACTTCTACTGTTAATCACCTGTTTTAAAGTAGTGCTTGAAAATACTTTTTTATCAAGAGCTAAAAAGAAAACACGATGTTGACTTCCAGCTGCTCAGATTTTTGCCCCCTTCTTTTTCTAGAAAGACTTCTTTAAAAGAAGTGTTACCATTGTTTCAGAAGGTAATTTTCATGCCAGGATTCAGAGAACTACCTGTCAAAGCATGGGTTTCTCAGCGTTTTTGATGAGTCACAGCTCCTGGGTTCTGCTGGCTCTAATAGCACTGGTCCAACGAACATCTGAAAAAATTGTCTTGCAAATGAGTTGCACCAGATGTTTAGGTATCTACTCTTATTTTCACTCAATGAAATTGCTGTAAATGTTCATGTCATTTGTTAACAACCAAAGCATAGCTTATACTATTTCTCTTGCCTTTTGAATTGTCAATACTATATACATATGTAGTAGAGTTTATACTTCATTCTAATAGTTTAATAGGGTTTTCTTGAAGATGCTAAATGTAAAGTTTGCCATTGCCTAGCCTGAAGGTACTTGCACAAATTGTTTCAATTTTTAGTACTTGATATATGCTTGCACAGGCTTGAATGTCACATGCTCAGACTGCGGTTTTCTTATGTTCCTTAAATGATTGTGTCTTTCCTCTTTAGTATTTTGGCTTTGGTTTTATTTTTTTTTTTAGGAATCGGTCTCGCAGCTAGAGAGAAAATGTCATACATGCCTATAGAAGTCAATGCACAGAAACACGGAGGTCCAAGTGTGCCAAATTATCTTGCTCCAGAACTGACAGCTGTGAAACTGTAACTGGACAGCACTGGAAGTTTAATGAACCTCACTTTGAGGAATAATCTCATGTTAATGTGTTAACATGCTTTGGGGTGAAAGGAAACACCTCTGCCTGGCACTGAATACTATTGTGGAATCATCTACTAATATATCACCATACTGTGAAAGACACGATAAATGCCTTTTTCATTATGAATCACATAGGGGGAAGAATGAAAGGCAGAGGAATAGCAATTAATCACCTAAAAGTATTTGAAGCAAGTGACCTAGTAGCCTACATTACCTTTATTGGAATTTAGTGAAAATCATCACTAATACCAGCTTAATTTCCGTATGTATCAAACTTAGGCATTGAAACATTTTTTAAAAAGTTGTGTGACCTGGTTCAGAATGCCTAGAGTAGGTATTTAATGTCCTTATGTCCCATGAGAGCATCCCCTAAAAACATTAGACAGGTCCTCTGGTATATTTGTAGAATGATTGCATGCAGTGCCTGCACCTTCTCAAGGCATATGAAGTTATCTTCTCAGAGCAGGAGCTTGACAAAAGAGCAGGCAGTAGCAGTACTCACTTTTTGCACTTATCCTGAAAGGAAAGATTTGGATTCCAGGCCCTTGTCAGTCTAAGTCATGGATTTCTAGCTTTTGTGAAAAGGGTGGTCTAGGGCAAGAGTCAGTCTCCACCTTTTTCTGATGAGGCCCTGTAGAGAGAGAAACAGATCTGAGGCCCAAGAGACACTTGAATAACCAAGTAGCCTTCAGGAAAAGCTGTTCCATTGGAACATATGTTCTATAGTGGGCTTTTTCCATAATTTGGTGGATACAGGAAAACAGTAACGAGTTATTACAGGCCAAATACTGACCCCTGTTACAGTAGTATAAAGATGCTATGGAGCAATTATAAACATGTGTTTCAGAAGAGAGATTACATCTCTGGTTTAGTAGGTATTTTGGACCTATTCCATTGAAATGAACAGAAAATGAGCATCTATCTAAGCTATTTTTCTTTTGAATAATATTCAGTGCAGCTCAAGGTGAATTTAAGCAATATTCAGTACAGCATAATACAGTAGCCTAGGATTTGTCCTGACATTCCTTACACCCACTGAGTAATGCTTATTCATAGAAGTAGTTCCATATAATGAATTGTATTACACAGACTGTGTTAGAAATTTCCATTTATCTCAGGGGGATTCACATGGGCTACAAAAGCTTTCCTATTGGATGGCAACATGAATGTTCATCACCAGGTGCCACGAGGGAAAATCCAGTTCTTTCCTACACTAAGTCTTACCTTAACAATATCCCACTGCATACTTTCAACTCCTTCACATGGTGACCTCCTTAGAGCTTACCTAATACAAACTTAACAGTGGAGTTTCTCCTCCAACTCCAGTTTAGGCTTCCTCCAGTCTTGTTCTGTCCTTTACATGGAATTCAAACTATTCTCACAGAACTGCTCTGTCCTTGTTTTTCTGAGCTTGGGAAGCTTCCTTTACATATCACTGACCACATTCCACAATTCTCTTCTTCACTGAATCTCTCCATACTCTTCTAACACATTTTTTACTTTGAAATGGCTCTCTTCTGGTTTCCTTTTTTCACTTGGAAACACAAACTAATTTGCCATCTCCATGTGGGTGATGTTACATCTCTACTGGGAACTTTCTGTAAACTCTGTCAAAGAGTAAATTCAAACATCTCTCTGGTATTAGCTTTTCATAAGACCTTTCATAAGATCTAACTCAGTTATGACAGAGCTCCATCTTTCTTAGTCCTTTTGGGTCCAAAACAACCATCTTCTATTTTCTTTGGCTGTCATTTGAAAGCAATGTAATTTTCCTGCTTGACAGAAGCCTTGAAAATTGCAATTATGTTTCTCTTGTCTGCACACAGACAAGCTCCTGCAAAGGCATCTCTTTGATCAAGTCATCCTGTATCTTATGCCTGTTTTTCACTGAGTCAACCATACATAATTTGTTTTCACTCTCAGAGCACCTCATGACCTATGCCCGCTAGGCCTATCCTCTCACACTCATCCTTTGGATGCTGACTCCTCCTGAATAACTCATGTGGCCAACCTACATTGTCCACATAGTAATTTTTCTGATATTATGTCCATGGATAAGCACATTTCCATTTTTGCAGCAGTGTGTTCTTCCATTTCTGACAATAACACTTTTTTCTTACCCTTCTCCCTGAAAGTGACATTTAATACTGCCTCTTCCCCCATCTCCCCACTTCCCTCCCTATCTTTCTGATCTGATCATCACAACAGTACCAGTTTGCAGCCCAAGCTGCTGAGCCTCACAGATTTATTAGCATGGAGTGTGCTCTCCATCTTGCCTTCAGCTCCCCTGTAGATGATGGTCTCCCTCACTGCTTGGTCCATGGAAAGAAGTGAGCATACTCCTGACACCCCTTGGGGAACAATGGGAAGATACACTCCAAAAACTCCACATGATGGAGACTTTGTTGTATCTCAATTTGAGATAATTTTTATCAAAAACACACACATTTCAGAAGAAAGAAAATATTGTCATTTCCAACCATTCTAAGCAAAATCACAGAATGGCACAAGTAACAAGCAGGGCCAAGAAAAAGCCTTGGAGACAGAAGGGAGAGGCAGAAAGTAAGTATTTCTGTTTTCTGGCAGGAATACTCCTGCTGGTACTGATGATAGGTCACTCTGTGCCAGAACCTCCCTCTGGAAGCCTTTGCACAAAGAGGGAAAAAGGCCTATTTTGCAAACAAAACATATTTTTTAAAGTTTTGTTTTTCTGTTGGGCTTTTGATATATGAGAAGGCTCTGCATTCTCTCTTTTTCTTCATTTTTTGGGGGTTTTTTTGGTCCACTTCGTTTGCCCATAAAATCTGCAACTGCTATAGACAGGATAAGGGGAGTAAACACAACTTTCTTTAGAGAAGTATTTACTTAAGGCTTATAAACTTGAAACAACAATCAGCAAACAAAGATTAGGGAAAATAGTACATTGTCCATAGTAGAAATAAGTTACAGGAAGTGAACTAAAAAAAGGGAAGAATGCAGCCAAAACATCCACAGGAGTGGTGGTGGGGGGAAGATAAGTGCTATTATTAGAGCACACGATATACATGCTATTATTACCCAAGAGTGCCCAAGTTAATGCTGTTTCTCCTTTCTTTTCAGCACGGTTTCTTTATGAGTTTATGCAGGAAGAATGCAGTTATTCAACAGCACCCAGGAAGCAACTTCTTTTTTCTCCTTAAAACTCTTTATCCCCTGATCCCCTGAATTGTTCAATAGTTGTTCACGTGCAAATCTATAAAGGCAGCCTGACACACTGGGCAGTACTGCTTTATGGGCTCTCTACCAATTTTTTGCATTTAGTAACCTTTTCCTTCAACTATAAATTCACAGAGCTGCCATCATTTTCCCTCCAGAGCTTCTTCAAAACAGTCCATTACTAGTGTCATTAATGTCAAGACATAAGAATTATTCTTCCTGTATCTTGTATTTATTTAGATAATTAATGCTTCAGAGGGAGTGGAATCCTAAATGATCTTCCCAGGCAGCCTTTCACAGAGATGAACAGTGCCAGTTTTCTCTCTGGGGCTGTACTGCACAGGGGGTTTAGGGTATGCTGCTTCCTTGGATATGCCCTTACTGGGACATAGCTTGCAGTCAATCCCCAGAATCTGCTTTCTTCCAAGATTTTAGCCAATCTTTTTTCTCCAGAAATGTGCTAACTGGCATGCTTTCGGTTTGTTTGGTTTCCTGTGGAATGTGCATCTGATTGACTGATGCACTGCAGAAAAAATAGTCCAAAATCAGTTCTTTCTGTAAATTTCCAGCGTTGGATTTCAATGTGCTATTCCAGACCAGTAAATGGTAGGGTAGAAAAAGGATTCCTTTGAAAAATATAAGATCACCAAAGGAAGCACAACTGAATCCCTAAAAACCCTTGTTAATTGTTTTCTGCCTTCTACTTTCAGACTCAGAAATCTTTTTTATGTTTTCCCCAGTGCTATCAGCACTTTGATTTCAACTAAAGACAGGCCTACACCTATACACAAACATGATTTTCAAGTATTTATGATCTGGATGCAAGATCTGTAGCTCAACTAATCTTTAAATTTTAGATATTAGCTGCCTCAAATGAGCAATTTGATCAAATGTCAGAGAGATTGCTGATTTTCATAATCAATGAATTTTCATAACTGCTAAATGAGATACAAAGCATAGTTTAAAAGCAGGTGCACATCAAGCTGATGAAGAAATCCTCAGATGTGATCATCGCTGCTCTGAAAAATACCCGTATCCGGACAGCTCACTGAAACAACAATCACTGCATACAAGAAGAGCACTCGTGGGGCAGCTGCTCCCTGGCATGAACGCGAGGCCGGTGCCCAAGGTGACACTGCCTCAGGCCAGAGATAAAGCCTGGCTGCTCCCTGCCTGCAAAGCCACAAGCAGTGCCCACAGGCATCCCAGAGAGCCCAGCGGCCCCCAAGTGAGAATGCTCTACCACATCTGCGCACACAGATAACAGAGATAAGAGGAAAAGCAGTAGGCAGCAAGGAAAAGGAAAGAAAAATTAAATAAAGAAACCTGAGTAGCTGAATTGTACCTAAAGGAAATGAGATCACCACTTGCTTCAGATTCCAACCACAAACAACTGACAAGTAATCAAGAGTCATTAAAGTACAAGAATTTTTATGAATCACATTCAACTTAAAATCAGCTACTCTGGAAATTCCTGGGACTCATACAAACAGTAATTTGAGAAAATAAGATTAAAGAGCGAGCTTTATATTTTTAACTTTATGAATAGCGATAACATAACATTTGAAATCTAGTTGTTTACATTTCAAAATCTAATGGTTTATTCAGTAATTCCAGTTATTATCTCAAGAGCTAGAAGTAAACTGATTAAAAAATTTAACTTGAATAACATCAGAGAGAGAATACAAAACGTTTTACTGTAAAAGTACCCATGTTTTTCAAGATGAAGACAAAATAATCTAAATCAACTTTATACTGGAAAATTTCCCTTAAACTCATGACACACTTTCTGACTGACGTAAAATCCTTTCTACCCTACTCCCAAACTGACAGTAACCAAACACAGTTCGAGTTTGAAGCTACACTCCAATACACAAAGAAATGGTAAATATAGCTATGTTCTGTAAATTCTATACCCATAGCTGGGGCTACTTAATTCAATGACAAACCAATTTCTTTAACAAAACTGACAACAACAAGCCATCATTGTTACAGAGATGACAAGTCACGTCAATCTTTTGGCATGACTTCTAGGTGTTTTCTTAACTTTTGTATTCTTAATCACTAAGCAAATACTCACTGTGTGGTTTAACCCTGCTCTTTCATTTGAGATGACAGAGGTTTAAGCACATATAACCGCTTTTATGCAAATTTACACTTCTCCATTCATAATGTAGCACGAGTAGAGAGGACTTGAAATTCCCGTTGGCAAAGCACATATTTTACTAGTCAAAGGACTAATTCTGATGTTACTTATGCTGGATATAAACCAGAACATGCACAACTAGACCATCAGACTTCAGGCAATATAAAGCCTCAGGCCTAAATTTTCCTTGTAGAACAGCACTTCTGCAGCAGTTCTTGCTACTAATATTTATAGAGTTATTTAAATCCCTGAAAAGTTCTAGCCTTTTGGGGTTTACTAATGGACCACCACAGTCAATGCATGGTGGATGGTATTTCTCTTGAGTTTTAATATTTTATCATCAGCTGTGAAAATGAACACTGTAACCGATAATACCTCCACCACAGCAACTTCTGCAGAACAATGCAAACCTCACAATCTCTTTCAGTACACCACCATGAGATAAAACCCCTGTATTTCTCTGAGGGTCAGTGTTCTCATCTAGCTGGAATGGAATGCTATCTTTCCTAAATTTGCTAAGTCAGGCTGGCCGACTAGTCTGAAACATTCAAGTTACTTCAACAATAAATTAAAAGAATCAGCAAGATTTTTATTTGGAACTGAAACCTAAAACACAAAATCACAGTAACCCAAGAACTGTCTGGCAGTGGCTCTGACAGGGCTACATCCACTGCATCTGACCTCTATTTTAGAGAAGTGCCATATGACTGCAGACTCAAATCACATTAGGAGCTCATAATAGGTGTATACATTTTCTTTACTCCGTGATATAATCCAGGTGCACACAAGAGAAATATATTAACAGCCCTAACTAAAAAAATGAGCAAATGACTTGAGATGTTGGGAGTAGTTTTTTCTCATGTAGATGCTGTAATCCTACTAAGCAGGTAAAGTACCTTTTACAAGGTCACTCTAGCACTTCCTTTATTACCTCTTTTTCTTCAGAAGTCTTTCCTTCTTCCATCCTGCCTACACCTCAGCCAAATTTCGGTAAGAGACCGAAGTGATGAAACCACGGACATGTAAAAGGAAAAGGAAATTAACTGTGGAAAGCACAACGTGGCTCTCAAAATACAAAACTTATTCACGAGTCTGTACAAGTGTTTCCCTCTTAAGCCTCATGACTTCTCATAATCAGTATCTACTGAGCAAGTAAGTTCAAGTTCCACTTCCACTGAGAGTCTTGCAGTAGGCATTTAACTTTATTCACTGTTTTTCCCAAACAACTTTGCTTTTGAGTTATAAAGACCTGCTTTTTCTCTGTCCTATCACAGTCTTGTCCTGGACAGAAGACATGGCCTGTAACCAGGCCCTTCTAAACTCTTCAGACATGCAATGGAAAACAAATGCTGACCCTGAAGCTACCAAAAATCCCTTGGTAGCAGAACCGGTCCTGTTTCATCCCTCCCACTCACTGAGTATGTGCATTTCCCATCTGTGCTGGCAGGTCCAGCTCTGAGGTCAGATGGAGGACATGGCAGAAGTGCCATGCTACAGATTTTCCAAGGTCTCTGCCTTAAGGCAGGGCACGTGACGAGATTCCAAGGAATTATTTTACCTGAAACTTCACTTCAGCTCTTGTTGTGCTAGCCATCAGCCAGCTCAGTGAATCCAGGCGCTGGAAATTATCTCATGCATCTCTGCTTCCCTAGGAGTCATTCAATGCTCATAGAGATAGTGCAGCTGTGAGGTTACTTGGAACACCAGAACAAACTTATTTGCAGCTGGCTGGGATATCTTTCTACTAAACCATATTTTCAGTTCAGGGCAGTCCAGTGCCAACTATAACTCATTTACCTATCTAGGTAGTACAAATATTTAGACCAAAGGAATTGGATAGCTTTAAAGCAGCACTGCAAGCACATCAGAATTTCTGATCATAGCTGTCACCAGTCTGATTAAAAGACAGTGACACCACAGCCCAAGTCACTTCTCCTGGGGGCCTTCTAGATGTATTTAAGAAGTACAGTATTTCAGCAAAACCTGAGTATATGACAAATGGCAGAAAAAGGGAGATTTGAATCTTGCTGTATCTTGTGTCAGAGTGAAGACAACAAAAGTTTTTGGTTCTTGGATCTGGAAAACAAGTATGAACCTGCAGGTTTTAAGGAGAAAATTAGGAACAGGGGTATCTGCAAAGCTTGGTCAAAGGTTCAGGGAGAGGATAACTGATCACACTTCTCAGGAAACAAAAATATCTAAGAGGAAACAGTTGCTCTAGGGTTTTTTCCCCAGAAGGATAGTTTGAGGAAGGCCTAGAGACTCTTCCTTGGAAGCATGGAGGAGGAAGGAGAGGTGCTGCCCAGGCCTAAAGAGCCCACCCTCTTCCTGCATGCAGTTTTCTCCCTGCTCTTCCTGTTGAATCAAACTATGACCTATTTCTTCATTTATTATGCGTAAGGTTGGTGTATTAAAATTAATTGAGTAAATGTTCCAGACTGCTTTTAAAAACTGGATTATTTCCCCCTCTGCAGAATTGATTCCTTGAGGTAAGTTTAGTTGACAGCGACTCCTCTGAAATAAAGAGTGCCATGGGGATTCTATCCTTATGCTTTCTGCCCTGTTTCCTAGAGGGTCTAATTACTTGTGATGTTGATATATTAAGTCACCACAGAATGTGAGACACATTTCTCTCCTGAAATTCAGAAAGGTTTATTCCTTACTTATGCTCGCTTATGGACTTCCAGCTTGAGCTGTTTCTCTTGACTCAGCTCCTGCCATACAGTGAAGTGAACTCCATGTGCGTTCTGCAAACGTGAGATCTGTTCTGATGTGAACCTGAAGATCTGAACGGAAAGAAATAGAGCATGCAAGCAGACAGTACCTAAATAAAGGTATGGTTATACCACAGACTTGACACAGATAGAAATGGGGAGGGAAGAAGAATAGTCACACCAGTTGTTACATGGCAAACATAGAAAGGTAGTCTCCTTAAGCTCTGAATTGTAAAGTTATGAAAACATTTCTCTTGAGGGAATTTCAGGTCAACTACTTCTCTGACCTGACCTCTAAAGAAACTGCTCCTCATCAGCTACGCAGCCTGTGGACACCTACCTCACCTTAGTCACCAGCACTACCTGAAGCTAGACTCTATGAATACACCCACAAATATCATGTATTGGTTTGCTGTTATTCACTGCATTGCTATAACATCACAGCATAATGTGAACAAAATCATATTTATCTGGGCAGGAGAGACGATCTATTGTGCTGGGTCTGCATTCTTAGACACCTGTCACTTCAAATTTCCATCCTCATCTCATGAAATGAGCTGCTTTGAATACTTCTTTGGGAGGCAGAAATTATAAGAAAACCATGACCACTTTCTCACGATTGCTCAGGCCCAAGGGAGCGTAAGTAATTTGGAGGAGATGAGTTTCGCACCTGCTGTAAGCCCCGAGTCCTAACACATTCCAGCTGGCATGAGAACTGCACCCTGCTCACCCCCATGTTGTGTGTTTCAGCTGCAGACAGCTCTCTGAAAACACACCCAGTGCTTCAAGTGCATTCTGACCCAATACTCCCTCCCAGCGGGCTGTGTTTTATCCACACCTGAAAGAGTTTAATCCTCTGTTATTTAAAAAATCACTTGTGCTTCTCTCATTATGGGTAGTACCAGATGAATAATACACCACATTTGCTTGTACCTCCAGGCATGTTTCATAGTCATTCTATGTTTATTGCTAATGCATACATACATACATACATGTTATCATTGTTATCATTCTGTCAAGTCTCCAGGCATGTTTCTAGTCATTCCTTTCATAGCTCTCACTCACATTTCTTTTGTTTTTATAAATGTCCCTAAGGAATTGTCAAGGAGCCCCTTCCAGAAATCCTACCCCGTACAAAGGTGTTTACTCGCCCTGACCGTAGTCCCCTTCCCCGAAACTAAAAAGCAGCATAAAAAATTCCCCCTTGAGCCACGCCGCAGCTCCGATCGCGGCCGGCCGGAGGATTCCCGATGGGGCGGGGCGGAGCGGCTCGGAGCCGCCCCAGGGCGGCAGCGGCGGCGGCGGCCCCGCCCCGGGCCGGCCTTTATAGAGCCCGCAGCGGGCAGCGCCCCGGCAGCCGCCGCAGCTCCGCCAGCCCGGCACCGCCACCGGTAAGTGCCGTGCCTTTGCAACCCCGCCGGCAGCTAAAGGCACCAGCGGATGAATCGATCGGGATGAAACGATTGCTTTTAAAATTGCATTGAAATTAAATAAGGAAAATGCTACTGCGATGCGGTATCGCAGGTGCGGGGAAGGTCAGTTCTAGCTGCCACAGTATAGCAGAATTTTTGAAGGAATCAGCAGTACTGCTGTTTATGGTGTGGAGGCTGGGCCTGCGAAACTAATTATAGTCGCAAAGAATAAATTACTTTCATTGCTGCCACAAATGCTAAAAATAATTGTCATAATAATGTTTAAGGGAAGTATATCTGCTAAAATTTCATCTGAATCTGAAATGCATGCACAGCCAAGTACCTGAGGCATGATTTGCTTTCTTGCATTATGACACCTGCTTAACAGCAGAGGTTGCATCTGCATTAGCATTTTCATTTGTATTATGTCTATTTTCCAAATGAATCTAGTGATCTTCTGTATACCCTGTGTTTTGGTCCACACCGCTGAGTGTGTGAACATGTGTTAGGAGTGTTCAATAATGAGCTGTAGAGTACTTACACTCCACTTCTTCCAAATGAAGTAAAACTAGAAGGTGCAATCCACATATCAGCAGGTGTTCAGTCTACAGGACCAAACTGAAATTAGTCCGCTGTAGAAACCTGAAGCAGGTACAGTGTACAGCTCAGTTCTGTGCATCTTCTTCTACTGCATTGCTTTTTTTTTTGCTGATATAAATATAGCTATGGTTCCCATGGAATCTTTTAAAAATGAAGTTTTACAGTTTTCTAAAAGTGAGAGAGCACTGAAAGAGTCAGAGCTTAAAAAAAATACTCTCATGACTTCTATTGCAATTTAAAAAGAGGGAAAAGACACATGGGACTTTATTGTACCCCCATTGTTATTACATTATAATTATTTGCTTTTGGAAAGATTGCTATACCTGCTTGGCTACAAGATCCAGCTGCATATAAGAAGTTGAGACAGACTATGTTGTAAACCTATAACACTGAAAATAAGTGAGGCAACATCACCAGCAGACTTTCAAGAGGTGGCAGTGGTCAGAGGCACTCGGTCAGGTGGCCAGGTTTACCTAAGTGCTGAGCAGCAACAAAATGCAGCTGATAACTAGAGAGGGACTGAAAAACGGAGTTTTCCCTTTCATACCCTGAAGGTGCATGCTCAGTGCTTTTGTTGATGGTAGCAATGGTCAGTTCAATAGGTACAAACAGTTGGGCAGCAGCTAAATACATCTGCCAATTTCCAACTTAGTCCATACTGCAAAAATGGAGTATGGATTTTTCCAATTTCTCTTTCCCTGTTTCAATTACACTCTTGAAAAAAAATCTGGTTTTATTGCTGCCTGTTCAAAAAAAGCTTCAAAGTATAACCTCTAATTTAATTTATGGAAATAATAAGCAGATATCCTGCTGCAAGTAAAAGCTTCATTCTTCATCAGTTGTGTTGTAACTGAAGACAACAGAAGCAAGAAAACTGGCACTGCAGGCTACAGCATGACACTAAATTCCTCTTTTATTTTCAGAATTAAATAATACAGATAGAAGAAGAACAAAGAGAGAAGTTAACTAACAACATGAAGTTACTCATCTTCCTCACAGTAATGCTGGGTGCCCTTGTCACGGGATTAGAGTCTGTAAGTTTTAAGTATATCAAAAGCCTAATCTTATTTCATGGAGAAAGGCAGACCCAGCCTGCAAAGCAGAGGGAAAAACTCTGAAGGACAGAACAAGAATCCATTGTTGAATAAATTTTCTGGCTTTCATTTTCTGGCACAATGTGAAGCACCAAGGTCAGCAAAATGATAGGGGCAATTGATGAATGTTGCATCTTTGCTGCACTGCTTGGTGGAGAGGGTGAAGTTTCCTTCCCTGTTTAGGGACAATGGCCATTAAGAGCTGCTGATGTTTCTACAGCATAAATAATTGCAATGTTGACCTGATGCAGTGGCACAGTTCAGTGGGGCTTTTCTGATCCTGGGGTTTTTGGGTTTTTTTGGTGGTTTTTGTTTGCGTGACATGGGATTAGTTTTTATTCCCCATTCTGCTTTGCCTAATTAGAGTTGCACTTCTCGTTCATATTCACATTCCACAGAGTAGGTTCAGCAGGTAGCTACATGCAAAAAACTAAATAGTTGAAAGTATGCAGTAGGGAAAAGATGGTTAAACCACATAAAAGGAACTGCCTCCTTAAAAATTCTTTTTTTTCTTTTCCTGTAGATTTATAGCTGGAAATACTACAAGCAATATAAACGCAGATCAGACCACAAGGGTAAGCATCTGCCTGTTCTATTTGAACCTAAATGGAACTTATTATCCTGTACTTGTACAAGAAGAAAGATCCTTATTGATACTGAAACACCTAAAACTTAATTTTCAATTACATTTCATCTCCACATTCAAATGTTTTGCCTCTAATCAGTGATGTCATTGACTTACAGAATGCCCCTGTTTGAATGGAGGAACATGCATTACCTATTACCTCTTCAGTGGAATTGGCCGTTGCATATGTCCAGATGGATACACTGGGCTTCACTGTGAACTAGGTAGAGTATCTGTCTTCCTTAATGCTAACTAAATTGATTGGAAAGGTCTAAAAGATAGCCAAAGAATTCATATGAAATGCCAAGTGAAAGCATTACCCAGAGATACGACTGGATAGCCTTTAGCAGTTCGTACTAAGAGACTAAATGAGGAGAAGCAAGAAAATGCTGGTGCAAAATCAGGATCTCTAATTTCTTTGTCCCTGCCTCCTCACTAAGGTTCCTTACCTCAAACTTACTTTTAGATTGGGGTGGAAAAACAAGCTAGTTTGTGGGTGGTCAGAAGCAGAAGAACTTATTAGACTGTGAAATTCTCTTAAACTGTTAAAGAATTAATATGCACGCTCAAAATCCATATAGAGCAAATTTAATAACAGTATCTAGTCAGTCTGGATTTTGCATCTGGTTTTGAGTGTAATGCAAGAACTTTTTTCCTCGTTTGAAGGATTTGTTCGTGTCTGTCACAGAACAATTATGCGCAAGAGCGTGCTGCTAATAAAATATTTATTTTCTCAGACACTGACAGCACATGCTATACTGAAAATGGGGAGAACTACAGAGGGATGGCAACAGAAGACAAATGTCTGCCATGGAACTTGCCCTCACTAATCAGGAGGGGTCGTTACCACGCTTACTCAGAGAATGCTTTGCAGCTTGGGCTGGGCAAACACAGCTACTGCAGGTAAGAAAAGCAGCACTCATCTTGTGGAAACTTTTATTATCACAGTCCCAGAGATACTTCACTGAGAAACATGTTTTTAAAAAATAACATTACAGAGTTGAATTATTGACTAAAAATATTTGGAGTGTGAGTTTCTGAAGCATTATTTCCCCTGGCATATATTACAGCAAAATATTTTTGTTTTTTCCAAAACACTTGGAAATTTTAAAATACTATGACTGTCTTTATGAAAAGAATACTCTTTTTATCTTTTAGAAACCCAAATGGAAGGAGCAGACCCTGGTGTTACACCAAAAGGGGATCTGCCATTCAAGAAACACCTTGCAACATAGAGAAGTGTGGTAAGTAATATTAGTTTCAACACAATTGGGGTTTTGTTTGTTTTTTTCATTTTATTTTATTTTTAATAGCACAAGTTTGGAGTTTATTTGTAAGAACATCTGAATGAAATTTTTCTTTTCACAGGGCCTACATGTGGTCAAAGGAGCATTAGCAAGATGTTCAAGATTGTTGGTGGAAAGCAGGCAGAGGTTGAGTCTCAGCCTTGGATAGCAGGCATCTTCCAAAACATAAGGGGCATGGATCACTTCCTGTGTGGGGGCAGCCTCATCGACCCTTGCTGGGTGCTCACAGCAGCACACTGCTTCCACACTCCGTAAGTTTCCAGTTCCATGGCCTTCTTAGTTGACACTTTCTTCAACTGATTTCTTGGTGTGATGCTCCCTGAGCAACCCTTTGGAATGCACCACAGTAAGAATGTTCCTTTGATTGAATAAAACAAGAGCAGCAAAAGAAACATTAAGCCTCTGGGAGCCCACATCTAGCAGAATGAACTAGCAAGATGTGGACGGTTGGGTGGGATGCAATTTTAACAATTCAGTGTATATTGGTGCCAGGATTTCATTTTTACCTCAGCCCTTCCCTAAGCTTAATAGTTGTACTGATGGTGAGTTGTGTAATACATCTATGGCTGCTTTTTGTTGACTTTTCTATGGAAAGCTGATCCTTTTGGCATCCTGCAGGGGATTCTTAAGGCCAACGCCTTTCATTAGTAGCAACTAGTTAGGCATGTTTCAGAATGTTTAAATACCTATCTTAATCCTCTCAAATGGAAAATTAGGATGCTTTTCTTCAGAATATTGGATCAACTTTCAAAGCAAACTAAAGTTTACTTTTTCTTATCAGCATTAAAATAAATGTCAAAGAGAACTGGAGTGGATCTCAGCTGTTGACCTTACTTTCAGAAATCAGTAGTCCTCATCAATCTCTCTACTCTCACTCAGGTCAAGAAGACCAATAAACAAATCTGTCTACAAAGTTTTCCTTGGAAAGTCCATACTGAATGTTACTGATGATAAAGAACAAGTATTCATGGTTGATGAGATCATCTCTCACCCTGACTTTACAGATGACACAGGTGGCAATGAGAATGATATTGGTAAGTGTTGTCTTAATATAAGCCTTTAAAACACTGGGATAGGTGAAGGCTGCATAATTGTGGCATGTGTTCAAAAGAAGTAGAACCAGAGATGGGAAGAAGGGAAGCAGGAACAGTCTGAAAACTAAGCCTGTGCTGACAGGTTTTGCACTTGTTAAGTTTTGGTTGTGGTGCATATCAGGTGCATTACCTGGCAAGCAGTCTCTGGACCTGTGGAAGACATGGCTTTTCCATAAGCACTGGTGGCAGCATTGCATTTCTGCCATTTTATTATGTGCCTAAAGATCAGACTGTATGTATAGTAAAAGATGGAAAAAAATGCATGCACAGTAGGTTTCATCATATAGCATGGGATTGCCATATCAACCACCTCATTAGCTGAAGATTATCCTGAATTAATTCAGACTCCATAAAAACCTGGGTTTCACAAGCCTGTTCCTAAAGCAACCATGTCAGAGATGGTTTTTTGCAACTTGAACAGACCAGACTTCTCACTCTTGCACTTGTCATTTAGAACTCTACCACCCCTTCCAGATTCCTGCTGCTGCTGAAGTAAAGAAAATCCAAGAATATCTTTGTAAGCCATTCAGGATAGCGGGTACTGCCCTCTACAGCCAGTCAGAAAGTTGATCTTTTAAACATCTAAAGATAGCTCAGGCAAAAGAGTCTTGTGCAAGAGTATTAGCCCCTATCCTTTGAGGAAGGATAACAAGTTGGAACACTTGTTAATTTTAGTGTTGGGAAACTGATGTTGTTGTTATTAAGTAATGACTTGTTCCAAAAGCAATGAGGGGAGCCGTGTGTAACCAGAACTAAATATAATTGCAGCTATTCCCATTACCTGTACCAAGTACTCCTATTGTCAGAACTTGAGGGGAAAACTTTACAAATCTAACTGTATCTTTTCTGACTTGGTTAATAGCTTTGATAAGGATAAGGACAACTTCTGGACAGTGTGCAGTAGAATCCAAGTATGTCAGAACAGTCTGCTTGCCAGAGAGGAACCTCTACTTAAAAGAAAATACGCACTGTGAAATAGCTGGCTATGGAAAACAAGATTTTTGTAAGTAAATTATTTCTTTTCCCAAAGTTGGTCTTCCACAATGGTGAGAATGTGGTGATTTTTACACCATGATCTGTGAAGTGTTAAAAAGGATTCCTTTCCATTGTATGTGTATTCCATGTGCATCTCTTGAAGATGACCTTTGCTATCATCTTCTCTAGTTGTCTATGGCATTTCCTAACTGATGCTTCTCTCTCATATCAACCATACAAAGTAAGGCAAAATATAAACCACAATTTTTATTGTTCCTGATGTGATGAGGAGCAGAAAAAAAAAAAGTTGTGTGGGAGGATTAGCAAGGGATTGTTTGTGCAGACTTTCCATCAAAAATTATTGAACGCTTTCCTTCTAAAAACTAAACTTTGTATTTTGTGTTTGGACCACTTGTTTTTCTCTTTGAGACCTTTTTATGAACAGTAAAAGCAAACCAATACTGCATAAGGTGAAAGGTGAAAGTAAGAACCTCAATGGAGAATTGGAATGGTTATGCTAATTTAAGTGCAGAAATTGTGTTATGGGGGGGTTTCTTGCTGCTTTTTGTTTCTTGGAGAGTGAGAACAATGAAATACTTCTTGTTTTTGCAGATGACATCTTCTATGCTCAAAGACTGATGTCAGCCACTGTGAACTTAATATCACAGAGAAAATGCAAATATGAATACTATGACAATATTAGAGTTACTGACAACATGGTCTGTGCTGGGGATCCCACATGGCAGATTGATGCCTGCAAGGTAAAATTGGTTTGGTTTATTTTCTAAATAACTTCAAATACATGTACACTACTACATGGATCAGTTGGCAGCATCTTATAACTCTACTAGTCACTAGAGTCTCTAATGTAACTAGAAATTACTATGTCAAGTGGAGTTGACCTGTCACGTGGCCAAATATCTGGAATAAAGTTGGAATCCACAGTTAGGTTTTACCCCCTCCAGGCCTTCCTTTGGAGGTGCAAGTGCACTGTCTTAGCTTCTGTTTTTCCTCAAGGCCTTATTTTCAATCTATTCAAGCAATAGCTGATAGATACCATCAGAGCTATATAGCAACTGTTCTAATCTGTTTGCACATTAACTATAGCTTTGCAAGGGTAGATTAAGGGGACACTGAGCGCCTCCAGATTTCTCAAAGCTAGATTAATTTCCCTGCATCTTTCTGGGTGGAGTAAGGAGGAGCCACTGAGAAGAACAAGCATCCTCAGGTGTCAGAGTACCTTATGGACAGGGAGACAGTTGATTCTGTGATGAATATAGGGCATGTTGGCCTTGACCTTGTATCACTAGTCTAATATCTATGCTTATAAACTTGGGATGGGGATGGAGGGTTGTTTTCCAAGGTAACTATTCTCCTGGTATCCTGACAGGGGGAACTAGAGATCTCAGCTTCAGAGACTGTTCAAGTCACAGCAGATGCCAAACCTTCTGTTCCATCTAAGCAATGTTCTCAAAGATCAAAGCTTTAGCTCATAGGTCCTCAGTAGCTTGCTTAACTCTAGAAAAACAATCACAGCCTCCATCTGCAGTGACCTAATATGTTCTCTTTCTATTGTCAGGGAGATTCCGGTGGCCCCATGGTCTGTGAGCACAATGGCAGGATGATGGTTTATGGCATTGTCAGCTGGGGAGATGGCTGTGCAAAGGAAAACAAGCCTGGTGTTTACACCAGAGTTACTCAATACCTGAACTGGATTGACTCCAGCATGAATGGGCTAGCTGCCAAGAGTCGTTTTCTTCCTGAACCAAAGTGACCTGTTTTTGACAGCTGGACTGAAATGAACAGAATTTTGCCTATACTGACACCAGGACAGTGAAGACCTGAATGTCATAAGAGGCTTTCATTTTGAATGCTTGTGTGGTCAGTCACTCAGATCAGTGTTCCTGAGGCACGAGGCAGAGAGAGGGTTGATATTTTATCTTACTACTCTGAATTACCTGGAAACCACTCAGTGGAAAGTTAAAATATTTAACATTTAAATGAGTATTCCCATGCATGATACTATGCATAGCAAGTTAGCTATCTACTCCATTTATGAACCAGCATTTGCTCTGGAAATAGATACAGTTTCAACTTACTTAACTCAAGTATTCATTTTATACATGACCTGAGTCTAAAATCTCCCCTTATTGTACTGAATAATACTAAGTCTCAAGTCCCACAAACCTAGCCTGTTAAGACCAGTACTTAGAGTGATCAGACTTGGCATCAAAAAGTTGGGGGGAAAAAAAGTAGTAGTTGAGTCAGCATTACAAACTGTTAATGTATTTAACTTAAGAATTGTGCTGCAAGGCAGCAACTTGGAAAGTTGCTGGGCTTCCAGGTCACATGTGAAGGTGTCCCCTGGAAAGTCTGATTATGCAACTTCTACATCTACCTATACACCCTGGAGAAGATTTAAGGACTTGGCATTTGTCAAATGCTGCAGGCATCAAAAGTCAGAAATTTTTTTCCATTCATTTAACTGATATTATATGGAAGTGATATTTTTTCCTCCGACTTATTCTGGATTTATTTTTAAACTTGTCTTTGTTTTGTAGATTTGGATTATTTGTATGAGGGCTGGAACCTCAAGCTTTATTTAAATTATTTTTACTGTGTTTAACTTATTGTTTGTATTATGGATGTTAACTATCATTAAAAAAAACTTTCTTCTTATATCTGTTTCTCTTCTCTGGAAAATAGAAGGGTGACTCAAAAGAGAATTGTCATTATTAAGTTCTAATCTCACTGTAATCTTCCTTAGTAAAAAATAAGTGTCAGTGAAGAATTTGATATGCATAAGCTAAATTCTTTTTCCAAAATGCACACGGGTGTCTGTGAAAAGGCTACTGCAGCTGTAGCTTTATGTAGTTGGGGTACGTGAACCTTGCACAGTGGTGATGGAATGATAAGAAGAAGAACCTTGATACCTTGATGAAGTCTGGTCCTTAAGACTCAAGACTGAACTGGGTAACATCTCCACTCTTTGCAGAGCTGTTATTGTTGTCATGTGTCCTTAGACTTCAGTCTCTTGTCTATGAAAGGGGTGGGACAATACTTCCCTTTTCCCACAGCTGTGCCTGGCTCTGAGCTGTCAGGAGTGAGAGTTGACAACTGTGTGACTGTACTGAGGCTAATGCCCTGACAGCCCAGTGGTGGACAGGGACACCAAGCACTGCTGAAAACTTGAAATGATTACTGGCACTGCTGGATTGCAATCTGTTAGGCAATACAATTTGTGGTTGGGATCTGCAACTAAATTTATTAGTGGAGTTTACCACTGCCTGTGGTAAAGCTATTTGGGGCAAGTTTGTGGACTCCTGATTCAAGTTTGTGCAGGGAGCTGGTTACAATTGCATTGTTTCTGGAGTTAGAGATCTCTTGTGAGAGATGGGAGACTAGAGACTGTGAGAAGAAAAATATCTCTTCACTGCTTCTTTTGACAGCAACTACCACGACTGCTTGACCAGTGCTAGCAGAGAATGCTTCATGCCCAAAGTAAGCAATGGTAATACAGTTTTAGACAAAAATATTCTAGATTTTAAGCATGTCTTTTTCTTACTTTACTATTCCACTTTAATATGTAGCAAAATACTTAAATCAGTGAATCTTCAACAGGTGGAGATTATAAATACCTTCATGGCCATTGCATATGATTTTCATTGCAATGAACAGCACATTTATCATCAATTTCTCTAGGCTTTTTCTGTGCAGAGGTATAATTTAAATTTCAACTTATTTCCATAATTATGTGTATAAGTAAGAATGAAAAAGGAGTGAAAAACCAAACTTGCATTTAGGTGTTCTTCAGTCTGAATCCAGGGAACTCTAGGTAGGTAAAGTATAAATAAAAACAGGATCTTGAAGGCAGAGAGCATTTAGATGCTGTTTGGGTGTGCATCTTATTTGTTTGGTTTATATTGGATAAGTTATTCCAACAAAAATTAAATTTTTAGACAAACACACATATACATACACCTCTGCCCTGGCTGCTATACCATTTTATAGAGTCTCCTTCAATGTTCTTTGGCCCCACAGCTACAGTATCAACTGCCTGGCTAGTTATCAGAGCCTGGAAAAACGAAGGGCAAAGATGAGAGCACAATTTGGCAACAATTCCTGCAACAGAATCCCCAGGAAACACTCCTTCCATGTTACAGAGAGTGAGCTGGTGTTGGTCCAGGTTGAGGAGCTGGTGAAGATGGAAAGAGCCCAGAGAACTGTGCAGAGGCTGGCGAACACCCCTGCAGAATGACAGGAGAGACATGAGCAGAGAGAGGATGGTTTTGGAAGATATTAGATATCTGCTGGGTACAAACATACATGCAAGACAAAATTTGGTATCATAGAGCTACTCTTACTTAATATGGTTCATTGACTTCAGGTATCTGCTGGCACACAATAGGAGAGGAGCACAATAGGAGTCCAACATGTATTTAGAAGCAGCTCAAGGTGGGCATCAGCCCAAGTGAAGAGATCATACTCTCAGAAGCATTAGAAGCATGACTAACACAATCTCAAGTTCCTACTTATCTTCAATCCTCCCACAGAAGAAAGACTTCAAATAAAGAGGAAAAAACAGCATCCAATGTGTCCAGAGCACAGAGGAAGCTTGTTCAACCTGTCAGCTCTTAGGAGGAAGTGATGCATCCTGAATGAACAGACCACTTGGCCTTATATAGCTGAAGCTTTCTTCATGGAAGTGAAACTAAAATGTGACTCAAAGCACTTAAAAATAAAGTCTGTTATAAAAAAACCTAAGGGGATGAGGAAATGAAACACATCATCATCCATTTGTTACACCATTTCCACGTGGAATTGTATGCATGAGAGTATTTTGCTTGTGTATATTGAAACCTGAACTAAAAACCCAACATGACTATTTGGTCACTAAGCCTTTGGCTCACTTCTGACACGTAACCACAGCTCTTGTTTTAGGCCTAACAAGCACAGAATTTATCCATAAAAAGAGAATAAAATCTTTCTGCATCCATCAGTCTTGTAATTTCAGGTTTCAGATATCCCCATCTTAAGCTGAAGTTTAAAAAGTGACATATTTGAAACACTACATATTCATTGAAGAAAAAATTAGGCTCATACTTGGTCTGGAATAACCCTTCCAAATCCATCACATCTCATGCAATATACCAGTGGACAATCTGAACAGAATTTGGGTTGGGCTGTTTAACCTTTTGGCAAGTGAATGAAATGGAACTATGAGAAGTGGAAACACATGCATTTGAAGGGACAAGGACTATGTACTGAATGAACAGCAAAATGAGATGCAGACCCACATGAGCAGTATGCTCAGCTCCTGTGGGCAGCTCCATAGCTACAGCCAACAAGTTGACTCATTGGGATTTAGGCAGCAGCTGCCTGGTAGGATACTCTCATGATCTTTGAAGCTGGAAAGGGCTGTGAGAATACCAGCATCCAAACAGAACCCAGAGTGAATGCAGCAATCCAGAGTCATTGACAATGAACAAGATAATGAAGACAAAGAGGAAAAACCAAATGCACAGAAGTAGATGAGTGATGACTGGTATTAAAACAGATCCAGAAAGCATTGCAGACCACAGGCTGGATTTAAGTCAACAGTGTTGAGTAAAAAACTGTAAACATACTGACATGTACTTCAGGGCACAGTTTGTAAACATCAGGACAAGGCAAACACTCTGCTGTGTTTTGTTTTGAGTGTCATTCTTCTTGATGAGAAGACAACAGTAATCAGTGGTCGAGAACATGACAAGGAGAAAAGACTGAAAACATTCCAGAGAAGTAAAATCTATGAGGGACACTTTCTTCAAAAGAGAAAAGGCTGAAGCAGAGAAGGGAATAAACTGTTCTCTGCATCTTCTGGAGTTGGTGTGAAAAACAATAACCTTGTTTGCAGGGAGGGAAACTGAACTGAAATATTATGAAATTACTCTACTGGTAAGAGTAGTGAAGCATGAAATAAATGGAATTGAGTGGTGCTGAGCCTCATTCACTGGAATTTTTCAAGAAAAATTTAAACAGAAATAAAATAGTTGGTTTGGATTCTTGCAATGCAACTGAAAGGTATTTTGAGAAATCATCTAACCTCAGGTTCCCTGCTTTATTATGAAATCAAAGAACATGCTCAGTGACTGAGATGACTACATGAAAATAAAGACATTGCAGGGAGATTTAGAAATCATATTACACAATTTACCCATCTTTTAAAAAAGCTGCTTTAAGAAATGGATCCTCTGAAAGAAAAACGTCTGGATTTCTGAATTAACAATTAAAGGCAAACCTCTTAATGCTAGACTAATAACTACAAAGAGTTTTGAGCAAACCTTTCAGTGACTCTTAACAAAATAATATTCTAGAAAGGACTAGAATAAAATTGTTTCCATGTCCCACTGGACAAAATAATGTCAATGAATAACATGCAACTGGCAAGAGAGTAAAATTATTATCCCCCACTGGATAGTGGATATGTTATTTTTTCTACTGAGTAACAGAAAAGTGGTTTGTATGTAATGCTATGACTTGGCATCCACATGAATTACCTCAGTATGCTGTGAGCTAGAGGCCTCTGAGTGTATGATAAAATCTCCCAAAGCTCAATATTATTGCAAGAGGCAATCATGGAAGAAGATGAAAATTACAGGCAACCACGAGACTTTGCTGGTCACAGACTTGTGCATTTTGGGACTTGGTGCCTGTTTGGTGACAGTATAATTCCAGAAAACCAGATGGACACATTTACACATCCACAAGCAGTTTCACATTTATTAGAAATGAACCAATGAACTCTGCTAGTCACAGCTGGGATGTTCCAAGTGCAGTAAATTCATAACATCAACAGTAGTAGTTAAGAATTACTTACCACAAATTCTTCCCTAAGTTTTCTTGCCTTGTGGCACAAAACTTTAGCCTAAGTTAAAACAAAGCATGCCCAAGTGACATCACTACAGCTGTTGAAATTGCAGCTGTTCCATGAAGATCACAGCATGTACTTGGCATTACTACAGCATGTTAGCACCCATGATAAAAAATCTTCACTAATGTTCCAATTCCTTCATCTTCAAATGCACCTGCAAAGTCTGACACATTGCAAATTTGTGTGGTTGGGTAATATTTTTATTTTTAAACATGCTTACATGCTGTGTTAACAGCAGCCCCAGCCACATGAAGGATTGCCTTAAACAGTTGTTTGTGACCATCTCAGTCAAATTTTGCTCTAGAACTTGCTAGACCACACTTGAGCCAACTCTACAGGACAGCAAAGGGGTTTAAGTAGCTGCTATTCAAAACTGAATTGATTTACCTCAGAAATTATTTTCCTTAGACATCTTGCATTAGGGAGCAGTGTATTTGATTAAAGACATCATATTTTACATATCCTCTTAAAGAACAAGCAATTGCTAATTTAATTTGAAATTAGACATACACAGATAAATTAGAAATATTTTTCCAGAACAACCCAGTTCCATCTAAAATAACTGCAATTAGGTTTATCTTACATATTAAATCTTTTGCCCTCTAAGATCACTCTGTCTTACAATAAGTGCATCCTCTATTTACAATGGTCTTGTTTTAATACATACAGCATCAAGAGATCTTGTGTTTACTACCTGGAGAGACAAATCCACTATTTCTTTATCTTCTTCCACCACTTACCATCTTATATGTTTGACAGCTCTGTTGCCTCTGAACAGTCAGTATTTTTCCTGGCTTTTAGTGTTGTATTTTTAGTAACAGAATCTTGGTATGGAAAAAAAGATATATCAAGACAGAGTTTATACATTAAGCTTTAGAGAAAAGAAATGTAAAAGTCTTCAGCTGAAAGATACAGGTAATCAGAGCCATTTGGAGACTCTTGAGCTATTAGAAAAAGAATGTTTTAAAGGGAGAATGTAAATATAGCACTGACAAGCACACCTTTAATACCGAATGATCTTCAAGAGTGACTGAATTCTTATCTCCAGATTTAGTACTAAGTGTTTGGCCAGCCTCATCTCTCATTTCACATGAAATAATCTCACACCTACAAAGCTCACAGCAGACAAGGTGGTTTCCCTGATTTAAATCCCATTCTTTTCTATTAAAAGTTTTATGAACATCTGCAGAAAAAATAAGTACGTCTTTTATGATTGGTCCAGATAGACGCCAGCTTTGATGGTTGCCGCACCTGCTGCTGTTCAAATTCATGAATAAGCTGGGTGCCTACGGCGGGCAGCATCTCCACCCCGGTCCCGGCAGCCAAGGCACAGACCTGCCGCTAGATGGGGGAGCAGCCTCGGAAAAGGAGACGCTGTCGCTCGCAGCCTATGCACAGACCATTCATTGAGCACGTTAATCACAGGGAAGGGGTTTTATTTATAGAACAACCTTTGCCCCCCTTCCACCCGAGCACTTATAAAAAGGTAAGCATAGGAAAACAGTAGTTACTCAGCCATTTAAGTATACAACTTGTCACTTCTAACTATGATCCTGCCAGACAAGTTTGTGACTCCTCACTGACATGTATAATCCTGCATTTTCCTGATCTATCTAGACTTCAGGTAATGCTAGCACCCTCTACAGCAGCAGAATGGCCAGACCGCTGTCCTTATGAGAACCCCTTGCCACAACAAAGACAGTTACTTCGCGAACAAAACATAAACAAACAAACAAAAAACAAAACTCAAAACACCCCAACAACCAAACTCAAAACTAATCAAAACCAAATAAAAGCAATTATTTCATGTCACGTCCACAGGAAGTCGTGGAAAGCATGGAAACAGCGGGAAAAGTGTTTTAAGAAGAACCTGCAAAAGCGTACTACACCCCATAACCATTTTCCTCCAACAAAGCACAAGCTCGACTGAAATAGCACAGCCAAAGATAATCTGGCAAACAAAGCACAAGCAAACGCAGCAATACTAAATCTTACCTAAGAAGAGTAACAGTTATAATTGTGTTGAGTGGGAGCGCTGACAGTGATCCTCCCTGAGCCGCTCTAAAGCTCTGGATCATTAAAACGTGCCCGAGAGCATCTGCTGAGAGCATCGGCTGAGAGCATCTCCCGCCGCCTCCACGCTGCCGCCTCCGCTGGGGGCGCCCGCGCCCCGCGGCGGCGGGGCCGGGACGGCGGGATGGGCACGGAGGGATGGGAACGGAGGGATGGGCACGGCGGGATGGGCACGGCGGGATGGGCACGGCGGGATGGGCACGGCGGGATGGACACGGAGGGATGGGCACGGAGGGATGGGCACGGCGGGATGGACACGGAGGGATGGGCACGGCGGGATGGGCACGGCGGGATGGACACGGAGGGATGGGCACGGAGGGATGGGCACGGCGGGATGGGCACGGCGGGATGGACACGGAGGGATGGGCACGGCCGATGGGCATGGCGGGATGGGCACGGCGGGATGGGCACGGAGGGATGGACACGGCGGGATGGGAACGGAGGGATGGGCACGGCCGATGGGCACGGCCGATGGGCACGGAGGGATGGACACGGCGGGATGGGCACGGCGGGATGGGCACGGCGGGATGGACACGGAGGAGCCGGCACGGCGGGATGAGCACGGCGGGATGGGCACGGAGGGATGGGCACGGCGGGATGGACACGGCCGATGGGCACGGCGGGATGGGCACGGCGGGATGGGCACGGCCGATGGGCACGGCGGGATGGGCACGGCGGGATGGGCACGGCCGATGGGCACGGCGGGATGGGCACGGCGGGATGGGCACGGAGGGGCCGGCACGGCGGCTGCTGGAAGCCCACGGCCAGCGGGCCGTGCGAGGACAGAGCCGGGCGGCCCAGACCGCGGCAGCCGTGCGTGCTGCCATACAAACACCGCGGAGAGGGGATGGTGCCTTCCCCAAGGGACATCCCGGGCACCCGCAGTGGTGCGAGGCTGTAACCCCGCTTAGGAAAGTAGTAATTCCCATATTTTTATAAGAATACTAACTTCAGGCCGTGTGGCCACGTCTAAGTAGGAACCAACTTACTGCTCTAACCTGAGAGATGCTGACTCTTCTCCGGATCGCTTCTGTCACTTGCTACACACAGAGACAAGTACTCTGCTGTCCCCCAGTTAGAACAACACAATGCAATTTACTTTGAATTGGTTTAATCGCTTGGATTTTGGACGTTTGAAATTTTAACGTCAAGACAACACGCACAAAATTTCTACTCAGTCCTTAACTGCTTTCTTAGGGTGGTGCAAACACATTTAAATAACAGGCAAAAGTTTACAATTTACTTTTCATGAGTCTTCACATCTGACACGTTTAGGCAGGGAAGCAAAGTATGGTCAAGTGATTTCTGAAAATATGCTGCCACTGGAAGCTGCATCAACATTATCAGAACCCAACTGATCTTACATTGACTAATTATTGTGATCTATTCAGGCATCAGTGCACAGCTAAAATGACACATCTTATCAATTTCTTCAAGAAGTTGTCCTGTTCTGAAATTAAGAATAGCATTACAATCTCAAAATAGGTGTAACACAAAGATTAACAGAGCATCCAGCCAGGGAGCACTTGAATGTGTTTAATAAAGAAGTCTGCACACCCCTTTGCTACAGTTGTCTGATCTGTGTTATCACTTGTTACCAAATTTTAGGAAGCCCATGACCCAAACACTATCATTCTGAACCTCAGAAACAAGAAACTGTTAAAGCATCCATGACTGGAAAATTTTAAGATTAAGAAACTTTTTTCAGGCTCTGAATTTCCAAATTGACATATTTTTAAGAAAGATAAGATATATGTCAAATATTAAGAATTGCAATTCATCATTCCATTAAAGATTACTTCAAAGATTATTTTCTTCTTTACACACGAATAGAACTCAGTATTGCTTAAAGAAGCAAATTAACAAAAGCAAACATTTATTTCATCTCATTCTGCAGATGGCAAACAAACATGACATCAGTCAGAGTGCTGAGATATTCTGCATTTCTCACAAATTACTCATCCTCATTAGAAACAGGTTTTGAAACATTTAAATAGGTTTGTTACTTACTCTGTTAGACTATTACAAGAGCACAGCACATAAAAATTACCCAGTTTTTAGGTTACTATCAATCTTCTTTATGCATCACTTAAGTTCTAAAATGATGCCAAAGCCTCCATTCCTTTTAGAGCTATTTCTGCTACAGATATATGATGTACTGTGTTTCGACAGCAAGTGTGACCACGCTGTGGCAATCGGTATTGATTCAGAAGTTAAAGGAAGAGGCAAATAATTGTCATAATCTTCAGTGATTTAAAAAAATATTTCTAGAATTTATATCTTTTGCAAAAATTGGTGATTTAAATGCCAAGGATAAGTAAATAGCTTTGCCTTTTTTTTTTTTAAGGATAAAATCTACCTGAGAATGTGAAGATAATTCAGCATAGAAGTCTTTCCAGAGCATTCAGTTATGAATTAAATGAACACTATCCATCAAGTAATAAATTTCCTCAACAAGAAAATGTGACCTATTAACATATGCTACATAAATTCAAGATTGCATTACACAGGAATGATGTCTCTCATGCAAAAATGGGAATTAAGTAGCCATCATTCCCAGGCCCTGCTGAAGAAGGGAGTCTAATGAAGCAGCTCCTGCTGTTACTGCCTGGGCTGACTCTGTGTGGCAGCCCCCCAGCATCTGCAGGAAGGTTACTAAACCCACAGCAATGGCAGATACTTCACCTGTGTCATTGGGATAAACACAGTCCAGAGAACTGATATCTTCTAGCACATGTATGAAGACAGAATTGTGCACCTTAGTGCAACCACCCTTATTGGCTTGTGTAACTTAATTCTTCTACCAGTGTCATGCATCATGGACAGCTCCTGATTTTTTAATTCTCTGACACCAAAGCTTATTGGGCCTTTCAAAGCATGAACACAGCTGATAACTTCTTCAGATCTTTTGGAACACAGTGCAGATACATCACTCTTCAGCTATCAAACATTCAGTTCTCAAATCTCAACATCAGATGTTCAGTCTGAGTAGTTACAGACACTTCAAGAGCCTGGAGTGCATTTCCTGCACTCTTTGGAGTGTACTCCTGGTCTCCTCACCACAAAACCTACTCAAACTTGTGTGTTCCCTTTCTGTTTCTGTGCTTGTCCATTCCCAAAAATTAGATTTTAATAGTTGCAACATTTCTCTATTCACTGGCTATGTCCACCTTACATAAGGAGGCATATCATGCAAATATATATAGAACAGATTTTCTTGCTATAATCATAGAATCACAGAATATTCTGAGTTGGAAGGGACCTACAAGGATCATCCAAGTCCAACTCCTGGCCCTGCACAGGACAGCACCAACAATCACACCATGTGCCTGAGAGTGTCTAAGCACTTCTTGAACTTTGGCAGGTTTGGTGCTCTGACCACTGCCCTGGGGAGTTGCTCCAGGGCCTAACCACCCTCTGGGTGAAAAACCTTTCCCTGATACCCAACCCAAATCTTCCCTGACACAATTCCATGCCACTGCCTTGGGTCTCATCACTGGCAGCCAGAGAGAAACGATCAGCACCTGTCCTTCTGCTTCCCCTTGCAAGAAAGCCACAAAATTCCAAAGAAAATGCAGAATTCCACTAGAAGAAAAGGTGCTACACAGCATGAATAGAGGATCTTAAAAAAATCTGGTTATTTACTGTCTTTTCCTTTTATCACAGCCCAGCCCAGCCCAGCCCTCCTCTCCCCCCACCCCCTCAATAGCTTATTATAATTCTTTCTCAAGTAATCATAAAATTGTAACAATTACTTTATTTCTTCTGTTGAAAATGTACATTGATAAAACCCATCATTCTTGCTGGAAAAGAAACAACTCAATTCAGGGGGTTTTGTTTGTATAAATGAAGACTCAAAACATTAACAAATCTAAATTAATAAAAATAAAGCCAGCCTTAAAACCATTATTCACTTTGTCCCAGGTCTTAAATCTGAATTTCCAGGTCTTTATTGTCTCTTTAAAGTTATCTCTGTGGTCAGTAAGGAATTTTGTGATCTCTTGTAATCACACATAAAGAATGTTACTGCAACCAGTTAGAGGACACATAAGTGAAGTTAAACTGCAGGTAAGCAAACAGTCCTCAAGGAGCTAGACAAGTGTCTACTGCTTATTTAGCAACCAGTTCAAATGTGTCCACATGCCAGTGTTTGGTCTGGCACACAGTTCAAAAGTAAAGAAATTAAATGGGAACGGTGTCACCTCCCAGACCTGACGTCCCTTGTGAAATAACTGGACAGACAATACAAGAAAAAGGAGGGGAATTCAGAGGCAGCAATTAGGATAGAGCTACACTTTGCCATAAACCTTTCAAGAATGAGTGGAAATTTTGCTCTGCCGAGGAGTTATAAAACAATGGTAAGCTCTAAACATCTTATTTTGTGAGATGTGATGGGCAAAGCTGGAATTCTGACCAAAACTTACAGAGAAACTCTTTAGTTTGTTGCTGTTGTAGATAATTTTTAAGTATAGGAAGAATCCATAACCTCTCTGCAGAGTACAAGGCAAGGATGACTTTCCAAATGTTTCATTAGGACTTCTAAATAGCTGAAGAACATTGTGACTCTACTTCTAAAAGAGGTATAGACCAGCACAAAGTTGTCAAAACCAACCACTTCCATATGGTATTTCAGTATTGATTAGTCAGACTGCCTGGGTTAGCTAAGGAAGAAAACTATTTTGGGGAAAGAAATTAATATCCTGAGCTTGTGCCATGAAGTTCACCAACACAGGAGATGGCAGAATATTCACAATGCATGGGCCTGGTTCACTCAAGAACCACACTGAAGGAAAAGCTTTTCCTTTTATAACAAAAAAAAAAGCAAAATCATTGCATTCACAGCTTAATAAAATAAAAGGAAAGGTGGTAATTCTTTGGTTGTATTTTACTTTTTGATGCAAATTATTCCCACTGTTCCAAAGAAGTATAGATGTGTGTCTAAACTAAGTATTTCCGACTTATAGGACATTTTCTGATTTGGTCCATAAATATTATAACTGTATCAGCTGAAAAAGTATTTGAATTTTGTAATGAAACATGTCACAGATTTATTTCAGCTGGTGTAAAGGGGTTAAAGTCTGCTGAAGAGGAAAGCAGTGCTTCAGCAAACGAATCCAATTTTCTTCCCTAACTATACAAACTGTTGCATATATTTTCCCCTCTAGCAATCTCATTTTCATTGTTTCACACTACCACCCAGAATAGTAATTTAGCTTTGAATAATTCCTCTCATCATAATGCATATGTCAACACCAAATGATAGAGGCACATGCTACAGCATATGCAGCAGCTCTGGATTAAAATGCAGACTCTTGTATGCAGAGCCAGTGGAGCATGTGGTTTTTATTTTTCAGCTGTTTCCATCAGATTGAAAATTCCACAGACTAGAGAGTTTTGAATAATTTAGAATCCTGCTTGGAATACTTTTTAGCTAGAAAAATATATAAAGAGAGGGGGAAAATTGCTTAATTTTAGTTTGCTGGATAGATTTGATTCCTAAATAATAGTGTCTTCCTAGGGAGGAGAGACTAAGTACATAAAAAATGCCAGTTCAGGAGAACATATTGATTCACTATATTAATGGGACTCCAGAGCAATTTCATCTTTGAACAAGCCCAGCAGCAGGGCTATTTCTCTGCCTCTGCGACAGGAAAGGAATAAAAACTAAGCTGTCGACTTGCTTGACTTCTCAGAACTGACAAGACTCAGGTAGGTGTAGAATTAATTAGCCCACAATTGCTTTAACAGCAATGTTGGGGAATCAAACACTATGGCAGCTGTAAGTTGCAAAGAAATGGCTAAACATGTTTATTCAAATGCATTGATGATTTAAGTTAAATTTTTAAAAAAGGTGATTTTTAAAAATTCTATTACTTATGGGTATCTCTTGAGTTAAAAAGCAGGAACCCGGCAAGGGAGTATGTTGAGATCAGATTTCCCATTATGCTTTTTTCCCCCATCTCCTCTGCCTGTGTCTTCTTCAGCTGGAGTCGAATTCAGAAATGGTATTTATGTTGCATCATTTTTCAAACAACTATTTTACCAAATATAAAAGACATCCTAAAGAATCTCACATGAAATAAAAAATAAAATCCTCTGCAAATCCTGTTTGTCTAGATTATGTCCCAATGAATAAAACAGCAGGACTTGAAATTGTTCTTCAGGGTCAATCCCAAATATTCAGCCCTCACCTCAATGCCAGCAGCTCCCACAGAATCTGCCAGGAACCATGCACTCATTCCAGAAGCAGAATCTGGCAACTTGCTTTTACCCTAAAGTCCAGTTTGCTGTGAAATAGAAATATACCGCAGCAAAACCGAACTCCTGCAAAAACAAGAGATTCAGAACTACAAAATGCCCAAGTATGCATTTCTTATGCAGTTCATTTTTGCAAACATTTGCAAGTCATAGTTGCAAGGCTAGGCTGCAGCTCTAGCAAGAGGCTGACAAGGAACTGAAGTGTGGCAGCAATAGTGTTCTTCCTCTGAAGAGCCCCTCCGGGCCTTTCCTCAGGGACACCTGACAGGTCTCACTGCTCCCAGCGGTGACTCACTCCACCAGAGCTCAGCTTCTGCACTCTCACACCTCTGCCTCAGTCTGCATTCCGTGCATTGGCAGGGCTGGGATTCTCCTCTTTGCTGTGCCTTGTCCGTGGTGTTCCAGAAAGAGCAGAAGTGGCAGCAGTGCACATTTTCTGGGCAGCTGCCTGCAGCTCTGTGCTTTCCCACAAACACATGAAGCCATGACACGACCTTGAGAACACCAGATGCACAAAGCTCACAATCCCTCATCAGCTGGAGTCCTGTGAGTCAGCAGCAATGTCTGCTGAAAGATTCCTGCTCGGAGCAGTGACCAAGTGAGCACAGGGAACAGAATTCAACAAATCTCTTCATGGCTAATTAGACTGTGCTTGCACTCAAGTGGAATCTACCAGAAGCAAACAGCCAACGTTGCCAATTCATGGGACTGGTAACAAGTCAACATCTAGACTGTAACTTTCCTCTGCTCCAAGCAACAAATGGAGCTCAAACACTGAGGGAGGAAAGCCTGTGGGTCCAGCTTTGCTTCTGAGACTGAATGAGATTGGAAGCCCTGCACATCATGAAAAGCCAGATAACTCATCTCCTCTGTTTCTCAAAGCCATGACTGAATCAAAAGGCTGCACCTTGTGTAGGTTCTCATCTGTACTCCCATTTGAACTAGACTCCCATTTCAAGGCATAGTGGAAGACTATTCAGTAAGAACTAATTATGCTTATAAATCACATCCTTTACTGACTGTAACTACACAACTTAAGCATTAACTTTCTGCACTGGGCCTTCATGCTGTAGGTTACTTCATTTTGTGACACATTCCTAGCACAAATGGAAATACAAAATAAAAAAAGCTGAAAACCATAAACTCAGGGAAGCCACATTAATTTATGCATCCATCTGGTAAGTCCTGCTATTGTTTCTCACATGGTACTTAGCAGACAACAATTATTTTCTATGGTTCAAACCACTTCATTATTTCATTAGCACTTACACTGATTAATTAAAATGTCATGTCAAAAAGCATGAAAGCATAAATTCTGTTAAATAGGGAATTTATTATCATCATCACAGTCTAAAATTGATGCCTTGATTGAATTTCCTGCAAAAGCTGCACTAGTAATCAAAGTGAACAATATTACAACATCATCTATTCTGTACCTGGCTGGTTGCTTGTATGTTCAGAAGGAAATGAAGCTTAGTGCTGTATGAAGACAGAAAACTCACTAATAATTCCAACAATAAGGAAATGTGCAGGAGATGAGTCTTCATGTGAAATCTGTAAGGGTAGTTAAAGCATTAAAAATGGCATATTGGTTGTGAAGATAGATATTAATGTAAAGACATTCTGACACTCGTGGTTAGCCATAAGTAACTTTTTTTTTCAATTTAAAAAAACCAGATAAAACACATATAAACCAAAAGGAATGAGGTACTTAGATTTCATGAGTGGTTATTCTTGTGTTGGGACTGCAAGAATTTATACCAACAACCAAAGCAAGCTCTGAGTGTGAAAGCTGTCCTCACTTTCCTTCAGCAGACATTGATCTCAGTGGACTTAGGGTAACAACAGCTTTTGGAAACAGCTATGATGCAAACCTACATGATGACAGGAAGGCAAACGATGCCAGAAGATGATGTGCAGCAGACATGTGATATTTTTTTTCTATTGTCTGTATACAAAGAAGTGAAAGGGTGTTTCTGCATCCCTGACTCTGACAAAGGAAACCTTAGAGTCCTTCCTAACATAACTTTGTGAGGGTGTCACCAAGCTGCTAAATGCTTGTTATCATACTGGGAAAGATCATGGCACAGCAATTAAAACAACTGAATTGTGTTTGTCACCTGGTGCTTGTGTGTCAAGTATAGGAAATAAAATTAGGTTCCCATTTTGAACCTGCAATGTTCTGTCCTCCTTCACCTCATCATCTTTCATGGCCAGAGATAAGACTTGATTGAAAACAAGCAGCCTAGTCAACAATAATCCTGTACTGCAGAACAAGCTAAATAGGTTTTCTGTGAATTACCACTGGTATTTAATGGGGTCTTTAATTGGAAATGATACCACTCATCCAAAGTGGAATAAGAAAAGCTATGAGAACTTGTAATGAAAATTGTTGTTTAACTCAGATCCCAGAGTCAAAGGATTTAAGCTTTCACCCACAAGAAAAATTGCATTCCTCATGGCTAGAGAGAAAAAGTAAAATTATGACTCAGACGTTTCCTTAAACAACAGAAAGAAAAAAGTGAAAAAGAGCCATGGATCACACAAAAGAAGCCCATGATTTTACAGGATGGTGGGGAAGGGGAGAGGAGGGATTTGCACACAAAATTACCATCCTTGAATCCTGTGTAACTGTATTTGTGATGGAGTGTAGATCATCCACAGGGAAGCTTAAGCAAACAGAAAACAAATCTGAATGGCTCTAAGATGCTAACATTTGCATTTCACTTTCACATGCTGACCAAAATGAAAAAAACACAGAACTAGGCCAGCATATTTAATTCTGCCTTGCAGAATCTTTCAAGATCCCAAAATTATTTTCCCTCTGCAATGGTAGCAGGAAAATAATTTCCATACTTTTGCAACAACACAAGGGTTCGGGACAATCTGAATTCCTGCTCTAATATTTGATTATAGATTAGGAATATTTACTGTGAATTTTCATCCTACATGATTCTAAATATGGTAGAGCATGGTTTTAAATGGGCTTTTTCACACACCATGTCTGTAGCCCTACTTTTCAAGCTGTAGCCAACCAGTAGGCTATAATTCAGTCTTTAAATATCTCCTGCCTATGTCTAAGAATGCTCACATTAACCAGTAATTGTACTGAAGAACTAATTTCCACAAACTAGGTCTACATATCAGCAATATTACTGCTGTCTTTTAAGAATCTTTTTTCTTCATGTGGAAGCAAGTTTTAAGTCCTAGAAGACAAGCTTCTTTTCTAGGCTTGTATGTAGCAAGGAGGATGCAGAAGACTTCCACATCAGTGATTGCTCCTGCATTGAAATGCCAGCTTGGAAAGAGCCAATACCTAATCACCAGAATCTACCAGGATAACACATGAAAATATGAAAGAATAATGTATTTTCTTCCCTCTTTTTGGCTAGGCACATTTCACTTGACTGACACTGTATTCAGAATGACCAGGTTGAACTGAAAGTCGAGAATTTTAGCCAGAGTGAAGACACACAACCTCATATAACTGCACTGCTTCCAGCAGCCAAGCTAAATTGCCCAGGTCTAGCAGGGCACCTCCATGCAGCAAGGCACAGGATCTGGTGTGCACTGAGTAAGGACCAGTTATGAGAGAAAAAAACCACTTGGAAAAATCTTCCTTGCTCACTTGCTCATGAGAGTGGCTGAAATAGCATTTTCAGTTAGATGGGGCAGGATGAACATCTTTGGTGGTTTTGGGCACATAGTCAAAGTATTCTAAAAATGTAACAAACATGAAAGGTTACCTTGAAAGCAAACAGCAGCAGCCAGTCTGCTACGAAGCCACAAAAGTACATCCATTAAGGATCTTGTAATGTCTTATTTGGAAAGCTGGTAAGTGCCAAATCAATGAAGATACAATTTTAGATCACTGAGTAAGAATGCAGCAAAAATATTCTTGCCATTTTTTTAAAAACAGGCAAATTCTTAAAAATAGAAAAGAGTACTGTTTGCTGTTTTATATCAAGACGCCAATTTTTCAGTAATTTCTATACAGCATCAGATCACAAAGAATTTCACAATTCCACAACAAAGACAAAGTAGAAACTGAAAACAGAAATTAAATGCAACTGCATCTAACAGCATGAAAGTAATGTACATGAGGGTCTTTCTTCGTTCATGGCCCTGCAGAAGAAAGCAAGAACAATCTGCATCATCAGCCTCCAAAAACTTCTCCGAGAGATGAGGACCCAGATGGATTCCACAGAGCCATCATCTGTCCGTGCTCTATTCTTCCAGCCACAAAACTGCTCCTTGCCAAGGTAAAACAGATCAAGTCCTCTGGCACAACTGCAACAAGTGAGGAATAGATTCCTTGTGATTTCCTGACCTCAGCCATGATTTTCCCCTCATCAGATGGCACAGTTTTAGGGTTACTCTGACCAGCATTATGAGAAAGCCCCAGATGGTTTTTACTTTCAGAAAAGCACTTTGCCTTATCCTGGCACAGCCATTGTGCCAGTATCTGAGAAAGCTGTGATGTAAAGCTGACTGTTGTTTATGCAGCAATAACATTTGCCAATATTTACTCAAGGAAGAGGAGTGGCAGATGGTTACGAATGAGTCATTGGTAAATAATGCAAGAACATTTTTTAGCTCACCCGGAAGTAATCCCTTGGGATTGCTGAAGATTCCTAGGAGAGAGACAACATCAATTTCATGAACATAGATTTAAGGAGAGTCTTAGCAAATTCAGAGGTAGAATTTTGATTTGGAGTAAATTTTATACTGCTTCATTGTCTCATTGTCACCTATGTTTCCAAATAATTTTTAGTAACTACATTTGCAAATGTTTGTAGTCCTTGAAGTCAGCGTTCCTGAAAGCTCAAATCAGGCTCCACAGTATCATTACCTCATAAATAATTTTCTACATACAAGTGAGTGTAACGCTTTTATTCCCCCCTAAATTAGACATTGCAACACATGCACACTCAAAATCAGACATAATAGCAGCTGAACCACTGAGAAGAGCAAGCAATTTTTCAAAGTGGTGTAACTCAAACCTTAAATAAGAAAATTCTTATAGGGCCAATATTATTTTCTATTGAAGTGCATTCATTTTCTGTCCTCCACTGCCATGGTGTAGCTATTGCTTGTGGATTCAGGCTTAAGGGAGCATAAGCAAATAGTCAGAAAATCTAAAATAAATCTACATGAGTCAACAGTTAGGGAGTAGATTTTTCTGGGAGCCTCCATTCATTGTGACAGAAAGATTTCAAAAGGAAGGCAAGTGAAGGCAAGGCTAGACAAATAAAATGTCAATCATGATTCCTTTTTAGAAGCACAGTATATCTCATGAACATGCCTTCATTCCACTTCCTTCAGCAGACTGACACATATTACCCTTGCCTTCAAGTCCCATGCACGAGGGGCTCAGCTGTGTGCTGCACTTCCCATACACCCAGCACCATCTCTAACCACAGCAATCACCCAGCCACCACCATATGGCTCAGTCACTTCCTTCCAGGCTTGTGCCTTACCAACAGGATAGATCCACACAACAGAAACATTTGCAGCAATTTTCAGAACCAACACAAAAACAAGTTTATCTAATTGGGCATTGAAGGAGGTAGTAAAGTTTCTCAAAAGCTGAAACATTCCTTCTTTTAGACTTCTCCTCCTCACTTGTCACAAGAGCTTCAGTCAGAAGAGCTTTAGATCTGAAATTTGGTGCAGATGCTGCCTAGCAGCATGTACACAAGGCAGCAACAAAAAGGAGTTCTGCTGGTGCCTAGAAAGCCCCAGCTCAGCATAAAGTCATTGTAAACTTAGCCAGATGAGCTAGCATTGCTCATCAGTCATCCAGAATTAGCATTGCACTGCCGAGTGGCTGAAAAACACAATGGCTCATTACCAGACAATATATAAAATCAGAGCTGACAAATAGAATCTGAATTTTTCCTACAAACATTATATTCTACAGGTCATAAGGTGCACCAGTGCTATAAGAGCACCCAGCAACTAAAGAGTTATATTGACTCTATTCTTTTCTGCCAGGACTAACACCTCACTCAGCAAGAAATCTTTAGCCATTGGTGAGCAACAGAAATTATGAAGAAAAACAACAAACTGCAGCTCTGTTTCACTGCTAGTTGTTTTTTTTTTAGTTTCCTTTACTGATCCTATCTATCAACTTTAATCTGACATTTATGTACAGGCACATCTCTCATGTGCAAGTGCCACACACCCTTATTTGCTGTCTCATGCTTGCCTTTCTCTATGAAATGGAAGTAGAGCTCCTTCTACAAGCACCAAGCCTCTAATCAGACAATAACCACATCACAACTTTATTCTGAGGATCTGGAGGACAATGTCACTTAGAATTATTGTGCTGATTCATCAACGTGAAAAACAGTATCTCCTAGTCAAGAAAAAAATGTATTTCCCAAACTATGATTATTATTTTGAAATTTTTCAGCTTACAATGTCCAAGTATGCTCAAATTTCTCCCCTTAGAACCACTCCCTATTGGTAATTGTATCTTTCTCTAGATAACTAGGAAATTACAGCTTACTGGGTGCTAAGCAAATTACTGTACAGAGAGGGCTCTGGTTGGAGAGACAGAAATAGTGATATATTTGCTTTAGAGTTGCCTAGCACTTGCCATTGACCACCATGACATGGTGATTAGTGTACAACCTAATTTATCAGCCAGATGTTCCAGGTTGGAATTCTGTGCTTTGTAATGTGTGCTCTAAAAATGTTGTATTTAACTGCTGTTATTACCTGACAGACAGTAGTTTGAAATTTTAAAGAGCAGTCAATACCTAAATCATCAAGAACAAGTAAAGACATTATCATTAATTTAAAAATATGTCTATTTAAACATACATTCCAACAGAGCAAAATGTAGTCAGGTAGGTTGCTAAAAACTGCTAGATAGTGATCACAAGGCCACATGTGTTACATCCTGTTGAGACTCCTGCAGTTGTTATTTGCAAAGTGCCCCTGACAGCCCAGCACCACTACCAGTACAATTTGCAAAGGTGTTGTGTTATAAAAAGCTACAATTTATGGCAACCACGTGCAACAGAACGACGACAGTTCCCCATCACCACAGTAAACCCACCTAATTTCAGCAGTGCTTGTCACAAAAAGGATTCCAAATACGACTTTGAATAGAAACCTAAGAAATTTTGGCTAGTCTGTGTCCTGCCTATTCCCCTTTTATTTCTGTTCACTTGGTTGTCAGATGGAAACAAGAAGCAGGCCTGCATCAGTAACTAATACAAGAGTTGAACTTCTGATGCAAATAATTTTATAGTAAAATGAAACACTATGCAAAGAGAAATTACACTAGTGAAGAAAGTTAGGAAAAGGTTTCAGTCAGAGTTCTATAAAGAACATTATAGTCCAAGAAAAACCAAATAACAACAAAAAGAAGAAAGTTATGTTCTGTTATAGTGTGGTCACTAGGAACAACATATGAGGGGCAGAAGTGAGAAAGACCAATAAATCAAACCTTTTGCTTTGCTATAAATGATTTCTAAAGCTTTTTTTCTCACTCTGGCACAACAGACAGGCTTTTAATTTAAAGTGTATAAGCTAAATATGTACTTCAAAGCTGTCCATCACTATGGCATTTGGATGGTTTTGAGAAATACACCATTAAAGCAAAATCACTGCTCAGGCCACTGCCTTCGTGGTGTGTTCAAAACTCTCCCAGCCATCAGCAGAGAACATCCAAGGGCTAAAGCAGCAGAAAGACTCTTTTATCAGGGAGAAAGAGACACCTGAACAGACTGTACATAATGTCACACAGCCAACACCTTGCAATCTGGGGCCTGTTGTCTTCACGGCAGAGGAAAGATAAAGGAAGACAAAACATTTCCAATAACAATTAATAAACCAGAACTGGTCATAATTAAACGGCTGACACTTTGATAGATCTACAGTTTGATACACCACAAATATACTTTGATAGTGTAGCTAAAACATGGAAGAGTTTTAGTTCTAAGATTTTAGCAGTGGGAAAATGCAAGACTCACATTCCTGGGTGGGCCAGATGACTGCTGAAAATTAACACGTGGTAATTCAATTGAAACATTACTACTAGAGTGGGGGAAAAAAAAAGTTCTGGAAAAGCCTTTTCTTCACTAGAAAAGACAGAAAAAACATTTCAGTGTAGCATTGACCAAATGAACCACCACTTCCCTGCCATCCTTCCCCTGGCTGCATTCTGTTTTCTAAGAATTACAAAGATTTAAAAAAAGAAAGAGGAACCTGAACAACCAAAACAAGTTTGTGTTTGTGCTTAAAATGCCAGTATGTCTAGACCCATTCATTCAGAATGGCCTCAAACTTAATGTATTGGTTCTGGTTTCTGTAATTCATGTTTACAAAACATGAACATTTCCCAGCTGTATTACAATTTTTTCAAGGCAGGGTTACACCAAAAATCCTTTGATTCTTGACTCTGAAACTGCGTCATAATAAAGCATCTCATTAGTTGTCCACAAAACTGTGTTTTCAGAGTTTTGCACTAACTAGAGTTTGGAATAAAGTAAACAAGATATGAAAAATATTTCTGTGCATTTATGGGCTTGGGTCAGGAGAGTAAACAACTGAACTCGTAGATTCTTGCAATGTGAGCTGGAGACTGCTGTGCTGGGCACCAGGAGTGAGGGGGCCCTCTCTAAAGCTGATGGGGAGGGTTGCTGGCTGCCCCAATGTAGGCATTCAGAGCATTTTAGAGACTTCCCCACAGTTCAGTCTTTGATTTGAGACATTGAAAAAATTACCCTCTCCTTTCCTTGGAGTAAGTGACCTATGCAGTGTACCTCAACATTTTTCCACTTCTCTCCATGCCTTGTACTAAGAAATATCCTGTTTTTCTACACAGGATAAGCATTGTGCCTGCTCTGCCACAATGCCTGTCTGAAGGCAAGAAGAAGAACTGGCATGGGCAGGGCATCCCTAATCAGCTCAAACCTTCTGCCTCTTGCCTCCAAGCCACCAGCTCTTCTATTTCTGTACAAGTGTCATGCCCTCTGATGCCATAACACAGCTGTGCTGCCTTGCTTGGGTCTCCAGATGCTTCATATTTGTGGTCTGTCTGTTACACTGGCTAACAGCCCATTTCCTCAAGGAAACATCAGCCTGATGAAAATGCAAATATTTGGGGATATATGCAGTTGCATTATATGCCCACATTAGCATGTGCACTCCTGTGATATCTCAAATTTTAAAAAACCTTGTATTTTGCTTGAATAGTATATTTCATAAGCTTGCCAGTATAAACAGTGATGTTTGATAGGTACTTCTCATTTGCAAAATGAAATATGTAGTACTGCATTTAGAATTAATCACATAATAATAACTAAAGGCAATAAAAAGCTCAAATTCTATCATGAGTATTATTGACACTTGGCAACGGTATGGAAGTTTAAAAAGCAATATTATTCATATGACATCATTGCAGAGGCATTAAACACACCAGAAATGGAAGAAGAGGTGGGTACTATATTTTCCCACAGTTAATCACAACAAGTGGATTAAAACACTGACAAACACCCTTGTTTAGAACTTAGAGCATCCTTCAAAGCATCCTACCACAGAAGTCTCTAGTAGCCCATGTGTGCTACAGAAGGTTATTCTTCAGCACCAAAGACTGGGCTTATTTTCCTCTGCTGTTACAGTGAGCATCCCAACCCACCTACCCCCAGAGCACCTTGCACACAATGTTCTCTCTTTTACAGAAAATGGATTTTTGTGTCTGCTTTAGTCATGACACATAGAAAAGGACAAACAAATTTCTGCTTGGGAGCTCCTGATAAAAACTGCCTGCATTCATATGACACTGTACTTGACAGCAGTCACCTGCTTTTAGGACATGCCAGAATTACTGTGCATGCATAGCTGTTTCACTCAACATTTTCCAGAATGCCTGTGACAGCAGGCTCAGGGCTTCTGGAAGTGCAAACCTCAATCAGAGCTGTTGGGCACTTACAGCATTGTTCACCTCAGGAATTTCACATATATTTGCATTTTGCTTACTTGGAAAAAGCAAAACAGAACGGAGTTGTTATATTTTTAATTATGTGTTACTTTCAGGTAAAAATAGAATCACCATTTTCAGCTGTGTATTTCATCCACACACCAAAAAGTTCAGTACACAGTCAGATCCTTTGCATACAGATGATGCTATTCTCAGTGCTGAAATATATATTTACATGTGGACATGCTTGCTTACATTAGTTTAAAATCAGATGGAAAAAAGTGCAAAGTAACAGAATATAGAAAAAAGTATAAGTAAAAGAAAACAGAGACATTCAAGAAACTTCTTCAGGGCACACAGCAAGACAGTGTCAATGCTGGAGTCCTAAGACTCAGCATTTCTTTTATTTGGATCTCCCAGCTCAAGAAGAATATGCTTTTATCTCTCAGCTCAAAAAATTGTAGCCTCAATTCAAAATAATTCATACTATCCTCTACCTATTATCAGGTTCTCCACTGTACAAGTTGTTCAAAGCTTTGGAATAACCTAGCTGTCTTAGCAGTGATTCATAAAAGCAACAAGAAAAATCATAAATAGTAACAATTATGGTTGATATCATTTGGCACTGATGCCAGGAGGAGGCTGCCTGCCAAGGGGAACATTCCTTGCAAGTTAGTCCTACAATGTGCTGGCAGGCAGCAGTGCCTGGAACCAATCCTGTGTTCTGCTTAGTCGGGCTGCCCCAGGGCACCAGCGAGACAGGGGAACACAGGGGTGTTTCAGGAAGCCCTCAGGGTGCATGGAAACGAGGGCATTCCCTCTTTGTCTGGACAAGGGAGGCTTTGTGATAAGTGGAAGCATTTTCTCAAAGTTTGTGGAGTAAGACACAGGAAGAAAAAAATCACACTGGAGAGGTCAGGCTCTGCTTCCCAGGAACTTGTTTGCATCTGTCAGCAAACCTTAAACTGAACTATTCTCTTTAATTCAAATACTGTGTTTCACAGAGAGGAAAGTGCCAAGTTTTTAGCATCCATCTCCACGATAGAGCCAACAGCAAGCACAGAGGATTGTTTCAGGATTTAAAGGCTATTGTAGCTTTTGGACCTGTATGCATCATTGTGTACTGCAGGAGGAGGGGCAGTTGTCAGACAAGGGATTTAAAAGTAAAGCAAGTCCATGTTCAGTGCAGTTCTTTCTGGAACCAAAAGGTTAAGGGTAATTCCTTTGAACCCTTGTCTTCCACCACAGAAAAATGCAGACCTACTGTGTTGAAGGCTGAACCGCCTTTCTATTTTTGATATTTCCTCTTTTGATATTTCCTGATACATTTTTAATATCTGGTAAGGCATAGGAATGTGTTTACCTAGGAATTTAGAAGTAGATTAAAAAGTAGATGCTTACATTGCCACCATACCAGAGTACAGCACTTACATGAGTGCTTTAAAACACTTTATGAAGTTGTGAAAAAATTAAGTATCTTGCATTTCTTACTGTTTATGGTAGCTGTGAGTATTTTTATTTCCCACTAAGCAAGCACAGAGTCCCATATGCTAACATGTTCAGGCAATTTCAGATTCTCTCAGATACCATTTTCCAGCATAATTGATTACTTTTAGCTGTCCATGACCTTAAAAGAGTATTCTAAGAGCAATTTCCATGAGTAGCTGAAAGTTGTAATTTGTTCAGTAAAAGATGGCAACTTCTGTTGTTGAGAACTTCATGAAAACATGTATTATGTTCTGTGATGCTCTGGATTTTCACTAAAACCAAGAAAAACAAAGGAAGAAAATAATCCCTTTCATGTCGCTATCTATCTTTAAATTCAGCTGAATTAATGATCACCATCTTGATTCAGCAAGCTTTAAGATAAAGATGTGGATACATCTTTAGTATCACTGAAACTCTGTAGAACTCCCCAGATTTAATAACCACACTTACACTTTCTTTATTTATACTTTTTTTGGCTGTTGAAATCATCAAAGGCCTTGGTTTCAAGAAACAAAATAAGAAATGAAAACGGAAAAAAAGCTCATCATAAACAGAGAAGTAACTTTTGAGAAGTTTAGACACTTAGAGCTTGAAGTAGCTTGGTGCAGGGAACTCTCACTTTTCTGCTGGGTGATAGTACAGAAACAGTGACCACTTGGATTCCCAGGTCTGGAAGGAAGACTGCAGTGCCCAAGTCTGCTGAACATCTGAGAGCCCGTGGCACAAAACTTTCTTCCACCATCTCAAAGCCTGTTTATATGAAGCACTGACTGTTCTGAAGGCAGATACTTTATTCCATTTCATTGCTATTGTCCAGTATCCCAGTCTCTAGTCATGTAACCTTGAAAAACATTAAATCATTTCTCCTTTGTTGAAAGGACATTCTGCAAGCCCAGGTTTTACAGGTGGAGAATTCTTTTAAGCAATACATCAGATAACTCCATGCTTCATGTCTTTTCCTAGAAAAGATGATTTTAATCTATGCAAGCAATATTCTTTAGTTATGAAGCACATCTATACCTGAAAAAAATACTAATGTATGCTGGATGATGTTGCAAAAATCTTTGCTTTAAAAATTTCTTTGCAGTTATCAGTATAATCTTAAATACAGGAAGAGCCTTGAAATGCTTTTTTAAGTCCTAAAACCAGAATATTTTAGGTGTCTGGATAGGGATGTAGCTCTCTTAAGCCTAAAAAGACAAGGATTTAAAAAGACTGAATAGCTGAAAGGATTAGCAATGAAAGACAGACACTTTCACATATAAACTTGTCTGGGTTCATCTAAATACAACAGTTACTGAAGTCATCAAATTAAAAGAATGTTTGGTGGTTCACTGGAAGCAAGTCTGTGGCTCTCAGCCCAGTTTCTAAAGAAAAGATACTCATCAAAAACATGCCTCTATTAGGCATTCTGGCAAAGTGGGTGTTTCAGAAAAGACAAAGAAATGAAAATACCCGGAGCAGTACTCTTACAATAAGATATATTAGTGGCAAGCATGTGGGGGGGGCACAACCTCCCTTTTTTCAATTGAGGATATGCAATGCAATCCATAATCCAATAAAAGCAGATTTTTATAGAATTACTAATGCAGATTTTTCTAAAAACTTGTAATGTATTCAGTAAGTGGGAAGGAGAGTTCATGCAATTCACCACTGAATTTTTCATTTCTAAACCTCAACTCTTTTTACACCACAATGGGACTTATCATTTGACATTGCTGCCAAGGGCTTTCTTTTCTACAGCCCTTCCCACAGAGCTGGACCTGAGCAAAGCTGGACTCCTTTCTCTCAGGAGCACACTGGGAATGCATTATGCTTTTATAAGACACTGCTGTCCCACATTCCCAGGGGACACTGGTGGGCTTCAAGTACTCCAGCAGACACTGCTGACAAAGGCACTGAAGTCACTGTGCTGAGTATGGACCAGAGCTGCCAGGCCAGGAGGGAATGCTGGTCACTGCCCATCCACATGGGCTGAGGCAGGGGGAATTCCACAAGTGAGCAAATCTCTTCTCCCTCAGCTAAGCAGCCATCAGACAAGACTTTAGCACTCAGTTACCAGCTCAAATTTCTTCATAAAGCTCCTCAGTTTCCTGAGCATGCGTTTCTTCAAGGGTTAAAAACAAAGCTAGACACTGGGAAAAAAAGCAGAATTTTCAGAGAAGCTACAAATAAATAATCTTTCCTCAAGCAAAAAATGAATGGAGGGAGAAATATACCTTTTTTCTTAGATGACTTCCTATATATAAGCATATGAAAGTCTAGAAATGTTTACATCGCTGTAAACTTAGTGTGATCAGTAACCTCAAAAAGAAAAGCTGCATTTTCATGAAAAATATTCTTGCACACTGTTTTTCATCAAAGCACCTATGAACTTGATACTGGGTACTCTCTATTCATAAGCCAGTTCTCAAAGTGATCAAATTAATTCTGTGCCTAGAAATCAAATCATGTCCTTGTGTAGGTGTTATGAATGCACAAATGCATCCACATTATCAGACTGTTTGCCTCTTCTGCTTTAAAAATGGGAAGGGACATGGCACTCCAGAGCATTCCAGCTATAAATGCTTTCTGTATATCATTGCATGGTACACTTGCACTCACCAAACTCAGGCTGGTGGTAAAAATAACCCTCTCTTGAAGAGCAGACATTAAGTTATCTACTAGGGCTTCCACCTGTTAACATTTTTCAGAGAGGGGCCCTGTCTGGAAATAACTTTGTATTTCATTATGAACTCTATGTGCTTTACTGAACAGAACCAAGATGTGACTCATTGCTCTGAGCTGTGTAAATGCTAAACCTGTTTCAGCCATGGAGGCTCAGATTTGTCTGAAAATAGACAGACATCACAGGTGGAGCAGAAAAGAGACAATAAAAATCTGGACTCTGGGTTTTTATTTTCCTTGTAAAAAGTGCTGATGCTCTCTGGGTAATCTCAAGAAATATGCCATGATAAGGAAGACATCACATAGCAGGAGCAGTATGCTCTACTTTCTAGAAGATAAGAAAATGTCTGTAAACAGGTCTCTGTTTAAGCCATCCTTCCCTCTCCTGCTGGTCACAAGATCGTATCAGTGAGCACTGGGACAGTTACATTTGCTGATGACTCTATGTTAAAGTGAAATAACACATTTTAAATTTTCATGAGGTGTATATATATGTGTGTGTATATATATATATATATATATATATATAAAATTCTCAAATTACTTCAGTGTTATGTCACAAGATTGTAGAATTCCTTGAGTCAAACTTATCTGAATTTAAACATTATTTGGCTACAAGGGTCATAAAATCATGACACTTATATATCAGAAAAAATACTAACAATACTAATTCTGTTTAATGCAGAGATTGCCATTACCATTGAGACATGAGACAAAGAAATTATAATATTTAATAACTGTGCACACCAGTATTGGTTCTGCAAGAATCAGAAAAAAGGTGCAATACAGATAAAGATCACATGACGAGGTCTTACTCCTACCCTGATAATACTGTAGATAAGTTAAATGTATGTACACAGAAAAAGAGCCACAGCAGTATATAACTATCCATTTATGAGATCTGCTATGAAAATGTTTTGGGTTTGACATAAAAGACTCCCTATCAAGGATGATACAGTAGGACTGGAGAGTGGGAAGAAGGATTTATTTACCTCAGGAATGGGGCAGCTCAAGAAAATATCCTAGCAGATACAACTGCAAGGTACAACTGCAAGAATCAAGCAAATAGCTAGAGAGAGCATAATTTAGCTGCATCCACTTCAGTGAGGAAGACAGAAAACTGGTGGAGGGCAGTTTTGACTGTTAACAACTCAGAATCTGCATCGTGACAAAGTGGAGACTGCACCAATACACAGGCTTAACCCTACTCCTCATATCCACACTGTTCCCTTCAGTTCTGGGCAGTGTGACCTCCCCAGCACTTCCTCAGCTGATGCCCAGCAGGGGTGGAGCAGATCCCTCACTCATTCAGAGCTGCTACAAGCTCTCAGCATTGTCCCTGACTACTGAGGGGCTGTGTGGTGCCGACCCTTGTGAGTTACAGTCACTTCCTGAGCGGTCTTCAAGGGCCCTGATCTCTGTGCCAACCAATAAATACTTTTCTAGGAATTTTAACAGATGCCCCATTTTCCCACCTTGAATTTTCTCCCCCAAAGTAAGAAATAACCCGTAGCCACTGCAACACACAGCAGCTGTAGCTGATAGGCAACAATTCACTTTCCCATATGAGAGATGCTTGAGCACCAGTCTATAAGTCTGGCAAAGGTACTGGCAGCAAGACAGCATTGCTTTCCAAAAGGAACTACAGGCTATTGTGTCTCTTCTATTTGATGGGCATTCCTGACCCTGAACTAGTCTTTAACATTGCAGGGGAAAAATATAGCAACTAAAACATTTAAAAAACTCAGTTCTGATATATGTACTTTTTCACAAAAAAAAAAAAAAAAAAAAAGGGCAGAGCATGTCAGCATAACAACAAACCCTGGTGAAATTTTTTAATAGATTAGTCTGAAAGAGATACAAGCATCATATTTCTGTCAAAAGGAAAACAGGAAAAACCAAAATTTTAATATCTCTAGCAGCTATTGCTGCAAGGCTTTTCTCAGGAACAGCATAGACCATTTGTGCATTGGCCAGTTACACAGCCAGTAACAACTGAGTGAAACAAGGCAAGGAAAAGGAATTCTTCTCCATGTAGCTGTCACACTGAAATATTTTTTCTTGTATGAATGACATTGACAGAACAACTGAAACCAAGGTCTTTCCAAATAAACAATGCAAAAAGCCTGACTCAAGGAGCTCTGAAGCTGCATTTGGTTTCCCACAGAAAAACAGTATCGTTATACTTCCGGTCTGCATGTCTTATTTTAGATCACAGAAATATTTTCACAGATCACTTAGTGGGATGAAAAGCTAGGATTTGATGCTACAGGATCCCAAATATCTTTTTTCCACTTGAACAAAAAGCATCTGATGATAAAAAATTTGTGGGTTTGGTCACTGTTGAATTGGATTTGATTCAGTTTTTAAGCAATCTTCAACCTTACTATTTTTGAATCCTTCTCCTATTTTGTGTATGAACACAAGTGTGGATTTACAGATTTCAGAAATACAGAACATTTCTGACAACCATATTAAGTTGTTATCACAGTTGGTGTTGACAAGGAGAAAGCTTGCAATAAGCATGTACTTCCTTTGCAAGAAATCTGGACGAAATATTTGCTGAGTTGTCTACACATATTGCTAGAATCAACAGTTGTTCAAAAGATTAGTAGTAATCTAGGGATTCTGTATAATAACTCAGCGTCCCACAAAATTTAAAATCCAACAGTCTCCTAATTGTTGACACTATATTTGACACTATATTTCAAATAGCTTCAAGCCAAAACCTGGGTTAAGTTTGTATTTGAATCCACTACAGCTACTGTCCCAAGCAAAAGGCACCTGGTTCTTTCTAGACTAGAAGTTGCATTACTTCTGAAAGTGCCAGCTAAAACCCAAACAAGTGTGTGTGTGTGTGTGTGTGGTTTGGAGGGGGTGTGAGGGTTTGGTTGGTTGGTTTGGTTTGTTTTTTAAGGACTGTTCCGAACCAGACCTATGAACACTAGTGGGAAAATTTGAAATCTTCTTTTATTCCTATAGTACCCGCACATCATATGCCACTCAGAGAATGTGCACTTTATTCTGGCTCCTGATTGAATACCGAGGCTGCAAACAGTCTTTACAAGGGTTCTCACATTAGGTTTTTCCTAATCTGGGTTCCTAACTTGAGTTTTTTACTGCAAGGAATTAATGAACAGGAGGAAAACTTTTCTTGGCTTTCACTCTCCAATCAAAATATGTAGGAGTAGCTGTCAAAAATAACATTTTATTTATAAGCAGATAAATTTTGAGGTAGGTACCAATGTGCAAATGGAGAGCATTCCAAAGCCACTTCATAATTCCTTCTGAGACTTGAACTGCACTATAAAACAGTCATTTAAAAAGTATGAACTCTCTTCAACCATCAAATGGCCTGACACTTCAAAGAAATACTTCCAAAAGCCATCATAAAGATGACTGATATATTCTATACAAGTTTAGCTATTTAGCCACCACACAGCTTTAAGCTGGAGAAGCTAATACAGCTTCCCTGACAGTATTTGTTACAGAAGCACTGGAGGACCTTGAAGGCCCCAATGAAAACCAGGAATTTTTGCAGAAGTAGAACTCATATTTATGAACTCCAGCATTCTGCACTGAAAAGTTAATTTCCCAAGCTGTAATAAGGTGTGTTTTAGGAGTCACTATCTGTGAGATTATGAAGTCTCAGAAGGCACCAGAGTACCAGTAACTTTCTTTGCAATAGATTTATAGACATAATCCACAGTATAAATATATTTGACATTAAATAGGAGAAAATTCTGAATCCCTTTCTAGGCTGGTGCTGGGCACTAATAAAGATAAGCCCCATGCAAAGTAAATACAGTAATGAACTGCCACATTTAATGGGGACAACAGAAAGTAAGTTGGATCCTGAAAAGTCATGCATTAATGTAATTAAGAGTAGTCTTTTAATAAAGGGTTATGACTCAAACTGCCATCTGGGGTTTTAGAATTAGAGTGCCTCATTCCTGAGCTTTTCTCCCCAAATGAGATACAGGAATTATGCATATTAATTTTAGAGTTTTTATGACATTAAATAATTAGAAAACTCAAAAACTAGTGTTCAATTAGTAGTAATACAAATGCTAAGACAAAAACTGAAATTGTAGCCAGAAAATCTTAATGTTAAATTAGCTGAGATGAGAAAACTACCTAAATTGATGTAATGAAAGCAGATTTTTTGTCAGATAATAAGCAGACAAAATTGTGCCTCTCAAAACAAAATCCTGACAACAACAATCCAGTCATTAAACAACAGCCACTACTGAGTGTCTGAAGACAGTGCAGTCACAAGGGAATTCATTGTAAGCTTACCTAGCTGACCACGGAGTTTGTGGGTGTGAAGAGTTCTCTGCATTAGTTTTCAGTTTCAATGCCTCTTTTGCACCACCAGTGTCAGGTCCAGCACAAAGCTACAGCCTAAGCAATACAGATGTGGGTGATGAATTTGTTTCAGACTGTGAGCTATTAGCAAGCAGATTAGTCAATGGGCTAGATGGGTGTGATGATACACAGGGTGTGCAGAAAGCCTGTCACTGAAAGAGTTATGAACTGCATTTCTGAACAGATTAAGGGTGATCTGTTTTTAAAGGGGCTTTTAAACCACAGATGAATTATTTTTACTTCTTTTTAAAAGTCTTTGCTTCATATAAATACTTTGAAGTGAGAACTCTTGTCTCATTCACAATGAATTGCACACCCTGTGGTGCTGCTCTTCAAAAACTTGACCTTGTCACAGCTCACACTGTTGCAACACTGCAGATCATTTGAAATCCAGGGCACTGTTTGGTCTGTAAACCACAGTTACAGTTTCTGGTGTCCCTGCACAAGATAAACTCACAAGAAACAAGGACAAAAAATAATGTGAACAGAGATCACTCCAGGATGGAGAAAAGCTTTTTCTCTTACAGAAGTGGAAGTTGTACTGTTTCTACTGTTTCCTCTACCTCAGTGTCTGCAGGCCAAATTTCAAACAAAGGCAAGGCCTTTGTCTTTACAGATGACAACACATAAATAAAATACATGTTTACACCACCTTAGTGACTGTTTTCATAAAACTACATACAATTTCCACTGCAAGAATATCTGTGGTTCTGCTAGCTGTCTGTGTGCTACTTGGTACGTCCAGTGCTTCAGCAAAGAAAAAATTAACATTGTCCCACATGAAGTGAGCAGACTATTCCTAGAATTACTAGGGGAGATGGCATAAACGATCTGCCAGGAAAAGCTTACTGTTCTACTCTGCATGTTGGGACAATCGTTAGCAAATGAGCTGCACTGCCCTCAACTGCTGTCAGGGACAACTAAGGGATAACTAAGGGCATATGTTCACCTTTCAGAAAAATGATAATAGCAGTTTGTAACAGTAATAGAGAATTGTTACCAAAAAGCATGTTGGAACGTCACAGACTCTACAAATTCTGTCTGAGAGTCCTATGTGAGCTGTTTGTCATCTCCCAGAGTGCCTGAAAGCTTTGCAGACCCTTGGAGATATTCTGGAAGAGGTTAAAACTCACCAGCAACGCTCATGACTGAATGGATATTCCCCAACTTCCATCCATGGATATTCCCCAAATTCCACCCACAGGTGTAAAGTCTCCTACACATTACTTATTCCTTCCTGACCTTATCTATTGCTGAACTACTGCCTGCAACTTCTACAGAAGAAGAAATTTATTCAGTTCAAGAAGTTGGATTTAGTTTTAACCAGACTAAGTAACATTCAAAGTGTTTATGTACACAGTCCAAGGGCAGCTCCTGCTCTGCTTCACAGCTCCCTTTGCAATATCCAGGAACATCTCTGGACTGTCAAGAGTGTTTAAGTCTAGACTGAATGTGTTTGGGAATAATGTGCACATACATAAAAATATTATTCTGTTCCATTAGTTCTGGTAATGCTAAAACAGAGAAATAGTCTCTGGATTTTTTTTCCTGGTCACAGAATTCCTTTGAAGTTTAGGGGTAAGTTCCTTGCTATATAACAGTATGTGTGCATTCTATTACTTAATTCACTGACATGAGGATTTCAGTAAAGTTATTTTCTTGGGTGCTTAGGACTTGGATAAAATTTTGCAAAGTTGGGCTAAGTACTTAAGAAATCTAGGTCAAATAATGGCTTATGCAGAAATTATGGAAGACTGAGGTATAAGCTCCACTTTTTTTTGTCTTGTTTGAACATATAAAAAGCTAGTAGCTTATATTAAATACTCTTCCACATATTCACATGTTCATATAAAAATTTGAGAGATGTGCAGAAGTCTTACAAGAGAATAATTTACACAGAGTAAATAAACCCCCCATGTAAGAAAGCTTTAACTATGCCAAACATTTCAAGAATGAGAGCTCAGAGAAAAAGACACTGCCAAGACATAAGTAATATCACGTCATCCCTATCTGAAATCTAACACCTACAGTTAAGAATTTAAGAGAATGGATTCACAGCCATGTGTATTACTGGAACCAGAGAGGTCAAAAGAATTAGCTTAGAATACCCAGAACTGGAGAATAGAATTAACAGTGTTGAACATCTTGGGGTGTTGTAACTCAGGTGCTTATTCACAGATGTATCCAAGACCATTGGCTAAAACCTATAATAGGATTTAATTCTGAGACCACTTCTTGACACTCTGAGTCTCATGTGTAATTACCCTGTTCATGTCAAATTATGTAAAATAAAAGCACAGAGACAGTGCTCCCAAGTATTCCAAAAAGAGGCGGTACAGACTAAGCCTAAAAATATGACTTAGCAATTTCAGGCACTACTAAAGAAGGAAAAATTGTTTATTTTTTAAAAAGTCTCAGTTCCTTCTTTTCTAAAATAAGAATGGCCCATGCCAACTTCAGAAGAGAGTACCACAATTAGCTAATCTCTGCACTATCCTTTGAAAAATACAGTGATGAATGAACTTGCAAAGCATACCAGTAGAAATAAGCAATACCATTACTTGCAGAGAAAACAGATAATCCACAACCATGGAGAACAATCTACCACTAGATAAATTAATATTATTATTACTAAGCAATACTTCCAGTTTCTTAATAACTATAAATTTTGGCAGCAAAAAGATAGGAATATTTACTGTTCACAATCTCAAATCATTATGTTGTATCTGTATTTCTTGCAGATTACAATGGGAATTTTGTGAGCTGGTCAGTTTTGTAAATCCAAATACTTATGAATGTCATTTTGCCAGTATGTGAATCATGCAGCCTGTGAAATCCCACCCTAATGGGATTTTCATGTGTAGGGGAATAAATGTATCTAAATTCTGAATTCAGCACTATTTCATGTCCAGAAGGAGTTTGCTTTATCCTCATGTTACAACGAAAGTAACAGTAAGAATTCACTGTCACATTATTGGGGTGAAAAGAACACACACAGTCTCCCACCATGGGTGGGAATTCCTAAGTGGGATTTCTAAAACCTTCCTCTGAAAGTGTCAGGACTGGCCACAGACTGATTGAACTTGGAGGCGTTAGTGGTCTGAGCTGTGACAGCTGCTACCTTCCTGGGGAATGCCTGTGGAAGTATTTGTGCTCCTAGGAAAATGCACAGAGAAGGGACTTTCTATTTCTTATCTCAAATGAAGAGATCTTTCTCTGCTTTGGGAATACTAAGAAGTCTGAACTCAGTGTGGCTGTAGGATGCTAGCTGGGAAAGACAAAAGAGAAACAGCCTGGAGATTTTCATGAAGCTCTGGCACATTCCATACACATACATATTCCATACATCATACATTTGCAGCAGCACTAGCAGCAGTGCCAAATTACCTCTTCTCACCACAGAAGCCATCTTCTGGCCATGGTACCTGTGAGAGAATACATTTCTAAGGTGTCAGCTGCCATCTGTTGGATTTTGCAGACCAAGGGGGCAGTGGCACCTTATTTCCCATGTATTGACCTGGTTGAAATTCAGTATACAGAGAACAGAAGGTGAAATAGAAGAAACAATAAAGTAGAAAGAAACAAAACTCCTTTGATTTTGGGTGAGGTGGAAGAGCCACACACTGGATATGGAGCAAAGAAGCACACTTCTCCATTTTACAGCTTTTATCAGCTGCATGGTTAATTCCCTGGGATGCTCCTACAGTGTCTGCATATTGCAATATACTCAAAGTAAGCCATAACTTAAGAGTATTTAACAGTTTATAGCAGGTTCAAAGCTCATTGAAGGCAATTATCACCACTTTGAATCTAACTCAGTTTATGTTTGCATGCACTTTTAAGTTGTTTTGTTATCAGTAAAAAAACCAAATTATTTTATCATAATGGCTACTCCTCTCCTTAGGTGTCCTTTTTGGTCTCAGTTTGTGCCAGAGTTGAATCTTTTCTAAATGACTCTTTCCAAATCAATGTCACCATTATCATTGCTCTCCTCTTATTTTACCTTTTATTTGCTTTTATTTTTTCTTGTTTTTCCTTGTTTTATCTTCCACCCCCCCCCCCCCCCCCCCCCAGTATATAGTAGCAGCTTTAGATGTTATCACAAAATGATCAAGCCTGGGACACTATGGACAGGTGCTGGGCAAGATTCTTTACATAGCTCTTCAGGGACAAGGTACCTCAACCCTTGGCCTCTGGCAGCTGCTGTTCTTCTAGTGCTGCACTTACTATGGATTTCTCTCTCTGCGTGTCTACACTCCCTGTTTTTCTACTCCTGGACCTCCCAAGTTCTTGCCTTTATGCAGGTCCTGCAGTTCCAGCCCTGGACTGGAGGACCCTGAGCAGAACTTAAGCTATGCAGGTTCAGCCTGTTGGGCTGTTTGTAGGTCAGGGGGACTTAGCTTTTTTTGTTTGTTTGTATGTTGGGTTTAAAGGGGGGGGGGGGTTAGTTGGGTTTGGGGCTATTTGGGGGCATACTTTTGTTTAGATTTATTTGCTCTTAGTGTTTTCTTCGTGTTCTCTTAGAGACACAGGTCTGAGTTGCAACTCTGCTCCTTCCTATTTTGTGGGCAGTGAGAGCAGAATGGCAGCAGCCAGGATGCAGTGTTTACTTTTCCTCCTCTGTGGTGTAGCTTGCTGCATGGTTCCCTATGATCTGCTGGATTTCAGCACAAGGGCCGTGGTCCCCCACTCACACAGCATCTCTGTGTGCACCCACTTGAGGCTTTGGAAAAAAGGACATCTCTCACAACTATAAAATCAGTGTATCTGCTTTGGATTTTTGATTGCTAGGGTGGAATAGGACTTCAATTTTCTTACAACCTAACACCAAATGCACAAATTCAATTACCTTGTTATCTGTTGCACAACCCTGATCAATGTCACGGACATGATTATCTCTTTCCTATTCCACATAAGACAGACCTCATGCAATGACGTCTGCTCTTTCATTGGCAGGTTTATTCTCTATCATAACATGTGGCAATTGATATTTAGATCCCATCTAGTCACTGTACATTTGACATGCAATCAAAGGGTTCCCCAGAGTATTGGAGCCCTTTTTGTAGCCACTTGAAGGGCACTTGCTCTTGGAGTTTGAGCCTCACAAATCCATAAACCATGATTCTCTTTGTACTTCAGCTATTTAACTAACACTCCTGTATTTTGCAACAAGACAGTTAAAAGGAGAACCAGACTTCAGTGTGCAGTGGTGAAGGTTACTATGTTTGTCCCAGGATTGTCTCAGCTGCAAGATTTGGAAAGCAGCTGTGCCATGGTGATTCTCTTCATAACCATCGAGGACCCCAATCAGTCCTCAGAAACTCAGTACAGAGCTTTCCTGACAACAGCTAGTGCAGCAAATGGCCTTCCCTGCTCAAACTCACATTTGGAAATACACTTAGTGATATTATTTTAAACTCTTCCTGAAAGTTATAGAAGTCCTGGTTTCCTACAGCAACAGAAGGAAGCTGACATCCCAAGGGGTTTCTGTTGCGGACACATGAACTGTATGTACTCAGATGTCTGCGTGTGTAACTTCTTAAAATGTTGTGCCTCAGTTTTGACCCATGCTTTTCATCTCCTTTATCATTAATTTGAAATATAATTAATTGAATTTAATTTAAAATATAGAAAGCATTTTCTATGTTCACTATAATTTCATGGACAAAACAAAATCTCCTTTCATGAAATCTCTCAGCTTGTCAACATAGTTCTGTCAGTAGAAAGCCCAAATAATGTTCTCAAAATAAATTTTCTGTCTTGGTCCTGTGTTCAGAATCTGTTTTCTTTACCTCACTTTCAGATCTAATTTTCCCAGGGTTTCTATTGCATTATATTCTCTTTGCCTTTGCTCCCAGTCTCCAGGAGAAATGCAAACCTAATTAAAGACACATGGCATTTTTCTAGCCTATATTAGTTAGAGACATTTTGATTGAAAATAGGCTTGCATGAAGCCATGGGAAGTTGTTTCCAGACTTCTTTTTTAGGAGACAGATGCCACAAGCTTACTCTCAACTTACATAAAGGAGATGCAAGGAAAATATTTCACAGAGAGTGCCATAAATACTGTCACCTGGGGGGCTAATCTGCTGGAAAGTGACTCTGCAGGGAAGGATCTCAGGGGTCATGGTGGACAACAAGCTGTTCATGAGCCAGCAGTGTGCCCATGTGGACAAGAAAGCCAAAGGTATCATGAGGTGCCTTGGGAAGAGCATTGCCAGCAGGCTGAGGGAGATGATCCTGCCCCTCTACTCAGTCCTAGTGAGGAGCATCTGAAGCACTGTGTCCTGTTCTGGGCTCCCCAACACACGAGAGACATGGAGCTCCTGGCACAGGTCCAGCACAAGGTGACAGAGATGATTAAGGGACTGGATCATCTCTCTAATGAGGAAAGGCTGAGGGAGCTGGGCCTGATCAGCCTTGAGCAGAGAGCACTGAGAGTGGATCTCATCCATATCAGAAAGTGTCTGAAGGGAGGGCATTGAAACGATGGATCCAGGCTCTGCTCGGTGGTGCTGGGCAACAGGACAAGAAGCAACAAGCAGAAATTGATACACAGGAAGTTCCACCTGAACATGAGGAAGAACTTTACTGTGCAGGAGACCAAGCACTGTAACAGATTGCACAGAGAGGCTGTGGAGTCTCCCACACTGGAAATATTTAAGAACTATTTGGATGCAATCCTCTGCCATGTGCCCTGCTTGAGCAGAGATGTTGAACCAGATGACCTCACCTGTGATCCCTTCCCAACCTTACCCATTTTATGATAAGCATGTTAATCAGGTGCAGGGGAGTACATACATTAATATAAGTATTTCTGTACATATATTTAATATATAATGTGCATATATTCAATATATTTACAATTCTTTTCTTACAGCTCGTGTTAAGCATGATAAAAGCATGCATGGCATTTAAAAGTTTGTCCACTGCCACATGACTAGATTCAAGCCCACTCCATGACCTGATCCACAGCTGTGCTTCCCCTATCACTGTGCCCATGGTTGCCCACAGTGCCAGGATGTGATGACACAGCACACGCTGTTTTTTCTCACATTATCACTAATTATCAAATGGCAACAGTACTGTGTTTATACAATATATATCTTTGTTGCAACGGAGACTAGTCAGCTCTAGGAGAGGAAAAGCTCAGTCACAGAAAAGAGGATGTAAGGGGAACAGCAGATAAGAAGTTACTTTCATATCACACATTATCACCCTGAAGTTTCTTATTACCCTGACACAAATTTTGGTCCTTCTTTCAGGAGTAACCATTTCCCAGGAACAACATGAAGATGCCCAGTCAGGCCATGTGTGTCACCTAGCACAGTATCCTGACTCTGATGGTGGTCAACAGTAAATGTCTATGAAAGAAGAAAATAACAATTCCCCAAGTACATATGATCAGCTGAAAAATCTAAAGCTGGGGATTTGAACTAAAAATAGTGTCTATGTATTTAATAGACTCTGATGGGTCTATATTTGTGAATTTGTAAAAATGGCTTTTGATTTTTTTTTAATAAAAGCTTTTGGAATCAGTAACTTTTTTGATGATGATATAGTGAAAATATATCTCTACTGAAGTTATAAACACTTAACATTCAGAACCCCTTATTTTGTAATTTACAGCTATATGTAGCACTTATTTTTTTAATTCTTCAACTAAAGTCTGAACAGTTTTTAGCATGTACTGGGAGGAGGGATCTTTAACATCGCAAAATTTTTGGACTCCATGATCATGTACAGGAATGGAAGCTGAAAAGAAGAAACAAATCAGGCATTAGGGTTTAAGACTTTTGAGGCATAAAATATATCTCCTAAACAGCAGCCACACCTGTAAGAAGGATGTCTTCTTACAGAATAATGTCCAAAACCTCTTCAGGTAGGCAGAAACAACTTTATCCAAGTTGCTACATTCCTATTTCGAACACCTCTGAAAGATAAGGGTGTAATTTCGTAGCACTCCTGCTAAATCTTTCACTGATGGCACAGTAGCAGAATCACAATGACTCAATTTTAACATACAATCCTAATTTGAGAGACTTTAACTTGAAATTTAGGAGCCCTTTCCACTACAACTTGCACTTTTCATCAACCTGAAAAGTGTTGATGCTTTTACCTAATGACATATAAATAATATACTCTTATATGGACCACCATATGACATTCAAAAAACTCAAATTCACTCATTGTTTAGACAGCAGAGTCAGTTCAAGAAATTTGAAACACACTGCAATCAATTCTCATTTTCTGACAGAACATAGGACATTTACTTTAAGGAGTTTAAAAAGAAAAACAGAATCTATTGCTCCACCTTCATCTTGAAAATAAGAAGCCCACATCCTTAAGAGGTAGGCTTTTCTAATGGTATTTCAATTTGTAAGACCTTGGCTTAATTCCCCTTGTTTGTTTCTAAAAGCCACATCTATCCTCATGCTAACAAAAGCCTCTAAGCCCCATCTATAATGCAGTGAACAAGGGTACCACTTCCAGAGAATTCTGTAAACAGTGGCCCAGTAGAAATGTGAACCACACTGCACTCCCCTACTCTGTCAATTGCCCTTGCAGCGCCGTCCCTGTGCCCTTTTGGCCTGTAGGTCACTGCTGCTCCATGTGCCTGGCTGACATGCAGCTACTGCTGCTCATAGAAATGAGAAACCCCCAAAACCTGCAACAGCTAGATACAATGACTCTACCAGCAAACAGAACCTGTTGAGCCTTTACATTTTTGGGGCTTATACACTTTAATATGTATATTAAAAGCTCTTCTCAAGCCTTTGAATCAGAATTTGCAGAATGTGGGGAATAAATATTGGTGAATTTATTTTTATTGAGAGAAAATGTTCTGGCAGAATTTCAACCAGACCTGGAACTGAGCCCCACTAATTTCCTCACAAATGTTTTTCTTATGGGTTTTCCTGATTAAACTGTGATCCTAACAGATTGATATTGGCAGAGCTTAGATACACATTTGGATCTGGAGCAAGTGCACTATTACATACTTAAAAATAGAATTGAAAAAAATAGCTGCACTTCTGTTGTTCAGGCCCTAGACAGTTAACATAAACCTTGCTTCTTTCTGCAATCACAGTATTTGTATTTCATTCCATCACTCTGACTAAAACATGACAGCAGTTACCTTTCTGAACAAATTCCAAAAAGCTCACATACTTCCAACTATTTTGTCCCTTGCTGTGCTGAGGATGTCTTCCCAGGCTACTACTGCTGCTTCTCTTCTCCCATATTTGGAAGTTGGCCTTCAGCATGGAGATCCCTTGTGGGTTTCTGTTTAAATTCCAGAGTCACTGGTGCACATTACCATTTCCTTCAGCTGATGTAAATCAAATACAGTATGAGTGAAAAATGTGAGTCTAGGCTTGGCTAGCTGCTTTGCAAGGGGAACAGTGAGGAAGGCAGAAAGTTTGTCCCAGAAGGCAACGTTTCACAAGCACAGCAAGCTTTGCACAGTGGGACATTGCTGAGGCTGTGGCCCCTCTTTCAGCATCAGTTTGCACAAACTTTACCACTGAGTTGGCAGTGCTGACACAGTATGCAACAGAGGAGAACTCACATGGAAAATATTATTGCCTGGCATCAGGGACATTTTTCTATATACAAAGCCCAAAACCAACACAAGAATTTATTTCACTTCTGGCATTTTAGGGCATTCGTAGCAAATTCAATAGCCTATAATTTTTGCTTCTCATACTCCAGCAGCTTCAAGAAAGCAGAACCCAAATAGCTCCTAATTTAAAAAAACATTAAATTTTTTGTTAATCAGCTGTTGCCTTTTGTAAGTACACTGAATACATGATGTAGTATTGCATATAATGCCTTATATAGGAGTTATTTTGAAATATTTTAAAAGAACTAATGGTTTACAGACAAGCTCCTTTAAGACAGGATTTATGAACCTCTCACTCCTAACTCTGAATACTGAGATGGCAATGTCACCTGTGGTTTGGGGCACAATGCCACTAACACCTGACACCGACAGGAAAGCAAGGCACAGCACAAGGATTTTTCCCTATAGATAAAAGAGTCACAGTTTGATATTTAATAGCTAGGAATCCAGCTATCAAGGAGACTAAGAGAAAGATGATAATGTTTTTGGTAGACTGAAGAGATTCTAAAACAAATCACACACCATGACAACAGATTTTTCAGGCCCAGCATGAATCTATGTTATTTTGGATTCTTCCCTTTGCAGTGGGATAAAACTCTCACTACAATCCTAATAATCTTTAAAATCATGAGTGCCAGTGTTGAATCCACACCGTCTCTCTGTAATGCCATTGCATTTGAATGTGGAACACAGAACAAAAATGTTCACAAAGCAATCTTACAATGAGTCCTACTGAATTTTCCCCAAGTACAAGGTCCAATTATATGAAAATAACTGCAAGTTCAGGACCTGGGGGCAGGAGGAAGGAAGTATTTTTGCATTAGGTTGTCTTTCTCTATTGTAATTACTTGAAGCTCTTCTGAGACACTTGGAAGAGTTTTAGTTAAGATGTATTACTGAATACAACACAGATAAACTCAAAAGTATGTCAAAAAAGTATACTTATTCTGTGGATTCCTATCTCCACTGTATATGGAGGGAGTCTACAAATTGATACAGAAATTAAGTGCTATTTAGCATTTTCTCTTTGAAGCCCAGTTGGGCCATTTAGTATTTGTTGGTATCAATAAACTCTTATATCTACTAATATATGGCTACAAATCTTTAGCTTGCACACTAAAGCAGGTTATTATAAAAGCCATAAAGAATCTACAAAAATGTTAAATATCTCTACAGTTATGCAGTTAAAAACCAATGACATGCAGGCATATATAGAAAGAGCTCATTATTACTCCATGTAGTAGTTCTTAATTTCAGCCAGTGGCTTTTCAAGAAGCATTGCCCAGTCTAAGGGCTTTGACCTCGTGGTGAATTTGAGCATACACAGAATTGCAGAACCTCTCAAGCCTGTTAATCCTGTAGTAGGGAAATAAATAACTTATGAGACTCCAAACCAGCAGAACATTTAAAATTTCAGACCAAACTTACACTTCCCAACACACACATGCTTTAATAGTTGACTAAGTCAAATCCAACACAAGGAACCACTAGGAAAGAAGTTGATACATACAAACATATAACTTAGAAATCAGAAAAAAGCCTGCAGAGACAGTGATGAACATGTACCCCTACTCCCAAAAAAAATCAAGTATCGCTTAGCTCATCTTGGAGGCTGATTTGGATACAGAGGTCTTTGAAATGAAATTGAACATATCTGCACACAAAAATAATCAAGGACTGAGTATCAAGATATGCTCTTGCAAGGCAGATAAAAAATGTGAGACCTTAACTGTAGGCATGTCACCTGATATATCTGTTCTTTTCAGAGCAAAGCAACACAGAGGAAGCTGAAACTGATCAACAGGAGTAATTTAAAACAGCCTTCTCTTTTTAAGGAAGTACACCAAGCCCATACAAGAAGTTGGTTGCCACATCTCAGCTGGTAAATGCAGCAGCTCTGTTAACTGCCTGACAACAAGAGTTTTACTGCTCTCACAAAGCCTGTTCTTAGAAAGGAGTCAGAGAGCAGCAATGCTTCGTATTTGCCTCAATTTCCTTGTGCCCATGTGTAGAAATGACCATAAATGTTAGCCAAAATCCCTATTGGCAAAATGAACGTTTAGACTGTTAAAGTGGTCACCCACTGTAAATAAAGCACTTGGATTGTTTACCAGGTAGTCAATTACATTGAGCTCTGAGCCAGTGTAGGAGTCAAGCTCCTGAAAACCACCTGCTGCTCTATGAAACACCAAAGTCTGCTCTAGGTTAATAGCAACCTTAGCACAAGAGTAGAAAGATTTTTTGTTTGCATTTACTGTGAAGAGACTGTATAATTTTAACTGCACATACCCTATCATGTGTGCTTCGCATGTACATAATATTTTCACCTGCAATTTTTTAGACAAAAAGTTGAAAAATGCTTTTTTTGAACCTCATCCCCAATTAGCAATTTCTCGAATAAATACACAAAAATATGTACTTATTATGCTTACCTTTCTTTTCTACATATTTCACGTTCTTAAAAGCATTCCTTGAATTTTGTTGTTACAATTGTTGTAATACTTACTCCACAATAAACCACTTCAGAACGTAGTGTAGTTAAAAAAAAGTTTTGGGTTCAGTGCAATTGACACAGTAACTGAGAAGATGAAAAAAATTAACTACATTTGCACTCTTGGTTTCCCAGCAGAACTTCTAGCAAGAAACCCTTTGCAGGAGACAGGTTATTGGTAGCAGCCTTCTCTGCTGACCTAAGCCCCACTACGTCTGCACAGCAACAGAACACAGCTATAGAAGGGCAGCTGGGAACCAAGTGGTGTTGTATGATGAAACCAAGTTTGTATTATGGAGCTGGATGACAACTGTGATGTAAACTTTCCAGTTGTAATAGGCTGCTCCCATCTAGCTCAGATAGTGAGTCAGTGTATAAAAATTCTGAAGTGTTGGTGTCATTGCAGTTCCCAGAACACAGCCAGCCAAGATGCAGAACTAAACAGAACCTAGCCTGGTTTCATGGCAAAAGTCATCTATATAATGGCAAAGCACATTGACAGGCCATTGTGGTGAAATTACACTATCAAACACATGGGTAATCTGCTCTTTTTTCTCCAAGGTTGTCATTTATTAGGCATGAAATTTATTCCTCCTGTGCCAGTCACCTACACACTAGAGCTGTCAGTATAGTAATACCATTCTACAACAAACTCATGACAAATTTTAAATTTATGTTTAAGGTGAACATTACTGCAGAAAGAAAAAAAAAAAACCAACACCTTTTTACTTAAAATTCAATCATTCATTGCTTACTCCTTAGATTACCCAGTTAATGCTTGATAAGAGGGAAATGCAGAAGGTCCACTGATTGACAGTAGCCTCCAGTTCTCCAGAAGCTGATAATATGGACTCTAAACTTTAAATTTCAACATGTGCTTAAATCTTCATAGGATCAAGACACTTATACAATCCAGTTACGCATTTTATGAAAATAACATTTCTGTAAATTTCCTCAGGTAGCTAATTAGTTTTTACTCTGAAAACTTAGAAGCTGGTGCAGTAAAGGAACAAGAGCAGATGATTCCAGGGAAAAGTGATTAATCACAGACAAGTGTATTTGCCTAGAAAGCATAATTGTTCTTTGCTGTGGTACCTAATACTGAAAATAACTACTGTACAATGGAGGCTAGTACTTTGAGCTAATCAGACATATTCACTTCCATTAAGTATTAATACTAGCACAATACCTTATAACTGCACACAACTGCAGGTTCATGAACCTCTTTGCAGACAGCTCAGTTCCACTGCTCCCAGCACTTGCAGCTGCAGAGCCATGTACCCTGAGAATGGGATACAGAACTCCCCAAAAGACACCGTGGCAGAGGCTGCATTGCAGCTACACATTTTGTAAGCACACAGTGTCCTCCCTTTCTCCACCTATTGCTTCTGTATTCATACATCTCACCTCAGTGAAAGTAAAGAGAGAATTTCTTTGCTTTGTTAAAAGAGTTGTGGAAAAAGGAAAATTTATTTGCTCATTTGGGTCATAGAGATAGTATATCCCAAATGACAATGGAGATTTCTGTAAGCAGAAGAGTCCACTGACATCAGGTTTTCTGCAGAACTGGGTTTAACTGGACTCACCTGAGTTTGTATGAAACAATAAAAGACATGGAAAGATGTTATTATCTTATTTCAAATCTTCCATACCTTATCAGTGATTTCTCGTGGACAACTCCTCACAGCACTGACTCCTTCACAGTACAGACACAAACTCCATCTCTCCTCACAGCACAGCCAACAGACTCCAACCCTCTCCCCACCCAGCTATCCCACTCTTTTGTAGCACTCGTCTTATTGGACACAGCTGTGGCCTATTAAGGGCGGGGCTGTTCCTAATCTTTGGTGATTGGTACAGCTGCAACTCCTCAGGGGTGAGATTACCTTCTGCACTATCTTTATTTTCTTATGTTCTATCCCTCCACAGAAAGAATGCCTCAGAAGCTAATCCTTTCATTCTAAGCACATTAACTTACTTGAGATGCTGGTCACCATTGTCATACTAATAACAGATACTACTTCTTAATAACACTAACAATTTGAGTGTGAAGAAAGAAAAGGAGATTTTGCATCCCTTTGCTTGTTTTGTTTGATATGCAATACCATATTGGAAGAGGACAAAAGACATCACATGTTTCCATGCTGGATTTTATAAACAGAAAATATCAAATCTATCATTACTTTCTAATAATACTTTCTAGTAGGACCCAATGAATTGATAATTAATGTAGAACCTGGGGAAACAACATCACAGTAAGAAACAGAAATTTTTGAAAAAAGTACCTGCCTCAAAGCTGTTACTCATATGACATCAATGTGACAGGTGTGAATACTGCAAAGGAAAGAGAAAACTTTGTAAATTTCATACTTCAGAAGAAAAAAAAACCAACAAACAACCAGAAAAGCAGTGTTACATACACTGCTGTTAATTGCACAGAATTTTGCTGGATGTGGCTTCAAAAATTAGGCAGCCACACCAATAGCATGGAGGAAATTTCAGTGATGGACATGCAGTACAGTCACATAATGCAAAGAATAAAATTTCAATTTTGTATGGGCAAAAATTACACCAATATAGGTGAAATAGTGAAACAAACTCTTAATACCAATACATCCCAAATACAAGTATAGGTTTTGGTCCTGTAGGCAGGAAAAGTTCCAGGAGGCCACCAAAAATTTCCATCTGTTCTGTATTTTAATTTGCCTATAGCAAGTGTACCTATTTGAGCTACCAGATCAGCCTTTTATAATGATCAGATAACACTTCTTCCTGAAAGTCATATGCACAAACATGCATATTTCAGCCATAAGTCAGTACACACAATCCTAAATCTAAAGCAATTATTTTTAATCAAAGAGGTTTGCTAATGTGCAAGTTCCACAAACTACTAAGTAAGTGGGGTTTATTAAACTTGCGTACTTCCATAAAACAGAATTTAGCAGATTATTAGACATGGACTAATTGCTTTTTGCAATTTCCAGATCCTGCACACTGCTGTTGAGAAGGATTTTTATCTATTCTCATTATTACTGATCCACAGTATGTGAAAGAGGCACTGCTAGGCACGTATATGCTAAAAATGGTACCTGCTATACAGCCAATAGCAAACAACATAAGCTACTCTTACAGTGCACAGTTCAAGTAGCTTAAAACACTCCTTACTGCTGAAAGACCGATCCTGTAATTATGTTTTGCATGCCAATAGCATCATTTGATTATCTGTTATTGAGCCCACAGGTATACCTCTTTCCAAACCAAGTGGACTTGTACAACGTGGAAGTTAGTACTATGATTTCTACTAATGGAGAGTCAATAAACACACAGAGAGAAATATAATTTCCATAATACCAAAAAGAGAACAGTAAGCAAACCGAAACAAAAAGAAAACTTCTGAGTTAAAGGTGGTGCTAAGATATCTTAACCCTGAACAAAACCTGGTTTTCATAGCTTTTTAGGCCTACAACTTGTAGCTGTCCCAGTAGCTCCAACAGCGACACCAGTACAAGTTACAAAGAGATCCTTGAGCTCACACCAGCCTTGCTGATTTAACTGCTCTTTCTATACGTGCCTGTGTTTTCTGGTAGGAGAGGCTGTGTTCAAACACTGCACAGAAAACACATTGTTTGCTCTGGACCACTTCAGAGTGCAACCTAGTCTGACAGGGACATTGATTTATAGCTTAAAATAGCAGCACAGGGGTAAAAACTCCTAGAAGGCAGCAATAACTTTCCAAATCTGAACCTGCGCTCTTTTATCAAAGAAAGTGAGAAGCGTAGACTGTAACTCCTGACTCACGTTTTATTTTATTACCACGAGTGCTGCCCGTGCCACAAGAGACCGTGCCCGGGACACGCCAGAGGGCGGGCAGCGCTCACCCCGAGCCGTGCTGGGACCGGCAGCCGCGCTCCCACACGGGCGCTCCGGGGAAGTGGGGATTTATGTTCCTCTCTGCCTACGGCTTGTACTCCTTCTCCCGACACCACACCGCTCACCTAAGTGTATTTAAACAAGCTCCCGCTGTTACCACCACTCATAGCGGTAAAATCCGAGCCGAGGTTCACGCTCCCGGTACGTGCCGCCCCGCAGGGCCGCCGCCGCCTCAGCGCTGTCCCGCCGTGTCCCCTCAGCCGCTGAGGGGCGGCGCGCGGGGAGCGGGACGGCGCGGACAGCCCTCCCCACCCGAGCGCGGTAGAGAATCAGCGCCCGCAGCCTCTCGCCACTTTTCCTCACTGTGGGCGGAAGCGTTCGGGCCGCGCCCAGGGCGGACCGCGCAGAGCCGGCTGCGGTGAGAACGCACACCCCGCACGAAGCGGCGCGCCCCAGGCAGCCTGGGGACAGCCGGTCCGGCCAGGAGGGCCACCTCTCCTTCGACCACTCCTGTCCTAGCGGTGCCCAGCCCCACGCGCCCGGCCAGGCGGTCACGCTCCGCCTCAGCTCAACGCAGCGAACTCACTCCGGCGGCGGGCGTGGCGCAGGAATCCCACCGCCCTCGCCCCCCACGATCCCGGCACCCTGGCATTAATCGTCTCCTTATATGGACACCAGAATGTCTGACGTCATCTCGACGCTGGGAAACTAGCGCCCGCGCAACCAAGCTTGGTTGGGAAGGCGGGTGGTGCGGGAAAGGCGGGGGGTGGAGGGGAAGGAGGCTCTGGAATGTTGATGGACGCGGCGTTGCGCCACTGGGAGCGGCGGCCCGGCTCGGCCATTGGGCAAGGCGGCCGGGGGCGGGAGCCGCGGGCGGGGCGGGTTGTGGCGCTTAAAAAGCCGCCGCCTGGCTAAGGAGCGGTGTCAGTGTAGGGTGGGCGCTGCCAGCGGGGGGCAGGAGGGCAGCGAGTTCGAGTCCCGCCTCCGCGAGCCTGAGCCGGCAGCCGCTTCTCCGTGTGCCGCACTCCGCTCCGGGGCGAGGGGAGCTCGGAGTGGGCGTTTGGTTTTCTAGTCTTCCTCCTTTTCCTCTTCGCGCAGAGGCCGCGGCTTTCTCTGTGGGGCGCCCGCAGGGACAGAGTTTGCCAGGAGTTTGTGCCGAGTTCGGGCCCCGGCCCCCCACCCCGCCGCCGCCATGCCCGTCTTCCACACGCGCACCATCGAGAGCATCCTGGAGCCGGTGGCCCAGCAGATCTCCCACCTGGTCATCATGCACGAGGAGGGGGAGGTGGACGGCAAGGCTATCCCGGACCTCACCGCCCCCGTGTCGGCCGTGCAGGCCGCTGTCAGCAACCTGGTGCGGGTGAGTAGCGGCGGCTGGCCCGCCTCCTCCGCGCCTTCTCCTGGGAGCGACTTTGGCCGCCGCGGCCAACTTGGGAGTGCGGCGGCGCCCGGCCGGCCCGGGCTGTCGCGGACAGGTGTCCCGGCCCCCGCCCCGTGAGGAGCGGCTGGGCGCGGTGCTGGGGCCCAGGAAAGGGTTAAGTTGGAAGGCTGGCTGGACCTCTGCGGCTCCCGCCTGGAAGCCGCCGTCGTTTGTTCCCGCTCCGGCCGACGGAGGAGCCGTGAGAGCCGTGCAGCGGAGCACTGAGTTTGTCCCAAGAGCGAGTTGCTCGCCGTCTCGGAGCGAAGAGAAGCCTTTGCCCACCTGAGGAGCGGCATCCCATTAAAGTGCAGTAAAGCGCGGTAGTTGCTGCTTTCATACCCGCCCCGAAACGCTTCGCAGATGGCTCTGATACGCTGCGTGGTTCTTTGCTGCCTAGGAAACTCCTATTTTAAGTGTATGCGCTATAAAAGGCAAAATACTTACTTGGCGTGAGCCTATCCAAAAAATCCCAAACCCAACCAATAATAAAGCCCCGACCTCCCAGGCATTTGGGTTTCATTTTTAAATCGGTGAGGGCTGGCCCTTCCTTATCAGTGCAGAAGTTGAGGCGGGACAGACCTGTGGCTTCCAGGCAAAGTCTGGAGCTGTGAATTGTTCTTGTTACTTAGCCTCGAGTGTGAGTTACTGTTTGCTTGAGGTGAGCTAAAGGTGACAGAAATTTGGCCTACTCTTTCGACTTGTTGAAAGCGGTTATGCATAGCTTGTCTCTTTAAGATCTGAGTATTTGCAGTATGGACACTGCAGTGTGAGAAGTGCAAGGGACTAATACATTTGAAATGTTTCAGTCCTATTAGCACTTTTATAATAAACAAAGGAATAACGAACTGTTGCAAAGTAGAAATACTTTCTTTGATATAGAAAGCACTGTGACATTGCCTGCTCTTCTACTGCATTGAGAATTACCTGGTAACACTTACCTTGCACCTTTGTTAAGCTTGTTTACAAGTACTGAATACATGTTCCTTGCTCATTTTGAATCCTGTTAAATTCTGAAGTCGTTCCTAGCAAAAAATAACTCCTGCCAGTAAATGAATAAATGGAAAGGTACCTCTTGCTGCCTCTTTGCCTTAAAATGAATAGCTATGCAAGTTAAAATACTGTGTCACTGTTAACCAATGTTTGAGTGCACTGAAATCATGAGACTTGTGGGCATAAGAAGCTGTCAGGATGACTAATGTATGTGATGTGTTAATCATGTTTTGGCCTGTACTACTGGCTGCGGCTAGAATAACTTGCCACTTGGAGGTTTTGCAGTTTACTACAGTGTAACTAGGTCTCTTGGTCGCCATGACTATAAATATTACAGACTGTCTAGAATACTTGTGCTTCTTGCTGACTATAGCAGCCACTCATCTCTTTATGAAGAGCAGTTGTTCTGCAGCAGTTCACTGATGTAATAGGTGTTTTGGCTGTAAGGGTGCGAAGCCAGTGTGTATGAAATACTTTTCCTTGAAAGGAAGGACGTTGGAATAATGCTTTGCTTCTCTGAGCTAACCCTGTAACCCTGGGTTGTGTGACTCTTTTTCTTCACCCCACCTTTATCTCAAAAGAAACTTGATCTGATAAAATTTCATTTATTAGAGAAATACAGAAACAGATTTAGTTTCCTTCTGCAGCTTTCTAATGCTAGATCTTTCATTTTGGACTGTTTTGGAAGCCTCTGTTTTTCTCTTCTTGTCTGCTGGTTTGATAAAAGGAATGATTGTTGAATTATTTTTTCTGTGTTTATTCACAAAGAGCCAATAAAAGTGGGGTAATCTGAGGTGATAGTTGCCATGAAGATACCCTGATCTGCTAAAATACAGCTTTGTCTATATTAGGAAAAGTGCAGAATTAATGTTCTCATTCCTATCTGAAGCTCTGTTTTCAGTGCATTGCTCTGAAGTGTAAAGGTGATTTATGAAACAGCAGTTTCACAGGAGCAGGAGAATTTGTGCAGACAGGTTCTCGAATTACAAGCCTTCTGGTGGCTTCCTAGGTGACAGCAAAGATGGAGTTGTCAGTGCAACCAAGAGAGTAATGTGGTGCTGGCTTGTTGTGTTGCTTGCTGTCTGCTCAGGGTTCTCAGTGTAGTGCGAGTATCACAAAGCACATAAAGAAAAGTACTGAGGAGCAGGGAGTTTTTTAGTGATAAATTTTCATATACAGCAGCATTACTCTCCAGCTACCCAGCCTATAGTAAGGATTCTGCAGTTTGGAAAATGCAATATTTAATTGATCTAATTATCATGTGTGTGTGTAATTGCTGGTAGCGGTGCTTGAAGGCCTTGAAGATGTACTGTGCTGAAGGCCTAGAAGATATTTCCTTGTGCATTTCCCCTCACAGTATGACTATATGGCTGTAAGGAAGGACCTGTGTGCAACAAGTTGAACATTCCTGAGATGGAGCTAGCACAATACACCACTCAAGATGGAATAGAGGTTGATAGATATGACAGTCTTACATTAGGACTATTAGGTGAGTCAAAAGGGTCCTCCTCCTAAATACCCTGACTGGAGACCTTTATAATAGAGCTCTTCCTTTGGCATGCATTTCTGTATTTCCTGTCATTAATGGTTCTGCTGTGTTTCAAGGTTTGCCTGAAGCCATCTTAAATTACAGACCTTTTTTAATGTAAAGTTTGCACACTAAAGTGGACCCATCCTAGAGATACTGCCTTGTCAGAACCTAATTGTGAAGTGATTCTGGAGAAGAGATGGTCCAAGTCATTGTTGAAGTTAATGAAATAACTAAATCTTTTACAAGTTAGTCATTGCTGTAGTAAAATACCAAAGCAAGACTTGGTACTCTTTCCAATATGCGACAGTTTGCTTCTACTGATTATTTTGTATCTTGATTATTTTGGGAATCTTTTGCACAATAATTCTCAAATTGTTTTGAAGCATTTTGATGAAATTTCTTAACTGTGGTGTGATCTTCTTGTTGCCTGTGCAAAAATATAATGTGGAGGTAACTTCAGAAGCTTTTTTACATGGAAATCGAATTTGAGGGAGAGGTTCAGATACCACAAGACTACAAATGTACTAAATTGGTCCTTCTTTTAACTGAAAATCTTAATGTTTGTATTGGCCTGTATTTGTAGTGGATGTGTGCCTCTTATGGGAAAGAAGGTTGGCATTTGGTATTTCTTTTGTCTAAAAGACGTGACACTGTAAATCAGCAGAAGTGGTGCTGGTGGTGGGTAATAGTCAAGGCTCCCTAATAGGTATGGAATAATTTTGAGCTTGCTAAATATCCTATTAGTTTAGAGGAGAGTGAAATTTTGAGTTTTAACTAGTCAAATTTCCCAGGGAGGAAATGAACCATGTTCATAGTTGTTTTAGGCTTTCTCCCCCCCCTCCCCCAATTGTTTTGTTTTCTTGGTTGGTTTTGGTTTTTTTTGTTTTTTTTTTTTTTTTTTTTTACTTCACCAGACTTTTAGCCTATTTTAAAAATAAGGATTTTATCAAGGATGGCTGATAATGCAGAAATGGTGAACCAATCACACACATTATATATACGGTTTTATTTCATGGAGGAGAAAAAAACCTGCTACTTGGCAGCAGTGAATTTACAAGCATTTATGTTCAGACCAATGTTATATTATTGCCAGAGAGAAAGCAAATTCTACCCTGATGTTGTAAGCTCCATAGTGCTTTGTATGGGTGCTGGCAGTCTGTCAGTACAGGCAGAGCCTGCTCTGGTCACTTCTCTCTGCTGTTCCACACAGAGCTGCCTCAGAGCACTGTTGCTGTTGCTCTGCCAAATGCCAACAATACCATGGGTGAAGCTGCTGAGTTTGACAGATTAGGTTGTAATTCTCTGCATGAAAATTAAGGTAGTAGAAGGGACTTGGGAAGCACACAATTTAAAATATTGGAGCAGGCTCAGCAGCTCAAGGAGGTGTTGGTTTTTCAGAGTCTGGGCTGGTGAATGAGGTCAATGGCCTAAAGACCTGCTTTATCTGAGACCAGTTGCTTGAGAGTTACCCTGTGTTCATGTCCTTAATTTTCATGGAGCTTGGGGCATCTGAGCAAAGTGACACTCCTACGAAATCTCATAATGGAAGATTTAAGACACTAATGGTAACAAGTGAAGTGACTGAGATATTTCAGAACAGGGATCTGCTCTGAAAAAACAGTGCTTGTCTATTTGATGATGCAATTTCTGCCATTCCATCCTGTGTGTTGTCCTTTTACGTGTGAGTCTACTTCACAAGTGTTTCTATGCTTCCAGTTTCTATTAATTATTTTTTTAATGGGAAAAATTGCTTTACTTGCTATTAAATTGCTGATGACCACATTTCTTAAGAAGATATTATTGTTGTATGCTGTGATATGACTTTATTTACTTACTGAGGTTTGGAGGCTTATGAAACACTTCTGACACCTTTCTGTATCTCAGCTAATAACTATGGCTAGCCAGGTCAGGCCTGACTAGGTCAGGCTAATCATCAGGAAGGGTCTCTCAGATTATAAATCTCCTGTCTCATAGTCAGGGTTTATCAGATGTTTCCTTTAAGTAGGTCTGGGCCAAGTACTATTTTAAAATGTAAATAAAAGCACTCTAGAGTAAGATTAAGCTTGACTGGAGATTGTACTGGATGGGAACAAGACCCTGTACTGCTGGGTCGAAGTCACATGTGTCAAAGGTTTTTATGATTTCCTAAAGTTGTGAGGTTGGTCTCCTTCACCTGCCACCAGCTGAAGCCCACCCCATCTAGGCACAACTAAAAGTACCCAGATAGCTCTTAAAACAGATGGAATTAATACCAGTACTTCAGCAGAGAAATAAAGTTTAAACAAAAGAGTTGCATTTACTGTAGCAGCTGTCCTGTCTCAGCAGAGGAAGAAGCAGCGATCACCTGAAGCCACTGGCATGTTCTGTCTGCATGCAGGGCCTCTGACAGGTGAGAAGTTGCCTGGGGTTGTAGGGTCATTTGGAAAGGGCTATCCATCTTCCCTGGCCAGGCTGTAAATTGTCCACTGATACCTGCCAACCACCAGCTTGGAAAACACCTGTTTAAATGAAATTGTGAAGGATGCAGCCTGCCTTGAAATCCTTGCCATGATTTCAGCAGCAAAAGTCAAATACACAGGTAACACCTGGAATGAGGAGAAGTGCTCTGTTGAGGAGAGGGGATGGTAAAGCAGCTTTATCATCCTACGTTTTCTTTGGCATAGCTGACTTGCCTGTAACTCAGGCTACAAAGATAGGAGTGAGCTGTTGTGAGCAGCTTAGAGTTTCTCTTTTTTTGAGGGGAAAAATTAGCTTGCAAAATGTTTATATATCTTGGAAAAGGATGGAGAAGAAAGGAAAAAGATAAGCTTTTTTCCTTGCAGAATTTCTACACAGCACAAAAGATGACTCTCAAGGAGGCTGTGGTTTTTGCATTTTTCCCTGATGTTTGTAACTTGTCATGGGATATGTATAGATCTGTGCCTCCCTATTTCCAGTTTATTATGTTATGTTTTGAAGCTGAAAGAAATGGTCAAAAGAGCAGATAATCTGAACTCTGCAGAGCTCCAAATTACTGACAAGTGAATGAGCACTAGAATAAGCTTGAAGATCTCATGAGAGAATGGCTCTTCACTACACCTTTCTAGGTCTTACCTGTGAGTAGTAGAAAACAGATTAGTGTTTTACAAATAATAATAATAATTTCCCTTTTTTTAAAATTAGAACTTTTTTCAGTGCACAGCAATTTCTTCAGGGATCGTTTACCATTCTGGGAACTGTGGCCATGTGCTCTGAGAAAGTGGATAAACCCCATCAGGCTGTGTGTGTGGGAGGAGCTGGGAGAAGAGTGATTAATCAGACAGAAAGCAACTTTGTAATAACAAAAGCACATCATAAACTTCTTTCTTGCTTTTATCTGTTAGGAATTATCTTTACATAAGTGATTAATTAGTTTGATTTGAATGGAATCATCTCTTTGCTGTGTTATTGTGTTTGGATACTTAATTTATTCCAGTCTCCTCCATCAGCTTTAAAAGCAATCTTTTGTTCTCTCTTCCTTTAAATGTACATAGAGATTGTTAAATGTGTCCTCATATGCTTTTTTGGCCATAAAAACTGAGACTATTATTGTGGAATGGATAGTCTTTAAGTGGCAGTTGGATTAAAAAGTTCCATATGCCAAGAATGTGGTGAATACCACTTCTGCTTTTAAAACTTACTAAAATGCTTCTTTCTGCAGTGCTTACTAAATGCTTTTCCCACCAGTGTGGGAAGAGTTAAACCCATGTTAAGCACCAGTGTTTTTTAGCCGTTTATTCTTCATGATTTAGTCTTGTAACATTTAGTCTTGTAACTTTAGAGAGTGATGATGTAATTTTGCTTTGTATTTTGAAACAAGGAGATACTTTTCTCCACATAGTGATATTGGACTGTAGGTGTGGAATTCCTTTTAGAGGTTAATAAAAAATTAACCGAACAAAACATGGGTCAGAAATATGTACCTTCAGAACACAGAGTAATATGCAAGTTTTGCAATATAGTATTTTTTTTCCTTTAGTGGCACTAAGTATATTCTATCACTTGCTCATTCAAATGCTGAGAAGTTCTTGATACAAGAACTTCACTGCAGCCACAGTTCTTAATCTTTGTAAACTGATAGCCTTCCTGACATTTATGTTTAAACACAGCCATGGCAGTATTGTTATTGAATTTGAACAGTGAAGTGTCTTTTTTTGGTAACTGTATAGTTGTGAAATTTTATCCACTATGTTAATTGTCATATAGATGTGTAATTTCTTCCTTAATTTTTATGACAAGAGGTGAGAGAGAATTAACTTTAATATTGTCCTGTACTTGGAGTCTAGAGTAACAACTTAGGTTGAACCATCTGGAAATAGACCTGATGAATGAATATTGCAGCTGCCTTCATTTCTGAAGATGCTTTGTGGGTACAAGATGACTTGCTGCCTGGGCCCATGATGTGATCAAATGAAGGCTGGATCTTCTTTTCAGTTACACATATTTCACCTCTAAGGATTTCTTCTTGGGAGCTGAGCATCCCAGCAGCTCAAAACTGAGCTGGGAGGAGGGAGAATGGGGGCATGACCCTACATGCACAGTGCTTGGAGTGGGTCTGCTTTGTCCCTGGAGTAAATCAGGCCCTAGTGTTTCTGTGGGGATATGAATAACTGACTGGAGAATCAATAGAGGGCACAAACCTTTCCTTTGCTTTCTTTGCCTAATAATTAAAGTGTACTGAGGTATGACTTTTACTTGTCCATATCCTGAGACTAGAACCAAACATTTGTGTCAAAATATATTGAACAGCTCACTTTGTAACATATCTCCTATTCAGAAGTCAGTGTTGTTCTGATGCTTCAGGAGAGCTATTTACAACGTGAATAATGAACAATGGGTAACAACAGTGGCTAATGAAGGGTGACAAAAGCAAAAAACCAAAAACCTCTTCATTATCAAAGCCATTCCAGAGTTTCTGAAACTGTCAGCTTGTTGACTCTTAGGGTTAGATTTCATCATCATCAACTTTGTCTCACTGAAAAAACAAGTGTTGGAACAGTTTCCTAGTATTCTGACTTCATGGGTAGGGTAGGAAACTGATGGTTCATGTTGGGTTTCTCCAGTGAAGAATGGAGAAATATGAGCTATTTCTGTTGGGGTTGGCCTAGGATACTTATGAAGAGACCTATTGTAATAATGTTGCATTGCATTTTTAATCAATGGTTACACCCCCAGAATAGCAAATGTAAATTTTCCTTGTGCCAAACTCTCAGATTATTTTAGGGACCTGAGGTTGCTGAAGGCAGATATTCTCAGAAAAGACAGAGGTAAGTAAGTTTTTGAGTACATAATTTTGTGTTGTGGTCAGACATCCACACCTATCCCACAGTGGGCCCATATTTTACCTAGTCCTTATTTTGCTGCTGTGTTTACACAAGCATTTTTTTTCATGCTCTCACTAGGTTCAACTCTAGATGCACTTTGGGCTGGACCCCATCCCTGTGTGCTCAGCTGAGGTCTCTGCTCCTCCAGCAGGAGCACTGCTCATTCAGGCAGGCCTCCTGCCACTTGGGCTTGTCTTCCTGCTCATCAGGATGAACCAGCTCTCCAGAATTTCTCTTTCTAGGACTGTGTTCTATGTGATTTCTCCAGTTAGGTCCCTGAAGAGGCTAAAGTTGGTTCTGAAGCTCAAGCTCTGATTTGTCTATCTTTTTCCTTTCAGGATTCTTAATTCTACCATTTAATGGTTACTCCACCTGTCATTGGCATTCCCAATCAATTCTTCTGTTTCTAACAGCAGAGCCTTCCTGCCTTCACCTCCTCACTCTATATCTACCAGTAAAAGATAATTAGAGCTTACAGTCTGTGAGAGGAAAAGTACAGGCAAGCAGTTTTCATACTAAACTGAATTTTTGGGATGGCTTAAGAAGGTTTCATTTCAGCAAGTATCATGCTTAATCTTTGACCTAAGGTACATATGGTGCATAAATAAAATGGTGAATAGCAGAGCTGAGAAAGCACTGCTTTGGTGAACTTGACAAGCTTTATGTTCAGAGATCTTTGTGTATGCAGCTTAAAATGTTTGGGTATGTTGCAGCTGTTCTGGTCTCATTGCTCAATGTTTAACACGTGTTTGTGGGAATAGTAAAATGCAATGGTATTCAGTTTGAACTTCATTTTAGTAGCTGAACCTTAGAATGAGCTAGACACAAGCCTGCCCCTCCTTAAATGCTGAAAAGCATGCAAGAAAAGAACCATGGCCATTAATTTCATAAATGAGTATGTGCTACAGTACAGTGTGAGAAATGGTGAGTACAGAAGTGCTGCAGTAGCAGTGTCAGAAATGGTTGTGTGTTCTCACCCCTGAACAGATGAGAGGCACTCTGGTCACCTTGGTTAAGTCATTGTGTGATGGGAAACTAATGAATGTTCTCAGCCTTTCTTTTTGAATGGGTGCATCAAAATGGAAGCCTATTAAAGGCTGAGACAGGAAAGTCCATATCAAATATCATCTTCTTGCCCATTCTCATCTTTCATCTATTTGCCAGGTATCAGCTCTTCAGTGTCAGAAGTCTGACTCTTCCTGTCAAGCAGAGGAGCTGTTAAATCTGTCATCTAGAACTTATTTCAGCCATGTTGCTGCTAGTTCTGGCTTCCAGACTTTTCCTGTATTTTCAAGAGGCTGCACATTGCAGCTGTTTTAGAGGAGGGAAGCATTATTAAAGCTTCCTTCTTTTATGCAGGTTTTGTTTTGTTCACCTGTACGAATACTTGCCAGAAGGAGCAGAAACTGACTTTGACTAGACTGATAGTCAGTACATGTGAGTCACAGAGATGTTGTGAGCTGTGAGCATTTTGGGTGCATTTGGTTCCTGGTGACCACAAGCTTACAGTTAGAACAAATGGACTTCTTATAAATGTGTATGATACCTGTCTGCTCATGGGCAAGGAATGGTTAAGCTCTTCAGTGCAAAATGGGGTGTAGTAATACATAACTGAGTGAAAAACCTTGTAAGTTGCTAACAGACATTAGTGTACTTGATTAGAAGAGGTTTTTAATTCTGAGCTGTGTGATGCACTGAATATTTATCTAAAGAGTTATCACTAGAAATAGATTGCTGCATCAAGCACCCAGATGGAAGTTACTGAAGTTTAACTTGTTTTGGTGTGCCTGTTTGTGATTAAAATCATAGGGGTTTTTGTAACTTTGGTCAAGATAAATCACAAAAGGTGCTTCACATTTCAGCCTCTGAGTGTGTGTACAGGTGTCTGTTTGCCCTTCAGCTAAGTCTTCAAAAGCTTCTGGTTTTACACTTTATAAGAAGTTTTCCTCCAAGTATTGCTTTTTCAAATTACTGCATAACCCTTACAGGTTTTTAGGTGAGTTAACAAATTAAACTGACTAGTGTTTGGACTACAGTAATAATCACTTTCACGAGCATAGCTGTCTTTGCAGCTTTTGCAGCACAATAGTTGTGCTGAATAACAGAAACAAATAAATGCGGTTTCTCTGGAACTACGCAGTAGTAGCAAAAAGGTCATTATTTATTTAGCTTGCTCTGATACAATGACAAAATGGTTTGTGAAGGCCTAGTAATTGCCAAACCACTGGCTTAACTGTAGCAAGTGAAGTGGTCTTTGAGTCTTTGCCACACCTATAAAATGCTCCCTTTTCCTCAAGAAAGTCAAAGCATGGTGAACAGGAACCTCCGTAAATTTTAGGTAGGTTTCACTTCAGTTTTTCTCTGAGTAAAAAAAAAAAACATAATAGCACGACATTTCTTATTTTCTCTTTAATGTAACTAAATACTGTTGTAGCCAATTAGAAGATTTCATTTAAAATGTGAATGATAATTTACACCATGAACTTAGTGTCCACTAGAAATAGCTGTTAGACAAGTAAAGTGAGACTTAGAAAAGACAAATTGTCCAGTGTGCTACAGAAGGTGGGTAATTGCTATAGAACTCTGTGTAGCATGTATCTTGCTGGTCAAGATACATTTGCTGTTGCAGAGCTTATGCCAAAAGATTTAATGCTCTGAATTTCTGTTGCTTGAGTCATATATTAGTGAGCATGTGAAGATATTTTCAATATATTAAAGACATAGTGAAGAATATTACTTTATCAATAAAGGAATTCTAGATGAGTGTTTTTTTCCTTATTCTGTTTTCCTGCAGGGAACCATTACTGCCATGAACATAGAGAGAAAAAAAATCTGTTCTCTGGAACCACTGATCCTCTAGGACAGAGCTGATAAGGGAAGTGGTGCCACTCTTTCTGTGCAAGAGGGAAAATCAGTGTTGAATAGTCTGGTTTTCAGAAGTCAGTACAAGCATAACAACTGGAAGATCCCAAAATTCAAGGCCTGGTAGCCATCCTACATTTTCAGTTGTGACATTTTTAAATGTCTCATTTAGGTAGCAATACCTGTCAAGTCAGCAGTGTTTTCAAAAAGTAAAATGGGTTACAAAAGGCAACAAGAGATTTTGTAGTTAATTAGGCAAAGGGAAATTGAGGCACTTCTATTGGATATCTGCCTTGTAGCTGATACAGTCAGTTACTACATCAGTAACTGTAGAGAAAGAAACTGCACTACTGTTCTACATTTGAAAGTTACTCAATAATAGAAAACACGTTTTGTCTTTGATTTTTTTAGCTTCTTGAATCTCTGTGCCAGCACATGGGTAAACAGAATACTAACTTGTGATCTGTGAACAGTAATAAGTTAATTTATCCTTCTGATGAAGGAAAAAACAGACTGGGTGGACTCGGTTATTATCTATGTGTAGCTATAACTTGGGTTGGTCTAGAGATGCTGCAGTACCATATTTATCTGTATCAGAATCACAGTTTCTTCTAGGCAGCCCTGCTGTATCTGGAGCCATATCTGCCTTCCCTTTGATATGATCTGCACACTTCCTATGATGACACTTCTTACTATTACTCTTGCCAACAGGGCCAAAAAGCTTTAAGATTAGTAAACTTTCTGGCTGCTTCTACTTGACTTAACACTTGAAGTGCTGGGAGGACAGGATACATCTGAGTTTCTGGGGCATGATGGAGTTCCTCATCCACCAAATCCTCTGCAACATGCAGATATTAGCACATTGTCAAAGCTGGTGTAAATCTACCAACAGAATCATGGTGTTTGGTTTCTTGTTTTTCAGACAACCATCTGAATAATGAGAAAACATGATTTTGGAGCTAAGTTATGTTTTAGTACAGTCCTAGTATGTGTATACACAGGCAGCAGGATTTGTGTTAAGAGATACTCTGAAATTCTTTATCACAGATGTGAGTACATGGAAATGAACTGGAAGAGCTTTTGGAGTCTGCAGTACTGTTTGGTATGTGGTGTTGTCTTTAGATTTTCTTGTAAAGGTAGCTGTTAGCAGCTCATCTCATTTCTAGACTACAGTTGCTGTATCTTATTTTTCCTGGTGAGTTTTGTAAATGCCCAAGGGTTAGAGATTACTTAACATTAATTATTTGACTGAAGTAGAGTTATAATGTCCTAAAGTAGTTTTAATTTGAAGTATTGGTTTGGAAAAAGAAACTCTTTTTTCCATGAAAAACTAATTTCCAAATTAGAATAGTTCTGTTAAAAATATCACATAATCAATATGTGTTTACTTCTGTGAAGTTAATCCTGTAATTTGCCAAACCATCTGGGCCTCAGCTCTGTACAGAGTTAGTAGGTACTAGCAACATGAAGTTTTTTGGTATCCAGAGGATGTTGCTCTCTGTTTTCCATATGCTTCTTGTTTCATAGTTCTGTATTTTAAGTGGACAGCAGGATTTCCTTAGCCTTAAGCCAGTTAAATTTTTCTTAACCATGCAGACAGGTAGGTCAGTTTGCTGCTGCTGGGGACCAGATGGCTGGTGTGTTCTAATTTGCTTGCCAGATGACTTTGGAATTGTACCCTGCTATGGGTGGAATGCAGTCTGCAGGGCAATCATGAGAAAAGCAGGAGTCAGGACACAGCTTCCATGCTGGCTGAAAGGACAGGGGATAGGCTCTGATTCACCAGTCTCTAGCATTGGGCTGGCTTCAAGCCAGACTTGGGACTGCCTCACTGCTGGGATATGTGCACTGTTCATTTGGTGTAAACTAAAGGCAGGAGGAGAATTTAGCTGCACATTTCTTTGGACTGCTTTCCATCTCTAATTATATAGGCCTGTTCACCTACAGAGAAGTAGAAAACTCTAAAGCTTCTTAAAGCAGTGGTAAATTCACTGATTGCAATTGACATATCAATCCTATTTATAATTCAAAGCAAGATGAGTGGAACGATGAAGAGATTGGAAATTTGCTTTTTTAAAGGCTTCTGAGAACCTTTGAAGGAAAAACAAAAGTTTGTGTAAAAAAAAGTAGTTGTAGCTGAAGACTCACTTTTTCAGTTGTATTAAATGTACTCAATTTTGAGATGTATTATAGATGTGGCTGTGAAATGTAGGGATTGTTGTCACTGTAGAATTAAAGTAAATACTTAATTTTATTTTTTCAGGATAGACATCTAAAGAAATTTGTGAAGAAGTTGCAGGGAACTTGGTAGGACTGAGCTGGTGAATAAAAAATTTTTGATTTGAGATTCAATGCTCCTACTATTGTCACAGTCCGTCCTGAAAGCAAGACATGGACTAATGCATAAACCAGGGAGTGGATTTTTATTGAGTTGTCCTCTGGTAAAGTTGCTTTTACAGCATACAGATTTAGATCCCTTTGTGTGGTACTTGTGTGTCAAGCAGAACTCATACTGCAGCTGGTTTCTTGGGGGAGCCATGGGGGTAACAGCCAGGGCTGTTGTGTGTTCACTGGGTGATGGTGAAGGAATATTTTAAGGCTCCTTTCTAAAATGACAGATGTTTTAAATTAAGCTTCTGGAACATTGCAAGAACTAATTCTTCTAAGGTCATCTTCCCTTTTAACAGAGGAAATCATATAAGCTGTGAGGAAAATGTCTCTTCCAGCATTTGGCAAATTGTCAAACTAGTATTGCCAACAGAGGCATTCAGAGGAATCTCTGTTTAGAAAATAAATAAAATGACCCTTAAACAATAAACTTTGGACTCCCATCTTAATTATTTTTGTGGTTTATTTGATGTGATATGCGCAGTTTTTACTTTCAAACTGCCCAAGTGAAAAGGGGTGGATATTACTGGGTGCTTGTCGGTTTAAACAAACTCTCATAGAATTACAGAAGATGAAGTTATTTCTCCTTCTCACTGAGCAGCTGTTATTTGTTTTATCTAAAAGGCTAAGAAGGTAGGCAAGAGAGCTTGTCTTACTTTTCCTGCAGCTGAAGCAAATATGACAAAAAACTGCAAAACTGCTTATAAGGAAGAAACTTGGCCAGAAAACCTTTTCTTTCTTTTCCATGAAGAAAATTCTCCACATGAGAAAGCCTAAAGCATGCTGGTTTTATACTAATCAGTGGCAAATAAGACTTGCAGGAGACTGATGAACAAGGTTAAAAGCAGGAGCAGGAAATCTCAATCTCTTCCTCCTGCTTATAGCTACATTCCTAGACAGTTTTCTGTGGCCATATATATGCCCTCTGACTTTTGTGTGTCCCATTTCCTTTAAATTTCTTGACTTGTCTGCCTCTTGTTCCCTGCTTTTTGAGCAGGGAGCAAGAGGGAAGGTAGCTCACTCTTTATTCATCTGATTTGTCTGTAATCTCCAAAGGGTTTGAAATGGGGTAGAAGTTGTAACTAGGAAACTGTCTTGGTCAGCTTTGCTTGAGAGCTCCCCTTACTCTGTAATGTGCAGTGTTGAAATTATTGTTATTGTAGTGTGTTAGTCAGGGCAGTTTCTTTGGAACCATGAGTAAGTGCCACTCCAACACTTTGTAATAGCAGAAGCTTCTGTATCAGTCTGTCACTTCCCAGTAAGTTAAGGAAAGATCATCTTAGGAGGTAAGAATATCCAAACCCCAAGCAAGCATCCTGTCATTTTTTCTACATGTGTACTGTTGGCTAGAAATAAAATCTTTCTCAGGTGATTGTTTTATAATAGCATGAAGCTGGACAAGCTATCTGTCTGAAATAAGCAATAGATACTACATTTTCAAGGGAGAAAAGAATCCTCATTTTCTTGGTATTGGACTGTGAAGAAGGTAGCTGGTAACCTTGTGTTACACTGTGATGTGTCCAAAACTTGCTTAGGCCATGTAAAGTTCAATCTGAAGAAACAGGATCTTGTGAAAACTAAGTAGGAAACAAAGCAACAAAACCCCCTAACCACAAAGCTAGAAGGGCAAACTCACTGAATTTTTTTTGAGGATGTATATTTTCACTCATTAATATGTCTTTATGTTTTGAGACTCTTCCTGTGAAGTGTTATGTGGAGTACATTTGTTTTTTACGTTCCACTTCTATACCTTGGCAACGACTGCAAAGAGCAGTAAATGGAAAGGTTAAATAACAGCTATGCAAACAAGGTTTTCTATTTAAACAAGTTCAGGAGTACATTCTATGTTGGTGCTTAAAACAAGGTTGAAAGTCCTTTTTACTAGAAAGGTAGTGGATCTTTTTAATTGATGCAACTTTGAAGCTCCTTGAAATCTTGTGTGCCTTCTGTGGTATACAGAGCTGAGGATATGGATGGACTTGGAAGAGAAATGTCACTGGAGTTTAGGACAGCTTTTTTGAGGATAAAAATCTCCACAGAAAACCTCCAAACAACAGAAGAGGAGTTGACTCTTATCCTATATGTTACTTCCATTTGAAGATTAAAGATAGCTTAATAGCTACTTTGCTAGCTATAGCAAAATGTGTATATATATATGTGCATCTGTAGACATATGAAGTAGATATTATCAGCTACTTATAGGCAGCTGTATGCTTCTTTGAGTACTGAACCTAGATCTATCCTTTTATGGAAGAGACTTGTCCTTTCTAGAGTGAGTGATTAAATGCTTTTTGTATGGTCTAATATACCTGGCCAATATAAAATAACAGTTACGTAAATGACTGTCAACTTGAAGTGCCCCCCATGCTGTTTTATTTTTTGGCATTCTTTAAAGTTATACTTTTTCCAATATACTCAAGTGTATGCAGGTTGGTACAGCTGCAGGAAAATAAATCTTGAAGGGATGGTTCTTGTAAGTACAATATTGCTCTTCATTTTCACCTGTGAGACTCTTTTGTCTAACAATGTATAATCCAGAGTTACTGAGAACTACTCAATTTTTTATCATGTTGATGCACTTATCCATGCAAGCTTGTGGGAAATATAAAGGATGTGTTTCCTGAGTGCAATGGAAATAATTGGAACAAAGCAGGCACACTCTCAGGTGGGCCACGAGATAGATTTAGAATCATGCTCCTGAGGCATTGCCATGAAGTTCAGTAGTCAAAGCAACACTGCAGTGTTGTTTTCACCAGGACAGTGCATGACTGTTTGTAAACCTGCTATGAACACAAGAGACAGAAACCTACCATAAAATTCAAGATCTTTAACTTTTTTTGCACTTTCATTACTTTTAAATATCTGTGTGACTAATTGTGATTGTAGTACTAATAGATAAAAAAAAAAACAAAAAAGAAGCAGGCTATGCTCAATGTCTTTGAAGCAAGTAAAATACTCAGGCCAATGGACTTCTGTGAAGTTCCTCTGAAAAGGAGCAGACCAGGGAGACAGTTTTTGGCAAGCAGCAAAAGTTTGCAAGGAAACAGTGATTCTGGAAGGCTGTAAGCATTAGAATTGGCAAGTGCTCTGCATACTGACACACTGCATCTTCTGTCCAAAGCCAGTGAATCTTTAAGCACCAGCTGATCAGGGATTTTCAGAGCTATCTTGTCTAGCTTGAGCAGGTCTGGCAGCTCTTAACACAAAGTGGTGTCTGATTTAAAGACCTTCTGCTTTGTGATGCCTTTCTGAATAGCTTATTCAGCTGGAAAATACAGCGAACAAAGGAGCTGGAAATATTTTGTCAAGTTGGTGATCTCACAGTTCAGAGAGTCAGCTACCAATTATAAAGACTTCTATTGTGTAACACAAGAGCTAGTGTATAGAAAGCTCCAGATCTTACTCTCTTTCTTTATTGGCTTCTGCATAATTATTTTTTTGCCTAAAGGATGGTGTGGATGTGGGGTGCATTCTCAGTAATTAACTACATTTTCCTAATAGACTAAGTTGCTAGCAAAAGGGGGGTAAATTTTTTTATCTTTGAATTTGATTTCTGACTTGTGAATATTAGGACAGAGGGAAACCTTCAGAGATTAAATTTTTACATTTACAACTAAGTGCAGGAGAAAACCAGTATTGTTTCTGTGGAGAGTAGGAAAAGGGAGAAGTGTCTTGGTGTGTCCTCATTTAATTTAGCAGAGATGTTGATAGGAAACAACTTATGATTTCTGAAGCATTAAGTTAACCACAGTATATAGTGATCTCAAAAGTAAACACAGCAACAGGAACCTGGTGAAAGGAGCTGTCATTAGTACAAAGTGCTTTTTTTTTTTTTTTTTTTTATTTCACTATTTGCTTTTATCTGGCCTTGACATTGAAATTTTGATTTTTAAGTATGTCTGTTTTCTCCTGCAGGTTGGAAAAGAGACTGTGCAGACAACAGAAGACCAGATCTTGAAAAGGGATATGCCACCAGCATTTATCAAGTAAATTAATTTTATTTTAAATCTTGTGTTGTGTGTTCAGGAACAACCTCTTTGGCAGCAGGGATTTGTCTTGTTACATTCTGTATGTATAAGTCCGTATATATGGTATTTCTTCCTTTAAAAATAGTTACAAAAATTAATCAGGGTAACAATGGTACTTAGCTGTGTGCTCCTGTAGGTTTGCCTAAAGTGTCAGAGACAATGTGGTGTCTCAATCTTTTTCTATTGATTTGGCTGATGGGAAAATGTGAATTTGTCAGTATAGGCAGCTGATAGCATAACTGCCTGGAGATCTAAGACATTTGAAGAGCAGTGACTTACTGCAGGCAGTGCAGTGGACAGTCCCCCTTATAGCAGACATTCTTAATTGCATGTCTTGGTGTAAAGGACAACTTTCTCCTTCTGTTGCCTTAAGCCTTAAAAATGATCCATCACACCTTTTTGTGGGGTTTCCAAGCTGCTTATTGCCAGACCTCTATTGAAGTAACTTTCTTCTACTACCTGTAGGAACCTCTTTGTTAGCATTGTCCAGTGTATACAGAATTTCTGAGTATTTTACTGTTATTTCCAAACACCAAACAGGCAGATAGTCAAAACAAGAAAGCATTGAGACAACTGGGAAAATAATAAAAGGGAGAAGGGAGGTGATGTCTAAGGAGAAAATTTGTGGTAGGCAGTGAATAAGGATTTAGTTTATTGCACTGTAGGGTGACAAAACGAATTACTAAAATAATGCTTAGGACGAGGTGGTATTAGCATATGAGTTCAAGAATGAAGTAGCTGAATTATTAGTGAAGTAGCCTGTCACTTGAGACCACCAGTATGTCTATCAAAGTGATGCTACAGCCTGAGAAACTTTCTAGGGAAATCTGGGGAACAGGAGATGTATAGGTCTGGTGTACTTTTGGAATAAATGATTAGAAATTCTGTATTAGAGAACAGAGGGAGCTCACCTATATGTAGTGTGCTTTGGGTGAACTGACAGTGTTTCTGTGGAGGGAAATTCTGCCTTATAAATCTATTGGTATTCATAGAAATATTGCCAACAGGGGAAAGGGTAGTCCAGGTAATACAGTATACACTGATTTCCAAACTTGGCAGGTGAAGGTGAAGGCTTTTAAGAAGGTGAAGTAGCTGCAGAGTAGTTAGAAAAATTTTTGTGTGAGAAAGGAAATTGAAAGTGGAAGAAAAGATGATATGGTTAACCCTGACAATGGCAGGAGAAAATCAGTAGGACTGTGGAGCTCTTGGTTGGGATTGTGCTTTTCACCATGTTAATAAATGTTCTGGAGACCAGGCTGACTTGGGAGGCAAAAGTACTTAGTGAAAAGTACAAGTCTTAGGCAGGGCAGAGAGGTTAATGGATGACTCTGGGAAATTACAGTACCTTATTAATTGAAGTGACTTGATGTTAAGTATGTATTAAATTACTTCTAAATATCTGAAATTTTGCATGCTTGGGAGAGCAGCAGGTCTAATGGCAGATAGGATGATTGAACTGACCATTACCAATAATGAGCAAAGACTGCTGAGAGCCTCCTTACCTGTTCATGATGTAAAAGTAAATAAAATATTAGATTTATCATCAAAGAATGAGAGATAAAAATGTCACAGTATTGTTTTGTTCTGCAGCTTGAATACTGCATGTCCTGGTAGTCACACAAGTTTCAAAAGGTTGTAGTAGGACTAGAAAAGCTCATAGAACAAAGGCATAGAATTAATTCTGTATAATGCAAAGCTGAGTAGACTGAAACTGGCAAAGTGACAGAGGGGATTGAGGCCCTGACAATGTCTAAGGAAGGATGAGTTGCATGGAGAAGGTGAAAACTTGTGTTTTTCCTGTGCAGAACTTGATGGGGGAATTGGTTTAAGCTAGCAGTTTGTAAGCCAACAGTAGGGAGAGATTTTTTGTACAGCTAGTTGTGTACTCTTAAAACTCTTTATGTGGGTTTGGAGGTTAATAGCTAAGGACTTAGAGGGATCCATTGTGGGTCAAATACACAAACTGCAGGAAGTCCCAAGAACTGAAAATAGTTGAAGGATGGGAGAGTGCCTAGAGGAAGCATGATAAATGCTTATCCTGCTTTTAACCTTCCTTAGGCTTTTACTTGCAGCTACTATTGGAGACAGGATGCTGAGCTAAATGGGCCTTTGATTCAATCCACTGCAGTATTTATCATGCTGTGGGCCTGGTGTGTCATCTTCTGTGGCTGTCGGGGGGTTTGAGTTTTTGAGGGGACTGTTTATTTCATGAAATGAGATCAAAGGTTTTTCCTTGCTTCTTGATGCAAATGTGTAATTTTTATTGTGCTCATTTTCTAGGATGTGTGTAATTTTTACTTAATTTCCAGCTTCTTCACCTAGACAAGTAAATGACTAAGGAAAAGAGATTTTTTTAAATTGCTATACTGTATTAAGCCTTTGATCAAAATGTAGCAAATTGTGGAAGACTTGAATAATTAAATTACTGTAGAAATGTGACACAGGTACTGCTGAATAGTGCCACTTTGTGCTGGGTGCAAGAACTTTGTCTGCAGCAATTCATGACTGCATGAGCTGTGATACAATGTAAAATGGGAACCAAAGGTATCTGTCAGAGTAGTGACCCCACTCCACAGAGTACTTACTGTCCTAGATGCAGTAACATGAGTTAGGAATGCTCAATGGTTTTTATGAATTATAACATGTTCCACTTATGGGTTTTTGTTCATCTGGAGTTTATATCAAAATGAATTAGTACAAATTAACAGTTTGTTGTTAACATGGGGAGTGTATTGTCCTGGGTATCTTGGTTGTGGGGACAGATGGTAGTCACAGGTGAGGTACAAAGGGAGCCCTATCTTTTACTGCTGTAAAGGACAGAATTTAGATGCAAGAATTGAAACAGATGAGTCTTTTTTTGTTCTGTTTTCCTGAGAGGGAGTTTTTGTTTCTAAAGCATTAGTTCAGGAAGTGGCATTCCTTTTTAAGGGAGTGCTCTGGCAGAGTTTGTACTGGTGCATGGATGATGGGTGAGAAGCAGTACACATGTGCTAGCACTGCATTCCCTCCAGTTTGTATTTCCTCCATTCAAAAGGATTACCAGTTCTGGATGATAGAGAGTTGTGCTTATTATTTTGAAAACTTGAGACAGGCATTGAGGGTTCATAATAAAAATATATTATGGCAATCTGTAAAGCTTTTCAGTAGGAGTGTGATTGAGCAGCAAAATAACTTGCTGGCTGCTGAAAAGCTATCATGCATCCCTTCACTTGCTACTGATATAAACCACATTGGAACTGTTCACTTAGAGCTAAAAAATGCTGAGTTCTTTATCTTAATTGTCTTAATCACCAGGGAGTATAAGTAATGCATATAATTTACATCAGATGTTTTGCAATGTGTTCCTATTACTTGTTAAGCTTTTCTTGTAAAGAAGTGAAGAACTGCAGTCTCTAGGCAAAGAATAGGGTTACACTATTGGTTTACACTGAGAATAAAAATTTGTTTAACTATCATGCCCATTTAACAAATCAAGCAATAATGCTATTCTATGTTAATGTTATTTTGGTAGTTGAGCTGTAGCTGCACTGCTGGTATCTGTATTAACAAATTATATGTAAAAGATCTGCTTTTTACTTTATATTTCTAGAACTGCAAGCAATCTAAACTGTAGTGGTTAAACTGGAAAACAAACTCAGGGAAAAGCAGAGATCAATCCTGAAACCTGAAAACTAGAATGATAGTTTAGCATAAGCTACTTTTTCCCCCTCATGTTCTGTAAGGAATGCATTACTGTGATGAGGTGGATTGGCTACCCAAAGTAGTATGGCTAGAAATATTGTGACCAGTGTCTTCCCCACAAAGAACTTGGCTGGTGTTAAGATAGCTTCATTGTAATTATGCCTCAAAAATAAATATACTTTTTTATTAAGATATGTTGTTGGGTTTTTTAAGTTGCAATATAATACAGAGATTAGAAATTTCACCATAGTAATAAACTTCTGTTTGAAACTTCTGAACATGGTAGATTGTTGTGATAGAACAAGTGGTTCATTGCATTTTTAGGGACTTTGGTCATTTGTGTTGTTTTGGTTGGTTGGGTTTTTTTCATGGAAGTAAATGAATCCTAATCTTTTGCTCCCTAGCATGTGTGCTTTGCAGGGGATGAAGTGTCTGATTTTCAAGCACCACTATGATTTTCTTGCACACAGCTTACACTCCTAAGCATTTTAAGTGCATTGGGAAATTCATACAGAATAGGCATTATACAATTGAAATTCACATTTACCTTTAAGTGGTTCAACCCTAAAAACTGTAAAAGAAAACTTTAAATCTTTTTAAACACTATTTTCATTAATTATGGTGGCTTCTGGTGTAGTATGCATTTATGTTAATTCTTGTCTTAACAAATGAGAAAGGCAGCCTTGAGATAATTATCAGTATTAAACAGACAACCATGAAATTAAACTGTAGGAAATTAAGTATTTCTGAGCCTACAGCTCTGAGCTGCTGAATAGGTGATTTGTTTAATCCCTTTCTTGGCAGAGTTGAAAAGAATAAATGTGAGAAGCAGGCACAGAAATGTAATTTAGTGAAGTCAGTTGACTTTGATAACACAACTGAGTGCATTGCATAGTGATGAGCAGACCATTTTCACTTTCTGCCTTGAAATCCTTTGGCATTTTCTTGCTCAGTTAGGAGCCTCTGCCACGTGATACACTGAGCAGATGTCTCCCAAGAAGAGCGAGTTATGATAATGCAGCTGGTCCAATGTGATCTATTCTAGGGAGCTATAAGCTGAAAACTTGACTTTCAGGACAAAAGTGAGTTCCCCTGTAATGGGTGTCTTATTCGCCCAAGTGGTCAGTAGAAAATGGGCTATGTGACAAGCATGCAGAAGTGGTCACAAGAGGTAGCATTGCTGTAGTAAAAGTGTTTTATGTTTGTTGGAACCTCCTGTTATTGAATGAGCACATGGCATTCACATGCACAGAGCATTATGTAGTACACTACACTTAAATGAAGTGGGAGACAGTGGAGGAAAGTGCAGTCATGGGTAGCATAGCTAACGTGACAGGGAAGTTGGAATTTTTTATTCTCCAAAGACATTACAAAGCAATTACAAGAGAACCAAATCAAAACGTTTTCAGTCTTCCAATTTTTGATATTTTAAAATTGTTATATTAAATTATTTGATGGAACCTAATTTTAGAGCTTATCTTCTTATTCTAAGTACCTTTTGTGTTACTGTAGTTACATACTGTAATATCTTGCAAAATCTTCTTTCTGCTCTTATGTCTGGAATTGCAAGCTGCATTTGAACATTGTACCTTACCACTGCATTTTGTGGTCATTTAAATTGCTCTTTCTATGAGTGTTAACATTCTGAAGACCTCGACTACAGCTTCAATGACCAGAGCACAGTGTCTTTCATGTTATTTTGTCCTCATGTGTAGCTGTCATTTAGTATTTATTAATAGCAATTGCCACTTGAATAATAATGCCTATACAAGGCTGATAAAAGTTAACAGTTAGTTTAATTGTGAAGTCCTGAAAGAATGGTTGTTTTGTTCCCTGCCCTTGTCATGAAGAATGTAAGGTATTTTGCTGGGTTGGGAGCTCTCCTTAATGACACTGTGCTATGCGCTCTGTAAAGGGTACTTCAAACCTTCCCTATGTGGGAAGGTTGTGTGACTTCTGAAAAACTGGATTGTGTGGTTGCTGGTGACTTTTTGTTAGAAAAAACACAATAAATATTCTTGCCTTTTAAACTATAAAGGTGTAGAATGATGAGTTTGCTTGTGGTGCTTCAAATGGTCAAGTTAAATATTAATCCAGCATTTTCTCAAGCCTGTGGTCACACAGACAGGAGCTAACCAGCAATTGTTGTGTGCTGGCTTCCCGCAGAGTGGAGAACGCCTGCACCAAGCTGGTGCGGGCAGCCCAGATGCTGCAGGCAGACCCCTACTCAGTCCCAGCTCGTGATTATCTCATCGATGGCTCGAGAGGAATCCTCTCTGGAACATCAGACCTGCTCCTGACGTTCGATGAAGCAGAGGTAGGAATCCCACCCCGACTGACAGAAGTGCCTGCACAACAGGGTTATTAATTAAAATGTCCCCCTCACTAAAGTAGCTAAACCAAGCTATTAAATAGATTAAGGAGGTTTTGACTGTTTCAGTTTGATTGGAAACATATTTTGCATTCCTTTCTGTCAGAAGGAGCTTAAGACTTGTTGCTCTGTTTCTTTAGGAGCATTTTTGCATGGCATAATGTTTAGGTGCTGCCTGTGATTATTGCTCAAGAGGGCCAGATCTCTTCAACTGTCTGATACCTTCCTGATGCTTTTCTGTATTCCCTTCACTTTACCCATTATTGATCCTTATATTTTCTGTATCCCTTCATTGAAAAGCCCTAGGCCTTTCTAACATGTTTGTCTGGCTCAATAGCTCTGGCAATTTAATTGGCCTTGGGGCATGGGTGGTAATACAAATTTGGACTGTCTGGCTAGTCAGGCAGAAGATGTATTCTGATAAATCTAACAGTTGCTACGTTTTGGCTGTTGCACTAGCCAGAAACTGACTCAGAAGTGCTGTTTGTCCATCCTCATATGTAAAAAAAAAAAAAAAAGAAAAAGCCATAGTTGCAAGGAAATGTAAATGTCTTGTGTTTGAATTTTTTTTTGTTACAAATCCTAGTTTTGATACTCTTTCTGGGGATGTAGAGTCTTGCTTATTTCTGAATAAGAAAGATCATGCTGTTAGAAATACTGATGTCAATTCTCATTCTGCTACAATTTGTTAACCTATGGAATTGTGTTGCTGTTCTTGCCATTCTGAGTAATCTAACATTGTATCCTTTTCTCATTTAGCCATCTCATGGCAATGTTAGCATGTTCCTCTGAAATGGTGTTCAATAGAAGTGTTATGGGACTTTCAAGGAAGTTTATAGCTTTTAATCTCTCTTTCTAGTATTTAGGAAATGAATTGACTTTTGTGAATTTAATGTTTTGTGCAACTCACCTGACAACTCCTTGTTAATGAGAAGAATGCCATTAGTCAGGAATGATTGATTTTTTACAAGTACTTAAGTTGGCCAGTGTCTGTGCTAAGTTTCAATATAAAGTAGCATTGGGACAAACTGAAATGAGTTTCAGAGGAAGCTTTGGTCTTTTCTAGGTGCTAAACACTGCGTGTGATTGATACAAATTAAATGTCAATTAACTTGTTCTTCCATAATAATTGTATGTAGTGATGTCAGAAGTAATGTGGTTCAGAGGTTAGAATATTTACTGACAGAACTGTTTGGGAATCAAATGTAGACTGAAAAAAGTTAGGCTGAGGCAGAGGTCCAGAGGTAAATGAAATACAGCCTTCACAGATTTTTCTGGAAAGTTTAAGATGTTGGATCTATCTTCCCTGCTGGAATGCTTGGTAATGCTTTATCCATATGTAAAGCTGTATGGTAAATGATACTTCCTCTGAAAGCCTGAAGTCTGCTTTCTATGTACCTTTGCTTTGTGATTTAAGTTAAATATTTTATTGATGAAATTGCAATGAAAAACTTCAAGCATGACAGCATACATAGATGAAGCTCTTTCTAACCCGTTTTCTCAATGCCATCCTTCATATATCATACAAAGTGAAAACATTGGAAGTAGGATTTTGCATTTCTGAGTAGTGGAAAGCTGATTAAATATTGGCTTGCCACTATAGCACTTGACTAATGGAATTTGGGTAACTTATTCAGGATCTCAGACCTGTATAGTTGCCCATTTGTCCTATTAGCAAATGCTATAACTAAACTGTTTTAATAACAGAATTGCATTTCTAATGCAAGTGTAACTTAGCTTTAGCTAAGAAATAATGTTGATGTTTCTCTCTTAGGTCCGTAAAATCATCCGTGTCTGCAAAGGAATATTGGAGTATTTGACTGTGGCAGAAGTGGTAGAGACAATGGAGGATCTGGTGACTTACACGAAGAATTTAGGGCCAGGTTTGATTTGCTTCAGTCTTTCATAAATATATTAAGTATAGTCTTTTCTATTACTTTGTTCTCCCACCAGCATCTCCCTCACCCAAGTTTTGAACACTGGGACAATGGTAAAGCAGTGACTTTGGAAGTTTCTGTTGGGAAGAATGACTCATTCTGTTTCACAGTCTCTTTTAAGAATGCAGAAGATGTTGGTAAATGAGATTTGCACATGAATGATATGTACTGTACTTTTCCTGTACTGTGAAGGAAGTAAGCATGCATTAGTAAGGATAAAAAAAAATTTGAAGAAACTCTGTAAGTAAGCACTCACAGATATAAAATCCATTAAGCTGATAAAATGTCTGCACTGGCTGAGATACTTAGGCCCAGAAGGAATTTCTTGGAATAATATATGCTACATGTCATATGTTACCATCTTAATGAGGCTGCAGAAATAGCTGTCTTGAAGTATGATACAAAAGCCCAGCTGTTATGGAAATTCTCTGTTTGCTCTTCTCTACTTGTTACTTCACTGTGTTAACTCACACTTTGAGTGGTGGAAGTGATGGGTAAGTGAGGAGCTGCTGTCTCTATCTCTCCATTGCTCTAGAGGAAACCTACCATTAATCTGTGTCATCTGCTGGTTCAAATGCTTTAGCTTCAGCATGAAGTAGCTAAAGTATTTAACAAATGCATTCTGCGAAATGGAGACGTGGTGGTGGTAGTGTAGGAAGATGTTGGAATTAAAATTACACTGAACTAAAGAATGCTTATATAAAACCAGCAGGAATCTAGTTAGTGCTTTTAATTTATAAATACTTGTATAATGTGGCTAGGTGATAAATGAAATGACTAAGAGATGTCATGGCACAGGGCATGTTTATAGATTATCCTGTTTTTATTTAACATGTATACTTGACCTTGTTTCTAGATGTGGAAAAACTTTGAAGTTCCATATGGAGGTATAGTGTTCTCTAAACTTTTATTTCCCATCAGAAATTACTTTCAATTAAATAGTTTTTGCCTTGTTTTGAAGAGGAAATGATAAAACAAAAGGGCAATCTTCTCTTTCCCTGAAACTTTTTCTTCAACTTGGTATATACACATTTAGTTTCTCTGTGGTTATTGTTTTACTTATCTTTAAAATGGAAGTTTTCCCTAAATTCAGTTTGCTCTGTTGGGCTCAGTTACAAGTATTTGGCTTTTTTCACTGAACCTCACATACATAATTTGCTGTTACATATGTATGCCAGAGGTCTTGGGTAAGTGTCTTAGTTTCTTACAGTGAGGTATAGGCTTGTCATCTTAATTGCAAATAATCTTCTCTAAACTCATGGTATTGTGAACAAATAGTGAGCCTTGTGCTTCTGGAATGCTGTGGAAGCTCTGTCTTTGTCTGAACTGGCTGCTGCTCAACATTTGCAGCCCATGCCCACAAAATGTAAAGCCCAGAGTCCTTGTAGTTATATTAATGGGCATTTGAACTGAACCATCCATGTGAGTACTGTATAAATAACAGGAGTATCAGCAGGTACACTTAAAGTCAAGGAAGTGCTTACAGGGTTTATGCTGGAACTAGAGAGGGGAACATGATAACCTATTAAGGCTTTTGTCATTTAAAAGGAAATGTGGTTCTGCACTGCTTGCCTTTCTGTGCTCTCAGTATGAGGATCCTACTACTTTCAGTGATGTCATGAAACAGTATTAAGATGCTTAAGATGCTAACCAGCAGAAAGGTAATTCAGCCAAAGAATATACAGCTTCCTTCCAGTTTGATACCCTGGAGGAGAAAGAGTAGGAGCACAAGAGCACCAATTTAAATAATCTTAAGTTTTTGTGAAGCTGTGTCTGAAGTTTCCACATGCACTGTGTGATAAACCTCACAAGTCTTAGCTATTGCTCTAGAATAAATGGAATTCTTTACAGGCTTCTAGGGTACTCAAGTATTTCTAGCAAATATGAAGTGTAAATAAATAAGTTCTTGACCTCTGGTAGAACCTCCAAGCAAGCAAACAAAATCCTGACATTTCCTTTTTCTGTCCTTCACTTAAGCCATGGATCAAATCTTAACAGAAAAGATGACACCCTCCTCCTGCCCTTTTAATCAGCTTCCAGTGTTCATTAAGTGACTTCATGTCCTAAACCTGTAATTTCAAGTATTTTCCTATTTTATTGATAGGATTTTAAATCAAGAATTTTGAGTAGTCTTTCTGTTTTGGCAGAAAGTGGCTAGTTTTTGAATAGGTGACTTCTCTGAAGTATCTGGAATGTGTTTGAAGTAACAGCTGCTAATATAAAAGTTTTCATCAATCATTATGCCTTATTCTTGTTTCAAAATCTCAAGTGTTTTAATGTTCAATTACTTCAATCTGTAGGAATGACAAAGATGGCCAAAATGATTGACGAGCGACAACAGGAATTAACTCATCAGGAACATCGGGTTATGCTGGTAAACTCCATGAATACAGTCAAGGAGCTATTGCCAGTACTTATTTCAGGTATTTTTTCTTTGTTCTTCAATACCATTCTGAATTATTGTTTTGAACTTGAGTTCCCATGTTTTATGTTAATTAAAAATAGTCTTGACATCTGTAATCAATTGCAAGTAACTGTGCTTCTTGTAATAAAACTACAGTCTCTTTGAGATAAAATGATCCAAGCAAAAGTTCCATATAAATACAGTAGAAGGCCAACTTGACCACTGATTGGTCTTGCATTTACCTTTTTCTAATCTCTGGTATTTCCACAGCTATGAAGATTTTTGTAACCACAAAAAATTCTAAAAGCCAGGGAATAGAAGAGGCCTTGAAAAATCGCAATTTCACAGTAGAAAAAATGAGTGCTGAGATAAACGAAATAATTCGTGTATTGCAACTCACTTCCTGGGATGAAGATGCCTGGGCAAGCAAGGTATTTTCATATGAACATTTGTATGTAGAAGTCTAGTTTTTGTCTACTGTGTTTTACCCTTTTAAACTTGTGCTTCTGAGACCACTGAAATATCAAATATTGAGCTTTCTCTCAATAAGCAAAGTTAAACTAGTGGGGTATTTGAAGGTAATTCAATGGTTTACTGTAACTCACTGGTCCAACAGAAGACAGATTTATTCATGCTTTAGTTTCAGCATCATTAGGAAGTCCTGGAATATGGTATATTCCACTCAGAGAAGTATGTTTTCCCTATCTATAACTACCCTACATAATAATTTTTGACATGGGAAAGTTTGGTATAAAAGTTACTGTTCATACAGCTGGTCTCATAAGTGAGATTGAGATTTTCCTTCTAGATCCTGCCAGAAAAGATAGGCTGCTGTTGTATTCCTTGTGCAAAAGGCTTGGAACTGAGAAATTTTAGTCAATTTTGGGGAATTCCTCCTGGAACATTTGCCCTGTTTCTCCCTGCCCCATTTTTATTCTGGACATGAGAGTAAATTTCAGGGTTTTGTCTTACGTCAAAACAAAATCTGTTAGATTGAAGAGGCTTTCTGGGTAAGTTTGATGCCTGGGAAAGTGGCTTATATACAGGATTGGTTCTTACACCTCAGTGTTGAGCTGTGTGAGTGACTGCAACCACTTAACCTGGAGCTAATTGCTGCTCTGAAGTGATGCTGAAGTGTCTAGAAGACTGTAAAGCAGGTCTGACAGAATCATAAGTGTTCTGGGCTCACAAATAAATGCAGCTGCATAACTGAAATTCCTGCCAAGTTATTTTTGAGTACTTGGAGGTAAATTGCTGAGGATATTTTTTTAATGGTTAATAATATGAGCAACAAATAAGCATAAATGTCATGGAAAACTTGCTGAGACCTGAAGCCAGACTAGTTAGTAAACAAAGTCTAGCAGGAAATCTAACATTGATGTAACCAAGATGTAAAATCACTTTGGCCTATGTTTTTTGGCACTTACCCTTAGTTTGCTTCTTGATTTATTTTGTCACTATCACTTCCTTATTATGACTACTGTATGCATCTCTGTTTTTGTTGTCCTGTTTCTTATCTTTTCTCACCTTTAGAAGGTAAGCTTTCTTCCACACCCTCCACCTCTCCCTTGCACTAAACCCGAAAAAAGCATGTCCGTGGGATTTTGTGCTGTGTGCAGACTGTGTGCTGTGCAACTTCTCTGACTGCCAGCTGTGGCACTGGCATTATACTTAGGGGTATACACACAGTTTAAAAAAGATCATAATAGCTCTGTCTGGCTGTGTGTAGCATTGGCTGTCACTGAAAATGGTAATTGCAAGCTGATCTGCATCAAGACTCTTTCTGAATCTGATTAGAGTTAGGGCAAGATTTTACAGCATTCTTGCTGAATGCTTTCATGTTAGTTTATGAGTCTCTGTAGTGACAAATAAAGGGTCCAGTCATGCAGGAACCAGCTTTCTGCATGGCCAGAAAGCTTTATTAAGTCAGGAATTTTGTCTATTCCATAGTGTTTTACCCATAGCCTTCCTTCATTTCAGATGGTTCATGTTCTTTAGGTCTAGGCTTAAAACTGCAGTCTTGCATGGGTACTTTTTCAATTCAATTTTGTTTTTGGATTTAAGCTTTCCTGTATTTTATGAAATATGAATACTATTTTATTTTACACAACAAATGTGGAAATTTTTGTGGTGAAGAAAAATGTCTATTGCAAGGAGTTGGCAGTTTAGGCTTAGGAAACTCTTATTCATACTGCTGGTGAGGCAGATTAATAAAGGATTTAATTAAGAAAACAGTTAGTATATTAGCAGTATTTCCTAATGGAAACTATTGGTCATTATGCTTAATGCATGAATATGTGTGTGGATTAGTATAATCAAAGTATCATTCTGTTCTGAACTGAGAATTTTTAAATTGTATTTTGTTTTTGAATTAAGATATCCTGATAATTTGGAACTGTAACACTGGGCATTAAACAGTGATGGCAAAGCATTTGAATTGAAAAATGCAGTGGGATGAAGAAGCAGAAACTAGTTTGCTAATAGCCACCTATCACAGACATGATCCTGTATTTGCACACATATGTAACAATTGACTAACAATTTTTATTTTGCTAGGAGGAAGATGGAGCTGTTTAGTTGTAGTTGAGGTCACTGTTGCATGCATTTTGTGCCTGGTGGTGAAAGAAAATGTTTTCCCCATGCTTTTAGGGAATAAAATAAGGTGTATGGGGATGCCCAGCCTTGAATTTTTCTGTGTAGTACATGCTATTGCTGATGTTGGACTTCATGTTTATTATTCTATCTTGAGTTATTTATACCTTGAGTTATCACAATCTGTCTAGAGACAGTGGAGAATGAACAAGGTGTGGAGCCAAAGTTGTAGGTTTTGTAGGAGTTGTAGCTGTAGGTAAACTATTTTGTTGGTCTTTCTGGACTCTGCACATTACTATTACTGGATTGCAATAATCTCTGTTTACACTGGATTTTATAAATAATATGGTGCTTTAGAACTGAAATACTATTCTTGGACAAAATCCTGGGGAAAAGAATTCTATCTATTTTTTCATTCATAGCTTTGAACTTTCTTCCTTGATTTTTTTGTTTTTCAGAGGAATTTAATTTTCTCTTGCATATTGTTAGTGTTTATTTTAAAATGAATTTCCAGTAATACTCAATTCAAACATCTTTCATTTCCATGGAATTGGAGGGAGTTAACAGTTGTAAGAAGCTGAGAGATATCTAATGTCTTGCAGGATTGAACCCTGAATGGTGACTAAGCTATCTATCTTGCCAGAACACTGGCTTTGCCTATTTCCTCCAGCATTGCCTTCTTTGGTCATGAAATGCAGATATCCTTAGACTAGACCACTTTACTGAGTCAGAGGTTGTTTTACATCCAGCAAGGAATTGTGTAGGATTTATTTTGCTCTTTTGCATAGTAGAGCCAATGCTACCTGCTCCCTGAATGAGCACAAAATTCTTGGTAGTGGCAGAAATGATGCACAGAAGTGTCTTCAGTAATATTTGCTTTAGGAATTGGTTTGGAACAAATCCAGATTGCTCTTTTCCCTTCAGACAGTGTTGCCCTAGTTGTTTAATTTGAGTAACTGAAATAGTTTACCTCTTCTGAAAATGCAATAGTGCTGATTTTGTTAATAAACTTCCTTTTGGTAACAGGGGTACTGTTGGCCCAGGGAGAGGAGGGAAAGAATCAATTTTTGCTGATAAACTATAAATTTTTTTTGCAAAAGAGCAGTGGGATTAAAAAAAAAAATTCATGTTTGCAAACAATATTCCAAAGAGTTACATTTTAAACATATTTAGCTGTTTAGGGGAGGAATAAAATACTTAAACAGCTATGGAAATTGAGACTATCAAGACACTTTGAAGCAGTGAGACCTTGAGCAAGTTGCTGTGTTTTTTTAGATGGAGTGTTTGTGCTTTTGTCTTCCTCCTTTCTTAATAGCCCAAATTGGTTGGTGAGTCCAGACCTTTGAGTATGGCTGTGCCTTTGTTGCTTGCCAGGTATCTGACACCAGATACAGCTCTGGCAGACACAAAGGGCTGTGCCAACAGCCCTAGTTAAGGATGCATTCTAGTTGTCTGTTGCATTATTCAGCTCACTGCAATGAAAACTCCAGATCAGGCTATAGCTGAGAGAGATTCCTTGGGCTGTGTAGATGGAGAATTGGTGCTTTAAGAGCAGTTGTCTTAAAACACTTCAACTGCTATGCTAGGATTTTACCAGATTTTTAAATAGGAAAAGGGGACGCATGCAGAGGAACACAGGATAGCCAGACTCACCCTGCAGAGCAATGCAGTTGTGTAACTCCATATGACAGGGCAGATGGATCCTTGCTGCTGGGGCAGTGCTGGAAATTACAAAATCATGAGTGCAAAATCTGCAACACCTATTATTTTATCCTCAGATATTAGACCTCAGATTCAGAGGTTTCTATATAATTCTGCTGAAACTGCAACTCTGTGGGCAGCTGAGACCACACAAAAGCCTGTGAGAGTGAAAAGGGAGGGGCAAAGACGGTTTTTCCAACACTGCTTTTCTCCACCCACTCCTGCCATCTCATTGACACAATAAGAAACATCTGTTGCCTTTTTAAAAATTCAGTTAATTGTTTCAAATTATTTCTGGGTAGACAGGTCTGAAATAGACTGTTCATTTCAAGCTAAAGTAGCTTCAGAAGCCTGACATAAACAACAGAAAACAGTAACACCTACCTTCATAGATAGTAAGATTTATATATACATTTGAATATTCAATGAATATTTTCCTGTCTCCTAGCATACATTGAATGCACAATTATTGAGCTGTAGAGAAGATAACTTAAAATAATGTTCCCATTTCCCATCCCTAGCTGCATATCCGACCTTTTGGAAGGTTTTTCAAACAGGTCCCAACTGAGTTTGGAGAGCCAGTTTGTAGATTTGAGACCCAGTCATCTAGGTGAAAATAATTCTGCTTTTGGTGCTCTCTCTCAGGCTGTGATTTAAGAGCCTTTGAAAATACTCAGCTGCATCGCATGACATTTTAGAAAATTGCTTGCTGAATTATATTATAGCACCTTATGAATTGCTGACAGACTAATATGCCTGAATAAAAATGCCAGAGTATTAGTGTTGTATGTTTGAGACTAAGCATGCAGAATGAACAGCTCCACCAAATGTGGCATTTCTTTAGTGTTGTCAGGATAGCACATGCTATGCAAGGTACTGATCGCTGATGGTAGTAGGCTTCTCTTCAAAAGCATTGGACATGGGCACTCTGATTCAGATGCTGCATGAGAGCCAGGCTTCTTTTTGTCATTCATGGGATCTTAGATGCATTTCAAATCACTTCCATGATATGTGTGGTAAAAAGCTATTTTGGCTTTTCCACAACTTGTTACTTAGGTACATGTTACTGTTTTCATCGTCCTTCCATTTGTGTAAGATGGAAAGCTTGTGGCCTCTAGTGGAGGGATGGCACATGAACAATGTGCAGACTGTGCAGAGAAATCAGAACTGGGAGGTTGTTTCTTCTGCAGCCAGAGGTGTTGGATAGTAGTGGCATAATAGTGAAAGAAACAGCTTCTTTGATCCTGGCAGAGGAGTTCAGTGTTTTAAACAATCACATGTAAATACATGTGTTTATCTCCAAAGACATTCAGCTCCATATCTGAGACTTTCAGAAATTAGCTGGTCGTCTTCCTTTTCTGTAAACAGTAACTGTTTGACTTTAAGCAGCAGAGCAGGTGAGAAATGCAGATGTGCAGCCTCTTATGCTGAAGCAGTAAAATTCACTGGCCAATTACCAGATATTGATACTCCAATTACATCACTCTTCTATGTACCCTGATGTAAAATGGAACTAACTCCAAGATGTGTGCTGATTAGAGCTCCAACTTTGGAAATTAAAGCACTAGTAAATAAAGAAATAGAAAAACCACTAAAATTGCATGCATAATTTTTGCATTTTGAGTGAAATGAAAGTGTCTGTTCTAACTGGAAAGAAGCAATTTTGACCTGCTAGTTTGAAAATGGGTTTTGAGCTGCTTATACGAATAGGTTTTTATAAGTAGACTCTGCTTCATAGAATCTTTGTCAGCTTTGGTTGCATTGATTACTTGTTCTTTGATATTTTTGTTTTGAGTATAATTTTGCTGGTTTCTCTTTTGTAAAGGACACTGAAGCCATGAAGAGAGCTTTAGCCTTAATAGATTCAAAGATGAATCAGGCAAAAGGTTGGCTGAGAGATCCAAATGCACCTCCAGGTAATGTTTAAACACAAACAACAGCATAAAGTATTTTGATTTTTGAAGGTCTCATTATTTCTGTTGTTTAAGACAAAATTGTCTTTAAGCATTAATAACCCTTACATAGTGGATCATTCTGAAGGTACCTGTATTTATTCCTTTCTTTAGGTACTGGGAATTTAACAAGATGTGTATAATGACCTAGAAGGCTTTACTTCTTCTAAATGGCCTGAAATATATGTGTTCTGTGGAACATACATGTTCTTCATTTTCATTCCAGCAGTAAACCCAAAAACTTAGGATTTGAACAGTACTTAATTGTAGCCATGGCTGATATTTAAAATCCCTTCTTTTGTATTTTCAAATTTTTATAACTTGAGATTTCCCTAACAGAATCTTTTTAAGTGTTTTTCTTTCAGTCTTGACATGAAATTTTTAGTGTGAGTATCTGCCATAAATATGCTTAATTGCAATCACCTTTACTTATATAAGAGGTTTATTTACCTTTGTATGCATCTTTAAAGTAAACAAAACTCAATAGAGGCCTGTTCCATTTGGATGTTTAAAGACCTTTTTAAATGGACTTCCTCTGAAATCAAAGCCAAACTAATAGAGTTGTAAAAGTTGGATGTGAATTGTTGTTTTTTTGGTGTGTATCTCCATTTTTGGTAAATGTGCTTTCCTGACTGAACCTAATGCAGTTCACGTGACATGATGATATCAGGAGTTTTCTCATACATGTGACAGAATGTCTTGTTTGCTGTACTGACTGACCCTGTGCCTCAGGGGATGCTGGTGAGCAGGCCATAAGGCAGATCCTTGATGAAGCTGGCAAAGCAGGAGAGCTGTGTGCAGGCAAGGAGCGCAGAGAGATCCTGGGCACCTGCAAAACCCTGGGGCAGATGACAGATCAGCTGGCTGACCTGCGGGCCAGGTAAAGCTCTGCTCGGGCTGGGCGCTTCCCAGCTGCTACTGAAATGTTTTCTCTGCAGTTGTCACTTCCTAACCTGTAGAAAGCAGGCTAGAAGTGTATTTTGCCTTTTTTACTTCAGTTTCTTCTTTTCTGATGAGAATATGTTTTAATAGGAGAAATATTAATTACATAATATGATGATTAGAATTGCTCAAGTAGATAATTCTGACTTTGCTTGCTGCCTAACACATAACTTTCCTCCAAATTAGGCAGAAAGGAAACTTTAAACTCTCTTCTTAAGTCTGTTCTCCAAAGAGGATATACTCCAATTACTCTAAGATACTTGGATATTCTACTTTTTAGGTGTTTTTTGGGATGTTAGATCACACGTGGTGGTTGTTGTTTATCCTTCACTGGCAAATTCTATCGAACTTTGTGTGTCACATGATTGAGGCAGCTAAGATATTTTATTTTCATACTTATTTTTTTAATTGACTTGCTGTCATCACTTAGTTGTAGGAAGACTTTAAATCCTGCAGATTCTGACTCTCTGCAACAGTCTGTAAATGAAGAGAAAAGGGGACTTGTCCTGGGTACTTTAATGGAACTATATCCTTAAATAGCTTTACTTTTTGATTCTTAAAAAATGTTTATTCCTCTGAGACTGCTAAATGTCACATTATGGAATACAGAAAATATGTTCAGTTTTTATCTCTACTTCTGTTCCTCACTTATTTTTTGTTTCCTTAAGGAGGAAACAAGATGTGATTAAGTACTAGATCTCTTGCAATACATGCTGGGAATAAGCATAAACAGGTTTTGTTGCTCCTTGACTAGAAAATAGCTTTAGTCAGTCCTGAGCTGAATCTGTGGTGCTCTCTTTGTCTCGGGCAGAGGACAGGGTGCCACCCCCATGGCCATGCAGAAAGCCCAGCAGGTGTCCCAGGGGCTGGACCTGCTCACTGCCAAGGTGGAGAACGCAGCCCGCAAGCTGGAGGCCATGACCAACTCCAAGCAGGCAATTGCTAAGAAGATTGATGCTGCTCAGGTACCACTAGGGATTAATAAATCTTTCAGAGCTGTTTTACTGAACTACTGTAGTTGTTTCCAAACAAAACACACTTACTTGATAGGAAGAACATAGAGGGGATACTTGCTTTAACAAAGAAAAATCTTAAATTCAGTGATTTAGAGCATATGGTGAATTTTGCTTCAGTTGATGATCTTTTTTGGTAACTTATTTGGCATTATTATTAAATTAAAATGATGGAACACCCTAAATTTGCATATGAACTAATCTTACTAAAGAAAAGAATAGAAGGGTTTTAGATTGAACAGACCTATTTGTGGATAAAACCAGAGCCCTTTCTTTGGCCTCTCTTTTGGGAGTGGAGTTCAGGATTTAGAACTGTATGTTAATGAAGCTGCATTTTCTTGCAGTTGATTCTTTATTTTTGTTAGTCTTAATGTCCCTCAATGGTCAGTCTCTTAGCCAGTGATGATTATGATTATCATCAAATAATATACCTTATCTAAATGTGTATATGTGTCTATTATCAATATATAAAGATACATTAATATTATATATGCATCAAATGAAATGGTAATGGGACTTTTTAGGAAGAGCTCTGTGTACCACCCTGGGCTCCAGAGCATCTGTTGTCAGTTTTTTCTGAAAGTCACATAATCAGTTTCTAAAGGCAGTGATTCAATTTTACTTCTAAAATACTGTTGGCAAATGTTGATGGGAGAGACAGAATGTAAAATCTTTGGGTTTTATCTAGATTTTATCTAGTTTGACATTTTTTTTCAAAACAGAAAAACTATGAGGCAGTAGAATTTTGAAAGCTCTATTGGTATTTTCTTTCCCTATAAAATCATGTATAGAATAAACAGTACTTTTTGTCTTCACTTGAACACAACTTCTTTCTGTTAAGAATTGGCTTGCAGATCCTAATGGGGGCAGTGAAGGGGAGGAGCACATCCGGGGCATTATGGCTGAGGCAAGGAAAGTTGCAGAAATGTGTGAGGAGCCTAAAGAGAGAGATGACATCCTTCGTTCCCTGGGGGAGATCTCTGCTTTGACAGCCAAGCTGTCAGATCTGCGCCGACAGTAAGTGTTTGTTTCATCACCACTGATTGATTTATTTCAATTACTTTCCTGTGCAATTTCCAATGCTGAGCAAGATCAGAATATTGATCATTAAAACAAACCCTTTTAAGTTATTCAGCCTAGTGATTTCTATCTCAAAGCCTAGCTTGCACTAGCTTCCTTAAGAAAAAGTTAACCAGATATGGAAGTATTTTCTTTTTACTGCCTGTGGAATATTTGAGAAGGAAACTGAAGCCAAAAGTGAGCTTGTTTGTACTGTTGAAACAACAAGGTAAAGGGAAATATAAGTTTATGCAGATGGGTGTCATGACTGGTTTTTGCTAAGCACTTTACTAAATAACAAGGTGGAATATCTACCACTTTGATCACTGTCAGTGTTCTAAGTTGGAACTGCAAATTATACAAAAGATAAGCCTTTCAGAAATTCTATTTCTGTATCAGTTTTGCAAAGAGGCTGCTTGAGAATGGAAGAGGAGAAAGAAGCTGTTATTGTACAAATTGTCATCTTCACCTAAGGCTGGTTGCAATACAGCAATAGATATTTTTTTTTGCTTCATTAGTTAGATGCTTTAATCAAGTTTTCATTGAACTTTAGCTGCTGTAGGTCTTAATGTGCTACATTTTGTCAGATTTGTATATAGCTTTTGCTCTGTGGCTGCCTGCTCTTCTGCTTGTGATCTTTGTGGCATGATTGCAGTTGCTCATAAGACAGCCATGGAAATGGGAAATAATTTCTTACACCAGTATTGGCAATGCCAGTCTATGCCTTCCCCCACCTCAGTGCTGTGCTCAACATGTGTGGTGTCCAGGTACCACAGCAGAGAATTGCTCCTCAGAGTCTCAACCCAAGGGTCAAATTCAACCTTATTTAAAAATACTGAGGTCCTTTTATTGTGTGTCTTCCTGCTGAACTAGAGATAATCTGTAAATGATCTTTCTATGACAACACTGTTTTTTTTAATTTTATTTTTAAATCCTTAGTGGGAAAGGTGACTCTCCTGAGGCCCGTGCTTTGGCTAAGCAAATAGCAACATCACTTCAGAATTTACAGTCCAAAACAAACAGGGCTGTAGCAAATACAAGGCCAGTTAAAGCAGCTGTCCATTTGGAGGGCAAGATTGAACAAGCTCAGAGGTGGATAGACAATCCCACAGTTGCTGATAGGGGAGTAGGTAAGTGTTTCTCTGTGATTTCCCCCCCACCAGATTTAGAATCAAACCCGTCACCAGTTTTTGTGGTGGAAACTACTGCTCCTGAAATGCTGAGGATGCATTGTATCTTCACTGGTGTGGAGACTTAGAGTTATAGCTAAGTCCTGACTGCAATTACAGAATTAAGCTGGCCCATGATTCTCTTTGTGTTCTTTCCTGAAGAATGGAAGAACATGTTCTGTAGAGAAAACAAACTTAAGATTGCTCCTTGCTTTCCTTATTATGCAAATACTGTATCTCAAATTTGAATTTATACCTACTCCAGCAAATTGAGTAATTAAGTCCTTCTGAGAAGAGAAAAACACTCATAAACCTGACCTAGAAGTATCACTTCTTGTATGGTTTCTGGGTTATCTGAGGAGAATGCTAACAATTAAAGAGAAGGGGGATCTGATAATCTCATTTTACCCTCGATGAGCATATAACTCAGGTTCAGGAGTTGCTGGCAGTTGGCAGGGTACTCATAAGAAAAGTAAATTAAGAATATAAAAGATGCCAGCAGTGCTGAGTGATTCTTGGATAGTCGGGTGCTGTGACAACTTCCTAAGTAATTTAAAGCTTGATCACAAACTTGGATTACTTATGGGTTAGCATTAGTTTAAAATTATTCTTCAGTAGGTCTTTGGAGTTAATACATGATGAGTTCTTTTAAAAGAATACTGCTATTGTATTATTGAAAGAACAGAGAACTATATTCTTGTGAATGAGCAGGAAGCATCTGTAAGTGAATGAAGGAAATTACCCATGCTAAAAATAATTTTTTTTATGGAAAAGCTTTTGACACACTGTGGAGGCTTTGTAAGGTGTTCCCTACCCCCACTGTCCCTTGCAATCCAGACTACTTGACACTTCTTACTTATGGCTTCTGGAATTCTGGGAGAGGGCATTTGGCTTTTTAAGTTATGTTTCTACTTGTCTTTTCTTTCCCTCTTGCTGCTCATCTTCTATTGAGGGGATGAATTGCAGTATTGGAAATTTGTAAGTGCTCCACTGGATTCAACAGATTAGTTATGTAGAAATACCTGACAGCTGCCATGGTTAATTTTTGTCAGACTACTGTAATTAAAAAGGGTGTATCTCTAGCCAGAGTTGCTGAATTAAGCAAAAAGAAACTGAAGACAGTTGAATTCCTCAGTGGTTTTGAACTGTAATTATTCAGTGATAAACGGCACAAGAACTTCTCTACCACCTAGGGGAGCGTTGTTAAGAACCCAGGGGTTGTGATGTGTGCTCACAGGCGTGCAGTGCTTGCTGTGGCTCTGGTGTTTGTGTCCCCGTGTGTCACTGCCCTGTCCCCTGTCCCCTGCAGGCCAGGCTGCCATCCGCGGGCTGGTTGCCGAGGGCCGGCGCTTGGCCAACGTCATGATGGGCCCGTACCGGCAGGAGCTGCTGGCCAAGTGTGACCGTGTGGAGCAGCTCTCTGCCCAGCTGGCCGAGCTGGCTGCCCGCGGCGAGGGCGAGTCCCCGCAGGCCAGGGCCATTGCAGCTCAGCTCCAGGACTCGCTCAAGGTAAGGGCCTGCTCTGGGCAGGCAGGCACTGAGAGCCCTCGCTGCTCTGAGCCAGCCCTGTGTGTGTGAGGCCCCCACAGAAACGACAGTGCGGCTACAGAGCTGCTGCTTGAGCTGAGGTGGTTAAAGCAAACTTTCTAGAAAGGCCTTTTTATGCTGAGGTGGTTAAAGCAAACTTTCTAGAAAGGCCTTGTTATCGTGCCATGGGGGTTAATTTCAGATGAACAGCTTAGAAGGAAAATTTAAGTCTGTCTTAAAAAAATAATATACTAGCATTGCAGATTTGAGGGGCAAGGTCTCAAATCATGCTGTTCATTCATAGGACTGTGATTGGTATAACACCATAGCCTCCAAGTTTTAGGAGCAGGGCTGCCAGCAGCATGGAGCTGGCAATGGGGGCTGCCACGTGGGCTTTAGGCTGTCATAGGTGTAGGCCATACAGGGGGGCTTTGACTCTGAAGGCTGGGAGGAGGGCTAGGCTTGTCACTAGGCCTGATCAAGAAGAGTTTAATGTAGGGTGTGAAATGTAGGTGTAGAGCTTAATATAAGCTGCTTCAAGGAGTGGTATGTAAGCTGTGTATATTTCAAATTATGTAAAAGGTGATGAATTGGTCATACTTTTAAGGAAATTTTATCTTAATGTCTGTCATTAGAACAGGCGTTTTTTTGCAAGAGAAGGCTTTATGGGATTTGAACCATTACAACTTAATGTCCCTCTGTCATATGCTAATAATTTTCCGCTTTTTTAAGGATCTTAAAGCACGAATGCAAGAAGCAATGACCCAGGAAGTTTCTGATGTTTTTAGTGACACCACAACTCCTATTAAATTGTTAGCTGTAGCAGCCACTGCTCCCTCTGATGCTCCCAACAGAGATGAGGCAAGTATACCCAGGTGGTCTTTTCTTTCCATATAAAGCTTCAGTTACTGTTTAATTTTACCTGAATTGGTAATTTGAAAAATAAATCAGTGCTCTGAAAAATGAATTGGTATTTTTTCTCAAGTTTGTGGTACATGCTTATTAATTCTGACAACATTGATTACTGTGCAAACCTCTCCAGAATCCTGGAGACTGTGAATTGTATAACCCAGTAAACAGTGTTGTCCCTGACTTCATAAATGGCAAAAATGTCTCCCCATGTTGCTGGTACCACATGGCAAAATTTTTGTGCAAAAGTCCCTAACACACTAGTTGGTGGATTTTTATATCCCAGCATTACATAAGCTGATTACAATAGTCAAATTCATGCCAGAATTAATCAACAGACTAAACCTGTTCTCTTGCTGGATATTGTTTCCTGTACTTGAAAGCCACTGGCTGCACATGAAGTACCTAAAATGCAGTGTCTGGCAGTTCTGTTTGGCTGTTCTGGCATCTGCCTACATGATCAAAATAAATCCCAAGGCTTTGGAGAATTCAGCTTTATGGCAGGATAGCTTTTTGTCCAAGTACTCTGTTTCTGGAAGATCTAAGCACTGTAAAAGAAGGCAATTCACACTTTTTCCAGTGTGAATTTTTAGTGTAAACCCCCTTATTTGTCTTTCAAATATAGTTACTTTTGTATTAGGGTTTGAAGATGAATCTCTGAGCTAAAATAGTTTTAATAGAGTATTTATTGCAGCAGTAGTTACCAGGAATTACTGAACTTCATACCTTGAATCTATAAAGTGCATAGCCATCTCCTTAGTTGTCCCATTGAGTTAGTAAAGAAGAAAGTCTGGTAATGTAAAGATTAAAAAAACCAAATGCTTTCAAAGCTTTTGTGTCCTTTTGCATCCTCTCAGGATGAGTTAAGTGGGGATGTTACAAAGGTGTTTCTGACACTTTGAAGAAATTGTGTGTTCTGTTAAGGAGGTTAGGGCTTTTTTAAATGCTTTTTTGTCTTCTGACAACTAGGTGTTTGATGAAAGAGCAGCAAACTTTGAAAACCATGCTGCTAGACTGGGAGCTACAGCAGAAAAAGCAGCTGCAGTTGGAACTGCCAATAAAAGTACTGTGGAGGGCATCCAGGCAACAGTGAAATCAGCAAGGGAACTCACCCCACAGGTGGGTTTGAAGGGTTGTTAAAAGGACTGGGGATGACTTCTGGGGAATTTTCCTGATGCTTCTGTTCTCAAAGAAAGAGATTGTTGTTGATTGATGCTGGTTAATACCAACAAAGAACATAGTGCTGACACTCTTAAAAGGGGAATGGCAAATATTTCTATACATGATCCTAAAAGTAGAACAAAAGATCAAATGACACATTTTATTTTTCAACGCTTGGATAGAAACGTCTGTGACTTAGACGTGAAACAAAATGATTTTGAGGCTTAGTAAAATATGTAAGGGGAAAAAATGCTCCTTTTTTATTCCAAACTAAACTTCTATCTAAATGTTGGTAGCCTAATAAGTATTGTACTTCCGTGTTTTCAAGAGTTGTTTATACGAAATTAGTGCATAATTGAAGTTCCAGAAAAAAGTATTTATGCCAGCTAATTTCAGAAGTAGGGTAGATCTTCATGGAACTAGATACTGCACTAGGATGAATGAACTAGGTTTTCAAATGTGGAGCTGCACATCAAGTACTGAAAAAACAAAAGCATTTTCAAGAATGTGCATAATGTTAATGTGTACTGATAATTAAAATGTCTTTTGTTGGCAGGTAGTATCAGCAGCTCGTATCCTCTTGAGAAATCCTGGAAATCAAGCTGCTTATGAACATTTTGAGACCATGAAAAACCAGTGGATTGATAACGTAGAGAAAATGACAGGTAAAGTAAGAATTTTTGTTGAAGATCCTACCTGTGGCTAACTAGCTTGTATAGATTTTCCTCCATGCTCTTTGGATTGATGAAACATGCAAAGAATAATGATTGATTAAAAAGAAATTAAGAGAAGTGGGAATGTGCTCTCTCATCCCAGGAATATGTATATGTTACAGAATATACAAAATAGCTGGCTTCTTATCTATTAATACTGAGCTGTAGAGGAGCAAATCCTGCTTTAGTTCTTTTTTGGGAAAATTGGAATACCATCATTTTTTTATTGCAGTTGCTATTCTAGCAGTATATCACTGTGACAACTTGAGGTTTTCTTTTGTGTCATCTTGGCATGTTGAAATAGGACAGATAATTAACTGAAGGAAAGAAAATATGTTCAAAATACTGAAACAGCTCAATGAATACAGAGAATAAGACAAAGCTGCTGCTCCTGCTGAGGCACTGAAATGTTTCAGTCCTTCCCAAGTGCAGATCCTTTGCACTGACCTGCTGAACAGCTGACTGTACTATCTCCTCCTTCATCTCAGTAATTAAATTCCGGGTATTTTAAATCACCTCTATGTAAAAAGCACAGACAGAGGGGTGTTTCCTTTGGAATAAATGGGAGAGTACAAAAAGTACTGAGTATGCTTTAAAAAATTTGGTGTGAAGAAAGAATCTCTGCTGCATATTCTGTGTAAGCCAGTTCTTGACTAAAACAACATTCCATGGTAGAGGAATAAGAGCTTGGGATGTCATTAACAAGCTTACCATGGTAACTGTCACAGAGGTACAGAATCACGAGTTAACTGCAGTAGTACTTTGGTCTGATTTCCATGCCCTCTTCTATTCTTCCCCTGACCTCAGTTTTAAAATACTTTTCTGGTTTTGAACTGTCTCTGGAGTACCAAATATCCCTTTCCACAGATAAAACTAGAATATTAATGTATTGAACTTTTATTCTAGGGTTGGTGGATGAAGCCATCGATACTAAATCTCTGTTGGATGCATCAGAAGAGGCCATTAAGAAGGACCTGGACAAATGTAAAGTTGCAATGGCCAACATGCAGCCTCAGATGCTGGTAGCTGGTGCCACCAGCATTGCCAGGCGAGCAAATCGCATCCTGCTGGTGGCAAAGCGGGAGGTGGAAAACTCCGAAGACCCCAAATTCCGGGAGGCTGTTAAAGCAGCCTCTGATGAGCTGAGCAAAACTATATCACCCATGGTAATGGATGCTAAAGCTGTGGCAGGCAACATTTCTGATCCTGGTAAGGATTCAGTCAGCTAATTTAAAATGTGCTTTTTATTGACTGGAGATGATGCGAAGTAGTGCTCATTTTTTTTATACAGCTGTGTATCTCCTTTTATGGAAATATGGTGTACACTTGCATCTCAGAATGATGAAATCAAGCTCACACCATTAACTGCTGCATCCTGCTGTTCTAAAATGCAATCAAAGGCCTTTGGCATATTCAAGGGAAAAGGATTCAGCATTCTAATATGTTATACAATTTCATGTTCTTAATTAGAAGCATTTGTTACTAGTTTTAAGTAATACTACTTTATAGCAGAAAATGGTATGTAGTTTTTTTGATTCTAAAAGTTGTTCAGGGAATTACTTTGGCTATTGATAGTGATTATTATTCAGCCAAGGCTTTATTGTATGCATGTTGCATGTGACACTAACATTTCAAGCATGCAAGTCTGCTGTAAACAATTTGGTACTTTCTAAATACAGATGCAAGTGTACTTGGCACAGTACATTGGAGAAGTAATTTTTGGGGGTAATGTTCTAAGTATTACCAAGTTCTATTAAATTGGTATTAAACTGTTTTGGAATTTTTGTTCAGGTTTGCAGAAGAGTTTCTTGGATTCTGGATACAAAATTCTGGGAGCTGTGGCCAAAGTCAGAGAAGCCTTCCAGCCTCAGGAACCAGATTTTCCTCCTCCTCCTCCTGATCTTGAGCACCTTCATGTAAGTGTAGGTAGTTGGTAATAAAAGACACAGTTGTCATTGACGTGTGGATTACACTGGACTTCAGTGTACTATTCTTCCTTAGAAATAAAAGGTATTGTCTGGCCAGCCATGCATACAAGTAGCCTCAAGTCTAAAAAATATCCATCCACCTTTCAAAAGGAAAGTTTAAAACATGGTATTTTCTTTAACAGGAGGCACTTGGAAAACTGGAAAAAGACCTGAGGTTATGTAGTCGTGTCCTGCCATGACACCATTGTTTGCTCAGTCTTTGCTCTGTTGCATTGCTCTCAATAAGATTTTTGCCTCCCTCAGCTGACTGACGAGCTCGCTCCTCCGAAACCACCACTGCCAGAGGGGGAGGTTCCCCCACCCAGACCACCACCACCTGAAGAAAAGGATGAAGAGTTCCCAGAGCAAAAGGCAGGAGAAGCAATCAATCAGCCCATGATGATGGCTGCAAGGCAGTTGCATGATGAAGCCCGGAAATGGTCTAGCAAGGTAGGAAATTGTTGTAAGTGTTTTGTGCTTAAAGGATTCTCTTTTTGTTTTCAGGATCAGTGTGTCTTGTCTTAAGACAGTGTCTTTCACAGACTAAATAGTAAAAGCACTGGTGCAGGAAGAATTAGAAACCCTTTCAAGATCAGAGTGAACTAGGGTCAACAATACTTAGGATTGCTAGACTGCTTTATTAACATAGCCCTGGGAACACAAATATGCTCTTGTGTGCCAAGCTGTTTGTGATCCTTGGTGCTGGTATTGCCTAGAGAGTCACTAATACTCATGCTTGTGCAGGCTGACAAGCTGATTGCTGTATTTAATTGACTTTGAAAAGTCTGTGTAGAAAAGTCCATATGGATGATGCAGATGCCAGCTGCAGAAATAGTGAACTGGTTTGTCTTAATTCTGGAGGAAGCTGCAAGGTACTCTGCTGTTAATCAGATGCATTTATGGTGGGGAAAATGACCACATATTGGTAGCCTGGTCTCGTTCTTTTTTTGGAGTGAGTCACATTTCCTGTTAAGGCTGAAATCCTGAATTTCCATTTCAGTCCTATGAAGAAGTGTGAATTTGCTGGTCTCATAAATGCTAATACCACTTTCTTTTGCTTTTCTTTTCTCCCTCCTTCCCCCAAGAGCTACATTTTTTCTCTGGCAGAAGCTGAGTGCTGAGAAAGAACTTCAGAGATTTAGGCTTCTGCAAGTGTAAATTTAAGGGACAGAATTTGGCTTTTTTAATCTCTCCCTTTTTCTGCACTAAATTAGTTGGTGAGTAAGGACATAAATTTGAGTAGCTTACAGAATCAACTTCAGTGCTTTGGACAACTGTTCTGAAAGCACAGATAAAATACAGAAGAAGTTTCTGCAAATCTCTTTGGGTGTCTCTTATCCAAAATCCAAAGCTCTGTTTTCCCCATACTTCTGGATATACCAAGCACTTTTTTATATTACTAAAGAGACAGTATTGGAATGTATTAGTGATTTCAGAAGGTAGTTTTGAGGCTAAAAGCTTTAATTTCAGTTTCCTAAAAGTGTTTTGATGTTGGAATCTCAGAACTGATCCCTTTTGTAATCCCTGAACTTAAATACAGAGTAGGTAACAAAATGCTTTTACCATATATATACTACATGCATTCTGCATTAAGTATTGCAGAGCCAAGCAGCAGACCTTAAAACTCCTTGCTGATTATGAAAGATTTCCAAGCTCAGTGACTTTAGATTATAAAACACTGTATTCATTGCTGTTTCTTTCATTTGAGACTAACAAACCAGTGAGTCAGCCTGCCAGTTGTCTTTCTAATTATTTTTAAGCAGTAGCATTTTAGCAATAGGAGCTCAGTTATTCTCACAGTCTGTTTTGGGGAAAGAAGTTTTAAAAACACTTTTGTAGTCTCTGAACTCACCTGATTGGTTGGAAGAGGGATTGATGGACAGTGCTACTGAGGAATATGGGCTAGCCCTGGGAAAACAGAACTGTAAGGTCTTGCTTATATGAAGTCCCAACAGACTGTGTATCAACTGTCTTTTGCCTTTTTGCTGATCACAGTCTACTGGACTTGACCTGTAGTAAAGTGGGAGGGGTGAGTGAGCAAGTACTTAGTCTTTAAAAAATATTGATAACATTGTTCATTATTCTAAGAATGAAAATCTGGGGTTTTTTCCTTCTTTACAAAAGTTGCTCTTCACTGAGTGGATTCTGAGTTTTCGTGTACTCCATTTTTCTCATGGAACAGCTGAACAATGTCTACTGCTTTAATTTCCCTGGCTCCCCCCTCATTTGGATAAATCAGAAAATGAGGTATATTTGAAAACTTTTCATTAGATTAAGACTTATACAAAAGCTGCCTTTGAAGACAAGTTGATTTGGCCTTACAAATCAACAAATCACAATCCAAAATTCCTGTATGTTGTTGTTGCCAAAGATTTTTTTTTTTTCCTATATAAGATTGTATCTTAAGCAAAACACAGTTGCAAATGCACAGTTTTTGGTAAGGGTACCTTTACTTGTATGACACTTGGCTTTAGTTGAAGAAATACTGTTAGTAAACTTGTAGACTATTTTTGTATTGATATTGCAGTCTTATTAATGCCTATATTGTTATAACTCTCACCTCTTCCTTGAGAACATCTCTAATGTAATTTGCTTGAACCCCCTTTTTTTCTTTTTGAAGGTAATGGATACAACATACCGTGGCAAAATAGTATCATATGCTTCATAATCCTCTTTTTTAATTAATTCCATTTCAGTCTTCTGTAAGAACTGTCATATTCACAGTATTCATGGCATTCAACATCACCTCTTCTATTTCGAACCCTGTGTTGCTCTTTTACATGTTCTATGTGGTACCTCAGTACTTGCTTCTACAGTGTCTGCCATCCCATCTTTTTCTTTTACTCTACAGCAAGCAGTGTCAGTGGCTTTTCTGCTGCTATCTGCTCTTATCACACATATGAATGGGCTTCCATACAAAGCTTTGTATCTGCACAAATACCACAGTCATCTGCTGCTGTGCCTGCTCCTGTGCAGTCAGAACAGCTTCCATTGAGACAGAAAGCCATTCATTTCATTGTTGACCTGCCAGTAAAATGTTCTGTGGGTCAGCCTCTGTCTACAGAAGCTGAATGCTCAGATGGAAAATGTTGCTGCATATCTGAATTGTAACTTTTTAATATTTTGGTAATTTTGGTTCACAGGTGAACTGTTTGTTTCCTTCTGCTAATTTCATATTCCTTCCCCTCCTCCCCTTGACCTGATCCTAGAGCTGCCTTGTCAGATCCTGAGAGGCCAAGAGGATGTTTTGGTCACTAAAACTGCTCAGTTTGTGCTCTTCTACCAAATTCTGCTTCTTGTACTAACTGTCCCCTGTTTCTCCACCCTTGCTGCCACCTGCAAAGCCTGATGTGACTGTGATTAATGAAGCGGCTGAGGCTGGTGTAGATGTAGATGAGGAGGATGATGCAGATGTTGAATTCACTCTCCCCTATGACATTGAAGATGATTACGAGCCTGAGCTGCTGTTAATGCCAACCAATCAGCCCGTTAACCAGCCCATTCTGGCTGCTGCTCAGTCTCTACACCGGGAAGCAACCAAGTGGTCTAGTAAGGTACTCCTGAGTCCCGGGACTGATCCGCGTGCATCCGGCCACTTGGAACGTGACACATTTGCATCACTCCTGATCCCTGCTGGGCCCCGCCATCCTGAATGAATAAGTGTGTCTGCACTTCATTTTAAGGACTGAGAGTGGCTTCACAAGTGTGCTAGATCTGTTTGTCAGTGCCGGATTGAAGCTTGATTGGGGTCACTTATTAATATTCAAAGACTTCCTCTCCCTTTGCATCTGCCTGGTCTTCTTTGTTATGGCAGTTTTCAAATTGTAATAGGGATTGTCTTCCTCCCCTTTGGTTCCTTTTTCCATTCACGTGGGCTACCTGGGAAGCCATGGTTAATGGTTTCCTGATGACTTCCGGATGCAGCAGAGTTAAGAATTCAAGAAGTCATTTAAGGTGTCTATTGTGCTTGGCCTCAATTGATGCCGCCAATTAACATCCCTTCCAACAAGGAATGGCTTTGTATGGCAGTGTTTGTGGAAGAGACTGCCTGACTGCTGGCTTGCACTGGGCTGTATTGCAAATGCTGGTCTTGAGAGAATTCTTTTCTGAAGAAGCTGCACTGAATGCTGTTAGCTGTTGAATTGAGATCCTGTCTATATGAAACCAGTGGAAATCTAACAAGGTTCAGACATTCACAAGTAGTCTGTCTTCTGTCTAAGCACAAATGTTTGCAAGACTGGGCACTTTTCATAGCATGCTGCAAAAAATAAGGTTGGTGTCCCATAACAAACAAAAGTTAGGGGAGTGTGCATATGTATGTGTGTGTGTATACTTACATAGATAGTTATACTAAACCATTTTAATAAAAAGGGCTTTAAAAATGTTCTTGTCCTTTTCAGATTCTGGTGCTTGGATAACTTGTTAGACTGATCCTTCTACGTGAAAACATGGAAAAACTTTGTGTTATGTCATTTATATCCTAACTGGTTATAGTAGCAAACTGTTTAGCTAATAGGCCACGGTAACGAGTAGTTCAGCTGTTTGGGTCACTGTATCTGTAAAATGCCTGGGATCTCATCTTGAACTTGCTCGTAGTGAGTCACAGAAGTGTGTGCACAGGGTACAGGATACCTTGGCTTAGCTGGGTTCTCACTGTATACTCCTTGCTCTGAACTTCATGGGTCATTAGCTGTGGGATTATTCCAGGGGAAGGGTGTACTGATACTTAAACTCACTCTGCTGCTATTTCATCCACACAGTAGGAATGCTTCAAAGCACCAAATAGTTCTCTTGTGACTAACAACTTTCTATGAAAGGGAATAAGATAAATAAACTAAATGTACTGACAGACTACTAACAATCAATCAGTTAGGTCTGCTTTCTCTTGCACTAGGTTTCTCTTTGGAACAGTGTATAAGAAATGGGATTGCCTTGTTCACAATTAATTCACATATCAAATATTTCTCAGATGTATTGCTGTGACTGTAAATTTTGATGCACAAGAAATCTTGATTTTAATATAAGAAATATCACTGGATTATCTTTTGATAATCCAGGTTCTTCTCTCCTACAGGCTTTATTTTAAAGAGAGAGATTGTATAAAAAAAAATTTATTTTCAAGGAATAATTTTTAAAAAAGTAAAAGTTGCATCTCACTTCCACATTACCGGTGACAAAAGCTATATGTGTTGGATTCTCTTCCATTTATCCTTTGGCATTATTAGCAGCATGGCTGGTGCTTTACCAACTTCAGTTTCAGATGCCACTGAAAATCCCATGCTCAACTGCTATGACAACAACTGGTTTAACAGGTTGTTTAGCACTTTTTTTTAACTTTAAAAGAAGTCTTTTTTGGGGAAAATCTGGAATTTCAAATGCTAATAACATGCTTTATTCTAAAATCTAGTCATCAGAGCAGTAACTCATTCTGTGGATAAACTAACACTTTACAACTTCTTTTTCAGTTTTGAAGTGAGCTTTTTTCTCTGAGCGTTAAAAAAAAAAAGTCAGAAATGAGTAGTTAGTAGAGATCTTCCATGTTCCTTGAAGAAACCCCTTCTGTGTTCACAAATGGTTCTTCCATCCTTAACTTCTTTGAGTGTTTCTGCTGAGCAGCGACGTGCTGGCAGGAGCAGTGACCGTGTCATTCCACGCAGGGCAACGACATCATCGCGGCGGCGAAGCGCATGGCGCTGCTCATGGCCGAGATGTCGCGCCTGGTCCGCGGCGGCAGCGGCAACAAGCGCGCCCTGATCCAGTGCGCCAAGGACATCGCCAAGGCCTCCGACGAGGTCACCCGGCTCGCCAAGGAGGTGGCCAAGCAGTGCACGGACAAGCGCATCAGAACCAACCTCCTGCAGGTAACCTGGGAGCTGCTCAATGCTGCTTCTGCTCTGCGCACAGGAATCATGCCAGGAAATCGTGGCTATCTTCCCTTGGCTTGTAAAGTTTTGTCAAAGTCTATGTTTTTAGATCCCATGGAAATATCTACCTATCTATATCTATTTATGTGAACATATATTCTGTAATGTTAGAATCTGATGTCAAAAGAACTTCTGAAAAAATACTGTGCTACAAATACTGATCTGTCCTAAGTTGGCATTGTTTTGTATTTCACTTACTCATTCCTTTGTATCAAATAATAGTACTAGAAATGCAACAACTTTTATATACATACACGTATAATGCTATTCCTAACCAAGCAGACATTTGAAAGGAAAGGAGGAACAGAAGTATGTTGTCTCCATCCCAAATACTCCCAAAGCAAGTAAAATAAGATTCAGATATCCTACCAATATTTATCAGGTAGTCTTGAAGGTGGAGGATCACCTCTATGCTCATTCATATTCTACTAGTAAAAGAAAATAAAACATTTTATGTGAAGAAAATGGATGCATGATGTATTGGTGCAATTTACAATATGGAGTGGTTTTTATCCCTTTTACTTAGGTCTGTGAGCGAATCCCAACCATCAGTACGCAGCTGAAAATTCTCTCCACTGTCAAAGCTACCATGCTGGGCAGAACTAATATCAGTGATGAAGAGTCGGAACAGGTAAGAGGTGTAAAGACTGATGGTAGCATGGAATTGTTGATTGTTTATGGGCTCAAATATACAACCTGTTCTTTCAGATGTGTTCTGGGAACTTGATGTTGAAGCTCACCTCAGCTGTTTAGGGAGGATAACTTTAGTACAGCACCTTGGTTTCTGGCTCAAATGCTACAGTTTAATAGAGGAACAAGCCCGAAAGCTACTTGGGTTCCAATTTTCTGACAAACAACTTGTTAACCTCCTGCTTTGCCCAGTAAAAAGCAGAGGGAAGGACTCGCCACCGCAGACTGGGCCTGGGAGGGGCAGGGGCGCCCTCGGGTGGATTTCAGGGGAAACGTTTATTTTCCAACATCATCTCGTGTCCCCCTTCATTTGGAAGGTCAATTACCTTCCAAATGAATCTTTTCAGGAGAAATCTCACAGCTTTGGCTTCCAAGGGAGGTTATTCTACTTAGCAACATAAAGGTTGTATTCAGATTTTGCGCAAATACACAGTGAGGAAAGGGAAAGTTTTGTTTGGAGTCAGGATAATGCTCGTTCCCAGAGACAGTTACTTCACTTGTATTTTCATAGTTTCAGGCAGCAGACTTAATATATTTGTACTGAGAGTTCAAAGAGATTGTGCACAAAGAGATTACAGGCTACTGTCCTAATCATGGTATTTACTGATATATTGGAAATTCTTTTTCTTGACAGGCAACTGAGATGTTGGTTCATAATGCCCAGAATCTCATGCAGTCTGTGAAGGAAACTGTGAGAGAAGCTGAAGCAGCATCCATTAAGATAAGAACAGATGCTGGATTCACTCTTCGCTGGGTCAGAAAGACCCCATGGTATCAGTAAATACCTGCCACATTAGTATTGTTTTCTGTAACATAAAATGCCTTTTTTTGGAAGCAGAAGAGATATATTAACAGCAGAAGGTGCTGTATACATGAGCTTAAGATGAGCTTATGCTAATGCCCCATTCTAAGGGTATGAATTAAAAGATAATGCATTTCAAGTGTCTTTGAAACACATTTGATATCCAACACCTCTAATTTGCTGCCAACAGTAGACAGTTCTTATATTTAATTTTTTTCCTTTTTGTTTTTTTTCCTTTTCAAGATTCTTAGTGAATTCTGTACTCCCAGAAGCACATTTCATTTATGCACTGTATGTTCCAGTAATTTCCATGTGATGATATAAAACATGGATCTCACTATAAGCTTGTCTTGAGAGTTTAGGACACTTGGTGACTTAGCAGTTTTTTAGGGACAGTCATTGACACACAAACATTCAAATTCTCAACGGGACTTTATCTGGCTATTCTAAAACCATGCAGAAATGATGGAAGGTGTGGGGTTTTTGATTAAAAGAGGGAAGGTGGAGCAGCAGAACAGTTGTAAGCTGAGGATTAAAGCTCCATGTCTGAAATGCTTTTTGTTTTTGATTCTTGCCTGGCAACAGTACTTTACCAGAAACTGGAGCTCTCTCTGTTCCCCTCCTGTCACCCTGTAGGTAGGCATTCCAGAACTCTCGTACTGTACTGAAAGGTTTTGCAGATTATGTAAGTGGCACACTGTTGACAGCTTGAGCCTTAAGGCTGGAGACCTTAAATCATGGAACTCTTTCCTTGCTCAATTCAGCAATGAGCTGAAAAATCCTGGTTCTGTTAACTTAGCTGCATGTCCAGGACCAGAAAATGCCACATGCTGGCTCTTTCTTTTGAAAACCAAATGAGCACATGTATTTATTCTTATTTCCCTCATCCCTCCATCTAAGGTTATTCCAGCTGTTCAAGGTGAAAATTAAAAGATAAAGATATTCAGTTTAAAACCACCTTTAGGCTCATTGCTCTTCTTTCTAACAATGCATAAGCTTCTTGAAACCTGAGCTCTGCAGGGGCATGAAACCCTCTTTAGGTAAGCTGGTGCCTACCAGCAAATGGTGGTTCCTAATGCTGCACATACCTCATTATTTTTACTGCTTGCGGAGTTTGGAGTCTCAAAATCTTTTTTCAAGTGAATTGAACAAAGTGTTACTATACTTAAAAAAAAAAATCCCAAACGAAATGACAACACCAAACCCCACCCTCCCCAAACCCCCTCTCCTTACTAAAATAGACTTATGATGTTTTATCCTTCCATAATTGAATATGCCTTCATATATATATATACATATATTTATACCCGTTCATTTAATGGAAAGGAACACTTATTTGAGAATGAGTTCCTATATTTGCAAGTACTTGCAGACTTTTGCCCAAATCAGCACTGACCTCATAATACCCTCATAATTTGCTGAGAATTGTTGCACGATCAAACCACCTTGAACAGAAGTGTCCTTGGGGAAAAACTTTTCAGTCTTAACAGCTCAAAGGGAGAGACACAGCGCACTCCGCTGTCCTCTACCTGCCTGCCACAGTTATTCTGTGCTTGGACCTTCTCCCCTCCACCCCCTTCATTGCACTGTTATCTAAAAAGGGAAGTTAAACTGTTGATAATACAACTGTCTCAAACTGACCTCAGCAAGAGAAGGCTTGTTCTTCTTGAATTTGCTCCTTGTGTCTGGGTATCATGAAATATTTGGTACTTAGGATCTTTCCTTAGTACTCTCTTCTTGCAGTTACCTGCAACAGGAAGAGGAAGGAAGGGGTGCCAGAGCCTTAACCTGGATGCATTTGGTTGGTTTATATCAGATCTTTAGCCTAATTTTAATGTAGTAATTTCTGTTTAATAGTACATAACACTGAATATGTAGGGATTATTTTAAAGGGATTTTCTAAATAGTCTTCCTGTATTGCTTTCCAATGCTCCTCACATCCCCTCATCCTGCTCCTGTCATCCAGGCTTCTCTGTGAGATTTTTTTTAATTATTATTATTTTAGCATCACTGTTTAGTTGCTTGAATGATATTAATGCAATATTACTAATGCCTTTAATACATAATTGTTTATGCCAAAGATCACTTTTTGTTTCTTGAGGAATGTTTGCAGGAGAATTATGAATCATGGTTGCCTTTGATATTCTTCCAGAATGTTTGCTCTAAGTTCTCGAACTATTTATAGAAGCCGAGATACTTGACCACCTTATGCAATTTCTGCATTTTTGAACACTATTGGTCTTCAGACCTGATGTGCAGCAAAAATTTGAACAAGACCATGAATGTCACTTAGAAATGTTTTACCACTATAAAACTTTGTTTATAAACCAAAATGTATTGTATAGTCTAATGTTTTCAACCTTTCTTTGGTTCTGTTAAAACAATAAAAATGCATTTGTACAAAAATCAGCTTCTGAGTGTTCATGATAGCAGTGGATAACAGCAGTACCAAGAAGAGCAGCAAAAAGCTAAAGCAAAAGAACAGTTGTTTCTACATGTTCTGAACAGAAAGAAAGTGCAGTTTCTCAAACAGGAGAAGATTAAACCAAGGTTTTTGTCTCTTGTGCCTGTCAAACTGTAATTAAAGAATTTACTGGAAGCTGTGTTCAGTGGGAGAGAACAGGAGATTTTCCTGAGACCTGACAGTGATCTGCTGTATTGTGAAAACTTAAAATGGGGTTGGCCTGGTCCTGTCAAGGGAAGAACTGCTACTCTGACCAGCATCTTGTTAATGTGAGTTTTACTTGCTAAAGTGAATGCAGGGGTGATGAGTATGGCACCACTGTTGTATTTCCTTCACTCCATCACTGTAAGAACATCTTATAAACACTTTTTCTTAGTAAAAATTTCTACCAGCACACAGTGTTCTGACTTGTTGGAACCAATGTTTATTGGTAGTGTAGGACCAACCATAGCCTTATAGTCCCATAGTATTTAGTAATAATTGGTAAAATTAGGAGTTTGGTACTATTCACAGTTCTCTCCATATCTGAAAGAAGATGAGACCTTGACAGACAACCACCTTTGTCAGCACTCCCAGAGCTGGACATGAGGAGAAGGGGAGATCAGGACTTTGCAGTGTAATTCCTTGCTAATAATACTGATTCCCTAAACTCTGCTCTTCAGAGAAGTGCTAGTACATTATTTTTTTCAAACGGAGCAGGAACACAGGCCCCCTTCTGCAGTTAGGTTCATGTGTTTGGAGATGCAGAGGGCACCAGCAAATGTACAAGAAAGGTTCTGGCCTCGCACACCTGCAGCCATCTCCTTGACAAAACACATTGGCGTGCCTAGACTGGTTTCCTGAAGGTGAGTGCAGTTCTTGCTGCCAGTGAGTTGTGGTGATGAGCTGGGCTTTCCCCTGCTGTGGGAGCCTCCCTGGTGCCTGAGGTCCTGGGGTGGGCAGGGCTTCTTCAGTCACACGTGGGAGGCAGCACTGGGGTGGGACTGGAGCTCTGACACTTCTGTATGTCCTAGCTCAGGAAAGGTGTCAGCTCTGAAAGGCCATGGGGCAGCATTTCCAGGCTGCTAATGCAGAGAGCAGCTCCAGCTGCTCAGATGTCAGCTCGGGATGTTACCTGTTAGCTCTGAAAACAAGATTTCTTCTACAAGTACAGTAACTGAAGGATGCCATTTGCTGAAACACACGCCACTGGTTCTTCAAAGTGCTGTTTTATCTACTGTAATTTTAGAAATTCAAAATGGTTGTTTATGGCCAAGTTTACCCTAATGATATTACTGAAGTTACAGATAGAGACTGTATGCCCGTTTCTTTCCTTACTGACTTGCTGCCAGGGTTCAGATGGATTTCCCCTCCTCTTTCCAGACTGATCATTTTTGTCTCAGTATTTGAAATTTTGACTAAGTGACTTTGCTTCAGATGAAGAGTCGGAACCAAACCCAGAACCTACTCATTGATTTGTAAGCCAAACAGGATAGACAAACAAAGGGTCTCCAGTATCCCATCCTTAATTAATACTGACCAAATGCATGGTTTGGAACCTGATGGCTACTCTGGAGTATGCGTTGGTTTAGAGAGATGGTTTTGTTGGTGTATAACAAGAAGTTCAGTCAGCTTTGCTCTGACTGTTGAGCCTTTGAAATATCATAAATAAATATCTGTCCTCCATTTGAAAATAAGGAATATGAAAGGGACTTTCCTTATTGTGCTATTAACAGCCTTTTAAAATTCTGAGCACCTGCACAGTGCTTAAGTTCAGTAAAGATGTAGCAAATAGTCATTGATTAATAGTGTATCAGATGCCTCCTGCTGAAGAGCCCCATGAATTGTTTACAAGAGCATGAACATTTCATAAGGTGAGACGTAGTTGCAGTGGAGTTCCCTTTATTTCAGAACATTAAAGCACACAACCATTAAATACACTTGACACTTCTACTGTGCTATCTAAAAAGCTACGCTCGAAGGTACACGCTGCACAGACCTGGTGGCATCCACTTCAAACAAGTGGAACATCTAAATCAAAGCAAAGGCTTCACATAAAAAATAGATCTTGCTCTCTGCAACTGTATTCTTAAAAAAATGATGGGGGTGATGGGATTGAATGGAAAGAAAGTGGATTACTGAAGCAACAATCACCTCCCAGATTTAATGCAGGATGTTATTTTTATCAGCTCATCTGCTGCTGGCAGAAATGAAAGCTGATTAAGGCAAATGCTTCTTAAGAAAGGCGATTTCTTGTAAACAACACAGAAATTATTTTTTACTTCATCAGAAGGTTTTTCTGGAGTGACACTTGCAATGTCCCAGGCCCTGGGGGGACCCCTGCCCCTCTCACTGCTACTCTCTGTTTCTGAAGGGATTACATGTTGCTTTGTGGAATGCCAGCTCACAGCTGGCTGTGGGTGGAACTGAGCTTTCTTCGCAGGTGCCTGCAGCAGCAAAATACGCCACCAGAAGACTTTTCCAGTGGCCTGTCTGGCCTTCAGAATGTGCTTGACCTCAGGGCTTTGGTATCTGACTGGCAGTGTAGTGTTTACAACATTCTGTGGGTTGCCCATATCAAACTATTCACCAGCAGAACAATTCAGTAAAAAAAGAGTGAAAGTGTAATAGAAAAAAAGTACCTTATTTTAAAGCCATATTAAGAAAAACTAAGCTATGCTTTCATTTTAAGAGCTGCTGTGCACAATTGCTTTGATCCCAAACTAATCAGTGTCTATTAATTAATTGGCACCTAACCAACATAAGTCACTAAGCAGTCAAGTTTTTTTTTAAGGGGAATTTTCTCTTAGCATCTTCTCATGTCCTGACTTGGAATTTTCCTGCTTTTGTAATGTATTTGACACCTTTAAAAGGCTTGTATTTCTCTCCATACATGTCTAGGCGATTCACTTTCAGTCCTGAAAAAAGACAGAGACAAGTACAAAGTTAAAAGCAGAATGCTAGGAATCACAGCAGTCTGATCAGAAAGCCAGCTGTCTTGAGAGCACATTAGGATTGGTTAGGAAGCTCGTTTTCCTTTCTTTCACAAGTTCATCTGGTTTGGAGTGGCAGATGAGAACATTCTTGTCACCTAATCATAGCTGTCTTGGCAGGGCAACACCTTGTTTCTCTTCTACTCCATAAGCCAACATCCTCCTTCCAAGAGATGAACCATGGAACAACCAGTCTGTCTTCCACAGCTCCTGTACACTGCACTCCTTTCCCATCGTGGAGATGAAGCAAAGGACAAGTTTTAGAATTCTTTTCACTCCAAGTCATAATTGCAAGAACCAGCAATGCCTCTGCTATTCCTTGAGGGAGGCCAGTAGCTATTAAATACCTACAGCTTCAGGCTGTTCTGTGCTTTCTCACAGGTCTGTTATCTTTGGTGTCCAGCCACTGGAACAGCTGTATCTTGTAAGATTTAAACTAGTTCAGGAGGAAACTGCAGGATTCTGTTCTTACACAGGAACTGTTGTTTACTCCAAATAGGGGCCAAAAAGACCATAGCCTGGTACCTATCCAGAGAGGTACCACATGTACTACCACCAACTCTAACCAACTGCCTTCAATCATCTTCCTCCTTTGCCTCTCTGAATGTGAGTTCTTGCATTGTTAGAGCCTTAATCCTGCAAAGCTTGCTTGGAGAAGCACTTTACACAGAGACAACTCACATGATTTAAGTGTTTGCAGACTGAGGTCTTGTCTGCTTTAAATTTACTTTTGCACTTATCCTATAGACTTCATTCTGCTTTTACTTGCAAATTGTTTCAAAGATAAAAAACTAACCAGCTCCAGAAGTAAAGAATAAGAAGGGCATTCTTCAAAATTAATGCATTCTTATGACCACTAGAAAGAGCTTTAGTGGCACAAGGCTAAAGCATGTCAGGAGCAGCACACTAAATCATCATGCATCAATCTTCACTAAAAGGATATGTTTGCATGTTTAATGCACCAGTCAACAAAGAAAAGTCCATTCTTCTGTATACTTCTCGCAGTCTTTTTTGAGCAAAACAATTGGCAATTCACAATTCCCAGCAAAGAAATCTTCCATCAAGGGAAACCGCCAGGTTTGTGTAAATCAGACTTTATCATTTTGGATCAAGCTGACTTCAGACCTGCACCTCCAATTAAATGATTAACAGTTTCCCACTTCATTTCCTACACCAGCTCATTCTGCCAGCACCAATTTCATGTAATACCCGCCCACTCACCTGAAATTGCAAGCTGTTGTATCTTAAACTGGATGTTTAAACTTGGGTTCTCCTCTGGCTTGGGGGCTCCAGACTGCAGGTTCACTATGCCCTTCAGGTTTGGTAGCTTTTGAGGGGTAATTTTGCCCACGTCCCAAGTTAGCACCTTGTCAGGAAGGAGAGAAAAATAGTAGTAGCATTCTAGGAAACAACCTATGAGGTCAAGTTCATGTCCAGATTTTAGTTTGCAGGCTGGGTACCAACAGTAGCCTGGGAACCCTAAGAATTCCTCACTGGCTGGGAGAGGGCTCCTGCAGATACGGGGTCTTTTTTCTCACCCTGTCAGTGTGGGTCTGTGCACTGAGAACATCTTGTTCCCTTTGCTAAGGATAACTGACCCTGATGTCTGTTTGGGTCAGCTGGATCTGTGAAAGCAAGACAGTAACCAGCACAGAGACCATAGAAACTTAAACACAGGAATGAGGAGGGTAGGAGCAAGGCACTGGAAAAATGTTTGCAGTTTCAATTCACCTAGTTATCCAAACTCTTGATAAAAACAAAGTAAAATTTATTTCTGCAGAGAGTTTTTTTGTTGGTGCTTTCTTTTAAAAAGATCAAGGTCTATTATTTTTGAAACAAAATGCTACTTGGAGACCTTTCCCTAACAATTTCAATGAATTGCTGACTGAGATATTCCAAGGGCAGCAGAAAGCTCAGAGCAGGGTATTGGAGCCAGCAGAATGGTTTGGCTCAAACTGCTTCTCAGCAAAACGGCTCCTGGGTACTGAAAGGCTTCAGGAGCTTTATGAAATTTAGATCTCAAACTCCAACTCAGAGGCAAGGAATCAGGAGCCCAAGACATGTTTTTTCAGACACTTTATTTTCCTGTGTGTCTTTAGGCAGATCTTTTGGAAGAAATTTTTTTCTCATCTCCTGCTCCCAGTTTTTCTGTCTGCCCATTTTCAAGGCTAGTGCATTTTCTTTAGAAAAATATTTTTCCACAACATATATGCAAAATATATCATGGCTGAAACTATTGGCAAAATACTGCTTCATCCACTAAGGAAAGATATTAGTGTGTGAAAGAGCAGGGTGAAAAGAGAGGGAAGGGAAGGAAAAGGATACTATCAAAGTCAGAAATCAGAGCTGGTGTGTATCTAAGTTTGAAAAAGAAAATTTTAAAGGTAAATTTTAAATTCATAAACATATGCTGAACAGAGTTCTCTGCCAAGTGTGGAACACTGCTCCAGTATTCTGCAATATGGGTGACTTTAGTAATGCCATCTTCAATATTTAAATAAATAAAATTTCATTACTTACTTTAGTAACTGGGTCAAATGTATAGCTGCCTTGTGTAGCAGTGAGGTTCATGTTAAGTACAGCCTTTGGCATGTGAACTGTCATGACTACTCCTTCTACTGTTTTCCCCATATTCTGTTTTGGTCCAATGGTAACATCAAATCTTCCTGAAGAAGTATTTTCCTTAAAACTGATCATGTGCTTCACATATACAGGAATTGCCACCAAGCTGAAAAGAGAAGACAGTAGTTGAATGCATCCTGGCTACTTCTCTGCTTGAGAAATCAAAGCACTTTCTCATAAATGGATCTTGTGTTTCTGGTAGGTGTTCAAGTTAGAACTGGTTTGTTTCATAAGTGATAAATGAACTGATACTCTGCTCTTCAGCATCATTGCTGAAATGCTTTTATCAGCAGAGAATCGAAATAAAAATAAAGAATTTTTTAAAATTTATTTTCGTCCAAATACCTTGTCCTATTCTCTCTTCATTTGGTTGCTGTTTTGCTTTTTTTTTTTTTAAGTAATCTCACTGAGCCAAATTTCAGAAGAGCCACTAGTCAAATCAGGCTTTAGTTTGCAAAATCTGCAGTTTGGACTTTTTTGCTTTACTCTCTTCATGAAGCTCTGAGTCCTCCAGGTACACAGAGACTTACTCATAAAGCATCTAGCACCAACAACAGTTACTAGGACAGAATAGCCCTATATCATGTGTGATTTACTCCACTGAAAAATTATTGCTGAGTATCTGCAGGTCACTCAAAAATGGTTTTCTTCTTTTAGTAGGGACAGAGCAAGAGCTGAGACAAAAGCTGAGCACACACATTTCAGAACAGTGCAAATTCCCCCTTCACAAGGAGGAATGAGCCATTGCTCAGGTGGAAAGCAGCAGTGTGTGTAGCTGGAGGGGCAGAGTGCCCGGGTGGAAACGCACTTCTGGGAGCTGACGCGGTAGGAGATGAGCCTGAAGTTGCCATCGGGAGGAATGAAGGACAGGACCCGCTCAGACTCCCAGCGCTTGAAGCGGATACAGGGATGGAAGCTGACGTCATCCAGCAGCCGAGGGTTCTGCAAGGAGTGCCACAATGGTGAGTGCCATCTCATCAAGTACCGGCACTTTGAGCCACCTACTGCACTCCACCCAATTCCTATTTCTTAGAATCTGAGTAGCCATGATCAGAGACATGTTACTGAGCTAGATGGATTTCTGATCTGACCCAGTACAGCAGCTCCTGTGAGAGTATTTTCATGTACACACAAAAGCCTTTCCAACTACTGAACAATGCAGCTTCTACGATATAACTTGTTACTTCATATGTGTAACACATGAAATAGTGATACTGATCTTAAAGCTGTTTAACTCTGATCACTAAGAAAAATAAATCCTGAGCAATTAAGATTCCCAAATATAGGCTGAATTTACCATGAAAGACAGAGAAAGATCTGGCATTCCTGAGAGCTTAATACACGAATCAATAACGCCTTGGATTTCTGCAAAGACTGTGGAACCTGCAGAGAAAAACAAGACACTTAACATAATTATGAAAGGCCTAACAGATGTGGTGAAGTGCAGCTAGAGGGCACAGATGACATTTGCACAACACTCAACAACATGCCAAGCCCAGCTAGGAAAGGTCATTCCAGTTACCTGTGTCCTGGGCAGCTTGCTAAAATACATGAGCCAGAGCAAACAGCCTGTTCCAAACTGGTTCATGATACTCATTCCAGCTGTTACACAGGACTTATACTTGATGTGCTTGAACTGGTTGCCAGCAATAAGCAAATAAGAGTTTCATAACACACCAGCTCTGAATCTTTTCTTTCATCCCTGTCCCTGGTCTCCAGAAAACTAGCAAGTGGTGTAGTGGTGCAGGTAAGTTAAAGCACATCAAAACAGTCAATGTCAAAATGCAGTAAGTTGGTCCTAACTTTGGCTTTCACAAGTAAAGGTTGTTTAACAATTAAATTAAATATTCATTTTGATGTTAAATGAATCTATAGCAAAAAACCCCAAACCCCAAAGCAAGAGTACCAAGCATTTTACCCAGGAAATGCTCATTTCCTGCAATATCTTCTAAGTATAAAAAGGTATAAGCAGGACCCTGGACTAATTAATTAACTCCACATGCAAAGGTTATTTTAGAAGATACGTAGAAACTGGCTTATCTAGGCAAGGGAAAGGAGAAATGGTGGCTTTATACTTTGAAAAGAAGTGATCCTGTTTCAGGTTAAGGCAGTCGACCATATCCCTATGAAACAAGATAACCTCCCTATTCTAGGGGAGCAACCTTATCTGCCTTAGTCTTGGTGAAGGCTACAGAGAGGGGTTCTTGCATTGCTGCTCCCCAAGGGATCAGAGCAGAAAAGAGTAGCTATGACTACTGCAGCAGATCCTCAGTAGGAAATGGAACACTCAGTACACACTGATTTGGCCTGAAATACACACAGAAATTCACCATGTCCTTGATTGTACCTTCTCAGACTGAGCACTCACACTACTCCTGGGAATCCTAAGGAGCCAGGACAGCAACAGGCATCAGCATGTTCTATAAGAGCCCTGTAAGGGCCACCTTCTTTTAGCTTCAACGTGGGGAGAGTAAGAGCTGCACAATGGCTAGTTATAACTCTCCACTTCAACAGTGGCCAAAGCATTTGCTGAAGTGGTGTACAGAATCAAACCAACACTGACACTGCTACAACAGCAGCACTGAATGAATAATCAGAGGTTTGCTCCCTGCCCCATACCACCACAAAAGGGTGTCCTGCAGTCTTTGCCCTTGCTAACTGCAGGCCCCAATACTGAACAAAACAGCACGTTTCTGCCCACAGCTTTGCAGTTTTGTTTTTGCATTATTTTTTTCTTTCTCTTGGCATACAAGTTACCAGGTTCTTCCTCAAAGTTAAAGCTCAGAATAAAGACTTTTGTATTTGAAAATTATAAGTTTCATTCACAGAAAAGGAGTATTATTATTCTTCATAATATCTGCCTCCTTAAATATAAGGAAAACAACACTGTCCAACTATTTTGCACCAAGTTTAGCTTGCTATCAGAAGAAAGCTAATAAAGCATTTTGTCTTGCTTACTCGAGGGCCTTCAAGGACTACAGTACCTTGTTGGCAGGAACAATGGGAGATAATTTTCTCATCACATTTCAACTACTTTTTTTCCCATTAATATTTGTTATGAGATAATCAATTTACAAACATTCTTGTGGATGTTCTCGAAGCAGCCCAGAGAATGATGCTGTTTTAAGATGAACTGAAGTAATACACTTAAGCTCATGTTGGACTGTATTCTCTTAAAACATCGTTAGCTACATGTAAACACACTTGAGAGAAAAATTTCAGTTTGCAAGGCATCTTACCTGATTTGTCTATAATTGCATCAATTTCTTCAATGACATCAAAATAGGCCTCATTGTTTGTGTATTTTACTCCTGCTCTGCGCCAGGGAATGTTGGATAACTGTCCAGTGGGAAGTGTGTCTCCCACATTACTACTGCCTTAAAAATGAAAAGGAACTTAAAATCAGTAATTAATTACAAAATGAATGTTTCAACTGCCAAAATTAAAAATCAAGGCAAGGCTTGCCCCAGGTACTGTAGGTTAGAGCCTGGAGCCTTCAATGTTATTTGTGAGGTGACATGAAGGCACCGGAGACACGTGTCCAGACTTAACAGCTTTCAGACTACATCTTGCACAGCAAAATACAATACTCAAGTCAGCAGGAGGTTTGAGTGGGAATAGATGTGGGGCTAGATCTTCTGGAGGATTTCATCACTAATTCAAGACAAGACAGCTCCCTGTGAGGGCCTTAAGGCTGCTTCCCCCTTCTCCTAAGAGTTTTAGCTGGATGACTTCAAGGCTCATTAACAGGTAAGGGTCATTAGCAAGAAAGATGTGTAAGAAGCCTTAGGGAGGGCTCCTACAATCTTTGCTTGGAGTTGGTGTTAGGCTGAGGGTCTCACCCTTGGTACCCATCTGAGCTGCCCTGCATCAACATGACAGCCATATCTATACCTGACCATGTGTCAAATTGATCCAGCCCTGGCCCAGACTGGACTTTCTGGCTTGACCTGTCCCATTCTGATGGATGTTACTGGCACTCACTGGGCTGTAGATGACCTGTTAATCATCTGATCCAGTCCTTGACCTGTTGCCTCAACTTCTGGGCTCCCGACCAATGATACCACTGTCCCTGCCTGCCTTGCTCTCACCCTTGCCTCCTGGCTCTCCATACCACCCAGCATGAGTAGAAGGCTTCCTGAGTTATAAAGTAAATTGATGATACTTTAAAAAGAAAAAGAAAAAAATCTTATCACTTCTGGGGCTTAGGTGACTGATGCCAGAATCCCAGCACAGTGTAAACAACTCCCTCTGCTAGAAGTAGGTCTTGGGACAGGGCCACAGCTCATGCTGACTTGTGCCCTTTAGCACAATGAACATGGCAGTGTGTCCTGCCACGTGAAACAGCTTCACTGAGAAGCTGGTGGCCAGCAGGTATCATTTCCACAAAACCTGCTTGGGCAGGCCCTAGCCTGGCAGGCAGAAAACAGAAGTTTTCATTCCTTTGAGCTAGTAGAAGTAGTTACTCAAAAAAACCCCTTCCTAAAGTCCACCCCTGTATGTGCTATAACTCAGGGGGGTGGAGTTGCAACCATTTCTTCACTCCCACTGCATCTCTGAAGAGGAGCAGTTGCTGTGTCTGTCCCTCAGCAGCCTTGCAGGGTGCACTAGTGCTGCCAAGCCAGGTAGATAGGAGACCTCTCAGGCTGCTGTTTCCACCTGCTCAGCGCTGAGCTGTTGACAGTGACAAGATGCAAGCTGCCTTGGGCAGGCAGTTCAGGCTCCTGGGGAATTTTAATAAGGTTTTAGATAAAACACTTATTTTCATAAGTGGAAATACTAGTATTCCAATCCACATGTAAAAAACCTAGCTATACTCCAAATAACAGAAATGAAAACTGATGAGATTTATACTCAGAGACTAAACCATACCTACTACCCCAAAGAGCAGCTCCTCTGAGCATTAGGTGTGTGGCCCTGCAGCCCCACTAGTCCCTTCTCTAACACAATGTACCAGTGACCGTCTCTCTGCCCACGTGACACTCATGGCTCACCTCCCTTGCACCCGCTTGCCAAACAAGCAGATTCCACCAGCTCAGCTGACAGACATTTGGCTTCCTCACTGCAAGACAGACCCATTTACCACAGCCTGAAATCAGTTGCGAAATCAAATCCATATGAATCCATGTGCTGCTCAGTGCTGGGGGCAGGGTGGAAGATGAGGACAGGCTGTTTGCTTCCCTTCATGCTATCTGCTCCCACCCATCAAGGATTTATTACATATCTATTATATACCTTCCTATACGCATTTCTTACAAAATGCTTAACCTTCTCCAGTGCCCCTCAGTTATTCAAGGCTTGGGGTGAGCTCTGTACCAATCCCAGAGCACCTGTCTCCAGTATGTCCTGACTGTGCCCTGAGCTGCTGTTCCTGAGGGACTTCAGCAGCTGTGGCTGAACCAGGCAGTGCCTCCGAGGACAGCAAAGGGGTCAGGCACAAACTGCAAACAAGGAGGGACTTGTTTTCATTCAATTCCTATTGATGAGAAGTGGCAGGACAGTGCCCTCACCTTACAGATTCACACCAATATATTTTTTTTTAACTAATTTTAGAAATTTAGAAATGATGTGCCTTTTTTAAAAACAGCCCCATTGCTGAAATGACATATTTTCATACCTGTGATGGAGTTGACAACAGAGCGCAAAATTGTGGGAGGCTTAATCAGCTCCTTCAGTATGTTAGATTCTGTTGCCAGTGGAAAGCCATTGTCTAGCATTTCTTCTAGAAGTTCATACACAATTACTACATTGTCCTTAATTGCCGTCTCAGAACATTCGCCAAAGTAATCCTAAACAAATTCAGAGATTACAAAAGAGAGGATTTTTATTCCTGTTAAAATACTTTGCAAAAGGAAGTTTGTTCAGTTTTTTCTTACAGAAACCCTCCAATATATGAAGGCATTTTAGTGACTAAACTGACTATTTCTATAGTCTGATAGCATCATATTGTTCATGTTATATTTATCACCTAGCTGAAAATAAATACAAGTGTGAACATTGAAATAATGTAATGTGATGTGCTACTGTTTATGTTACAAAGGTCCTTCTAGTTGTGAACATTAACACATGTTCCGTTCCAAGACTCTTGTAAAATAAAGATACTATCATTTGGCAATGCTCAATCTTCACAGCATTTCCTTTATATAAAGTATCTGTGAAATTGGTTGAGAAGTTGCTTCTTTGCAGCCCTTTCCTCACTACAGAGTGCATGCTGCCCTACTACATGCTCCTTCTTCCCATCTACATAACATTAATAGTACAAAAGCTTACAGAAAAAAACCCCAGCATTTATAAAGTCAGATTTGGGTTCTGGTGCTTGTGAGTGCACAAAATAAACCTCTTTTGTCCTTTGTACTCCATAAACCTGTGCTTAAAAATTGCAGACAGAAAAGTCACTCACAGAAGGGTTTATTACCTTTCTCTAAAAGAAGTTTATGCAAAAAAAAAAGCCCTTGAAGTCATTTTAGAATAATGGACTCACAGAATGTTAAGGGGTGATCCCAACCCCCCTGCCATGGGCATGGACACCTCCCACTAGATCAGGTAGCTCAAAGCCCCATTCAATCTGGCCCTGACCACTGCCACAGTTGGGGTATCCACAACCTCTCTGGGCAACCTGTTCCATTCACCATTTTACTACCCTCACAGAATAGAATTTTTTCCTAATATCTAGCTTAAATTTCCCTTCTTTCAGTTTGTACTCATTTCTCCTTGTCCTATCACTATAGTTCCTGATGAAGAGTCCCTCTTTGGCTTCCCTGTAGGCCTTCTTCAGACACCGAATTTTAAAATCATGGAATGGTGACAGACCTGGAAAGTATCTGCTACTCGGTGCAGAAATTCAATTACAAAGAGTGGTGGCACTTCTGTCTGTATGACAGACACAAAGAAGATTTTATCCCGATAGATGCTGATGAGGTAGTGATGTGGAGTTGAGATGACAGGAGGCACATTCTCAACATCGATTGCTTTCTCCTGAGCTTCGAAGAAATAATCGCAGACAGACTGGCTCACAACGCTCTTCCAGTGCTTCTCCAAGAAGATATCACCAGAACAGTTTATAAGAAACAGGCTGTGGATCATTTTCTGTTGGAAACATTAAAAGAAGTTAAAATAAACAAAAGGATATGTGGATTGACATTTCATATCCCAGATTCCCTTTCTTACGATGGTTATTCTTTATTAACATGCACTGTGAATTTAGGAAAAATATCTACCTTGTTGCTGTTCTTTGAATTCCATTTTCTTTATTTACAAGAACATTCCACAAAAAAATATTTGCCATTGGATGAAGTTGTTAATGTATATCATAATGCAAGCATGAAGAAAGCACCCTCATTTTCCACTTTCATCCCTATCTGGTATCTGCAATTTATTTATTTAAGAAAAGCTGACTCCCATGAGTTGGCACTCGCTCAAACGTGTTTGCCGACATGAAAGAGTTACTTGTACAGAAGTTTCCTATGGCAGCTGGCCTGCCAGTTGCCCACTTAACTTAGAATTGCTCTGTCTTAAAGATACAGCCCTTTAGCTTGTCAGCTTTCAGCTGTTGAACTAGAAAAGTGCTTTTTACTTGCTGGCAGATTAGTCTTATGATCTATGCCAAGCTGCACTTGGGTAAAGGGTTGGAATTTGTTAAAAGTACACAAAACTAGCCATTTAAATCTGATTTAATGGATAAAATTGCCTCAAATGTGCTTGGCAGGCATGAAATATGTTTACATAAAATGATTTTCACTTAAAAACTCACTTACGTAAGAGGGGAGTATGAACTGCAGGTAAGGAATGTAACTTTTTTCTTATCTCTTTAAACATTTACAAATAACATGCCTCAGCCACTGATCCTTCATTTTATTCATGGGGCAAGAAGCTTATGTGCCTATTAAAAAAATAATTCCAAGCCTATTTCTCAACTTTCAGTGTGATAGTAAGTGAACTAAGTAGTTGATAACATGAATAGACTGTTATCTCTGGATCTACAAACCCAGAGAGGAGACAAATGCAGGCAAACTCCAGTTTATCTCTTCAGCCTTTACATGACACAGATACAGTGCTTTGGCTGACCTGCATATAATGATCCTCTTAAAAAATAAGTTAAAACTTGGGCTTAGAAAACAAACCAAACTGTAACCCCAACAGCAGCTTCTGAAGGTGAAGTTAACCTGGTATTCAATGTCAAGCATAAATTCATCTGCAGTTGAAAAAGCTGCCCCTGGCACTGGCTGTTCTTCCCTTCTGCCTCTCAGGTATTGATTTGAGTAGGTCTGTTGCTCTGCAATTATCTACATTAAGAAAATAGTCCAGCCAGAAATTGACCCAGCAGAAGGAGCTGCAGGTCAGACCAGCTTCCTAACGCAAGTTATTTCATTGCCAGGGAGTACTAGAGCTGGCACAGGGCATGTGGTGGAAATGGGCAGAGGACAGCAATGGAGATCCAGAATTGAAAGTTAGCCTTTGGAGGGATTCAAACATCACTGGAAAGAGACCAGACAATTACTGGGTGTCTGCACCTTGAAACAGGAAGACCACCATGATCTCTGCATGTCCAAGAGAAGCCAAACACACCTACCAAAAACCCATCATAGCTGTCATTAATTTTAGTATGTTTGCCCAGGATATTGTCCTAAAACACAGATAAAATTCGCTCCTCCTCTGTTAACTCTGGCACACTAAAAATAGCATGGAAGCATCTAGATGCACATGGCCCAGTCCCACAGAGATTTTAAGAGTATAAACACTGTATGGCTAAATCTCATTCCAAAATACTGGAATAAGCACTTAGATTCACCCAGAGTGAGCTCGTGTTGCCATGTCTGAATCTGAACTACCCAGAGTAGTACTCATCTACCAATAAACTTGTAACAATGAAAAATGGTCTGGCCCTCCAGATTTTCACAAAACAAAAGTATGTCTTCCAAAGCTCACCAAAGACAGTAAAAAAGGACAGCTCAGGAAGGTTGTCAGCATGGTATTTCCCCCACCTAAGTCAGCAGATGTGGGAAGAGAGCCAAGATCCAGCTTTTCAAATTCTAAACTCCAGCTGCTCCTTCACAACCATGACAGCAACGTGCTCATCTTCACTGGGGCCATGCCAGGTCTCAGATACCTCCTGCCAAGAGCATGCTGTCTTTGGTAGCTGACAAAAAAATCCCAATAGCCAAAAGGTGGACAAAAATATTCATCTAAGCCAACAGGGAATGTAAAGGGAAGTTATTTTAGAAACTGTGATTGCAAATTTGCTTAAAAGTGGGAAAGGAAACAAAGCTACCAAGTGTGATTGCATGTTTCTATCTCTGTCCTGGACCAAATTAATCTCTAATTTAGTTTGTTAATAAAACCAGAAAATTTTAATACTGTGAGCACAGGATTTTTATAAAGGAGCCTTGACACAATTGCTTTAATCCAGCTCCAGTAAACATGTTCTGAATTTAGCCAGCATTGAACATTAAAGCCTTCCAAAATCTCCTTGACAGTCACACAAGGGTGGCAAGTATAATGAACCACTGAATGTCAGCATTGTTCAACACCACGGCTGCCCACACATACGAAGGTGCTCAGCTGTAAAGCTTAGAATAGATCTCTGTACATTTTAAAATCGATTCAATAGCTTATCTGTTAACAAGTATCAGACACATTTCCTATTAAATGCACACAAAGCAGCACTGGTAAGACTCCACTTGCAGAGGAGCTGATCCACAGCCCGCTCTGGAGCAGCTATGTTGGACAGCAGGCAGCTTCCAATGATTCACTGACAAAGAGTATCAGACACGTGTGACAGTGTTTGTAGTGCTTCTGGTAACATTCATCCAGATTCTACTCATCTACAGATCAGAAATGCCTGCATTTGTCTCAATATACTTTTAACCAGCACAGCTGTGCAGCAGACCACACAATCACAGCAAGCACCAAATGACTGCAGTAGCAGGGCCCCTTCTTTTGCCCCAAGTTCCACTGAGGATATTAGACCATGACTTGATATGCAGTCAAGGGAGGGTGTGGGTAGCCAGAAGGGGAGGTAGCACTTGGCCACTGCCCTTTACCCATCTGCCCCAAGCTGCCTGGGTACCAGCTGTGCTCACAGGAGTGTTTGTATGGTCTCATGGTGAACCAGAGTAGCAAACAGATCCAGGGGACCACGCCTGGCACATGACAGCTTTGTAGTACCTATGGAATATGAGCAGTAAAATCTCCTCTGGCTGCCTAAACCTATCTTCTAAGTAGGAAGATCAGGATTACAGAATTTCCCATGATACATATTCTGCTTCTAGAGTAAGACTTCCCTTCAAATCCTCTCACATACTCCTTTCTTCCTTCACAAATTTTAGCAGTATGCTAATTTGCTGCTAATGTGAAGTGCTCAGGAAAACTGAAGCTCTCTCCTTGCAGCCTAAGTGCAGAGCAGGCAGCTCAAGAGGCACAAGCCCTGCCCTATCAGCCAAGGAGCAGCTCAGCTGATACACTTCCCAGAGCTGACTAGAATAAAGACACTCCTAGAGCACTGGGGACATCAGTCAATTATACACAATGCTCAGTAATTTGATTTATCCCATACACTGTCAAACAATTGGCACCAGCTGATTAAAGATAGATTTAATGTTGAATATCTTAAAACTGGTAACACTACAAAAATATCAATACAAGATATATAAACTATTATTTAACAAAAATTACTTATATTGCTCCAAGTACTGAAGATTTTTTCCCTGTTACTCTATTTTTGAGTGCCAGATTTCATTTCACACATGTAGAGATCCCTCAACTAATTTTGCAGTACCTGACTTTTTGTCTCATCAGAACATGACTTGAAAAGCAAAAAAGATTGACAAATGCTAAACATAAGAAATCAATCCAGTAACATTAAAATTCCTCACACCAGTAGGTCAACAGCAAAGTGTGTTAAGAGCTGCAGCACTTTGAGGGTAAAGGTCTTGAAACAAAGTTCCTAAGTTTTAAAAAAACAGTAGCAAAAGTACATGACCAGAATTCAGGACTCATGAGATTCTTCTCCATGTAGCAGTGTACACAGACACCACTTCGAGATGTCAGCATAAAACCACTCTATGTAAGGCACTGAAGGTGTTTCCAGGACTATTCTATAGGACATGCCTCCCATCTCTCTGCTTCTAGGCCTCCCTAAGAGCAGACTGAAGGTGGACATGGATCATTATTTGCATCCAGGCCAAAGGAAACTGTTCAAGCTCATTTTCAGTAGACTGGCAGCCTTTCATGTTACCGCCTGACTGCAAGGAACCTTACAGGCTCTGCAGAAACCAACAGCCCCCTGCAGTTTTGCAGTTTCTTCTCACAAACTTCCCGTCCCTCATCTAGCATGCAGAACTCCACACGATTCATCTCAGTCATTTCCATCCTACCAGAATGTGAAGTCCACATAGAAGAAAAACATATTTTAACTAAGATGCCTACAATGAGCTCTTTCCACATCTCTAACTTTTCTTTTGACTAAATCTGGATTTGCAATGTTACTGATTTTTCAAATTCTTGGCACGGAAACATCTGGACTAAAGGCACAGCAGGCTCACAAGACAAAAGTGGAGCTCACTGGCAAGAGAGAGAGGCTGTGAGCATGGGAAAAAAGACTGATTGCACATGCTTGTCCTTAGCTGCAATTAAGTACTCTAAAGTGCAATTAATGCAGAAATACTGTCAACAGCTGCTTTTTCATAACACTGAGCTGAGTTACATACAAAGCTCTGAAACCACAAAGTGAGGAATTTATCACTGACCTTTGCAATGCCCTTTAGAGCTAGTACTAATTACTGAAAATACTCCAAATAGGAGCATCACTAGGAAAGTATTCCACAGCTTCAATGTTCCCTGACTTTGGCATAGCTGCTCTGAAGGGTGCAAGAATTAGTGGTGGTAGACTGTATGAGTCTCTGTTAAGTATTTGTGAAAATGAACTTCTAGTGACAAGTGAATAGAAAGTAATCAAATGCTTAATCTGGAGAAATAACCTAAAATAGGCAGTTCTGTTTCTATTGAAGCTAGTACTTTTGTCACAATCAGCTAGTCAGCACTTTAGCTTTTTCCTATAAATTCAATATATGCTACAAATGTGTTCCTGACCTCTCCAACCCCATTCACTGGTTTTCAAACCAGCAAACCTAATAAAGGGAAATCCCATTAAACACCTGAACAACACTTTCAAGACAGCCAACGGTGGCAGCTCTGAAATATTGTTTAATAGGCAGGACCAACATGACACCTCAGTAGCAGCTATGATTCAAGTTGATAAATCTCTAAGTCTCAGGTTTACTAAAACATGAATGTTCTGTAATTTCACAGGGCTTTTTATGCTCCTATTATTGTTTGTGTGTTTTAATGATGCTGCTCAAGTGTCATGAATCTTTTTACATATAAGATGCTCACAGCTTACGTATCTACACGTCAAAGTAAAAACATTTTTGTAATCTTTTTTAAGAACTGCTTGTTGTCCCCCTCTGTTAGTCAAGCAAAACTTCATATCTACTCAACACCATGCAGTGCTTGTGTCTGTACAAGTACTCAGACATATTTTATCAGCAAGATCATCCCTATTAAAGACGAAATGCTTTGCTTCCCAGATGGTCAGCATATATTTATTTATCTTTGCTCTTATTTCAAACACTGTTAGTAACTTTCTGAAATTGTTTTTAAGAGGAAGTAGTCCTTTGAGAATACTCTAAAGTTGACTTAAATCAGTGTTTGGTATCCATAACAAAATTTGCAACTTCCTCTGTGCTTTTACCAGTAGTTATTACAGCCTGCATGAGAATTTGTGCAGCATTTAATCTACTGTCTGATGAGCTTTCCAATAATATATTTGCATGGTGCCTCTGTTCAGTTTAGGTTCAGTATAAATCTTCTAACTGCTGGCAAGAGAGCTCCATCTCTTGTTAACAGAACAATATTAGATTCTGAATAATCGAACAATACTGAATAACTGCAGTTCCCTTTGGGACCTGCAAGAATAGAAAGCTTTGCTGGAAAAGCAAGAGTTTCTTAGGAAAAAACCCACACCAAAACAATTATGCATACAGGCAGTAAAGAATCTATTTGTCCTTTCCCCCCCCCCAAAAAACCCCAAGTTTGCTTGTGTTTTTGAGTTAGCATGCAACACGAGACATTTTTTTACAGAGAAATATCATTCAGATATTTCCTTTTCTTTTTTTTCTTTTATTTTTTCTTTAACAAATAAATGAGAAGCTATGTATGATTCAAACCCACTGGAAACTGCCACAGCAGAAACATTCCCATAGTTAACATAGTCAGTTATTTTGTGAAACATTGTTTCCATCATTTTACTCCTTACATGAGTAATTGAAGTTGGTTTTGCTTTTCTTGTAAAATACCTTTTCCTCGCCAATACTTCAGTCTGCCTGCTATGAACACAATTTTTCATCATCCAGGTATGATTTTTTGCCTGGTTGGTTATAGAAAAGCTACACTGAATGGTGATGCTATTCCTCCAGTTCGATTAACACTTCATGGGTATGAACTATTCATCATACACTGAAAAGATGGTAAGTGCATTACTAATTTACAACAGATTTGAACTGAAACAAAAGAAGAGACGCGACAACCTCCACTCAGTTACCGCTGGCTACTGAACAGGGCAGGAGCGATGTGCAGCGCATAGAGGTGGGTGATAACGGGTTATTCCCGGCGCATATTATGGAGATCCGCACTCACAGGGGCCCTTGCTAATTAAGCAAGAACAGCCTGAGTAGAAACACCGTGGCTGAGCAGGGCTGCTGAAGATGGACCCAGGTGAGCCGGCGCCGCTCCCCCGGCCGCCCTGCCCCTCCCGGCCTGGCCTTGCTGCGGGCTGTACTGCGAGCGAACGGCGGCTGCCACATCGCCCCTGCGCAGGCCTGCGCTGCCTGCCGGACAGCCCGGTGCCCGATCCCTCACCCTGCGCTGCCGGACAGCCCGGTGCCCGATCCCTCACCCTGCGCTGCCGGACAGCCCGGTGCCCGATCCCTCACCCTGCGCTGCCGGACAGCCCGGTGCCCGATCCCTCACCCTGCGCTGCCGGACAGCCCGGTGCCCGATCCCTCACCCTGCGCTGCCTGCCGGACAGCCCGGTGCCCGATCCCTCACCCTGCGCTGCCTGCCGGACAGCCCGGTGCCCGATCCCTCACCCTGCGCTGCCGGACAGCCCGGTGCCCGATCCCTCACCCTGCGCTGGCTGCCCGGCAGCCCGGGGCCCGATCCTTCACCCTGAGCCTCATCTCGGAGCGTGAGGGGGCAGATCCGTCGCTACCGGGCTCGGACCCGACCCTGCGGGCGGTTCCGCTCCTCCGCCAGAGCCCAGAACAACGGGAACGGGGGAGTGGTATTCAAACACGGCAATGATCTTGTATTTAAATAGGCATCGAACAACGGAAACGGAGGCGAGTAAAGCGGAAAGTCTCGGATTTGCGGGGCAGCCTCCCGGTGCCACCACTGCCGGGAATGTCGCCCCTGCCCGACTCCGGCCAACCAGCGCGGCCGGGACCGGGCACGGGCGGCTCCCGCCTGGCAGGGATCCCGTCCCCTCGAGCAAGGGCAGCGCCGCCCCACTCCCTCACGGCCCGGGCCCCCCGCGCCCCACGTACCTCCCCCGGCCCGGCACGGCCCGGCCCGGCCCGCTCCCGGGACAGCGGCCAAGATGGCGGCGAGGCCCGGCAGCGGCGGCGCGGGGCCGCCCCCCGGCGGAGGCGCGGGCGGCCGGGGCGCTGCCTGCGCCGAGCGCCCGAGCGCGGCCCCCTCCCTCCCTGGGCCCGCCGGTCCCGCTGCCACGGCCGCCCTTCACCGCCGGTCAGCACCGCTCGGCCTCGGCGGCCGGCAGGAGACGGGAGCGGCCCCCGGGCGCTAAACCCACCCGGGCCGGCGCCGCGGCAGCGCGCGGCTGGGCAGGGACGGCGGGCGGCGCGGGCTCCGCTCCCCGCCCCTTCAGGCGCCCGGCGCGGCCGTACGTTCGTCCCGGCGCCCCCGCCCCCCGGTGGCGGTGCCGGCGCGGTCGGCGGGGCGGATCGGGGCCGGCGGGCGGGCCGAGGAGAGCGGAGCGCACCGCACGCCGCCCAGCGCGAAGATGGCAGCGGGGGAGCCGCAAGCCAAGAAGCTCAAGCTGGAGCAGAAGCAGCAGCAGCTGAGGTAACGGGCTCCGGGACGGGCTCTGCTTCGCGAGCAACCCCTGCGGGTGCCGGAGGGCGGCTGGTGCTGCCCCCGGCGGAGGGCGAGACACGTGCCGCCGCCGCGGTGCGGTCAGACGCCGCCGGCAGGGTCCCGCCGCGCCGGCTGTGCTCGGCCGGGCTGCGCGGGCTGTACGGGCGGCCCCGCCGCGGCACCGGGCGCACGTGGAGGCGGCGGCGGGGCCGTCCCGCCGCGCTGCTCCGGCTCCTGCCGCGGCACCGCTGCCCGGGCCCGGCGGGTGCCCGGGGGCGCCGCCGCACCGGGCTCCAGGCAGCAGAGGCAGGGGTGGGTGGGCGGCGCGAGGGTCGCGCTGTGCCCTGGGGTCGGGTCGGTCAGTGCGAATGAGCTGCTGAGCATCTGGATGGGGTGCGGTGAAACGGAACGCTGCCCGCAGCGATGGCCCCGAACTAGAGCACAGCTGGGGTTGTCAATGCTTCTGCCTCCCCTTTGAAAACAGCCTCTGAAAAATGCCCCGATTAATACTCGTGCGAGAGTCTCTGTCCCCGTTGGACAGGAAACTGAAAATCCCCGTTAACAGTTACATTCTCTTTAAGACATACCGTATAGTTTTAAATATTTTCATATTGAAATAATGTGTGCGATTTGCTATACTTCCTCATTTCTGTGATTACAGTACAATAGCGCTGACTGAATCCCATCTGAGTGATGGCCTGCACAGACATAAGTAATGTATTTGCAAGTGTCATAGCAGAAAAATGTAAGGTTTCTCAATGGAGGATGCACAGTCAAAATGAGAACTCTGAGTACTGAGAGCTGTAGAGCAGCTTGGGGTTTTTTGGTACAGTTTCAAGTTTGTTTTCTCAGGAATATTCAGATATGAATATAATTGTAAGATAGCTGACTTCCTTCCAAGTGTTCAGTGTATGAAGAGAATTAATGGCATAAGCCTTGAAAGATCCAAAATTATCTTGGCGATAACTGATAGCTAATAACTCACTCAAATATAGCATAAAGGGGATGTACTTTAGTACTGAGATGAAAACAGTCTTTTTTGGTACTGATGTCCTTATTGAAAGAGCTAATCCTATTAAATTTGTCAAAGTCAGGGTACTTGCTTCTTCAGCAGCCAAGTGACTTTTCAAGTTTAATGATGGTTGACAAGCTCAGTTACAGACAGTAGAAGAGGGAAGATGTGGCTGAGCTCTGAAAGCAAATAAATGGCAGACAGCGAGATAAGGTTGTAGTCAAAAAGCAACAGTTATCTCCATGGCCCTTAAAGCAAGATGAGGCAAGAAACTGGCAGCTGCAATGTTTCTGTTAATAAAGTTTATTAGAGGAAACAGCATTTTAAGATGAAACATGAGAAAAATTTAAAATTTGACTATATTATTGGTGTACTGAGTTAAAAATTTAAAGGTCGTTTGCAGTGGAATGAAAGGCAGTGGTGACATGCTCTGGTAATGACTGACTAAACTGCAAATACTACTTCTGTAAGGTATGATAGATAAAACATGAGGAATGTTGTTAGAACTTGCATATGCTAATTCTGTTGCAAGTTATTTCAAGCCAAAGTATAAATAGGCTCCAGCTCTGTTTCATAAGAAGAGAAATGCCGTAATTAACTGGTGATCAAATAAAGTTAATGTGTGCTGTTTGCCACAGGTTGAACTCATGAAGCAGTTGGTGGTTGGACTAGATTTAGCAGACCTCAACACTCATTGGCAAGAACGTGTTTGGCTGAGTGCTGTTGTGGGACTTAAAAGCCACTAGAGAAAGTACCAGACTGGTTGAGGTTCCATGACTTGGCTGTATTTGTAATGAGATTCAGTTGTTGATGTAAAGCACTGCTAGATAGGCTTGGAAACAGTTCCTCTATAGATTAGAAAAGAAGTGAAAAATCACTTAAAAATTTTTGGAGCTCAATAACATCATACTTGTTATAGCAAGAATTTGAGGAAATTATAGAGAATGATTCCTTCTTCTCAACATGTAGGTCTGAGGCTCTCCAGTCTCTTCAGAAGACCATGTCTAATGGATTCAACAAAGGCAGTTGTACCATATTTATCCTCTCAAAGTGGCTTCATAGAGGTTTCATGGATACATTTTTAGACCCTTTTGATCTTTTCAGGCAAAGGAAAGCAAATATAACTCCCTCATGAGGTGGCAAAGCTGTCTGGGTTCAGGAAGGTACACTTGTTTGAAAGCAGTATAGGATGGCTGGCTTTTGCCACCCAGTGAGCAGCACACAAAGCCCGAGACCCAAACTGGTATTCCCAGCTCAACAATGTGTTGTGCTGACATTCATCTGCTGGGTGGCAGCTTTTGCATTGTCTTTATTGAGGCTTGCAAATCCCCACTACAAACCAATGGGCTTTAGGCAAGGCCATCAATGTGTGCTGCCTTGTTTCGGGCTTCTGACTGCATCTCTGCTGTGTGAAGTAGAATATTATTGTACGTGTGTGAGCTGCTCTGTTTGAACAGAAAATGGGCTTGCAAAACTGCAAATGGCTTGTCATGGAGCAGCAGCATCAACTTGCTGGAAACATCATGAGGTGTTACTTTAGAGGAGAATTACTAAGGATTTGTGTCCTTTTATATTTGGTTTTGTTAGGGAAGTCTGTGAAAACCACAAGCAGCTTCTGTTAACAGCCTGGTACAGTTATGAAAGAATTTGGACATTTTCTGTAGGAATGTTTGAACTTATATGTACGTGTCTGTATAGAAGTAGGCATGCTCATTTTTTCCTTCTGCACACAAACTTGTCAAGTCCCTTGTGCTGCATGATGACCTTCTGGCTGTTCTGCAGCTGCTGTATTGATTGAATAGTCATGACGTGGCTAGTTGTTTGAACAAATCAGTTTATCTAGAAGACAATGTAAGCATTGAGTTTGGCAAATAGTTCATACTAAAAGTACAGTATTCTTACTCTTCTGCTATTAGACATCTCTTCATTTTAAGAATAAATTGTCAAATGCTCTGTGAATAATTGTTATCAAAAGCAGTCCTTTGTCATTACTGTTCCAGTAGATTTTAGAAAGCTTGATACTAGTGGCTCTAGAAAAAGATTGCTAATTTCACGCATTTTTAATTTTTTTAATAAGCTGACTTTTAATTTAGCTTATTCCTTCATCAACTCCTTATAAATGAAAGAAGAGTGAATATTTTAATATAGCTGTGACCAAGCTTTCAGTTAGAATTTAGTAAATAATTTTTCTTTCTCTTTTATCTCTTGGTTTGGGTTTTTTTGTTTGTTTTCAATTTCACCTTGCTCCTTATTTGTATTCATTTTTGTCTTCACGGCTTATAGTTTTTTTACTTTCCTATTTCTTATATCTGCAAATACAGGTAACGTTTTCCATGTTGGTACTCGTAACGTCCTCAGGTCAAAGAAAGATCTGAAGCCCAAGCGCTTTGCTGTGTTTGTTCCCAGAATTAAAGCAATAGACTTTTTCTTCGGATGAATATTTAGTCCGCTTTAGAAATCAGACAAATGCTCTTGAGGACCCTAGCAACAGACATTGCTAATTTTGTTTTATTTAGGATGTAACAGCAGTTACCTTCCCTTCCAAGCTGTGTTGACAGAAATACATCCAAAACCGGAATAACTTGCAGCATGGAAACTCCTGTGCTCTTACAGTGCAGGCACTGCTTCCCATTGTTCAGATGTGTAACTCTCAAATTACCATTGTCAAGTGTCTTCACCTGGCCTTTGATGTAATCCTCTGGGATTCTGCACAGCATGTGTCATGTTTCCACAATTTTGTGTTCTTGTTTTGGAGAAGCTTGCTGTGGTGTTTCATCCTTTTAATTGAAGTAATTCCTTGCTTTATTGTAGGGAGTGTGTAACCTGAGGAGAAGGAGGTTGTGGGAAGGCTCTTTGTTCTCTGGACCACAGGCTCTCTTTCCTTGCTGATGTTACCTGCAGCCCACCTGGCCAGCAGAGTCACTCCCCCAGCAGCAGTTTAGACATAACAGCTTTGGCCAAGACCCTGCAGAGAAGTGCAGCTCTGCCTTGCTGGGCTAAGTCCTTGCTTCCCTTAAGTCACTGGGACTAGTCCTGTCCCTGAGGCTGCCTGCAAGCTGGATTACCTGGGAGAGAAGAGCCAGTGTAAATAGGCCTATTTCATCTTGAAATTGTGTTTTCCTGAGGTTTGAGTTCCTTCTTTTTCAACTAAAGAAACAGTTTGTGTAGGATTACTCACCTCATTGGATCTACTAATATTGTTTATGAACAGACAAGGAAGGTGCCCAGGAAAGAGACTTGAATGAATGTAGAATTAGCTGACTATGGTGTTAGTATAGCAATGTGAAATTTTGTAGCACAAGACCTTGGCTTACTCTGTTGTTGCTAAGGTATATTTCATGTAGAAATCTTGGAAGCAAAATTCTGGTTTGTGATACAAGGTTGTGATATTGAATTTTAGTAGTTACTTACACAGGCACGGTACACAAATATTTCACAAAACCAGTTTCAGAAGCAGGGAATGGGTTGCTATCTAAAGGTCATTAATTACTATTTGCTGACAGTGTATTGGAAAACCTTATCATCTTGGAAAAAGTAAATTGAATTTGCAGATACAATGTGAACACAATGTTTTTTTCAAGGCTGTTCATTTTTTATTTACATAAATTGATTTTTAAAAATGTATTATTCATATAATGTATAATAGTAGTACAAAATATTGCTATTTATATAATATCAACGCCTTTTGTGTGAAGAAAGAAGTCTTTGGGTATTACTCAGATTTCAGGGAAGGGAAAAGGATTTTTTTCCATTTTGAACTGTAATAATTTCCATAATGATTATTTGACCACAGTCAAAGCTGTTCTGCACTTGAAGGATATGGTAAGATAAAGCTACTTGCTGGCTTTATGCTACCTTGGGATTTCATTTACAGTGAAAGATTGTTGTGGGGTTTTCTTCCTCGTACGTACAAAGCAGTTGTAACTGTCTCAAGGGCTATGTTATTTGATTAGAATAAAATAGAAGAAAGTATAGATGTCTGCAGTATGCTGAAGAGTTAGCATATTTATAGACTTTCCTTTGCTTTTACAGCTGAACACTCTGTGAAGTTACATGGAAAGAAATGGGATGATGTTACAGAATTTTAAAAATAATAAAAGATTTTTAACACTTTGCAAGTAAAACCCATACAAGCTAAAAATGCATCTAATTTTATGTTGCAAGATATTAAATTCTCTCTGTAGAAAAGTTTCCAAAACAATGTTATAATAGAAGATATTTGCAAGCTCTGCAAAATGCTGTTATTGAAAGAGAATTTGTGGACTTGCTGCTCGCTAGTCCCATTTTATAATGTCTGCTGGGGCTATTGCATAAAAGATCAATCCTGCAAACAGATGGGCAGCTTATCTAAGATCAACCTTACTTTTGTACTTTGAAATTGAGTGAAAATATGAGGGCTGATAGAGAACTTTTTGTTTATATATTACACACTGTAAGATTTATACCAAATATTTGTGGTGTAAAACATAACACATTAGTCCAAGGCTAAGGCCTAGATTGCCTATGGGTTACACAAGTTACAAATATATAATGTGTAGAGTTTCATGGATTACTTCACTAAAGTACAATTTTAAATGTTCTCATATGCCTGCCTGTTATTTTATCAGGTAGGGGTGGAGTTAATTTTGAATTTATAGTGTGCTTGAAAGGAAACATTTTAGTGAAATAACCCGAGGAAGTTGTTTATATATGTAGAGAAACTGACACAGTCATGAAGATTTCTCTCTTGTATACTAACAACAACAGTCAAGAAAACACAGTGGTTAGACTGTGTCAGACCTTATATATTTTTAGATACAAAAGCTGTAAATTTCATGTTTCTCTCAGGGATTTCTGAGGTTGGATCACATGTGAAAGCAAGGTCAGCTGCCCCATGCAAGCAGAGGGAGTTTGGAAGGTCAGGGGTCAGGAGGGCTGAGCAAGTTCAGACTGCCTGCCCAGCACGTACATGGTGGGACCGCAGGTTGAACTTGGGGCACAGGCATTAAGTTCATCTCTAAAGGACCATGAGTCATAACTGACCATTTTCCCAGCAATACTCTGGTTGCTGTTTCTCCACTTCCTTAGGCTAGGGCTAGGTCTGGACGTGTAGCAGTTCCCTGGCCAATGACTAAAAACACAGCGATAAGTGGTGTAGGGTTAGGTGGTGTCTTGAAGATGTCAGTAGCAGTAGAACCTCTGTGTGTGTGATAGCACAGCCAAGATGATTGGGCACGGGGAAGAGCTGCAAGCTTATAAAGTGCTATTGACTGCTGTTGAGGTGCCATACATGCTATTCCACGAAAAGATGTTGATATTTTTTAGAGAAAATATGCTCAAGTGGTAAAATTTAGAAACATATGATGGTACCTCATTTGGCCTCTTGCTCTGTGGCTTGCTATTCATAATATGCAGCTGTATGTTGCAAATTACTGTAAATATAATTAATGTATATATTTTTTTTCCTTTACATATCTTTATGTGTTTGTTAAAATCAGGCAATTATTTATGAGACAATCTACAACTAGATTTTTTTTTAAAAAGGTTTTTAATATTTTGAATACAGTGATAGAACCAAGAAGACAGCTGCATTCTATAGTTATATACAATAATAAGTTACATATCTATTACTATATTTGCTGGTGCTGGCATCCTCCTTCCCCACCTTCTAGGTTACAAAACAGAGGTTTGTCTATTAAGCACTGAAACTGTTAAACTGGACATAATAAATAGTTCAACATGAATCAGAAGATGCAACCATTATGTATCTATGCATTTGCATTTCAATAGAGCTCAGAATCCTCCCTCAGGATTTGAGGACTCTTACACATTGTGTTGCAATAACAGTAAGAGGATGGATGTGTTTCATCCTACTCTTAGTCTCCTACTCTTATTTTCCTACTCTTATTTGACTTATCAGGATCCCTGACACACATCAATAATGAGAATTTTGTGACAAGTTCAATAAGTGGTGATTATTTTTTGAGTGTCTGATTTAGAGAACCTAGGAGATTTGTCCTACATCAGGTATTGAGCATAATTTTTTCTGTTATTTTCATGTGACAATGCAGGTCCTTGACCTTCATCAGTGGTCATATTTTGTCATATTTTGGCATCATCTCCTCTGAGAGGAAAATTAGAAATAGATGGAAAGTTTGGCTTTAATTTTTCTGAGTACAATATTCCCATTTTGCAGATGGAAAGGAAGGGAAACTTTGGACTAATAACCACAGGATTATGAAGTTGTGAAGTTTAAATATTTAGTTAGAGGTGACACAGCAGTACTTAACAACATGGGATTCATTTTTGGCAAAAACAACCTATTGGCTTCAGTTTCATGAATCAGTGCTTCTGGTGCTAGTAAGCTAACAAAGTAAGTGCCGAATCTGCACAATGTGGCAGTAACTTTGACAGCCAAATGAGGAGTGACGATAGAAACCTGGCTTGAGCGAGGCTTTCCCTTTCTGATACGGCGGTTCTGCCAGTGTCAGGCGAATAAGAAAAGGCAGTAAGCAATGCCGGGCTGCCCTTTTCTTCCCGTGTTTGCAGCCGTGTCCTCTGGCCGCCTGGGCAGGCGGAGCGCTGCGTTCCACAGGTGGCTGCCAGGCGCTCCGGCAGCCCGGCGTGAGGCGATGTGCTCCGGGCTCGGCGGCCCGGCCCCGCGCCCTGCGGGGGAAGGCAGGCTCCGCACGGGGTCACTGCCTGACCCAAGGCACAGTTGGATAAAAATAATGAAAACGGGTTCGTGTCGAGGGTGTAGCGATCGTGTGTCGGGGCGGGCGTCAGCCCGCGGCCAGGACACAGCCGGGGCGGGGGGTCCCCTCGGTTCCCACGGCCCCGTGACGGCCGAGGGGCAGCGCTGCCAGGGGCTCCCCTGGCCATCTTTACTGTGGGCGGTGCGGCTCGAGCCCCGCACCTCCGCGGGGCTACCGCCGCTAAACTTTTTTCGGTTTTCCTTGGCCAATTGTCACTGTCTCCCACGCTGGCCGCCGGGGCTCGCGGAGGGGACGGCAGCGGCAGGAGCTGTGTGGGAGGCGCGCGCTCTCCGCCCGTACCAAAGATGGCGGCCGAGGAGCCCGGGGGTGCCGGGCGGGCGGCACCGCTCGGTACCGGGCGCTACCGAACCTGGGCGCGGGGCCCGTCGGCAGCGCCCCGCGGCTCCTCGCGCCCCGCGGCCGCCGCGCAGGGCCCGGGCCCGCCCCGCCGGCCGCCCGGCCAATGGCGGAACGCGCGAGCGGGCGGGGCGGGGCGCGCGGTGGGCCGGCCGAGCGCTGCCGGGCGCTCAGTCGCGGCTGAGGCGCGGGTGCCGGGCGGAGAGGTGACGGTGCCGCTGCCAGGGGACTCTGCTGCAGGCGGCCGGGCGGGCGTGGAGCCATGGCCACTGTCAGGTAATGTCGAGCCCCCGCGCAGCGCCCGCAGCACAGCCTCGCGTCCCGGGGGAAGGGGCGGCGGGTGCTGATGCGCTCCCGCTGGCGGGGCGGAGGCGCCCGGCGCGATGCTCCGCCGCAGCCGGGCTCTTCTCCCCGCTGTGTAATCACGGTGCGGGGCAGCGCGGCTTCGTCCCATCCCTCTCCCTGTGCCGCGAGTTGGTTTGGTGGCTGCACGCCCGCTCCCCTGGGGCGAGGAAGGAGGGAGAGCTGTGCCGGTGCCCCGGCGGCCCCGCAGCCCCGTGGGAACAGCGCTCCCGGGGCGCCGCGGTGGCTTCTCGCGGGCAGGTGGGCGCGCCCGGCCGGGGCTCCCAGCGGCACCGGGAGCGAGAGCCCGAGCAGCGCCGGGCCCGCAGGTGCTCCGCTGATCCGCGGGGCGGTGGCCGGGGGCCGCGTGCGGCGTCGCTCGGCGGCGGTGCCGCTGTCACAGGTAGCGCCTGGGCGTGGGCGGCCGCCGCCCGCCGCGGGGTGCCGCCCGCGGGCGTGGGAGGATGCGTGTCCAGGGGCTCCGGCGGCCGCTTTGGAACCTTAAACCCTCGCTGTGGCTTGCCGTGACTAGAACTGGATTTTAAAAGAATCCCCAATAACGAGAAGAGAAGTGTTAATAGCGGGCTAGGCTCTTGGCAGGCTGTTGGAACTGCGGTGATATCAGCCTGTCAGCAAACCCGGAGGATGACAAACCCCCGTAACTTAACATTCAGTGAAAGGAGTTACTGTGAACAGGTTTTCTTCCCCAAACACTTCATCTCAATATGGGGTTGTATTGTGAGGAAGAAGCAATTGTGAGGTAAATTGGTAACCTTTGATCAGGCCTTTGGCTGCTCAAGAAATGCCTAATAATTATCAAATTGCCTTTATAATTCAAGGCAATTATCCCATCTCCTCTCTCCACCCTCCAAACTCTGTGTATCAGGTTTCACTCACACTGTTTCTGACCGAGACGGTAACTTTGAAATTGCAATAGTATGTCACTGTTGGGGCTTGTGAAGTTAGTGCAGCTGTGTGAGGAGCTGGGTAGTGGTGGAACAGTTTTTTTCTGCGGCAGCCTTGCTTACATAAGGCCAAAGCTTTTAGGCTTGTTTTCAAAGTTGGAGCCTGTGAGTGTGTCACTTTAGAAAACTACAAAAGTTTCATAATAAATGAAACCTTCACTGAAGATGTTCCTCTAAGTCAGTATGTAAATATGTAACTGCTTAGCCAAATATTGTCTTTGCTTAAGACCCATGTCAGGAAAGCATGTGAGCAGTCCAGCAGGCCGCCTTATGTGTTTAAGGTCTATATGCTAAAGTGATTTGCTGACCAGTGATGCAAGAAAATTGTCTGAACTCTGGAAGGATGGGATAATAGTTCTAAGGTATTTTGTGTTAGATGAGTTACTAAGGTATTTTGTTACATGAGTTACTTACTGATGTATCGTTCTACTTGTAATGATGTTCCATGGGTATGTGGGATGAGAGAAGGATGCTCTTAGTTAAGAGCTTATTGCTAGTCAAGTGCTATAAATCTGGTACTATTGCTGTTTTTCTTTAACTAAACATAAAAGTGACTTTTGGTAAGTTCAAATCTTGTGTTATATGGGGTTTTAAACTGAAAAGGATATGCTGAGGACAGGCTTAAAATAAGGCTTGTTTTTGCCTTACTTTAAAGGGCTTAGTGAAACCCTTTAGAAATACTAATATTTAAGATCTTACAAGACCATCTCTTAAATTTGTAAAAGAAAGAGTAGGCACACAGTGTGCTGCCATGCAATTGCACACCCAAATGTCTCAGCCATGTTTAAGGCTTTCTGAGTTGCCAGTATCCAAAGGCCCAAAATATTCCTCTGTCTCCATGCCAGTAGCTAATAATAAGCTTTCACTGATATTTTGATGTTGCTCTTCCACGGAAGCGCGCAGCAGCCTGGGATGATAACAATATTGTGTGATAGTTGGATATAGTGCTGCTAATGCTCAGCAGCCAACTTCAATCAGGACCATATTTTAAAAAATGCCTGCAGCAGTAGAGCATGAGATTGGACACAACTTTCCAGATCATTCGGTTGCAGTTAATTTCGTTGGCTTCTTATGAGGTTCAAGGGTAGCTCAGCACTGATGTTTTGGGTTCTTTTTTGTTTATTTGTTTGGATTTGTTGTTTTGTTTTTATCTAGTTTGGTTTCATTTTATTACTTCTGCCACTTGTGATAAGAGTAAGGTGTGAAACACTGGCCATTTGTATAAAATCAGTCATATTAGTAATGTCTGAACAAAACACCTAATTAACAGGTGAGGATTTATTTATACTTAACGAGTTACATTGCTTGAATTCGTAATTGCAACTCACACTTCATGTAGTCCTAAGTTAAAAGCCAAACTCATAAAATGAGTTTGCTTGTCAACAGTTACGAATGTGAATGTGATGTACATCAAAGCTCTCTGTAGTTGCTGTTCTCTAGTTTTGCCTGCTAGATGGATGGTGTATTTTGTCCAAACAACTTTTAGATTTGTACATCTTATTTGAACATCTTATTTGTAGTTTGGAGTTTAGAAAGTATATATCTTGTTCATATATATGTACTCTTTGTGTGTCTATATGTGTATGCACATAGATGCTGACTGTATAGTCAATGATACGTGCCCTTAATTTGTGCAGGTGAAGGAGTTATCACCTGCTTCTTAAAGAACTGGTCCAGATATTCTTTTGCAATAGGTTAGTCGGGTTAAACAAGAACATCCTTTCTGAATGGTCCCAGTACTCCAGGGAAGGAGAAGGGACCGGGGGGGAGTCAGGGAGGCTGGGGACCACAAAAGTGGGTTCTGTGGTAGAGATGTGTTCCCAAATAACCTGTGTATTGTGGAATCTCAAATTGCAGGAAATTATTACTGATTCTTCACTATGTTTTATCTCTAGTTGGTTGGAAATAATCACTGAAATTTTAATAACTGCAGATGTCCAGTGTGACTGAACAGCAAACATAAGGCCTCTAAGGTTCAACTCTGCTGTTCAAACAATTTGGTGAGAATATAACTGTTTAATATCTCAGTTTTTCACTCTGGAGACGTGTAAATTTAGCATTCTCCAGAATCATAAATGGTTGGTTTATTTTATGCTATTTTTTTTTTTTTTTATTTTTACTGAGGATCAACCTGAAACTAAGTAGTTGCTGTACCTCATGTAGTGCCACAAGCAGTGCCATAGTATAACAGTGTGGAAACTTTGCAGCTCCTCCAGAAGGGAAAGGTGATTTGCATTGCACTACATGGAGCCTGTGTTGGGTTAGTCAGGTTGAACATGCTACCAATTTACACAGTCAAGTCTTCCCTTTAACAGCAGCACCTTCCAAATTGGTCAGAAAGCTTGTATTAGAAAATGGTGATCACAGTGAGGGATCCCAAAATCAGTTACATTGTAAAAGACCTCTGAGATGGAGTCCAACCTCTTAAATACCTGCTTATTGACTTTTAAAAATTTGTTACTTAGACTTTTCTTTAGACTTTTCCCGTTTTGCCCATAAAGGTGTTTTTATCAAATACAGTGACAGTTAAGGAAAAATACAACTCCAGTCCCCAGTACAAGTGGTGTGTATGGATTTTTCTTTTTTTTTTTCTTTTTTTTTTTTTTTCTCCAATGGAATGTTAATGCATATTTTTAAGCACAGAAGTTCTAATATCTCAGGGCTTAGGTAATTTTAACACCTAGGAAGAACCAAAAATGTAGAAATACATTTTAGTTGAAGACACAGAACTAGAGATTAGTATATGTTATCTTATGTGTTTAGATTATTTGCAAAAATAGATAAACACTTAACTTGATTTCTTCAGCAAAACCAATGTTAAATCTACTGAAACTTTTATGGGTTTAAAATGTTGTCAAGTCCTGCTGTTCTACATTTTGTTTTGAGAAACAACTATACTGAATTCAAGGAGAGTTTGCCCAGAAGTTTCAGTGGAATGTTTCTGAACATAGATTTATTAATCTAATGATAGCTACCTTGGCTTTTCAGACTTGATTCCAAATGGTGCCCTACATACAGCCTCTAGAATACTTGAAAGGGGATGATAATAAAATATTGTGGGCGAAGGAAGGCTTGAGAATGAGCAGGACTTACATGTGATGGAAAGAGCTGCCTGGATTAAATGGCACCGAAAGTTCTGGTTCCTGCTGCTGCTGACGTGTGAGGAGTTTGTACACATTATTGGCTTCATAGAGCTGCTGCACAAAGTTGCTCTTGTGCTGCTTTGAGCACGTTGACCTGCAGGTTCTGTAGCCCACAGCTCATTGAATGTTGGGTAGCTTCTATTCTGCTTTTCCATTGAATGTGGTAACTTCTTCATAGGCGGTGACCTCAGCATGTCAGCTGTATTTCAGATGGTTTTTTCTAAGTACAGCTGCTCTTTTCTGGCATACTGACCATTAAAGTGCTGGCTCTTATACAGAAGTTATCCACTATGTGTTGTTTTTTTTTTTCATAAGTGTAGTTATAAATCTATTGATGTGTAGGATTTCGTAGCATGTGAGAATCATGTAAACATTAAGTACAGGAACATATAGCTTGGGAACAAATCTGTATTCAACACTTGAAAAGTTCTGACTTCATTCATTGTCCTATATACTACTTATGCAACACTTAGGTTTTACAACAGGGAGACTGTTCTGTCTTGTGACTTCAGCTGCAATCCCCTTTATCCTTATGTCTCCTGAGCTGTCATCTGTCTCTCACTCTTCTTGTCTTCTAGCCAGGTGTAACTTATGGGTATGCTATTTCAAACACTGTGCTGTTTGTCATGCTGACTAAAGTATTTAGCCAGTCTTACAGGTTTTTACTAAGCAGATGTTAACTATTCCAGTTAGGAGTGAGCTGGATTTCTGGCTCCATCTTCCACATTTTATTTACAGTGAAATAGCCTCTAAAGGATTGTCCATAAAGCTACAAAAACTAGGATACTTAAAACATGGCTTGCTGTCTCTCAGTATCAAGGTTATTAATCGTGTTTTCCACAGTGCAACATTGGTCACTGTTCCACTGATTGCAGTCCTTCAAAGACAGGCTGCTCCAGCATGGCTTCTTCACAGGGTCACAGGTCCTACCAGGAAACCTGCTCCAGCATGGGCTCCTCTCTCCATGGATCTGCAGGTCCCTGCAGGGTGGCTGCTCCAGCACGGGTGTCTTAGGAGGTCCCAGGCCCCTCTCAGACATCCACATTTCCAGCCTGGGTCTCTTGCATGGCTGCAGGAGGATCTCTGCATCCCCATGATCTTCTCCATGGGCTGCAGGGGCACATCCTGCTTCACCATGATCTTCACCATGGGCTGCAGGGGCACATCCTGCTTCACCATGGTCTTCACCATGGGCTGCAGGGAAACCTCAGCTCAGGTGCCTGGAGGACCTCCTGCTCCTCCTTCTCCACTGACCATGGTGTCTGCAGAGCTGTTCCTCTCACATGTTCTCACCCTGCTCTTCTCTGGCCTCATTACATCTGCACAACAACTTTTCTCCCCCTTCTTCTGAAATCTGTGATGACTGAGGTGTAACGATCATTTCTAGTTAACCCCACCTTGGCAAGCAGCATGCCCATCTTGGCTCTGCTGGACATGGCAGAAGCTTCTGGTAGCTTCTCACAGAAGCCACCCCTGTAGGCCCCTGGCTACCAAAACCTGGCCACACCAACCCTGCACAGGTGGTGATACTGAAGCTACCTTTGCTAGCTGGAGCACGGTGTGCCGTGCTGGTTGGAGACAGTAGGTGTTAGTTTGGCAAGGAATGTGATGGGTTTGGATGTACTTCTAGAGAACAGCTGCATTCACTCCTACTTGACACTAGGCCACATAGCTAATCCTTTGGTATTACTGCATTATCACCCAAGTACATGCTATTCAGGAAAATGTAACACATGGTTTCTGAATTAATCTAAAAAAAGAGGTTAAAGCTATCTGTCTCAAGAATACTGTTTGCAGTAATTTTGATATCTTTTTTCTGTGTGAGAGAAGTGAATGTCAAATTGCTTAAAAAGTACATCCAATGTACCAATAGACAGCTGCACTGTTTAAAATGGCTGACAATGCAGAATCTGTAGTTTCTTTGTTTCAGTTTAGTAGAACAGACTTAAATTGTTAATTATGTGTTGGTACCCAACAACCGAGAGGGTTCAGTGAAATTCTTATTACTCTGGTGTGATGCTGCCCCTGTCTAAAATTTGGTGTTACAACTTCAATGTCATCCTTTAAAACTCCAGAACCTGGCATGCAGCTAAAATTCGTTATCCAAGTAAGTGACAGTTTAACAGAATAATGTGTTTATTGTTGCAGTCTGTATTGATCAGAGATCACTGTAGGATGGTCCTTCACTCAAGTTTGATTCTGTGTATGTGCCAGGTCACAGTGTATTTACTGTGCTGGGCAAAATGTGTATTCTTTTGTTTTTCTCTCTAATAAATTCTTTACATATACTAGAAACAATAAACCAGTGCAAAGCTAACATGAAATACTTGATTCTCTTACAGTGAAAATGTCCTGTTTGGAATGGGAAATCCTCTGCTTGATATCTGTGCAGTTGTGGACAAGGACTTCCTTGACAAGTAAGGCTTGATGTAGTTTTTTTTTTAAATGTCAGTTTTGTTTCCAGAATTATGCCTATAAATAAATGGCTACCTGCCTGTATAATGATGTATTTAGGCTGATCTCTGGGATTCTGACCTTGTGCTGGAAGTAGCCAGTATTTGTCATTTGATTGTTCTTGCTCTATGACACTGTGGTGGTGGGATATATGAAAACCTTCTATGTTTTCACATGTTTTTTTATCAATTTATTCTATTGTCCTCACACTCTCTTTGTCAGTCTTTAATTGGAAGGAGTCATCAATTTCAGTAAGATTTAGATAGCTCTTGTATGAATCTTCATGTGCTACTTTTGATTTACTGTTACTGTACTCTTTTTCAGTGATGTCTGTGGGGTAAATAAGCCATTTCTGTAACACACCAAGAAGAGTTGTGCAAATACACCTTTAAAAAAATATATGCATTTATCAGTCAGGAACAGGACTGCTTCTTATCAGGTTGTCTATTATCTTGCTTAAGCCTACTTGTTATGCTACCATCCACATAACCATATTGCTGGATTGCTTAATTGGCATTAAGCTTACTTGTTCTTGAATCAGCCTGGAGATCTGTCTTTTCCAGAGGTGTAAAATACAGTTGCTCTTTTAAATCTTTCTGCTTGAGCTCCATTTTTTATTGCCACTTTTTCTCTGCTCTGTAAGTTGATTTGATCTTTCAGAGTGCTGCAATTTTTTTTTTAATTTTTAAAGTATTAATAATTTTTTTCTCCAATAGTTATTTATTTTGTTAATGGGAATATGGCATCAAAACTGAATTTCACATCACCAAATAAGGAACAGGTACAGAGTTTTTACTTTTGAATATGTATTGTCAGCCACAAATATTTTGTTCTGCAGCTTTTAATAGCAATAATTTGTCATCAATATTTAATCACTCATATTTTATCATAAGGTTTGTTTAAGTAAAAGCCTCTATGTTGTAAGCTGGAAACAAAAGACAAGAATGTAATGGTTTGTGTCAAATTCAAACACCTGGAACTTTAGAAATCAGGTCTATGTCTGGAATATTCAAAAAAGTGAATTAATTTGGTGTAATTCTCTGCCTCATGTTTCCACTGATATAACTTGAAAGCTGGTCTCTAAAAATGAGTAATGCCCTTCTCCCAACCTAGTAATACTCCCCAAATAATCCTTATAAATTGCTGACATAAAAGAGATGATGGGATCTCCACTGCAGCACTGAAAGCCTTCAGGAGTGCATTGTACTTTTCACTGGATGTGATGTGCTGTGCAGAATTTAATTTAATTTAAAAATTAGAAGTCTTATGTACTCAAATTTGAGTCCTGTCAGACAAATTCAATTATGTCCTGGAGCAGCACATGCTCTGTGAGCCTTGCTTTACTTCCAAGATGCATTTTTGGGGTGTTGCATTATTGAAAGCCATAAGCAGTCTTCCCTCAGCAGTTTCACAGGAGCTTGCTGATGGTGTGGTGGCTCTGGTAATGACCTCAAAACTGAGGAGCTTGTTTACCTTCTGCTGCACCTCATATCCCTCTCCCTGTTTGTCAGGGTGTGCAGAGAAGTCCTGCAAACCAACAAGAGTGTTTCTACTCCAGGTCCAAACACCTTTTGCAACACTTTCTGAAATGGGGATCAGATCCCACCCTTCCTCAGCTTGTGAAGGGAGATAGAATGGAAAATGGAGCTGTAGAACAACTGCTATAATAAAGTTGTCTAGTCAAATGCTGCAGGGAGGTGCAAGAGCATAGACATTTCAGGACTGTGAAGAATTTGAAAGAGAAATTGTTGATCATTGTAGTTTCTCTTTTTTCAATCAAGACCCGCACCCATCTCTAGCCATGTAGTGTCAGCTTTTGGTATCTGGGCAACCTTGAGTCTGTTTCTCACCTCTTCTGCTGGGTGGGAATGTTTAATGGGGTTGTCAGGCCAGCAGGGCTCTGACTTGAGAAGGTAGCTTAGGCAAACAAGAGAAGTTTAGGTAAACACACATAAAAAATTTATGCATTTAATTTTTACAGTGTTTCTGTTACTTTATCCACTTCTTGTACACTCAGTTTTAAGAATAAATACCTTTGTTCAGAATAAAGGACTTGATGTTGCAAGTTGAATCACTATATATTGTCAATGAAATAAGAGTATTAAAATAAGTCCTGTAAACAGCTTATTTTTGTAACTTCTATTAAGAAAGTGCAAATTGAAGCAGCATAAGGAAGTATAGAAAGTGGCCTTTTAAACAATATTTAATTTGCCTACAATGCATGCTAGAAATAAACCTGAAAATAAACATATAATGCAGTCCCCTTGCAGATTCTAAACAGTTTACTGCCCTGTAATACTGGTTTGAGGAACTGAGCAGTGTTGGAGGGCTGGGTGGGTATTTTTGGCTTGGGTTAGCAGAACCCTGATACTTGGCTTTCAAAGTGGATTTTGGTTTAATCTGATCTCCAAAGTGTTTTGCTCTCTTGACAAGTTTTGGAGGGCTTTAAGCCTTTCCTAGGAGAGGCCGTTTTAATTTATATCAGACAGAATTTCACCATGCCCATCTGAACTTCTCAGACCATATCAGCAGTCTGGCATTACCTGAGCCAGAGAAGCTTTAGCCTCTGTTGTGATTTCTGGGTCCCATTTCTTGCCTCTCTTCAGGGAGACAATCTGGAAAAGTGTTAGCAGCTTTGATGGCACTGTTGAAAACTGGTGATACCACAAACCACTTTAGTTTCTGTTTACAGAGCTGGAAAGAAGTCTTGAAATAAATATAGTCCACCATATGGCTTTGGGTAGTTTTAGTATCTGCATGAAAGAAATATCAAAAATGTGGTTTTGTTTTGGTGTTTTTGTCTCCTTTTAGTTTGCATCAACTCCATTACCTAGGAGTGTTTTTGTTTAATGTATCAAGATATTGATACTTACTCAAAGAGCAGCTTCTTAGGGGTGAGAGGAAAAGGAATAGAAGAAGAATTAATGCTTTGTGGGTGAATTGCTAACTATAGTTATGCTAATCTATGAAAATGACTTTGCTAACAGGTATTCATTAAAGCTTTTGGTGTACTCACTTCTACCTATGACATTTAACAGAAATGATTCTTCTACCTTCTAACTCCAGAAGGCATTTAAAAATAACTTAGTCTACACTACTTACATTAAACTCTGATAAAATGGGCAAAGAAATTCGGATTAACATGCCAATAACTTTTTAAGACTAAACTCAGTATTGCTGACTCCTGTAAATACTCCAATGTCGTCCTGCTGTTAAAATCTGGAGTTTACATGTGTTTCATTGCTCTCCCTAGAGCACTTTGTTTTGCAAATATTCAGTATTTGACACTGAATTTAGCTTACCTCGTTGCAGTTCAGTTTTAGGTTGTAGAGATCTGGGCATTACTTGTCACCTCAGGTGCACTTCAGTGGTTGAGAAATGAGTGTTCATGGTATGGATAAATCTTCTCTTGCTGGGTCTATGGCTGCATGAGCTGAGGAGGAGAAGACAATCAATGTTTACAAATCGACATTGACAGGACTGTTGTGCCAGCCCTGAAACTTCCCAATATGTGAAACCTTGTATCTTCCCTGACTGATCAGAGGGAAGGCAAGGAAAATACCTGTAATTGCCAGCACCTGTATAAGCATGGAAATGTCCTTCAGCCTATGCTGTTAAAAAGGAGTGGAGATATAGGGGAAATTAGGATATGTGTTTTATATATCACAGCAAGTTTCAAGAATCATATTGCTGTATTTCACTCTAATTTCTGATCTCTTGACCAGAGCCATGATCTCATAAGTTGAGGTATGTTTACTACTTGGGCTGCCAAATTCCATTATAGTTAAAACCTGCAGACTATTTTGTCACCATCATGGTGCAGGATCACAAGTGTGATTACTTGTTGGCTGTCCAAGCAGACAAGTATTTTTCTCTTTAGGTCTTCTTTTTTTTTTTTTTCCCCTTAAAATTAGGGTCTGTGGCAATCTTTGCACAAGTTCATTTAGAATGCTCAGTGTTGGAATTTTTATAACTTTCATGCCCTCTACCATCTGTTCCTTAGTTCTCTTCCCTGCCTTTTCTGGTGTAAATACAAACTATCTTTAAATCAAGAAGTGAGTTTATATTCTTTTCCCTCTTCACTGGAAAGAACAGGTTTGAAGAAACAGGGAAGGAAGAATGAATGGGGTGTTTGGAGTGATGGTAACCACTGAAAAGACTATTTCAGTGAAGGAAGAAATGCTGTCATTGAGATCCCTAATTTCACAAGTATGGATGTGGATCTCCTGCAGTGTGCTACCAACTTAACTGTAGCACTGAAAGGGGTTGGGTCCTTCCTGGAGATCCCAAGATGTGTGAGCATCCTTGACCTTTCCTCACTGCAGAGTACTGGCAGAAGGTGATGGGTTAGTTGAGCACAAACTATTGTGCTAGAACACCATTAACATCTAGTAAATTAAACATTCTTGTGTGAAGCTATTTTAGTGTTTGCTGTGATGAAAGTAAGAAGATGTACATATTTGATCCTTTTTCCAGTCTTGTGGAAATGTGGATTATAATTTAGAAAAAGTTTGTGAAGCAGCTTCAGTTGACAATTACGAAAAACTTGTGCTTACTTGTGTTAAATGTAGGTTAGTCTGTATGAATTGTGGCTTGTGTTATTCTCAGCATTTTCAGTTTGTTAACTTTGCTCCTGTCTTAACAGAAGCCTTTGTAGCTTCCCATAGCAAAAAAAAAAAAAAAAAAAAAAAAAAAAAAAAAATCAAAGGACTAATTCTTCTATTGATGCAGTTAACTCTCATGAAGTGGCCAAAGGTCAAAATAGCTTTTAGACAACCAGAGGTGATTCTCTGTTCACCAAACTCAGCTTCAATGCAAAACAAACCCTTCCCCAAAAACTCATGCTGAAGTGAGCTTGAAAAATGAGAAGAACAAGTGGCAATTCTGTACTTGGAAGTTGCAGTATCCAGGAATGCACAGCCTGCAAACATGGGCTTTGCTGCTTTTATAAGTGGGGACCCCCTATCTCCCTTCAGACTTGCAGCCTTTTCAGTTTCATTGATATGTTAACTTAGATTCTGTGCTTCATCAGCCCTCGGGGGAGGTTAATGGTTTTGTAGTGCTTTGAGCTAGAAGTTGTGTTACCTGTTGTCCTGGTTTTGGCTGAGACAGGGTTAATTCTCTTTCTAGTAGGTGTTGCAGTGCTGTGTGTTTTGGATGTAGTGTGTACTGTCTGTACAGGGATGAAGGTATGTAAAGTACATGGTCAAAACTTTAAAATCTCCCTGAAAATTTGGCCTGAGATCTCCCTGAAAAATCCAAAATTTTTGTATATTTCCTCCCCCTGCAGAAGATAATTTGGTGTATGATTGTTTCAGGAATTCCATTGTTTCAGTAATTCTTGGATGAGATTAATCCTGAATGTCTTTGTTGCATTGGCTCATCTGGCAGAGAGGCTGAATAGCTGAGTGCTATATTATTACCTTGTGGTTTTAGTGTATCTGTAGAAGTTCATTTAATTAATTAGTCACAAGGTCTGAACCTAGAACATGGTTGAAACTGTTGAGCCCAATTGCATCATCTGACTGCTGATAAATGATAAAAACTTCAGTGTTTGCTTGCAGAAACTTAGGACGATGATAGCTGTCTTAAGAAGGTCCTCTTCATACTAATATGTCTATAAATTGGTAATGTTCCTGACAACATAATCACAGCTTTCTACAGCCCTAATGCTTGCTCCTAGAGCATTTAGTTCAATATGTAGTTTACATGTGTGAAAGATTTTAGTTATGCTCCATTTAGAAAAGGCTGTTTGAAAAATCTCCTATGGAGTGAGTGTTGCATGAAGAGCTGATGTTTTCAGAGTATATAGGGCTTGAGCAGTAATTATGTATTTACCTGTAAAATAGAATGTAAGATGTTCACAAATGGGAAATATTCCACTCTTCTCTTTATGGTGTATTTTCAGTTTCTTAAATACTTCTATTAGTAATGAACTAACTGTATATAATGAATTATTCTTTTATTTTTCCCATTCATCAGAAGACTTACAGATTTAATGCATGTCAGTAGAATGTCTATTTAATGGACTAATTGTATTCTTTAATATAACCTTAAGCATGTGACAGGTACACACACACACAGAGCTTATTTGTATTTTCCCTTTGCTTACAAGTGAAAATTTGTTTAACAAAACTTAGTGTCTTGCATTACAAGGCAAATGAGGAAATAATGGGTTCCATTTGCATCTTTAATGCAAACAAGGAGCTTTAAGTGGAAGTGATCTATGAATTAACTAATTGTCTCTGGTTTTAATTAGGCAATAATATTAAATGAAAAGACCCTTGCTGATGATATCTTTGATGGAAAAAGCTGGGTCTTGTCCGTAAAGAACCAGAATCCATCTTAAACTCAATGGTAAAGCTTTTTATTTGAAAGTGTTACTTGCTTTTTCTACTGAGAAACCTTTCATATTAGAGTTTCCAGATGGCAAAATTACAAGATTGATTTTTATTTAGGATACAGTAAACAAACATTGTGATTCATGTTCTGGATATGGTTTCAGGCACTCTTTTTAATTACAGATTTCCAAGATGTGATTTTAATATTGTTTTCCATTCCCGTCCTGCTTGTCCAATCCAAAATTTTCAATAGCATAGTACAGATTAGAGGGGTTTTTTTCTGCTACAGTAATAAAGTGTAGCTGATTGATCACTTGTGACTTGAAGAATAAAAAAGCCCAGTCAAAAATTAGCAATTATTTTACATAGGTTCAATTTTTTTACTCTAAATGAAATTGATCTCTCATCTTTTGGAAAAGATGGCTTTTTAGTGATAACATTTTGCTTGGAATATTTTCATCTTTCTAAAAACTTCAGTTTCAAAAAACTGAGATATTTAAGTAAATTATAATGCTCATTACTACTTGATTAGTTTCGCTTCATTCAGGTTAGAATATGCATTCAGGTTAGAATATGCAATCTCAACAGTTTTTCTTCCCACGTTGCATTTATCAAGAAGAGAAAGACTTGTCCTTCCTTTTGAAATTAAATACTGTTAACATTTCTTTTTAGTAACTTCCTATTATATCATGTTATTCCTGAGCAAAGTGCAGGTACCACACTGAGGTATGAGGTGCTTATGCCACTGAAGATCCCTGATCCTGTGCCTCTGTTCTTCAGCACAGGACCCTGCCCAGGCCTGCTCTGTGTTGTGCTTCTTCTTGTCCTGTTCCTTTTGGAGGCAAAAAAAGGAACTGTTTGCCTTGTGGTCTCTGCTGTAGCCACAGGGAAAGGGTGGAGGCAGCCCATCTTCCTCTTAATTACTGGTGTTCTTGTTTTCCTGTAGCCAAGAGCTGGAGTAGGGTAAACTAGCTGTTTGAGTGTTGTTTTATGTTATTTTTGTCAGGGCAGAATCATCAATATTCCGAGTTACTGCAGATCTGTTTGTATTGTAGACTACAGGATGTTACAAAGCCTGCAGTTCCCTTATAAATTCAGAGTAAATGCAGAGCTGGGGAAAGACTATTTTCATTTTACAAACCCTTGATTCTTCTCTTCAATGTGTTAGCATACAAATTATTTTCATTTTTTGGTTTTACTTGAGACTTGTGGGTTTATGGCACATGAATACTGGGCAGCAGTGGCTAAACAATTTTTGGTGATTATTTTAGCAGATTGTCCCTTTACTACAAGAATTTAGTAAATTTTTTTCCTTTTATTTCTTCCCTTGTTTTGTGACAGCAAAAGTGATTAAGTTTCAATGTAAGAATCTGAGGTCCACAGGACAAAGTGTGAAGGGGAGCAAATCACTGTCTAACATGACAAGCTGTACCAAGTGAACACTAGCATGAAGCCACAGAATTACAAACATTACCAGAACATTTTTTCAGTTCTTGTATTATTGAAGCTATTTCTTTCTTCAGTCTTGAGGCTGGGTTTTATTCTTTTTAAGTAACAGAAACTTCCCACTGGTAGGAAGGTAGACAATAAAGATTACTGTGACATTAGGCTGTCACTGTAGTCTGGAAGTGTACAGTCAACTTTCTCCATTAGAGATGAAACTATACCCAAATCCACTTCCAGACCACTCCAAGGAAAGGCTGCATGCAGTCTCACCTGTGAATATTAAGGTAAGCCTGGTGTCCTATGTGGCTTCAGGCTAGCATAACTTTTCTGGTCTGTGTCAACATAAGAACTACAGTTACAAATGTAAATCTTCTGATTTCTGCCATTCACATTTTCCAGCAAAAGCAACAAAGTGTTCCAGAATCTCACATGTCTCCTATACAATTTATTTAGTATAGTTACTGTGTAGACAAGAGATCAAAGACCTTCTCCAAATATGATTGCAATAACTCCCGTTTTTGCCAGAATATGTTCTAGTGTGTTTCACTGAAGCTGTTTTGAAATGTGCTTGTGATGTTATCTGTGGCAGTGTTAAACAACAGCCAAAATTCCAAACAGAATCCTCGGGACGTGTCAAGTTCTGTATGTAATTCTACAACCAGTCCTGGGACAAAACACTCAGCTGGGCCTAAAGTGACAGGAACTGTCCAAATACCTCAGTCAGTCTGTTTCCTCTGCCAGACCCTTGCATGTCTGGACTTGATGCTGCAGGTCCCACTGTGGGTGAAGAGTTTAATATATACTGAGCAGTGGCCATGTCTTGAGGCAAAAGGGAGGAACAGTTCTTCCCAGAAAGAGTAATTGCAGTTCCTGGTATGCCCCAGTGGCAGCAGAGCAAGGATTTAATCTCTCAAGAACGCTGCCCTACATCTCCATCTTGGTGTTGCTCATTCATTTCTCAGGATAAAATCAACATTTTCAGTGCAGTAAAAAAGCTTTCTCTGCCATTTTCCCCATGCTACTTTTTCCTAGAAAGCTGTTGACTATATTGGTTTGGATATGTTCATTGAGCATGGCTGAAATTTCACAGCTGTAATATTTGTCTGTAGCTTTCTGTTTGCTGCAAACAGTGTTAAAATAATTTGTAGAGAAGGCAAATTAAGGTAAATGAATTCCCTGACAATTAGTATTTAAATTTCTGTAAGCTGGACTATCCTGTATTAAGCCCTTGGGTGCAGAGACAGGTGATGAGAGAGGTGTAGCTTTTAGACAGCACTGAGACTCATTTAGGTTGCAGCAATAATATGAAATGAGTACTTCAGCCTAGCCTGTCACAAGCAGAAGCACATTGATAAAGTTGTCTAACAGGAAAATGGAATACATTTTAAATTATATTTTTTAAGAAAGAAGAGAGGTTTTCACTGATATGTAAGACTTACTGTTAGTTTCCTTATAATTTCTAAATAGGAACAATGTGTATTTTATTAAATAGGATGCACCAGTCTTTTTCTGTGTCTCTCTATGAATGACGACAAAGGTCCATTCTTAGCATTTTGAAGACAGTTAAATATTTAATGTCAATCAAGATTTAATACAGTCTCAGAACTTTCAGTTCCTTCCTTTTGGAGAATCTTGTTGCTTGAAGGTAATATTCTGGGCTGACTTGTGGTTTGTGAGGTCTTCACTGACGAATAAATGTCTTTTTCTCTGTCTTAATTGATTTTTATTGATGTGGCATGTATTTCTTTGTACTAGAGACACTAAAATAAGTGCACTTTAGAGATTCTATTTTCATTTGTTCTTTTTGGAGATAGAGATAGAGCAGATCTAGTATGGGGACAGAGCTGTAATTCAGTTATGAAATGTACTTTGTATTAATGGAGCCCAGCATAGTTGTATGTTTGCAGTGTAATGTGTGTGTTAGTGTTTGTTAGTGTATCCAGAGTATTAACCTGTATTTTATTGTAGGTGTAGAGCCTATTGAAATTCATCCCCATGGCCTTTTAGAAGTCTGCCTTCTCTGAGGAGTCAATGAAGAGTGTGTTTTCAAGTGTAAATTGAGTAGTTGGCAGTGCTCTTCATATATGGCAAACAGCGAGTCTTTATTTAGAAGAAATCATCAATATTTAGAAGAAATATATCTGAGGGTTGCATTAACAATCACACTACTGTGCCTTCTTTGAATTGATATATATGTGTGTGTATATATGCTAAATTCTCAAAGCAGAGCTCCTCATGAGGCAGAGGAAGTTATTTGGGGATTTTCAGTACTAGTGATAACAGGATCTGTTGTAGAACTGGTACAAGTTGGTCTGAACAATAAATTTTAAAGTGTAGGTAGGTAACTAGGAAAAGAAAAGGAGCCCTTCAGTTTAGATTATGTACATGTTACTTTAGTTGTTGTTTTTCAGTAAGTTTTATGCAAGTAAAACTTTAAGACATGATTGTGGAAACTGGTTTGTGTTTATAATCAAAAGGAATTAAACTGCAAACGAGTGTTTATTTCTGATTGAAGATAATAGATATGTAAATGTTAGATGGTCATTTCAGTTCTCATTTCAGAACAGGAACAATGCAAGAAGAGCTAGGAAAACTAAAGAAGTGGCTTAAATATTCGAGGCTCAAAGGAATAATAGTAATGGAGTATGTTAAGAGTTCAGTCTGTAAGGAGAATACCTATAGTTCTACACAAATTGAATTAATATTTTATCCCTTGATAAAGTTACTAAAGGTCAACAAAATGTATTTCTACTGGTGCAATGAGTCTAGAATTAAGACTACCAATTTAAAAAAATGCACAGAGTGTACAGCTTTTAAAAAGGTACTTGTAGTCAGGAAAATGTTTATTGGTCATAATTTAAAAAACATGTATATCTCCATACAGCAAGTGTTTAGCTGTCTTAAAATTTTAGTTTCCTAGTTTGTAGTTAAGGAAACTGTTTTGACAAGGCCACTTCTATATGCTTAAGTCCAGAGTGATAGGGCTGACCCTATTAAATGATCATAGTTTTTCGCAGTCTGGTGATTAACAGGCTTTGAACTTTCCTGGCTTTCTTAATCCCTTTTAATCATTTAAACCTATTATTGTTTTGACTTCAATTTCAAAAGCCCTTTAAATCTGCCTTACAATATTAATAGCTGATTAAAGTCCTGATTTCCAACCATATTATCAGTGGGGCGTCTTACCTTATTACTCTGAATAATTCAGAAACAACTAGGAAAATATTGATCAAGGGTGAATGAAAAAAACATCTGAAAAACTGGACCAAGTAATTGTTATATTCAAAGTAGTGATCATATCCATGTGTTAAGTGGGGGAAGCAAAATTTTTTTTAATTTATGACATGAATAACTGTATTTCTTTTTTCTTTTAGGTTTCAGTAGTGTCATTTTAAGCTAATTCTGTGTTGACATTTAAATCCATAATCCATCTTTCATAATAAGTAATGTGTTAAAAAAATTCTGCTAATACTTTTTGAATCCTTTTCATTCAGAAATTCCAACTTTTTTTTTTTCTGAAGAAGAGAGGTTTGTGTAGGGAGTCATGCAGCCAAAAAAGACTCCAGTCATAATAGTGGACAGGAACTGAGCAAAAAGGAAAACACTAGAAATTTGCTCCATGTGTTCTCCAAGGTGGTCCTTCATTCTCTCAGCTCTGACATGTCTATTCCTGTAGCAAGGTTTAAAGTCTGGAATTTTTTTAAAATGAAGTACCCTGTACCTGTGGTTTGAGTTGCAGTTAATTTTTTCCCTAAGCAGATGCTTTTGTTTAGTTGAACAGTGCAGTTCTCTGCCAGTCAATGTACGTGCCCTTTCCCAAACCAAACTTGATTCTTTGTCACTGATAACTATAAAGTAATTTATTTCCTATTAAATATGAAGTAATTAATTTTTTCTGAAGTAATTTGTTTTCTGCATTCTATAGAATTTAAGATTGAAGTATCTTAACCTTCTGTTGCTATTTTTTCAAGTCTCCTTCCCACCACCACCATTGTGTGCTTTAATCCTACCTACATTTCTTCTTCTGAAGCTGAACACTTTAGCTACAAGTTTTTCTGTTTGAAAAAATAAGAAAGATAATTAGTTAGGCTGACAGCTCACTCTGGGATATTTTTGCTAATTTTTGTTTGGTTTGTTTGATTGTTCCTGTTTCTGGATTGTAGTAGTTCATTGCTGTCTTCAATGCTTGGTGTGAGTTAGAAGTGCAGATTGAATTAGTTACAATTCATAACACCTCATTTCCCCTCTCCCCAAGTTACTACTCTGTGAGATGGCTTTAACCCCACCCATTTTTTATGCTTTTAATTTACCTATTTGGCTTCACTTGTGTTAGTATTTTGAACTCTTACTGTCTGCTAGATGGTCATAGATGTCAGTTGTCATGACATACCCGTGCCAGTCTCCTGTCATCTGTTGATTTCATCAGTAGCTTCTGTATTTGAGGCCAGATCACTCATGGATGTGTGGCATAGTGTTGGGTCTAGCACTGATCCATGTTGAAATCAGTCTGATTTATACATTCTCTCACAATTCTAATATTTTCCCAAAGAAATGTCTGAATGGTGTTTTAATCAGTTTCCTCTTTTGTTGGTATAAATGGATCCTTGAAAAACCTTTTTCTGGAAGCAGGCTTTCTTTGGGGTTTTATTGCTATTGTACAGTCTGTCTTTAATCTTCCAGTTTTTCAGGGATGGCAATCTGGCCTTTTATATTTGTCAACAAAGCAGTATCTATTCAGTAAGAATTTTTTCTAAAATGGTCTAACCTGTTACAAGATCATCCTTAAGTAACAGTGTCACTTAACTCAGAAATTGGTGTAGAAAATATCTCTGTTTTGCTGTCAACTTGAGGCCAAGAAGGAATGTGACAAGATAGGGAGGACCAGCTGCCCTGGTATAGAATAGGAGAGAGGTTAAAGAGGGGAAGAAACTTTGAGGGGATGGAGAGTGTGGTGCATTTCAGATGGTGAAACTAGGAGACTAAGCAACAGTGCAATCTACAGGGGAAAAAAAGTAAATGTATTAAACTGCTGGAGTGAAAACTGTGCAAGTCAGGCAAGACAGTGAGACTTTCAGAATATGAATCAAAGGCCTGTACTGTTTGGGTCTGTCTTTTTTTTAGTGGAGGGAAAAAACATGTCTTACATATTTGGACTAAGGTCCTTGTATCTGCCAGTTACAGAAAACTTCAGTTTGGTTTTGCTGCTTTCATCTGGTCCATGATGAATTGGGCTGCTAAACTTACATACCAGGTGTGGTCTGGGTTGTGGATTTTTTTGGGGTTTTTTTGTGTCTGGATTTAGAAAATTCACAGCTCTAGAATCTGGTTTAGCAAGCTCAAAGTAATGATCCAGACATGTACAAGTCATGATACTCACACTATTTGTGTGCGTGGGAAAGATTATTGGGCTAGTGGGAAGAGCAAGGCTACATTAGATTTAACTGAAATTTCTATGCAGCTGTAACCTTGTCAAAAATGCAGAAATACTTCAAATGCAATTTGACTACTGTAGGAAAAGCAGTTTCCTTACTGCTTTTTGATCTCTGTATAGGTCAAGTCAGAAGAAAAGGAGTTAGCACTTATGGCAGCATTACTTATTCTGTCTGATAAATTGCAGATGGAACTTGAGAAACAGGCTGACCTTCTGTACCCATCCCCCATAAATCTGAGGCATTAGAAATATTTTGTGAGCTGGGCTCGCTGTGCACATTGGCTTGTGAATGCTCATGAGGATGCCCTGTTGTAGCAGGTTCACACATGGCTGATGATCTTGTGGGATGTGAGAACTGCACGGAAATCAGTCAATATACTCTGAAAAAGGACCTGTGAATACAATGTCCCAGAGATGCCTTGTTCTAGTTTTGACAAGATTAATAATTATGAAAAAGAAGAAAAAAAAGGACTGTGGTTCCTTTTTTTTTAGCTTAGTGAAGGTAGCCTTAACATCACTTGGAAGTTGAAGTAACACAATTGCTGAATCATTCTTATGCAACCTTCTTTAAATTAATCTGAAATATAATAAGACTATAGGGAAATCCTTAAGGTTCCTTAATGACTTCTTTGAAAATTTATGAAGAAATGCTTCTGCTGAGCTCTGTCTTAACAGGTATCTTCTTTTATTGATGAAGCATAGCCTAGTATAAATAAAATCTACTTGTCTGGTCCAGTTAATGCAGTCAATGGGTGTCAGGTGTCTGAGGGAGAAATCACACTCTGTTCCTTTTTTTGATGACTTTTCTGCAAAGTTCAAAGAACACGTTGAAAATCTGCCCTTTCGTGTATTGAATTTTTAATTAATCTGGGGAATACTTAAAGCAGTAAGTGCAGCAAAGCACGTCAAATACAATAAGCTTATGGAATAGCAAAGCCCAAGTGCATTTAAAGGTGAGCAGAGTTAGTCAGAGCTATGTACTGAGGCAAGAAGTTTGTATTTATTTGTACATCAACCAAAGCAGAGGAATGTCTGTGCAGATATAGATTTTGGACTTCCTGGAGTGCTTTACTGTCCCAACTTTCTGTCCTGGACATGGTTTAAATATAGAGGTTTTTTTGCTCACTACTCACATTGATGGTTAATGTTTAGAAAAATGCTTTTATCACTAGTATCTTGTTCTTCACAAGTACTCTTGAAAATAGTGATCACAATATTACTGTCATACATATGCAGGTTTTCATACATCCTGGTGTACATTTCATCTTGGCTTTTCTGGTCCAAGCAGCATATTTATATATGTGTGTGTGCTGATTTTCATTTTGATATTTGTGCAATTATTACTTATTTTTTGTTTAAATTGGTGGATTCAACTTAAAAACTTTGAAAGTTGACTTAATTTTAAAGCTATGAAGAAGTATTGCCATTTTTTTAAACCTGTTTTCTCATCACTAGTTTCATTTTGGCCTTTTGGAGAGGTGAATATTACCATCTTTTCAGGAAGTTTTTGATAGAGAAGATCTGAATTTTTTATATGTTTGGAGTTTATCACCAGTACATATTTCATGCAGGCTGTGTTTTCTTTTTAATTTGGTCAAAGCTTTGTGAAATTGGATGCTGCCTGAAAGGAACTGTACTTTATGGCTGTGTGTTGCATTAAAAATTTTTCTGTAAAAATGCTCACTACTGTCTAAGTACATGAATTTTCATTCTGTCCTGTATGAGAAGCTGGGAAATAAAAAATCCTGGAGTTGTGGGATTACTATTTTAGAAGGATCAATAAAGTACATTACAGAAGTTGAATTTGGAAGTTCCGGTATGCTTAAAAAATTAAAAACTGGCATATAATAAAAATGATACATTTTGGCAGAAATTGAGATGATGAACTTGCAGGTGAATGCTGGGCAAGTTCTTCAATGTACATGAAGAAGTGAAGAATATAGCACCTTTTTTACCACTGTAACCAAATGGTCAGAGTTGTACTTCTAGCTCTTGGAATAGACCTCTTCCAAGTGGCCATGGCATTTTTTTCAGAGTATATTTAGGTGTACCTAGAGCAAATTTCCTCAACACCATGTTCTCAGAATGCCTGCAATAATGTTTTAGTCTGGGTCCCTTACTTTATTTCCAGGCTTGTGGAGAGGAAAAATATTTGAGATTTCTATAGCTATGAATTTATAATTAGTTGTGCCTTTGTTTATTGATGAAATGCAGGCACATGAGATTGCTCATTTATCCTGCTAAGTTAAATGTGTAAACATGTCTTTTTGTAGTGTCAGAAAAAATACTGTCTGAAAGAATTCTCTTGACACTGGAAAAGTTATTGTGTAGCGCTGTGAAACTTCCAATTTAAAGTGTCATTAGAGATGGATGATAGGTGCTAAGAGAAACTACAATTGTGTCTGCAGCTGGGACACTCGGCTTTGGGTAGAGTAGGGTGTGTTGGAGTGGCCATGTTACAATGGCACTAGAGGTTCAACCAGGCTGCTATGGCTGGAGAAAGTTGCTGGGGAGCTGAGTTTGGGGAAGAAGCAGCTCTCAGAGCTGCAGCGTGCCCGGCGCAGTGGGGCTGTCAGAAGCCATCCCGGTGATGCAGCGGCAGCTGCGCAGCCCCGTGCAGGGACAGCTGTGCATGGGGTCAGCGCTGCAGCCCGGCCCTGTGCTGCCCAGCCTCATGCACAGCTGCCTTTCTCTAGGGTGTCTGGAACACGGGCTGCTCTTCCCATAGATTAAATGGTTGTGAAAGACAAATCAAAGGGCTTCAATGTATCAGTTTTGGAAAGGCGCTGCAGCGTGTTCTGACACCTATACAGCCAGGCTGTAGACCCTTCTGCAAGTTTTTGCTCTTAAGCCTACTTTTTTAAAATAGGACCTCAAGCAGCGATGAAGAGGCTATTAACATTTTGAAACTATCACAGTTTACTACTGGATAGTTGAAAGAATAATAATTGTGTTCTAGGAAGTGTTGAACTTGGAATTTCAGAGTAGAAAAAAGGAAGTTGTGATCACTCCTTTGCTTACTTCCATAGCATATACGGCTCTCTTCTACTCACTAGTTTAATATCAGGCAATTACATCTATAATACGTACACAATTGGTTGTTCTGGTTGCTTAGAGGGTTTAGATGTCCTTATTTTAAATTTTTTGTTTGCTTATCTTTGGCTTCAATTTTGCACTTAGTATTGTTAGCTCCTAAATGTTACTTAGAGAAGTTGTGACAAATCTAACCTTCATTAGTTAGGAAGACCCAACTGGTGTTTATCAATCTTGCCTATGAAGCACATGTTGGGAAAATATTATGTAAGCTGCTCACTGTGGTAGTTGCACATTTAAATTTATTAAATAGTTCAGCAGCTGTGTATGAAATAAAATATACGTCTTAATGCATAAAGTACTCATAAAAATTTGAACTCTACAAGCATGTCCCTTTGTGGGAAGTTTTCTTTGACACCTTGCTATCTAAGCAATGTCTTTAGGGATCAAGGAAGAATATTTTAAAACTGTTTTCACAGTAAAAAAATAGGTGGTGGTGGTGAAAAAGATTGTGCAAGCTGAGGTTCACCAAAGGAAGCATTCTGCAAACCTTAGGGGTAGCAACTGTGTCCCTCCCAGCCCCTCTGAGGTATGTCAGTAACACAGCCCAAAATCACACATCTGTTGAACAACATTCCTCTTCTGTTTCATGATTTCTGTAGTAGCTGATTTACTAGGCTGAGTAAGACAGGTTTTATTTGTTTGAGTTTTTTCTCCTCTAAATAACTGTGGGGGTAAAATTGTGGTTAAAAAAAAAAGGTGTAGTAACAAATATTCTGGAAGCTTTGAAAAACTCAAAGATAGATTTTGTTTCTCAGAAAAGAAAATTATATACAGTTGAAGCTGAAATAGCTTAACTACTGGTAGAGGAAAAGCACTCAGCTTAATTTTTAATGAAGGATGTCTGTGACTTTCTGTGGATATATTTGTTAATGGGCAAAATGATCTCCATTTGCAAAATGGATTGCATATTAGTGTATCTATCTATGACAGATAAATCCTTTGGACATAGACCTGATTTCATTTTAAGTCAGATTGCAAGTTTCATAAGAAGAGACAGTGTCCTTTCACTTCTGAAAGATGTTCCTTTTAGAATTTCCTGGTAACTCACTGCGTTTTCTCTGATACATGAGTATTTGCTATCAGTGAAATTCATATTAAGATGTGACAAATGGAGATACTGGGGAGGTGTAGCAGCATTGTGAAGAGACTGGTATTGGGCTAGACCCTTTTTCGTGTAAGAAAAAGAGCCTGATACTGTTGATTACAGAAAACATTAAGTTGGAAATAAATGTAAGATCATAAGAGTGTCTTTAAAGACTGATAGGATGGTAAAGTATGAAGAAGATTGGGGAATTGAAACAAGTGACCTGAATCTGTACAGGAAACCCCTGCCTACCCTGAGTCAAACTTGAGCCCTGCACTTGGAAGCAGAACATGGATGAACCACTGTATCCTCATTAGGAGTGTCTACACCAAGGATTTAGCAGCAAAGTGGATAAATGGATTCAACTCAGCATGATACTGTAGCAAATAACCCGGGGAAGTCTCTCTGTTTGTAAACAACAAAAATCAGTCAGTCAGTGTCTTGTATGTCTGAGTGCAGTGAGCACTAGTGAGCTTGAGAAGCTGTCCAGCATTGCATTTGAAATGGATGCTGAAAATATGAGTTTCAGAGAGTATCATCAGAAAATGCTGTAAGGAGTAGAGAAAGGATATTGTGCCTATTTGTTATAAACAAAAATAATTTTGCAAGATAGATTGAGTGTAGCTGTTGGTGACCAGAATCTTCCCTCAGGAGGAACAACTTATGGCTCTGCAGTTGTCTACAGCAAGGAACAAACACAGAGGACAAAGGGACAGTGGGAACCTTCAGCAGTGTGAGCAGATAGCTGCTTGCAGAGTTGTCTAATGGACACTTGACTTCTGTATTCTGACCCCACAGAATACTAGAACAATTTATTTTGACATGTCAGAAGATTTTACTCTGATGCAGAACAAAAGTGAGGTCACCCCTTAAAGGTTTTCCACCGTGAGTGACAGTGCAGGCTGCAGCATGGCTGGCAGTAGGCTGTCCTGGCAGAGACTGCATTCTTTTCCCTCTGATCAGGCAGTGTTGGCAACCTATTCTGTTAAATCAGCCATTAGGTTAAGCTAGCAAAGAAAGTTTCTTTCTCTCAAGCACTCACTTTTATCAGAAGTTGCTTGTATGGACTGCAGAAGTTTCCCTAAATAGCCTGTTGTTAAAGTATATTTTTTTTCTACAGAATTATTTTGGTATTTATTTCAATAGTTTTATTTGGTACAGGGAGAAACCCTACAGCCACATTTAGTGTTTCTATTGTCTGTAATCTTCCCTTTCATGTTTTGGCAGATTCAAATGATAAGATCAATGTATGGTTCATGGTATAAAGTGCAGTGATTTTTGGTAGATAGTGTCAGCCAAAGTGTCCAGTGGAGTTTGAAGCCAACATATAAAGCAAAAGTTTGTGTGATGTTAAGTTTACTTTGATAAACATGTTACAAGTTTTTAGAAAATTTTGTGACTGTCTTTGCAATACCTGTATCTGAATCAGCAAACACATAGTTTAATAATTTGAAACTGTAAAAATTCATTTTATGGCCATATTCTCATGTGAGTAACTGCTTTGTGTTTTTTCTTTCTTTTTTCCCCCCAAGGTATGGGCTGAAGCCAAATGACCAAATTTTGGCAGAGGAGAAGCACAAAGAACTGTAAGCTTTTTTGTGATGATATACATGCATGTTACCTGTATACTTTTTAATGTAGATACATGTCTTATTGTAAAATACCTGAAGCAAAAATGTTAGCTTTTGCTCTTTAGTATTGTCTGCTGTAACTTGCAAAGCTTGTCTGAAGACTGATTGTTACGAAAAGAGATTTTAAAATCTTTTTTCATTGATTTATTTTAAAAATTCTTTAACTGCAGTTGGTGCTAATGCAATTTAAATGCACCATGTAAATGTTCATCCTAAATGCCTACGTTCATTTCTAAATTAGCTACAGATTTCTAGGATTACTTTCACATTTCTCTCTTTCAGGATAGAGATACTGGGGAATTTGGTCCATTTTGTGTTCATCTACACACTTAGATATAAAAATAACATCCCTTTTTTTCCTTACTATTTTAAACTTTAGGCTCTTGCACATAACTGTTTGTTTCCATTACTACATTAGCATTGTTTTGCAGTATTTTGCATTATTTCATGATATACCAGAAGACTTATGGAGTTTATCCTCGTGTAAGGTAATGTACCTGTTTCAGATGAATTCACATCTATAGCTGTCAAGTTTTCTCATATTAAATTTTGGATGTTTTTAGAAAGGTCAAAGATTTCAAACAGTAAAAATATATTCTGGCAACAAGGATTCAATTCCTCTGGAAAAGATTTTTTTTTCCAAAAGCTTTAGTGATTTAATTACTAACCAAATGTTCCATGTTCTTTCAGAGGATGGAAAAAGACATTTAACTTGAGTTAGTACATCATGGTAATGTACCTGTGACATTAAAACTGCTTGAGCTCCAGGCAAGAGACAGGCAACATGAGTTTCCTTTGATAAATGATAAGATTGGTTTTATACAGAGCACACTCTCTAGTGGTAGAACACTTATGGACAGCATAGCTTTGATTAATCCATTAACCCATTTTAGATGCCATGAGCTACAGTGTTAAAAGTACTGCAGAAAAAATGCAGAGGGGTTACACACAAGGTAAATTACATGCAGGTCTGTATTTTGGACAGTACAAGTTGTTCTGTGTACACAAGCTTTATTTGTTCAATAGATACTGATTAAACTGAGCCTTTTGATGTGAGATATTTAATTTGAAGTACTTCTCTTTTAGCTTTTTATTATAGGTTTATTGCATATTAGTTAATTGCATGCTTACTATTGATATGTTTACAGCATAGTCACTTCTTAAATGGAGGACTGAACTAATTTTATTCAAGTAGTTTTTTATTAAATTTTGTTTAATAGAGAAAGTTCAGTAAAACTCAAGTTTTACATGGATCAGCTGCAACAGAAACCCTTCTTTAGTGTTTTGTTGTACACACTGCATTAGCTCCTGAGATTATTTATATGTTGGTAGGTATAATGAAAGAGGTTGAACATGCTTTTGCCACTGATCTTGTCATCTTGAATGTCACTGGATACTTGACCAGGGAAAAAAACTCCTGGAGGTCAGTGTCACGTTGTTTTCAGGAGAGACCTTTGGAACATTTCTAATGCTGTGTACTCTTCTCCTTGGCCCATGTGACCACCACAGGCTGCACATTGTTGAACTTCAGAGCACTTTCAGTCCTGCAAGCTAAAGTCTCTGATTTAACTTATAGATGAGTTGTTAGGTACTTAATTAACCTTTTCTGATGTTAAATAGACTTTCGTATTTTAAAGAAATGCCAGTTCTAAGAAACATGAAAAACAACTTACTGCTAGAGTAACTGTTGCTGAAGTGATTATAAATTTATTCTTAGTACAGTGCCCTTATAATTAAGGTATTCTCCTGACCCTATTGTAATGTTTTAAAGTCAAATACAAAGTTAGTTTCTACATATTACTGTTCAGTTCCAAAATCCTCCTACTTAAAATAATTTATCTTTCAGTCTTTGAAATGTCATAAGCTTTTATATTGGCTTCCTTAGTAGTAAAGAAGACTTCTTTTGGCATTCTTCATCCAAAATCCAACATGGTGATTTATCTGACTGTCAAATGTCCTTCAGTTTCTCAGAGATACTTCAGTATAGCTGTTGTTGATAAAAATGTAAATTTTGTTCAGTAATGAATTCCTTACCTCCAAAGGTAACTGAGCCTGCTACCCTGACTTGGCTTGATCCTTTAGTCCTTGAGTCTTAGTTATCTGGAGAGAGAAGTACAGCCACTAAGAGTGGCATTGGTTTACAGGCATGGCATCATGCTTAACTTCTATTTTAAGCACAAAGGTATGAAAGATCACCTTTTCCCCCCCCCCCCCTGCTTTCAATGCACTTCAACTGTAGCAGCCTTCTGAATTTGTCTTTTCTTTTTGTGTACACTTCTTTTGTTAACAGCAATTTATTTGCACTAAAGCTGTTAAGTTTGGGCATATATGCATTCTTTTCAGAATTTAGCTGGAAATATCTACTCCTGCCCCACCCCCAATTTCTGAATATACCTTATGAAGGGTGCAAGGTACTGTCCCACAGCTCAGCCTGTTTCCATTAAAATGGGCAGATTAGTTGGAGCCATCAGCACTGGTGATCAAGCCAAGCCGTGCCCATGTTGTAAGGATCCAGATGAGCAACACACTTGTTTTCAGTGAGGAGTCTGCTGTTCTGCAGAGGGAATAACAAAGGTGGTGTCTTCTGTTTGCATTGGTGTTTTACAAGGGAAGTATTGAGCATTTGTGGCTCAAGGGATGTCCTGCAGGTGTTTCCCACCTTCCCTAACCCAGCTAATCCCCTCAGCTCTGAGTCCTGCAGGACTGCTAGGGAAACTCGGACGTAATAAGGTGAGGCCGTTGTGTATATTTTTTTCTCCTTCTCAGAACAATAAAAAAATATAAACTCTGAGAAAAAAATATTTTTCCTGACCCTTTGTATAGTCCTTTCACAGGAGTTTCTTTTTTTAATTCTCAGAATTGGCCTGATTGGCTTTAACTGAAGGTCATATTAGCAAGTATAGACTTGTGTATGCTGTTGCCCAGGCTGATTTTTTTTTGGTTTTACTATGGTTCCACATCAAAAGTTTTTTAGGAGAATAAATTTAGGCTAGGTGCAGCCAGTGATGGGGTGTGCTGGAAGTTGTTTGATATTAAAGTAGGAATACTTTAATACAGAGTTCAGCTTCACTGTGTAGAGTAAGTGTTGACAGAGGAGTTGGGATTTCTTATTAATATTTTCTTTTACTAAACTAGGGGCTGTAAGCCAAATTTTGGAAGCTCGACTAGCTTGTATGAATACAGGTGATGAAATACAGTCACTGTGAGTTTTAAAAACATTGCTTGGAGTTCAGTAGTACCACTGAGTCTGTAAGCAGTGCTTCAGAACACTTGTTTTAGTGCAGCTTTGACTGACTCCTTGTTGAACAGTTTTATAAACTTGTGCTTAAGCAGTTTTGGCTGTGATGGGACATTTTGGAAAGTTAGTTGAAGGAGAGTGTAAGAAATGTGGAATACACATTGTGTTTCTCATTTTTTAAGCTTTATTTTTCAAAGATCAAGACCATGAAGTGTGGAAGAAGATAAATAGCAGCTTTCTTTCTCTTCAGTCCATTTTTGATGTATTGGTCAGAAGGGAGAGAGCAGATGTGTTGCTTTGCTGAAATTTGGCTGAGGGGGATTTGTTTAGCTGAGAGGGATTTCATTCTTACCTGCATACTTGCTATTTTTCATAGTGAAACTGAACAAGGGAGAGAGGGACTCTTAAATTTGAGCACAGCTGTTTGGGTGACTGATGGAGTTTTGATTTACCTGTAACATCTGGCAGGAGGCGGTGTGTGCGTATTTTCTGGTTTTGCTTAGGCAATATATAGATATTTAAGTGGAAGGGTCAATCTTGGAGTCATAATAGGGATGTTTGGGGATTACAGGGGGCCTCTATTGCTTGGGAAAGAGTAGAGAAATCTACAGTAGGGGTTTAGAAGTAGTCTGGGTATGTCAGAGAGCTCAAGGATCTCAAAGGGATTAAAACCATGTCACAGGAATGTTGAGAGCAGTTTCCTTGTATTTGGGGGCGGGGGGGTTACCCCGTGTTGGTGACTGTCTATCACAGTACTTCAGTACAAATCTATGGGACTCGACCAAGCACAGTGCGAGTGCGGCCGTGTGTGATGGGAAGTTCAGCTTGCAGGGAGGAGCCGTGGATTCTGTGTCACCGGCGGGACGCCGCTGTCCCCCCAACGCTTCGGGACACAGCCGAGTGCTCTGTGCCACTAGAGGGCGCGCTTTGTCTTCGGTAGCGCTCGCAGAAATCCTTCCCTGCGTGCGGGGTGCAGGATTTGTCCTGTTGGGCTGAACTCTCTCTAAAATACCTTTGCTTTTTATCCATCCTCTTTCCCCCCTAAGGACAAAAAAAGAGGGTAGCAAGTTGTTTGTGGAAGCAGGGGGAAGAGAGAGTAAAATATCAGAAATATGAAGCTTTAAGTCTTTTGTTGGCCTTCTCATATATGCTGACAATATATGTGATTTGTATGGATGAGGTGATATATGAATCTGTCACAGCTGTTGAGTTACTCCATATAATATGCCTCACTTGTAATTACATTTGAGTAGATTAATATATATTATGAAATATGATTTGGCAATGAATTAATGTGGAAAACTGTTATGGCAGTTATTACAAGGTGCTCAGATTAATGAAAAAACCTGCCAGCTCCCACCTTTACACGACTTTATTTTAGATTCCTTCCTCATTTTTTAAAAAATCAAATATCATATTGACCTGTTTCGAGGTGGAGAGTTTTGTCTGAAAACGTCAGTAAAAGTCACTACTACTGTGCAACTGATACTTGCTTTTACAAAATCAAATATTTGAGTTTTTAGAGGAAAACTCTTAAACTTCTCTTTTTAATGAATAGAGTAATTTAGAATGACTAGTCTCTTAAGCTGCCACTTTTTCCCAAAGCAAATAAAATTCTGTATATATTGACTGATTGTTCCATGACATGTAATTAAGTACTTCTTTAATTAAACTTCCATTAAGTACTTAGGGATTCTGTGGAGTAAGAATCTGCATGATTTGCTGTCTATTTTTGAGAAACTTGTAAGGAATGATCTTGATGGATGGGAAGAACACTGTACTGATCTGGAATGTTTTCTTCATCCAGTTCCTTGAGTTGTTGGCTCCCTCTGTAGAAACTACTTTAAATTGCAGTTTAATTTCTCCCGAATTGTTTTGTCACTTCTGTGTACACACATAAAAGCTTGAGTCAAATGTGGAAAAGGAATGATTTATGGTTAGCTACAGAATTTCTATGACAGATTACTCCCTCTGTGTTTTTTCCTTCCTTTTTCTGGATGTCCACCATTCATGCAATTATTTTGAATTACAGCACCAATGCAAATAAGCAGTATAGAAATCAGCTCATGAAATTCTTGGTCACAGGCAGTCCTGCATAAAATTTCTAGAAGTTAAGGTACCAAGTTATAGCAGAAATACTTTTAACTTCTTTCATGGAGCAGTCTTTACATATGCTTAAATTTAAAATAAAAAATTTCAAGTTAGTTTTAGTATATAATTTCATTTTGCATCCTGCTGTTGGAGATGTTAAATAAGTAACCTGCACAATACTTGTTCAGGGTGGTAAGCAGTTTGCATCAGTGTTTTAAAACTGTATGTGTGTATCAGTACATTGTTTTAATTGAGCCTCCTGCCTCTTGTTCATGTTCCTTTGTGTGTATAGTACATTGAAGCCCAACTTTGCTGTGTGGCTTTAAAGGCTCTATTAGAATAGTCTCTATTGTTAAATGGCTCCTGGAAATCAGAGTCAATTCATTCTTGCATGGTGCAGTGTTTATTTGATGTAAAATAGAAGAAAACTTCTGATAACAGCTATGGCTGGCAGTTAAGAGCAAGGCTTATGCTCCTCCGGGGAGCTTGGTTTTGTAGCCTGAGATGCTTATCTGAGGCTGTTGTGGGATACAAGACTTCCATGGTAGTGGGAAGGACAAGTGCTGCAGGGGAGAGAGAAGGATGGTTATGAAAGCCAAAGGAGAATCCAAAATATTCGTGTATGTGACATACAAAGTGTAAAAACTGCTGCTAAAGGATTGAATCTTTATTTGTTAAAGGTTCCTAATGTCAGATTCACTGTTCTTCTGTACTCTTGCTCTAATTCACATATATTAATTTTTCTTCTCTTACCTTCAGTAGAGGTTTTCTTGTGTCATCTGCTTTGATTACCACAGCCTTATCATAGGTGGTACAGAAGAGATCTCAAAAGATCCTTCATGGGAAAGATGTTTTCCGATATTCCAGCTCAAATTTAATTGGTTACAGAAACCCTCACAGTACTGGTTATTGAATTAAATTGATCTCTTGTAATGATTTCTTACTTTGACAGTTTGTGCAGGAGTAGGTGGACTGACATGGACCACCTATTTGGTTCCTCTGTGTAGTAAGCTAATGAGGCCAGTTTTCTTTTTGATAGTATTCCTGACAGTGATTACTGTTCCTCAGTGTGTACTAGACATACATGCTTTAAAGCAAGGAAATAACATTTTTCCTTTTGCTGCCTGTTCCTAAGCTCACCCTCCTTCACAAACTGAGCAGAGAACCCACAGACCTGAACTGAACTCTCAGACTTGGAAGGCTCAAGTGATCTGAACTCCTGTAAAGCACTTCAGCTTGCCTCTCACCCCATGCAGAGCAAAGGCTTCACAGACCGCACCCTCCTGTCCTCCTGGGGCTCATTTCCAATAAATGCAGTTTGGGCTAAGACATGATTGTCCAGAAGATGACTTCCCTTATGATTTCTCTTGGCACTTTTCTTATTTATACAACTTGTTAAAAAATGGTGTTAATGTTTCCACAGCACTGACTCCTGGTATTGAAGTGTTGTGCTAATGCAGTAGTGATGGGACTGTGTGCAGTGACAGATGTATTTGAAGACTGAGTTTTGAATATGCAGAATGATTTTTTTTTCCATACTGCTGCATATTTCTGTCACTGTAGTGCTTTATTTCCAATAGAGGATGGGGTGCACTCTTTTTAGACTAAGATGCAGTCTTGTGCTACAGAACATGCAAAATCTCCTGGGATTGCTGCTTTTTAGCTAAGGTAGCTATGGTTTCTGCATCTTTACTGCATAGTTTAGCATTGGACAAGATATGTCTCGAGAGTATTAATTTTTGTTATGCAATGTAGCACTAAACGTGAGATTTTTCTAAAATTTAGAAATTATTAATACCCTAGAAGATACTTTGTCTTAGTGTCTTTTAGAAAGAGAATGTATTAAAGATGGCTGTGGGATGGTTTTGAGCTGTCAGACTAATTATTTAACTTAAAGCTGCAAGTTACACAGCAAAAACTGCATATTCTGAAACAAAGAGTGAGAATTTAACATGGGATTTTTATTCTATTCTCTTATTGTATTTCTTACATGTATTCTGCTTGCAGTCCTCCAGACATAGCACCAGAATCAGAATAAAAGCTAATGCTCACCCAACCATTTTGTGGAATTATATTAATTTTATTGCCTTATGTATACAGTGTGTGAAGGAGAGCCTTCAGATAATCTTCTGTTGCAGATGCTGTTTTAATTCTGATTTTGTTCTGATTTTAATGACATAACACCAAAGCTGTTGAAGTGGAGGTGCTGTTGGGCAGCCCCGGCAAAGGGTGCGGTCAGTGCTGGGAGTGCCACCAGCTGAGGGGGTGCTTTGAGCAGCAGCCACCTCGCTGGTGGCTCTTTGAAACCTGCTGTAAAAGGTGTAAAATGTCTAAAGCTTTTAACCACTTGAAAGGACTTGACAGTGCACTGTTATCTTTTTGCTTAAACACTTCTAAGCCTGAGTTGAGGGGGCTTACTGCTTTACTGAGGCTCCTTAAAACCAGTGGAGGTAAGAAATGCAAATTTCCTGTGCGTGCAGTTTGAGCTTGAGATGAGATACACCTGAGCGAGGTGGGGCTTGGGAGGGCTTTTTGTGTCATTCAGACTACAAACATCATTCATGTTCAGATTGCTGTGTTAACTGGTTAAGTGAAATTGCAAAACCCGGAATAAGAGTGTAATCATCTCTTCTCTAAGCTAAGTTTTGATTTTGTTCTGGTTTTTAATGTGTTGCTGGTATGATTATTTAAAAGTCAATGGTCAATGCCAAAGAGAATAAAAATGTTCATTATTTAATTCTTAGTAATTTTTTTTATGATCCTGAGAGTAGATGGAGAATTTAAACTTCCAATATGTTTTGCATTTTAGTGACCAAAAAAATTACTGTAACAGAAAATACACTAAAACTGAATTTCCAAATGCAGGCACATTTCATTTGATTTTTGAGTAGCCTGAGGCTTTTGTGAACTCTTAGGATTTTAAGAATAGAATTTATTTATTGGTGGCACTTGTGTTTGCCTGCTCTGTTTACATCAATAAAGTATGTGTATTTATTGCATATTATTTTTTCATAATTCCATAAGAGACATAGTTAGGATATAATTCCAGAATTTTTCCTAAATAATCAGGTAATGAGCTTTATTGTTGTGACATTTGTGTGCAATTAATAACATGGTATCAATTCTTCCTGTGCTGGGACTTCAATTTTCTCACTTAAAGTCTTTTTTTAGTGAAGCTCTTAAGAATTGACTTGCCAGAGAATGGCCACTGATGTCCTGCTTTTTACCCTGTTATAAAAATGGCAGAATTGCATCAGATGTTCCATTTCCAAAGCAGTTAATGCAGTATCACTCTCTTTGCTAATTTGGCTCTAAAAGTATCCTCATTTAGAGATGTAATCACCACAAATAAAATGTAAAATAAAGTGTAGGGTTTGTTAGCAACTGAGAGAACAATAAGTCTCTATTGCCCATTCAGTCTTTTCTGAGTTAAGCTTAGCCCCAAGAGTACCAATTAGTGCTCAGAATAGTGAATTCTGCTATTTTAAAGGTGGTCATCTATCAGAGCAGATTAAATGGCTTGTGTGAAAATAATTTAGTAGCTGCCCATTAATTGCCTTTCCTTTCATAGAATTGTAGAAAGAGACCTCAAGAGATCATTTAGTTTCAATCCCCCAATCCAACTAGAGATGCATCTTTGTCATTCCTGGCAGATATTTGTCTAGCTGTCTCCAAGGGTCTTTGGAAATAGTAAGATGTCATGTGGAGACAGTGCAATCTTACTACATTACTTGTAATGGTGTGCTCCTTCATTCCCACTGAAAAGTTTGTTTGCAGGATGGAACAGAGAGCTATTGCCCATAACAGTGAAGAGGGAGTTGGATGGATTACAGGATGCACAGGAATTGCTATGGGGGTAAAAAGGCAGTGGTTCTAAGCAGGGGAGCCAGGACAGCGTAGGACAAGGCTGTGTGCAAAGAGAACATGGACATATATTTTGGCTAGGGTAAGGTTCTGTGCACCCATGCACCCCAATAGGCAAAAACATAGAGCAGAGTAGCCTGCAGTGTGAGGAAAATATTAAGAATCTAGCCATTTTAGTAGTGTGATGGAAGAGGCTGCATAAAGTTGAGCATCTGATTTAATCAGGACAGCTGGAAGCCTCTGCTTAGCAGTCTTAAGGATATGTGTTTGGTATGGATGTTCAGTTTTGCATTTGCAGAGAGATATGTTTGTTTTGCTTTCTTCCTGCTCATGAATAGTATTGAAGACTTGCCAGGAAATATTGTCTGATCTACATACTTATATAGTTCAATAATCATTGTCTCATGTAATTGTCTCTCAGACATCTAAATTGATTTGTTCTTGAAGCTTTGTACCAGATAAGATTGTAATTTTATGGATTTGTGGCCAAAGCAAACGGAATGTAGCTGGCTCTAAATTGCATGGGAAACTTGCTGCACATTCAGGAGCTGTGTGCCCGAAAGGATGGAGCCATCTGCTTATTCTGAAGGGTGTCTCCTGCCCTGATGCTGTTGTGGCTGTATGATCAGATGACCTTGTTTACAAGAAGTGGAAACAGCAACTGACACGCACTGCAGCTTCTGTCCCCAACCAGCAATCACAGATGGAGTGCAGCTGCTGCAAGGGATTCTGTGCTACCTTCTGGTCACATGAGTCAGCTGGTGCAGTTGCAGCTGCAGCTGCCAGTGTCTCTGCTGAGCAGCTGAAACACACAGACCTTACACAGGCGAGTGCAGGGGTGTGTGGGAGGTGATGGACACAAACTGCCTGTGCCACTTGAGCATCTGAACCACCCTGCCCCCAGTATGTCAGTCCTGGCCTGATCTTGTCTCTTTAACTGATGACACTGGTTCTGGTTGTGAGGGGAGTGGCAAGAGAGCTACAGACAGTGGCAATATAATGGCATTACTTAATTTCAATTTCTTATTTATAATCTCTGTGTAAAACACCCTGAAGACACATATGTGCTCCTGTCTTGCTTGTCCTCAATGTAATTCAGGTCCAATACTGGACATTCAAAGATTGGAGGGCAGAATCAGAGTCTTTTGCTATGGGAAAAAATATTTGGGGAAATTCAGTATTAGCACAAAAATGTGTTGGGTGCTTTAAGTTGAAATTGAGTATTTAAACAGGCTATGCAACTCCAGCAGCTAACACTGTGATTTTAAACTTTAGTGACAAATTTTCTCACAGATTTGTTGAAAGCTTCTGAACTAACTTTAAGAACTTTCCTAAAAGTAGGCGATCTCTTGAGCTAACATTTCTAGCACTCAACAACAGTGATATATCAGTCTGCATGCATCAGTGAATAAGCCTACCAATTTCCATCTGTTGACAGTCCTGCACAGATTTCTTGAATTCTAAGAAAAAAATGTTGGGTTAGAATTCCAGCAGCAGTTATGAGAATGTTTAGAAACAAACAGTAGCTTTGTTAAAACTTTGCAGAGTGAATATCCCACTTCACAATGAAGGGAAGATCATTCCATCATAGTTGTCCAAATACACAATGTTATTGGTTGATACATTTTGTGGGAATGCTTCCTAAGCTGGAAGGATGTGCCTGTGTCAAGGGTTGGACACTGAACTATTAAACTTTGTGACTGTTTATTTACTGTCTACTCTGAGAAAAACACTCTGAAAATATCTTTAAAACCAGTACATTCTTTATTTCTGTTGCTTGGTTATTGCAGTTGGTAATTACTGTGCAACAGCCTTTTCCCCTTTATTGTTTTATGGGGTTTCCTTTGGCTCTGCCACAGGTGCTTACCATGAGTAAAGGTTACCTACCACTCTGCTACTGAAAATATAAAATACTTGTTTTTCTGAGGAAATGGGACATCAAGCAAGTGAATAGAAGGGAAAATCTTAATATGAATAAAAAAACTGGAGGGAGGGATAAGCAGATGTACAATACACAGGGTACCGTTGTTCAAATATTTTTTTTTGGGGAAATTTCCAGGTTTATCTTTTTGTTTGGGTCTTTAATTTTAAAGTATATACTGAGAAGACAGTGAATAATTTTCTGCCTAAAAAGCAATAAGGAGCGGCCTAGTTCAGGTAAAAGTATTTTCAACTTTCAATGAACATATTAGAAGGTTTCAGTATCAGAATACACTTGAATTACAGATGTTGCAATATTTATAACTTGCACAGTGTTATATCTGTTGCTTTTTCAGTATTTTTTCCCCAGTTATTTGTATGTGCACTTGCTCTTTTCAAACTCTTTGCTAGTACTGCATTTCCTACCAAGACCCCTGTATTCTCTGCATGTTGGCTGCTCAAAAAACTGTGATTTGAAGTGACAGTACCCTGCTTACCTGTTTTGACGTTGCTTCATGCTAAATGTTATGAGTGATGAATATCTCAAAGGTAAAATACTGCCACTGGATGGTGCTATTGTTATGTTATTTAACTTACTTTCTGCGATAATGTGGACTGCATGAAATCTCCACCCCTGTCCCCCTGAAAGATTTTGTGAGGATCTGCTGCAACAAAGTCCTATGTATAGAGGTCACCAGTAGAAAAATAGTCATCCTGTATCTTCATGAAGACTGGGCAAAGGTAATTCTGTCTGCTGTGATCTGTATTTGAGCTTAGCAGATGAGTGTTTAAAACAAGTTTGGATGACAGCCTGCCTTTGCTAATATAGTTGTTAGTAGGGAAGGTGATGTTCTTGAGGAATGGGATACATTTAAGCCAATCAGCTGTGTGAAATCTGCATATTCATAATACATCTAATTATCCAGAAAGAGATGCTGAGTTACTGAAATTGTCACTTTGAACGGTTTCCTAACGAGGGGACTGTCTTTTAAAACGGCAGGGGTTACATAGTTAGCTACCTATTACATTACAAAAAAAAAAGTTTTGACTGTTTTATGCAAATATACTGCATTACCTTGTATAAATGAGAAGGTAAATCAGCTTTTGAAAGCCCTTCATGTTTTTTTGAGGGTGGAGAAAATGAATTCTTCTTACAAATTTGCATTTCAAGAAGTAAATAACTACTTGAAAAGTTGTGCTTTCTTTTAAAGATTGCAGTTTGATAAGCTAGAGATTTGAGTGTTAAAATGGCTTTATAAATTTTTGAAATTCATCTTTGAATATGCTATGAACAATTGAAAACATACTCCAATTTCCTTTTAAGCTGCCTTAAAAATGTTTTTTTTTTGGTGCTTGCTTTCTCTTTCCCTTCCATTTTCATTCACATATTTTGATCTGTCTGGAGCAATTGGGGTAAATTTTTTAGAGCCCTGCGAGAGGAGAGGAAGGGAAAGAAAGTCCCTAGAACCTAAGAAAACTATTGCTGTTGTCAGTCTTGACTTCAGAAGAAATTATGAGATTTGGCAAGACATCTTGTGTATTTATGGCCTGTCTCTTTTACCAATTGAGCTATTCTGTGTCTGTCTCTAATAACTCCTACGCTCAGGGGGCAATATCAGAACCATGTTTGACAGGGGAGAGAAAATGTGTAGGATAAGAAGTTACTGAAGGTCTCCAGCGAGTTCGGGGCTTGATAAAGAAGGGAGTTGCATGTAGGGAAAGGGGGGTGGAACACAGACATTTTTACCTGCAGCAGGATCAGGCCTGATGGACTGGAACAGCCAATGTAAACCTCGGTGCAGGGAACCACAAATCAGCGGGTCCTCCCCTTCCACCAGCCAGGCAGCTGGGCTGGAGGAGGTGGGGAGAAGAATGAGGGTGGGACGGTTCTTTGAAGGGACTTCAAGAACATGGCAGAGGAGTAAGGCTGTTGATATAGCAAATATACAATATGCATTGTTAAGAAAACAGGCTTCTTTATTAGAAGCATTTTACTTTCAGCAGGTATATTAAGAGGCTGCTCCTTGGATATGTTCATTAATTGCTGAAATCAGAAGCTGTATGCTTGCTCAGTCTGCACCTGAAAGACCTTAGTTTGTTTATGCTACATCTGTCCTGGAGTTTTAGTTTTCCTTTTATTACTTGAATTCTCAAATATGAGAGTAGCTAGCTTTTTTCTTTCTTTTTAAAAATTTGCTTTTTAAAAACAAACAGCCTGTCCCAAAGTCTCTATTTTAACAGGCATAGATTTCAGTCTTCTTTTTCTGATGTAATTTTTTCATATTATTTATGTTAACTTTTCTCCTTTCTGTTGCAACCCATCAGCTCTTTTACTGTGTTTACTTCTACTTGCTGTTGTAGATGTTAGCCCTATCCAGCACAGACATAGTCAATGGCAACTTATACTTTTGAGGTAACAGTAGGTGTATAATCATATGAGGTAATGTGTCTTAAATTCTCAAAGAGAAGGCAATTCTCTTCCTGGAGCTCTTATCAAGAACAAGGTTGGGATAAGACAGGATGGAATTAGACTGTGAGGAGCTGGCTTGAAGTGTTGACAGATTATTTCTGAGAGAAGTCCGGGAAGAAATTCAGAGGCTTAGGGACATGCTGCAGTAGTGTTGGGTCTCAGTGGAGACTCCTGGGGCCAGGAGGGGTTTGGGAGAAGATGTGGAGAATCCCTGCTGGAAGCTGAAGTGCAGGAGTTTACAAGGAATTGACCAACATACTTTGGAGCTTCATGTGAAAGTTTTTTATGACAGAGATAAGTGGTATTGATCTCATACTTGGAGTGTCTGTTGGGCTGAAGGTTGTACTCCTTGAAGCAGATAGATGTTGTGATGGTAGAGGTTGAAAAGAGATGTGAAGTAAGTGACTAAGTCTGTCTAGGACATTATTTCAAAAAATATGAATAATGGACCCATTCCTCTTGCATCGAGGTTCAGAAGAGATATAATTCTAGTTGAAAATCCCCTTCATTTTGTTTAAATAGTTTAATAGAATATGTAACTCTTTCCACTTGATATGAGCAAATGGGAAGTTAGATCTTGGGTTTTTTTGCCCTTTTTTTTTAATTTCCACTTGGCTGAAGTTTTTAAAAATTGCTTAGTGGTGAAAAGGACCTAAAATGCTTGAAAGTGATGATCTTGGTCAATGATAATCTTATTCTATGTACATGGACCTGTAAGCTGGATGGACTACTTTTAGTGTGATATATTTTTTTTTCTTCATCTCTTGAATACCTGAAGATGATGTGTTTAAGAAAGAAAAAATGGGAAAATTACCTTTGCATTCTTCTTTGTGTCCCTCCTCCTGGGACAAACTGAGATCATCTGCAAGATCAAATAGCTGCAAGAATCTGTGTTCTTGTAATTGAAAACTGGAAGTCTTCTGTGGATATTTATTGGACAATGTCATGTCTCTGTGAGGTATTAAAGGAATTTGATTAATGCCTTTTATGATTTTATTGATCATGCTTTATATCACATTTTTTTGTAAGTCACTATAAAATAATGTTACTTAACGGTGGGGAAAAAACCTCACATTATTCACCGCTCTAGGTTTTCTCAAATTCTTCTTTTTTTACTGTAGGCTCAAAAATGATCAGCCATACAAAAAAGTGTCAATAAACTGGGATGAAATTTCTGAATCGCTGTAGCTAGGTATGTGATTCCAGATACACCTCAGTTTTTCAGGTTTTTTTTCCTTGACTATTTGGTCTGCCTGTGGGAGGGTCATTATGTTCTATTATGTGACTGCTGCTATGCTGTCCAGCTTCTGTATGAAGTAGTGAAATAGAATGATCCCTTGTTTGAAGGAATGTGAAATCCAAGGTACATTCCCACATGGAGTTCTCATGTTCAGTGTGTCATAGGTCTGCCTCACTTAAATTCTTATTACTAGAGATTAATTTTCTGAGTGTAATGAAGTAACACATCACAAACTCATGTTTTAGTCAGTGTGACTGTGAATATAGATAGGGTGTTCAACATCAAGATGCAGTAGTAACATGTCTTTTTTACAATTTTTAATGTACAGTAGTTGTGATAGATTTTGTAAAACAGATATTGTCCGAGAGCATCCAGCTTAATTTGATAAATAAAGACAATTCTTTAAAGATACCACCTGAACAGGACCCAGCATCTTTGTAGTGTAAATTCAGAAATCTTCACTGATTATTGGAAGTCCCTTCTCCAACTTTTTTCCAGTTATCTATTTATTTCAACTTTTCTTTCCCAACCATAATTTTTCCAACCTCTTATATAAAAGAAGTTAGAACTCAGGGTTACACATTAGTGCCCTGTATCACCTCTTGCATCTTGGGATGCTATTCTAACACTCTGCCTTGCAAAAGTAAGAATCCTTAATAGATGCATTTTAAGGAGAGTGAAAACTGGCCTCTTATAATGCTCCTCTGTTTTGTTTTTTTAAATAATATATCCTGTTTTCTTCATCTGTTATCCATATAGCAGATGTGTTAAATCTGTAAGCTGGTTTTCATTTTTTACCTTGTTGTTCCACTCTTTCTGAAAGATGGAATTGCTGGAGTTGTCCTGTTTCAGTTGTGCTGTGACTGGTCCTGTCTGGGGGAGCTCTCTCTTTCACTGTGTGCAGACACGTGCACAAGTAAAGGAGGAGGGTGGAAATCTTGGCGTTCTCCCAGGAACAGCTTGCCTCTTGTGCCTTAAAAACTTCAGCGATAGGGATGTTGTCCCAGACTTGACAACAGCCTTGATAGGGAGAAAATGCAGACTGTTGGAGAGTGGTTTTTAATGTAAAAGAGAAGCTAACCAAGATGAAACCAGTCTGGAAGTTTAAGGCATGCAAACTGATCTAAGATGAAGCATGCTGAAATTGGTAAGCTGGTTGGATAAAGGAATGACAATCCTGCAAGCGCCATCTTGACAGTTAATGATATGAATTATTTTTCCTTGTTAAGTCCTTAATAAACTGAGATAGGAGAAGACATATTCAGATGTTAAATTTTGCATTAAACACCCAAAGATGCAATGAGAGGGAACAGAGTAGGGGCATTTCTCCTATTACGTCAAGACTTGTCTCTGAGTACTTGGCGTTATTTAAAACAACTTTGTTGAATTGGATGAACTTTGATCCTAATGAAGAACATTTGATTGAATTAAGTGCAGACTTCAACTGGTGTTTATCTTGAAGAATTGTTTGCAAGTGTTAAATGTTTATCTGAACAATATAAAATTAGTGTATTTAGTGTATTATAGGTTAATATGCACATTTCTGTTAGCCAGGATGTGTATGTTTACTGCTTTCCAAATTGTGCTTGATGTTTCAGTTTCTCCTATAAGAATGAAGAATTCATTTGGACTTGCTCTTTCTTCCTGCTCTCTCATCATGCAAATATGGGTTTGGAATGAGGTGGTACAGGCTTGATCTTCAAGGATACAAAGCAGTGTTAGCCTCATTCTTTCTGGTGCTGATAGAGTGGAAGTAATTTGCCCCAAGTACCCTACCTTGGGGGCAGACACTCTGCTTTAACCTCACCTCCTCTGTGGACTTTGCAGTGGAAATGTGAGATTATGGCTGGTTTTGGGAGATGAGGGGAAGTATCATGATTGTCTGATGTATAATGCTATGGGTTACTACAGTTCTGGAAATCAGACTTGGAAGGCTGCTTTTGTTTGTTTTTTAAGTAGACTGTAGGTTATCTCAGTCAGTGTTAATACATAAATGAAGGATGCTTAATTAAGCTGACTCACTGGAATTACATGCAGGAATACCAGTTGGGAAGATGGATGTTATGTATAATCCTAAAAACACAGCAGGGAATTAGCCTTTGAGGAAAAGACCTTTAGCTAATCTGGGTTCTGTCTGGACAGATTGAACTAATGTGTTGTGTAGGTGCCTTGATATTAGCGTCTGGTTTGGATTTCCTCTTCTTCTGAATTGATTTTTTCGTCTGTCCCCACCTATTTCACTTAACTTGCCATTGCAGAGTGATCTGTGAGGACATAAACTGAATTCTTTTTGGACATAACAAAATAGCTAGAATGTTCCAGGAGCTGGCCTTACCTGCCTCAGCTGCTGTGAACTCAGGCTGTGGGAGCAGACGAGCTAGTGTGACAGCTGCCCTGAAATACTTGTGCAATGCATGGCTACTTCTGAGGCCAGCTAATTGTCTGGCTCCATCATGGCTCCACATATAGGAGCTTGAAATGAGTTCTAGATCTAGGACTTGTTGGGGCAATCCACAAGCTATCTGCATGCTTATATTGGCATTGTTAAACCTTGCAAATGTGGGGCTGCTGCTGCTGAGCTCATAGTTGTTAATGCATTTGAAGCTTTTATCTTATTTGAAGAAAAAAATAAGTGAAGACATGGCGGAAGAGTTCACACTGTTCTGGGAAAAGAATAGCCACTAATGTTGGATTTAAAGAAAAGACAGAGGTCAGGACTGGACTGGAATGCATGTACTGGCTGTTAATAATGCTTGTTTGTTAGCTTAGGGATGTCTTCATACAGTTAAGATTTTATAAAAAGTTGGCTCTTCAGGAACTGAATTTGGAGTAGTAATAGTTGGTTGCTCCTCTTTTTGCAGTTCAAGTTCTGCATTTAGGCTTAGCACAAACTGTTTTAATAGAGACTTTAACATCACTGCAGGATTTTTAGGTCTAATTTCTATTTTTAATTTCAGTTGCAATACTAAGATGTCAGAGTAATTGCTGCTTGAAAAATCAATTAAGTAAAACAAAGTTCACAGATATTAAATAGCAATAGAACATAGAAAAATTGTTGGGAGTAGCAAAAGAAAGACATGGAATAGTTGTGCTTTTGCACCACCTGGGTAGTGAGTGATATAAGCAGCATTGTTGGGGAGTTGCCACCTCTGACTCTTGACGTAAGTGAGAGAAATTGGTTTGAGTTTTGACAGAAGGGAGGAGGAATTTGATAGATGATGCATCTACTGTCCTCTCTGAGGTTTACTTTTTATTTTCATGTTCTTGTTATTTGCTTTGAAGCCTGTTAAATCATCTTCAGTTTTCTTGAACTGTTAGAGTACTAAGCTGTTTCTTTAGGATTGGTTTTGTGACTGGTTTTGAGGTTAAACTTGAGCATCTAGACTGAGGCTTGATTCTCTAATGTATAGGATTTGATTTTTTTTGATGACTGTTCCTCAGCCTGTAATAGTTTTGGGTTTTTTCTATGTCTACCAGATCTTGAGTATCAGTGAACTGGGATTTCTGGTGAGTGTTGTTATTGTATCTCTGGTGACTGAGAGAGAGAGAGAAACCAGTTCTATTCTTAAACTTCTGGAAAATGTACCAGTGTGTCTCAAATTGTCAGTAGACCAGGCATGAAAAAAATGACTGACTTCTGGGGATGAGAGAGGCTGGACAGTACAGACAGTACCTTTGAGTCACTGTGGTGAAGTCAGCACTTTGACCTTTTATGTGCTGCTCATGTGCTAAGTTTCAAAGGTTTGGAGGTAGAGGCTTGTGTCTTCTTGTTGATTTGTTTAGGGTTGTTTTCCTAAACTTTATAGCTGAGCATTCTTAACTTGTTTGAATTCCTATCATAGTCATGGTGTGGTCGTTGTAAAATTCATTTGTTAGCCTTTCAGAGGAAAGATGTGCATGCTTATTGTAAATTACATGCATCAAATTGATTTGAAATTGGACCATTAGTTACATTGATTTAAAGTGCCAGAAAATTGATCTAAATTTCATAATTTAAGAATGGAACTAGTTTCTCTTACTTACATGAGGATGATTTATTTAGAGACCAACTGGAGCATGAGTACTCGTATAATAAAGTAGATAATGGAGTGACAGCAGTGCTGGGAAAGAAATAAAAGGGCTATCACAGTTTGTTCTGGGAATAATTTCATTGTAACCTATTAAAAATCAAACATACCTGAATATTTCTGGAGTTCCTGTTAAAATGCGTTTCCACATACCATCACATTTTTTACCATTGCATTTCTTTTCTTTCATTTTTTAGTAAGCATTGAAGATTTGGCTGGCAAACATTCTGTCTGTTTAATAAAACCTTCAAAATAAAAGCCTTTCCCTGTGTAATAAGTGAGAATGATTTGCTAGCATATTAGATTCAGAAGATACTGATTAGGAAAATTAGGAAGTTAAGTATACTAGAAAGTTTGAAAAGATGTCAGATACTGAAATCACCCCGAGAAGCAACAGCTGGGGGAGGTGTGTGACAGTAAAATTTGAACTCTTTTTGTTCCTAAACCTTTGCACCTGGTGATAATATTCGGGATAAACTCTTAATGCTGTGGATAGTTTGTGGAGCCAGCAAATACACATAGGCCATGTGGAAATGTACACTGTGTTTTGTATCAAACAAAGTGAAATTGCACAAACTTGGAGTGTAACAGTCTTCAAGCAATTTAAATACTGGATTACCAAGTGTAGGTGACATTGGCAAATACTCTTATGTTATGGGAAATTTTTAACCACTTGAGGCAGTTAATTCTATTACCTTGGATTACTTAATTAATGGCAAGAAGTGCATTAATTAATTGATTCATTCATTCATGTAGTGACCTCTGATCCATAGAGTGCTCTTAAACTTTAAATGTTTTTTTATACAACTGAACTTGAATGTTGGCATACTGAGCTTTTTCTTATTTGTCTTAGATTCTTAATGCTGCTAAGCATAACCCCAGGTTTGTGAAGGTGCCCTTTGTTACAGGGAGCTCGTGTCATAGTGCTGTGCCTTACTGAAGGCAGAAGTGGAATGGTCATGGAAATGTGCAAGGGGAGCCCGAGAACCAATTGTTTCTGCTAAATATTTTCTTGGTGCTGAAGGGCATGGGTGATGCATATGCTTTGAATTAACTTGATATTAGTTTCATCATTTTGGTGTTTGATTTTGCCAAAGTCATGTTTTTGACACGGGCTAATTCATTATTATCTTCAGCAGGAAACTGATTTTTTGTTTGTTTAGTGTGAATGGATTTTCCTAAGTGTGCAAAAACTAAATCAGAACATTATGATCAATTGTGGTTATTCTTGTTGTGTTTCACTATAGTCTTGATACCTTGTGTATGTGGAGAGCAGCACTGGTGCTAAGCTGCATGAATAAATAATGTGTGTAACTACATTGCCTATTAGCCTATAACAATATTTTGGAGGGACTAGTACAGAATTTGAGAGCAGGGCTGGGAAAAAATGAAGAAAGGCATTTTGTACCTTATTGTGTTCAGGTTATTGAAGCTAAGTACATTGTCTCAGGGAATTCAGTTGAATGTGTGGGTTGTAAGACAGGCAGTTCTAAACCTGAAACAGTTTTTGAAAAAGATAAAGATGCACTGATTTCAACTTTTCCAAGCAAAGTTTAGCAGATACAATAAAAGAAATTTATAAACTCAAGTGGAAATATGAGGCAAAATAGTAGGTATGGAGATTGAATTTACTTTTAATAATGAACAGAGGCTGTAATTATTGATTATAGTAGGCAAGTAGGTCAGTTATGTTAATGTGTGTGCTTAAATTTGATGTTTGTTTAGATTCTTTGATAAATATGGTATTTATTTAAATACTTTTATCTAAAGTATTTAGATAAAAATATTTTATTCAGATAAAAATAGTGGTAAGATGTTTTAATTCTGGTAATGAATGAAGTGAGCATTGGGAGAGGAGATGGAGAGAATCAATGATTGTTCTTTAAGCTTTTTGAGTCTTCTTTTGATGTTAGCTTGCAATAAAAAGTGTTAAGGTCTTACTTCTTAAAGTATTTTTTTAACTTTTTTCTGTGAACTTGCCGACTGGCTGTTTGACTTTTCTTGCTTGATATTCATTTAAATATATGATAAAATTATTTATTCACCCATATTTATTTAAACCCAATCATATTTCACTGGTACTAAGTTTGTTAATGGCCAAGAAGGTAAAAATGACTTCAGGATGTTGTTTATATAGTAAATGCATCTTTTAAAAAATTGCTTTCTAACTTGCATTGTGAGTAGTGCCATTAGTAATGAACATGATAGAGGGACCTGACAATGTATGAATTATTCACTGGTAGATTATTATATCTTTGTTGTTAGCATGCAAGATAATGAACATAATTACTGTGGCAGTGTACTCAGGGGAATGTGTGGTTCTTCCCTCTGTCTAGACTGGAGTTACCATCCAAAGGAGCTTTAAGCAAATATGGATGAGGTCTGGTAGCTGGGTTGCTGCTGCTTGTTTCCCTCTGCTGCTTTAATAAAGGCATATGCTTTGTACACTTTAACCTTGAAGGTGGTTTGGGGTTTTTTGGGGTGAATTTTGGTTTGGTTTTAATTTTTGAGAGTAATAATCATCCTTCTGTTCTCAGTCTGGCAATATTGTGTACTGACTGAAAGGATCTGATGTTTAATTGTAGCAGCTTTGGAGATGTACCCTCTTCTGTTAGAATGGTCTATTATAGTAAATTAGTATGAACAGTCTAATTGCTTAGGAAATCCAGGGTAAAAGGTTAATCAGCAATTTAACTTTCTTTAAAAGACTTAGCTTGTTATGATTTACGTGTCTTGAAGAACTCTGTAGGCATTAGTTTGTGTGCTCTCTAATCTGTGAGGATGTCCACCTGATCTTAAGTTAAGCTTTCTTGATAAACCAAGTACTTCTATTTTCTGTTTTATATTATGATAACATAAATTATCTGTAATAAGCCGTCCTAATTAATGTTGGTAAATCTAGAGCTCTGCTCCAATTACACACTAATCAATTATACACTAATTGAATTCTACTTAGCTTGATACAGTGCATCATTAATCAGGTTCAGATTTAATACAACAGATTGACTGTATTAACCAAAAAATTGGTGCATTCAAGTAGGGGGAAATAAAGGAAGTCACTAGGCCAAACAGTGTACATAAATACTTTCTTATCAATAATGTGTTACAGAAGATTTAATTTTTCCTGAGGGAAGTATAACTGGAACTAGTTCTTTGTGAACAGATTATTGTTACGAGCTGAAACCACTGATAATATAATAGATTTAAGCAGATCATGGTGCTTGTTCTGTTATACCTAATTATCTAATACATGCAGTTGCCTCACTTCTAATGTTATTTAAATGATTAGTTATAAATTAAATGTGTAAATTCTGCCCAGACTTTTAAAGGCATTATCCATATGTAACTCTTCATAGGAGTTTAACCTATCTGCTGTGCTTACCAGTGAGACAGACACGTGTGTGAGGAGCTGTCTGCACACTCTTTGCCTTCTCCTTGTGCAGGGCCTAGGAATGACTGAAGTCTGCTGCCTGGAGATACTCTAAAAGTTTGAGTTGCAGGGTGCATTACCTTCAACAGTAAAAGGTCACAAAGAGCTAATATGGTTTCCTAAAGGACTACAAAATAAAGACATTAACCAGACAAATAGAAAATTCTTCCAAATAGAGGAGACAGCCCAGCTAACAAAACAAGGTCTGCAAATGAGATCACTTAAAAAACCTCTGTGCTTCTCAGAAATAGTTGAAGGGGAATAAGGGAGTTGAATAGATATTTTGTAAAATACCAGGTAGGTATTAAATTGAATAATAAACAAAGTTAAATTTTCTTGCTCAGAGGACAGTATGATTAATTCTCATGTATCTTTGCTGGAGAAAAGAGCAGGAAGACAATTAGGTTCAGAAAAATATTTTGGAAACCATTACTCGAAAACAGGAATAAGAGAAGACATGGATAATTGTTGCTATCTTCAGGCCTGCTGTTATGGATAAAATGCATGTTTGCAAAGCAAAGGATTTGAAAAAATACTTTTTTTTGTGATTCTGCCTATTAAGGAACAAAAAAAATCATAACTACAACTTATTTTCTTTTGCTATATAAGCTCTTGGTTTCTCCACATTCAAGATTTCTGCTGATAACATGCAGGCTTTAAATTCTTAAATCTGGATGGTTTGCAATAAGGGCTTGGGAAAATATAGTTATTTGTCTTATAAAATCTTAATTTGAGGTTTGTATGTGATGCCTTGATTGTCATTGCCATTGCTGCTGCATTTTCCTGCCCTAAATGTTTAAAGCATATTAAAATAATTCTGTATTCAGTTGAACAGCAGATTCAGCCAATTTTTCCAGATTTTCAGATCAGCCTTTTAGAGCTCTTCAGTTTGCACTGTTGTGGCTTGATTTAGCTTAATAATCTTTGCCAGCCAAATCTGATTTCTCTGTTGTAGGATCTAAACTGAAAAAAGAGGTAAGAAAAGGTCTTTGAAACATCTCTGAGTATTAAATACTACAGGTCTTCAGGATGTATCTTTGTCCAGCAATATCTTATATTTTCATGTTGTAGATGTACTTGTTCTTTCTACAAGTTCACAAATGCATGGTTAGTATCAGTTCCAGTAACAATGTGATGATTGTATATGTCACACAAGGGTTTGCCTTTGGGAGTATTTTCAGTGTGGATGTGCCTCCTCATTATCTCTGAAGGTGATTTGAAGTAATTTGCCTTGTTTTACACTGAAACTGACCATCCACATTTATACAGGCAGTTATTGCCTTCTCCACTAAGGTGACAGTAGCTGTCAGCAGTATGATTGTCTTCAGTTCTTTAGTCTTGATAACCAGTGGTATCTCCATGCCAGTGGTCTTTGACAATATGATCATATGCTATTTTTTATGTAGAACTGTTCAGAGTACAATATGAAATGGAAGGTGATTCTGAAATGACAAGATGTCCTTGTGCATAGAGCATCTTACACTGTGGAAAATGGGATATGTGCATAGGAATGAAAAGAGAGATAGAGAAAATTGTGCAGGTTCCTGTACAGCAGAATTGAAGAATCTCCTGGAAGATTGCTTTCTGGTCTTCTGTGTAACTTTTCCAATTTTTACACATGATTAATTTTTCTCTTCCAAGTGTTTGACTTGTGATCTAAATACATGCACTCATATATACAATGTATTTTATACATATGCACATATACATACTTCTTTCTGATAATTGGGGTTTTTAATTTTTAATGTTACTTTTGCTTTTATTACTATTCTTGTATGACTTAAAAGTCAATAAAGTGGTTTTTGAAGACTGTATTGGTTATCTCTGTATCAACTTCTTAGATATTGAAGGATAGCATTTTTCACAATTGTTTAGTTATCAGAATGCAGGCTTTAAATACAACTTGCATTTGGCTCTGTTTTGACAATAGTAGTTAATAATGTATGGTTTTTGTTAAAGCACTGTTGAAAAAATATCTTATTGAGCTATTTGTGGTGTTTTTTTAAAAGATGTTTAAGATTTCACATTCAGTTTAACTGATCACAGATGAAACTGTAAATTAATACCTCATGAGTTTTACTGACTGCAGGGCATTGTTTGTCATTCAAAGCTGCTTTGTTCCTACTCCCTAGGAAAAGCAAACAAATTAGGGTTCACCATTATATCAAACTACTTATTAAAACTGAAGACTCTGATTTTGAATTAATTACTTGACTGTGACTTTTACTATAACCTGTTAAGAACATATTTTTAAAAGCCTAGATTTTTAGGAATTAAAATAAAATATGTAAAATTGGTTTAAATGTTGGTCTTAAGTCACCTTGGTTGAAATTTCATACTTGAAGGATTACATGGCATACAAAGTGAGAAAACGTAAGGTACATCAGTTCAAGTTGGTTTTTTATATGTTTCCATTGCTACTGACTTGTGTATGGTCTTGATACAAATTATGTCTCTGCAGAAAACCTTCAGTCATTCTTACCTAGAGAATGTTTGTTTCTTCAACTTGCTTTTCTTGTATTCCCTAATGTCAGAAAGCGTTTGGAGGGTGGCTTTTATATTTTTACTATTTTTGCAGAATTAATGAATAAACATTGGAGAGGGAAATAGTTTTGCAATTTGAGACATTTTTCCTATGCTAATGAGTTTCTAACAGCAACTAAGGAGTTTCTACTAGAAAAAGATTGACTTTGCCTGTGGACAGAGTGGCATAATCAAGGTTGCAGGGGTGTCACCCACCATGTATAGACAGTGATGCTATCTTTAAGCTCTACTCAATAATGCTCCATTGTGGATCGTCTCACAAGGCCAGCAAAAACTACCTTTTGAAATGTGTTTGAATTGGGTACTACTGCTGTAGTGTGACAAACACCAGCCAGCCTTGGCCATAAGAGCAAATGTGCTTTTGCAAGCAGTTCAGCCATGCTAACATTAGTGTAATGCACCAAGTAGTCTCAGTAATAAAGCAGTGTGCAACTGTGACCAAGGCTGCTTAAACAGCTGAAGTGGCTCACGTTCACCTGAATTTATGTAACAATGTAGTTATGCTCACATCCACTCAGTTCAAAGGCTTAATTACTGGTATTTGAGACTAGAGAGAAGGGCTGTGAAATACAACAAGCATTTCTAAGTATTTGTGTTGAAGAGTCATTGTTAAGATGTCCATATTGTTTCTAGACATTTCTTTTCTGCATTAAACTCCATTTTTTTCAATCTTTTCTTAAGAATTAGTTTGTGAAGAAAATGTTATTATCAAATTAGTGGTTACTGTGAAACAGTTAATTACCAGGTAGTTAATGCACAGGTGTTTTGTTTCAGTGGCTTTTCCTGACAAAGAAATTAATTTATGTGGGATTTGCTGTGTCAAAAAGTGGGCCCATGTGAGCCTGATGAGCTTCAACAAGGCCCAGTGCAAGCAGGGTCCTGCACCTGGCTCAGGGCAGCCCCTGCTCTCAATGAGGGTGGGATAAAATGGGCTGAGAGCAGCCCTGCCAAGGATGACTTGGGGTCATGAGCAAATAGAAAGGTGAGCATGAGCCAGCCATGGTGGGCACACAGCCCAGGCAGCCAACAGCGTCCTGGGCTGCCTGAAAAGCAGCATGGCCAGCAGGTCTAGGGAAGGGATGCTGCCTGTGTGAGACCTCACCTGGAGTGCTCATCCAGTTCTGGGGTCCTCAGCACAGCAAAGACACACACCTGTTGGAAGGGGTCAGGAGAAGGGCCCCATCCTTCAATACTTTGATAGTGAGGTTGGACGGGGCTCTGAGCAACCTGTTCCAGGTAAAGATACTTATTGCACTTGAGCTAGTTGACCTTTAAAGACCTGCTAGTCTGTGATTTCATGGTCCACAATGTATTTCTGTACTTCATAAAGAGAGATTACTTTTTTTGCAGGCTTAAAGATAGGAAGGTAAGTTTCTTCCTCCTTCATTGCAGCCTTCTTGGGAGTGGAGGAAAATTCTTTAATGCACATCTCCTGTGACAAAATGCTGTCTTTTTAGAAATACTGTTCAGCAAAAGAGCTGGTGGAATTCTGTGCAACATGACAGCTGACCATAAGCTTCTTAATAAAACCATGAAGAGTTACACAGGATGTCACCAAACATGTCTTGTTAGTGTAGTGGCAGGGTATCTGCAGACAGGGGAAGTCAAAATTACTTTTTTCAGAGGAAAACACAGGGTTGTCTTATTTGTGTCAAATATTTCTATTTTTCCTTTCAGTCCATTAATTGTTTTGCTGTGAAATTAGTCTTTGAAGTGCTGCTTGGAACATTGATTTTGAAAGTGATTTATGCAGTACTATCCCCTTGTAGCTTTGCCGTAGCTTGTGATTTTCTTTCTTTGTTTTGTTAGGTTGGTACCCCTGTGCCTTGCCCTGCCCTCCCCAGTTCATTGCATATGCTAATTCTCCCCAAAAAGGTGACCCTCTGAGATGGTGCCTGTGGAGTGAGGGGATGGACTGACTTGTCATAGGCTGTGGGATGAGTTATTTTTAGCTGTTGGCATTTCAGGCTGGAACACTTCATTCTGTCGTGCTTGTTAATGAGTCATCTGGAGAAAATGGGCTTGCTTTCAGAGAGGGTCTGTAGCAAATAATAATAGGCTAATCTCTGCAGGAGATACTCTGTCAAGTAACTAAAACTCCAACTAGAAAATGTGCTGAAATGGAGACTAATCTCCCTGTAAGAATAAGCATGCACTCACTATTACTATTATTATATTATCATGTTTATGAAATCTCAAAACCTGGAAAATTTAGCAAGAGCCTGGTAATGGTATAATAGTGAAATATTTTTGAGGAAGAAGGTTAATTGAAAATAGTCACATTTTAGAGATAGAGAGGAAAATATAGTTGCTTCCTAATTGAGAACATTATACACTTTCTAAAATTTGAACGTGTTCCCTAGTTCTAGAGGAATCTGCTGCAATGATTCCTAAGTAGAGGAGCACCATAAAAAGCTTGTGCCTTTGAGAAAACTCCCAATTCATTAACGTTATGCATTATTTTCTAGGATTAACTAGCATCTTTGCTTTTTTCCCTACTGAAGACTGTATTTAATTTTTTTTTACTTTTCTGTGTGCAATTTGTGGTCTCTCCTTCAACTTCTTCCCTCAGGGTTTGAGGGTTTTTTGTTGATATAGCATGGGAGGCTTTGTTTTGGAGATGACAATATCAACACTCAAGGAAAAAACTTAATGTAAGAGTAACTAATCAAAGCTGTTGATCTGGTTGCTTTGTTTTTGTGTTATTGAAATTCCAGACTTGGGTAGTGCAGATGATTCATTTGTTTTAAAAAAAAAAAAGGCAAATATTTAGGGCAAACTGTTGAAAGACAGGATAAAAAAGACTCCCAAACCCTCTTCTGTTTTAAAGAATAGCTTGAGTATCAAGTCTTTTGTCACTTTTGGTACTTCTAATGCCGCTTTACACGTGTCTTATTTTGTTTACACATCTTCTTCCTGTAAAGCAGATTACACATCTGAAGACTCCTTTCTTTTTTGGTGGCAAAAGGATATTTCCTTTAGAGCTAATAATTTTTACACTCCATTGATTATCAAGCTCTTTGGGTTTCCCCTTGTTTTATAAATGGAGTACTGAGATAAAAAAGAATGCTTTCTCTTACCTTATTGAGATAAATTTTTTGCATTATTAGCAGGTGTTGACCTTTCAATGTATTCTGTTTTAACTCAGCTTCTCATATGGCTATGGTCATTCTACAGAATGGGTTAAAACATTCCAGTGTAGTGATTCTGGTATTACCAGTGTGTGCTGTTCCTAATTAACTCACAATGCTTGGACTGGGTTAGTCAAGATGAATTAATAGATATTTTAGAAATTTGGCAAATATCTACACTGTGGACAGCAGTGTTGGGGTCAAAACAGTTGAGAAACCTATAAATAAACTTGTGTGAGTATCAGAGTCAGTTTACCTGCAATAGCATTTTTCTGCTATCTGTAGGTGACTGTCTTAATGTATAGTGAAGACAGAGCTGTATTGAGAAACAGAGAGGATAAAGAGAACTGAACACAAAATATCTCTCGGTATTTACTGATGGTTGTGCTCTAAGCAGGGTTTTCTGCACTCATCATTTGTTCATGAGGAAAACTATTAACAATTCACTGCATGTTAATAGGAGCTGAGAGTACATGCATACTGTCTTCTTGGTCTACTTATATCTCCTGATCTATTTTTAATGTTTTCCTGGTTTAAATGTGCCAACTGTCTACCAATTTAAAGAATTTAAAATAGCACAAGGGTTGAAGAAAAATAGATGTTTTAGCAATGTAATTGCATTGACATGAACCATTTAAATTACTTCAACACAAAAAAATTGGCTTAGGTTGTGGTTAACAACTGTCACTATTATGTTGGATTTTGTGTTAATAGAGAATATTGCTTAGATTAAATGTTTCTTGATCTGAGTGATGCATGGGAACAATTAGTTTATAATTCTGTTTTGAAACAGCTCTGCAAAGCTTTCTAATATCGTTTTGGCTCAAAATCCAAACCCAAACTTTGCACCTAACACATTTTTTACAATTTTAATGTATTTACAGATTAAACTACCAACTGTAAAATTTCTATAGTAAAATATTTCTGTCTACCATGTGTGAATGTGCCTATGGATTTTTTTGTGGGGTTTTTTTGTCAGTTCATTACAGTTTAATATGATTTGTACTACACCTTTAGATAATCCAAATTGTCGCAAAGATACAGTCTAGGATGTCTTGATGACTAAATACTCTTAATTTTAAAATATTCTTGGCAAATACTTTATTAAGTTAAACAAATTTTCACTTTGATGTGAGCTGGAGTAAGTTGATGCTTGTGAAACAGCAGTTTCAATTAGCATTCACTAAAGGTTTATTGACAGTTAACACCTGGTCTCTACTGTGCCAAGTGGGAAGCATCTATTGCAGTCTCTTATATTTGTTGCATAATTAGGATTATGATCTCTAATTTGCTTTTAATTTTGTAAATCTAGTCTTACTTTCAAAACCTGTTAGTCTTTTGTTCCTGCATTTTTATTGTAGATCAAAGATACTGATGATAAAAGGATTAAGTTCACTACTTTGTAATATGATAAACAATTTGTCCTTTTACTGTTTTTAGTTAGGAAGTAAATTTGGACACAAAAAATTTGCTGGTAGGTCTCATAAAACACATATTCTTCCCATGCTACTTCTGAGAGGCAGACAAAAAATACGTTTTTTTTTTTTAAGTAGTATTCTTGCACAAGCTGCCAGATGTATACTGGGAACATCAGGAGCAAGTGTAAATGTAATGGTGCTGAGAAATAACAAAGGAAATGACCGTGTTCCTTTGTGCTCCAGAACAGACTTGGTGCATGCAAGGATGGAGGAGGTCAGTGCTCCATTCTTTTCCCTGCCTGCAATGCCCTTTGATCCTTCTTGGCTACGCATAAGGGCAGAGGGCTGTTCCTGCCTACGGTGTTTTGCAACAAACTCTGTGCTGAAAATCCCTAGATGTGTCCACAAAGTGGTTGAGTCTTGGCTGTTGTTTTGGAAGATCTTCCTTCAAAAAGACAGTGGGAGGAAAGCATGCAGTTGTAGTGAATTACTGAACTGACAGAATTCCTTTATTAACAGTGTTCTCAATTACTGCCCTTATATGAAACTTCTTAAAATATTTTGAATAGAAATTTAATAGAGGGAGGGATGTAATAGTAATTCTATATTATACACAAATTTTAAGGCTTGAAAAGGTGCTCTGTGTGTTTATAGTGTATGTATTTGTAGTGTTTAGAGACAGAGTCAGAAATGTGCTCTTTTAATTACCTAGTGGTATAGTGGGAGGGCTGTGGGGTTGGTTTGTTTGTTTTCATTTTCCTACACCATTGTAGAATATCAACAGAAAAAATTGCCTTGTGGCTGATACTTCTGAGTGTAATAATATGTATTTTTGAGATAATGTGGAGGAAGATATCCAGATAATCTGGAATAAGGGGGGGCTTTTCAAGAACACTTGCATAAATTTGCCTTTGCTAAAAAAAAAAAAAAAACAACTTTGAGAAATTTCTTTAAATCATGATCTTAAGAGCTGATGTTTTAACCTTACATTTGAATGACTGTTACTTCTTCCATCTTGTTTCAATATGCCTAAATGCAAACACATGTGGAAAATGTTCTTTTGGCTTTTATCAAACTGACATTTAAGTGCATTTTTTTAAACCTCACTAACATTTGTGGTAAAATATTTCAAAGCTATGAATCTTGCAATTTGCCTATGCATTTTTTTCTTTTTTCATATAATAACATTTGGTACTCATAATCCTAACCTGGTTGGAATTACTGGCTTTTTTCATTTGGTGTTTGTTTGGATGAGGTGATTAGGAAAATACTTCATGTGAAATTCTAGTTTGCAGCAGTAAATGCTTCCATGAAGAGTCACCGTTCTGTGAACTTCAGTAAATAAAGGAGAAAAATATGATGATGTGCTCTATTCAATTGTGGCAGTCGTATTCCTAACAAATTTAGCTTTCTGTTGTGTTATATGGCTGTGGTGCTAACCTGTCTGCAATACTTCCTTCTTAGCATGCTTCGTTCTTCCCCTTTGCTCCCCTACCCCTTCCCAAGCTCTTTAATTCTTTGCCAAGCTAATAAGGAGAACTAGCTCTGCATAAAGTCAGTCATTGCCAAGCAGCTGTTACGAAGTTTCCTCATGTACCTCGGTGATTGTACCTCATTTCAAAAGGGGATTTTTGCTCTTTCAGGTTCAATTTTAAGTAAGAGCAACCAATTATATCTGTATCTCAATTCGTTCTATCTCAGAGACTAGGGAGGAAAGTGTTCATATATGTAACTATCCTTTCTAGGGTTTGAACTTTGAACACAGAGTTGTACAATTTAGGTAGAGAAATTAGTACACTGATTAGAGTTAAAAATATGAATTGCACTTTTTTAAAACCCACAGAATTAGTTCTAAAATATTCTCCCTTCTATTTCAGTTAAAACAATAATGCTCTGTGGTTTAATTATCATGTTTCAATCTCAAGACTAGACCTTTTCCTTAAATGTAAATTAGATTTTTCTTAGGATGAGATTATGAGGGCTTCAGCTTGCCTGCTAACACTGACCAGGGAAGGTTGTCTTTCAACAACATGTGCCCCATCTGCCTGGCGGTGTGGCTGCCTGCATTGTTCTGGCACTGACCCAGGCTGTGATGAAACTGAGAATGTGACAGATGACAGCCTTGTCCAGATGTACGCATAACTACTTCTGCCATGCCCTGCAAAACAATCAGGATGCAGGTTTGGCATTATTTCCTTGTTTGTGTTGGTTTATTCCTTGAGGGTTTCCTTAAAGATTGAAATAATATTTGGTGTTGTTCTTGTAGTTTTACTGAGCTTTTATTATTATTAAAACAGGTTGTAAAATATGATTCTCCCTCTCTTACATACTTTCTTCTTTAATTTATGGAATGATTTCATAGACAATTGGACACAGGTTACTTAATTTGAAGATTTAAGTAGCTTTTTAAAAAAATGCAATTAAAAGGATCAAACATCTAACTGTCAGTATATTAGTCTGGCTCTTCTCACAGCTGAACATTTAAAGCTATTGCCATGTCTTAATATGACTGCTTCTTGCCAGTAAAAATAAATATCTGGCAAAGGTGTCAGAATCACCATTAGTTATGATTTTTAATTAAAATCTAATTAAAAGTCATCCAACACCTTAAAAACATACAACATCCTTGTCTGCCTCCCTCTCTTAGAGGTATCAGCAATGCCTGCATCCCCAGCTAGAACATAACCTTCAAAGAAAAGGAGTTATAGGCTTAGGTGCAGCTTTGCAACCTTTTATTGATTATTTAAGAGGTTTCCATCTTAGTGATTTTGAAGATTTTTATAACACCAAACAAATTATAAAATCCACTGAAAATACTTTATTATTGTTATATGAAATAGCCTGATTTTTGTCTTACATTCAGGCTGTCATTATCTGTTTATCTGACATTCAAAAGGGCAAAAAATACTTTTCTCTCCTCTCTAGCTGCTTTTGGCAGGTGATTTTTTTTATGTGTAGTTCCTGCTGATGTGTGCTATTGAGTACATCTTAGGTAATAAGCAGATATATCAAAAGATATCCAGGGCAACATACCCTGCTGAAAAACAAGAGATTACTTTTCTCTATTTCTTGCAGATAAGTAGCTTCTGACATGCATCAGAATTGTTTTTTTCTGGTGCATTCTCAGTGTAAGACTGGTGTTCTGTGGCTATTTTACTGTTCAAAAAGGTTTTTTTTGTAGTTTAATATAAATTATGTCATAAAACTTAACAGCATTACTTGAATTGCTTTAATTTTCCGTAGTGTAGCTCCACTGCCTTATGTTGCCTGTTTTTGGTTGTAAGGAATGTTTTATGTGCTTATTTTTCTTGTCAGTTTGATTTTGGAATCATGGTGAGCCACACATGAGTGTATCTGTTGCTGTGTAACAAGAAGACAGTCCCAGCTCCAAACCCCTCAGAATTTGTGTATAAAGCAAGTTATGAGAGATGGGTATCGATCCACGAGAGGTTTGCCAGTTATTAGGCTGGAGAGTAGCCTCGGGAAATCACACAGCCTTGCTGATGACTTTTTTATGACATTATGGTGAAAGATAGTTTGAAGGAAGATTTAAAGTAGTTTTGCTAATAGTCATAGAAAATTCTAGTAACTGGACATTGGATGATATCATGGGTTAGTGAGAGAAAAGCTATTTTTGTTGACAGCTTTGTGCCTGGAGGCTGTTGTAAATGTGAATGTAGCGAATGAAGGATGGTACGTTCAGTGCATTGCACTGCAGGGCCTTGAAAATGTACAGAAGTGACTTGTGCTTGCATTGGCTGAGAAGGGGCTGGGAGAGAGCTGGGGTGAGAGGCAAGAGCTGGTCAGAGGGGGAGCTGACACAGATGGTCTTTTCAGGTGTCTGAAGGGATTAGATATTACAGCAAATGCGTTTTTCTCTACAGTACAGTAAATCATGCTTTTTAAAGAGGTGCTATGAGAAGGAATAGTGTAAGGTTTACACGTAGTTTAGTAAGAGCACACAGAGAAAGTGACTAGTGATGCTCAGGTTATGAATGGTCTGAGAGTCAAACAGGGTGTTGCAATTGTCAGCAAAGATATTTACTGGGGGAAAATTCTAACAGCTGTCTCCACTTTGAGGTAACAGTATGGCATATGTTAGAAAAGTCTGTGACTTCTAAAAATCAGCCTCCACCTCCTGTGAAGTAAGGAGGTGTATTTTCTAAAAAAAAAAAAAAAAAAAAAAAAAAAGCAGATTATATTCTCATTCTTGTTTGTGCTCTTTTGTGTAATAGCTTCTTCTACTATCACCCTATAATTTTTTTTTTTTAAATAACCATTAATTCTGCCAAAAGTGAGGCTAGTGAACAGCCTCACCTTCCACTATCAAGTTCAATTAGGAGTACATTCTCTTTTGAAGAAGGGAAAAAAAAGCAACTGACAGATGTGTTATTGCCTTTACTGTAACTGAGCAAAACATTAACATATCCCCTTTGGTCAGTGCTAGAGGTGATCATCAGTGCCACAGCTGAAAACATATGCTGCTGCAAATGCAAACTTCTTTTTGTTAAAATATGCTTTAATGTGGGGACAAATTCATGGTACTAAAAATAGAGGCCCCTTTATATGGTGCCGATTGTGGGATTTATTATTCTGTTACTTAAGGTAATGGTATGTTGTGAGGTCAGGAAAAAGGTCACAGTTCTCAGATACAGAACAGCCTTAGAAATACCCAGAAAAACCAGCAACTATGGAACATGAAGCAAAAATAATATTCCATTGTGCTCATAAGGTTCTAATTTTCTTGAATTCTCCTAAGTGTGATAACAGCTTAGTTGTGAGGACACACAGCAGCTCTGTTCAGCATTCCTGAGTCATGGAGCAGTTTCTAAAGTTGGACTTGCTTCCTTCAAGGGGAGGTTTTCTAAAAGCAAGCTCTGTGTTTCTGAGGCCTGCTGGAATGAGTCTTCTCTGTGCAGGTCAGGCAGGCAGCACACAGTCACAAAGTCTGAGTTCCCACACTGCCTGTGCCATCTGCTGACTTGGGGAAAAATGTCCATCTGACTGTTCATCTTGAGATAAAAAAGTGTGAGCATTCTGAATTTTGAGGTCATTCTTGATGCAATTCAGGCTCTTGTGGATTAAACCAACAGAATTTATATTGTCGTTCTGTCTTATCATGGAAAGTGACCAGCAAAATTTACTTTAGTTGCAGCTGTATAAATTCATTATATTTCATGTGGAAGATATTTAGAGATGTTAAATTCACCATCTTAATTTGAAAAAAAGGACATACATGTTTTTATGTTCAATCTTTTAGTGTAACCATTCATTCGTCTTACTGTATTAAGTAATTGTAAAGTAATTTGTTCCGATTATTTATTAGATTGCGTAGCTGTCACCTTGAAATTTTTATAATACAGATGTTATTTTATGGCAATTTCCATTTTTTTTCCTCCAAATTGAGATAATCTGTATTTTATTCTTCATTTGAACTACAAGATAATTATTTGAACACGTACTTACCTAGACGTAGAGCTGCTTACATGGGTGCTCAACTCAAGTATACTGTGTTTGCAAGGTTTAACATGCCATTAAATAATGTGTACATGGAAACTTCTTGAATTTCCTTTAGGTAAAAGAATTAAAATATCAACTTGCATGCTTATAGATATACAAGAATACAAAAATAATCATGTGACTGCACAGTACATACTCAAGTTGAGTGAAAAGTTAAAATGTCAATTAAATTAAAGAAAAAGTATTGCCAAAATACTTAATTGGTTCATAATGGTTTGTCTTTGCTTGAAAAGCAATTGTTAAGAGACCTGTTGGGTTTTGTTATTTTTTTCCCACTTTCAGCTACTTGCTATCATTTAAGGTTTCAATTGCTTGACTTAGAACTGGTGGATAATTAGTAGTGTGGATAACTGTGAAAAGCATATGTAGTAATTTAGTTCTTGATTCTTTCTAATTGTCTGCCCATTGGTAGTTCACTAGGGGTAAGTAGCTCATTATTCAAACACTTTAAATGGAAAGTACTGTAAAAAGAAAAATGATCTTGTTAATAAGACGATATTGAAAATAAAAACGTTTTAAACAAACAAGTCACTATTTGACAAATCTATCCCCAAAGCTGTTGTTCACATAATATTAGAAGATTTGAGTTGTGAGGAGGAGAGAAAGGGTGGGGTTGGTAGATTGCATTCAACTTGCACTGTGATTGAAATAAAGATGTGTCACTCCTTAAAATGATGCTAAAGGTAAACACAATAAAATGTGTTGGAATACATCTAGCTGGGCAAGCTTTGTTTGTTGTTGTTAATAAGCATTAAAGGCAAATACATGCTATTAAAATTAGGGTAATGAAAGTAATTTTGAACCTCATATCTGCAAACAAAGTTTACTGTAAACATTTTGACTGGCTTGCAGGAGTACTTCTGAGTCTGACATCATCTGAAGTTGCTTGGTCCTGCTGTTTGATCCGCTCATTTTGAAGTGTACTTGGAATTGAAAGGCATGATGCAGTGTTTGTGCATAGCCTTCCTGCAGACTCCATTACTCCCTCATTCCAGTTCCCTTTTCTAGAGCCTGTGACCAGAAAGGAGCCTGTTCTGGAGTGCTTGTATCCTCTGATCAGAGCTGTAGCACATATCCTACACAGTGAACAGTGCCTTACAGTCACTGGCTCTCAACCAGAAAATGTGATCTGAAATATGAGGGTAGATACTTCTGTTAAAAGTTCAAATATTTGTTTTAGTATTCAAACCTAATATACTACTGAATGTTGACAGAGAATTCTATATTTTCATAGTAGGATGGCTTGAAGGGTTTGAAAGTTCACCTGGAGATACCTTTTCTCTTATCAAATTTTCTCACATACTGCTGGATTTGTTCATCAAAGTTCTTCACCTAAATGTGTCTAAATGTACTATTTCATATGAAATCTTAAAATATAGCACTACTGTTTGGGTTAAGTTAATTTTGAGCTAGGCACCAGATCTCCTCAGTCTTCTCTCTTAAGCTAGAAACAGAATATAAAATTTAATGAGGTGGAATAAGCATCTGAATATCTTCATTTATGTAATTTTTCTTCAAGCGTATGTTGTACCAATCTAACAGTTCAGCTCTAACAGTTTGCAGTTGCGTTTATGCTCCAGATAATTTTTTCCCCCCTGGTTGTTTACTCCACTCGCAACTTTTAGGTGAAGAGTTCAGTTTGATGTCATACTTTGAGTTTGTCCAAATCACAATACAAAATGCATTTTTCCTGCTTGCATTATGTGTGACAATCAATCTATGTGAATGTCTCATTTTTGAGTAATGTGATGTCATCTACTTCTAATCTTCATTACTTGTTTTGGAAAAAAAATTTGCAGAGTTTAACTTTTTCTCTATTTTTTTCTTAACAGATTTGAAGAACTTGTGAAAAAGTTCAAAGTAGAATATCACGCTGGTGGTTCCACTCAAAATTCCGTTAAAGTGGCCCAGGTTTGTTCTTCCTCTGCAAAGAATGATTGATAATTTCAAGTGTTGTGTTTGGATCTGCTCTGTGTTGTCTGTTTTGTCATGAGCACTGCAGAGTGGCTACTTGTGATTCTGTTGCTCAGCCTATGCTGGTAGTGTTGTATGTGACTTGTTTTGTAGTTGTGCTCTTTAGTCTTTTCACAATTGTTCTGCAAAGGTTATAGCTGCACCTCCAGTGTACCAAGAGTGAAAAGCTTTTGTCAAAGATGTGTGCTGGAAGAAGAAGAGGCAAGAACAAGGTTGAGCTGCAGTTAGGAATCTTACACTGGGAAAAGTCACAACGACAGTGGTTAAACAGAGAAGCTGTTGAGTCTCTGTGCTTGGAGATTTTCATGATGTACCAGGATGAGTCCTTTGGTCAGGCAAATGTAAATTTGAGGCTGTCTCTGCTTTGACTGATATGTTGGACTAGAGAATTGCAGACGTCCTGTCTCACCTGCATTGTTCTGTGATTCTAACCGTATTTATGCTGTAAGAACTTCAAAGTTTGTCCATAAAAGACTGAAACATAAAACTTTCTTTTATACAATGGGAATGTTTCTGGCTATGGGTATGATGAACAACAGTAATGATGAATTTAGTTTCAGGTGTGTTAGGTTTTCTATAACTAAAGTATGCCTTTTGTCACAACACTTTCAAGCATATACCTGTGTGCATATTTTCATATTATGAGAGATGTAAAATTTCTGTTAAAAATACACAGCTGGCTCTTAGGAGCTTCTTGTTAATGATCCTGGCATATTAACTTTGAAGCTCCCTATATAGTTAAAACTGACTGCCAGATAGCATTAAATGCACATTTGGAAGAAATAAAATTATATTATAATAAAGGTTGCTCCTCCCTTTGCCCCCCATAAAAAGGAAAAATTATTGTCATAATTACTGCTCCTTTCTACAAAACAGTTGTTGCTTCCTTACTAAAGTTTTCATTTTCAGAAACCACAAATGTCTTGAAAATATTTTGAATTTAAAAAAAATGTTGCATATGTTTTAATGTATATAGCGATGTCATTCTGAAATGAGTATGTTTTTAAAATATAGTCAGCGTTCTGAGCTTTTTTTTTAACCATGGGATCAAGACAATTTTTTGCTTTTGATATTTCTGAAAAATCTCTTGATCAATGGAGCTCAAGTTATTGGAATAATTTTCTGTTAGATATCATTGCTGCTTAACCTATGGCAATGGTGTAAAGGTGGTGCCTTTTCCTGACAGCTGATTAGAGGAGAACCTTTTGGAGGGAGTTCTGGAACTCTTTGTTAGTTGAGAGACGTGAAATTCTCCTTCTGTTGCTGCATTTAGTTTGTGGAGGTTTAGAAGTGAATGTATGTGATAAACTCTGAGTTTCTAAATCCTGAACTGTTCAAAGAGCCCAGGATTTTAATTCCATCTCTCCTTGAAGTGACCTCTGTGGCATTGGCTAATTTATTAGTAAACTATGTTTCATTCTTTAACTGTCATTAATCTATCAGTCCAGGCATTGTTCAATAATTGTACTATGAAGTACACAGAACCCATATAGAGTCAAGGAAATAGATGAAATTTCAATCAGTGTAATGTAGGTATTTCTGTGTCAATGTGCCTTTCTTACACTGATCAGGTTTTGTCAGTGAACATTTCCTTTATCTTGGCTCAGAGATGGGAGACTCATTCAGCTCCAGTTGCCATCTGGAATTGTATTTGTCTCCAGAAGGTTTGTCATCTCCTAGTTTCTGTTTTAAATATGATTGAAACTTAAACAGTTGTGCATGAATAACATAACATCACTATAAGACTTTAAAAAGAGACATGGGAGAATGAGAGAGAGGGAAAAAGTGAATTCTGGAAATCTTGAAAGAAGCTGTTATTCTGCTTTAGCAGAAGAAAAAATATAGAATGATAGGGAAAAAGTAGTTGAAATGTAAATCAAAAATTAAATTAGAAATTCTGGAAGAGTTTTTGCAGCAATATTCATTGGCTTATTGGGGAGAAGGAGTGTGTAAGTACCCTTAGAGAGAGCCAACTTAAATATATATTAATTTGTTGAAAGTAATGGGAGAAAGAAACTGTATTTTAGGAAGCTTATCTGGTGACTGAAAAGTAAAGGACCAATAAATAAGTTCAGAGTGCTGAGGTAGCCACACTTGGAGTGAATGTGCATTGTCTGTGAGACGATGCAGGGAAGAAGTCCTAAGAATACAGCTCTTACTAATTTCTCAACATTATGGGAAAAGCTTGAAAACACGTGCTATAAGAGCCAAAACCTAAAAGAGGTTACTCCAACTGTTCAAAAGTTGGACAGAAATAATGAGATGTTAAAGAAAGGCATCCTTGGAAGCCTGACTACAATGAAATGCTATTGAGTCGAATGGTTGGAAATGAGCAAATAGGCCCTGAAGTCTGACAAATTGCTTTTTTAAAAGCTGAGCTCTCAGTGGAAAGAGGAGTGTAAGAGGAAAAGTGCAAAAACAAAAAGATCAAATTTAAAAAAAGGGAGAACTTAGGAAACAGCTCAAGGTTATGGAATTGTTTGTTTCAGATAGATAGACCCTCTTTAAAGGTCAGAAAAGAAACACTATGTTGAAACAAAAATACCCGAAGGCAATGGGTGGAGAAACTTTAGAGTATATAATGTGTTTAAAAAGGGAAAATGAACCTGTCAGATGCTTGCTTACGTGGTGTATGGTGATCATCTGGTGATCATCTGCTCATGGTGTATGAACACATATCATCTGTTACATCTGCTCATGTATTTTGGATATTTCCTTTGTACCTGCAAAGGTAGTATCATCTACTCAAGAAATGCTCTCTCTGTTTCTGAGCAGGGTAAGCCAATTTCTTTAAGAAAAAAAGTCTTAGAAATACTGTATTTGTCATGTGTGAAAAATTTGTGATGGTAATCACAGAAAGAGCCAATAGGAAGAAGTTTGGAATTATGAAGAAAACTGGGAAGAAAATGAAGCTTAAATCGTGGGGTTTGGAACTAAAATTTAAAGTAGCATAAACTATAAAGCAAGTGAAGATTTTAGAAGTTTACAAAGAATTAACCGAAATTGCAGTTAAGCTGTGAAGTATAGAGTTAGATTTTATTTTTTTTTCCAGCATGTTAACAGAAAGGAAAGATTGCAGCCATGAAGGAGGAATTTGGCTGGTAAGGTACAAAATGCAACCTCTGTGTTTTTTCAGTGTTGTCTTGCAGCAGAGCAGGAGAGTGTGTGGCACTCAGCAGGACTGAACAATATTTGGAGAGCATTGTGGAAATCAGAAAGCTGAAGGTTGGTCCTGTTGACTGCCCAAAGCAGACATTTTGTGGACAGGGTATCTCAGCAGGGTCAGAAAAAGAGAAAGGTCTGGACATGTGAGGGACAATAAAAAAAGTTGGGGTTTTTTTTATAGAAATGCTTCTAAGGTACAATGGAGAAGACGTATTTCCAGGAAATGAAATATGGAAGAAGGGTCACATCATACATTAGAGGGAAAGCTTTGTAAAAGGAAAGGAAAGACCAAAGGAAAAATTCCTGTTGCAGAAGAAATACAGAAGACTGTTGGAGTAAGCATTGATAGGATGGAGGATAAATGACAAAGAGGAAGAAATTCAGAAATACCACACTCTTCAAAAGTGTGTTATATAAGCATTTTTATCAGTAGAATAATATTTCTTAAAAATACCTGCAAATGGTGAAAGGGAGTACCAAGAACAATGTGAAAGTATTGAAGGGCAGTGCTAAAGCTCATTATGGTTAGGTTTTCTGGAATATTCAAGTTGTTTAAACTGATCCTGGAAAGAGTTAGGGAATCATTATTTTCATAGCTTGACTCATGATATGAGAGGGGCAGGGGGAAAGTGATTGATATATTCCAGAAATGACAGTAGCAGGCATAAAAATGGAAAAGATAAAATAAATGAGACACCAGTTTACTCATTCCTTAATAAGATTAAATTAACAGCAAATTATGCTTCAGAAATACTAATTAATATTAGGAGAGTAATGGTGACGAAAAGAAGTGAAGAAAGTGGAGACAGAATATGAGACAAATGACAAAACTGAGAGAAAAGTTAATAAGTAATATGGAAAAACAGTATAAAAATCCAAATGTTGCTCTGATTCTGTATTCCCTCACTGTCCCATTCTTGTTTCTTCCTTACCAATCTGCTTTCCTGGTCAACTCTAATTCTTCTTTCATGTAAATTTGTTCACCTGCAAAATAAAGATGGGTAACTTCGACTCTTATGAGGCCTTAAACACAAGTCCTATTGAAGCATCTTTTTGTTTGAGACTTTAGTACTCACTGGAAAAATAGGGACAGAATGTTAACAACAGGAAGAGGGTAAAAGGAATAACAAAGGGCTTTCCTGACTGCAATACAGTACAGAAAATGGATGGAATCCAGATAATCAGTGAAAAATGCAGGTAATATGCTTCTAAAGGTGCTGTATTACTATTAGACAGTTTTTGGATTTCCCTTAACCCACCAATAAGACATTTTGATAACTTTGCTGGATCAAATTTCAATTGATCAAGCATCAGTCACTAAAAATTGCTTGATAATACTCTGGAAAATGAGGACTAGAGAGGATGACTGAATTGCAATCCTTTCATTTCTGGAATAGAAGCCAACGTTTAACTTTCCTGTTAGCTTGGCATTGGAATTATCCCTTATACCAACTTTTAGTTTTGCTGTATGTTTGAAGTTGTGATGCATGCTTAAGAACAAGAAGTGTAAGGGTATCAAATTGAAACTGCAGTGTGCTTCTCTGACCTTTACTTGTCTCATTAAATTTTGGCTTTATATCTAATATGATATGTGACATCTTGCTTTAATCTGAGCTCTTGCAATCTCTCCAGATGATTGGATCCATTATATTAAATCTATAAAATATGCATACATGTAACTGCATACAGTTCATAAATAATGTATTGTTTTAGGGTTCTGCCAACAAACTAAATTCAGATTCTTAGAGACAGTGTTTTACTGCTACTCAGCTTCCTTCTGTAATTTTAGTTAAGTCTGTGCCCATCTAACAGCAGACATTGATCTGGAAAGGAAAAAAAATTCTGAGTCTTTAATAGGGCTCATGACTTTAAAGTATGTAAAGCAAATAGCTTACACATGCAGAGAGGGCAGGTATTGCTGACCAGGCTGTATTTGCATGATTTTTATCAGCATTTCTTTTGGTTTTAGAGTGCTGAGGTTAGAACTGCAAGAAATAGTCTTTGAAGTTTTATCTTTCTAACACAAGTGCTGGATTTCAAGTTCAATTTGATAGAATTTTATAACTTGGATTTTAAACTACATGACCTTGGCAACAAACAGCACATTTTCTTTCTTGTTTTTCTGAAAGTACTTACACAGAATGCCACAGTCTTCATCCTCAGAATGGGTGCTCCTGGTATTTGTCCTGTTTCTTAATAGCTTATTTTTGTTCTAGCAACTCTAGTGTTGCTGTGAATCTCACTTAGCAGCTAGAGAATCGTGTATTGTTTATTAATCCTTGGTAGATTTGTGAAATTCTCATTACACAAGTTTTATTACTGCTGATGCTATGTGAGCTTGGAAGAATGTGGCTTGACACATTTCAACTTGAATTGGTAGGACTGGCGGGTAAAGGGAAAAATGTAAAATAGAATTTTGGGGAAACTTTCATATAGATAACTCTTGGGAATTCACAGTAATGTTTGTATAATGACACCTGACAAAAGCATCATAACTCTCTTTTTCTTTCTGCATTACTTCTTGCCATCTAATTGTAACCTTTCAATTTTGGAGCTGTGCAACATTTTTGGGAAAAGCCTACATCCTGTCATTAGATACTTTAAAGAAGTTTGGCTTTAAGCTAGAGTACATCTTTATTAAGAGTAAATAAAGTGTTGATTGGAATGACATTTAAATGTGGGATAACATTGACAGAATAATATACTAAATTATGTTGAACTTTTGAATTCACATCAGGGAAGTATGGCACTTTTCTGAATAAGAGTCTCTATTTCAAGCACTTGTAAATTAATCCAAATTTTCATTCTTCCATTATTATTAAATTGTTCTGTTAATCTAAAGGGATTGTGTGTTTTAGCATTCTAATGAGCTCATAAGTATGAGAATTTAGCTTTGAAAAATGAACAGATTTGTGCTTGTTTATAAAAAGTGGTATGCTCTAAAGGCTTAGAAGTATTTTAAATTTTTACTACTTGTTATGTGTGTAATTAGCCAAACTTTGGATTTATATTAAGCACGTCTGTCTACTGGGTCACTTCATACTTAATTCAAAAATAATATGTAAAATTAAAAATTTATCTATAAAGAATACTTGCAGGCACAGAGCTGCATTTCATAAACAATATGAGCTGTAATCTTGTAAACATCTAAGTAGCTTCATTGCAACTGATTCTGTGCTTTTAAAATAAAGTTTATTGCTGTTTGCCAAGAAGTGCCCTTGGTTAAACAGTTCTTACTGAATGTAATCTACAAGGTCCATAACACAAGGGTTCCATCAGTCCTTTATGATTTCCTCCTCGCTCTGTTGTCATTCTGTATAAATGAGCATATAAGTGATGAATTTAATCTTTTCCTCACTTGTGAGAATTTCTGGATTACTTCTCTGTAGTAGATTAGACTGAGGCATAGCAGGAGGCAAGATTTGGCTCAGGAGCAGGCTTCAAAATGTATTGAACATGCATAACTGGCATGGAGGTGATGGAAAGGCTACCAGAGGGGTCACCCCAAGCATACTCTCAATTTTTTCATGTTGATGGAACTTTGCAGGAACTGACATTTTTTTTATGAAATCAATCATGCTATTGACTAGAAATGTTCTGCTTAATTATGTGCTTAAAATCACTTACACAATGAGTAGCTTTCTCTAAAAACTGTTTCTGGACTATCACTCCAAGAAAGTGCAAGTGAGTCCCCTAAAAAACTTTTTCCATCTACTTGGTGAAGCAAAGAACATTTAGCTCTGTATCTTTCTGACCCAAAGGAAATAGGTAATTTTTTTTGCTCAGAGAAGTAGGTTTTTTGCTTTCTGAACCATTTGGACCGGAATGTTAAATTCCTCAGAGTTAGTTTTGGCCATACGTTTGATATTCCTTAAGCAGCTTCATTTTCATTCCTTAAGCAGCTCTGCTCATATGGGCTTGGTGGCCCCATCAAACATGTGTTTCCAATATTTTCAGTGGTTTAATCCAGCTTTTAAGAAAATGTACAAAAAAGGTCTCTAAACGATTTTCTGTTTGGTATGGCTTTATAAACTCAGGGGTAATAACCTTACCCTCTCTTCAGAAAAAAAATCCTGAGGTATGTGCTCCTTTCTATGCCAGGTCTCACACACTTGTGCCATCCTGGGGTAGCATTCTCAGTGTGGTCTTCTGTCAGTGCCATATGCTGTCCTGCAAGTGCACATACCTGCTTCTCAATCCTGTTCCATGTAAAATAAGATAAACCAGACAAAGTGCTGAGACTTAGAGCTATTTTTTTCTTATTTATACCTTACTAAAATTTAAATGCTACTAGTCAGTTAAGTGGATTTCTTAAACACCTGTCCTCAATACTCTGTGTGATGAGTCCTAATCAATGAGATGGGTATGTGCTGAAGGAGTAGCAAAACATGCCTCAGAGCTAACAAAAACATTTAAGTTTGTCCCTCTGGAAATACTAATACTATTACTATTAGCCTCTATAATACATAGTGGCTATTCCCACTATGGCAGAGATGATGTCCTGTTGATGGTGTCACAGCAGGCAGTACCACATGCCAGTGACATCAGTTTCCTGAACTACTTACTCTCTCGAGCGTGTTCTGTCACTTGTGTGTTTCTGAATCAGTGATGTGTCCCTGCTTGTTACAGAGCAGACAGCCTTTCCTCATCAGAATTAAAACATGCAGCTTGGGAAACTGCTGTAATGCCTAAACTGATCAGTTCAGATGTCAGAGAAATTTTGTAACATTTGAGAGTTGCCTAGATATTTTTTTGGATTTTTTTGTCTTAGAGAAAATTGCCAGACCTTTTACTCAGCTGTAGCTAATATGATTTTCAGAGCCTTATTCAGAGCTATGTGGACAGTTCAAAAATAGCAACAAAACTTTTTCATCCTAATGACAAACTCTGCAAAAATGTAAGCAAATTTCCCACCAGATTACAAAACTGGGAACTTGTCAAGCTTTTTTTTTGTGCTTGTGAAGGAAGCTGATCTATTGTTTATGTGGTTATGGATCAGTAGTGGACTGGAGGTCCTGACTTGTTGAGGCTGCTGATAGTGGGACTTTTTTCTGTAAACTGGAAAGTAGTGTACAACTCTGTGTATATTTATAGACCTGGGAATATAATTTCAGCCAATATCAGGATCGTCAGAAAATAAAGGTTTGAGGAGCCTGTGACTCTTTGGTTTTCAGATTTTGCAATGCCAGGTCCCTAAATCTGTCCTCTCAAAAATGAGTGTTCCAGTTACACCACTTTCAGTTTGAGAACAGACTTTGTTAGATGGTAACTGCTAAGCAATGAAAGACAAATGTCCTTATGTGCATCACTTTGGTGTGGAATTGAGTGGTTCACTGCTGGTCCCATGGACTTGTCTGTCTGATGCACCAGAACCATATTCACTTGTTTTTTCAGGTCTTGCTCCTGGCAGCAACATCAATAGCATTGTAGGAAGACGATCTTCAAAGTGATTTTGGATATGACATATTTTAGAAAAACAGAGGAGTTGTACCATTACATTCCTGCTAAATCCATTCAGATAGAACCTTGAAACTTTCTCTTCTTCAGTGTGTTTGAGTGAGCTTCGGCGTGTGTATGCAGCCTCTGTTCATCCATCCAAAATGGTCATTTATTTCAATGATGAGAAACTGTTTCCATATTCTGGAGTAATCAAGCATCAGTCACCCACATGGAATCAGAAGGCACTATATAAATGGTGGCAGTTGGTTCTTTCTGGGTATGCATTTCAGCTGCCTGCTGCTTGACTCAGCTTATATGCCTCTTTAGCTATCATAACATCTTGTTTTGAAGCTGTAAAAACTTTTTTGGATTTTTTAAAAGCAACAAAGGAATTTCGACTCTGTCTCTAAGCTATTGTCTACCTGAATGCTGAATGAGCGAACTCAAACTTGATTGGTTTTTGATTGTTTTTCCCTGAGTCAATGCCAGCTTTAACTTGCTATATATGAGTGATATTAATTAGCAAGTTCCTTAATTTATCTTATCCTGAAAATTAAGCTGTTTCTAGGCAATGCAGTAATTAGTGCAGGCTGGGATTTCTCCTTTTCAGCAAAAATCTGTAACCCACAGTAAGGGGTCCTGGTTCCAAAGGTGCCATGATGTGAATCCTCCGATGTTTTTGTGTGTAGAATGACAATGGGACTTTGTCAGAACATTTTGCCCCATAAAACTTTCCATGCAGCAGTGGGCTGATGGCTTGACTGACATTTATTTGACTTGCTCCCACTGGTTGACACTGGAAGGAGAATGAGATCTTGATTTGGCAATCTCAGAAGAGAGGGTAAATCCCTGTGCTTCACTGATATTAATTTGGTGTGCCACTCAAGCCTTGGGAGCTCGGGAGCTGTTTTATCCTTAGCAGCTCAATAAGTTACATAACTACATCTTTAGCAATTAATTAATGTTAAGTGAAGTGATACAGTGGGGAGTTAATTGCCCTGGAAATCTGAAATGCCAAGTTAGAGAGGTTTCTTGCACATCTTTGGAATGCTTCCTGTTGGAAGTATACTTTTTACCCCCCCCTTAACACAAACATCGACAATCTTGCTGTTAGCTAAGAACTCCATGCAGGTTTTATGAGGTACTATTCCTGGAAATCCTTCCCTCAGAAAGTTTAAATATATTGGTATAAGTTCCTTACACATTTTTTTTGTTGTATCCACAGGTTTGTTGCCTGAAACCATTCTTTTCTTTCCTTCAATGATTTGTGCTCAGTCCAAGAGGATGTATGTCTGATTTTCTACTTTTGATTACTGCTAACTTACATTGCAGGCCTGTAATAAATTAATATATCTTTCTCTTTCTTATGGATATGATGGAGGTAATAGTGGTTTACCAGAATAGAAATTTAATACAGGAATTTATTTAAACTTTTTAACAGTGCACAGAGGTAAGGACTGATTTGTCAGGAGGTACGGTAGTGCTTTTTTTAGGATCCTGAGCATGATTTCAAAGGGACAAATTGTCAATCACATGAACAGACTGTGATGCAGTGGCTTTTGCAGTGACTAGCATTATGTGCTGCTTTTTTCAAAGAAAGGATATGGGATAGTGCAATGAATTCCCCACAGAAGTCTAATCCTAGGACTGCTCCATTAGCAGTTCACTGACCCATAAGAGTAGGCCTATAGTTTATCTTGTTATTGGTACATATGTCTAGTTAAAAAAAAAAAAAAAAAAGAAACAAACAAAAACTTTTGTAAAATTTGATCTCATTGATATGCATTGAGTTTCACAGTTTTATTTTTCTTTCTGCAAAATAAAATTTGGAGGCATTAGGCCTGTTATCATCTCAACTGTAGTAGAAAATGTACCAGAGTATTTACCTCATGTTGCTGGAGTTCCATTCAAAATGGTGACAAGACCTGAAGGGTAAAAACATGGCTCTTGTATAATGTGAATTTGTTAAAGCACAAAAAAACATGCAGCAGCTCCACTTAGTTTTTTGCTGTACTATACCTATAAAGTACTGAAAGCTGGTAGTTATTCACTTCAAGTGCTGTGCTTGTGTTCTGCTTTTAACTGAGGGGATTTTTTTCACTTGTGAGTGAGGAAGAGTCCTTTATGTGTAATAGCTGCATTCTTCATCCTTTGCCTTGCTATGCAAGATCCTGTTCCTAAGGATCTATATTCCACTCTTCCTCCATCCTCAGTGGACTAAGTGAACAATGTCTGCAGTATTCAACTTGTTTGCTTCTACACAGTTTTAGTTTTTCCATTTTTCGTGTAAGAAGACTACTCTGATTTACTAAGGCATCTGTAGGATTTAGATGCAGACTTTGTGGAATTGAATGGTATTTACTTATGGAAGACATACTTTATATTACATACATATCAGTATAAGCAGAGTGAAGTTTATAGAGATCCTATTGAAGTGAAATGAGTGCACCCAATTATACTGAGCTTCTTCATGATATTACAGTCTGACAAATAAACTAATTCAATAAAATTATTTACTCTTGCTCTGCCAATGGTAGCATTAATGTGTTGACACTTACTTGTAAACCTAAGAATACATCTTAATCTTTATTGTCTTTGTAGTGGTATAAGTGAGCTGTATGATCAATTAAGTTGGTTAGCTTGTCTTTTAAAATACAGCCTAAAATCAGTGATCTCATATTCTTAATTTGTAAATAAAATAAATGGGTTTTAGTTTTTAAAAAACAGTTTTTGAGAGGTCACTGGAACTTTTAAGATTAGCTAAGATTTTCTATATCTTTTGTGGAGTAATATATGCATGACTCTAGATTAATTCCATAGTTTATAGTAGACAATTATTAAATGAAAAAGGAAACTTGTTGTTATTAATGTTTAACATTGTTAGTATTCATTGTTCAAGTTTTTAAAAGACATTGTATACAAAGAGAGACTACAGTGGATGTGACAGATGAAGAGAGCTGACTTTTGTGTGGCCTCAGCAGTTCTCATCTGTGATCTCAAAATGGGTGAGTTTATTCTGTAGCAGCTGCTGAATTGCTGCAGCCTGCAGGCTGGAATACAGAGAACATAGGTGCTGGTTTATTTTAATTTACCAGGCTGTCACCTAGGCTAGCTCAGTAGAAACGTCATGAGCCAGTGAATTGTTGCTGCAGTGAGGGCAAGGGTTCCTGGGAAAGGGATTGGGAGGCTGCTGCTTGAACACCCCTAAACTCTGCCATGGAGATCTGTTCCTTCTGCTAAGTCAGAGCTGGTCACCAAGCTGAGACCCCAGGAAATCAGCTCTGCCTCCCTGGGGGATGCACATTACAGGAATTCATCTGCATCATTCACTGCGGTCCAGCTGTGTCTACATGGGCCCCTGCACTGTTGTGAGAGGGAATTTGATCTCAGATTATTGCATCCTTTGCTTATGAATATTCCTAAAGATAATTGTGAGGTAGTCCAAGATTTAGCATTAGTCTAATTACAGAAACTGTTCCCCACATTAATTTTGGGAATGGTTATCATGTATGAAATGCAGGTACCCTGATAACATGGTGATATGCATTACCTTTTAAAATTGCTGTGAAAAGTTGCTAACTACTGCTGCTTATAACAATCTGCCCTACTCCCATCTCATAAATGACATAAGATGGTAACACATGATTAAGTCTTTAGGGATTGCCTATTTGAGTCACTGTGAAGTTTTTCCAGCTATTACTTTCAAAACTTTATTAAATGGAAATATACAAAATGCCAAGAACACTGCAGAGATATACTTCTGCTACAATTATATCTAATACTTAAGTATTGTATCATTAATTGCATTTTTAAACAATTACATACTTTACAGTATATGAAAAGTTTTGGTTTTCTTCCAAGAAATTATTCTCAAATAATCAGTCTCAAGTAAGCATTTGTCTGCCTATTTAGTTAGGTTCATAACCTTGTCAGTTTTTTTTATTACAAGCCTTGGCCCTCTCAACTGGGAGCTTATCAAATTTTACCATTGCTATTGATGAAGATATATCTACTTTTTAAATTCTTTGCAGTAATTCTGTAAGAAACTGGATGCCTTGTTTTCCACTAAGCATGTTCTAGGATCCAGAGATCTAGAATGAGCTGAGACTGATGGGTCACAAATAATAGCAAGTTGGCAGGAATCAAAGGAAAATTTTCTCTTTCTGCTACCCTGTTTCTGGCATGGTTGGATAATGGCTTTAGGTATGACACATATAATTTTTTTCAGAAGACTAACATGATTTTAAAAACTGTAGCAATGACAGTTTTTAAATTTACATACATAATGTAAATTTGAGCTTTATGCTGGGAATGCTGCTGTGAAGTAGACTAAGTGTGATTTTCTGTGACAATCTAACTGTGTTAGAATTGTAGACTAGATGACTCAAAGCTGCCCTGCTAAAAATAAAGCAGGTTTCTGTTTTAAAATCTGAGCTGTACACACAAATTCAGAATATATATGCAAATAGAAAAAAAAAAAGCAGGCTTCTGTCCATGAGATATTTTTTGTGGTATTTTATTTAACTCTTATGTACAGTTCAAAGATTTGAAGATACCGAGAATTAAGATACTTAAAAGAATAGGTAACTCTGACCTGGTCATCAGAGGGTGTTTCCAAGAGACCCCTGTGTCAATAGCCCAATACTTTTTTTGCAAATAGAAGAAGCTGAGTGGAGCAATTAATGTAGGCAGCACAAGCTTGACATCCAGGTTTGCTTTTGTTAAATATTGTGGCCAAGTTAAATTTTAGAATCAATTTAAAGATTAATAATTAAAGTCTAAAGCCGCTTCCTTCACAACATGGAGAATGGCATGGCGTGCTTTATTACCCATGTTTAGGTATAGTTGTTGGGTATTTTCCAAGTCAAGCAAGCAATAAGATGTGTGAGATGATTGTTTTTTAATTGCAACATGATAGAGTCAATTGGCATTTTTGGTTCTCTGTTTTTCTTTTACTCTTGTAATGTTTTTAATCTTGTAATTTTTCCTATCCATTCTTTGAGACATATTGATAAACTATTTTGTTAGTCATATCAAGATGAGTTTTAATTAATTTTTCTTCTTTTCTAGAAGACTTAGAAGGAGGGGAAGAATTTCACAGTCATCTGACCTGGGTTCTTGTCAGGTTTTTCTTATTTAATTAGCATTATGAAAAGTGTATAGTTTTTAAGATGCTTTTAGTCAGATGAAAGCAGGGTTTTGCCTATTAAAATATAAATCTGTTCCATCAAAGACACAAAAAAGACATAAAATTGTTTTTCTAACTCGTGCTCTGAACTATTCTCTGACCACTGACATTGAAGTTCTCTTTTATAATGTGTCTGGCTTAATAAGAAGTGACCTCTTCCACTTTTCATGATCTCTTTCCATGCCTTTTTAGTTGTGAGCATGCAAACAACACCAAATATTCCCAGTTCTAAAGCTATAATTTAAAATTATATGGGTGAGGCAGCCAAAATGAAAAAGTTTTAAAATAAATCCCACCCTGTTCTCTTCTTTTTAGGGCTTTTTGATGGTTTTTCTTTGTAGTCTAGGGGCTGAAATGGCTTCTGACACTAGACAAATTCTGTGCAATTTCCTCTTCACCCTGAGATCTCTGCAAGTGTTTGCTTTGGATTTGTTCTCTAATACAAGCTCACTGTGCTTCTTAGGAGTCTGTAATCTTCCCTTGTTCTGATCTGAAGAAGGGAACATTCCTTTTTCCAAGGGAGCCACTCCAGGTTATTATCAGGACAGTAGAAATACCCCTCCTCTTAAAACAGTGGGACCCAGACTGCAGTGGCAAGATGTCATTACATGAAAGTTTTCTTTTTAGAAAGTTTTTCTGCTTAGGGAGGAGATGATAGCTCTTTGTTAGTACAGAATTTGTCAGTTGCTGCTTATTCTGTCAACAAGCAGCAATCTCCACTGTCCTTATGGAAAGAGTACCTTATAAACAGTTCCAAACTGTTCCTTTTTTGCTTCGGTTTTGGAGTATGCTTGGGAGTGTTGTTGCCAGACATAGGATCCAGCCTGTACTGTAGAGTTATGTTTGAAGTGTAGATATTTGCATCTCTTTCACTCTTTCAAGGAGAGTGCTTTTTTTTTTTCAATAGTAATATATGTAGCATACAAGTATGAAATATAGTTTAGATGTAAGGGAAGATTAAAAAGAAAAACACTTGATGCTTCTGTATATTTCTCAGTGAATGATAGCTTTTCACTCCTGAAGAATCTGCTTTAGAGGCATACTGAAGGACAATTCCAAAAAATGCCCATCTTGTGCCATTCTTGTGGAGCTATTCCACTTGGCCCTTTCATTAGTTTGGCTTTGGATGTGGATAAGCATTAATTATAACAGGGCTAATATTAGGGTTATAATCAGAGGTGTAATAAAAGATGAGGTGGAAACAACTTTTCCACAGTCATGTTCATTATTTGTCTCACATCTCAGGGATCCAAATGCTGTGCTACTGTCAGTAGCAGTAAGTTTGGTAATTCAGTATTATGAGAAGTGATATCTTTGTTGCATGAGCTGTCTTGTATGGAGTCTTTCAGACTTCTGGTTTCTTCTCCATGGTAGTTTGAATTCACATGAAACCCCAGGAGGTTATCGAATATTGCCAGTATGCAGACATGAAATAATTGTGTATTTCCTTTAAGGCAGTGCAGCGAGCGTCAAAGGCTTTTGAAGAATCTGAACATAAAAGAAAATCAATATATTTGGACTGAACTTAGTGTAGAACTGATACCAATGGAAAGATGAAACCTTTGCTAGAAGTTAGTGCTTCAAATGTCACACTTTGTTAAAAATTATGTACAGCTTAAGGTCTTCAGTCTAGGATAGAGCTTTTAAAATTTGCTTTTTATTGACTACAAGTCTGTGCTGTTACAGTGACACATACAGATCTTCCATTTGAGACTTGCATTATTCTAACTAACAGTCATATACCTGGAAAAGACCTAAGGCTTAAAGTAATGCTTTCTGGTCCAGAACATGGCAACTTAATGTTCAGCTGAAAGTTTCAGTTCTAAGCTGTTGTTTTGCACACTACTACATACTGAAACTGGCTACAGAGCATGGTGCTAAATGCCAAAGCTCACTGCTCTACCTCTCCCATGATGGCTGTCCTCCACAGAAACAGAGGAGCTGTTAAAAATTACAACTGGAAATAAATAATCAGATTTAGAGACAGAAGGAAGTCATTTATAGGTATGAACTCTAATGTGTGCATCCTAACAAGGGCTAAATCAGGCAAGTCAGTGTAAAGCAATATATTTTATGAGAGTTTTATGTCATTTTGGAACATCGCCTAGACTTTTTTCTGATGATCAGCCTCCAGAAATTTTCTTGCAAGGAAAATTTGTGACCTCAGATCTTCTGAACCACCTGTAAGCTTTCAGTGGTAACTGAAATCCAGGCAGCTATTCACTAGCTACTTATGATAACAACTATTTTTTTATGTAATAATTTTTACAGAGTAAAATAACTACAGAAGCAAGAAAAAAACAAGATAAACATAGTAAAGTGTCCAGACAAGACTGAAAGGCAGCTAAGGGGAAAATTAAGACTTTTGGGGTTGGGTTGTTTGGGTTTCTTTTGTCTTTTGGTTTTTGTTGTTGAACCTTCAGAAATATTTAGCTCTGTGGTTGGGCTGGAATGTAAAAGTATTTGTTCCTGAGGAAGTAGAGCATCGCTTGGCAGAATGCTGTCCAGCAGTTTCATTTCACCTACTTTCTCTTTGACCTTCTAGAGTCTCATTCTATACTTGTCTCTCAGTATATTAAGTTACATGTGCACCCATCAATTTCTCATGAAGGTGATTGCGAGGGGGGAAGTACTAGATGAGAAAAGTCAGCTTTCTCTGTAGAAAAAAACCTCTCTGTAAAGTACTTCCAATAGCAACTTAGAAATAAAAATATGTACAATTGGGATTGATCCACAATACTGTAAAATTTCTCAAAAATGTGCATGGGCTCAGCTTTATCCTTATTGATGTTATCTGTGATGCTAGAGCAGAGTTATTTAATGGTAGTAGCAGCTTAACTTGCATTTACTTGTATCTTTAGGTTTTTTGGATAATGAAGCAAAACACATGGATGTTTTTGTTCTAATTTGTTGCTTTCTTCACTTTCAAGACTGTTGATGTTTCTTTAATAGGAAATAAAATATCCTGCAAGCACAAGTAACAGCTTTTCAATGTGTACCAACTTGCTGTCTTCAGTGCAGTGTGTGTGTCTAGTTGTTGTAACAATTACATATCTCTGATTGATCTGTCATGGCATGTGGTGCATTACCTAGACACCATGCAGCTAAGGTGAGGAATCCTGCTAGGATACCTTTGCTTCTGTTGGTAAACTCAGGCTTTTAATGCCTGGTCCAACTTGTTTGAGTGTTGGGCTTTTTATGGTATAATATTTTCTTAGCGTAAGTTGAAAACCCAATCTTCTAGATGACAAAATAATTTAGGGATCTATTAACTTCTAATTTTAAAACAGTGATATATTGATGATTATGTGAGTAAACTGATTTTGAAGCAATGCTTTTGAATTACAGAAAGGCAGACTTAAATTTCCACTGAGACAAATAAAAACCAAATTTTTTTTCAGGACACAAAAAATAGTATTATATCAATAATTTAAGTGTTTGTTTTTATTAATAAAATAGAAAATGATTGGTTTACAAATCTGTTTTGTAAGAATCAAGTCTTCCCTTGTTCCTGTGAATTTCAGGAATTATAACCTCGTTCTTTTTAGAGGAATGTTTTTCTGAGATTGTACTTCAGGTAAAAATGAATAAACTGTAAAAACCCCATGCCAAAATATGAACCACCTTGATAAGATATGGATTTGATTGCATTACTTGAGTCTTTCATGAGGGAAGTAATGTCTGCAGATACTACACTTCTGCTAGTTCTGGCCCCTCAGTTTGGGAAGGACGTTGAGATGCTTGAACACATCCAGAGGAGGGCAGTGAGGCTGGTGAGGGGCTTGGAACACAAACCCTGTGTGTTTGTGGAAGGACAGAGGGAGCTGGGGATGTTTAGCTTGGAGAAAAGGAGGCTCAGAGATGACTTTATCACTCTCTACAACTCCCTGAAAGGTGGCTCTGGTCAGGTAGGGGTTGGTCTCTCTCACCACACAGCAACTGACAGAACCAGAGCACACAGTCTCAAGCTGTGCCAAGGGAAATATAGGTTGGATATTAGGAAAAAGTTTTTCATGGAAAGAGTGATGAAGTTCTGGAATGGTCTGCCTGGGAAGATGGTGGAGTCACCATCTCTGGATGTGTTTAAACAAAGACTGCATGTGGCATTTGGTGCCATGGTTTAGTTGAGGTGTGAGGGCATCGGTTGGACTTTGTGATCTTGAAGGTCTCTTCCAAATTTGTGATTCTGTAATATAACTTTTATAATAAATGTCAGGGTAAGGTTTTCAGTTCTGGAGCTTTGGGTTTTTTTTTCTTTAAAGAGCTGAACCAGCATGGTATTAAAACTGAAATGAAGGAAAGATGAGTATTTAAATATCTCATTTGGAAAATGAACTGGAACATAAAATTTAAAATATCATCTAGCAAATAACAACAATTAATTCTGAAGTTAGTTTTACTTCAAAAGTCTTTTTTTTTTTTAACATTTTAGGTAGGTTTTTCTGTATTTCTGTCTTGTTAATTTGGGCATTGCAAGAATGTATTTTCAAAGTCGGGAATTTAGAAATTGACACAGGGTTTAGTTCTACGGAGCACTGTAATCCCATTGCCCCTCCCTCTGCATTTCTCAGGGTTTCCTAGCAGTGTAAAACATAGTATTTCCCAAATGTATATAAGAATCATGAATGTATTCACACTTGAAAATACCTGGTGCTGGGATTTACTAGTGGAAGACTAGTATCTCTATGAGTTTAGGAAACAAAATATAGAGAAACTTTTTCTTTTCCTCTGTTAGAAAATGAAGTTTCACAGGTGTTTTGTGATGCTTCACACTCTCAGCTATGTTTGTTAATGAATACTTTTTCCTTCCTATGAAACGCCAAAAGATTCCTAAGTGCCAGCTTTTTAAGGGCCTGTACCAATTGAGCCAAATTGGAAACAACATCAGTTAGCACTGTAATTTAATATGAATCTGGCAGAGAGGCTGGAAGCAAGGGGTTAGAAAAATTTCACTTTCTTTAGGTTAGTATTATTGTCTGAGAGGTAGAAAATGAAACACTTTGCAATGTTTTCTTCTTTTTAGTACTTCTTAAAGCATCTACAGAAATGAATAAAGGTCTGAAGTCTCCTGTTATCTTTAAATGTTGAAGTTATGTTGAGATTAATTCAGATTAATTATACTTTATTCAGATAAATTCGAATTCTGTGAGCTGCATTACAGTAGACTTGCTAGAATTAGTAAAAGTTGTGTTACAATTGTTTTGCATTATTTCAAAAGAAATTGCAGAAGCATCTGAATATTTGCTGTTAACTGCTTTTGAAGCAATATGCACTGTTCAGAATATTTAAATAACTAATGAATCCATTTATAATAAATCTTTCATACTTTGAAAGAGTATTCAAGATGAGGCCTGAAAAAAGGGAAAGGCTTTTGTGTTGTAATCTCATATTTCATCATGCTTTTTGGAACTTGCATGCTACAAAAAGGATGTTTTAAATTAAAAGTAGTGTTTGTGGTTGCTTGAAAGTTCTTAGAAAAAAACCACTTGGATGTTAACAAAAATGGGATCCTGTTGGCATTTTCCATTCCATGCATGCTAAGTCAAAAGTGTAGTATCTAAATATGCTGCAGGGAATTATTAAAATTACAGAGTTATTTCCTAGCCAAAACTTGAAATTATCTGCTAACTTTCTTGCTGTAATTTAGTGCTTAAAAATATGTACAATTTAACAGAAGTTAAAATTGTAGATGGTTTCCAACCTTTAAAATAATTCCCATTTGGTTGCAAATTTCATTGCAATTAGAAAAGGCCATAACAGTTTTTAGTTTTATTTAAGACATAGAAGAATAGATTTAATTTCCAAAAGTGCTGTGTATCAGCAACTCTGAAGTATTTTAAATTCTAGCCAGAAGCATAACATAATTGATATTTATATTATTTGGTATGGCAGCATTCTCAGGGCTGTCATTTGCTTGTAATTTTCTCCTTGCTTGTAAAATTATCTTATTTATTATTTGCACTTTATTCCTAATCAGTTTTGCTAATGTAATAAAAACATTGAAATGTTATTATATGATTAGCAATTTTCCACTATATTAATCCAGCATTACATTATACTGTGTGGTGACAATAATGATTTCTAATGTGGTAATGAGAGAGAGTTATTAACATGTCCCAGTATTTAATAGTTTCTTAATTGCAAGATGGAAAAATATTTTAAGTTACCATAATCAGCTGTATTAGTGGTGAGAACTGTGAAATGGTGGGATCTGGACCATAAAAATTAAAAGATATATGTTGAGTGGAACACTTTCTCCATCACTATAAAGCTATTTTGGTTTTATGCTTGTTTTCAGAAGTCATAGTTATTAATAGGATTTTTTCCCCATATATTAAACTCAATATTAATATTGACAAATAGAGGAAGACTTGCAGATTTAAGTAATGTTTACCAGTGTGCATTAAATGGGTGTGTAACACACTTTTTTTAATGAGGAAGGTGAAAAGTCTGTAGTATCCAGCTGGGAAAATGATTTAAAGTGATTAGGCCTCTGCTAGCTGAGACGCAGCGCACTAAAATAGCCCCAGTACAAACGAAGAGCTGCACATTGGCAGGAACAGAGATTCAGAAACAGCACTAAACCAGTACATAAATGTTATAAATTATTTCTCTAACTCACTTCATTGAGGGAACTCTTATATTCAGTAAACAATTTAGTAATTGTTGGAGGTACTTCAAAATTCAGAAGTTCAAATGGAGCTTCTGATTGTGTGTATGTGCAGGTTTGCCTGTGTTTGTGTCTGGGTGTTTGTACAGAAGTGTTGCAAATATCATATTTTAAAGTCTTTTTTAATTTGCCCATGCAAGCTATTGAGACTTTACTCTGTTTTTATTAAAAACATTTTAAAAAATCAAGAAAATATATTTCCCACTTAATTGTAAGAGTTTTATAGATAACTTGGAAAACTGTTGGGAAAGAGTAAAAAAAGAGGAAAATAGTTATAATTGGTGGGGGAAACAAGTGTATTTTCAAACCTAAATATATTATAAACCTGTATAAAGTAATGGTACAGTGTGTACTGGCAAGTGGGCTTACATAAAATCTTATTACAACAGCATCATGTTAAGCTTCAGATGGAAAACGCACTGTAGAAGTGGAAAATATGTAGTCCTGTGGAGTACCATCATCAGTAATACAGCTACTACAGGGAAATTCAGCACTTGGCCAGTGCTGGGTGTTAGATTACTTCTAGAAATTAAATTTCCTGAGAAGTTCCTCCAATACAGTGCATGTGGCATAAGAACAGGAGCAAAGTCACCTTATAAAAAGTAAAAATACTATACTACAGCATTCTTAGGTGTAAATTGTCCACCAGGAAATGTGGGCTGTTTACCTCATACCCTTTTCAAATCAGCAATTTAGTTTATGAGGTAGTGTTAATGACATATTAAAAAATTACTTCTAATGGTTCCACTGGAGTGACTTGCATTTTATTACCCAATAAAAGCAGTGAGGCTTCTATCAGGATTCTTATAACTGAGGATTGTGCATAATACAGCTGTCACTTGCAGCCAGTATTTATGGACATGAGTGCAGTCCTGTAATAACTAAAGGATAAGCTTTCACTAATTTTGCATCTGCTACAATTAAGAGATAGATTTAGATTCACTTTATGTGGCATGCTGTAAAACAGATTCTATGAATGAAGCTGAAATGTTTAGCCTGCTTTTATTACATGTTTAAATAGCATAAGGAATTGACATTTCAATACCCATCCCTCTAAATGTGTATATTATTCTCAGTGGTTAATTTAAATGCACTTCTTTGTCTCAGTGATTTGCTTCTAGCAGAAGTATTGTGTTCTCTTCAATTTTTCTGTGTAAAACTCATTGAAAACTTGCTCCTATTTAAAATTTCCTTTTCAAAAAGAAGCAAATATAAACAAAAACATTGCAAATGCCAGCATTGCTTTCATCACTCTGGTTTTTAATCCACAAATTTCTACCAGCTTGTCACTGCATTTTACTGAAAGAAGAAATTGATCATAGCTGCTTTAAATCTTTTTTCAAGTGGTACACTGCAGTTCTACATTGAAGGAAACATTCAGGGTATGGTTTGAATTCTGTGGTGAGATCAGACAATCTGGAATCACAGAGCAAATGCAGTTTTCCTCTCTCAAGTATATGAATAATAATGGTATAGTGGCATCTCTAAGCCCCTTCTTAAGCATCTACTTTCTATTATGTATAATATGGGTTACTGAACATTCTGTTAAAATAGCACTCCAGCTTTTCCTCAAGTTTTATATTATTTCAGGACCTTTGTTAGATGAAAAGGCTTAAAGCAACAGCACGAGTGAGATTTGATGTTTAGGTGCTGCACTGACTGTTCTGGTGTTACAGCAGTTGGGAGCATTGCTTGTGCTGCTTGCAGTGTCATGTTTCAGTAATGCATTCTTGCTGCTGCTGCTTTACAGCTTTCTTTTGCCCATCTGTGTAGTTAAATGTGACTCTCATGGTGTTTAATTCCTACTTACTAAACCAGAGGCTCTAACAGATGAGCCATCACTAACAGAATAAATGCTTATGAAGGTGCCCTGCAAAAGCATTAGCTGCTTAATCATATGGGGGTTTGTTTGTTCCTTGCCACCCCTTTCAGATATTCCTTTGTTGTGCCAGATTAAATATGGGATGCTGTTTGTAGCTTAATTTATCTTTATGATAAGTATTGATGAATTTTTGTTTATTTCATACGTATCTATTTTCCATTTCCAGATGAAAAAAGTTGCAATACTTTTCTTTTGGATATTAGGGAGAAAAGTTAGTGTGTGAAAATCTAAACACAATTAAAGGAAGATATATTAGTGAAGTTGTATAATGGTATACATAACTTTCACCTTATTTTTTGCCTTCTGTGTTATAAGTGACAACTCTGCAGATTTTTGGAAGATTCTACAGCAGTGTTCTTTTTCCTTTTTGGTGGTTGGATTGTTCTTCTGCACTGTGATATTGTTACATGTGGGTGGACACCTTTTCTCAGATATCATGGATAAGAAATTAGGATGTTTAAAAATAGGTGGTTTTCCCCTTGTGTCAAGGAATGATATTTGAAACTCAACATCTTAATGAATGGTTAAGAATACTTCCTTATTTGTCTGAAAAATTTTCAGATACTTTTATATCTCCTTTTGTCTCTGTAGGTGCCTAAACATTATCTTGTAAAAACTGATTTTACTGCAAAAGGAGTATTTTCTCTTGCTGTATCAGTATTTCTCTTCTTGCCTACTTATTTCAAGTTTTCTGCCTGTTTGTCAAAAAACCCAAACAAAGCAGTGAACCCCAAACAATCACCAAAACAACTTTTATTCAAGTATTTCTTAAACAACTTGACTGCAGTGCTCAGGCCTGCTGTGTTGGTCTGATGCTTTTACATTCCCCTGTGCTTTACCGTTCTCCTCTCCTGTCTTGGGGTATTTGGGCTTTTCTCTTTAGTGATGATCATGTGTATTAACAGGCAGGCCATCTGCTCCCTCAGAGTTTTCTTCCCAGTCTGCTAACTCTTGAAGAAAACTTTGAATTTATCCCTTTTTATGTAATTTATTAGAAAGTCTCTGATCCTCTTTTCAGTTCTTTGCATGCTGGTGCATTCGGAATGGATTCTGGAACAGGGAGTAGCTTTTTACTGAAACTATAAAAAGTATCTGCCTGATTTTTCTCAACTGCAGTATTTGCATTAAGATGTTCTTAGCTTTTCTTTTAGGGTGCCTCTGACCTCACCTGGCGCTTGATTTTTTTTTTTTTTTTTAAACTTTACATTGTTGCCAATGACTGTGGACTATCCCCAGCTGTCCTATTTACTTCTTAAGGTTCACATATAATTTCATTCTGTGAATTAATGTGTGAACTGCCTCAGAACCCTGAAAAGAACTGTTCTAAAATTGTCTTTTGACAGAGACCATTTCCTACTTCATGTCATTTATTTCTGATTGTTCTCTTCTGGGTTTTGTGCATTGCATCTGTGATGTACTCTACACAGCTGGTGGTCATTTGTCTTCTCATCTATATTGATCTCCTTGGCTGTGTCAAACAGCTTTCAGTCTGTTCCACCACAACCAGGAGGTGAACAAAATGCATGCTGTAACTACATTCATTTGTTCTGGGATGAAAAATAATGCCTTACTTTAGACAGTGAACTGCATCGATTACAGAATTCTTATATTTTCTGTTAGTGTTCTGTATTAATAAAAGAAATATCAAACCTGATCATTCTAATAGTCAGTTGTTACCCTTTAAATTAAAGGTGTGTAGTCTTCCCTTTGGATAAATCCATACAGCCATCAGAACAATAGCAGTGTGCAAATTATGGCTTTTGCAGGAAATCAAGCAGGGAGTATGCAAGGCTCTGTTGTTTCTTTTTATATCCATCTTTGCAATAACAATGTCTCTGCTCATTCTCACAATCCTTAATTGTCAGAGTATCCCATTTGAGTTCAATTATATGCTCTTAAGGGGTAGGAACCCTGTTAATGTTTATCTGTAAAGCCCTGTGCTCATTTATAGCACTCTGTAGGTAGTGATCAATTTTCTTTTATACTATGCATTCTGGTTTGTACTAAATCCATTTTAGCAGGCAGTAATTTTTCAACACCAGTCTTTCTCAGTGTGTGTTATTGGTAGTTCAGTGAAAAAGTACAACAGTGGCATGCAGTTGTTACTTTCTTTTTATCAATTTTGGTTTTTAACTAACACTTTCAAAAGTGGTAAAATTACATATTATTTAAGAACGTTGCATACAGGTTAGGGTAAATCTTACTTCTTCTATTTTTCCAAGACCCATGTTTTTCATGTGCCAATTAAGAAAAAAACCCAGTAGGGATATTTGTTTATGCATGCAGGAAAGCTGTCTTATTTTCTTCTAAAACAGCCATATTCCACATCAAAGTGATTAAGTACATTATATTTAATGTCTTCATTTTGTTTTTAGAGTACTTTTGCCTTGAACATTAGAAATGCAGGTGATGACTGATAAAAAGTGTGTTATTCATATAGTTACAGTAGAGAAGGAAGTGAGCATAAGGTCATGTATCTCTCTTAACTTTGTACTGAATATTGTAACATGAAGAATAGGAAGCCCACAGTGCTACTAAAAGAGGAACTGTGGTTTTACCACTGTGCAATTTGTTTAGAACCGGCAATAGCTCTGAGGATTATTAAAACAGATGATTTTTACAGTATTAATTCTGCTTATGGTTACCTGATGTCACAGAAAATTATTCAAATACAGTTTTATTGGACTTGCTGGTTTCAGTTCTTGAACTACATAAAAAAGGAATTTAGATTCACCATAGGTCAAAGCCAAATTGACTTGGTCACTTTTTGAGTGGTTTTGACCTTTATAAAGAATACTGACCACTTGTTTTGGAGTTTTTAATAGTTTTTGATTATAATTTTAAAGAATAATTCTAGGTGGCATACCCCAGAAATCCTCATACTGCACACGTTTGCTAGATTGTTCTTAAGATATGTGTATGGCAAAGGCCTGAGGAGTCCAGAAGATGCACATTGCCAGGGAGCTGACCAACAGGCAGGGCCTGAGGGCTGCCACTTGCTGGCTTCCCTTGGCTTTTTCTCTTGGTCTTTGCAGACTGCCTGAAGTACCATTCTTACATATCTGGGGCTTTCTGTTTGGTGGGTCTTTTAGCCTCCACACAAGTGTACAAGGGCATTTCTGCCATTTAGCTCATCTTCCCATCTTCAGTTTTGACTACTGTCTTGTGAACCATTTAGGTGTCTGTAGAATTGAGTAAATGTCTGAAGTTGTGTTTGGAATTAGAGATGTATTTTGAGTATGAAATGATTCTTGCATGCCTTTATGCCCCCGCTCTCTAATAGTAAAGCTGGAAGAACCATAACTATTTAAATTAGAATTGAATTTTGTGATGCCAGTTCTTTAAATCCTCTGTCCTGCTGGCAAATGGGAGACTGATAGAGCCAGTCTTAGCTGTGTCAGAGAACATCATTGGTTACACTGTACATGAGAATGGGAGCTCCCCATGAAAGATTTCATGTTCTCTTTGGGTTAAATGGTCACACAGAAACACTCAGTTTCTGAGAGTGAGCCACTGAGCAAGCACCTTGCTGTCAGTGTTGACGTTCAGTATTTTATCTCCAATCAATGTCAGTAAATGGAGGAGTTATCTAATACTGCTGAACATGGCAGCCACTATATTCAATACTGAACTTCAGTTATTGAGGCATGTACACTTGAAAATTTTTATGAGTGGGGATTCACACTGAAGAAATCCTGAAAGAAGCTATTTCTATTAAAATGAAACATTTTAAAAGTTAAGTTGCTTCCTTCTTTTAGGATTGAAAATGTGACTACAAAGATTTGTTACAGAGATGAAAGATTGCTAGACGGAGTAACTGACAGTTTCTACATATTTGTGGTCAAAAAAAAAACATGTCTGGTGTTATCAGTTCAAATGAAATATAGTTGTCCTATGGCTTCTTAACAGTTAAATATTACTCTTTTCCCCCAAGGTATTTTTTTTTCCCTTGCCTTGCAGGGTGTTTTTGCTTGTAGCTATTATGTATTTGTTTTTCAGACATATTTCCATGCAGGATATTACCAAATGAAGTATTTGGCAGAATTACTCCTCTGATTTAGCAAAAATGAATAACACTTCATCTGTAACTGGAGTATCCATGTATTCTCCTTGGAAAAATAGATTATGGTAGATACTTGAGCATTTTTTGAAGTGTTTTATCACAGTTTTAAATTCAGAAACAATATGTCATTGTCCCAACAGCCATTTCAGAAATTGCTTGGTTGCTTGTATGTTATGGAAGTGTGATGAGAAGGGAAGGAGAATATTTTTGTGTTACTTTCATTTTGTAAGATCAGGGGGCCAGTAAGAGCTTACTAAAAAGGGTATTGTGATAAAGTAGTACCTTCAGATTTCTACTTAACTTTACAGTAGTCCATTTACACTGTTGGAAGTAGGCTGACTTTTAAAAGCCAATAAAGAGCATATGTTGAATGCCAGCATAGGTCAAATGTGGAAGAAAATCCTGCCATTTCAAAGTAATTATAATTCAATTTTGTGTATCGTGTGGACAGCTGCTGTTTGCAAGAGAAGAAGTTTACTGATAACAGTTAAAAACTGCCAATGAAAAGGCAGGATAACTCCACAAACTGCTGTATTGGAATGCACTTCAGTAGAAAACAGTGTTAAGATGACGTCTGCAGATATTTGTTTTCTTATGTATGCAAAACATTTGATTATGACTAGTAGTTATTATTCCATGGCATAAATTGTTTGATACTTCCTTATTACAGTCATACACTAAATGGATAACTTGCTAATCTGTTAAAAAAAACCTACCAAACAAAACCCAAAAACCCCTCAACTTTTCTATATTTTGAATGTTTATTCAGAAGTATGATTAATTGCTTGCTGCATGAAATCAATTGCTCAGAAGTTATGATATGCCATAGTTGGTGGGGCTCTGAAGATGCTTTGGAGTGAAATAGTTCCAAGAAAAAATAGGTTTCTTCCATATAGCAATATTGAGACCCAGAAGTCAAGGAAAGGTGACTTAACCTGTTCTAAGTATTTCCATTTTTGCACTTGGAAACAGGTGTACATTTGAAAATCAGCAACTCTTAGCTAGAGCTTATTTGTTCAGGGTTTTATCTTTAATTGCAGAAATCATTCTCAATGTAGGCATTTAAAAATTCTAGTAGAAATTTTGGACTTTGGTGTTTGGGGAAAGTTGATAATTGGAGTGGTGTGAATTGGGAGTTGGAAATTGGTTGGTTTTGGTTTCTTCCATTATCATTTTTTTCTCAAGGTGTGTTAATTGATGAGTTTCTAAGGTAAAAATTTAAAACCCATGTACCTTCAGCCCAGAACATCAGATAGTTTTCAGTTCACTTCATGGTCCATTTACAGAGGCTGTACTTCATCACTTGAGAATGTTATGAGAGAAGCTGTCAACAACCTTGCTGAAGTCAAGATAAACAACACCCTTTGCATTCCCTTCATTCACTGACCTAGTAATCTCACTGTAGAAAGGTGAATCATCTAAAGTAAAAATCCTTGTTGTCCTTTTTTTTATTAAGCTACATGAAGCTGCAGTATTTTAGGATCCATTTATACTTTCTTTGTTTTTCTGATTTATGATGGTACTTCCTGTCATCATCATAATAATGATTCTGTAATCTACAGGTTTACGATAATATATTTTGAAATCAGCATTTTTTAAAAATATCACTTTATTAATTTACACTCAGTACCTGAAATATATTAAATGTTGAAGACATGAAATTATTTGATCAAGATTAGCATATTGGGTAAAATTAACATAAGTTATGAATATTGATCATCACAGACAGGGTTCATTTTACACTGAATACTTACTAGACCAAGAATAAAAGTAAGGTATAAAGTCCAACTTGCTTTTTGTTCTACTTGGGATCTTTTGGGGATTTTGAAAGCTGTAAGTAGCTTTTATATATAAATTTTCACCTTTTTTCAATAGTCCCCTGAAATTTTAATTTTTCCTATCACAGAATGGATTAATTTTTCCTAGCATAGAATGGATTATTTAAAATTGGAATCTCACAGTATCATAATATTAAAAAAAACCCATTCTTCAGTAACATGTTCAACATCAAGTCAGTTGGTTATTAATATATATTTCAAGTGAATGCTTTCAATGAGATCAAAATCAGGTGATGGTAAAATGTGTATCAGTTTCAAAATAATACTGATTATATATCTTAGCAGACTGCTGATCTGGATGTGTTAATTTTCTAATTCTCTGCTGTACTGCAGTTACAGTTAGTAGTCTATTTTATTTTGATCTTTCTAATGAATCATACAACACCTTTTGGAAAAGTGAGTGCTGGAATACTTCCATCTAGAAGTCTTTGCCAAATGTAGTATTATTATTATAAAGTAGGTGTAACTTCCTTTGCCAATCATATGAGCTATGATAGCAGAATGGAATGCCAAGAGCTGGCAGCTGTTTGTTCTTTTATTCACTCTCTTTGATATTCCTTGCTTAGTCATTAGTACTTCCACAAACATTTAGCAGGTTAATGTGTCAGCTATATATCAGCTATGGAAGTATTTCTGGCAGTCTTTCAAAGAAACTTTTCTTTTGTGGCTGAAACAATCCAGTCTTCTATTCAGTGTGTTAAAAATAACTTGAATTTAGATTATACAAACTGTAGCTGTAAAACTGAACATGGATATCACAGTTTTTATGAAGTATTTAAAAATCTATTAAGTACAATTTATTCTGAAAATTTAAATTTAAGAAATCTAAACACACAGTTTTTCACCTGATATATAACTTTGTTTTACTCTCATCAGTATTTCGGATCAAAGAAATAATAAATGGACAAAATGACAGCATAAATTGCAGTTAAAAAAAAAAAGGTAGAGTTGCAGGTAAGCTTCCATTAGCCAAATTAAATTCACTGTCAAACTCTTAAATCTAATTAATTTTGTGTCTAGAATGTTATGACATCTAAATCTACTCAGACTTCTCTTCATATGTTAAACTACTGCAGCTTCTTCCGTGCCAGTTGCAGTTGTACTTTTTTCTCAAGATCTTATTCTGTTTGTGTGTTGCACTTGATGTTTGTTTCTCAGAGCTGCAAATCCACCCACAAGAATATATTGCCATTTTTGTCCCATCATATGATTTTTCCTATTCTTTAAAGTTAGAAGCTGTGTTGTCTCAATACGCTCAAAGTTCATAGAATGCAGAATATCCCAAATTGAAAGGATCCACAAGGATCATCAAAGTCCAGCTCCTGACCCTGCACAGAACACCCCTAAGAGTCACACCATATGCCTGAGAGAATTGTCCAAACACTTTCTGAACTCTGTCAGGCTGGTGCTGTCACCACTTCCCCGGGGAGCTGTTCCACTGCCTGATCACCCTCCAGGTGAAGCTTTTTCTCATATCCAACCTAAACCTCCCCTGACAACTTCAGGCCATTCTCTGGGGTCCTGTCACGGTCACCCCAGAGCAGAGATCAGTGTCTGCCCATTCTCTTCCCCTCAGAGGAAGCTGTAACTGCAGTGAGGTCTGTCCTCAGTCTCCTCTTGTCCAGGCTGAACAGACCAAGTGACCTCAGCTGCTCCTCATGTGGCTTCACCTCACTGTCTTCATAGCCCCTCTTTGGACACTCTCTAATGCCTTAAACTTAAGCTATTGTATCTAAATAGCTTGAAGTTAAGACAAAATTCTTGCTTTTCAGCATTTCTCTGTATGGCTCTCAAATGAAAGAGTTAAGCTGTTCAGAACAAGGAAACAGAAGTCGTTCTCAGCAGTTACAAGGACTTACAGCTCTTCTCTTCTGTGAATCAATAGCTTGGGATCTGAAGCACAGAGCTCTTCTGTCTTAGAGTTGTGAAGTGCAGTTTCTTACCAAAGCACCTTCCCGCTAGCCAGCAGACTCTATACAGTGTATTGGAAAGAGTTTGTTGTCACTGTGATGAACATGCTTAACTTCCATTAACATTAATGGGAGCTATGCCAGAATGTCAAGAGAAGAATCACTTCCCAGTGCAGTAAAGGAATTAATTAAGCTGTGTTTGGTTCATTGGTTACTGAAATGTGATCATTAGACTCAAAGGAAAAAAAAAACTATTAGGGTGATAGACTAGTTTACTTTGTACTGTGCTGAAACCTCTTGATTTGCCAAGGCAGAGCTATTAGAAGATTAGTTTAATTTGGGTATTTGCTGTACAAGTATGGTGAATGTATAGTGTGACAAAAGTACTGGTTAATGGTTTCCTGAGATGTAAAAGGAGCATATTTTATTTGTGCAGCTTAAAAAGCTGAAATTAGACTTTTTTTGAAGGTTGCTTATAAAGAAAAATCAGACTTGTTTTTGCTAGCCATTTTGACATTTAACATTCTTGTAGTAACTGCATGAAGAATTGCTCACAGAAATAGTTAGGGAACTGTAATTGAGAGAACCACTGAGGTATGTATTCAAACCCCTTCTGCTGCTCCATTTGGTATTAATAGTGTTGTGCTTGGTTTTTCCCTATTCTTTGTATGTTGAGTCAGATAGTTACAGGTAGTTGGAGTTGTTTTCTTGTTTGTCTCTATATTAAGCCCCACTGTCAAACACAAACTAATCCAGTTATTATGGCTGTTCTGGAAATTCTGTAACCTGTTCTCTCTGCCATGCATCTGTTACTTCAAATAATATCTCAAAATAAATATGAATGCCTTCTTGAGTGCAGTATGATCTGAAACAAAAAATGGATTCATAGATAGACTAGCCTGAATTTTTTCCTGTCCTCAATAGGTAGTAACACCCTGCAGTTTGTGTAGAAGATAAACCATAGCTTCTGTTGGTGTTTGTGTAGAAGGGTTCACTGAGTGATCCAGATCTCAGACTGCGTATTTAGAATCACAGAATCATTAAGGTTGAAAAAGACCTCCAGACTGAGTCCAACCCTTGGCCGAACACCACCACCACAACTAAACCATAGCTCTAATTGCCATGTTGTTTCTTGACTACTTCCTGGGATGGGGATTCTACTACTTCCCTAGGCAGCCCATTCCAGTGCTTAAGAGACCTTTCAGTGAAAAAATCATTCTGGATGTTCAACCTGAAGTCATTTTGTTTTCCAAATAGTAGGTGCAATTCCATCTTTACTGTGCCTTGTGGTAGATATTGTCTTCAGAGCACAATAAATAGCACATGTAATACTATTTGTATGTAGAGTATTTATTGCTTAGTTTAGGTGAATATTTTAATTTTGAATATGCAGAATCCCTCTTCTTTTTGGTATGAAACAGTATAATAAATGTTTAAGTACTTTATTATCTACCATCTTTTCTGAACCAAATTTTAGGCTTTCACTGGAGTTTGGTACATAACACAGGAATGGAAAATTGCTTTATAATGGCTTCCCAGTGCTCATCTTTCATTTAAATTTCTAGGGGATGCTGAAGATTTTCTCTGTCTTAATGAAAGCAGAACAGTTTTATATGCATGCCTGGGAACAATTTATTGTGATTGACTGAACAAATTTTATCCATGTAATGGTAACAATAGCTTGGTTCTCTTCCAGGTACATTTGTCTCATTAGTACAGTTCAAGGAGACCTTGTCTTGGAATAATAGGTTGTTCAAGGTAGAACAATTTGCAATTGTTTTGCAAGTAGCTATGATAGGAAGTTTTGAGGTGGTGTACTTTCCTCGACAGAAAACTAGAATTTTTACAGGGGAAATCAGTTAAGTCAGCATGGTCTTCTGGTGATGCAATTGTGAGTAAGAAGTAATCCCCTGCTATAACGAGGTGACTGTACAATAGCTGTGAATTACAATAAAGAAGGTACATCTTGAGATGTATTTATGCTGTTAAAGTGACAAAATATTGAATGAGTGTATAATGCTCAGCCATATGTGCTGTAGTTATAACTGCTTCTTTATTTTAAGGTAGTTTGCATCTTAGCAAAACTCAGGATTTTTCTCTTAGAAATTTCACATGCAGAGTTAGACTCTGAATTCCATAAATCAGCTGATTTCTCCATACTGGATAAAGGTTACTAATGCTTTCTCAGTGGGATCCATCACTGCACACTGCCAGTTGTGGCAATTCATTGAAATGCTGTAGAATTCTGCCTGACATGTCTTTTCTCACTTTCAGTTCTTCCTCAGTGTACAGGACTGCAATCTGCTAATTCTAAATGTGCTATCTGCAAACTGGCTTGCTGTAGACAGACAGATTAGTAACAATTTAAGAGGATTTCTGTATTTGTTCTTGTTTTTAAGGAGTCCAAAGCACTTTTGCAGAAAGCTTAGACTTCTGTATGCGTGTTGAGGTTTGTTTTGGTTTTTGCTAGGTTGGTTTGGTTTTTTGCTGGAGGCTTGGTTTGGTTTTGTTATTCTGAGGAGGGGAAGTAGAAGATTAGCTTTTTGTAACACAGGGAGTTGTCTAGATGTGTGTGATGTCTGTCAGGGTAAAAAGGATTTTTGCAGCTCCCTGCTTTGGTATCTTCTGCATGTGCAGCCTACAGTACTGTCAGAGTTGTTGTCTTTTTAAAGCCTCATTCTGAAACAGTCCAAGATTTGTCATATCTCTAGCTCTCATTTTTTAACATTGCTATCTTTTCTTCTGGCTTGAGCAATTTTTAAAATGGATAATGGATTAGCAAGGAAATTGGATACAATTTCTTGACATAAGAATTCTTCTTTTGGCTTTTAGCAGAGGAAAGAAAGAAAAAAAAAGAAAGAAAAAGTTGACATGATTAATGCTATAAGTCATTTAATTGCAGGAATGACTGCAACAGCATTGTTTTCCTACATTTGTCATCCTAACCTTTCCAAAATGTTAAAATACTGGGTTGGACTGGGATTTTAACAGATAAAATTTGGAAAAATCAAGTGTTTATTTTGGCTCACATAAAAAGTTCTAGAAGACAGTGTGCTGAGGCTGTAGCTGAGTTGTTGAGAGACAAGTCATCAAAAATACTGTTTGAAAGGGTGAGCTTTTAGCATGACTAAATCAAGAAGGAATCTTCACTTTTGCAGTTACTTCTGCTGTTTGAGGAAGCAAGCTAAGAGTTAATCTGGATTTAGACACAGCAGGCTTGACCCACAGTCTCTCAAAAAAGATTAGCTATAAGCTAATTGTTTCCTTTGTAACTCTGTTTGGGAGTGGTGGTGGAATAGGAGCAGCTATGAAAGATATCAACTTGAACTAGCTGAATTTGGATTCATTTCTAATTTACCCTGTGGAGGGATAAAATACAAGAAAATAGTGCAGATGGCAGTCTCACACCTGAGGAGTTGCAGCTGTACCAATCACCAAAGATTAGGAACAGGCCCGCCCTTAATAAGCCACAGCTGTGTCCAATAAGAAGATGAGTGCTACAAAAGAGTGGGATAGCTGGGTGAGGAAAGAGCTGGAGGTTTTTGGTTGTGTGGTGAAGAAGGAGTCAGTGCTGTGAGGAGGTGACCATGAGAAATCACCAAGAAGGTATTGAACTTTTGCAATAAGATGACAACATTACCCTTTGAAGGAGGATATGCTTTAGTATTTGCCTTGTGTTTGTCCATGGTAGGATCAAGTGATCATTTTAGATCAAGACTTGTTAAGTGGTTCGTAGAAATAAAATTAGGAAATCCTTGTCTGCTCTCTGGATTTATTTGTATTGCAAAAATCTAGTGGATGTCCACTTCCAGGAAACAACTGGAAAGGTCTGGAAATGAAGACTTTTCGCACCATGTTGCATTTCATCACTAGAAATATTCGACTTAGTAGTCTAAATTGAATTGTAAATAGTTGTCAACTCCGAGAAGGTTGGTAATGGTGGTCATGCTCCTCTGAAATTTCATTTAATGTGAAAACCAATACGTAACAGATTTTAGTGTCATAAAAATCAGCCTGTCCTTTTGTGATATCTGTGTTTGTTTTTTGGAAAATATATAAAATGTATACTTTCTTTTGCCTTAAATATATAAAAATATATATAATATATAAAAATATACTTCCTTTTGCCTTAAAAAAGGCAAAAAGAAGTATAAATAATAATTTTAGAAATAGGAGCTGTGGTGGTGATAGTAACTAGACCCTGGTGAGATGATGTGATGATGTGACAATATACCACCCATCGTGGTCGTCTCATACCATCTATGCATAGGGCACTGCTGTACACTCGTATGTGTTAAAAGAAACTGTGAGTATAGGAATGTTCTTTATAAACCTGGGTATCTGCTGTCACTGGCCACTGCTGCTACTGGCCAGTCATGGGTGGCTTTTAGATTTCAGTAGCAATTGTCCAGTCCTTCTAGACTGCCTTAAAATAAGAGTAATCACATTGTTGTATTATCCCCAGTTGTTTTTATTAATATGGCATTTTTCAGAGTGTGGATTATGTCATGTCACTAAAGGGATGATTGTTGTTAAAATAATGGATCTGCAGAAATAATTTTTGTTAGTATCTGGGTGGTCTACCTTAATTTCAATTTGTTCTTTTCTATATTGAATTGCTTTGATTTAGTTAAAGTAGTATTTGTACCTCAGCTGATAAAAAGAAATGTATTTGTATTTTTTTAGAAATAAAAAGTGGTGATGCTGCCTTTGAAATCATATGTATAGGGAGAACTTTCATACCAGCATCTGGCATTGATCTGGTCTACTTGGTTTCAGATTGCTTTCTAGTTACTAATTCATGTCCTCGCAGCCAACTAATGCAGCAATGTCTTTCCATCCTGAGGACTTAATTTTGAGTGGTAGTACACTGTGTAGAACAACTAACAATTTACCAACAGAATGAAGATAATAGGACCAAATTCTCTTTTAATGCATACTGGAGTAATCCCACTGATATCAATCACATTCCATTCAAATAAGTGTGAGCAGAAAATAGGCTTTTAGTTTAAAAGCATCTGAAATGGATAGGGATTTGATCTGGAAAATTAAAAATAGGGACTAATGAGTTCACCTTTTGTATAATAACTTGTTAGCTTTTGCATAAACGAAACGATTTTATAGTCTTTATATATAGCTGGTATATATAACTATTGAAACTTGTCCTTATCTTACAGTTGATTTATTGACAGATTCTGCTCTTAATGAAGTTTAGATAGATTTTTTTTTTGTTGTTGCTGTTGAGTCATATCTTCCAATGCATTAGCATTGTTTTGTACAGAGGCTGCCTGAAGCTACTTTGGTGCTTCTGTTTTAAGAAGTGTTTCTGAATCTTGCATGATGTATTTAAAAAAAGCAAATTTGCATTTTATGTCAGGTTATCATTTTGACAGCCTTCTAATCTAGCGTGTTCCTCAGAAGTGAATAAATAGATAGAATTACAAGTTGTTATTGATGGGAAATCATTTAATGATGTAATTACTATTAATACAGCAGCTAGAAATAATGATAAGATAAAAAAACTCAAGAAGGAAACCTTTAAATGATGTTGCAGTTTTTGCCTTTCTGAAAGGGAGGTATCTCAAGATACTTACAGTCCAAAATGCCTTGATTTTAGTTTTCCATGGATGTTAAGATAAATACAATTATACTTATGAACTGCCGCTAGAATAGATTTTATGCTGTACAGAAAATGATATAAAATACCAGAGTAATGAAAGTTAATTATAGATCCAAATTAATGAGCACATGTACTGTTAGAGTTTCACATGAAGTACATGCTGCTGTCTATGCTAGATGTTGAGGGTTCACAATTAGCATGCCCTGCAGCCAGTGCAAGCAGGATATGGGGCTGTTGCCTTACCTGGTGCTGCTGAAAGCACCAATGTCCCTGAACAGAAAACAACAGTTTGCTGAATGACATTATTGCTTAGACTGTTCTTTATCTTCTTCTATAAATCATACTTAAAAATATTTCTTTAAAAAGTAAATGGACTATTATATGTGCTCAGTTGGAGGTATTTTATGACAGATTTATTATAAAATCAGATTTACCAATTTTCTTGTATTACCAATGCATGAGATGAGGATTTCTGTCTCATTCAATAGCATTGATTGTCCTCTATGACATGTACAGACCCAGAGTATGTCACACCAAATTTTGGCCACAAGAATTTTCAATTTTTTTGTTATTTTTCGTAACAGTTATTGCCTGTGATACCAGTAGAAGCTGCTCTAATCCTAGAGTATATTTTGGAAAACAGTACCTTCTGCAAATGTTTCTGATTCTGTTTTTTGGGGGAGGAATGGTTTTGGTTTAGTTTTGTTTTTTCTTGTGTGGCAGCCCTTCCAACTCTTACCTTTTGAAATTAAGTTGTGAATCCACATTTCACCCTTATAGTACAGTCCTCATCAATAGCATGCATTCCAAAATACAGATAACCCCCTTGGTCCCCACAAAAAATTCAAAATCTGTGAATTTGAGGGAGAGAAACAAATGCGTTTTCAGAGTTGCTGGTTTTGCCTATAGTTAAAGGATCAGTTGCCAGTAGTATTGTAAGGCATCTGTGTAACACTGAACTAATTGAGATCCCAAGTGGGCCAGGGCTTTCCAGATTCTCAGAAGAAACTGGAAAAGGAAGTTGTTAACTTCAAAATAGACCTGCCTCAAATAATATGATCTGGATCAGGAATGTACAGTTGCTAGCAAAGCATCTTCTCAATGTTTGGTGTATGTATTTCTCCTTTCTTGTTGATTTGGGTTTTCTTGTAGTATGAAAGATAAGGTGAAGTTCATCAGGTATGACCCTGTGTGGTTTTTCTTAAGCCAATGGCCAAGAAGATGACACTCTTTTTTAAAATCAAAACCAGCATTTTAGTAAATGTAAGCTTTCCATTGCCTTCCACTCCTGCCAGATTGGGTCTTGGAGTTCAGTGCTGAGGTGGAGCTGATCGTGGGAGTAAAGTGTCAAGTGCCTTAGCAGGGATTGAATTCAGGAAAAAAACAAATTTAAGAGCAATTTGCAGTTCTTTTTCAGAAGTACACAGGAGTTGGCAACTAAATTATCTGTTCTGTGAAAATTATTTCAACTTACTGGAGTGTTTGAGCTATGTGCCAAGAAATCCAGGTAGTGTCAAGCGCTGCTTTCAACTGCAAATAATTATATGTGACTTCTGTAATACATTTAGTAAAAATAAATTTAAAAAAAAAATAGATTTGTTACAATGAAATATAAAAATTAGCATGATGGAAGAAATATGTCTGTTTAAAATAAATTTATTTTGCTATTTTTTTTAATGTATCTTGGGAATCAGAATGGGATGTCTTTTAGTTTGTGGCAAATAGAAACTCTCCTAAATTAAATTGGTAGAAGCATTGGTTGTACTGCCACAGCAAATCTAAAGACATTATGGACAAAACGTACAAAAAGAGATTCTTGTGATTGGAACAGATAAAATACAGTATTTATATGCTTAAGAAATAGTAAAAATAAGGGTTTTGCCATTCAGTTATTGGTGACTAGAATAAAGCCCCATCTATTTATGTGAATGGTTAACATGAACTGCAGTGGAGGAGCCACATGCCATGTCTCCCCTAAGTGACTGCAGAAGCATCTGACAGAAGGGCTTGAAGAAGTTCTCTGCACTGGGCTACAAAATTTCCCTGTCATTTCTCCTGTTGACATTTGTGCAGAATTCCCAATGTTACTGTCGCAGCGACCATAAGAAAAGAGTCATGCAGCTTTATATCCTGTCTTGATTTTGTATCTGGCTGGCACCAGAATAAAAAGCTGTTAGAAATGTGGAAGTGCATTCTTTATCCAAAGTTTCTTGTTCTTTTCTGAACTATTAAAGTCACCTCTGTTTGTACACATTGCAGAGAACTTAATGGATTTGCTTTGATAACAAAACATTCTAATTTTGAGGGAGTGCTTCCCATTAGGAATACTATGCCAGTTTTATTATTTTTGAGAGCATGTATGAGTTCTCCAAAGCATTGTTCACGTGCACACTGTGGACCAGTATTCCCCTGGAATCTCAGCTTGGGCTGTTCCAGTCACAGGTTTGGTGGACACAGAGCATTTCCAACTAAATGTGATTGCAAGTTACACGTGAGGAATCCAAAGGCTTTTCTGGGATTTGCCTGTCCTGAGGCAGTGATTTTTCAGTTGATTCACATTTTTCTTTCTTAGAAGAGGAATCATTTCTTAAAAGAATGTTGAACTTTGGAGGGGGAGCATTTCCATGTGGAACTGTGGATGAAGTATATGGTACAACAATTAGGAGAGGCCAATCCTGAAATTCTAATTCCTAAAAGGATCGACTCAAAGCCTAATGTCACCTTTCCAATGTTTTAACTTGGTCTGTCAGAGGGCTCATAGTCCAGTAAGAGAAAGCCTTGAAGTTAGAGGGAAGACACCCTATATTAATCTTTTTTTAAAAACTTCTTTTCTCCTATTCTCTTTTGGAGAAGCTTGTTTATTAACTCTGGAAGAAATAAACTCCATATCAGCTTAGATGGAATGCTGCACCACAATGCTGTAAGCCTTACTGAATATATACGATAGAGCTGAGGATGAATTTGTACTCTTTGCTACTGGGTGTGATGGTTTTCTGTTTCTTTGGGAAAATATTGCAATTCAATAGTGCTAATCCCATCAGTTCTGAATTTGTCTGGAGCTCCTGAAACCTTCCTTGTTTTGAACTTTTATTAAAAAACCCAGTTAAAATCTGGCTAATTACTTAATTTCTACACTGATGCTGTTAGTGCTAGGTGATGTTATTGGTTGCTTTCCTGACTGGATTGTCTGTCTTTGTGGCATGGGGTGACAGGCTCTTACACAGGCTCATGTTTGCAACCTGAAAAGATGCTCTGTTACCTACAGGCCATATCTTGACATTTACATGAAACCCATCAGTTTCTAGTGGACTCTCCTGGTTTTGTTTAATTTGGTTTTGTTTGGTTGGTTGGTTTTTTGTTTGGTTGTTGTTGTTAGATCTCGGTTATATCCCATTCCTTCAGAATAGATCTCCTGAAGAGATGCCATCGTGCCAAAAGTCAACACACTCCTGAGGCATCTTCAGTGGCATCTCAAGGATGTCTCTGTTCAAGCATTTTGTACATTTTTCCCTCATGGAGATTATCTACTGCTTTCCTTCCAAGCCCACGTCTCCATTGTGCCTTTGGTGCAACATCTGGGCGTGATGCATCCTTATAGTAAAGAGTTTTAGAATCAGTGTCTTCCTACAACTGCCAGGTAAACTTCTATGGTTCAAATACTACTTGGAGTCAGTCACTGTGGGAACAAGATGTGGAAATCAAATAAATATTCACTGAATAAAAGAGAAGGCTGTTTAGTAGTAAAGGCAAATTCTTTGAAATGTACTTTGTGTAGGCAGGCTTGCAACTAGCCCTCCTTCATTCTTTGTCCAAAAAGATTGGGATTTAGAAATGGGAGGGTGAAGTACATTTTACATTACCCAGTACTTGTTGCTGTGGCAACATAGATGCATAATTTTAAAGGCAAGCATTTTTTAGCCTTTGGGGTAAATCACATTTAGTGTCTTTTTCCTACTTCAGATTGAGAAACAGGATTTATGTTTCGTCAAATTTTTATAACTAGCACACATTTTCTTGAAATACGATGTATGTTATGTTTGTAAAATGTATAATAATTTATAAATTAGTTAAAAGGGTGATTTCCAATTGCTCTGGCATGCCTTAAAAAGAAAAGATTTGCTATTACAACAAAAAATATAATCTGTGTTACGAGAGCTTTGGTAAATAGTTTAATGCACTGGGAATTCTTGACAACAGATAGATGAAGACCTGCCACCTTAAAAACTCCCTTGCCTTTACTGCTTTCTAACTCCAGTAGTCAAAAGCTTTTAAGCTTTAAGTGCTCTGTCATATTTGTGGGCTTTTATAGCAAAGAGTAGAGCAGACAGCAGTGATGATGGAAAACGATGGTAGGTAGACTTAAAATACTATAAAGCATAGAGACAATTGTATGTAATGCCTGGAATTGAAACCTTTTTGAATGAAATGATCAGCCATATGTGCCACCCTTATGGACCCTGTAAGAAGAAGAAAAGAAATGTACCCTATTGCTAACTGTGCATGAAATTGCAGTGTTAGAAGATATTGACCAGATGTTTCAATCTCAACAAATAGCTTGTTATGTGACTGAGTGAAAATCTCTCTGCTGCTTTGATCACATACACCTTAAAGGAAGAAGTAATTTAATAGAGGTTGTCCAAGTTCATCATTGTCAATAAACTTTGACTTGACCTTTGCCATCTGTTTTTGATACTGTTGCTGATAGAAACTGATAGGCCGCTGTTTACAGTTTGTGCTATGTGAATTCTGTGCTGCCAGACAATGAAAGAAGTCTCACCACTTGTGGATTTTATGCAGTCCTTTTCTGAGTGTGGGTGTATTCATTGAGATTGCACATCATTGAGCAGGGGAGTGTGGCTGACATATGCATGGGTTTTGAAAAGGAAGTTTTGTTTTTCTGTTACAGATATGCAAAATCATACATGAAATATCCTAAAAATGTCACTTTTCACCAGCATCAGCTTCACTTATAGAATAGTACCTAAATACATATACAATGTTCTACACTGAATTTTAAGGTATTTTTAAATTGCTTATCAGTTTTTAAAATTTATTTGAAGTGCTAATTCTTTACAAGTAGGCTGAGACATTAACAGTACCTTACAGTTGCCCAGTGATTCTGTCTCACTCTGTCTGGGCATGATGTTCCATTTTAATGTTTTTATATCCTTCTATTCACATCTGAACACCCCTGCTTCTGACCAGGGAGGAACAACACTCTATGTTGTACTTTATTTGCCACTTTTCATTATTTCACACCCAGTCTTCAAGAAGGATGTTGGTAAATTTGGATTTTTTTACTGATAAAGATACTCTTAATCCTAACTTCATGCACAGCTTTGCAATATTGGTGATTTTTAAAATAAATAGTTGTATACACTGCAACAGCTGCAGAAGAGTCCCAAGTAAATCTGGAATTCTTTCTGTTGTGATACCCTTCAGGTAGCTGTCATCTGTGACAGTGATGAAGAACTGGTGTGACCAGCCCTGTTCTGTATGTCTGTCATCTTTTACCTGGATTTGGGAAGGGAATGCACAGAGTTTGAGGACAGGGATGACACATCAGATTGGGCAGTGGGGCTGTGGTTGGAGACTCTGCCCTTCAAATGGGAATAGGACACAAGGCCAGCTGTGTCTCAGTTGTGTGCCCTGTGAGGCCTTGCAGGAGGCATTCTGCCTTTGGCCTCAGATAACACAAATTAACCTTCAGAAGAGAGGCTACAGCATTTCAGGTATTTGAGGCAGAACTGTAACATTATAAATACAGCATAGGAGTGTGATGGAGTAAGGTAGGTTGGAATTAAGTGTTACTTAAAGGGAGCAGTAAAAAAGAGCACTTGCTTTTGATCACATTGAAACTTTGGAATATGGCTACTAAATGTTTAATTACAGAAAATATGCTTGTATTTCCTTGTACAGCAAGAAGCTTACAAGCTAGACTAAAAATAAAACAGTGAACAAGCAGATGAAGAGCAATGATGAATAGGAAACAGAATACAGAAGAATAGCAGCACTGAAAATAGTTATTTGGGTTATAGAACTTTTTTTAGAGGCAGTTTGTTACATTTGTTTGTAAATGTAGAAGTGAATGCAGTTCTGCTCCTGAATGATTAATATTTTGATAGGCATCTTAATTTGAAAAGCTGTAGCAAAAGGCTCTTGTGGCACCATGTTAAAACTAATAGACGTTCCTGTGCAGGGATTTGTATCACACATGTTAAGTCAAATGCTGAAAAGATTTAGATATTGGTCTCAGTTAAAGGCTTTAAATAGTCATTTCCTTAAAAAAATGTTATCACTTTTATCTAATTTGACTGGAAGTTGCTTGAGGGTGTTGTCATGCATTTTAACAATATCACTTCCTCATGCAAGATTTGGCAGCTTCAGCTAATGGTGGAAGAATTACTGTACAGGACATAGGGCTCCTTTTCACAAGCCTGCTTTTACAAAGATAAGCTTATTTTTTCTTTTTCCCATTTTTTTTCTTTTATGGCCACTATGTGATAATAGCTGTTGCAATGTTTAAAAATCCATAAATGAAAATAAGAGAAAGGAAGAAAGTTGCAAAGGTATTGAAACAAACTGTAGTAACTCCTCTGTCTCCCAGGGTCTTGCTGGTGTTGTCTCATAACAGTGATTCTGGCGTTAGGTGTACTGGGTCTGCTGGGAATGAAGTTAATTTTTCATAGCAGCCCATATGGTTCTGGGTTTAGGTTGGTCACCTGTGTTATTTAACACAGCAATGGTTTAGCTATTGCTGAACAGTGTTTGCACAGCATCAAGGCCTTCTCTGTTTTTTTCACTCTGCTGCCCCCAGCAAGTAGACTCTGTAGAGGGAAAGAAGTTTTGAAGGCACACAGTCAGGACAGCTGACCAAGGAGATAATCCAGGCCACATAGAATATGGCCAGCAATAAAACTGGAAGGGAGGGAGTGTTTTTCTAAGTGGCCTTGGGCTCAGACAGTGCCTGGGCATCAATCTGCTGATGGAAGGTAGTGAATGAATGTCTTTGCATCATTTCTTCTTGAGCCTTGTGTTTTTTTTCTCACTGTTGCACTTCTCATTCTCTCCTTTATCCCTCAAGGAGGGAGGATTGAGAGAGTTGCTGGGTGAAGGCTTAACTGCTGGCTGGGGTTACTCCACAATGGTAGGGATTTTAAATGAATATGAAATTAAATGTGCAATGGTAACGTACTATTGCATTTCTTTTGAGCCCTAGGTGAATCATATGATACACAAAAAATAAGTGAGCTCACTTGGAACAGTGACACTTTCTTTTTTTAGTATTGTTTTGCATATTATCAGGCTTCTGAGTTTTTAAGATATATTATTTAATTTTTGATCCCATGTGCTCTCATTTTATATGGCCATCTAAGATGAGTTGTGATTTAATTTCCTTTAACATCTAAAGTATTCATAAAACTGTTTCAAAGGGGTTTTAATGGGCAGGGATTGAATGGACTGTATATATATTGGTGGTTGGACATCACAGAGACACAGTTGGTGAGGGGCACAACAGACAGGTAAAACATTTTGAAAAATATGTGGACTCATTCTAAAATTTAGAATATAAAAGTAAGCGATACTCCATCCCTGTTTTGATTTACACTTCATTAGTAGTTGCTCGCATTGTTTAGTTTAGATTTTAGCAGGCATCTTAAATCTTAGCTAATTTTAGGTCCTTGGAGTCCTCTCCTCTGTGAACTGCAATTTAAAATAAGATCAGATTTGACAGGTCATGCAGAGAAGAGTCCAACTTCAGATAACGTACTTCAGATGCACTTCAGATGTCTGTATTCAGTGTTAATGAGTTTTGAAGATCCTTCACTGTGAAGGGGCATAATGCTTCCTGTTGTGTTGGCAGTTCCTAGGCATTTGGGATTCAAGTCCACAGCTGAAAACTCCAGTGTGCAGAGAAGGTATGTCAGTCTAAGCAAAGCTTTGGATGCTTTGGCGTTGTTAGTTTATGATGATTGACAGATGTGGAAATGCACTACTAGCTGCCACTTAAAAAATTAATTCAGGAGCTCAGGCAGAGAACAATGTGGTTGTGAGTGTCTTCATCAGCCTCCTTGTTCCAGTTATCAGTGTTGTCCAGTTAATGGTGGCACTTAAAGCAAAGCAGAGAGTTGGAGTAAAATGAAATAATTTCTGAAAGATCTTTGTTATAGACAGAAGGCTGTAAAGCTGCTCTAGGATTCATCTGTAGGATGTTTCTTTTTTAAGTCTTATGGTAATGTGTACTGAGACCCAGCAGAAGAAAACTCTCCTTTAGTAAGGAGAGTGTCTTTGCAACTGAAGACAGTGAGGTAAATTAGTGGGGTCCTCCTCTACAATGAGCTTTGCAAGAACAGCAAAGAAAAGCTTCAAATGCAGATCAAGTATTGTGGTAGGGCATACTCGATTCTGCTCCTGTGGCAGAAGCATGGCATTCTCAACATAAATAGCATAAGCCTGGGCAATTCAAAGTTAAGAACTTTCCCTTTCTCTAATTGTATAAGGCCACTGATTTTCTTTCACATAATATGAAGGGGCTTTTTCTTTTTTTTGGGGGGGGGGCGGGGGGTTGTGGAGGGATATTGGTTCTCAAAAGGCAGCACTGAGTGTCCAATCAAAGTCAAGTCACTTCTAGTGTTAGAAGTGCTTCTAGGAGTGCTTCTGTAACTCAGAAGAAAGGAGAAAAGATTGTTTCCAAAAGCCATTTTCTAATCAGACAAAAGTGGGAAATAGGTGTACTACATCTTTGAGTCTGAGGAAGTGAAAGAGTGGGACATAGTTCACTCCAGGCAGTCTCAAAGTCACAACTCTTCAGAAGCTTTTCTTGTTACCAAGTTTTCTTGGCATCTCAACATCTTGCAAGAAAAGATGGTGCTGTTCTCTGCAATTACCACCCACTCCCTGGAACACAAAGGTTCTTACACTTCTCTGATAGCTAAAGCTTGCCAGAAAGTTCATCGTCTTCAACTCTGATCATCAAAAATCACATGAACAGATAGTCCTGCTACTGTGAACCCAAGTTAACCTCATGAAAATAAGGAGAGAAGTATTTTGTCACCCTCTAGTGTGTCTTGGAGCAGCCAGGGTGCTGGCTTCTTTTGCAAGTACTGGCCTCAGTATTTGATTGTGAGAAACAATGTGTCTGTAGGGATATTAGATGAACCTAATATTAGATTATGCTTACTTTGAAATCAGCTGAATTTTAAGACAGGTTTGTGCTAAAGGCAAGGCATAAATATAAAAAAATAATTGAAATTAAAGTTTTCTTTGCATTCATCAGAGTGCATGCAAGAAAAATGTGAGGAAAATGCAATCTGTTTAACTCAAGAGAAGTCTGAAAGGTGTTCTATTTCCTGTGCTCCTTTCTCTGTCACAGATGTTTATGCTAACTGAAAAGGTCAGGACCTGTCCTTGTGTGTACCTGATGTCCAAGCTGTATTGACAGAAGAAAACTTTAGAGCAGAGAAACACATTAGATTTCATAAACCACTCCTTGAGTTTCCTGTGTGATACCCCGCTCCTGAGGCTGTCGTGTTCTTTCATGATAAGTTCCTACTTTTGACACTTCTGTCTTTGGTCCATTAGCAGCCTCAAATTCCCTTGGGTGCTGGTGAGGATTCATGGTGTGGCCAGGTGCCAACCTCTCCTGACCAGACTGTCAATATAGTTTGTTAGTAGCTGCCTCTCTGCCTAGCCAAACCCTGGATAATTAACTCATTATGCTGATTCCCGCTGAGCTGGGTCATTTTCTGTTTCTGTTGAGAGTCTTTTTCATTCAATTAAATCTTCTATTTCACATAAATCTATGAAACTAATTTTCAGTCTCTATAACCATGTACCTGGCATTAATGTGTGCAGTTTGTTATTGGCCTGCATATGATACTGGCTGTAAGGCTGCATGGCTGCTTCACAATGATAAACATCTCCTGATGACTGACTCCCATTCCCATTTAGAAAGTTTTAGCCAAGGAGTCACTAATAACAACAGTGTGTGAAATAGCCCAGAGAAGCCCATTTTTTCATATCAGGTTATTCAAACTTAAAATCAAGTTCTGGGTCAAATAAAAAAGAAATCCCCAAGTGCCTGCCTTGAAGAACCTCTCTTGTTTTTTTCGCATGTACGCAAAAGATGCCTGCTGTGGCTCATTCCACAAGGTGCAACTTCGGTGGTGTACCACAGAGAGAGATGCTTCTATCATTCAGTTTCACCAAGTCTGTAATGTGATGTCTGCTTTTACTGTTACTAATATGTAGCCTTTTAGCTGAGGAGAGGAGGATCAGCTTGGGCGAGTTCTGCAGCTGACAGCACCTCACCACCATTACTGTGGGAATAAGAGCAGATTATTCAAAGGACTGTTGCTAACTGGAGATCTGTGGTGAGAGGGTCTCTGCAGAAACACTGCTGAACTGCTTTGCTGTCTTCCTCAGTGTTCCTTAACTCATATACTCAAAATAATACCTATACAGTGGGAGTATCCTATATAATACCTGTATTTTGAATAATCATGAATATGAGTAGAACTGCTGATGGAAGAAGTAGTCTGCACCACATACAGAGATTCATCTCAGGAAAGTCTGGATTATAACTTTTAATTCTCAAGTATAACTTGACTTAAATTTAAAATCAGGATTGTGAGAGCTTATATATGGCATGTATCACATCTGGATTCAAACTGAGCTGGTGCCAATAGCCAAAACTTGAATGGGAATTGTTTTTTCAGAGATCTATGTAAAATATTAGTTACTACCGCTATAAATGTTGTCAGACCTTATATATAAAGTAATATCATATGATAAAATGTTGTAAGCCTTAAGTGCAGTTTGAAGTCTTATGTTTTTTGAAGATATTTTTGGGTTTGATTCCTTGATAAATGTTGTTCATAGTGATCTCTATTAATTCTTGTTATTGGTGACAGTAAAGCATGCTTGCATGGGGCACAAACCTTCAGGTATTTCTGTTCTTACCCATGGGGAAATTTGTTCCATATTTGCTTACAGTTGGTCACAGAACTTTTCATCTTTCTAAATTATCTGTTCCACTTAATCATATCTCCAAATATAAAGGATTATTGTTCCTGAGGCATCCTAAATGAACACTGTGCAAATGCATATTATGTATGTGCAAAGGTGTGTCAAATACAAGGATGTAATTGATATCCTTGTATGAAATGTATTAACTCTCTTATTAGGGATTTTCTTAATTTATGTTAGAGTGGTATGGAATGGATAAGCAGAGCATATGCATTTCATGAATGAGAGATTTAATGCTGCCACCATTGGATGATAAAATCTTTTTTCTCCTTAAATTTTATTCAAAATTGCTGTAAGAAAGAGACCTGGCAACTTTTGTCCACCATTGTCTTATTAATCAAGACTTTACATGACCAAAGGCTTACTTTTTTTCCTCTCTTGCTCTTCCCTCTGGAGCTGGTAATAATAAAGATGTGACTAAGTATGTATTTGCAACTTAGTTACTTGACCTTTCTACAACCCACAGCTACCACGAATGCTGCTTTGTAATGGAGACGTTATCATTTATTTAAATCTTGATTAGGAAACAATTATAAGTAGGGTTTTAGTATAGCAGAAAATTGCTGTAGCCTTTAATTCATACTATAGATTGAGTGGATAAGCTTGCTGACTGTAATTAGAATGAATTATAATGACTTCAGTTGGCTGACTCACCACCAGCAGAGTAGGGCCTATGATTGTTTCTTCACATTTATTTTTTTGATTCACTCTTGATTTCACATTGCTGATAAATGCTGGTTTTCAACTTAGCACAAAATGGAGTTATGTTAACAGCTGAATGATACATTTTTTATTAATACAATGAAAACTTTATGAAATAACCTGGTACCTTAACAACGCTGGGCATCTATTCTCTTTACAATTCAAGTGACAGAGCTGCTCTTAGTAAAGTTGGAGATTAGGTACTTTCATGTGTGGTTTAACAGTGTAAAGAGGGAGCATTTCCTTTTTGCATGCAATTAAGTGTAAGGCAAAATGATTTTTTTCTGTACCACTTAGCTTTTATATATATTATGAATGTTGCATAATGTTGCTTACGTTTCTCAAATGTCTTTTCTTATATGCAATCCCTTTTTATTTATTTGTTTTATTTGTTTGGAGGGGTTCGGTGGACAATTTTTTTCCTTTTTTTCTTTTGTATTTTCTACAGTTTTTCTTTGAAGATACTGTATGTTGCTTGATTTAGTGTAAGTTTAGAGGCAACTCCTTTGAGCAAGGAACTTCTTTTTGTATACCTTGTAAAAACATACTAATATACTTTATTTATCATGAGCTACATTTATTTAGGTTTTACATTAGGTGTTTCAGGCTCAGTGGGATCATTAAGAGTAAGTTTTGTTTTCTTTGCTGCCCTTTCCTCCTTTGATTTACAAGATGTTTTTTACTTCAGGCATACAAGTGTTCTTTAAGTCAAAATGTAGGCATAGAGTTAAATATGGTGAGTGGAGAGAAAAAATTGAAAAATAATATACCAGATATGTTAACTTTGTTTTGTGGTTTGTTTTTTTTTCTTCTGCCAATCTGCAGTGGATGATTCAGAAACCTCACAAAGCTGCAACTTTCTTCGGGTGCATTGGCAAGGATAAATTTGGAGAGATCTTGAAGAAGAAGGCTGAGGAGGCTCATGTGGATGCCCATTATTATGAGCAGAGTGAACAGCCAACAGGAACCTGTGCTGCCTGCATCACTAGTGATAACAGGTCAGGGGCTTTTGATATCTTCCGAAGGTACAGATGCAGTTGGCATAGTGAATGTAGCCTAATTTGCTTGGAGTATCCAGCCTTGAAAAATTGTGATTTGAATGATAAAGTGTTAGCACTGTTTTGAGACACGGAACTGCCTAGGCCATAGTTTGGGGTTGGGCAGCATTAATATACTTTCAGAGAACAGCAGCTGTACTGTGACCAGAAAGTGTGAGATAATAATACACTACTTCTTCCTGAACTTGATAGCTTCCACTTGCTCTGGAGAGACAAAATATGTGGGAGACAGCAGTTGGTTAACAATTATGTTTATGCAGCCTATGTGCAAGCTGATTGGTACATAAGGCTTATAATTGATTTGCCAGCCAGGAATATGCCTCAGGTGACACTGAGTTTAGCTATATGCTGATAGCTGTCAGCATATAGCCAGATTGAAAGGGTTAATTTAATTTTATACAAGAAAAAAGCTTTTTGTTTTGCTATTGCACTTTTTGAGAAATTCTTCTAGTACCTATAATTCTGTTTGTCTATGTTTTAAGAATTTCTTCTGAATTTCTTTCATGTTTTTATTTGTTACTTTTTTGCTATTAATTTTTCTTGAGCATGGCCCTTTGCTTTATTCTTTCACCCTCTACTCAGAACTCTTGAACTTGTATTCTGCTTCTTTGTTGATTACCTTCTGACAATTTCTTGAGAGATTTCAAAGCAGCCAATCAGGTTAGCCTTAATTTTGAGACATTACTGGCACACCTCAGCTCTCCCTGACTTCTGACAATATTTAAATTTTTTGATACTACATACTGAATCAATATTGAAAATTGCATCAGTTACCCTAAAGAATATTTTCTTTTTGGCTCAGAATAAGATAAAAATATCTGTCATTACCCTTTTTGGTTTCTCTCTGTGGCTTTCAATGCCATTGGTCCTGAGGACCTGCTCTTTTCCTTTCAAAGCAGTATCAGGAGTTAGTATAATTTTTTCAGGTGAGATAGCAGTTCCCTAATTAAAGTCCACACCATAATTCCAGAGAAGTTGGTGAGTGTTCTGGGTAGAGTTAGAAAAGGTGGTAGAGAGCAACATGAACTGAAATGAGAGTCAGAGGAGGAAATGTTTTCTATATAGCATGTAGAATTCTAGAACAGCTTTAATTAGAGCAGGCATCTGAGATAAACCCCTGCAGAAGGCAGGAGCAGCTTCAAAGGTAGATCTGGTTTTTCATGGCCATGTCCAGCTGGGTTGTGAATATCACAAAGGATAGAGGTTGCACAAGCTCTCTGGGTAAACTCTTCAAATGTTTGATCGCTCTTCATGGGAGAAATTATTTTGATGGTACCCAGTTGCAGTATTCCTTCTTTCAGCTTGTGTCTGTTCTTTCTTGTGTTCAAGAATAGTGTGGCTCCATCTCCTCTGTAAACTTTCATTAGATATTTGAAGAAAGAAGGAAGGTCTCCCCTTAGGTACCTGTTCTTAATGTTCACCCAAAATTATTCTGCATTTAAGTGCTCCAGCCTCCTAATAATATTGATGGCCCACTGCTGGACTTAGTGCTCTATGTTAGTATCTTGTAATGGAAAAGTCAAAGCTGGACACAGAACTCCAGATAAGGTGTGGAGACAGAGGTTCTCCTCCATTCTGGATCTTTAACTTCCTTTGTCTTCCTCTCTCCATGTTTGCTCATATACACCTGATTGTGGTGTACCATCCCTGTGTCATGCACTGCTGACTCATGTTCCAAGCCTGGTTCACCAGCATCTCCAGGTCCTTCCCTGAAAAAGAGAAGTAGTGTAGTGTGTAGTACCCTGTCAGCATTCAGTCTCTATTGTTGTGTGTAATTGCGTGACTTTGCATTTACCTTCAAGTTTTCTGCCAGCCCAATTCTTCAGGCTGTTGCAGATCTACTGAATGACAGCCCTGTCCTCCAGCTTATCAACCTGTCCCTCCCAGTTTAATGTTGTACATAATGTCTTACTCTCTGGAATGAATGCACATAGTCTGTGGAGGAAGGAAGTTCATTCATCTTCGTCTGGAGTTCTGACACTAATTATGTCTACAGACTTCCCCCTTCATCTCCAAGATCCATATTCACTTTTTCAAAGAGAAGAAAAGCAATAAAGATGTTTTTGCTCTGTGATTCTCTCTGCCTTCAGTCATACAGTGCCTGTGTATACATGCTGCAGGAATCACCATTTTCTAGATAACATGATGGGAAACTGAAGTCAAGACTGCCAGTAGGCACGCAGTATGAATTAAAAAAAAACAAACCACATGCATCTCAATGGAATTTAAAAATTTAGGTAAATTTGTTCATAAGAAGGTCTGAAAATACTTCTTTGACTTAATAAGCAGTATTTTTGGTTTGCTAGCATAAACCATTCTTTTTTCTTAATATCAAATATTTGCTCACATACTAGACAGTGGCTTCATCTCAGTCGATGCTTGAGAGAGGCAGGGAGTTCATGCTCCTTGGGAGAAGAAAAACTCGCTGATGGTTGCTGCTGAAGGCTTTATTGTGCAATTGTCCATCCTGTGAGAGCAAGTTTATTCTCAATCTTTAATTACCCTCTGATTGTTTTTTTGGTTTTAACATTCTATATATTGCTAAGAATCACTTCAACTTTGTCCCATCTGATAACATTTTTATTGATCAATCTCTTGTCTTAACTCCAATATGTGCTAACTTCCTTCCTCAGCTCTCTTGTCTCTTTTGGAGCACCTGACTTAGTAGCACTCCTGGTTTTCCTAGGAAGTGGCTGTATATATTTATGTTCCAGATGCCCTGATATAAATGTTTCTTGCTTCTGCTAACTCTGTCTAGCTTTTTGCAAGAAAGGGTTCTGATCTGATGTATGACTACCATCCTGAATTCTCTAGTTTAGCAATACTAATATGCTTTGTTTTCTCAGAGCTTTTCAAGAAAATCCTAGCATGTGATTAAACTCTGAAGTAATACCTTCACCCTGTCATAGTCTATGACTTTGATTTGTGCCTTCTGCTTAGAAATAACCACATGCACAGTGTCTCCATGAAGCTGTTTTGATTGAAGCACTCTGGCTGTCTCCAATTACTGTATTTCATTGAAAAATATCTACCTAGTCTGTGCTCCACATGTTGAAATGAGTGCTGTCAGACTTACAGTTTTAATTTGGAAAAGTTCACTGCTTTGTCGTCAGTGTAGCAATCTTTTATTACCCATATGTGCAGAGCATCTCTCCAGTTGGATGTAGCCACACAGAGCTAGGTTTATAGTTTCAGGGGCATGTGGTAAGTGAAAGGAAACATAGAAAGTCTTTGCTTAGTTTTTTGGAACAGAATTGCTTTTCACTTAGCAACATACGTAGACAGACAAGATTTCTTTTTTTTTTTCAAACTATGTCCTTGATGGATATTAGGGTTTGCCAAAACTGAAAGATTTAATTTGCTTTGAAGTTTGATTTACAGAAAATTACCACAGTTATGCACATGTCTTTCTTGGATTCACTTGGATCTCCACTGGATTTCTTGTCATTGAAATAGTAATACCCTGAAGAATGAAACTTGTTGCCCTGTTACTTATAATGCTGCAGAGGCTTGGTGTAATTGTTCATAAATTTTTTTTTTTTTCCTTTTTTCTCTATTCCAAATGTACATTAGTTTTCACTGCATTTAGATTTTAGAATTAAAGAGATAAGCCCCAAATCTGCTCATGGGATGAAATGACACAACAGTAATTTTGATATAGTCAGATAAAGTTGGTCTAACTTTGTTGTCATTTTGTATATGTGATCTGTTTAACTGACAAGGATTGTCAGTGATGATTACTTCAGGAAGTTTACTAGGAGTTACTTGCACTGTTCATAAAAGTTTTATTTTGGTCTTTTGTTTGTTTTTGATTAAATAAAGAATGTCTCACTTATTTACCTCCTTACACCTGGAGGCAGAAGCATACCTTGGTGAGAGCAAATGAGCACTTTGCTCCCACCTGGAGCTATCTCTGGATTGTAGTAGCACTTGTACAGAAGAGGATGATGTATACAGCATCAGTTTCATGCACCTTGAGAAGGCCAAAGTTTCCAATAGCCAAATGTTGTATCTATAATTACAAATTATTTATCTGGCTAATGCGCTTAAATATCACAAAATAGTGATAATGTTAAAAGGGCATATATTGACTATTAAATTTTGAAAATTATATTTAAAGCTCTGTCTGTTAGCGTGGAAATAATCTGTTTCCCAGTGCCCTTTCTCTGAAATATTGCACGTTATTAAACATTCTCATAATACAACTGCATAGAAGAATTTGGTTGTGGTAGCCAGAGTGGAGAGGTAGAGGTCTTGTTATGGCCTCTTTTTAGGAGTACATGTGTAAGTTTTATGTGTTTCATAAGGCTGAATGAAGTGGGTGAAGAAGATGATTTAAAATAGAATGGATCTTGCATGTAACAGAGGCAATGTGATACAAGTATTTTTGTTCTTGGTAATGGAAGTTGTGTCCCACAGCTTGTGTTATATCTTGTTAGGAAAGAAGGAAGTACAAATGAGTTTTTGGTAGTCTTCCAGTAATCCACAGCTAAGCCAAAGTTTTTTTTAACAGTTCATCATCTAAAAGTAGGAACCTGACCCTTTTTTATTTGCTAAAGGAAAATGTGAACCTAATGGGGGGGAGAAACCCCAAAACAAGCTCTTTTATAAATAATATAACTGTTCATTGGAAAACTAAAATGGCAAGACTTACATAGACATCAACCTTTTGCTTCTAGTGAGGGAAACTTGTTTTCAGAAGATAAACTGGAGTGATTACTTTTCTTTAGGTGTTAGGTGCTAGAGGAGTTATAATGAAAGTGTGCAGATGCTAAAGCATATGGAAGGAGTTGACCGCAGAATGAAACTAAGGTTGATTCAAATCCAACAAAGGTGCCTTCAGAAGAATATAATAGTGATAGGTTATCTAAACTATGTAGTTGGATTCAAGATACATTATTTAATATAAATTTCAAGTATATTTAATCTATTATTTAAATATATTATTTATTTTTCATGAAATGGCCAAATAAAGTATATGTGGCTTTTGGTGCTCCTTGTTAATTGGTTTTATGTTCTGTAGGATCTTTGTGACATTGTGTTCATTGTGCGAAATTGGCAGTACTGTTATTTACAGAGGGTCTAATTCCTGTTATTTAATCACTTTCAGGTCTCTTGTAGCTAACCTTGCTGCTGCTAATTGCTATAAGAAGGAAAAGCATCTGGATTTGGAGAAGAACTGGAAGTTGGTGGAAAAGGCCAAAGTTTATTATATAGCAGTAAGTTCAGCCCCTTTCAAAATGCTAAATTTTGTGTTACAGTATCCTGAAGTTTGAGCAGTGACTATTGGGTGTGGTTTTGAATGATTTTATAGAAAGACAAGGAAAGAAAATGACTGCTTCAAGTTCAGTATTTGTTTTCTTCAAAATCAGATGTATGAATGCAGAAGAATGTTTTAGCTGTATGTTCACTTAAATTGATGGGAAAAATCATAAGACCTAAACATATTTTCAGGGCTTTTGTAGTAATGCATCAAATTTACATTTCACATTTTCTAGTAAATCGTTGTGAAGGATGCACAAATTATGTAGAAAAACACTATTAGCATAATTATTCACTGCAAACAGTTTGAGCTTATTTGTGTGAACAATCTTAATTGCTATTTATTCCATAGTAATTACTGTGGCACCTTATAACTCAATATTTCAGAAACAATGATTTTGACAAATCTCTTAAATGTGGGTGGTGGGGCAAACTGATTTTAATGATTTAATCTTGCTTTTGGAATAAAGGGGGGTTTGAGGATGGGGCATTAGTAGATTCACAATTAGTATTCTTTTTTTTCCATCCAGAATGAATCAAGCTAGATAAATGTGTTTGTGTAGATTATGTCTTGCCTATATAGAAGTGATGAATTTGTTTTCACCTTGCTCTCAAATGGATATGACTGGTCAAAATTAACAAACATGGAAGTCTAAAACAGATTAAAACCTCATAACATGCATGTAATATGTGGGTTCTGTATGACAACTCTTTCCATTCTGCTACCTAAGCTATATGGGAACAGCTGGCAAGAAGTGTAAAAAATTGATTGTCCAGGAGGAACTAGTTCATTGAAAATACAGTTACTTCTTTTAGGTAGTGTTAATGTCTCTTACAGACAGTTAGTGTGCACTGCTGTAGGCTTTACGTGGTTGTTATGGATTCCTGTGTAGGCCAAGACTGCCCCTTTATAAGTGTCAAAAAATACTTACAACCTTCTCAGTGTACAAAGAAAATACGTCCTGCTGTTATGACCCTGTGTTTGTGCTGTGGTTAAAATATTTGTAGGTGTATTGTCTACTTATTTTTTATTGCTGTTTTTTTCACATGTTCTGAGGTCTTTATTTTTCAAATGCCATGCTTGGGGATTACTGCTGTTGGCTGAAAATTTTTGGAAGACTAAGAGTACAGTTTAAATAAAGAGGAACGATAAATATTCCCAGGAGTTTTACTGCACTAAGTTTGGGAATGCCTTTTTTTTTTTAAATTTTCCCATGCCTGTATATCATTCCCAATGAAAATTCCAATGTACAATTTGGAAACATTTAACTTAGTGGAGATGCTTCAGGAAAACTGTGAAGCATTACATGAGGTGCTAAACAGATTTGTACTTTTTAAGATAAAACTGTCCTCTTATTTCAGTTCTGAAGTCAGTCTTGTGTGTTCAGTCAGTTAGATCACTTAAATTTTGACTAGGTGATTCACTACACTGATTCTTGTATATATTAAAAACTATTTTTCTCAGATGCGAGTTCTACAACATCCAGACTTTGTCTGGGAGTCAGAGAATCATTGTACTAAACTGAAAATAAACCTCAAGATGAGCATGTTATAATGGATAAAAAAATTAAATTGAACTGTTGATAAATGGTATTATATATTTACTATATGAAATTCAGATTAGGGAAGTATATGATTGCAGGAGATGTTTTGAGTGAAGAACTTTTTTCACATGTATAGCAAAAGCATTCAAGGACAGGGTCACTCAGATTTCTAGGACAGTATTATCACTTCAGATTACAGATTGAATATGTAATTCCTTCATATGTAATATGAAGGAGAGGAGAAGTGTAGAACCATCCATGGTTCTTCATGTTATAGTGTGCGCATGCCCTTTTCTTTCATTTAGCTTCTTTTCTTGTGGGTTTGTAGTGATTACCAGATTAAACAAAACCATGTAGTGAGCAATTACCACTCCTGAGGTAGAGGGTAGCTCTGAGTCATTAATTTGTCTGCTATTGTCTGTCTTCACTTTAGTTTTGTTACCTTCCTTGACTTTGCACTGTGCATATGTTGCTTTTCATTTCCTTCTTTCTATCCAACTGTCACCTATTTCTGGGATTGCATTAGAGTGTATGTCAATGACAGATACTTATTCTGGAAATCCATGTCCTGAGATTATCAAGCAATCTATTTTCTTGGCAGAACTGGGCAGTTGTTGCTTTAGGACAGGTCTCTGATATCCTGTGGTCATCTGCATATGCTTCCTAGAACACATAATAAGCTTTTCAATGCAGCATTCAGCAGAATGACCCTCATGTGAAACTTAGCTCTGATATCTAATCAATTCACAGAGGGAGGAGTAGGTACAAAGGAAAAGATAGTGAAGCCCTGACAAAACCCTTAAAAACAACTTCTGTTACCATGAATGAACACAATACATTTATTTTAGCCATCTGGTAATCAGATCCAGCAGACAAATTATAGAAAGGCTAGCAGAGAATAGGACCTAGTAAATCACAGATAGAAGCAAAATACAGAGGCTTCCCCAGCTTTCTCAAAGATAGTAAACTTTGAAGGTGTATTTTAATCCTTTAAAATTACTCTATTTTGAATCATTTAAGATAGGCTACATGTACTGTCAAACTCTATGCAATTTCTTTCCCTTCTCCAGACATAATGCCTATACTTGTGGTAATTTATACCATTGACATAATATCTTCCAGTCTGTCATATTCATTTCACTGTGCATCAGCTAGCTGTGCTGCTGGTGTCTGATTAGAATTCACTGTGAGGAATTTTATTTGGTTCCTACTGAGGCTAGAAGATGTCTCTTCCTCAGACATTTCCCTTATTTCAGAATAAGTTCAGAGTCATGATAGCATGAAACACTGTCATTCAGTCTCTGGAGCTGTGAGTGGGACACAACATGAAGCTAATTGTAAATTTGGGGGAGGAACAGGCAAGTTAATTTTTTTTCTTTTTTTTTCCTTTTGCTTTTTTTTACTCTGTGAGTTTGTGCTTGCTGTCAGGACTTGCATTTTAGAAATCATAAGTGTCAGAGTTGCATCTTACAAACTTGGGTGATAAAACTCCATATTTGTGCACCTTGTCTTATTTTAAGAAGCATCTGTGGGAGTTGCTGGTGTTCAGCTTCTTTAACATTGCACACAAACATTTTGACATTATTAACGCAACTTGCAGTATACAGCTGGTAATTTTCATATTTTACAAAGGCCTGAAATGCAAAGATATTTTTATTGTCAGTGGTTTTGGTTAAAAAAAAATCTGTTGATAAGAGTTACTTAGAAGAGCAGAAAAAATTGAGAAGAATTTTAGTCAATTGACTTCAATGGGTAAGTCTTTGTTACTGTATATAAGTAAGAAATTTTGAATTTTTTCTTCCATAATGGGAAGAAAATGGAAAAGGAGAAAATGCTTTCCTTCATTAAAAGCTGCACTTAACCTTGTGAAATCTTAACTGTATCAATTAATCCATATGGCTTGCTCATACAGATAACTGAATTTTAACTTTCTCCCTGTACATGAACATGATTGTTTACAAGTGTGATGGTTTCCCAGGTATGTGCTTTCTCCTGTTCCAGTTAGCCATCCTTATTTCAGCCAGTTATTTAGTTTTACTCAGTTTGTCCTTTGGTCCAACACCTGCATTTGTTCAATGTTTGCAGTTGTTGATTATGAGGTGGATGAAACACTGGCATTTGATGCTCATATTTTCTTGGTGCTGAAGTAATGTGTTTCTTCTTGAAAGTTCCTTCTGTGCTTCAGTTGGGTTATTTTTTTTTAGGTTTTTTTTGTTTCCCAAGAACTTTCCTTTACTGAGCATCTGAAATGGCAATATTGACTGCAGTTGTGTTCCCAGTCTGTGGTAATGTGAGTCTTAGCCTAGAATGGATCATTAAAGGAGCTTCCAAAACCCAAGAAGATCATCTTGGTTATTTTGCTGTTATTTCATGATCTGTAAAAGTTTCAACTGTTTTCTTCTCCTACTTCTGCATAGCAAATACTTGAAGTTTCTCAGTGATGATGCCCTTCAGTTGTACCACATTGATTATAAAATTTTCTAATGCTGCTTAGATTTGTTAGCCCACAGTGGAGCTACATTCAGCACCTTCAGTATCTTCTGTGCTTTCAAAGCTAATATCAAGTGTAGCTTATTTTGATGATAATGACAGTTCTGATAAATACCAGGAATTCTGAGCTTAGGCCAAGTTTCCAGGAGGGAATGTCATTTATTACAGCAAGTCATAATGAACCCAATGCACCACACCTATCTGCTGGAGAAATTTTTAAAACTCCAACCACCCTGGTCTGTTTCAACAAACACTGTGGTATTTTTATATTGATTTTCTTTTAATGCCCAAGTGCTTGTCTAAGCAGAAAGATACTGTGGTAGTGTAGTGGGCTTCATGGAGGAATTATCTGGATTCAACATGAGTCTGTCAAAACATAAGCTTGGTGTCAGCAATGAGTAGCAAAGCTTAAATAACTTTCTACAGTATTTTACATGGAGTTTGGCTATTCTACTTGAGAAAAAATGCTGATTATTACAACAATGTAAGTATAAATGAAATTTCTTTTGTGTTTTCTCTTCCTTTTAGAGGCATATTCAGTGAATGCATTTTTATTGTAATTTACTGCTATGATGAGTATGATAACTTACAATGGATTTTGATAGGCTTTTTCCTTTGAGATGTGCTAGGTCTGTGTGTGCATCACAGGAAACAAGACACTGGCAGGAAGCAAAATATCCCTTAAAAAGGACATTTGTTTGAATAACTTCACAATAGTTTTTTCCCATTTATAACTTTGCCATAGTGCTCTGGCACCAGTGTGTTATGCCATTTGACATGCAAAACTGTTTCTCACAATGATGAATAGGTTTTATGGCCAGGAAAACACCATACTGAGTATCTTAGCCATAGAGAAGAAAGTGCAGCTAGCAAAAGTTAGTTGTGGCCTGGGATAACATCCCCTTACTGAAACCCACCGTCTTGAGGCACTGTGTTTTCTGGAAATCACAGCTGAAGTGGGATGCATTTATTGTGGAGAGATGGTAGGCTCTGTATCTAACCAGGAAGTAAATCTGCCATTTACTGGCTTCCAAAGCAAATATGGGGGAAAAAGGCCTTCCTCTCTCATAAATACAGAAACCCACAGCTTTATTTCTTTGATGAAAATACAAAAAAGCTGTGTCTAAACCAGCCACATAATGTGTCATCCTGTGATATATTTAGGGAGTGCATTATGCTACCATTTCAGGTATAACTTCTCATGCATAAACTATTTTCTTAGTGTTTTCTCAAGTAACTTATGTGAAAAATGAATGAGAAACTTCTTTCTTATTTTTTATTGTGAAATTCGCTTTTCAAGATGCCATTCTTTGAAGTGAATGCTTTGTACTTTATGGTGAAAAATACGTCATCAGCTTTTAAGGAAGGTTGTACCTCCTGTTTCTATAGAATAAAATTAAGGACAATCTGTGTAACATTGTAAAAATATTTAGTTCTAAATGTTCACCTCTATGTTATTAATTGTATTTTTTAAGATGAAGAACATACATATTTTCTTTTCAGTCCTTCTCCTCCTACCCCAGTAGCCTTTAAATTGCAGATATGTTTCTTCAGCACAGTAATTAGTGAAGTTCAGTCATCGCTCCTTTTATCATGTGATTTTTGTGTGGTTTTTTCGAAGAATGCCTTATTAGAACACTTACACAGCCAGTCTAGCTGCAACAGCCAGGCGGCAATAGCAGTGCCATTTTTCACAAAGAAAATGTTGAAAAGGAGCCAAATGTTTGGTGGCAGAGTCTGTTGCTAGGAAATCAAGTTCCTGAGGCGATTAATGACAAAGCAAGCAATAAAAAGAAGGCAGAATTACAGATTTAAAAGAGAGGGAGAAAAAAAGTGGTTGGTGTTATAATTACCCAAAGAAATCCGTACTCATTAAATTGGCTGTTTTTATGATTGACTTTAATTGGAGGTTAGCTCAGATATTTAGCTCCTTTCCCACCCCTTTAAACACACACATGCACATAATCTGTAGAACTGCAGACTTGTTTTTCTAAGCATTGAGAGGAGCTTGCCCTGTAATTTGATCCCCACTGACAGATGCATTTTCTATGCTGCCATTTTGAATTAACCTATTGTGCAACAATTTTCCTCAGCTCTGTTGAATAAAACATCAAGTCTTATTACCTCAGATGGATTTGATAGAGTAAAAGAATGTACTTCTAGCTGAAGTAGGCTATTTGCAATGAGTTCAGTGATTTGAACTCTGCCAACAAGCCCCAATAATTTGTGATGTATACTTAAAGAATGAAAGAGAGAGGAGCCACGTGGGGGGTCTTTTTGGCTGTATGAAGTTCAAACACAAACCTCGGAGTAATATTGTTGTATGTGCTAAGGTTATGTCCTGAGATCAGACCTTTTTAGATAAAGCATGTTAACTGAGATTTTTTGCTATTAAGCAGATTAGGTTTGAACCAGAGATTCTCCTACCCCAGTAGTTATCCAAACTGTCAGGCTACTGTGAGATTAAAAAAATAAAAATCAGTCCCCTCTCCCAGAAGCCCCAATAGCTGGATTTTACCTCTGAGACTTCTTTTGTGAAGAGAAATTTTCCCATATAAAGTTGGGCTAGAATAAATGATGTTTCTCAATTATATTAAATTCCAAATAATTCTGTGATAAGGGGAGAAAAGGCTTTCACCTTATTCACTTTTCTGCCCAATTAGGAAAACTTACACAGTTGGTTCAACAAAATTTTGGCACAGAAATGGGAAAGCAACTGACCCTGACATTTAAATCCTGTCATGTTTCATTGCTCGTTTCAAGACAATATTCCCTACTTGGAGTAAGTGATAAGTGAGAAAATAACCTTCTACAATACCTGCAAGCGAATACACAGAAGCTAACTGTAAAAACTAAATGATTCCATAGCTCTCTGAATTCCGAACCAAGCAGTGAGACAATAGAACTGTGCATATTCTGTCCAACAAAACCCACATTACTAATCAGATGCCAATGCCAAGCTGTCTGCTTTGTTAAATACCCAGGTTCCCTGAGGCAAGAAGACAGCTGCTATAACTACTATGAAATTTGGTAGCTCAATCTATTTTTGCTACCCTTGGGCTATCAAGCTACTGTTAATTCAGACCACCCCAATTGGTACACTTTAGGGATTTTTTTTCAAAGTGTTTGTAATTAAAATGATAAAACATCATTATTACCCCAAAGATGTTGTGCACGCTTTGTATTTGACAGATACCTATGGAGATAAACCCAGCGTGTAATTTTCATTGACATAATGGTTGTGATTGCATTACCCTTTTAAAAGTATATTGCTTTTTAAAGGGGGGGTGGGGAGAAGAAGGGAAAGGGCATGCTTTTATTTCATTAATAGAATATGTAAATCTACTGAAATACTAAATCAGTCTCTTGGTTGTAAGCTACTTGTCTGCAAAGACTGAGTCAGGCTTAGCAGCAGGCTGGGGAGTGCTGAGAATTGGTGTTCACAAGGGACAGGGACCTGCTGTGCCACCCACAGCTCACTGCAGAGACCTCTGCTCCCAGGTGCCTCTGCCTTTAGGGACACTGAGTCTCAAGTCATACATAAAGTCTGGGCAGACTTAACGCACTTATTTAAATGTAAATTAAAAAGGGAAGACTTCATACTGTAAGTGGTAAGGTGACTCAGTTGGAAGGGAAATTTTTACTGTAGCTGCTCTTGCATGTCAGGCTTTATTCGATGCTCTCCTTATGAGAGCATAAGAATTTTGTCTGTTACCATGTCAACTTTCTTAGAGCAAAATCTCAAAACTAAAGCACCATCAAATCAAGGCATTAAAAGCTCTGAAACAATATTGGTTCTATCTTGTGTTAATTTTTGTTTCAGTACTCCTCTGATAACATTTTAAAAGAATCAATTATTTAAGACTGTTCTAAGGACTAAAACTTGAAATTTGTGAGTTTTCTAGATTGAGTTAAACTTGTTTGTTTTGTTTCCTACCTACCAAAATTTATCATAAATTCATAGTCACCAGTCTTGAGTACAGTTGGTTGAAATGTGAGGTTCCTTCTTTTTTATAAAGGACGTGATCTCATTAACATGAGGGAATGTCATAGTCTACATAACCCTGAAATAGGTATTGTATCTATGTCATCGACTTTTACATTAAAAAAACATACAAATTCTGCACCAACTGTGCTCTGTTTTACATGAAGAAAGTTTATTTCTTTAACAGCAAAGACTGCATAAGCTTAGAGCTAAGCTATTTATGATAGCCCACTACTTGGTCTGAAGTGAAAATTATAGTTTCATTTGTTATTTCCCTCTATAATAAGGACAGTGCAGTTGTTTAAATACAAAACTTTTTTTTTTTTTTTGCAAATGATTATGCTGAATGATTTGCTTTGAAATGAGCATTGAAGTGGTAACATTTGGACGTGATATTTCAAAGCCAGTAACTTGCAGTAAAATTACAGAATGTTAAAATATGCATGCACTTAATGCAAGGGGATTCAAATATGCTCTTTCTTATCCCAAAACTTAACCTGTGCTGAGGGGCATTGATCTTCACTGTAGGCTACAGGTGTTTTGAAATAACAGGATAGGAACCTGCAGGCTACTTTTTGATTCTGCAAGAAACAAACCATTTTAGAAAGAAAAAATACTTTTACGGCATCGCTAACCAATATCCTAAAAGTTTGTATCAAGAAGATTTTTGTGCTCAATAATTGTGTACTTGGAGTCAAAAAAACAGTAAAAAAACTAATACTGCAAAAATGCTTCTGCATGGATTTTCAGTGACAATACATTAAACACATAAATAGTATGCCTTGCAGATTGGGCTTTTCACAACTTTGTGGTAAATTCTTCGGCCCTTTAGGAGGCAAAGGGCTGAGTCCTGCCAGCTTTGTTTGTTATCAGGTTTATTTGAAACAGGAGTTGACTGATCCCAAAAGCAGGCTCTGGACGTTCATTTGAAAGGAGCTGCTGAGGGGTTTTTGTGGTGTGGCTTTAATCCTCCTGGTTGTCAGGCTGCTGTTCAATCAGCAGTGCACCAGGTCACCTTGGTAAATGTGCTTCAGACTGTCTGGTTTGGTCAAAATAAAGAAGATCCTCCTTTCTTCTTTTCTTTTTCATTAAATTAAGGGTAGAATGCTCAAGGAAATACTACATTCTTTGAATAAGGAAAAAGTGCTGGTTTTGAAGAATTTTTATAATTTGGAAGAGTGCATGTGAGACTCTTTCTAAGGAATATACAAATCATCATGGTAGCAGGTAGTGCTTGACAGATAAAACATCATTTTAGCAATATGAACAAGATAAAAACATCAGTACTAATCATCGCAAATGTTTGACTTAAAGAAAAGATAAAGGCCCTTAGAATTTTTCCATAATAGAAGGATTTTGCTGACGCAGGTGCTGTGGAAAACTGTCCTGGGGATTTACACTTCTTTCTGGCATAAGCACCCTAATATGGAGGCGCTTTGTAACAGCTGCTGCCCCAGCAGAAGAGCTCTCACCTTCCCAATCATACTTGCACCATGTTTCTATTGGCAGGACTGTGTTGGTTAAGGATAATGTGTTTTTTTCATGTTTCTAAATAAGGTAGCTGCTTGAACAAAATAATTTAATAAACACTTGGTGAGTATTCATCATGAATACTCAGACCTCATGGTCCATAAATATTGCAAAACTCTTCCAAAGTCAGCAGATTTCCCATGGTTTGTAGATGGCCAACAATTCTCACCCTTGAAGTTGTGTAGATGAGAAGATGTGTCTTGTTACCACTTTTTATGCTGAAGTTACAGAAGTTGTTTGACAGAATGCCACTGCTCCTAATAGTTTTTCCAACTATGGTATTGCCAGATGCAATATAACAATGCTTTTCTGCATATTTGAAAATGGTGGGAAACAGCAGTTAACAGTATTTATCATGAAATATGCCTCAGCATATGCCTCTGAACATGTCTTTTTAAGACCATATGGAGTATAATTGGTGCTGAACAACATTGAGGTGTTTTGTGAAAAGTAAAGGCTAAGCATTATAAAGAGTCATAAAATGTGAAAGAATGAGGCAAATGTAAGAAATGGGAGAAAGAGGGTGATACTGACTACTCTGTCTTGTTCTCTGCATAACCTGATGTGAGAGACCACAGAATTTTTCATAGATTTCTCTTCACAGTAATGGGGTTAAAAGAAAGAAATTTAGCAAAACAGTTGGCAGGTAGTGGATCTAGAAGATTGTGTGAGTAATTGGAATGAAGCAGAGACAACCTTGTCATCTACTGTGGGCACCCAGGACAATACTGGCATTTATAGCTGTGCGTACTGTCATTGATCACAGCAGAGTAAGGTAAGAATGAACTTTGTTCCTTAAATATGAATTTCCCCTGTCCTTTGAAGACTGTAGTCAAAGTGAAATACCTTCTATTTGTTTAGTTATTAAGACAGCTTATTTCCAAGAGGAAAAATTCCAGCTTAGAATTAATAGACCCATGTACTAAAATGTAAATTCCTCATTATTTTATTTATTTTAATTGTGAATGACAACTGAATGTAGAAAAAAATTACAAACTAATAGTGATGGAAAATTTTCAACAATAAGAAGAAACCAATTTTTGCTGAAGAAAGAGAGAAATTTTCAATGAGTGTGTATATAAAGGATAGCAAGTATTCATTCCCCAGAACTAGTGCTGTCCCTAAGTGCTTCTTTATACTGCTGAGAATGGGCAGAAGAGTGTTTCTGCTGAGGACTGTAGATTCTTATCTGCCTAATTGAGCCATCATTTGTTGACATGAGGGAAATCATGTGACCTGCCTTTAATGCATTTCACAGTAACAGCAGAAGTAGATAGTCCATGGAAGAGGAGGAGAAAATGTTAAAATTTTTTAGACAACGGAATCTTGTGAAATTTTTATTGCAGCAGAGTCAAATGTTTGAACATTAGCATGGTAAATATATAAAATAAGATAATCAGATTCTAATTATCTTGAAAACATTGAATTTCTTTCTATTACAAAGCCTACAGACCTTCAAAATAAGAATATAATAAGTACTTAGTTTTATCAGTATGATGATAAAATTAGGTCAGTAAAATTGAAAGCATGTGTCATCTTTCTTTTCTTTTGAGTAAAAATGTCATTATGGTAATCTGCCCAATTGCAAAGTTGGCACCAAGTGTTGTACAGTGGTAAAAGTAACAACAGAAAAACATCCAATATTATGATTTAGTAGATAGATAACAAAAAAGGGTATTAAACCCCCCTGAAATTGGAGGCATATTCTCTGCTTAATTCAGTTACTCTACCATTTCAATTTTATATTAAACTTCAGTCATGCTCCATAACCAAATATCCTGTTTTATAGAATGTAGAATTACAGGCTTAACAGTTGTCTTGTAGGGGTTTTTTACAGCACTAGGTTGAATTGATCTCATCTGTAAGAAAGTTAATTTCAATTTTGTTTTAAAAACATGGAATTATCGTCTGCTCTGTTAAGTGGCATGACAGGTTGGAGGAGATGGGTACAGCAGCAAAACCACTTTAGAATTATATCTAGATTTTAACAGAGTAACCTGAGATTGATAGCATTGTGGGGACTTATTTACTAATTAATAAATAATCTGATTGTGTCTGCTGATTTTCATATCGCTAGCAGTCGTGTCACCGCTGACCTGACAGGAAGGAGTATCAGAAGAATACTCCAGTCCTTCTGCAACTGCAGATCTGTGTAGGACATCATCTCTGCTGAAAATAGTTGGCAGCTGCAAGAATATTCTATGTGCTTGTTTTAGTCTTGTCTAGACATCCATGTGTGGCTGCTGTTGGGATGCCATACTGGACTAGGAAACACTTTGAACTGATAATTTACTATTGCAGCTTTTCAGTTCAAAAGATTCATGGCTTGCACCTCTCATTCTTGCTTTTTGACCTAGTGCGAGAACTGAAATGGAAACAATAATGAAAAGTAAGACAAAAAGCATCAGATGTTAAAAAGAAAAATATGAATCCTTAGATGTTGGGGAAGAAATTCTCCTGGGCATGTTATAATGCAGTATCTTTCTCTTTTGCATAAAAAGAATATATGTGCTTTAAAGTTTCATTTTCAGAAATATTGAGATAATGTTAATATAGTAGAATACAGCTTGCATGTTGGTGAACCATGGTAGAGCATTTAATGTATTTTCCACACTGTTCAAGCTATTGGTTTTAGATTTGAAAATAGATTTTGGGAGCCTATAATTGTTTTAAAGTTGTGTTACCAATTAGAAAGCAACTCAACAATTATAGAAAGCAACTCAACAATTAACATCTGCCCTAAAGGCAAATGTTTTAATTCTGATAGTACAATGCAATAACATCTAAGTAAATAGAAAATTCCAGGATGAATTTAGACTTTTACATGTAGAAGACAATATCCAGCATGTTACCAGGATGTGAATTCCATTTTCTTAGCTGTAGGCTATAAATGGTCATAATACCTAAAAAGCTATAACTGAATCACAGTTGATGTGTGTTTGAGCTGCTTTCAGAGTCATCCTTAGCTCCTTGTTTACTCATATAGAGGAATTGTTCAGGCCTTTGGACAGAATGCAGGATATTTTGGTGCTGGGTGATATTTGCTGGGAAGGAAGAGTATTTCTACATTTCTTCCCATTCTCCTCACATCCCAGTTAGGCAAACCTTAGATATTGCTCTTGCTTGCTCTTTTTATACTCATAAATATATCTATGCATATGCAACTGATCAATCAGTTGCAATTTGGAAAGTAATTTTTTTTTCCTCCTCCTAACAATAATTAGGCAGTATTGCTATAGGAAGAGGAGTTTTTTCCAAAAATCTAACTCAGTCATCATTTTATCTTTTCAGTCCCATTAGCACCGTATATATTATAATGGTAAAAGTAGTCACTGACATTTTATTGTAAATAGACACTATTTAGTATTGCATCAGTTTTACAACACTGTCTTGTCCTCTTGTTACAATTCAGGTAAGTTTTCAATTCAACAATAGACTAGGTTTAAAAATAATAGAAAATACATATCTTCCCATGGAATTCCTGGAAGCTGCTTCCACTGGTAGCTGGGAGACTTAAAACAAGAAAAATAAACCCTAAAAAACTTAATATTATTGTGTGGTTGTGGTTTTGGTTTTGCCAATTCAAAATGTCTAGTGGAAATAAATTTCTGGTTTTGTACAGCAAGAAAATGGGGATCAAGATAATAAGAACTTTGGTTTGTTGATGTGGCTGATGGCAAAAAATTAGTGTTCCAGAGTGACTCATCTGTACCAGAAGGGCAGCAGTAGCCTACAGCTAAATAAAACGAAATATCAGTTACTTTGTGTGTACTCTTATGTTTTGCTTATGTGCATTAATTATTTTAGATGAAATAAGATTAAATACTTACTATGACCTCAATAAACTGGAAAATTGCATTATGAATTAGGCAAAATCTTACACAACAATCCTGTACAGGTTTTGGGCCAAATCTAGGACTGTGTTTACAGTCCTTTCAAGCTGAAAAGCTGTAGCTAAATAGGGAATTTTGATGAAATGCGTAAAATATGTTAGCTGTAAATTCTACAAGAGTATTATTTGCTTGGAGTTCTCTTTGCCTTCACTGATAAGTTTGCCTAGCACTACTCAGAAATGATGACTGCCCTAGAATGGGTGATGGTTCAAAAATAAGCCTTGTGCAAATCAGTGGGAGTTAATATTTGCCTGATATGACAAATGCATAAGAAGTTTTAGAGCAGGCATAAAAGAGGTTCCCAAATTAAAATCTCTTGTTTAAAAACAATGAAAAGCTTTTAGAAATCCTGTGAAACATTGTGAATTCATCTTCTGTGTAATGTTTATTGCCACAAATGTTTGAGAATATATTACAATAAACTACCCAGTTCTTCCCAGATGTTAAGGATTATTATTAATGACTCATTTGGCTTTGTAATTGCCATAAAAAATTTTCATTACCAAAACCTCTGATGAGAAAACAGCTTTCCCAAAATTTCTCAGTACACTGGTTTTTATATTGAACTTTATAGTTTGTTTGTTTTTCAAAAGCTCTTAGCTTGTAATGTCTGATAAAAAGCAGCTTTTTGTCTAAAATTCATTGTAAAAGGGTGCACATATGGTTGATCTGCCTTTGTCTTATTTTCTATAGCCTTGTTTGGCATAATGTTTCAAATAATGGAATACCACAGATCCTTCAACCCCCTAATACACTCTGCTGTTTTGGTAATAATGGGCCAGAAAAATTGGATTTCATTCTTTTGTCATCTTTATTCCCTCTAACTTGCCACATTAAAAAGATTGCTGCCATTTTGCAACAGAATCCTGGATTTTAAGTGTGTGGAAGCAGAGGGCTTACACTGAAAGGATGGTTGGTTTAGTCTCCAGAGATTCTTTTTTTAAATGCCCTTCAAGATAATATTCTCTATACTTTGTCATTTATTTTATAGTTTAATTTGCTTGTGTCACATGGAAGATTTCTGTTGCTTGCTGTAGTTTGATTTAAAATATAAAAATTCATCTTGTCATTCTTGGAATCCCTCCTGCTGATGAGCTGCAGGATTCAGTAGCCCGCAGTCATGTGGGCCTTTAAACTGAGTCATGGACCTCATAAATCGTCTGAAGAGCTGTAATGGTACAGTCTGCAGCAGTTGTCATACATAGGAGGTGTGACTTTTTCCACAGTATAGAAGGAAATCAAGTGAGAGGGGGCAAAGAGCATGGTATAAGAGAGTTGAGAGTCCTATAGGTAATGCTGCTCATGTTTTTATTCAACATGTTGAAGATACTTTGTTAGGATGTGGGATACCTCATTCAGTTTACAGTGTGGTTTTCCTGAGAGGGTAACATTGGTTAAGCACAATAAAGCAAACAAATCATTTTCTCCAGACATATGTGGTTAAAGTTCACTGATTGTTGGCGTTAGGAGCCCCAGACCAGCAGTGGTTGATGTGCCTTTGCTAATGAGTGCCTGTGGTTGGTGGTTCAAATGTAGCCATAAATCTAGGTGGAATTTTTCCCCAGGTTTGCTCATACTTTTGTTATATACCTCTCATATCTCTTTTATAAGAGCTTGTGTGCTGGTAAGATCACCCAAATATTTGATGCATTATATTGACTATGCTGCATAATTGCTAATTAAAGTTTTATTAAAGTTTTATTCAATACTGTCATATGTTCATAATGGATATTTGAATTTTTAATATAAATGTTGGTGAGTTTAATAAAAATATAACTTGTCATCTAACTCTGGCAAGCTAATCCTAAAAAAGAAAGGGAAAACAATTTCATTTCAGAAAATAAATTTTCAGATACTAACAAGTCAGATGCAAAATTAAGCACACTTTCAAGTTGCTGCTTTGTCAAAATGGATTTAGTTAGGGAAATTCCTGTGGATTTAAGTGAATTCTCCCAAGAAGTGGTGTACGTGACAGAAATAATGAAAACTACTTAACTTTCTATGAAATGCACAACATTTATTATCACTTTCAAAGCTGATAGTTCATGCAGTTGTAGCTGTTTATGACTGGCTTGAAAGCAGTTGGATAAGGCTGCTTTCAGAGGTGGCCATGCTGCTCCAGCTGGGATGCAGCAGGACTGTTGACAGTTGGATTTAGCTAAATGGGAGTTATGCTACTTTGAGCAATGCTTTGTTCAGGGCTACTTTGTGCTCTGATCTTGATAGTTTAAGGTGATCTCCAAACTTACAGGGACATAGTTTAATACAAATGTTCAGGTGTGGTTTGGACAAAGTTACTGTCATTGATTTTCCTTTAAGTTCAAGAAACAAGAAGTAGCCTCAGCCCCTCTAGTTGCTTTAAATCAATGCTGTTTATTACATAAACTCTTCCTTTTATATCACTCTTATTAGATCATCAAACATATAAAACTGGGGTTTAGATACTGCTTATTCTCTTTAAAATATTATTTAACAGAATAAAATAGAAATATGAATGAGCAATAAAACTTTGTAACAAAGCAAGAGCAGCATTTACAACTCGAGTGAGCTAATGGAGTACAGGAAGTGCTAAGGGAAGAGTAGGGGATCATAGCCATGCTGTAGGGAAATGTGCACAAAATACCCTCTCAGCTTTCAGTAATCTGCAGCTCAGGGTATTCCTCAGCTAAAGGCAGTGGCATGTTGCTCAAGAGTTCTTGAGGTTTATCAGCTTTCTACAAGTAAATGTAAATAATAATTTTTTTTAACTTCCCCCTTTGTGGTCTCCTAGTGTAGCAAGTCGTACACTACAGTAATGTATGGTTGAAGTAGAATTTTTTAATTTTAAACTTGCCACATGGTAGTTTTATTGGATGTCCTTTGCTCCCCACAGTATCAGAGACACTGAGCAATTTTTCTCTGTGTCCTGAAGCTCAGAGCTGGCTGTGGCTTCTAGAAGGAATGATTTTATATCAGTTGGTTGACATGGAGTTAGCAGTTAGGTGAGAGTGACCCCATATGGATCTGGTTAGTGTGGGCAGGTTGTGAGGAAACACTTCTGACTTGTGAGGTGGAATAGGCTGCAGTGTGCAAAGGCTGGGCAGTGCTAAGGCAGCCTGGCAGTCACTCTGCTGAGCTATCCCATTCAGTGGTGTTGGATGTACACCACATCCAGGGAGCAGCAAGATGTACTTTCATTCCAAAAACAGGGGTAAGCTCCAAGTAAAGTCTTGCTATGAGTTACCACAGAGTACAAACTGTATTGGAGATTAGGCTTAATTATCTTGGAGGTCTTTTTCAACCTTAATGACTATAGATTCTATTACAGTCTAGGTTACTCTATATATATTTTATAATGTGGACAAGCACTAATACAGCAAGTGTATGTAGATTTGTATTTCTTTTTTTATAATAATTATCCTTCCACTTTTTTCAATCTCATATAAAACAAAGTATCTCTTAATTATATGATGCCACATGATTGTGGCATCCTGGCTCTAAATTTCTTAGTTGTGGTTATCTTACTCTGTTTTCATACACCAGATTTCCCTGCAATCACAGAGTCCTGCTTCTGGCTCCCAAGAGCTGAACACTGTATTTCAGCTGAGGATGTATGACTGTAATTTATTCAGAATTATTTCCTGAATTTTGCTTTTTTTGCAGTTGCTGAGTAATGAGTTTTTCTCTAAAAGGTAAACTTTGAGGGTGTATCTGGCTTATGAGCATGTGAGAATAGTCCTTGCCCTAAGGCCTGAGTCATTATGTCTGGTTTGGTGCTGCTGGTGAAGAAGAGGGCAAATTGAAAGACTGTCTGATCAGAAATCAGTTTCCTTCTTTGTAAGTGGTTTCTGATAGTTTAGCTTTCAGGAAGTTGAAAATCCCATATGTAGAAAAAGAATATCAATCTTGCTTATATTGTTTTGAATTGGTATGCAAAGGGGTTTTTTGAAGTTATTGTGTGGTTTTGTTTAGACAACTCACAAAATGTTGTGTATGTGGGTATCTCCCAAGAGTGTAGACTTCTGCTGCTTTGAAAGCCTAAGACTATTGTATATCCAGTAGCAGAAAGGTAAAACAAACAACAACAAGGGAAACACCAAACAATTGCCCCAAAATAACAAAACAAACTTAAACAAACTTGGTAATTATAAAATGTGGGCTGCTACACATGGCTTAATGCCAGAACAGTCAGTCATTTGCAATGAATCAGTTGTAGTCTGAAAAGCATTTTGTCACACTGCCACCCTCCTACACCTAACCCTAGCAATTGCCTGTAGCTTTGCTCAAAATAAGGCTAAAAAATCATTTCATGTTTTCATAGCACCAAATATTCTTACTCATGCAGGCTGTTTGTACAGGCCACTTATGATTTGTAAGGTTAGATTCAATAGATAAACCTAACAAAGTAATCAACAAACACTTTCAGAAGGAAATAGTGGGCAGACAAGGAGGATGTGGTATCCATTCAGTGATGCTTTGTGGCATGTTTTTTTTGCAGGGTTGCTCTTTTCTTAAATAGTCTGAGCATGGCTTCTGTGAAGTGTGAATGGGCTGTATTTCTGCCCATTTAATTTAATTTCTTTTTGTTTGGATATGGTCTTCGTGGTCTCACTAAAACCATGCCTGTGTTTTGTCCCGTCTGCCGTGAGAGCCTGTTCTAATTTTTTTTTCCTATACAGATCTTCTAATCTGTTTTGCCCTCAAAAACTCTTTCACATCCTCTTATGTCTGTTCTTGAATTACAAATATGCATTTGTCAGCATAACCTTTGCACACACAGCCTGGTGTGAAATAAATGTTTGTGTCCAATGTTTGCACCCAGCCTGAGTGCTCCCTGGAAGGGCCCTGTGCTACTGTACAAGGACATTGTGCACATTTACAGCGCCAGGTCAGGTTTTCTCAGCTCAAGTTGTCTCACTGTAGGTTACTTACCTTGAGTGAGGGTGGACACAGAGTGTGCACAATGGCCTTGAGCTGCTGTGCCCTGGCATTGTGGTACCTGGTGTGGGACAGAGCTGCCTGGGGCTCATCACAGGGTTAGCTGGAACACTATCCCATATGTGTCCTAAGCAGTTGTGGAAAAGCTACTCAGTCCTTTTGGGGCACATAATTCTATGGGGCAAAGAATTGGAAGTCTTGTCATGGGGCTTGTCAGCATCCACATTCAGAGTAGTTACGTTGGCAGGAGCTGAGTTGTTCTAGATTGAATATTATTGTTTATTGTATTACAGATGTTTCTGCTGTGGCCAAATGCATCCAGGGGACAGTCTTCTTCCCTTGCCACCCTTAGCACAACACTCCAAAAGATAATGTTCTTTTACTTAGAATTGAACTTTGAAATATAAAAAAAAAATCCATGCATAAGAACAGCTAATGGTTAGCAGTAACATTGTTACCACCTCAAGAATTATTTTTTTCCTGTGAATCACTGTTTGTAGTACAAGCCTGCTCATAAATACCAAGTATACGTTCTCAGGGGAAAATCTGGAGAGTATTTTCTTAAATATACCAAACAAATTGAGTATTCCTGTTCTTTTCTTTTAAAACAAATATTTTCTGGAAGACTAGTCTTTTACAAAAGTGGATATAGATGTGGTATCTGTGTGGGACAGAAAAGGATTGTTTGAGCTCATTCAAGTGAAGTCTTCCACCCCTTTTGTAACAAATACAGACACCAGTAGATGAATGAGTGTTACAGCTGGTGCCTGTCATGATCACATGTTCTGCTTATGGATCTTGTCTTACTCTAGACTTGATGTATTACAATAATTGAAGTAATAAACTTCATAGTGAAAGATTCAAGGAGTAAAAGATACAGCTTCTACTCAGGCTTGAAAGCCTCCCTTTTATTAAATTGAGGGTTTGAGGTTTAGGACAGCAGTATTTCTGTGGCTTTTTTTGATTAAAAGACTGAAATGTTAGCTCTATTTCTAGTGAATGTAGGTGTAAGGAGGCAGCATTTTGTTAAACACATGCGAATATAACAACATTCTGACAGGAGTAATGTTAATTTATAAAATTTTCCTTCACAAGTGAATAATAGATAAGGCTAAAGTCTTACACTGAAATTTCCACATGACATATCCATTTTGCAGAGGAGCTTAATCCTTTCATAATGATGCTTTTAACTCCAGAAAAACAAATGAATAGGTTACTGAAATGGATGTCCTTAATTCATATTTTTCCATATAGTAGATCCAAATGGTTCTTCTTTCAAGTGACCTGTGCCCTGTATAGCCTCTGTGTTTTCATGTGTGGTCTGCAGCCACAGTAAGAGGAATGTCAGTGCTGTGGAAGGAAAGAGAAAAGTAACAGATGTCTGCGAATGCAAGGAAGTGTTGTGGAAGCAGAGATGGGGTGCAGTATTATCTCTAGCTTTTTAGGGATTTCTGTGGAAACTTGACACTTCTTGAGTGCAGGTGTCCCGTGCCAGTGTCACAGAGCAGGATACCTGCCTGTTGTGGAAACCCTGCTTATCAGCAATCCTGACATCAAACTCACTGAGTTATTTGTAGAAAATGCAAGGTCTCAGATTCAGCAAATCTTCCATAAAACAAAAAAATCCATCTCTAAAAGAAGGCAAACCCCCTACCCATGAAGGAAAAAAACAACAACAGAAAATTAGTTTACCAATTAGTTTATATTCCTTATTATTGCTTTTTGTGTGTGTGTTTCTGTTGTCACTGTAATATCCTACCTTTTCTTTTAATAGTGACTTTTTCATACATTTGCCACTCCACAGATGAAAACCACTGTTAATTTAACTTTCTTGTGAAGTCAATGCTCTTATTATTCTTTAATAATGCATCAGCATAAAATATTTCTATAGAAATTAGTGGAAAATATCGCATTCTGCTCCATAAAGCTACCAAAGGTAAATATGCAGGTGTGATATTACATTTTCCCTTTGTGTTCTGTGATTTCCATATGTCTTAGGAGTAAAACATTGATAGGAAAAACACATACAAGACTAGTATAAAACACATACAGGACATCTAGTTCTGTCTCCCTAACAATCTTCATCAATCTGTACGGCTTTCAGAGGAGTTAAATGCCAGTGATGTGTTGTTTAAAAAGTTTGCTTTATCCTAGAAGCAGCTGGACCTATTGCTGCATTAACTGGTGCAATGTACCTGCAGTTTTTTATCATTTCAGTACTATTTAGATGTGGTATATAAAAGTACTATTTTACTTGTAAGGTTAGTCTGAAATCCTGCATTTCCCTGGCGCTAAGCCTGTTTGTCCTTGAATGTGTCTGCCATAGCATGGGGTATTCAAGAGGAAGTACTTCATCTTGGGGACTTAAAAACAAAAAGAACACTCATAGCAGTATTGAAATCCTTCACCCCCCAAAATCTCTAAAGATTGGATATTACAAATGGATTTTGTATATGGGGGTAATAATGGGTATTTACGGCTCAATTCATAGTGGGGGAATCTCAAAATAGATTTTTGAGGTTTTTTTTTCTTTCTGCTTCTTGGACTTTTGAGCATACTGTAAGGTCAAAGATAGAATCGTTGTCTAGATCTTAGGTCCTGCTGCAGTGCTGTTTTTTTTCCCAACATCTACTCTTGTATTACAGAAAATACTAGCAGAATAATGTATCCAATTCTAATTTGTGAAAGGTTCAGTTATAATCTACAAAGAAAAACATCTGGTTTGCTACAGTCTTTCTGAAAATTTGAACAGCTGTGTGTGTGTTTCAGCTTCAAGCTGATCTCTCAAAAATGTGTAAATGGATGCTTTACACAATTCTGTCATAAGATTCAGTTGGTTGCATTACTTATGTGCCCTTTTCACAGCATTCTCCCACCTCCCACTCATCTTTAGCAAACCTCTGTAGTTTTTCCTACTGATTAAATTGATGCTTAGAGATGAGTAGAGAGCAGTGAGCTGCAGGCTATGCATCTTGTGGCTCTGATGCGACCTTTGAAGGCTGGTGGTGATTTGTGGGTGGGCTCCTTATTTACCTGTTTGAACCTGGAGGTAAAGTTGGCATTCAGGAATAGCATGCAGTTCTCAACATGTGGCACGGAAGCCTGAACATGAATCATTACAAAAAGGTAGCTGGCTTTCCCTTTTGTGCTGGTTTTAGATTTGAGCTGGTCAATAAACTTCCTTTCCTGTTTACTTTTTAAAACTAATAATTTTGCTTCATGATCGAGTGAAGTGTGCCTTAGCAGAGGAATAAACATTTAAACCCATGCATCTTTGGACCAGTCATGTTAGAGAGGTGAAGTGTGGGAGCAGGGAGCCAAGACAGTAAGTGGAGTTTTTTTTCCAGCTGCTGGAAAAAATGTACTGAGTGCAACAAACATAAAAGGCAAAAGGGATTATATAATCAATAAAAATATTGGTTCAATTAGGCACAACTGTAGATCTAGAATGGATGGAAATTGTATATATTATCTTCCTCTGAGTATGTAAATGTTGTTGTTATTCAGTACTTAACTGTGAAATTTGCTAAGATAGTTGATCCTTAGTTTTTAATGATATATTACATACATTTAAATACATATGATGTCAAATTTATACCACACTCCTTAATATATACTGTTCAATGGGAAAGGGAACAAAAGAAGCCCTTCCCTGTCCTGACAAAGTTAGCAAAGAATTCCATGAAGTCTGCCTTTATAGTAATATTTTGTATCAGACTTTGGGTTCTGTTCCTATAAATGTTGAATTCCTCTTAAGAGTGCCTTACATCTTTCATTATTAGGCTATTTATGTATAAAGATGTTACTGAATTTGCTGCTTGTTGTCCATTTTCACCATTGAAATCAGATTTTAAGGCTTGGGGTCAGCATTTTTCAGTTTGCAAGACTGTTACCCTTGAAAAATATTGTACATAAAATAGCAAGCTGTTTTGTATTTGTGAGAAGCTGAGAAAGTTATTACCCCAGCTTTTGCCAAGTAAGATGACTAAAAAAGAAAAGTTTATCGTAGAGGATTAGGGAAGGAACAGATTTATGGCAAGTGTCTGATATATACCCAGTATCCTCATGTTCAACTAAACCAGACTTGCCCTGGCCCTTCTGGGGCACAATGCCCTGAGCAAGTAGCTTTCGACAGCTTTTTCAGGAAGCAATATTTTTCTTCAGAAAGAGGGTCACTTCACTGTTTTTCTTTTTCCTTCTCTCCTGTCTTATCTTTTGAGTTCAGGAAGTATTTTAAATTTACAGCCAGCTTTGAAGGCATGAAGCAAGTTCAGCCCCAGAAGTATTTCCTGTTATGGCATTAATCTAATTCCATGAAAGTAGAACTGATTTTTCATCTGTAAAGTAAAGTGCCTGGAGCAGCAGACCATTACTCTAGGTTATCATGATAAAGAGGCTTAGTTTTGACACCAAAGTGTTTATCAGCATAACCAGGGGAAGATTTCATCCTTTTTGTTGAAAGAGATATTAATGGATTATAATATTTCTTTGCTTCATGGAGACAATGAGTTCATATTGAAAATGTTGACCCGAAATAACAATGTTCCCATAACATATTATAAGTTAATTTGTCTGGAAAGCTACCAGTACCTGGGGGAACTAGTTCTAAAATAATAATGTAGTGAGCAGTGTGTCCTAAGTACGTGATAATTTCAGAATTATAAAATAGTTTAGGAGCTCTGGCTGGAGCTGCTGCTTGCTTTATGGTTTCAGTGATGCCTGTGAGTGCAATTAATCTGATCTGCCTCATTTTAACGATGTTGCAAAATATACTGCATAATAGCACTCATATACTGTAGATGAGAACAACTTCCTCACCTCTTTTAGTGGCTAAAACGATGTTACCTTTATGTTTCTAACAGTGCTTAAAGCATTCAGCATTTAACTAGAAATGTGCAGCAACTGCTACTATATTCCTTATTTATAGTAGGAACTATACTTACACTACCTTTTCCAGTGTTTAAGATTTTTTTTTTTTTGTATTTATGTTTTAAACAAATAGTTTGAACTTAGTACTTAAACTCGTCCAGGAACACTGACTGCCATCCTGAAGCCATGACTATCCTGAGTGTGTAACTGTACAAACTACATGTACAAGTTGTTTCAGACTGGTGGGAGTGCTAAGAAATCTGAGTGCAGTTTTTCCTCACTCCAGTTCCAGTGTCTGTATTTAGGTGTCATCTTCCCAAATTAACATTCATATCTGTATTTGTTTGCTGTCACTTCAGAACTACAGATGAAGTGTATTCACTGGTCTTGTGAATGTTAATAGTAATTTTTACTTTATGTGTGATGAATAGGCTCTGATATGGGAATGCCTGAGGGCTAGGAGGTGATGCATTTTTTCCTCACTGACCACTTGGGGAGCATTGCCTTTGGTTTGCATGGGAAGGCAGGAACCTAAATGTGTGCAGCCAGCAGGGAGGAGCACACCCCAGGCAGGGATGGCAGCTAAAATAGGGTTCTGCAAGCATAGGAAAAAACCCAGAGATGCATGGGTCAATTAAGCTCTAAATACTCAAGGTCGCAGGTATCCCCAAGAGTGACTTCAGTCTTGAAGGAAACAGCATTAAGAAGCAGAAGAAAACATGATTCTGAGTCTGAGTAATTTTCAGGGATGGAAAAACATGAGTCTGTGGCTAGTGTGAAGGAGCAGAGTGGAGGGAGAGCAGCAGGATTGTCCTGAGAATCAGCAGGCCTTGAAAGCCTCCTAGCTGAGGGAGGATAGCAGTGCAGTCTGCTCTTGCTTCCCTTCTGTGCCTACCACCAAATGCCAGCCATATAGGTGGTTTGTTCACAGAAAAATATCTGTGCCCACCAGCACTAATTGTCTTACACCTTCAGTCCTTAAGCTGTACATTCTGCATCAATTCATTTGGGCATTTGAAAAAAAAAAAATTGCTACGTAGCATAGTATGGTTGTATAGCTATATACAAATTCATTATTTTGAAAAGTGCTTGCAACATTTCCATGGCAGACAATATAGTCTTAGCGTTTAAGAACAACAAAAACCCCCTGTGTTTTCCCATATCTATATCTAAAAAAAAAGTTAGGACATTTCTGTACTTTGCTCATGGAGAATATAGTGTATCCCAATCATGTTCTCCCTGCCCTTAATTTGTGTTTTCACTAGTGAGCTAATACAATCCGTTGGGCTGCACTCTGAAGTGAAGCAGGGAACTGAGCTAAGTGAAAGAAAATAAATGTTGGGGTTTTAACCAGTCACCAAGCAACCCCACAAACATTTCTCCACAAAACTGGCCATGGTATAGGGATATTGAAGAGCAGCTGGTGAAGGTAGAGGTTAGGAGTTACTTGCCCTAGCACAGCTGAGATTCAAAGTGTGCAAATAATTGTGATCTGTCTACATCACATTTACATTTTTTAAAATGAAAAAAAAATGTACATGTCGAGTACATTTATTGACCACCATTTCTAATACCACTGTGCTTGTAATTTGTTATTTTGTACTTCCAAGACATTAATGTACAACTTAGTCTTATAAATATATTTTTATTTAGATGTGGGTAGATGGTGTTGTAGTAACTGTATAAAAACTGTCATGTACACAAAAAGTTAAATTTGAAAGATTTCAAAGAAATGGGCCTATTATAATTTTGCTACTTAGCATAATTATATAAAATTAATATTACTTGGTTTTGCTCGTTTGTTGGTTTTTTAAAATTCTATATAAAATTGGAATTGCCTTTGTTTATGTGTTATCTGTTAGGGCAGGTCTGTAGTGGTGCATTCATGCTGCAGTAGATCTCCAGCTTCAAAGGCAATGTAACAAGCCCCTTGAGCCACTTTTCCCCACGGCTTTCCCAAACTGCAGACTGGAAGTCTGCTGGGGGAGGGGATGGGAGCATCTGGGCCTGAAAGGATGGAGCACTTTCAACTCTGTGTTCTGTGCTGTAGAACAGCTGTTGAAAGAAGGCAACCACCATGCGTTAGAGCAGCAATTAGCACTGCTCTGGCATATGTTGAAACGCTCTCGTCCACCCCCTGGGGAAGTCAAAAATTATGTGAAATGCAAAGGTAGATGTCCTTTCTTCATTGTGTCTCCTGTGTGATGCCTTCCTGAGATGGTATTATGTCTTCAGTCTATTCATCAAATTTCTGTCTTTTGATATTTTGAGGAACAGAGAGGTGAAGGGTAAGAAAGTGATGATTCTTCAATTCTTCAGTAGACTTTCTGCATATGATCAATATTTAAAAGCTTTTTACTGAAAAGTGTTGTCTCAGAATTTCCCATGGTTCCACTGGAGGAAGGAAGGAAGGAGGAGTTGTGCATTATTACAGGAAAATTATGTCTTGCTCTAAAACTGCACCTATGGTTTCAATTAGTCAAGTCTCAATTATAATAACGTAATGAGAAGTAATGAGGAGGTGAGGGTAACCTGGGTAATTGCAAATGTGACTAACACAAAACACATGTAAAATTAGATTGCAAGAGCCTCCATTGAGAGCTTATTGGAAGTAAAAGTCCTGTGATAACCCTTGGTATGACCAGCTGATCCCATCCAGTTAGGCACGTTGGAGCAAGTAGACGCTTACGTTTGCTACAAGGAACTAACCCAGCTGGGGCACTCCTGTGCACAGCCAGCTCCCCAGGCAAACCAGGCTTCTCCAGGCTTAATCCAACCATGGGAGATCAGGAGCAGCATGAAACTGCCAGCAACAATGTTTTAGAAGCAAAAAATACCTATTGTGGGGAAGGGAGTATTTTTTGGAGAAGACCTTTGGTAACTACTGAATTGATTTGTCAGAGCTGTTCTTAAATAAGCCTTAGGTGTTTTTTTCCTTAGTGATTGATAACTGATAAGTGTTATCCTAGTCAGATATATTTATTTCTGACTTTCCCAGTATCTTTCTGTTTAATAAATACAGATGACTTTAATCTGCAGCTTTGTGGCAATCAGAGATGATAGAATTGTATTTCATCCTTCTACCAGAAGATGCAAGCTTCATAGGTAGTGTGGTGGCTGAAATTTAGATGCAATTTGTTCCCTTCCCATATGTTAATATAAAGAAGCATATATGACTGTGTTCAAATCTCTAGCAAATATTTTTATCAGTCATATCCCTACTTTAAAAATATTTTTTTAAGAAGTCATTTTGGGGGGCAGAAAGTTGAAACTGAAAATAATCTTAGGGTATAAAAATATTTTCTGTCGCTTTGGTTGACAACTGTATCTCTTACCACCTTATCTGAGGTCAAGATAAAAACATATCTAGTGTTTCCTTTCCTTGAAAACAAGGAGTTTGTCTTTTAGAGCACATTGTCTAAGGATTCTAATAATACACAAAGGAATCTCTGTATTAATATTTTCCCTAGCAAGTAGCTCAACATTGTAGTTTAGATTATTAGAGATAATCCTGTTCAAGGAATCCCTGAGGTTTCTAGGTATTTACATGGAGATTTTACCAGGAAAATTTAGTAGAGACTAATAAAAAAGTATTAATGAATGCCTGGCTAAATATAGTTCACTTGGGAGAAATCAGTATGGCTTCTGCAAAGGGAAATCTGATCTGTGCTGTTAGAAGGGCTCAACAAACCTGGGGGTGAGGGTTCTTCAACCAGTACAGCTATGTCTACATTAGGAAGGAATGCATGGTTCTCAGCTGGCCAACAGGACTAACAAAACAAAAGCAAACTAAACAAAATCCTACCCAAAAATTAGGAACCATAAAGCAAGGACTAGAGAGAAAGGTACAGAAGACAAAATATCATTAAGTCATCAAAGAAATCCACACCTTGGATAATGCTGATAATTCTGTCAATTCTAAAAAGCTGTAACAGAACTGGAATGAGTTTAGAGAAAGGCAATAAACAAATATAAAGAATGGTTCCTGTATGAGGAGGAACATAATTGTTCATAATTGTCTTTTTTGAAGAGTAACAATTGAAAGAAGGAAACTACAGAAGCTGAAAAAATCAGTCATAGTGTAAGAGGACACACAGAAATCAAGTGTTCACTCTCTTACAAGGTGAGACTTAAGTGTTACTTAGTCAAGCTAGTAGAAACCAGATTCAAAATAAATGCAGGTAGTAGACATGTACTACAGCTTTGGCAAAGGTGTTTGTAGGTGCAAAATATTTGCTTACAAGATGAGTTCTTGAAAGATGGATCTGCAGAGTATTGCTTTATATGAGAAAAGACAGTGTGCTCAGGAAAATTTTTGAGCTGGGAACAACTGGAGACTGAATGATTACATGGGGAAAGTGAAAAATGCAGCATGCCTTTTTCTCTGTTTTCCCTAGGTGTGTCCACTCATGCCCATTAGTAGAAGTAGGACATGGGACTGGGTACATCTTTGTATAAGTATAGCTATGCTCAGTATTGAAAGTTGTGGCTTCCTTTCCAGAATGTTCTGAAACATTCAAAAATTTGTAATAAATTGTTATTCTGTAGACAGGCTTTTCTTGTGTATAGAGCTCATAGGAGCAACTGTGCTACTACTCCTTGTTTCCATGCTACTTCTGGTTTCTATAGAAGTAGTAAGTTTGCTAACATGGACAAGTTTGGGGTTTGGGTAGAATAATATAGATGTGAACACCTGATGTTCAGCTATGTGGGGAAATAGAACTGTTTACATAAGAAAAAATGGAGAGCTGAAGACTACGCTTTATGTAAACCCAGTTATTTCATCCAGCAGAGCTTGCTTTGGAGGGAAATACCTATTTTGCAGATCAAATACAATAATAACACTAATTCAAATACTATATGTTGCCCATTTTTGGCTCATGCCAAAAAGCAGTGATTGGAAAAATCTTTAGCACAAGAAAGCTAAAATGCAAAATTAATTTCAGAAGTTGCACTGTAGTGGCAACAGATCGTTCTGCTGCGGGTGAGATGTGCAAAAACTCCAGTCATAGAATATCCAGACTTGGAAGGGACCCACAAGGATTATCAAAGTCCAACCCGTGGCCCTGCACAGGACACCCCAAGAATCACACCATGTGCCTGAAAGCATTGTCCAAGCAATGGACTTTGACAGCCTTGGTGCTGTGACCACTTCCCTGGGGAGCTGGTCCAGGGTCTGAGCACCCTCTGGGTGAAGAACCTTTTCCTGGTATCCAACCTAAACCTCCCCTGACACAAGTTCAGGCCATTCCCTCAGGTCTTGTCACTGTCATCAGGGAAAAGAGTTCAGAGTCTGCTCTTCCACTTGACTATTGCTAGCATTCTTCTTTTGTTGTACCTCAATTGTTACTGAAATAAAAATTATTTGGGGTACTCTGAATTCCTTTTGAAAGGTTCCCAGGTGAAGATCTGCCTGTGGCTTGTCTTTTTACATGTGGTTTTGAAAGATATCTGTAATAGTTTAAAGTGAAACAGCATCCCTGAAATTGTAAGGCGTGTTTTAAAGCATGTTTCACTGGTAGAATTGTCTGTGTATGTGAAGCTATCACTGCTCACTGGACTTGCCATTTTTATCAGTGTCTTTGACCATCAACCATATAATTCTAACTCTATTTCATTTATTGTCTTGTCTCAGCTCAGGGATTTCAAATCATAAGGGTATGACAAAGAGGCTTGATGAGTGCCTGTTACTCATCTGATGCTGTCTTGCACTGAGGTTGGCCAGGGGCTCTGCGGCCAAGGAGAGAGATCAATGTGCCAGTCCCACAGCATGCATTTCTTCCTCAAAAACAATAAAATCTATTATGCTTCACACATTTACTGGTTTCTGTTGGAAAGTTTTAATAAGTTCTGTTTACACTGCCTTTATTACTGTATGAGTGATTGTGTTGCACTCCTCGCAATGCATTTATGTCCTTTTTCCTGCATGGGAGATAAGTGTATATGTATTTATTTCTGCAGGGTCTCAGGTCAAGAAAAGCTTGTCTGGCAATTTGAACATGATCATTTAGTCATCTGTTAGCCTTTGCGTTGAGGTTGTTTTTTTTGGGGGGGGTTGTTTGTTTCTGAAACAAAAAAACCGTCTTAGAACACCAAGAAACCAAACACCGTAGAAATTAATGCTTGCTAGATGTTCATGATGTCTGTTTTCTTTCATAGTGAGAAAGCAGCTTAATTGTTTTCAAGTAAAATTTCAGATTGTTGGATTGAAATTTGAATCATTTCTTCAGAAGTAGAAAGGGAGCATACTGTTTCTCTTAAGATAATGACATGCATGTGCTCTTGACTGATTCAGTGTTTTGATCTCAGATTCTCTGGACATCTATCATGTAGCTACTGTCATATAAATTACACATTAATGCCACCAAGATTTATTCCAGTATTTGCAGTAGTAGAAGTTCCCTTCATGATAAAATATTAAATAAAAAATGGGATATGTATCCTATTATTGGAAATGTAATTAAAAACAAAAAACAAAGCTACCTACCTAAACATACTAAGCAGCTGCATCTCTTCCAGCTTTCTGCTAAAAACCTATCACTGATTTTATTGAAATATTTGAAAAGCTTACAGAATTATTCATTTAGTAAATTAAAAAATCTTAATATTTTAGGATCCAGTCTTCTGCATTTGATAAAGAATATGTGATCCACTGGTTATGAATTTTATAATATCTGTCTGATATTTTAATATATTACTGAAGATTTTACTAACCAGTGAGATTGGATCATGAGGACCTTTGTTACTTTCACTGCTATTACAGGAAAACACATTTAAACCAAGCCCTGTCACATCTGCAGGTTTCAGAATCAATGGAAATATAAATATATGTCTGGATACCTTTGTGCTCCCAATCCTTGAGCTTCATTTCCTGTTTTAGACACTTGTACTGTTTTATAAATGCTGGCACTTATTGACTAACAAAGGCAGAAAGAGGCACTTGCAGACAGGGATGGAGAAGCAAGGTGACAGGGGAAGATGGGCAGGCAAGGAATACAGAGGGTATGGCTTCAGCTTAAAATATGAAATCACACCAAAAATATTCCCAGTAATGAAGCTGACACTTGGAAAACATTCCAGAAAACCCGACTATAAATGAAAGAAGTATAACCCCTAAAACACTCTTAGGCAGGGTGTGCCCCACAGGGGCAAGGCAGAGGAATGTCCTTGGAGTAGGACTGTGTTCAGAAACTCCAGGAACAACAGCTGCCCTGACTCCAGAGTTTGGGATGACCAATCAGGGCATACACGGCAATAGCCATCACTCCTCCTTGAATATAGTATATTGTTAAATATCTGTGGGAGATTTGTACAACTATCCCTGGGAGGAATGCTGTACTAAGTAAATTGAGCAGTTCTCATTCAGTGAAGTATGTTTCTTTCTTTTTTTCTTCTAGCTAAAACATGACATTGAGAAAAGAGATGTAATTGTTGTGTTATTTACAGTGGCAGAGGAGGAAATGGAAAGGCAATAGGGAATTTATAGAGGTTATAAAAACAGTAGGTAACTATTGTTTCTCTGTGCTCTTAATTACTTTGCTTGTACCCTGTATCTTGTTCACTTGCAGTTTTTCTGAAGTTAGAATTTTAGGGTAGGAATTGAGTCAGCCTTTATGTATAGATCACCTGTACTATAATGAAGTTGCAATCTAGATCAGAAACTTTGAACATTACCACAACATGAATAAACAATAAAACATAATTATTAAGAAACATTAGCCCATCTGCACAGGATGCACAACTATCTAAATTCTGTATATGTCAGTTGTAGATGAGTTGCAAGCTTTGGGTTTTATGAGTTAGTGCATGTTTTAGGTGTAGAGAAAATTTCCTCAAACCATAAAATAATTTGTCATTGAAAAAGAACTACTTTTGTATGCAAATACCTATTAAAATAAAAAAATGTGTATGTTCTACAAAAAACAGAAGTTATCTGGATCTAGCAGAACTTCCCGCTTTTGAGATTTTAAATTATGAGATTATAAGTATTCCAAGACAGAAGCTATTGGGTCATTTCTAATTAGAAAGCACAGTAGCAAAATGAAATCTGAAATAATATTAATCTTAAAAAATAATTTGTTCAGAGGTCTTACCTTCCTTTATGTTCCTTGCTGTTTCAAAATGTGAAGATAGCAGGCAGCTGACAAAGAAAAATATCAGATGTCCATGGGTGGAAACACCCTAATAAGCACTTAGCAGGATACTTAATGATTAACTGTGTGCATTAATTAGTTACAAGTGTTATGTGTCATTAATAAATCTATACTTAATTACAATATTATATACTGTATATTTGTTTTATGATTAATTACATACTAAAGCACGCATTTACATGTTTGTAAATAAGTGATGATTACAGAGTAATTATTGTTAAATTTATTTATATGAATTGTTAATTATGTCATTGTAACCTGCTTCTTTCACTCAGTCTGAGACTGAATGAAACTTGTGGTTGGGGAAGGGGGAAGATTCCTCACCTTGTTTATGTATTTGCATGAGAAAATTCTGGGCTGTTATTCTTCCTGTGTACTTTCAGGTTAAGAAACATAATGCAAAACAAATTCAAAAACAGCAGCCCATTTTTAGCAAATGCAGATAATACTGTTTGCTCCTAAGTTTGTAAGTACAATGTTTTTGTAGTTTAGGATGTTGGTAAACAAGAAAAAGTGCTCCTCTTGTGTATTTGGCTAAATGTTGTCCATCAGTTCCTTAAGAGAGCAGATAAAAGCTATGTGCATTTTATCTTTGTGTTAGAAGTGATTATACAAAATGTGCGTTATGGTCTGTTTCTGTCTCATTGAAAGTTGGACTGTCTCATTTAACTTCAGCAAAATCAAGCAGTTACTGTCCTACACATAAAGAACTGGTTTTATTGCTTAAACTACTGAAATGCAGTTGAAAAAACTGCAGTTTTTTAGAACTAGAAATTAAATTCTTCATCCATTAGAGGTAGATGACTTGAGTGCCTGCTGGCTCTTTGTAAAGAAAAAAAAAAAGAGAGAAAAATCAGGTAATTTCTGTATTTTTTGCCTATTCAGTTTTCTAAGAATGGCAATCAGTTTCATTCTTATTCAACAGGTTTTCTGCAATACATGTTCTTCAGTCATTTTCAGTTAATATTTCTGGGCTTACTTTGTGTAGTAGATAGCAGAAAATAGCATGTGACTAAAAAAGCAAGAGGAGGGTGTTTAGGTGTTTCACCCACACTTGTTTGTGCTGTACCTCTTACCTCATTATAAAAAGCTTGGCTTATTAGGATATCCTTGGATTTTTTTATGAAAACAAGGCAGTGAGCTTTGCACAAGCCCTTTTGCACAAGGACACATTTGAGAGCTCCAAAAAATTAAATTAGAGGTGTTTGCTCTTCAGATGTCCACCATTTTGTAATAGTAAATAATAAAACTTTTGATTCATTTTTACCAAAAAGTGATTTGTTTCACTGCATTTCTCAGTGCATATACAAAGTTGTCACAAAGCAGCACTGGTGTGGTGTCTATCATTTCAATATGACTGAATGCTCATGTGTCAGATAGCAAGAAAGATGAGGAAGGTGACAAAGGTGGAAGCAAGTAATTAATGTGAGTCTTCTCTTAATTGCAAAATCTAAGTGTTCTCTCCAGAATTATTAGGAGGAGGAGGGGAAATGAGTTTGTCTGAGATGAAATACGGTGTCTCAAGCTTTGTTTTTCCTAAAGATACCAGGATGGTATCTACTTTTAAATATAGTTTACAATTTGTTTTGAATGTAACTTCAATTTTTGCTTTATTACAATAGAAATCTGATTGTAATTTCTTAAACAAATTTTCAGACATGAGAAATAACATTTAGTTTTTATCTCATGGTGTGTTTACACCAGTGAATTTTAGATTTGGTACTTTCAGCCTGCAAAGTACTCCTAGAGAAAGTTAAGGGAAACTTTGTTTCCTGGTCACACATACACTAGACTTAACACATACTTTAGAGAAAGATAATAAAAAACATTGTAGTATATAATATATTATCAACAAAAAAAAAGGCATCTTTCACACTGGGGGGTTTTCAGCAGCCAGCAGAATTTGCAAGAAGCCAACACATGCAGAATTGCTGCAGGACACTATTGATTTTTCTTTCTCTCATCAATTGCTAATTAATTTTGCTGCAGTTAATGAAACACTTAGATTGTTCTAGCTCTTGTTTTTTTATAGTAAAAGAGAATCTCTAGTTCAACTGAATTAAACTATTACAGCATTGTGAGATGGAGCCAGAAATGAAATCTGGCTTGCGTGCTCAAGTATTGCGAGTCACGCTTTTTGGAAAGCGGCCCACAATAACTTAAAGCTTATAGAATTTAACTCCTTGCTACTCTTTAGGTGCTCCAAGTGCTCCATTGGATGTCATGGCCTAGATTCATTAACTAAGTTCTGCCAAAGACCTTCTGTCTAGTACTCCCAACTGGCTGCCTCTGTTTCACAAGTGATTTTTCCAGTAAAACACAGTGAATGCCAGGTTTTGCAGATTTTGAACAGGATGAGTCCAGTCTCACTATGCTGCCTCTGAGAAAATAGTGAAAATAACTGAATGGATAATTTTTTTAAAGTACAAATAATTAAGTTATAATGTTTTTAAGGCACATGTTTTAAAGGCTAATTTCTTGACTAATTGTCTTATCTTCTTACTGTATCTGCTGGTCAATAGCACGTTAATGCATGAAGAAGACTGCTTTACTTCTCACCCTACTGTTTCTACTGATTTTAGTTTTGAAGATGTTCAAAGAGAAAAAAATACCAAACTTCGATTCCATCTTTGAACAAAGCTATACTGTTAAAAATCCATTCTGTGCAAAATTGAAAAGTTTTTCATGTACAGGAGAGAGCTGGAGAAAATCTGAGTTTTACAAAAGTGTAATTTTTTCCCTTTGTAAACAGGAAATGCATCTTCTTTCTATGGGAGAATACTATAAAACTGCCTTTCATTTTGGTAAAATACATTAGATACCTAAGAAAGAAAGGCAGTGGAACAATGTAGATTTAGAACATTAATTTCACATAATGAAGTTAAAACATCTTCTAGTGTTCCAGTCACATGGGATACAAGACTGGTTTGAAGGCTTTTGTATTACTTGGTGTTTTCCTGGCAGGACATGTAACTAAATGAACAGCTAGCAGAATTTTCAACAGCCACTGGATTCTCAATGCATATCCTTCTTACCAAATCCATAATAATTACCACAGAAGGTAATTCTATACTCAGAACTGTAAACCATGTAGTAACGCTATGGGAAAAACTTTTGAAAAACCAAAAGAAATCAGGTGGCAGTTGCCTAACAGGGATTATGGACTTGTGCCATGGTCTGCATGGTCACAGGGCAACTGTGAAATGTTTTTGCCAGGACTTTGAGTACTGATCTGTTCCTATTTGAACAATAGGAAATAACATGATTTTTTAGAAAAGTGGATTTTTTAATGGTATGCCATCCTAATAATATAATTAACAAATATTTGCTGTGTCGTTATGACTTATAATGACACACACATCCCTTCTCCAGCCCAAAATTGCATGTGATACATTTCTGTCTTTTCTTCACTCTTTGTGGTATTCTGTGAATTGCTGAATGGTTTTATGTTGATATAAGCAGAAGAAATGTACTGAGACTCAAATAATCATTATTGAAATACAAGAATCATCAGGAAAATGCAGCAGTTTCATGTTCTGTGTCTGCCCCATACTTCACTTTCGGTATTTTCAGGGCCAACAGGTCATCTTCTGTAATTCTGAATGAGCACCTGGGATTTTCACAGTAAACATTGTTTCACTGTAGCTTTGAGGAAAATACAGGATGGCATTCACTCATTTATCATGTGCAAAGTGAAGACTTCGGACAAAAATGCAGGAGTCTTCAAGACTAATTCCTTGGATAGCTAATGTAAAAGCCTTCATTTTCAGACCTGAATATTTGCTATGCATGATAATAAACATATCCCTTCTGTTAGAACATTTCAGTACACTTTTGAAGTATTGTTCACACATAGAAGATAAAACGTACATGACAGTTATGACTGGCCAGCTAGTTCACAGAAGATCTTAAAATTAAACTAAATTCATTTCCCAGTTTACTAGCCTAGATGTGGTAGTGTTTCCTTCTAATGAGCTTTGAACTTCTTATTCAACCTTTCAATGTCTCACAATAACCAGAGGAAATTGTGCCAACCATTGAGCTCTAGACCATCAGAGGAGATCAGGTCTTTCAGAGTTCATGCTGCTGTTTCCTGCAATCCTGGAACTGTGGGTGGTACAAAAAATAACTGTGGAAGAATTCTGAAGCTTACATACTCTTTTGAAGCGAAACAGCAGTCATCACTGGCCATCTAAAGGCATGAGTGGGAAACAAATGTGAAGTTACCTAAATAAAAACAGCAGTAAATTGAAAGAGAAGATTAAGGATTCAGTACTCAGAGCTGCTTGGGTTCCTTGTAATACTGATGATCATCCAGAGTAGTTCCAGAAGTAGTTAATATCTTACATGCCAGTATGTTTTTTAAAAGCCCTTGACACTGTCCAGTGTTACATTGATCAATAAATAAATTTCTCCTCTTTAATTTCACCTTTTCTCTTTTCCTGTCTTCTCAAGCCTACTCCTTTCTCATCCTGCTCTGCAATTGGATGAGTCAGAAACCATGGCACATTTAGACATATCCCCTGAAATCCTTTCCTGTTGAAGTATTTGTTACATTGAAATGAGACTAGTGGTTTTCATACTGTTGAGAAATGCAAGTTTGGGGAGAACATATAGGATTTTTTTCAGAAAAGCACAGTAAGGTGCTTAGTGATAACCTAACAGTTGTGTACTTTATGGGTGAGGATTTCTCCAGCCACTAAAGGGCAGTGCATGCCACCTTATGATTTCTTTTCTGCAGCCATTGAGCTGTCTGTCCTTGCTGTTAAGCAGATGGAGATGGGGTCCATTGCTGGGCTTTCCTTTCTGAGATTTGTGAGCTTGATGCAGTTTCCAGCACATAAGATTAAAGGTCTACTGTTGTGAGCAGGACATGAAGAGGAAAATTCTGCCCTTCCCTTGTTCCTATTCAGAGGCCAGCTGCCTTGTGCCTGTAGTAAATAAAAGAGCTGATTGTTTTTGAAACAACATTTTTGTTGGCCAAAAATTTGACTTATGTTGTAAGAAGAATCCTAATTTCAGCACTGGTACTGAAACAGAAATACTGTGCAGATCTAAAGGTCTCATTATGCTAAACACAATGTGTGGTATTTACTGTGCTGTTGAAACTCTTAGCTTCAGTGATGAGTAAATATGATCAGGTTTTGGATGAAGCAAGTAAACAAACATAATAAATGAAGGTATTTGGAATCACGTTTCTTGTTTATGTATTCTGACAAGTATATTTTAATTATTGATCAAGATAGTAAATATGCAGTTGGTTACATTAAAATTTCAGCATTTTTCAACATTTAGCTGGCAGTATCTATAAAATAGTCTTAGTGGCATGATTATTTTACCACTATATTTCTCCTGTTGGACAATGTTAGTGTCTCTTTAAGAATAAGTATCACCTTAAAATATACCGTGAAAATGTTGTCTTAGGACAAGACTACTCTGAATCATTGTGCTGTTATGTGTGACAAGTACTGACCAATTGTGTGATATAAGAAACTGGAATATCAGAGCTATGCTCAGTGGTTATTGGGTTAGTGGTTTGTTTGGCCTTTTGAGTTGCTTTTCTTTTAGTTTTCATGGAATATCAAATCTGGGACTCCATTAGAATGAATTAGGGAAGTTGTTACTCTAATGAAAAATAACAAATATATTTTTCTTCTATATGCAATAAGGAAGTAAAATTCTGTAACAATTTAAACAAGAACTTTTTCTTCTGGGCAATTTTTCACAATCTGAGGGATAGCTTTTACTTAGGTATCATCATGTTTTCAACCAAATTCTAATGGCAGAAAGAATGAAGACTCTTTTCTGAGTTTGGCTATGACAGGAATGCAAATGTGCAATAGGTACTTAAGTAATTATCAGGGAGGATGTGGTTAAGGAGCCATTCAGTGCTAGCTCAGGGTGCAGCTGCAGGTTGAGCTCTGGGTGGGAGCCCAGTCAAGAGGTGGTGAGCTGCCAGCACTTTGCAGAGTGCAGGGCTCAGGGGGCTGTGTCCAAACCAGGGCACCGCCGGTCACTCAGGGACACGGCAGGAGCCGAGGGCCCCAGACCTTCCCATGCTTGGATGTGTAAAAGCCCAATGGTTCTTTGTCCACGGTCCCTTCTTGGGGCCAGCTCAAACTGTTATTGTGTTATTTAGTTCTTGCACCAAGATTAAACTACTGGAAGGATCTGGTCACCTGAGCTTCTGCTGTGGGAAGCCTGGGAATCCAGCTGGTGAGGAAACCTCCTCTGCCTGTGGGTGGGGATGAACAGGGGGTCCCACTGGAGCCTCCTGCTGTGAAGGGCCTGCAGTGCTAGCAAGGGTGGTGCAGATGTGTCTGCCAGAGGGGCTCCTGGATGGTCGGACAGCGAAGTTTCCTTAAAAACTGACTGTCAGTTTCTCAGACTCATGTCTGATTGCTTTGTAGGTCTTTGAAAAGCATTGCCTTATTATGGAACCCCATAGCATCCAGACTGATGAAATATTGTACTTGGCTCAAGACTTTGCTTTAGTTTGTCTTTTATAAGGATAGTGTTTTAATTAGATGGTGATAATGTGTTCCTTTTCCAGTAAATAGGTATTCCAGGAATCTGATTCTATGTAGGGAAGAGTAAATGACCAAAGGAAGCAAAAGGTTTGTGCATTGTGTACAGCTCTGCTTGAAAAGAACAGAGGCTTGTGAAAAAGTATCAACTCCAGTACCTGGTCTGCTTCTGTTAAAGCTAGTTATTTTTATTGAATTACTTGGAATAAACCAGCGACATGGCAAAGCAGTAAAGACAGGCAGTTTCATTTTGTATATTAATATGCTGAGAGATTTTTTATTGGTAGACTGAGCAGCTGTGTTTTGTTTTCTCTTTATAACAATTTTTTGAATTCTTGAAAACAGTATGAAAATCTATCATTAGTGCTTGTTGAAGCTTTAAAATGGTGATAAGTATTTAAAAAATAAGAATCTTGGCTCATCATAATAAGAAAACAAGGCTTTGAGGCTTAGTTCAGTATTCTACTGGAAAGTGGCTGTTTGCTGTACTCTCTATTCCAATGGTTTCCAGACCAGATTTTTTTGAGATAAATGTCTGCAAGATAGAACTGTAGAGGTGACTTTGTCTTTGGAAAAATAAATTGCTGGATTTGATCAAATTCATATCTTTCAGTCGTTACTATTTTAAAAAATGGTTTAGCAGCACATTAAGATAAAACATAGTCCTCACGTGTTTGTCACCCTATGGAGAATTGAATTCAAGTCAAAGTTACTTCATCCTTCCTTTTCAACTAAGTCCTCTGCTTAACATTTCCTGGAAAGATTATTATTTTAGCTTAAAGAAGACATCCAGTGCTGACAAATCTTGACCCAAGTGGGAAGTTTTACACAGCCATACACAACTGAGAAGAGTCTTGTAACTGGAAGTACAAAATCACTTAAATAGTTGTATCACACTGAAGGAAAAACGCTGATACAGCAAATTAAGTTCCCAGTTAGGTGTCAGATGGGTATTTTCCTAAGGGTATTTTATGGTTATGAATTGAGATCTTGTACATCTCACGTTTTGTCATTTGGGGATATTTTGGGGGGAACTGTGTTGGAGGGTTTTGCCACTAGTCTGGTAGATGAAGATATTTAGTACATGTCTACCAGAAACAACACTTCTTTGTCTGAAGAGATTACACCAGACACAAAGGCTATGTGTCCTATCCATAATGATCTTCTTTGCTGATAGGTGCAGATTTGATGACTGAAATGTACAAATCCAGTTTGCAGAGCTGCAGCTCTTGGTTTGGCCATGTCTTTGTGGGGAGCTGGTAACCCTGCAGAGTGATGTGTTTCTGGAAGGTGCCACGTTCTGTTCTGACCTTTCTTGGCACGAGCATCCCAGGGCCATGGCAGAAGGTGCTGCTGCCAGCCAGGGCTCTGCTGCTGGAGGAGAGGGGAGGCTCACTGAGATCCCAGCACCGCGGGCTCGCTGCTGGGGAAGGGGCACCATTGCACTGCTGAATGAAATGCATGGGTGGCACCAGCTCCAGCAGATGGGTCTCTGTGCTGTCCATAGTGGTGTGTGCTTCCAGCCCTCAGTGGACTGGCATTAATCTGCAAGGACTTGCTGCCTAGGGTTGAGGTGGAAGGGTTCTAATAAAGCAGCAGGCGCTTCAGTTCCTCGCCGTGTGTCTTTCTCTCCATTTGCAGTTGGAGGTTATACCCTGGTATAAGCATGGGAAGATGCATGTTTTACACAGGCATTTGACAGATAGCCATAAAAGTCTAGGTAGAAAAACTTTCAGTATTTAGAAGAAGCTTTTAATGTGTATTTGTGTATGTTTATTTCTTAAAAATTTGGATTGCAGGAATATGTTGCTACTGAATGGTGTATGGCCTTTTAAAGAAAGAAAAGAAAAAATCACTGCCAACTGCTGAACAGCTAATTCACTCAATATAAAACAAAGATGCATTTCTGTAGGGCTAACGACATGCATCACATCTCCTTGACAACTGCTCTAATTACCTCAGCTTGGACGATCAATATTTGATCTTTTTCCCACCATACAAACATGTCACTTTAACTGCATAGCTTTCTCTTAGCTTTTTGATAATTTGCAGCCAAGTGAAAATGGTCCTTTCTGTTTGTTCTCCCTGGCTTGAGGCCAAGGGTTCTCTCAATAGTATAATGCAGTTCATTGATATGAATTTCTTGATCTCCTGGGTAGTTTTTCACAAATTTAGGGCAATTAAAAATCTTTGGAAAGCATTTCAGTTGAAGTCAATAATTTTGCTTTTAGAAATTACTTTGTTTTATGATCATTTTTCCTTCATCTGTTCATAAAATAACTTCAGGAAGAAAAAAAAAAGACAAAGCACCATTTTATTGAGTAACTTATAAATACAAAGAAACACAGCTTTCAAACATAGAATTAAGCAATAACTTAGAAATACTTTAATTGAAATGTTTAATTTGTAAGAGTAAGAATTGTTTAATTCTAGTTTGGACTCTGAAAAGTAGTTCTTTAAGGGAAGTCACAGCTGAAGTACAGCATTATCTCCCAAATAATTTCTATAAGAGACATGAACACCAGACTTTGGAAGATGGACTGATCTTGCTTCCACTAGTGAACACTAGTAAGTTGCTGAAGTTTGTCAAAGTGTTAGTACATAGGAAATGATACTGTGTAGTCCAAAGAAAGCTTTGTGAATTGTTCACTGTGGCCAGGCAGAAGCAGAAGCAGGGAGCGCCCAAAATTTAGGCCATTTAATTAGTTATCAAGTGAATTAAAATGAAATCAGGACAAATAATTTTTTGTCACGTGATGTATTTATTAATTTTGTTTCTTTTTTTCCCTATGCTCTCATGAGGGGAAATCGATGTTGCTGCAAAATACTGATTACTTCAGGTGGACAGTGGAAGATTTTTTTGCTCTCTGGAGTTGTATAGCTGTACTGTTATTTATCCATCTTTAGGAATTACCACTGAGCTCTTGGTGTTTTATGGAAGAGTTTAAATACTTTGTTTAGTGCATGTTGTGTTTATTAAATAGCTGTGCTGTGTTGAATTATAATTTCTTCATAGAGTAAAAGGCTGCTATGCCCAAGGATACATTAAAATCTTTCCAATTGCTCATATCTGCAAAACAAATTCCATCAGAGTAGACCAGGGCAAAAATCCATCTAGCTAAATATCTGGTACCTGATAGATGTCAGCTATTCCTTAAATGTTTAAGGAGACAGGGGGGAAACTGTGTCTGTCTTCTGGTGTTCTGAGAGCTTGTGGCTGTCAGTAGTTATGAACTTCACTGATCTGAAGTTGAACCTCCTCAGTTACAAGTGCCGAGTTCCCATCATAGTAATGAACAATTAATTCAGTTATTTAAACAAATTTTTCTTTTGACATAATAGAATTCTTTACTGGTTTTAAAAATATCCTCAGACTGACAAATTTTTGCTTCTGCAAAGTATAGCGTTTTAATAGAAATCCTGAGAACTTCAGTAGAGATTGCTAGTATTCAAGAACTACTGAATCTGTAATTTGGAACAGAGTACAGGAGTAAATCATTCAGGACCTATACCAGACAAGCTGAGTGTTAATAAGATGACACAATTTCACTGAGTGTAGAATCATCTCCTTGAAGGCAAAAAATAATTTCCCATGAAATACCTTCTTTACTTAGGCTAATTAGATTCACATTTGAAAAATCTTCACATTTAGCAATGGCCTAATTATTTAGCCAACTAAATATATTGCTTAACTAAAGAGACAGTCAAAAGAGGAATTACATCCTGTTATTTGTATGAAGTACATTTTTTAACTACTACAGGAATTTGGGTTCAGCTTTATTACCACAGTTATTCCTGTGAGAAAGTCCAATTCCAGAAGACGTGTAATCCTTGGGGAGGAGGAGGACGTTGAGAGAGGGAATATTAGAATGAAAAAGTAGATAGAAAAATGTAAAGGCTCAACCATTAAATTCAGTATGTCCTTATAGTGCGTTCCTATATTGTCAAAGCACCATTTTCCATTACAGAATACATGACATTGAACTCTGGAAGTTGCTTTTCTTATTGCTTTTTAACATACCTTTGCTACTTCTGAAGCAGATGTGTCACTTTGTCCTATCTTTTTGTTTTAGTTACAGAAAATAAAAGGTATTGTTGTGGTATATGTTTGTCAAATATATTTAGATAAATGAGCAGTAATTTTCTCAAAAATAATATACTTAATAACCTAATCTCTTTAGAAAGTAAAATATCTTCAGGAACCATTTCAGTGTAAGAATTGTATGCAAAATGGTGGAATAATTTTCATGCACCTTATAAGACTGTGTTAATTAAAAGTAAATAGGGCTCTTGAGTGGAAAATGAAATTATCCTATTGCTTGAAATACCTTGATGCAGTTTTTATTACAGGTTGCATATGGTATCTGTTAGGAATTTGAGCATGGTTGGTTGTTGAATTATTGTGTGGATTAGCTGTAGTATTTGAAGGTTCTCGACTTTAAAAGCCTGTGTCTGTTTTAAATCCTACATAAATTCCTCACAGTTTTTTAGAGCAGTCTGTAACTCTAACCAGGGCATTTTTAACACCACAGCTTCAAACAACAGCAGGAGCAAATCTAAAACATTGCTCTGAGTGGTTTCATAACATCATTAAAAGATTTCCATTTAATTAGATAAATTCCCCCTTTCTGTAACTTTTCAACCTTTCTCTCCTACGTCCTACAAGGCAAAGGGTGAAAAGACTAAGTGAATTGAATTAAATATTAAAACGTTAAAATTGGCAGTTTAGAGCTCATAAGGCAAAGACAGGGAAAAAAAAGAACTCATGAAAAACATATATTTCATGCATATTTTAAATTTTATTTTAAGACCTTCCCAAAACTATTATGGATATTCTTAGTAAAGAAATATTATAGGCTGTGTTGTCTCCCAGGGCTGCTAAAGTTTCCGAAAGGAAGTTCAATCTGTAATACATCTTTCACATGTTATTTTAATAAAAAAGCAAATATAATTTCTGTGTTTCTACTGCTAAATAGAGACTCATTGTTTGGTCATGTTTCCCTACATCAGCAAATACGTTTAGAAAGAGTAAAGTAAATTTTATTATAAGTTATCCGAATGTGAAACATTATGTGTGTGTTGCAGTAAAATTGATTTGAGGTTGAATGTGAAAATAGCTTAGCTGATGTCTCCCAGGCTGTGTCTCTATGTGTCCAGGATATTTTTTACATTCATGGATTCCCTGACATGTATTTCCATGTTTGCAACTTTACATGCTATTAAGTTCTTTCGTTTCTCCTCACTTGAGTGGAGAAACTTTATTGGTGTTCTAGTACTGTGATTTACAGAAGTGTAAACAAAGGAGAAATTACATTTACTTAGTGTGCTGCTACCATTTCTCCAGAGCAACTTGTAGTTTGTATAGTGGAAGTCAAGAAAAGCTGTTCACTGCATAGAAGCATTGATCTGCATTGTAAAACCAATAGGTCTTTCACTATTGTGGGTCATTAGTCTGAAACGCGCTGAAGGAATCATAGCAAGTCTTTGTCTTTCTAATATGTCCTACTAATTAGTCTTAATAACATCTTACTTGTCCCTGCCATTGGTAGGAAGTGGATTTTCCACCAGTAGTGCTACCACATCCAAACCCTTTGATGCCTTGTGGTATTATAGGCAGCAAATGTTGTTCTTTGTGTTTGTCTAGGTTTAGAGACACAGTGAGCACTGACTTTTTTTAAGAACATTAATTTGGTTCAAACCATTTGAATGATGAAATCTCTTTGTTAGAATGTCATAGAAAAGTGGTGTTATAATTAGGTTTCTTGAGAAAAGGGCAATGATGTGTAGATAGACCTTATATAAGTATTGTAGGCTGAAACCAGAATAAGTTCTATGCTCCTGTGTGTTGGTTACGAGGGGAAAAGGTTGCTACCAACTAGTCTTGATTTATATAAAATATTTGTGCAGAATTCTTGCAGTGATGTCCAGGTACATCAGGAAGCTGCATTCTGCTGAAGTTATATTTGCTCTTTTTACTTCCCCACAAAAATCATGTGCCCACCAGCAGGTTGTGTGGTTAGAGATGATGTGTAAGGTGATGTCCTCCAAAAATGTTTATCTTGTTCCATGCACAGACTTGGTGCCTGTGACTGAGCGAGTGCTGCATGTTTGAGGTACCTGTGGAGAATGCTTGGGATCACCAATCATTCAGTAATTCTGGTCATTGGCCGGAATGCCCCTGTTTCCTGTTCATGGCTAGAGCACTGTTTCTTTTTCCTTCACACACACAGAACCATGTAAGGTTTTAAAGGATGGATTGTGCCACTTTGCTTGTCAAAGGATCCTGATTTCTGAGTTCAGTTCAGAGGTGCTCTAGTTGTCATGACTCATGGGGGAAATAGAAGAATAGTATGAACAAATGATTCTGGATTATTTGACTGAATCCCAAATTAAAAACTGTAAATATCAGCAACTTGGTAAGCCCAAGTTTACCAAGTCTGTGGGAGCTGGACAGTCAAGGACTGCTATTTCTACTTCTTACTACAGCCTAAAAGTGAACTGATTCCCTTTGGTGCAGTTTTATATGTTGATCAGAATTTTTAAATGCTTTTAAGGCTCTTAGACCAGGTGTTATCTGAGGACTCAGCTTCTCTGGTCCTTTGTGAGCTGGTAAGAATGCTTGGGTATTACTGAGTGATTGACAGGGCCGACTTGTGTTTTGTCATGCACTTCTTATATAACGCAAAAAAGTGATAGAGAGGAAATGCAGAAAAATACAGTTATCAGTTTTTTAGTTTTGTATAATTACTTCTAAATCTCCTTGCTTTTTTTCCCTTCTAATACTCTTGAAGAAACTGCAGCATCTTTATGATGAAATTGAGGTAACTTTTCTGAAAACTCAGTCTGGAATTAATTTTTATTTGGTTTTATTTTTTGGTTAGTCCACATAATTTGCCATAATCTAACAATTCCTACTTCACTTATACTGCCTTTTGAAAGTTGGATTTTTTGAAAGTTTGCACTACATGTTGTTTGCTAAGGATACAACCTGACATCTCTGGTGACTTCTCAGAGAGTCTCAAAGCACTTTCTAGATGATGTAATTGATACATCATATAAAGAATCAAAAGGAATGAAGCTGCTCAATAACTCACAATGGCACTGTGTGATAGTTTAGAACAGGAAGTGTGGAATAACTATGTGCAGCTGGATCTACAGGATGAAATTAAATAGACAGGAAATACTTAACCAAGCTGGAATTTACCACATCCAAAGTGGAATTTGATGTGGAAACTAGCACCTTTAATTACATTATTTTTTTTCCAAAAGGAATGCTTATGACTGTATCTGATCACAATCTTAATTTTCTTCCATTGACACTGAAATTCATTGATTGAACTAAGTTTTACTTCTCTTGTAATAATGTCAGGATCCTAACTATCTTTGGTATAATTCCCTCTGCTGTGAAGTATTTAATTATTGTATAGAAATGCTTTTATGGTTTTCCAGGACTAAATCAGTAATGAGTGATTTTACTTTTGCAGTTGAACAAAAGAATTGCAGCTGTCCCGCCACCCCCCCATTAGTTCTGTTGTTTAACTACGATTGCAGCATATGGACTGGCAGTGGTTAGTATTGTGTGAGTTGCATGGGGTAAAACACACTCAAAACTGTGCTCTTTCCTCTCTGTCTCAGGAACTTTCTCTATAAACTTTCACACAGATTTATTCTTTTTTCATCCTATTGTTGTAGTGCCTTGGAGCCCAATGACAGATCCAAGCCCTGCTGGGATGCTACTCAGAGAAATATTTCCTGTTGCAGAGTGTGCAGTAGGGACAGCACATAAAAATAAGAACATAGCAATGATGTTGATCTGAGTATTCCAGAATTCCCAGAATCTCCAGAGCTAAAAGCTTTATAGTGGACCTGGAAAGGGAGAGCTTACCGGAAGCTGTCCACCTGCTTGTGGGACAGAATGGGGTAAAAAAAGATAGCTGATTGTTTCAAAAGTGAAGTTGCAAGCAGTGTATGCTCACAAATAATTTGGTTTAAGATGGGTATCAAAGCCTGGAAGAGAAGCCAGATCCCAAATACTCAATTCAGGAAGGTGATGAATGGAAAATTATTTGTATTCCTTTTAAAACACAGTTGGAATAAGGTGATGTCTGCTCAATTTAAGCGGTGCGACTAATAAGTAAGGGAAATTTTCTGCATCAACTATTAAAAGAACTCAAGTGGCAACATAAAAAAATACTTGAGAATGTGGTTTGAAAATAGGGATCTCAGCTTGGACAGAGTAAGGCAGGACTAAAACAGAGAAAGGAGAAGAAATGAAGATCCTTCCACTGTCAGCTGAAATGTGTTTGGTGATGATTACCCCAAAACAGGAGGGAGGCAGAGGATATGTTAAACCCACCTGTAGAACCATGTACTATAGAAGGGGATCTTGCAAAAGAGGAACTGAAGGAGTTGTTAGGTAAGAGCATCTAAAGGGGAAAGGTTGGCAAAATCAAGAGAAAAAGAACACTTCAGAAAGAAGAATTTACATCAAAATTTACTGTAGCATAAAATGAGTAGAAAGTGAATTTGGGTTGGAAATTGGTGGCTGTATTATGGAGAAAGTGCAATAGCTGAAAAGATGGGAGAAGGGAACTGGGAAATCAAGGGCCATTATCGGTGGATGAAAGGGCAGGATAATGTATTAACCTGTTATTTTCATCCTCTAGTTCTAATCCTTGAAAATTATAGCATAAATTATAGAATGTGCTACTTGAAAATTAGATGTCTTTATTATTATAATTTTTTTCTATTGTCTTGCCATTTATACCTGTCCTTTCCTTTTCCTTGTTAAAACAATTGGCCAATCTTTAGCTTGCTAAGTTGCACATTTTGTCACTGGTACGTTGAGGCACATGTATCAGCACAGTTCATAAACAGAAGCAGCTGCTTTCCTCTGCACTTGTGAGAATATACAAACACAAACCCAAGATCTTCAAATCCTCTGTATGCTTTGGATACAATTCCTGTCCTGAAAAGCCTTGCTGTGATTTCAATTAGTGCAGATGTGCACCAAGCCACCTTATTGGCTCAGGAAAGAATTCTTTTGTTTCAACACTTGAACTGCTAGATCTGGTTAATGTTATCAAATGAAAAAAAAAAATAGCATCACACCTATGGTATTAATCTTATTCTCCAGTATCTGAAAAAGCCCTGGCAGACAAAAAAAATGTTGTCATCTCACTGGGAAAAGCTGAATTCATACACAGGAACTGCAGGATTACTTCGACATTTTACTAGTCCCCTGTAACACCAGCAAGTCCCATAAATGCCTAATGGAAAAACAGCAGAAAATGAGATCTGCAGCAGCCTTTAGAGATCAAATTTATGTTGCCGAACACTTTTTTCAGGTCAGGTTTAAAGGTCAGAAGAAAGTGGATGGATTAAATTTACTGATTTTGCCAACTTTAAAGTCCCCTTTCAGAGATTTTCTGTTTCTACAGGAAGCCCCAATATGCTTTTAGATAGTTTGCTGCAAGAACTGAAATGTATAGAATCTTTACTGTATTTTTCTCATGTGAGAAGGGCACTCATGTAACAATACTTAGTTATCCCCGGTGTGCTCTTGAGCAGTATCTGATTTATACCCAAGATGTTTTATCATCTTGGAGTAATTAGTACTTCCATTAATAAAGTTTCTTGTGTATGTTAATTTCATACACAGACTGACTCATCCATCACAAGGCCAAATGTGACCCCACAGTGACAAAAATGGTAACCCCAATTCATTTTCACACTAGTGTTAACATTTATCTCCCTGTTTCTCACACAGTATTAATCTCTTCTTTGTCCCAAATAGAAAAGTGTCTTCCTGTAGGCATCACTAGCTTTTACACTCCATGCTCCTTTAAATGTGAATAGAATAGAACCTACTACCCTCAATGGAGAAAAAAGAAAGTGGAATACAAAATCTTACCACAAGGGACTTTCTAGATCATCAGTCTCTGCAAACACTAGTTGCAAAATGAATGACTGGAAGTGGGAGGATGACTGTGGACAATATCTTCAGAATCCTAAGTAATGTGGGCATAATGCCAAAAATGTCATTTTTAGAAACAAAATTCAAGCTTTTCTAAGGGGTAGTAATACTAGAGAAAGACCAGTTGAATGAAAAGCTTATCTTCTGTATTTAAAGCGGTCTATTTGTGTAGCTGTATTTTGGGGGGCTAGAGGAAGGAGGGGAATTTATTTATGTGGAGTTATTTCATCAGTCTTTAAACATATGGGTAATTCAGTGCAAGATGTTACAATGTTAGCTCAATATCAAGTCTTAATACTTCCCAATTAAAAAAATTTTGACCCGGCCTCCTCAGTGTTCCTTCTTAGGAAAGTCTTGAATTTGTAGCAAATGCAGTTGTTCTCCAGTATATATGATTGCTTGTAAATTATTGTGCTTAAATTTTAGTGAATATTCACTCAAAAAGCCTTTTCAAAATTACTTTGAATTGCCACTTTATTTAACTTTCTCATGGATACTTTTCTAACATGTGGTGATTTTTCGGACATGAGGTTTTTAGAGTAATTCACTATTTTATTAGTGTCAAATTGAGCAAAGACTATAGACAACTGTTTTGGCTTTCAACTGTGTGAATTTCCTGTGTACTCATTAACAATAGGGATTTCTTTGGAACGGGAGAATTAAGTGATATCTGTAATTACAGATTTTCCAGTATCTCCATAGTGAAGTACTTTATTAGCCACTCATTAAAGAAAAGCTTTCAATATTAATTTTTAAACACTAAAAACTGTTATTCTCCAGTTTAGTTCTTTAGTGAAGCTTCTGCTAGGATTTGAAGAGCTAGCTGTGGGGTGATCTTTGTGGCTTGCATGTAGTCCCATGGGATTTATTGTAGCTTCGACTCCACTATTTATGAAGATTTTCAAATTTAGCCAAATTCAACAGAATAGTTCCAGTTTCAGGGCTAACTGAAAAATTTACTGAGATGGGGGCTTAAATATCCAAGCAGTCTTAGAAAAATACAGTTGTTTTTCACACCCACAAACACAGAAGACTGCCTGAGCAGATATGGACCTTGCTGAACTAAATGGAATAAACTTAACTCTTGGGTTTCAGCTTAAAAACAGCTTGTAACAAATGTGCACAAACCCAGGGTAAATCTGAAAATTCTCCTTTTGGAGTAGAGCTGATGGGACAAATTTTAATAAAATTGGATACATCTGCAGTGGTATCATATATCAACCAAGAGGCAGACAAAAGAAGTAGGAATTTATTGGAGGAATCCATCTGACTTTTCTTGTGGGCAGAATTACATCTGGCATTTGTGAGGGTGTGCCATTTCCCAGATCTTCACAGTATGTTGGCAGACTCTTTTAGCAGGCTTGGATGTTCATTTGGGAGAGCGTGATCTCTGAATAGATGCATAATTCACTGCAGTAAAACCAAGGTACATGTCTCCTCACAACAGACTCTTTTGCCATAGGAGGAATATCCAAAGACAAATACAAATTTGTAGCAGGCAGTCAGAAAAGCAGACAAAGTATTACTCTGTCAAAATGCCAGACATTCAAAAGATGTTTTATAAAAGTTTCTAGCCTCTCCTGGTCATCTTAATCCTCTTCTCAGCATAGAATTCTCATAGAATGATTATGGTGGTAATTGTGGAAAATTGGTAATCATCAATGGTGTTAAATATCTGAGTTCTAAAATGTATCAGAGGCTTAAAATTGTTGGAATATTTTCCAAGGACTATTATTAACAGTGAATATTTTAAAGTTCCTTTGCTCCAGGATTAGAGTGGTCAGGGATATGGCAGGGTACATGAGACATAAGAAATTGTTGTGGAGAGCAAATTGCTAGAAAAGCAAGTTCACAGGAAGACTTCTGCAACTCCTGTGTGTATGAATGCAGTTTGTCAGGAGTAAATAGGGTCAGAAGACACTTCAGAGATTGTATATAATAATATACAAATATACAGAAGTACTACTGTGCTATTCTCTGAAGTCTGCTGTTTCAGCAGCCTGAAGTATTATTACTCCAAGTTTATGGATGTACATTAGGCTTAGACTTGAGTCCTGTTGGATTTACAAAGTTAAGTGCATAAACTTCACAGGCCTGAGGCTCTCATTCAAGGGGAACTCATGTAATTTCTCTGCTGCTAGACAAGGCCAGGCCTGCAGTTTCTAACAGTAATTACCTCTGGCTAAACCTAGCAGTTAGGTGATATAAGCATTTTGTATTATTTATGTGTATCAGTTGTAAACTGGTAAGGTGTGGATGAATTCTTAACTCATTCTAGTTCACAGTGGATAAAATCAGTTGAGTGCTGGCAATAGAAGATTTGGATGTTGTTTGTTGGGTGTTAAGTGTCTAAAGTACTCATTTGGTGAAGCTAGAGCCTCAAACCTTAGCTAAGTCATTATATCCAAAAATTCTTTCTGTTGGAGCAGTCTGGTCTCTTTTGGTGCCTGGAAGGGAAGCATATGAACAAAGTCAGCTTCCAAACTCAAGTTTAGCAAACATAAAATCCAGACCAGTATCAGCATTGGTGCAGTGGTGCTCATTTGTAAAAGCCTATGCCAGCATGAAATTTATTCTCCTCTTTGCATTTCAGTTTGTGTCTCTGGTGACTGATTTAAAAAATTACTTTTTTTTAAAGTAGCTTCTGTGAAGGATAGGTAAACGGATCAGCACAGTAAGGATCAAGCTTACCTGCACAGGAGCCTCCATCCTATGATGAAAAATTTTTCAAAAAGTGTCATTTGCAACTGTTATGGAAATCTATCAGTGCCTGTTTCTGTTACAGAGCAACTGTGCTGACAGCTCAGAGGTGAGGGAGTTCTGCCACAGAACTGCAGGAAGAGCTGAATGTGCCTGCATGGTTCTTTCACCTGAGTGACAGGTCAGAAAGAATAGCTCTCCAGCCTTCCTGGTGGCTCTTTGCATATGGAAACAATAAACAAGCAATCCATCTCTTTGTGGATCTTCTTTAAATCATTGATCTAGACATGTCATATTTTATAAACCACTTACTTCCAGTTAAAATTTTTTGCTTTGAGTTTCATGAAATAAGATTTCCATACTACAGAATTACAGAGCATAAAAGGAAAAGGAGTGAAAGGCAGTTTGTGCTTCACATTAGTACAAATAAAGTGAACAAAGCCATCCATTGTGTTCCATTTGTGTCACTGTTGTTAGATATTAATTTGATAAGGACAGACTGTGTTAAAATGGGGACTGAAAAAAATGTTGAAACTTTTTTTTTTCCCCTTGACTACTCCATCATACATTATAATGTTTATTGTTGAGATTAAGTACTCTCTATTCAAGCAGTAACAAGTTTCATAGTGGAACAAAAGTAAGCAGCACTCATGAAATTCATTTTAACAAAAAGTATGAACAGAAAGATATGAAAACTATTGATTATGTTGTCTGTGGTGACATACAAACAAAATGATAACTGTTCACATCTATACAAGTGGAAGAATGGCAGTGTCAGATTGTGCAGAGATTAACATAAGAATCTGACATCTTTGGTGAAAATTTGTAATTACAATTGATGCTTTGGTAGAGATTGGAATGAGGGTGGAATCTTGTCAAATAATTTTTTCTGTTGTTCATGTCATTGCCAACTACTTAACCCTTTGATTATCAGTGATTATTGCTATGGGTAAATGTGGCTGTTGTAATAAGTTTTTCTGTGATTTGTACCAGTTCTGAACATCTGTTTCAGAAGGAAACTTTTTAAGCTTAATTTTGTTCTGCAGAAGATGTCTTAAACAATATCATATAGATACTGCTCTCCAGGGCAAAGTTTTGTAAAAATGGCTGATTTGTGTCTCAACTGCCTTTACTGAAGAAAATTAGAGCTCTAAACATGCGAAAACTTAAGAAATGTAAAGAATTTATCTATGACTGCTGAGTGCTGGTTTCAAGGTGCCATCATCACTTCTGTTTCTTATTATTTACAGAAGTGTTTGATACCACTCTGCTAGCTTGGGTTTCTTACTAGATTCATGACAGGGTTGGACTGGAGATGTTGATGAGGAGGCATTGTAGGAACAGGAGTAAAAAGGAAATCCTTGATTTCCATAGTTAGCTGTTCTGAAGAGAGAGCAAGCTCCAGTAAGTACCAAATCATCTGACTTTTCTGTAAATTAAGGCATGTCGTTGATACAGATGCACAGAAGTACATCAAAAACTTGAGACAGACACTTTCCATGTTTGAAGAATGCATGCTGCATTTTACTTTGACATGGCCCAATAATTTTATTCCCTAAAATTAGGTTATTCTGTTACATAGTTTCAAAATGTTCCTGTTTGGCTGTTTAAAAAGTTGAAATTCTGTTTATCTAGCATAAGGAAGGGATTTAAAAACTCTCATAACTAAGTAGGTGATTTTGAGAGATCCCATCTTCATTTTCTTATAAAAGCACTGAAACATAAGTTCAGCTGCTGATTTTAAAAGGAGTGCTTTTTCATTTGTCTTAGCTATGTGCCTCAAATATGCCAAAGTTATTCAGTGATAGTCTAATCCAGAAATTGTGGTTATAGTGTATAAATTAGCACACAAGTTAACACTGTTAAATACATTATGATAGCTTTAGTGTCTATTTTTCTTATTTTCTCTGTTTTCGGGGACACAAATTGAATGGGCAAAGATTCAAGCAAAGGGTGAAAAAGAACAGGGAACATTTTTTCATAATTAATATTCTGATTAATATTCTGTAACAGAGTTCATTCCTGTTCAAAGGACTATCTACATATAGGGTTGTAGGCATTATTAAGATCACATTGACTTCGTAATTTGGAATTCAGAGATGCTCCATGTGAAGAGGAAGGGCTGCAGAAGGATCTCAAACTCTAAGGTGTTCTAATGCATCTACGTGGCTTGTTTGCAAAGTGCATACATTTTGTGGTGTCTGTTTCAGGGTAAAATAGCTAATTTCTGATTGTTAGGGGACCCCCTGGGATGCTCTGCTTTGAGATTCTTATTTAGAAGCTGATAGAACATCAGAGAATGTTTGTCCACATCTTTTTTGTCCATACTTTTCAAATATTCATAGATCTAGTATATCATAGATTTTTACAGTAATTCATGTTTCAAGGGACCCCTAGAGATTTGCTAGAGCAAATCTGAAGTTTTCAGTTGCTTTGTGTTCAGTCATTTTGAATACTTCCAAGGATGTTCTGATGTTTGATCCCTGTCATGAAAATTCTTTCTCCACGTGAAATTTCTTTGAATATTATAAAACTCACCTGAGTTTCAAAAGCAGTTTGATTTATATGGTTTTTAATACCATTTTTAAGAACATGAACTCTTCTTTTTCCCCATGCATTTCAACATTGTAAAAAGAAGCCAATTGAATTAAACCACACAAACTAATTTGTGCAAGAAGAGACATTGGTTCAGGAGGTGAGGTCTGATTTCTAAAACTAGAATTTCCATGTTGGAAGTATCTCCTAGAATGTAACCTTGTTTCCATAAAGTAAAAGTTTGGAGACTTATATGAGTCCAAAGAAGTCATTAATTACTAGTTAGTAGTGATTTTCTTCATTGCTAGTTGTGTTCTGCACTATTGTAAATTGATTTAGATCTATAAATTCTCATTTACATGGCAGTTTACAAAATCTGTTTTTTGCCATGCATTAAAAAATAGTGCCCGTGTGTTTCTACCATTTCAGAAGTAGTGTGTAACATTGCACAGCATTTTTGAAATCAGTAGCACAAAATCCTACTATGAAAAATCACATTGTGTTGCCTGTCTGAGCAGCCTCAGTCAGTGTTCCCTGAGCCCACCCTCAGGTGAGCGTTTGGTGCTAAACACAGCCCAGCAGGCACAGAAGGCACCTGGGTCCCATGAGCTGGGGTCCTATTCCTGAAGGCTGAGAAGGTCCCTGGTGCCTTTACTGCCAAGGGGGTGTTGTCACCCATTCTTAGGGAGCACAGGTATTTGCTCAGTAAGCTTCAGGGGCTTCCTCTTCTCAGAATCATTTGACTTGGAATCTCACTGATATTCTGCATCAAGAAAGGTTAGTTGTCTGTCATAGGTTGACCATCTAACCTGATCTTTTATTGATCTAGAACTTTTTTTTATTGGAAAAAAAAAAAAGTTTGTTCTCTCATATTTCATGTATCTGGAATGCGATTTTCTCCGAAAATGTGTGATTTTCATAGCAAATAATATGATGGGAGTGGAGTCAATTTCAGGCAGAGAGGCATGGAAAATATTCAGTAGAAAATTAAAACCTACTTAGGGTATTCAAGCATCTGGAATAGCAGTGCAAAGTGAAGCGCCTACTAAAGTCTCTTACTCCCCCAGTAATATGACATTACAAAAAATAATGTCTTTGCAGAAAATAATGTCTTAGCTGGGAAGTTTCCCCTGAGGTTATAAGATCTGGAAGTAAAAGACTTACTCTATTCTCCCTGGTCACAGTGGTCCTGCTATTAAAAGTAGGTTTCTGAGATATGAACTCATAAGTTCATTAGAAATAGAAACTTAATGTAAGTATTATTTGGCTCTAAAAAGCTAATAATTAAGAGTATTTCCCCTCACCCTTGGAATTTGAAGGAAGTACTTATTCAAGCTATAATAATTAATGCAAAACACTTATATAGTTCTTTGTATTCAAAATATTCTATAGCCAGTTATTATTGCCCAAATTAATTTAAGTGAAGATATCTCTGTTTAGAGCTTAGCATCTGTCCACATTTCAACTATTTAATAATTATTAGAATTAGCATAGATCCTGACCCTCATTTACTTGTGTTCAGAAACAAAGCCATGTAAGAGTCTTTCTGTAATGAAAATTAAAAGGCCAAGCAATAACATTAATGTTCTTTTAAATAATTAATTTTTATGTGTGGAAGTGTGAGCAATAAATGTTTTATTGTAAACCCTGATGTGGTAATTAATCCAAGTGATTAGGACCTAATTGCATGTTCATATTAAATGTTATATTTGCTGTGAAAGATATTTTGTTGGAACTGTGGTTTGGAGGATAGAGTTGTGAGAAGAGTGATACTTGAAAGAAATATTTAACTCACTTTCTCGTGACTTGGTAAGCCAGAAAATGAAAAAATATATCCTTTATTATTATTACGCCAATTATATTTTTAGTACTTATGAGCTTTTTGTTGCACTATGCACTTAATTCTATGCAAGAGTGGTGCTTAAACATGAAAGTAATATGTAGGCCCTATAAAATCAGCTGGGAAATACCTTGGAGCTGGGAGAGGTGTTTGTTTTATTAATCATTTACACCCTAATTTGCAAATAATTGAAGTTGTACTATTTCATAAGGCTGGTAATCTCTTTGATGCAAAGAATAAGTCATCCTGTGAGCAGTGTTGGTTTCAGGTGCCCTGGTTGTGCTTTGGAAAGCCCCATTGCACACCATATGAATTCAGATCTCCACTGAAGCTTTGGAGCTGCTCCAGAATTTCACTAATATATTGATGGAGTTTGGGTCCCTCTTTTAAAAAAATTTTATTTTATTAGCATAGGTGGGTTTTTTCCTTCAGCAAAGTTACTTACTTTAAATATACTGTGGGCTTCTCTGGTCCTATATAGAACTCAGTTTTGCCCATGAGTCTGCCTTGTTTGAACAGACTCAGTTAAAGGATGAGTTAGCATTTGAATAGTGCTATAAGCTTCAGAAATCTTTTGACTTACCACTTGATCATTTCTTTTTTCCTCTTCATACCTACCATGCTACACATTTCTGATGATACCATCTTTATTAGTGAAATAATACGCTCTTTCTTTGGGGCTCTTGAAATATGTTCTAACGATGATGGTAATGACTTTGATTAATATTTAATCCCCATGCTGCTATGTTCTTATAAATTACAAGATCTCAAAGGTAGCTGGGGGAGGGAAGAAAGGTTTCTGCTGAAGTGTTTCAGGATTAGAGTGCTTAGGGAGAAAGATACCTATATTTTTTTATTTTGTATCTGCTTTCAAATGTGAATTTCAGTGAAACATTTTGTACCATAGCCACATTCTTGACAGGGAAATCTTTAAGACTGATTTATTGTCCAGGGCACTGGACTCATTCTCATGTTTGTTTATGTTATGGGACTGTTGCATTCCTCTGCATCACCTGGGGATCGTTAGAGAGGCCGCAGGTATAGCAGTTATATGCCAGTATAGAGCAAGAGCTTGGTGAGAGGTTTTTTTTCCTTTTGACCCCCAGTCGGTCAGTAGTGATTATCTACTAATATCAGTCATTGTTTCACTCTGAGTGTTAGCCTGTATTCATGAAACAGACCACTGTGCTCATACAAGCACGTTTAATTAAGCAAATACTCCTATTTGTTCTCTTCTTGTTCAAGGCTATTTTAATAAGCAAGAAATGGGCTTGTTTAAAGTATTTACTTAGAGAGCTTTCAAACTGAGGATTAATTGTCTAGAGAATTAGAAATTCTCTATGCATTTGTAGTTACATAGATTCTCTCAATTTACTAATATACTGTAAATATTATGTACACAGCAAACTTGAATGAATTCAACATATGGTTGATGTTTACATAATTTATGAGATGCCACATTATATTAATGGAACTAACCATATACAAAAAAGCAAATGTTGCACTATCATCGAGGGCCTAAATTAACCATACCTTATTCTGTGCTTCCTCAAGTGTTTATTTGTTGGGATGAGGATCCTGGGATTGTGCTCAAAATTTGGCAATTAAGATTGAAAACCAGTTATCTCATGGCTCCAAACATCATCAATAATATTGATGCCAAGTTTTAGACTTCTGGATATTAACTAAACAATAAAAAGTATGTCCAAGTCTGCTTTTTGGTCTAAACACAACATTATCCTTATATTAATAATCAAGTTAGACAAACCTAATAAAGAGTTATTTTAAAAGGATGAAAGGTGAAAGAAATGGTTTCTCTCTTTAATCAGCAATTTAACAATTTTTTAAGATGCATGGCTTTCTCAGTAAGGATTAAATTGATTTTCAATGAAAAAAAAAAGTGTGGTGAAGTGGTTCTGGGATACTAGGAGAAATGAAGTGGCTTGCTCTTCATCATAGCTTGCTTGATCTGCAGCTTATATTTTATTGATGGTAATACCCTATACTCTATAATACCTTTCAACACAAAATTTCAGTCATTTCAGTAATGTTAAGTAATTAAACCTCCCACTGGCTCTGCCAATGGAGGTGCATTTATCATTGTAACTATTTTGCAAGTGGGTAAACAGAGGCAAAAGAGGTTGAATTATTAATTGAAGTAATAAAATCTCTGGGCTCCTATCTCCCAGATGATGTTTAGTACTTCCTCCAAAATTTTGTTAAAAATCCAGTATAATTAAATGTATACATCTTACTCCCTGAGTTTAATAAACTCATGTAAAACTATATGCTGAATTTGAGAGAGCATACTTGAGAGGTGTTTTTGCTTTTTCACAGAGGGGCCAACTTAAGGGAGCGTTGTCAAACCAAATTCTTAAGCTCATTTTGGCAAGATGAATTTAGATCTTAACTAACTTAGTACTTTTCAGGGAAATAGGAGAATTTATTTATTTGGGATGACGTTTCTCTATGCCAAAAGTAGGTGTATTACTGCTCTCTGCCACATGAGTTACACCTCATTGTTAAAGTTCACATCTCTACTGTGACTACACATCTCCTAAGTAAAGTCACACAATTATTTTGTCCTTAGCATGGCTTAAAACAACTCCTGGAGAGTGCCAAATTTAAACAGTAGTAAACAGGATTGAAAAATATTTTCAAACTGATTAAAGTTAAAAATAGATTGGTAATATATGCATAAAATAATTGTTTTCTTTAGCATGCAATGCCAGATATTGAAGGTTTTCTGCTACTGATAGATACAAATATGGCAATAATGAGAGTTCACTTCAGCAACAAAGAAGCTCTTCAAGTCTGAAAGCAATCCTCTCCTTCTGACATGCTGGCACCATCATAGAGGAAAATGTCATGGTCAATATAAGCACATTTACTGACAGTTAGGTTTTTTCCTATGTTCCTGAAAACTGTTTGAAACTTGACTTTTATCAAAAACAGAAACACTGGCCACTCAGAATGATAAAACAATAGTTTATGGCTTAGTCATTTTCCAGTTATAAAGCAATACTTTCATAAAAATAAACAAGGCATACAGGAACAAGCCAAAACAATTACTCAGAGAAATTGTTGCATTCTTGCTGTCCTTGCTTCCTGATTTAAAACAACTGCCTCCAGTAGGAGCTGGACAAAAAGCAGCAGATTTTGTTTCATTAAGTAACTGCTTGCTGGTCACTGAGATCACTGAGATAAGATTTATCACTGAGATAAAATATAATTCAAAAATGCAGTTGATACTAGGTCTAGGTACTTTCTAAATTCTAAATTACCTTTTACAGGAAGAACAGGTACATAGATTAAAATAACATTAATCTATTTCACTAATTTACAGACCAAACATTTCCCAAGTGGATGGTTACAAAGAGCTTTTGTCCTTTCTAGAGAAAGTAAAATGCTACTTTAAAGCCACAAGAACTTTTATTAGTAAAAGTCATGTTGATTATTTAATTTGTAGGGGTTTGTTGATTATTTCTGAAGGGTTTTTCCCCATACTATGAGTGTTGCATCATCATGACTATTCTGTCGTAGCTCAGTAAGGAAAATAATTTAACAGTATTTTCAAGCAGGAACAGGATACAAATATAAATGCTCACAACTGAGAGATTGGAGAAGTAAGGGGTTGATAAATCTGCTAACTTGACATTCTTGCACATTCCAAGTAATGTGCTCAGATGTTTCAATGTTAAAGGTAGTTTTTAAATTGCTCCCTGCTCTTTTAAGCTCACATAAGTACTAAGGCAGATGAAGAGTTTTTGCTCTGTCATTCCAAGGAGATTCCTTCTGATTCCTGTTCTGATGAAGATGATTTCATTGCCATGTCTCACAGTGGGTGGTACATGGGCTGCAGCCCATCTGTGCTCAGGCAGTTCAGAGGCTGGAATACAAAAGCCTTTCAGACTCTTCTGGTTGGGAGAGCACCTGGAAGCCCTGCGCAAGTCCTTTGGTGTGGAGCAATTACCTGTGGTTGCTCTCCAGCACAGGGACTGCTGTGTGCTCAGCCTCACTCTTGCCAAGCCCTGTACTTTGCTAGGCTGCAGCAGGTGACACTGATGGCAGAGCAGAGCTGAGGGATGCCTCTTGTGCCCAAGTGTGTGGCTTCAAGCTCTCTTTGTGTGCACAATGTAGGAAACTTGACCAGGTCCAAAAGCTCTGGCTTGGTTGTGTCTGTCATGTAATGCAGCAAGTTCTTCTAGCACCTCAGCACTCTCACTCTCTCACTGGAACTGCCAGCACATTTGAAGTTAGATGATTTCTGTAGGGCTTTACTGAATTGTGGTATTTATCAGGACTGTCACTATATAACTGTCAAGCTTTCTGTGTGTCTGAAAAATTCCACCCTTTAGATGGATGGGACTGTGATGTCATCATAATTGTATTTTTATGTAAATGCTTGCTATAAAATAATTTTGTATTAAATTATGTGTTCCTTTCCTGTTGGCAGAATAGAATTTGTCTTAAATGGCAGCAGACTGTTGTATCTGTTTTCCTGAAAGTTAAATATTTTGATGCACACTTATGATTTATTGATTTTACATTGTTACCAAATGGCATTCCCAAATCAGCTCAGAATACCATGGTTCAAAATCCTGTCATTCATATGATAAAGTTGTTTTCATGTAATCCACTGTGCAAATGGGCGTGACAAGGAAAGTGGAAGAGCTGGAAAGAAAGAAAAGCATTTTAACAGGTAGTGAGTTTGAAAGAAATCCCAGGTTTTTTTACCACCTTTTTGTATGTTTTTGAGCCAATATTGCTTCTTTACTATTAAACAGTAATAAATCCCAAATTGCAAGGCAGTTTGTTATCATCTTGCCCTGAATTTGTTTGGAAATACTCCCTCAGGAAAAAAAAAAATCTTGATCCTGATTGTGCAAACATTCCATGTGCATAATCTGGATGAATTTGTGTGCATGAATGCAGTGTAAGACAAGGCTTCTCAGCTTGGGCAGAACACCTTATACAGAAATGCATTCACCACAGCCAGAGTTGTGCTGGTTTCATGAGGTCACCTCTTCAACACTCTCTGTTTCTGTGCAGCTGACACTTTTGACACCCTTAATTTGCTGCCTTCACATCTGCTATAGCTGGTGCTGTAAGAGCTTAGTGTAGGTCAGAAGAAACCTTTTGGGTCTGTGTGTGTGATAAAAATGAGAGAGGTGGCTTACAAGACAAATTACTGGTGTGTAAACTCACTAAATCCTTCTGGTAATGCTAAGTGTCTACAAAGAAAAAAGATGTGAATGGGAAAGACTATCCAATATTCACAGTACCCTGGCATATCTTATGAGGTGCATCAAAGAATTCCTGAATATTGTAGGAGTGAGATTAGTTTAACATCCTCTATTGACTTTGTCCTCTGTTGTAGGTGTTTCATTGAATTTTAAAAGCTCTTAAGTTACAAACAAGTGACTGTATCTCCCATAGCCATGTGTCTGCAATACATGAATGCATTTTTCTTATTTCTTCAATTTTATTTCTTTTTATCCCACAAGGAAAATGGGGAATTTTCCCCACCAAAGGACTGTACTTAAATAAAAATACTTACCGTGCCTAAGAATGGTATTGCTTTGTGCATGTGTACATATAAACATTCATATAAATAATTCAATCTACCATCCCATTTTCCTAGACTATTTTGGTTCAGCTTTGCTCTCTGGCTTGTGGTACAATGGTAACTTCCTCCTGGCATAGAAAAGACACTCATTACATTTTGAGCAGCAGAAAATAGTAGCACATCTTGAAGCAGTAGCATCTGGTATACTCTATCAGCAAATGCCAAAGGAATGCTGTGTGCTGCTAATATATCTGATAGCCTTTAATGTTTTATAGGTTTTCTTAGTGTACAGTATTCCTGACTTTCACTTCCTATGACTGTGCTGCCCAATTGTCACATGTCCTTCTGTCATAGAATCATCAAGGTTGGGCGAGACCTTTGAGGTCATTGAATCCAACCCAGCACTACCACTGTAACCCTATATCCATTAAATGACATCACCCAGCACCAGACTCTAATGCCTCCTAGATACCTCCAGGGATAGTGACTTCCCCACATCCCTGGGCAACCTATTCCAATGCTTGACTACCTTAACAGTGAAAACCCTTCTAATATCTAATCTGAGTCTTCTCTGTCTCAGCTTAAGCCATTTCCTCTTGTCCTCTGTAGGCAGAGCAGAAGAGACCAGTCCCTCCTTCACTGCAGTCTCATTTCAAGCAGCTGTAGAAAGCAATGAGGTTCCCCCGGGCCTGCTCTTGAGACTAAAGAATCCCAGGTCCCTCACCCATTCCTGTAAGACAAGTTTTCTAGATCTTTCTTGAGCCTGGCTCCAGCAGCTCAATGCCTTTCTGAAGTGAGGGGCCCAGAACTGAAAGCAGTACTCGAGGTGTGGCCTCACCAGTGCCCGGTGCAGTGGGACAATCACTGCCACACTTCTCTCTGGCTGCCCTATTGTTGCTGCGGGCCGGGATGCCATTGGCCTTCTTGGCCACCTGGGCACATTGCTGGCTCATACTGAGCTGGTTATCCACCAGCATCCCCCTCCTTCACAAAGGAACATACATACACAGTAATTTCATTTTTTTGTGTAATGTACATTTTCCAGGCTGTTGCAATTTCTGTTTGTTAGCTGTCTCATCCTTTGATTCGAGGTATTTTCTTCATGGTTGTTTCAAGTATCTTTGTGTTTTGCAAGTAAATAGAACACCAAAACTCTCTGTAGTAGTCTAAGGTATGTAGGTGGGTATAGAATATCTTCTGAGGAGCCTCTTAACCTTCTTGTTAGTGGGAATAGAACTTCCTACAAAGTCTTTTATACACTGTATCCAGTGATACAGGATACACTTTTTCTCCCACTCAAAGCTAATGTTGGCTGACAGTTAATTGTTAGAGTAGGTAAGAGTAGCTGGCTTAGGCATTGCTTTGTTTCCATCTAGCTGGACCAAAAGCAGTGGCAGCTGCAAGAATCTGCAGGCTGAGTTTCTGTGGAAGTCACAGAGCAACTTTGCTCTGAATCCCAGTGGGATATAAGAAAACCTGGAGTTTTAGGGGAATTCATTCCTGTACACAATTGTAGCCTGCCACAGTAGAGTGGCCTGTGGCTTCTCTGGTTGTAGTTTAAACTTAGGGAGCTGGGTTACTGTAACTACACTGGTCATAGCTGCATGGAATTCTACTAAAAGTAGAGACAAAGTCAATTTAAATACCTGAAGAGAGTCGCTGAATTAGGTTTCTTTAAATCAATGTCTCTTCAAATCAAATTTTATTTTCTCCCTACTTTCTTAATTCCTTTGTGTGGATTGTACTGCTACAATTTTGTTTTGCAAAAAAATGTTATACTTGGAAAAGAGTTGTCATACAAAGAACTCTTAATTTCTAGATGTTTTAATGTCAAACAGTTATTTAAAAGAATATAAACAAACCCATGGAAGAATGCAATTAAATGGCAGAAGTGATTTTTAAGAAACCCAGAAGACAAAGCAATAGCCTTTGAGATTTCCTGGCCTTTACTTTGCAGGATCTAAAAAGCAAACTCTCCTATCTGTGTCTCAGCACTTTTATGATGCCTTTACAAGGAAAAGGGAGTTGGATGCAGGCCTGAGTTAGATCTCATGGGAATAGTGTTCTGTACCTTAAATTACAATCAGATGTGTTTTACTTCAGATGAAATTTTCAGCCTAAAATTGGTAAGAAGCCTAATTATTTGACCAGGTTACTATTTATGTAGACCACTGTAGAGCTATCTGTCATTTTTCCAGAGCTGGCAACACATCACCCTTGAAAGATTTTTATTTTGTGTTTGGAACAGTCTTTTTAAAAATCCATCTCTCTGTTCATTACATAAAATACTAAAAGATGGTAGAGATTGCTATGGAGATTAGAAGTTATAGAAACTGTTCATTTTAATTCTTCTGAATGTAAAATTAGCAAAGAAGCTTGGATGTTTACAGGCTTCCAGTCCTTCAGAGTGCTAACTAGCTCCACAGCATGCATAGGATTCTTGTGCCCTTTGGACTTAGATTGTCAACTAGCAAATCGTGCCCAGATTTTGAAATCAGTAATGTATCTTTGAGACTGGAGAGTGTGGAGTAAGGAGAAATAAATAGATATACTCTCAAAGTAGCCTTTAATCTATAGACTGATATTTTCTAGTGATTAGAATGCCTAAAATGATCTGATAACTGAAGCATGCAGGATGAAAATATAGCTATTCTGTGATTCAAAGGCATAAATTATATGGATAAAAACTGGAAAATAAGACTGTATCACTATTATATCTTCTGGAGTGTCATGGTGGTGATGTTATAGATAGGACTGAGATGGTGTTTTATTTGTCAGACCCTCCTTAAAGTTGTTTCTCACTGCGCCTAGACATTACTTCTGGCCTTAAATTTAACACTTGCTGCTCATGCTTGAAAATTGCTATTATTTACTGAGTTAGGAGAACAGTTAGTAAAATAAGTTTTAGAATTATAAAAACAAAACATATAGAATTTGTTTAATTAGTGCAAGTCTAAGCCTTTGTTTAATTAGTAGATCAATAAAACTGTAGGGGATCTTTACATGGCTCCTGGAACATGTGTGGTTGGGGTAACCATCTCCAATGCTAAATTCAAAATGGGAGCCTTGTTCTTCAGAGGATCAGCATTCACAATTTAGTAGACAAATAGTGATTTGTGGAAGCTGATACTTACTTAAATATGAATGTTCTGAGTGAAGGAAAGTACTTTTGGAAGAAGGGGGCAAATAAAATCCCTATGTGGAAGCATGAAAATCCCTGAGGTTTTTTTCTGCAAAACAGTAGCAAGTGCTACAAAGTCAGCATTTCCAAGGCCTTTATTGTAAACAAAATACTAATGTTTATGTTGGGGATTTCATTAGTCTCCTAGCTGTGTACAGAGCCATGAGACTGGACTGTGGAATTAAGCAGCAGAGTCTGATTGACTCTAGTACTATAAAGGGACATTTAGAATTATAATACATTACATTTTAAGATATGAACATTAGTCTTAGCTGTCATGGGAAAGTGTAGTCCGTGGAATGCAGAGGTAAGGAGTTAGATTTCATTTTGGAAGGCTGTGATGCTAGGCATATGCAGATTTTTTGTCATATCTTTAATACCTTAATGGAAAGGCAGTATTTCCCAGAAGTTTTTATGTGTGCACGTGTATGACAAACGTGGGCTGGGAGAGACTTTACAGAAATAGCATGCTTCATGTGGTACCTAATATAAAATTAGTAACATACATTGATTTGTTTTGATGCTTGCAGGGATTCTTCCTGACAGTGTCACCAGAAGCAGTATTAAAAGTGGCTGCTCAGGCTTCTGCCAACAACAAGATCTTCAGCTTGAATCTTTCTGCACCATTTATAAGCCAGTTCTACAAAGAACCGATGATGAAGGTCATGCCTTACGTGGATGTTCTCTTTGGAAATGAAACGGTGAGTCTTGAGAGAGTGATGGAAGGATTTGTATCTCTTGCACTTTGGGGTTTGTGTCTCAGAGCCTGCTTCACCAGGACATAGCCTCAGGCTGGGCCTCAAGGTTGGATATCAGGGAGAATTTCTTCACTGAAAGGGTTGTCAAGAACAAACTGCCCAGGGAGGTGATGGAGTCAGCATCCCTGGAGGTGTTCAAGAAAAGCCTGGACGTGGCACTCAGTGCTGCAGATCCAGTGGTGGTCAAAGGTTAGACTTGATGGTGTTGGAAGTCTTTTCCAACCTTAAGGATTCGGTAATTCACGGTCCTTCTTTTTTTTATAGCGGGAATCTGACCATGAGAGATGTCGTTAGAAAGTTAAATCTGTGGTCACTGGACTGGGATATTTCAGTAGATACCAAAGATGTCACTTGACCTGTTAGAGATTTACAACTTGTTCATTCTAGCAGGAAACATCCAGCACATTGGTGCTGTGTAATAACTGTCCATGTGCATCATGTCCTCACCCTGAGTTTAACTCTGCTACAAGAAAACATAGGAAGGACTGCCGCTGAGCTCCTGTAACTCAATTCCTTACCCATAGTGCTGCTATTAATAGCATTTTCTCTGATGATGATGACTCTTTGGGGAGAAGTGGGAGGAGAAAACTAAGAAATAGAGAGTTGTTTTAAAAGGTTCTCATTGATTTTATGGTGGATGGACTGGCAGCCCATCAGAGGAAGGCTTATCTTTGCTGTGTAAGTTGGCAAACAGATTGCATGAAATTCTGCCTGGAAGTATATGTTAATAGACCAAATTAATTCAGGTTTCCCTCATCATTTTTGATTTTTCTTCACTTTAGAAAGTGTTCTTAAATATTTATTAGTTTTCTCAGCAGGAAAAGGTTGAAAAAAGCCTTGAAGTATGTGACACACCTAAATGAAATGTGAGTTTGTCACTCAAGATAACTACAGGAGTAGTTACAGGAGTACGGGAAAATGATGGAAAAGCAACTTACTCCTGTGAGTGGTTATTCCTGATTGTGACAAAGGGACTTTCACCAACACAAGTCAGTTGTTAAACTATTGTCCGCATGTCTACGTAGGGGCTAGCATTGTTATCTATACTAAATACCTTATAGATATAGATAGGATTTTAAAAATTAAAATATTTATTTTTAAAACAAAGAAAAGTGCAATGTTTTTAAATGCAAGGGCTAAGGGAAACCCTTTTAACTAAAGTTAACTGTACAGAAAAAGTATTTTCCAGGCATCTTCTTGCTATTTCCAACTGTTACCTTTGTACATTTTTCTTGATATAGTCCTCACAAAGATGGTATTGAGTATTTTTGTTAAATAGCAGTGTAATCTCGACACAAAATCCTGCCAGACTTCACAGATTATGTAATACCAAGTCTAGATATTTTTAGAGTTGAAGAGCTTCACAAAAATTTCTGGGATTAAAACTTGAAGATCTTTTATATAAATATTACTACACTGACCTATTAGGATAATTCAGATCAGAATGTTTCTTTAAGTGCTATTTTTTCAGAGGTTGTTACTTTTTTGTGCATTTGTGTTTTATATAAGCAGTAGCCCATGATACAGGTGACACTCCCATTTCAGAAATTTTATTCAGACTAGATTATTTTCCTCTGTCATTTGTTTATTATGGTATTATTCACCTGCTGTCAAAAATATTGTGTAGTACTGTTGTGTTTGTTAAAGTTGAAAGACTCCCTGCATTTTCTGTATGTAATTTCTGAGGCATTTTGGTGTGTTTCAGGATAAAAGATTATAATTTAAACTTTAGTGATCATCCTTAAACTTGGCAGTACAATATATATAAATACTTCAGAGTACCAGCCTCTTTGTTCCTTATGCTAATCATGAAAACATGGTCACTTTTTAGTCTCAGCTTCCTGCTGGCTGTTGCTGCTTTGGAGTTGTTGAAATGCTGCTTGCAGTGGTTTATTGTCTTGCCTTTCTGTGTGACTTGAAGCCACGCTCTTGGCGTGATGTACTTCTAGTTTTGAGGAGCTTCTGTGTCTTCTCATTGTCAGTGTTTCTGCTCTCTGTGTATGGTTTCTGATAAAGAGTACTTGCAAAACTCAAAGCTCAGTCTGACATGTTCTGCCTTTGTCGCTTCCACCCTTGGTTTTGGTGCTTTTTCTCTCCTCCCATGTGAATTTCAGCTACAAGCACATCCAGGGGATTTTTTTGTGTCTGTGTATATCTTGATGGGCCATGAACCTCTTCAGCTGGCCAACACCAAGTTTTTGTCCATTTGGTGTGATTCCTTTTGCTTTATGCTTCATCTTCCATTAGTGTAAGTGCATAAGTTAACAAATAAGCAAGGCATACTAAATTGTGTGGTTGTTACTTCATTAGTACAAACAATACTTTTAGACACAATTTTATTCTTCCCTATATTTATCTTCACATTCTAGGCCAATAAAATTCTATTGTTAAGCACTGAGCTGTTTATTTTTTTAATAATACGAAAACATCCAAGTGCAGCAAAATTCCAAATTGCTGCCATTCCTAAACTAAAAACAATTGGCAAAGTGATTTTAAATTACATCTTCTACTTAAAAATTTACATCTGAATGGAGATTGGTTATTTCAAGTTTCAGCCAGATGGTAATTAAAATGGGCAAGTTATAAATCTTTCAGAATAAATATTCTAGTTTTGAATGTAAATGCCAGCATACCCTTAACTGCAGTTTAGACACTGAATGCTGTGGTAACAACTTAGTATATGTATCCATTTCAGTGTATTAACTCAGTGACCACTGGTGTTGTGATAATTTATTTAAATCTCATTTCTAACCTACCTAAACATCTTGTCTTGAATTTTTTGTATTTATTAACAGTACTTCATATAACAAATTTAGTACAGAGCATTCAGAAAAGGAATAATTATATGGTCATTGCAGTTAACCAAGTAGGGCCATTCTGCAGTCATTATCTAGCAATACATGACTGAAGAACTTGATTATTGTCATTGCTTTTAATTTTTATTAAATTAAGGTTTTTTTAGTAGTGTCATTTTGCAAATGGTTCTTAGCAGTAATACCTTCCAAGCTACCATAATCACTGGATAATTAACCTGCCAGGATTAAGCACACTCTACTTTGCCTCAGGATGCTTAACTCTCAAATAAGGTCAATTATCTCCTGATGATAACTGCTTTGTCACAAGTTGCTGCTTAATTCGGCTGTAAAAGCTCACCTTAGAATACATATTTTACAACTCAGAGTAACTTCCAGTAACAGGGTGGTCAAAAGAATGAAAGCTTTGAAAACAACACCTTTACACAGAACTGTAGAAAGGTTCCTACACAGCAATTAATCTAGGCCAGTAAAGGAGACTAAATTTGTGTGTATCACTTTCCATTTTCCTGGTTAGGGCTAAATGGTGATGTATATTAAATATGTGACCCATCAAAGTCCATAATGGGTACAGGAATTTTAATTAAATTTCCAGTCACCCCAAAAGATGTCAGTTACAATGGCATCTCCTCAGGGAAGGAACTTCCTTGGGGGAACAGTCTGTATATTTTTGCATGTGCACCTGGCTAGCAGTTTCTTCAGGATTTAAGGGAGACTGCAAGGTTTTTATATGATTGATCTTCACATCTGGCACCAGTTCATGACTCAAAAGAATATTTGTTGATATTGATGTGGTAAAGATCTTTGGGGTTTTCTTGCTATGTGTAGGCAGGGCATCACTGAGAATTTTTAGAATTTAGAACCTTTGGAGTTACAGACACGTTGAACTTTTTCATCTGGTGCTTTACAACAAAAACAGTAAACCAATGATATAACTGGTAGTATTCAGTGTACAGTGATCCATAGAGGTTGAGGAGCTTTTGTAGAAGAGAAATTGTGAAATTATTTTGAAATACAAAATAATAAAGAAAACAAAGATAAAAATTATTCTTTAAAATTTGATCCTCTTTGTCTCTAGTGTAAAGAGCTGTTACTTCTAAACACTCAGTCTCTGAACAAATTAATTACAGGATTATAAGCTGAAGTTTTGCAAAGACAGAGCATCTGTGATCCCATTGTGAAATTGCTGCTCTTGTGACAGCAAATGTGCTGAAAAGAAAGCAGGTTGTGTACAAGATTTGTACATTTTAAGAAGCAATGACAATAGGTTGAATGGTGGTTCTAGAATTAGAAATCCCGAGCTTTAAAGAGATAAATGCCTTTGGAATAAGATAGCAAATGGGTCTTGTCATCATTTCCTCTTCACAATTCTGCTGGAATGGTACATTGTGTCCCCTTTGTTTAAAATATTTTCAGTTGAGGTATCAAATACTAACAGAAAGATCCCTACAAATGTAAGTGGTTTGAACAGCAACCTTTAATACCATTTTTAAGTCTTTATAAAGGCGAGTCTCTTGAATTACATGGAAAATTCTCTTCAGTGGTGATGAAAAATATTTCATATAAAACTGAGGGGTTGGTGGGATTTTGGTGAGATTATGGTGAGATTAATGAACTCCTTATTTTGAACTTGAAGGCAGTCTGTAGTTTTGTGCTTGTTTTACCTGAGGGAGGGAATGGAAATACTGATAAGTTTTCTAGTATAAACTGTGTTCAACACACTAGGATTTACACCTAAATGGCAGTTTCCAAACAAATTTGTCTATTCCCTTGCTGTAAGCTCTCAGTCCACAGAATTTGATATATTACATATTACATACAAGATATGACACTGAGAACAACCTTCAGTTCCACCTGCAAATTTCCTCTACTGCATTATTACCTGGGATCGGATTGATACCTGCAGGGTTAGGAATCTGCCCACAGCCCAGAAAAATCTTGAATGAGACATAATCGCTTTTGTAAGATAAATGAGCTTCATGGTGATTCTCTTCAAACTAGTGTGCATTCCTAATGGCATAACTGAATTGATTTGAATTTACACAGTGCAATTCCTGCTGTTTCTAGACCCAGCACATAGCTTTCCACAACCATCAGAGTTCTTTTACACTGGTGAGTTGTCTGACTTTGAGGAAACCATTAAGAGGTAGGAGTCAGGAGAAAATCAGATGGCAGATGTAATTTGGTGTAGGGAAGAAGGGAAATACAGTTTGACTGTCAATAAATAATGAAAGAGAGACCAACATTTCAGTCTGTTCTTCAGTATCAGATGGGGCTAAGGAGTGAGGAACGTGGCAAAGAATTGCTGGTCATGCCATAAATATCACTAAGTTGATGTTTCTGTTTGAAGTATTTTCAAGTAAGCATTTATAATTATTATTGAAAGGCAAATAATAGATGGTATTTCAAACAGGGTATCTTAAAGAGACTCATTTTAGTACAGCTGACTTGCATGTATGTTATGTAAAGAGCCCTTAAGAAACATTTTCTTCTTGTCTTGCTGGACCTGGTCTATTTTGAGAGGTTATAGTCAGTCACTGGTTGTAGGCATGCTATCATCCTTAAGAGTTCAGCCTTTACCTTCTACATCTCTGTTCACTTGGAATTGAATTTTCAGAAACAGTAATCATCTTAAATGACATTAAGTTGGGTGTTAGTGTTTTGCATTTCAGTTTATATACTGATGTTTTCTTTTTTGTTGTGCTTTCAGTTCTCAGAAACTTGCCCCACAGGTGAGGGTAATTATCTTCAGTTCCTAGGCTGGGTGAGAGACTGAGGTTTGCACAGTTCCCTACAGGAAGTCTGTGCTTCACTTAAAAATCGTAGTCAGATATTCTGACCCAGTTTATTAAATACACATGGGAAAAAATTTTGTAAGGAGACATCCCATCTTCCCTTCTATTTTAACAGGTAGAGGTTTTTAAGGTCAGCTGCTGCTGGTGTTTGCTTTTCCAAACTGCAGTAAACAAACAGTATTTCTTTTTATAAATCTTACATTTAAGATTTCTGCAAAGCCTTATTAAAAATTGTAATTCTGAATGGAGGGAATTAGAAATTGTAATTCTGAATGGAGGAAAAATAAATACTATTTTTGTTTGATGTCTTTGTAGAATCTTGATGCCCTTTTCCTGTGATAGATGTTGTGTTTTCAATTATAGGACAGCTATGGTGTTGTAATATTGCTCCTTAATTCATAGAATTAACTTTCTCAGTAGTGGAATATCTAATAAATTGTGGCCATCTGAAAAATGAGAGGGTCTCTAGCACAAGGGAGGTTGATAATGTCAGTGGTGTGTTGTAAAGATGTGCTGTGGGAAGGATGCTGAAACAGCCCAAGGCTATTTCAGCTACAGACACTGAATCTGCTGCTTCTTCTCTCCTCTTTTTTTTCCCCTCCCATGTGAACTGCAGTGGCTCTCTAAGATAAAATGCTTTTAAATCATTTCCCAACCTTGCAGCCGTTTTTGATAAAAGCCCTGTTATCTGAAATGATATGAATCACTGTGGAGTTAACCATACCTTTTACAACAACATATTTTGTTGTGATTCATTCTGTCTCAATTAATCATCTTATTTATCTATATTGTCTCAGCTGCTGCACTGAAATTCATGAGTAATAAGCAAGTAATTATTTTAGTATAGTTTACCTAGTACATCATGAATGAAAGGAAAATTGAGAGCAAGTATTTAAATTTATATTTAGTGCTGCTTTCAGCTAATGTCTAGCTATTTAAGCAATTTAGGCAGCCTATCTCGAAAAATGTCTTTCTTGTTTCCTGTTATGGGAAACAAGCAGGTATTTAGAAGCAAAGCTTATACTTTCCAACAGACTTCATTTCTTAAAACTAAAAATATTTTCTGGTAGTCTCTCAGAATGCTTAGGGATATTTATCCTTCCTTATGCTATGCAGTGTTGAGATACTTTTAAGACTGTGAATACTGGAGAACATGCAGCACAAGACAGAATGTCCTTTGAGAGAGGAAAGCAGATTCCACGGTTTTTCAGCAGCTTGTGTTTTACTGACAATGATTGATAACCCTTTTCACTTTGTAGCACGTCCCAGAGCATCTCATAACACTTCATAAACATTAAAGCTCAGAATAAACCAATAAGGTGGGTGTGTAGTCTTGACTGTTTTACTGGTGGACAATTGAAAGGTTATTTGCCCAAGGTCATACAGCAAGAGCAGAGCCAGGAACAAGCAAAATTGAATTCTAACTTTTTTCTTCAGTTAAGTGTCCTGAAATGTGTTCAGCTGCTGAATACATCTTGGACAAAACTCACCTGTCTTAAGGAAAGAACCTGTACAATCTGTCTTTCAGTTTTCACTATAGTATTAACATATGTCTCTGAAAGTCTTTCAAAGGTAAACTACATATGCCTTTTAATACTCAGATCACTAAGGCAAAAATGTATAATATATAATATCCAATATATAATTTAAGAACTGCAAAAATAAGAGTATGAATAAAATTGAGTTACACAGTTGATATGAACAAGAAGAAGAGAAGCTGAAATGCTCACAAATGCTTCATTAAATCAGTGTAAATTCAGAACTTTTCAATTTTACAGAGATATTTGCAGATAACAATGCAGGTGAAAAATAGGTTACAATAAAGCTTTGTTTTCCAATCCAGCTAAGGTTAATTCGATGCCGCCTCATTGCAAGCCCTGTTTGGGGCAAATATAGCCAGTTTCTGATTCAGAAGATTAGGTTATGCTAAAGCCTCTTATGGCAACATGTGCTGGAGATTCTCCCCCTGTTATAGATAGTCCTTGCAGTGGATTGTAAGGCTGCAGTGCCATGTTATCCCCATGGATAGCATCTAAGGGTGAGCTGCCCTTATCACATGATGTCATCCCCCTTTACTCAGATGAACAATTTTACATCCAGAGCAAGAGTGAGTTCTGTGGGCCAGACTGCTGTTAATCACTGAGCTGGTCCAGCTTTCTCAAACAACACAATCACTTGATCTGATTAGATGAGAGGGTAATGCATGGTGGTACAAAGGACTTTGAAAGAGAAAGCATGATAACCTCTCTGTTTCATCAGATATAAGCAGCCACTGCTGTTAGGGTCTCCCAGACAATACAGCAAAGAAACAATTATTGACTGACTTAAATGTTATTATGAATGGATAAGTTGTAAATCAGCTGTAAATGTTCTTGGACCGAGGTTTTTATATAAATAGACAGTTTTTACCTAAAGAGTATGTATTGATGCTTCCTGTGTTTATAAATTTGAGTCTGAACTAAGGTTCTTGAAAGGGGAGAAAAGGGAAGGATAGTTGAGGAGACAGTAGTAGGTCCATGCTGATGTTCAGAATCTTGAAAACATGGTTTGGGGGTTTTGGAATAGAATTGGCAATATCATTATTATGTTAACCTATTTTTCTGTACTATTGCATAGCACTATTTTTTCAAAACTGCAGTTTCAGCCTTGTTCTTTCTGTCATGTTATCTTTCTCTGTCAACACCTTCCTTCCCTCTGTTTATATAGCTCATATAATATTTTTATTCCCTCAAGAGAGTTTCACATCTCATTATAAATCTATTAGCTAGTTTCATTTTTCTGGCTTGCTTCAACAAAGAGCAAAATTAGGCATTTGAACCCTCTCTTCTTTTCAATTAGCTATAAAATCTTCTGTTACCAGGATTCCTTCTGTAGATTTTATAAGAATAAATTTAATCCGCTGATGTTGCCTTAAGACTATTGAAAAGTTGCTATGTATAAGTAAGTTAATGAAGACAGATTTTTCCTTCATGTGCTGACATAAACACTGAGGGTATTTAGAATGGACATATACTAAACTATTACTGATTAAAGTCTGTATTTTTTTTAAATTATAATTTTGAGTTTAGGCAGTGATGTTAAATTGAAAATTAATTGTGCATATATTATTAAGCACATGCAATGGGGCATAAATATATGTAAGGGTTGCAAAACTATTTTGCTAATTTAATTTTTTTCAGAGTTTTCCTAAAAGCAGGAAATAAGCTTGGAAAAGAAATAGAAAAAGTATAGTGCAGCATACCTGATATATTTAAAAGATAGATAAAAGCATCCATAGTTTTCCCAAAGGCATTAGTTGATCTCTAAAACCTTGCCTTATTTATAAACTTAGGCCACCCTGTTTATCACGCCTTCGGGTGATAATTTTGCAGCCACATCAAAGTGTGTCCTTAAGCTGTATTTTTAGGTTTGATGGTCATATTCTGACTTGAAAAAACATTTGTTTAAGTACTGACCTATCAGGGAAGAAGTGTGGAGAAGTTGCTTTGCTGTATAAGTTTTTTGTTCTAAGCTAACAGAACTTATCCCTCCTAGACATTGCATTTGGATCTTTTTTAGTTCTCCAGAGAAATGTTCCATTAAACCTGTACTTAAGTAGTACTACTGCTAATCCACATGTGATAAGTAACATTGTCAATATGTTGCTCTTTAAGTCCTCAAACCCTCCTTTGACTCCTCATATTCTGTGTCCAAACCAGCCGCATATGCAATCACTTCAGAGAAACAAGCATCCACAGGTCAGTTCACTTTCCATGCTGAAGTGGTTGCCAGGTGAAGGAGCTTCCCTCTAAAGGACAGAATTGTAGCAGTTTCATGACTGGGACAGTACAACTTTTGAAATACAGAAAGCTGTCTGTTTGTTGGTTATGTTTCTAATGGTGTAGAGGGGAACCCCCTATTCTGAACTTGAAATTCTAGGAACAGTTGTGTCCATCATCTTCAATTTATGTTCCCTGAAGGCTATAATTTCACAAGTGCAAAGTTTCTTTCTTCCCCCATGGCTAAGGAGAAGGACTTCCTCTCCACTCTTGCAAAGGAACCAGCCATCAGCGTCTGCTTCTGGTCCCACCAAATGAGCTGGGCTGTGCTTTCAGCAGGAAAAACCCTTTAGTGTAGGAGAAACTCACCTGAAAGCAATGGCAAGGGGCTACACATTCCAGAGGAAGACCCTTAGGATTCCCAGCCAGCCTTTGTGGTACTTCTCAAGCTGTTTGGCTGTTGTCAAGGTATAGCCTTGCTAGCTGAATAAGCTGTTTGAAGATGTCCTAAGTATTTCTGGAGTTAGGAATTCTATTTTAAATTTTTCTGATGCTGGAAAGTCATGGATCTCAATTCAAGGGAAATTCACTATCTTTTCAGAACTTGGGAAATTCTGCCTCTTCATCTTGCTATTATTGTCCTGTGAGTCTAAGCCAGTCTGCAGGCACCAATCAACAGCATTTCTGTTCATTTCTCTTTGTCTGTGGCTGCCCTTCTGTAGGATTCTGTTATTGAGAATCTGAGAGGCCAAGCTATTTTTGATCCTATGTTCTCTTTAGGATCTCTTTTAATAAAGCATATTTCTGCTCCAGAATTCCTCTGAGAAACCAGGGCATGTTTAACTTGTCTCTCAGACTGTTGACCTCTCTAAGGTGTGCAACAGTCCTTTAAATAAAAAAAAAAAAAAACAGAATTCTCATGAAAAATTAAGTGGTAGCCATAAAATGTGTTGTTGTGGTAGTCCTGATTGCTCTGCAAGGAGGACCTCGCTGCAACTGGGAAAATATCCGAATTTTCATGGGATCACAGGTATCCTTTACCATCAGTTTACCTGGTTTTTCTTAAACTCTTTTGAAATGTGGATGGGCAGTCAGATGGTCTTAACACACAATATTTGCTGTATGTGTTATTTTGGAGCAGCTATGATTAACATGTCTTTTTTCTCTTGTTGGAATTTCTACTAGAGCAGGAGAAATACATCTGTGAGTGGTCTTGGACACATACCAGTTTCAGATAAATGGATCAGTCAATTTAAATTCTGCATATATAGTTGCCAAACACTATGCATTTGATTTGAACATCAAAGTAAATGCCAGATTTGGATGGAGCTGCATCTTGGTATATGTGAATTACGATAATGAGTCAAACTACTGAATCTCACTGCTCAAAAAAGAACACTCATCCTCTGGAACCAAATTCCTTTCTTCTAGAATCTAAAGTCATGAAAAGAGATGAAGAAGTACATAGCCTTATGCTGCCAGTTGTAACCCATCTCTGAATAAGCATTACCTGAGAGGTGGGTGGGCAGGCTTAGGAGCATTCTAAAGTGTGGAATGGTGGGAGGTTGGACCCATTATTTAGACCCCTTGAAAACCCTATGTTTCAGGAGTCCATATTAGCTTTACTTGCAGATGAGTTTCTTGAATATTTCAAACAAGAACTCTGTGTCCCAGGATGAGTGGTGCTTGTATATATTTCAGGTGGAACAAGCTAAAATCAAGATCAAAGTGTTAAGGATGTTAACATCATCTTCAGCCACATTCTTGGGATAATTTTTAAGTCTGCAAGGAAGTGACAACATAACCTATCCCAAAGTTATTTTTTCATTTATGGTAAAGATATCAAGTATTTTATGGGAGGGTCTTCATTGTAACAGACTTTATTAAGGCCGTAGGGATTCATTTTGTACCTCTTCCATTGGAGTTGATTTTTTTAGGAACTTAAATGTCAATTATCACTTTTTAACCATGCTTAACCTCTGCTACTCTTAAGAAGGTTTCTCTTTATTGTTACTTGAATTTGAAAAATGCATTGTGTAAAATATTGCAGCATAAATTAACAGAAGTTACCTACCTTGGAAGACATTTGCATAGATTTAGTGGGAAGAGAGCAGGTAATAGATTATTGAACAATGTTATTAGACCAGGAAAATGCTTAATTCAGGAGTAAGCTATAGAGACATTCTTGTCTTGTGGATGCTGTTCAAGGTAACAACTTTTAGAATTGTGTTTCGTGCAATGAAACACAAAGAAAACCCCCTAATTTTTCTGTTTTACAATCTTGTACATTCGATGATAGCATAATGATTTTGAGAGTTAGGTGGATGCAGAGAATTGGGTAACTTATATAATATGTAGAAATGCTTCAAATTATTTCTTTAATTAGATTAGAAAAATGTTTTCAGCACTACTGTTTTTTATTTGTTAGTGAGATCTTCTGCAATAAATCCTTGTTCAGGATCACAAGGAAGAAAAATTATTCGTCATGTAAATAAAAATTCACAGAAGGAGACTTGAAATATAATCAATTGATCCTGAAGACTTTTTGAGATGTAACTAATTTTGTCTATGCTAATTTGCCCAAACCCTGTTACTAGTTTAAATTGACATCGGAGCAAGTTGCAATGCTTAACTTTTCATAACATTTCCTAATATATATCTATACTGTGCAAAACAGAGTAAGAGGCATGCCTTGTCCTGAGAAACTTACATTTTAAACAGAGATAAAGAAAAGGAATAAAGAGAAGTAATGACCAGAGAGAGGTGAAATCTCTTAACCCTGATGATACACTTGTTCAGTGCCGTTACAAAATGTAGCTAAGGATTTTGCTCCATAATCTCATATATCAATTTTTAAAATAAATGCAGTGAATAGAAAAGAGAAGTAGTAATGATGATATGTGCTAAAGTTAGATATACAAGTCCTTTCATATGGGTTTTTTAGGAATTTTCTTATTTTCTTCCATGGTGTTTTTTGTTTTCTTTGTTTGCTTTCAGTCTTAAAAATCATGCAGAATTAAAGCAGTTCATGATCAGTTAAAATTTCAAATATTTAAGACAGCAGTTTTTAAGATTAACTGTTTTCCATTTACTGACTGTTACTTGGAACCAAAAGAATCTTGTATTTTTGTAAGCATAGTAAGCTACACTGTTTTTCTTTAAACTTTAGGGTATGAATTATATTCCTATAATGACAGCTGCAGGGTGGAATGTTTTAACACACTGGAGTGAGATATATCTTGGACACATTCTTGGTACCTTAAGTTCAACATGCTCCATATGGTGCCACTGAGCCAGTGATTTTGAAGAAAACAGTTAAAGACTGCTGAAACAGCGTAAAATACAAATTAGTCTTTGCTATATAAGTAAAAAAAATCACTGTCAATCTTTTCAGCTTCCTGCATGAATACTTCCAGCAACTTTCAGTAGTAGTCCCCATGTTTTAAAACAACTGTTGAATTCTAGCAGAGCCGAGTGAAAGCTTGTGGGCTAAGAATACATTAACTGAATTATGCCTAACTCTTATGCAGGGGAGCAAAGGGAAAGGAGATTGGGCTTCCCTGCATTTCCACATTAGTTTTTAATGTGACAGCAGGGTTTGTGTGGTGCAAGATCTGTGAGAAGTAGCTGGCTCTTTGGTAATTTGTCCCTCTGTCAGCACAAGAGCACCATGAAGGAGCTGTGTTGGGAAGGTGTCTCAGTCCTACTGTTGAGAGTACTAATGATACAGTATCCTGTATTAAAACTACAGAATAACTATTGTTGCTACTAAATATTTTAGTGTTTGGAGAAATAAATTAGCTGGGAATTACATTTTCAGAACATTGGATGTTTTTCGTTCATGTTTTCATTTGTTGTATCAAGACCAGGAGTTAATGTATGAGTAACTTGCTTGTCTATCTTTTACCTTAGTTTAGTTGATTTTTTTTCAATATCACTCTAACCCTGGGTTTTCAGAATTTCTATTCAAGCTGTGCAAAATTCTTACAGCACACTTGAGTTCTTAGTACTGAAGTTATCAGTTCATACCCTGATTTTTACTGATATTGACTTGATGTAAATTTTCATCCTGGATTATTATTATTCTTGTCCTTATTATTATTGTTAATTACTAATAGTGTTGTTGTTGTTGTTGTTATCATTATCATCATTATGGCTTTTTAAAAGCATCATACGTGAGCTCCAAAGAAAAGACCAAGGATTACACAACAATGCAAAAATTCTATTCTTCTCAAGTGGTACCAACCTTAAATTGTTTTGTATTGGTGTTGACTCATAAGAACAGATTTCCAAATGTAAGCATGAGACAAAGAGCCACAGTACACCAGCCTATTAACCTGTACTTGGATACCTTCTGGATCAGCAAAGCAGCACATTGAAGTGAGAGCACCAGTGGTGAATGAAGCCTGTGAGGGGGTGATTTGCAGTTATATTAGTGTGAAGTTGGACATTACAGCCTGAGTTGATCTAAGAATTTCCTGCTGGAGGAATATGGAGATCTTGCTCCCTGTTGTCCCTTTCCAGACTTGTAGTTTCTGTGTCAGGTTCCCTCTGTATGGTGTAGCTAAGGCAGCAGAGACAAGGGTGATATTTTTAAGAAAAGAGGATGTGGCCGCATGATTTTCTTGATTTGGGATGTAGTTAATTAGAGATAGTCCATCTAAAAGTAAGAAATCAAAAAACAGTCCTTGAGCTTCTTTCCCAAAGATAAATTGTTACAGTCTATAAAATCATGAGGCAAGGAATGATAACTACCATTTCAGTGATCCCATGTTAGAGCTGCCTGCACTGTTTTAGTCCTTCTAGATATAATTAGGTAAAGTCATCACGAATAGTTTGTGTACAAATTTCCATCTTCGAGCTGAATATAGCTCGAATGTCAAATTTCAAATGATAATTACTTATGATATTTGGTAAACCCTTTGGGATACAGCCAGTGAGTATCTGTGGTAAAGGACGTCATTGTCAAAGGATTCATAAATTAAGTTCTTGTGCACTCAGAAAATATATTGAAAGCATGAATGGTTATGATACAGTATATGTCACAGCAAACATAGGTCAAATATCTGCTTTAAGTGAAAAACAGGATTAAATATTGGCATTAGAGAGATGACCAGAACATCAATGATGCATTAAAGTTGATACTTTCTCATCATACATAAAATGAGCACCTTTTCTCTTTTTTCTGCAGCAGCAGGATTCTCTAGTTTAAAAGGGTGTCTGTTGATGTTTGTTGAGTCACTGGACATATGTTGGTATATATTCTGTAAAAGACTCATTCAGCTGTACTTCCCTCATCACTGATAGCTGGCTGGGCCTTCCAGTCTCCATGGCCATCCTAATCCATTTGATATGATGATATAATGCAGCTGTCACAGAACACTGTTCTCTTTGTTTCTGAAGTGTAAAACTTCCAAGCCATACATGTAATGTAAGCCAAGGAGGTGATCCCAAGGGATCCACTTGACCTATTGGTGCCTGCCTTCATTCTGTGCCATGGGCAGACCAGCAGAGTTACAGTCCTGCTCTAAATTGGAAGACAACTGTGCTTCCTTTCTCTGAGTATCAGTTCATTGTCACTATGTGTGAGAAGCTTGGGCTAAGCTCTGTGTTAAGCTTGTGCTTCGCTATTCCAAAACAAGTTTGTGTATGAAAGACATAACAATGGTGTTATATTGCTCTGCTGGGACAAAAGGGGGACCAAACCCTTTTTCTGCACATTAGTACTCTTTGCTGAAGGAGGCAGGGTCCAGCCTGTCTTTTACATTCCACATCCCAGCCATTGGTGTATAATTTGATGAGAGGAGGAAATAAAGAATAAGGGAAAGACTTGAGAAGATCCAGTGGAGCTCTCTGCCTGGAAATGACTCTATATTTCCCAGTGATGGAGAAATTGCCTTAGCGTTTTATACCCACAACAGCTCAGTCTTGCCTGAGTGCAAACCTGGAAGTGGTTTTCTTTATTCAGGCCAGAAGCCTGTTCATACTGCTACTTACAGGCCAATAAATTACTTCTTCAGAAAGTTCCTATTTTGATAAATTGATATGCTTGTGTGTTTGCACTATATTATGTACGAGGAGCCTTGTCATCTTATTGAAATTATAGGACATTGAGAGATACCAAGTATTTATGGCTAGATTTAATGATTTTAAAGGAAGGAAATTATTGCAGCCCCAGGGCAACAGTAACTTATACAGTGACAACTTATACATGTTTTATGTACCTACTTACTTTAGTGTTTACTACAAAAGTATAGTTACCATAGCAATGACCATGTCACCAGACTTCTTTTCTAGTTCTGAAATGCAAAATACCCAAATGCCACCTGAACTGTGAATATTCTCTGCACAAGTAATGAAAGTAGAAGTTGAGAGTGTCACACACTTTTCTAAACAAACAGCAACACACGGATTTACAGAACGTTTTATGTTGCAAATGGATGTTGGGTTGTTAGCATCCCTAATACTGTAAATTCTTTGCCACTAAGCTGCAAGAAAAGCTTCACTGGCTCCTATCAGAAGAGACTCCACTAGTATATACTTAACCTGTAGTCTTCTGTGGAATGTTGGTACTTAGCTGCAATGTTTCAAGAAAATAATGTGTACTATTCAGGAAGACACTTTATCTGATTTTGAGTGTTAGCTAAATAAAACTATCCTTTGGATATTTACAGGTTGTTAGTATTATATAAAATAGCATCACAGAAAGTGGTGTGATTTTTACCTGCTGCTTCTTTTATTTTAGAAATGGCAAATTTATGAAGAATTTAGGTGGCAACTTCTAAACCTTGGCATGTTGCTCACTACCCAATAGAATTGAGAAGCCAGGTACTAGATTTCCCAAATCAACATTAACCACTGGGCAGTAAAGCATTACCTCAGTATGACTTGTGCACTAGTAAAAAGTGAAAACTCTCACCACACTTGCAGACCACTCCTTTTCATAGCTGGATTTTCCCATGTGTAGGCAGTGTGAGTTAAGTACGGATACTTGAAGACAAGCAGTTTGCAGGACTGCAGACTTAATCCACCATAGCAGTCATTCTCTTTTAATAAAGACTGGTCTACAAGGAAACAATAATCTGAACTGAGAGAGCACATCATTTTGAGCACAACAGCTTTAACTCAGATTTGTATTGTGTCTACTTGTGGACAAGCATATGCTGGAACAGAGGTGGGGTATTTTTCTTGTTTAACTGAGCAGAAGTGTGGCACTGAACAAACATGGCAACACTTGGAGCCAGCCTTTAGCAATGCCGTGTGAAAATGTGAAAGTAAAATTGATCTACATTCATGTAATGGTTTATCTTTTCTTCCTTACATTGTGTAGTGTCAGAATTCTCACAAAGAAGGAATCTCACTTTGCTGGGTAGGGATATGGACATGGTCCTGTTAGGTATTACATTTATCTGTAGGAGTTTTAAAGAAGAGTAAGGAAATCACTTTAGCTAGGGAGTTTGATCCAACCTCCCTGAGTCCTGGCAGTGAACATGTGGACCAGGTGGTTCAGATTCCAGCTTTATATAGCAGTGCTATTGTTTAGACTCTTTAATCTGATCAGAGGATCCCAAAGGAAAATTAAGTCTTAAGTTACAAAGAAGGAAGGAAGCTTTTATACACAGCTTCAGTGTTGACTGAGAATTGTGTAAAAGGATCCAAAAAAGCCCCTTTCATGGTGTTGTAATTCTTAACCATTAAGAACTAATTTCAGCTACTTCAGTTTTTGTTTGGATTCTTTCAGTTCTCCTATGTTTCTTTCTCATAAAAAAACCCTCAGTGTTTTTATATTTATCTAGGCAGCAAGTGGCATTTACAACTAATCCTTGAAGTGCATAGGTGTACTCTTCAACCAATGACACTTGAACTGACCCAGGACAGGCAACCTGCAAAACTAGATGATTCAGTTTGATGGTGCTTCAAAAGTACCTTCAGCTGTGTGACTGTGCATGAATTACCAGCTCAGCCTGGTAGCTCAGGCAGTTCTGAGACATCTGTGATGCTCCAGTGCCTGCTACAAACATGCCCAGAGACTCACATTGTGCCTGATCCTTGCAGAGCCATCCAGCCTCTAATTTCCCAGCTAGCCTTTGGCAGTGACCTGTCCATGGGGAAGGAAAGATCTGGCAAATCAATGGGCTGTGACCACCCAGCTTTACACTGATGGGCAGGTGTGGGAGAACCTCTGTCCAGAGAGCCTCTCATCCCTGCAGCTGATGGGCTGTGTGATGGATTAGGTCACTCTGTCTATGTCACCTCTTTTACCACATACTGCTTTCATAGTCAGAGGTGTGTTTGTTCCAGCTGTGATGTTAAAAAGTGTAACTCTGTTTACATCTACAGGGAAGGTCTGGCCAGAGCATTATTTATCATTACTGCCAAATACACTCAGTACAGACTGAAGCACATGGATCTTGTGTATGGTTGAAAGTGTAGCATACACTCATTGCTGTTGACACTGCAACAGGCTTAGGAATAAATCTGCTTTATTTTCTGGATGAAGGCTGTCTTTCTCCTGCTAAAATCTGACATCCAGTTCTTGTTCTGCAGCTAGTCAAGTATTGTTTTTCTTTGCTGTTCTCTTGCTGGTGCAGCCACCTGGTGTGGGGTGGATTCCATGTGTGTGATGCTCACACACATGCTGCTCTGCTGCCAGGAGCAGAGGACCTAATCTTTTGTGACATGAAAAGAAACTTGCTGGTACAGTACATTGCTAAATGCTACAGCCTGACTTTATGAAATGGGAACACCGCAGGGGAATCTGGCAAGGAAGATGTGTTTATGTAACTGAATTGAGTGTTGCAACTGCCATCACTTAGTTCCCTTGGCTGCAGTGAGCGAGTTGTGAGAGAAAAACAATCCAAACAGAGATCTTCAGATGCTAAGGGCAGCTCTAATTACATACAAATAATTAATAAAAATGAAGTGAAATATTGTCAGAAAATACAAATACCATTAATTTTCTTCCATGATCGTGTGTACCAAGATCATTGGTAGGGACAGAAACACTCAGGCTTTTGCACTTTTATTTGAAGTATATATTGTTTGAGTGTCTTCAGCACATTCTGATATCCCAGAGAGATTCATGACACAAGAGTAATTGCACATAACATAAACAAGATCTGCATTAGTTGGCTCTTTTACTCAGAATCCTTTTCCAAGTCCAGATGTGTGATGTGTAAATGTTAGGAGAACAGTCCTTATGAAGTAGCTTTATCAACTGCAGCTAGTCTTCCAGCAAAATGGAGAAAATATAAATTAGCACTCAAGACCTTGGTCAAATCTGGTGCATAAAATTTTACGGTTATATTTACGTTCCATATGTGCTTTGGACAAGTGCCATGTTTGTAAAGAACTGCTTCAATATTATTTTTTTAAAGTGACACTTTTAGCGCAGTATCCTCTGCAAACTGTTCACTGCTTGCCATGTAAGCCATCCAGGCTCCAAATAAACTGTTCATTTTCATGGTCTAAACCTGAGATCAAAATGCCTTTTTAGAGCATGGTGATTTTCAAAACATGGCATGGTAGATATCATATGTGGCTTCTTTAAGCACTGTTCAGAAGAGCTGATTAACGTGACTGAAAGAGGAGCATGCATGATATAAAAATCTGACAAGAGGCAAGGAATTAGGAAGTTCTAGTATACATGTTTGCTACTGCTGAATATCTGTTCTGACTTGTTTATAACATAATTATATTTTAGTAAATTATGTGAGCACTACATTCCTTGTAGCTCTTTAGTAAAGAAAATAAACCTCAAACCAAGGAGATTTTACAAATTTGTGCCACTTTTCAGAGGCCCCAGCCTATTTTTTCTTCATTTCCCTAAATCCATAAATAACTGTCTTTAAAAGAAAAAAAAAAACTCCAATGCAGCATCTGGTGTGCTGTTATTGCCACTACTTCTGTTCTGAGAGTATAGCACTACTGCTTTAGAATGTTCTCATTCACTTGTTATCTGGTATTTGGCCAAAAAATTTATTACCAATGTAAGAGAAAGAAGTAAATTTCTAGAGCCCAAATCAGAATGCAGTCTGAACAAAAGAACAGCACTGAGCTGACCCTATAGCTCTTTTCAATTTTTGCATAAAATGGAAGAGACACAGCATCTTGGAAAAAAATCACAGGAATCCTTTGTGTTGGAAAGTGTGAGTCAAACTAAATAGCTTGAAATAACTTCTGTTATATTTAAACACAAATGTAATGCTAGAGGCAGAGGAAAAAATAGATTATTTATACTTTGAAACACTCAGAGGTGTGAGAAATCTGCAGTGAAGGGCTTGAGCAAGTACATAGCTAAAAATAACCTGTCCAAAACTGAATTACTACTACTATTACAATGACTACTAATTTCAGCTTCAGAATAATTTGTAGTCTTCTACTTGTCATATATAAAATAAGAAAGGTATCAGGTGCAATTGCAGGTTCATTTGCTTACATCTACTAAGCATATAGAACTGGTTAACAAATATATAAATGTATGCTCAAATTTAATGTCAATCTGTTATCTCAGTAATTAAAGAATAATTGGGAGACAAATCCGAAAATAAATGTAGTGTGTTGAAGTAATAGAATTAGAGGTGAAATGGTTGCTGTTCTGAAATGTAGCTGAGGCATAAAAAAAATTTTCCTTGAGTCTGGAAGTATGTGGAGAATGCACATATGGTGGAATCAGAAATGGTAATTTTTTTGTATCATTCTGTACCAAGTTTATAAAACTTTATTGATTGAAAACTATTATAGATTTTTATGATCCTTTAGAACATACAGTTGGTGCTACTAGAATGGTGTCCTTGATTAGCAGAGATTTAGAGAACTGTTCTTGTAAAAATAGCACAGTTGAAACTCAGAATTTTCTTTTATTCAGATGTTGACCAAATCTTTCATTTCTCTGTGTGGACTGAGTCCAAATTTTGTTTTTCAGCTTGGCTTTAAAAGTTGTCTATGTGAGTTTAGGAACATAGCAAATTGTACAACAACTTCAGTCAGTATGCTGAAAGAAAAATGTATTTATAATTTAAAATTTTATAACTAGTGAATATATCAAATGATATCTTGAAGGGGGAACAGATAATAAGTCATTGCAACTATATTAACAAGGTAAAATAACTTCATAGTAACAAAAATATATATCAGTACTATTTAATATGAATGGTGCTATAGCCAATGTATCTCAAATCATAGCTGTAGGTCTTCATAACCTTCCAGTGCTCAGAAAAGGTGAGGGTGCCAATAAATTGTTATATTTTCCTGGATGGGATTCCATTGCAGACACCTTGTTTTTCCCTAGCTGGAGGTCTAGTGAATATAATTGCTTATGAAAACCACTAATTTAACAAGGAAGGGCTTGGAAAATGAGTGCATGTGGAAAACTGAAACATAGGAAGTTTTAGATAGGGAGATCACATTTGTTTTGTCATGATCTATATATGCATTTGTAAAAGTCATGTAAGTGTATGTATATGTTTGTGTGTACGTAAAGTTGGTTTAACAGGGAAGGCAAATACCCAGCAGGCAAAACCACTGTGAGTTCAGCATATCAATATTACTGCTGCATACCTAGTGCATCTTGGGGCAAATGGTCACACTGAAACAAAGGGATCTGCATACAGTTATCCATGGAGTAATGCATTGCTAAACTATGCACTTTTGACAAGTAAGTTGTTTTCATAATGATGTTGTTATGTATTAGGTGAAAGATTACTGATTTCAGTGCAGGAATATAATTTTCCATAATTACAATATCTGTTTTTTTCCTATAGGAATTAATGCATACTTATACACCATTTTATTATTTTATTATTTTTACCTCTTGCTTTTTGTCATTTTCTTTGTTTTCCTTTTTTTAAGCGTGGTGTCTTAAAAGTAAAGTGGAATGATCAGTATTTTTGTAGTTTCATTTGTCATAGGAATTCTGAACCCTGCTTCGTCAAGAAAAATCACAGTATAATGTCAAATATCAAAGACCTTGACAGAGAGAAGAAAAGGCCTGATGGGAATCTCATGAAGTTCAGCAAATGGAAATGGAAAGTCCTCTTACCTAGGGAGCAATGTTAGTCCCAGGACAGGCTGGGAACCACTTGGGTACAAAGCAGCTTTGCAGAAGAGGACCTCAGAATACTGGAGTGGTGCCACCAAAGGGCCACAAAGATGGGTGAGGATTGGAGCATCTGTTGTATGAGGAGGGGAGAGTGAGGGCCTGAAGAAGAGGAGGTCAGGGAGATGTTAGCAAGGCACACTAACAAGAGGCAGTAAATAAAAGGGAGGCAGACTCTTTACAGCAGTGAGAGAGGGCACAACAAGGGACAACAGGCACCCATTCAGCTGCTTTTCAGCTGCTGGAGATTTCATTTAAGCATAAGAAAAAAGCTCTGCTGTGATGGTGGTCGAGTGTTGAAACAGATTTTCCAGAAAGGCTGCAGAGACTCCATCCTTGGAAATATTCAAAACTGGGGGGTCCTGGGCAGCCTGCTTTAGCTGACCCTGCTTGAGGAGTGGGGTTGGACTCTGGAGATGATGTGCAGAGGCCCCTCCCAAACTCAGCCACTGCATGTCTTTTTAATACCATTTTAAAATATTTTGGAATCATATTCCTTTAATTTCATTATTTGATTATTCTTTTGATCTCTGATCTGTTCGAGCCTGTCTCAAGTTCAGAATGGCTTCTAATAGAAAAATAAACTTTACCAAACTCCCTCATCCATAAATACTTAATGGTCAAAAGCAGTTAAATTCTAACTTCTATGGATTTTTTAAAAATTGATCCAAGAAATTAGCAACTTGTCCAAAATGATAAATAGTGCCTTAGTCACATCTGGAATTAGAACTTGTGTTCTTCACTCAGGACCACAGTGATCTAACTGTGGTCAGATTGAAATGTTGTTTTTCTGTGCAATGGCCATGTTCTGAGAAAGCACTGCTGGTACAGACTGAGAACTAGGTTTTTCCTTCCATAAAGTAGCTACGGTTAGCTAAAACTGAAAATTTCAGAAAACAAAATTCATCTTGAGTATTCATATCTTGAATACAGATAAATGCATCATTGAATTTGCATTAAACAGCACGAGAAACTCCAGTAAGAATCCTAAAGTCACCTGGGTTTGAAATTCATTGAAAGGGTAAAATATGTGATTTGAAGATCAATTTAAAAGATTTGGTATTGCTGAAGATTGCAGTGAGCAACTTTATTTTTTTGCCAGAGTTAACCAGCAAAGCAGGCCCAGCGCATGAAGAGTGTGACACAATTGCTTTTTACAGAGTTCCCAATGCCACAGCCTCAGTTATAATTCTAAATGGCTGTGCATGACATCACACTAAACAAAGTATATAAAACAACTCAATTTCACTGCTAAAAATACATTAACCTTTTACCAGGACTAGAGAGAATCCTGCTAGACACTTTTAGCAGAGTGTCTGATTATTCTCTTCATCTGAAATTGCTAGATGAGAATGTCTAGTCTGATTTCAGGCTAGTTTAAGTGGTTACAATCACAGAAGGGCTCATTGAAAATGATGCAAGCTTTTATTTCTGTTTGTCACCCTCCAGCCAGAAAGGTAGCCCTGGGAGCATTCAATGAGCAGTGTTAAAGACTTCAAAAGACCCCACACATGTTCTATTTTTATGTACAAATAGAACTCTTATCTTCTAGCTATTAATATTTTTGTTTTCATTTTTATTATGTTCTCCTGATGTAATGATATTTAAGGAAGGGGTGTCTTTTTTCCTTCTTTCTCACTTCTGATGATGATGCATTTATTTTTCAGGTAGAAACAGACATTTGTATAGAGAAATGATGTAAACAAGTATTGTTCACTAATTTGATGCTTGTAATGTGTGAGGAGAGAGACACATACAGAGTCATAAGAAGTTCAGATCTTTAGGTAAGGATGTGAGATAGAGATGTAATAGCACTTTATCCATCATAAAATTTCAAAATGGCTCAGAGGCACGTCCCTGCTGCAGCCGTTGCAGACCCTGTAATGGCATTAAGCTCTGACTCAGGGTGATTCTTTCCACAGAGGATTCTGGCAGGAACTATAGTTCTGGTAGTAACCTGAATAGGAGGATAAATAGCTTGAATATTAATGAATTGTACGTGATACAAACACTCCAGGGTGAGCCCAAGCAGGACAGGAAATATGTTTCTTTCTCAATTCTTTTCACACTAGGCTTTTTCAGACAAAAACCTCTGGTATTGTGCCAGAACCCCCTCTGAACACTACAACTTTAACCCCATATGGTATTTATACTTATTCTGATTATTCACTCGAACTGATTCTTATTATTTTATATTTTCAGCTGCTGGGTGAAGGCAGTGTACATATGTTTGCCAGTGTCTTTAGTATTTCTGGAGCAAGCTGAAATATTTTTTTAGGATATGATATGAATTCTCACTATCTATCCTTCATGGAAAAAAAATAAAGTTGGGGTTTAGTACTGCTCATATGTAAAAGAAAGTGGGGTAAAAAAACCCTCAGTGTTCCTTTGTGATAATCTGCCCATCCAATTGATGCCAGCTGTGTTTTTTCCAGTAATATCTAGGGAGGGGTGGATATTTGCTGGTTCTCAGTGTTGATTCTCAAGCTGTGCGCGGGGTCTGTCCGTTCTCTGAGCACTTTCACTGACCTTCTCTGAAACATGAACAGATTTACACTACTGACTGAATCAGGGATTAGGCCTCTGTGTTGTCAAACAAAAATAATACTGAAGCATTACATCCGTGTAGCACATCCCCACGTGTATCACAAACTTTCCCAGCTGTGGCAGAATTTCACCAGGTGTTTCAGAAAATATCCTGTGTGGTTCTTTTGTCTTTCGTTCTCAAACTCTTATTATTGACCCATATTAAAGCAGCTATCTCCGAGGAAAAGGAAAAAAGAAAAAGCATGAAATTACATTTACCTTTGAGCCCTTAATGCCTTTATAAGTGGCCATTTTTTAATAAAGGCATATGAGCTTGTATTGCCTTTACACAATGAAATGTATTAATAGTTGACCTTAAATGTCTGTCTAAATCCAACTACAATGACATAACAGGCTGGATAGGACTATCTACAGTGTTTGGAGTAACCACTGATAGCTCTTTAGCACTGATTGAGGATGAACACATGAATCTTACCACTAACTACAATAAATGTACTGTTGGCACTAAAGGTTAGTGATCCAGCTGGAACTGTGTCCTGTAGACTTTTCATCCATTCATTTTAAGTAGCAGAATAATAGCAGCCGCTTGTTGAAATCATGTTTTCAACTGATCAGCAGTCTTTAGTGGAATCCACCTCTAATTCCTTGGGGAGGTCATGATTATCATTACCACAGCTTTGACATCACCCCTATTTGCATCGCAGGAAAGTACTTGTAGTTCTTGTGTGCTGTTAATTCACCATGTTAAGAACTGTGGATTTGCTGTGATTGTTCTTCTCTGTGTATATATATGAATCTATTACTTTCCTAGAATTGGGACAGGGAATAAAATCAGATTTACCTTAGTCTGGCTCTGTGAACCATATACAGGAAAAAGTGGTATAAAGACAGGTCATAGTGCTGCATGTTCATGGGCTGCATTAAATAAATACCTGATAATTTGATAGAACACCCCACCAACTCTGCTGTGAAGTTTGTGAATGTATTTATGACATCTTTGTTATAATTCAAAGGCAGCAATTGAAAATCCATTGTCCTCTCTGTGCTTCAAGTCCCATTTCCAGGGTCATATTTAGTATAAACTGGTCTGGAGCTGGAAGAGTAGAAAACATGGCATGGCACAGATAACAAGGTCTCTTTCTTAAAAACTGGTTGATCTCCTGCACTGTGACAATTGTTTTAGGAAGGAAATACCAAAAGAAGGGCACATGTTAATTCATTCTTCATTACTTATCTTCCAAGAAAATAAGAAGGGAGATTTTAACAAAAGAGAGCATCATTTTTTTGGTTTATACTCAGATTTACGGGGCACAACAGATGCCACTGAAATCAGAGATTCTCAGTACCTATGATGTATATAAAAAAAGGTATAGCTCTAAAAACACAGAATTGTATAAGAAACCTCTTTGTTAGGGAATGGGGGAAATGGTAGAAGGGATAGACAGATAGAAGGACAGATGTGCCTACTTAAGGGAAGGTAAACTACAAGTATTAGTAATTACATTGCAATAAAGACTCGTGTCTATAGTGCAGAGAGACAAATAATACATGTTTGTTTGTTTGTTTTGGTTGGTTTTGGTTTTTTGTTTTACAAGTCTGCTGTCCTTTAGAAAATCTTGTATAAAAATGTCTGTTTCAGAAATAATGAGTTCAGCATCTACATCTAAGAAAGGAGATTATCAATCTAAGCCAATCTTGATCATTTAAGTCAGTCTTCTACAGAATGAAGTTGTGGATATCAGTGGGCATCATTTCTCCAGAAATCTTCCCTGTATCTTCATTTGTTTATTTCAAGTGCCACACATTGCTTTTAGATAGCAGGGTTTTAATGTTAGAGTTGTGAAAGTAACTTTGTTGCCACAAACAGTACAATGTGTAGGAAATCCAGAGAGGATACAAAGAACACAACTTTACACCAGAATTGGAGATGAACTCAGGAGCGGAATGAATGGTATTGAATGATTATACTGAAAAAAAGGGAATTACCTGAGTGAGAAAATCATAGCATTCAGTATGTTCAAGGAAACAATGTAAATAGAAGAAAACTAATAATCCATACTTCTGAAATGTAAAAAAGGAAGAAAATGTTTACGAGTAATTTTTAAAATATTTTAGTCCTCTAGAAAGGTTTATAAGGTAGAGTGTTGGAAGTGCTATTCAAATTACAATCAAACATGGTTGTTACCCATAGGAATTGTCCCATCAAACACAGACACAAAGTATATGGTCCTCATGGTCATTTATTATTTCTCATAGAGTGAGTTTGCTTTTTTATTTCTTTTTGTTGTCATGCACTCTGCTCTGCTCTGGGCTGCAGGGAGCTTCCTCTGCAGTTCCACACGCTCTGTGTGAGTGCAGGCTTGAGGCTGCATTGATTCACGGGCTGGGCTGAGCCCTCTGCGTCACAGACTGGCTGTGCACAGAAAAGAGGATGATATTCCTGGAAATGTCAATAGGGTACATTTTGGGCAAGTCAGGAAGTTCACAGTTAATGAAGTAGGAACTCCCTCAAAACCTGTCAGTAATCTCCCAATTAAAAACAGTAAATCCGGGGGGTAGTACTGTAATATGTGAGTTGAGGTTATTCTGTGAGATGTTTTCCCTACCAAGAAGGATGGCAGGGGAGGGATTATCTTCAGCATCCCCTGCATTTGCTGTTTTGTGCAATTATGGGAAATGCATTCAGTGTGCAAGGGTATCATTGCTGTCCTGCTGTTTTATCATTTCTTTATGAGATAATGTTGATTTCGGCAATGAAATGCAAATTTAGTTTTCAGTGCTCCTTTTTTTTCCATACAAAGGTTAAAATGCATATTGTACATAATAATGTTGCTGGTGTTTTTGAAACAGCCTTTGTCAGCTAATTTTGGCAATACGTGGTTTCAAATGCTGTTCAGTGCAATTGTGTGAGTTTTATGTTGGCCTACATAAATTAATTTTAACCCACTATGCATATTGTTACCATTTTGGCTGTAATTTGATCAAGTAATCATCAAACTTTGGTACCAACAAAAAAAAATTTGGATGTGTCAAGAATATTCAATATATGGTGAGCCTTCTGTGTCTCATGGCAAACTGAACATGCAATTATTGAAGTTGAGCCATGTTAACTCTATAATCATAAAAGTATTCTAACACAGGGGGCTAGCATAGGATTATATGTTACTCCTAGGATTGCAGAGGCTGATGGATTCTGTGTTTGGAGGGTATGTTTCTGTTTACTTATAAACAAATAGTTTGTACTGGCTGTGATAAAAGGGCTCAGGATTTTAACAAGTCCTGTTAAAATTAGCCTGTGTGTAGATTGTAAACAGTTCCTTTTACTGAGTGCTGGGGCTCAGACAGCAATAAAATACATGCAAGAATGGAAACAGTTTTCAGCTGGGACTCCGACAGCAGTAAAATACATGCAAGAATGGAAATAGTTTTCAGCTAGCAAGCAAATTCTAACATAACAGCAAGGCCAGCACTAACGGAAGTTGTCTTTTTTATTGTTATCTCCCTAATTAATCTCGCTTTCCTGTGTAAACTGCTCACTATTGTGTAAAGAGAGGGTGTGTGTTAACTTTGGTGACATTGTGTTACTCCCATTAAGTGGCATTGCACACAGGTTTCGTCAGCTTGAGTGTACTTAGGATTTTTTTTTCCCCCCAAACAGCATGAGCCAAATGACATTTCACAACTAAAAGCAAATCTCATTTCTACTTTAGATGGTGCAACAATAAATTTGCTGTCACAGTTAGTAAAAAGGCTATATAGAAAAAGGAGTGAGAATTCTTAATATATTTAGTATGAAACAGTGATAAGGTGGGGAGAGGGTTTTATCAAATGTTCTGTAGGCAGTAACAGAAACAGCTCTGAAAATGCTGAGTTGGAATAATGAATGAATAATGTGTAAAGTTTATCAAAACTGAAAGAAGTCCTGATGTGAAATGAAGCCTCCTAAGAAAATTCTGTTCTGTCGCTGTTTTGCTCTGCTGTTGTCGCATGTCACGCATGAATGAAAATGCTGCATTCTCTGGGGAGCGGTAAAGCTTCTGTGTGGGTTGTTTATTTCCTTAATCCCTCCTTCTTCGTGATTTTCAGTGTCAGATATAAAATGGAAAGCCTGTAAATATAGTGATTATCATACTGATTATCACCTGCACCAGGGAACGCCCCGGCTGGCCGCTGTAACCCAAGCAGTCTCCACATGTTACATCCACTTAGACTTTAACCTGACTACTTTATTAGAGACGTGAAGCTCAGTATGAGGTGCCCTAGGGCTGCACAGATGGGTTCTGCTTGTTTCCTGTTCTCACTGTTATTGTGAATAGATACTAAAAGGTTCTCGTCGCTTTTATCTGGTTAATTTACTTTGAACTGTCCCTGGCAATCAGAGCCTGCCTCACATTTCTCAGCGTTTCACAAGCACTAAACTCTACAGTCCAAATGTGTGTTTTGAGCTTCATTATTTATTTTATTTTTTTTTTACTGGAAAGGCCTTAATTCTTAACGAGATCTTGTTCTGAGAAAGGCTGGTTTGTAGGGGACTGTAGGCACAATCTTTATTGAAATAAGCTGCTCAGGAGTCATTCTGAGGTTCAGTTGATAGGAGAGAAGAAAATTAAGATTGCTATTGTTCTTTGGCATGCTCAGGCACTCTTAGATTAGAGGTCAACTGCAGGAAAATCTCTGATTTTATGCTGGCTGCCATTATTCATGTAGCTGGGCAGCAGACCAGGCTAAAAGATGACGCTCTTGCAGGAGAATCTGAAGATGAGATACTTTTTAACAAATGTGCAATCATTTATCCTTTCTTGTGGAAGGGCCAGGTCTTCCAAAACACATGTGCTATGCATGGGTACAGAAAATTAAGATGAATTCTCTCAAAGTCTCCCACACAAGAAAGCACCACTTCACTGAAACAGTTTTTATTTCATGTACCGGTGTCCAATTTCCTGGCCAGACAATAGTTTAACACAGATGTTAATGTCCTGCTGTATTGGGATTTTAAAGCAATCCCTTAGGACAGATCAGTGTAACTTCCGATTTCAATTGCATGACCAAAAACCTGAGGTTAAAGAAATTATTTGGGTGGAAGACATAATTTTTAGTCAATTTTCTTATTCTCTTCCCCTTATCGCTCCCTTATTTCTCCTATTTTATTTTTTCTTCTGTGTCACAGTCCCATTTGAGGCTTTCTTGATTGTGTTGCAGTTCATTGTAAGTGCATCACTATGGAGTGGAAGCTTGCAAGGCTCCTTTTTTCATATGAGCATAGGCTTTGTTAATCACATGCTGGTTTAGGAAAACACTGCATGATATCTTTGAACCCTACACTCCTTCTTGACAGCCAGGCTAGCAAATGTCATTGACTGTGTGATGTACAAGAAGGGATTCAATTGTAAGTAAATTGTCAAAGTGGCTAACCTTGCCCGCACCCAATTGTCAGGACCATGATTCAGTTTTTCTGTCAACATCAGCTAAGGGTAACCCGGTCAGCCTTATGTTTCTGCAGTGAAGCAGCCTGAGGAGTTGTGCTTTTCAGCTTATCACATTTTATTAACCTCAACTTACTGTTGTTATAATCAATTGTACCCACTTCAAATTCTTCTATTGCCCCCAAATTGACAGATCATGTAGGTCCACAACTGTGTTTTCTGAAGCACTAAAACCTCTTGTAGGCACACTGGATTGGTCTGGTACAGTATCCATTTCTGTTTACTTAGATCAACTCACCATTTTGGCTCTAGATTATCCCTCTGTTAATATTACTTGGCCAAGATAATCTGGAAGAATGCAAGTTAAAACATAAATACTTCAAGGGTATTCTGCAGTATTTCCAATGTTAAGATAGAAAGTGAGTAAGGGGAAAACATTGCTATTGTCTTCCATTCCCTTGCTTTTATTTCAAAACAGATTTTTAGTTGCACCTATTAATATAAATAAGACATGGGCACATACTGATACCATGATGTTTCCTCTGTTCTTTCAGGAAAAGAACATAGTTAAATTGCTTAAAGCAGTGATTAAGACATCAGAATATTTTTAAATGCTCATCTGATTCTACCACAAGGGTTTGAACACATTTAGTGATCCTGATTTTTTAATGCACTGTAGATGACAAATGATTTTTTTTAATGGCTTGATAACATGTATCCTATGAAGTGTCATTCATAAATGGAGATAGTACAATTTCAATTAAAAATATATGTGAGGGATTTTTCCTAGTTCAAGTCCTATCTGCAGAAGTAACTTTCCTTACTTGGAAAAAATCATATTGTACCTTCTTTATTTGAACTTGTGAAATGTGTTGACATTGTACTGTTGTCGGGCTTGAGGGAAGAGGGAGAAGCTTTTGGTGCGGCTATCAGAATTGCACAACTGTATATGGCTATATTGAGATAATCGTGTAAAAGGAAAACTGGCTGAATGAGTTTCAAAATGTGTTATTTCTTCATTATCTAGCACTTTATAATTAACTGTTCTTTTTTTATTATTTCAGGAAGCTGCCACTTTTGCTAGAGAGCAAGGCTTTGAGGTGAGTTAACCCACAATTGCACACTAAACAGATCCTAAAGGTTTTTTTCTTGCTGATAATGAAGTTCTTTTGGACAATGATTGATGTGCTATTATACTCTCCAAGCCTCGCAGCGGTTGCCATGGAAACTTGGCAGTCGTCATGGTTTCTTTGTTCTGCCAGCTCAGTGTTATGACGCACTCTGCTAGGTCTGCACCCAACATCGCCTACAGATGTTATTTATTGAATTTTGAAAAGCCTCTTGGGAAGCCGAGAGGTTGGGCACGGTTTCAAGCTGCCTCTGCAGATATGGGACCTGTCAGTTTGTTCAGTTAAAAAGCTACCTCATTAGCTGCATTACACTCCAGAAGGATTCACTGCTAAAGCAGTGGTGAAGCAACACTAAATAGTGAAATATAACACCGCTTAAATAACTTAAACCCTGCCATATGCGGATTATCATTATGCAAATGAATTTTAGAAAGGTTGTATATAAAATTGTTAGGTACTGATTAATGTAAACTGTGCTTTTTACAAACAGCTGCTTTTTAGAAAAGGTAGTGTGGAAATTGTTTCAAAACATATTTGAGTCGGTGTTTTCCATCTGAGCTCTAAAAATGTCTGGTCCTCTACTTTCTTGAAGTAAATACTGTTGATTTTACAGTGATTTTCAGAGCTTTTGATTTCATCTTCTCAAGATATTTATTTGACTACTACCTCCCATTGGCTACATTCAGGTATCTTAATCTGGAGAACCATCAGCTATTGGTCGCTAACCAATTGAAACAGGCAGTTTTTAAATACTGTAATTAATGTGACAAGGCTTGTGCTAATTTTGCAGATAGTAAGTGATCTTACTGAAATCTAAATTGCAGAACCGAACACACGTAAATCCTTTTACATGTTGCTTTTTCACTGGAATAAGACCCACCTTAATTGATTTGTTTGCAGTGTAAAAGAATAGAAAGGAGTTTGACTGCTCAACACCCATTTTGCATAAATAATAGAAGCCGCGCAATTCAAACCACATTGCTTCCCGAGTGTGCCATTTCTGGGTGTGATTGGTTGCATGGAAAAAAAGAGGGAAAGACTGACAGCTTTTGTTCTACAATTCAGATTTCTTTAGAACCATACAGCAGCAGGTACATCAATGCCATCACTGTTTTAGCTATTAAAACTGTGGGCTGTCCCATTGCATTTTATGTTTCCCAAATTCATGTGGCTGCTTTGTAGAAATCAAGACTTTTTATTACTGTCAGTTTTCATTTGTATAATCTGTATTGTTAGGCATAAAAATACACTTTGAGTTTATGCTAATGAATGAATTTCACAGATGCCTCCAAAATATGAAGCATAAGATATTATTGGTACCCTCTGGTAGCTAGACAATAAAAAGAAAGGAAGTAGTGTATTAAGTCTACCCATTCTATATTTTTATTGCCCCCTTGAGCTAAAGACTTTGAATGTGCCTGGTTTAAATTCAGCTCTAGTGACAAACTGCTTTTGCTGGTGTCTGCTAACTACCATCATATTAACCTTTCCATTAGTGCATGCTTAGAGATTTTAGCACAGTTCCTCCTGAACATCCTAAATCTGCCACATTTGATTACAGCATATCAGTAAAGTGCACAATGATTATGATCTTATCTCTTATTACTCCCTTGCTTGGCAACAATTCACATGTCAAGTTTGCTGACAGAGATGAGTAAAACTTGATAGTGTCCACAATTTTGTTTTCCTTTTGTGCTGTGGAGACCAAAAGAAAAAAATATCACACTGATAATAAAGCATCTTATGAAAAACTTGAAGAGCTTCAATTAGCCTTACAATTAAAACCAAGAAAAATTCCCAGAAACTCTCAAAACCTTGATTTTTATATTGAGAAGAGAAAACTGGTAAAGCATGGCAAATTAAAGGAAAGGACTTGATTGACCAGGGCAAAAATCAAGAGGAAGTTTTTCATAGAAGTGATTAAAAGTTGCTGGTGGCTGCATTTCAATTGCCACCTGGAAAGACTTTTATTTTTTAATCAGAAATCTTTTAGCATAGAAAATCAGTTGGTGACCAGCTTCTTTTGTTTAGTTATTTGTTTGTTTATGGTTTTTTGTTCTGCCTCACAGTAATTCCAACAATTTTGTATACTGAGTTCATCTTTTACACATGAAATGAGTTCAATGTATCTGAAACAGTTTTTGAAAAAAAGAGAAGTTACAATTAAGAGAACTTCAGCAAAATAGACACCTTTTCTGAAGAAATGAAATCTTGTTATAGGTGAGAGACAACACCTCCATGACACAAATCTGTTTATTTCTTTGTTAGGGAAATTCCAGTCAAAGGAATTTTAATCTTTATGCAGCACCATTCCCACAGTTAGTTTTCCATTGTACTTTGCTGAAACACAAAGTATTTTTATAAAATCAGTCACGATATTTGAAGACCATTATTTCCCTCACTCTATCCCCTGACCAACACTTATCTGTAATAATCAAAAATAGAACATTACTTCTGATGTTGTCTCTTCCTGAACATCACTGTGGGATTGGGGTTTTTTTGTGAATTTCATGTTCTATGTCATTTTTAAACTATATAGAGATATAGATAGTGTATATCTATACAAACTTTATATTTTGGCATTTATATTTTGATGGCATTTCCATTAATTTTCAAATAACAAAGGCTTATGAGGTTTTGCTTTTACAAAAAAGTAACTTCCTGCTCCTTCTACATAGAAGTTAGGAAACCAAAATACTACTTTAAACATAAAGTTTAGGGTTCAGTTCTGTCTGTCCACCCAAGAAGCAAACTGAAAAGAAGGAGACAGTAAATATCTAAGGGGTTAGTAGCAGCTGCCATGCAAAATAACTTTTCTTGTTAGAGGTCTCCTCTAAGTCCATATTCATTGGGGAACCATATTAGAGGGAGTTTTGTTACCCTGGACCAGCTTTAGGTCTTTAAGTTAATGAGGTACACTGCACAAGTGCCCTGTTTTGGAAGGATTTATGTCTGTTTAGGTCAGGGCTATGGCAGTCCCAGCTATTTGGGATCTGCTCAGAGGCAAGACTCAGAAGACAAGGTTTGGTAGTGGTTCTGGCTGGATGCAGTTTGGCACATGCCCATGTCTGATCCTGGACACCTGGCACGCTTCCTTCACCTGCCTCTATCCCACTGACCTGCTGCCATGAGTGCCACTGTGACATTCTTCAGGTGCAGCACCAACAGGCAAATCATGCTTCAGCGAGATTTGTACATCAGCTTTGTTAAATCAGGTTCAAATATGTAACTGGGTATGTGGGAGTATCCTGTGTATTTGGGGAGTGTGTAGAGGCTTTAAGCCACAAACCAGTTTACTCTTATCATTCAGCTATGTCCAGAGGCACAGGATGTGTAAGAAAGACTCAGTAAATGGGCACGTAAAAATCACTGCAAAACAAATATTACACATTTTGGCTATTAATTCTGAACAGAAATCAGAGATGGTAGCATTTGATGATGTTTGCCTTACAACAAACTGAGAGGCATTAGTACCTCTGCAGTCTTCAGCTGTAAATAGTCACATATTGTAAAATGTCACATTTGTACCTTCAAAAAAAACCTGTGCAAAAGTTAAAGCCTCCTCAACACTCACATTGAAGCTCTGTTTTATATTCTCTTCCTTTGAAAAAAATTAGTATGGGAAGTAATTTTAGCGAAAAATGGTCAAGTTACTTTTCACAGAAGACACTAGTCAGCTATTTCCAAAATCTGCAAAATCAGAAGTGTCCAAACCTCTCTGTCTTGAAATTTCTGCTTTTTGAAAAAAGTTACCTTTTTGACCTAAATATTTTCCTTCTCCTCTTACATGCTTATTATATATTAAATTTTTCCTGAAAACATATGTGCTTTTTACTTTTTTTCCCTGTCTACATTATTTCATCCTTACCATCACTCTTCACAATCTCTTTCCTCAGGGACCTCTTTTCTTCATCTAAGTTAATCTTTATTCTTCCTTAGGCTGAAGAAATCATCTCTTGATTATGCCATTTTCTCCTATTATAACTTCATAATCTTCTTTTTAAAATTCATTGTACCCGTAAATACATTGTACAAATATTTTCAAGCACTTTGATTTCTGTGCCTGCTTTACTCCACTGAAAATGTGCCTAATAAAGTCACTAGTAGCCACTTCCTACTTAGCAAAAAATAAACTCCTCTCCCCTGTTTCCTTTGATCTTCGTGATGCTTTGTTGTGTATAAGTTTGTGGATCTCTTAATTCCCAAGGCCTGAAGTAGCTCAGAATTGAGGTTAAACTTCTGTGGCAAGGCTTTGGCAAGCCTGTGTATTACCAGGCTGAGGGCTGCATTCTCCATCCATCCCATATTCAACAGCTTGTGCCACCAGCTGATACCTGCTGTTCATAAACCTCTTAATAAACATTTCAAAACAGAAGAGCAGTAATTTCAATTTTTTTTCTTTGGCATCTTTAAGAGACTCCTTGCCTTCTAAGAATTAGTGGGAAGATGGCCCCTGTTACTGCCCTCAGTTCTTCTCTTCTCTGGTAGCAGGCATTGCCTTCTAAAAGCTTTATTAGCCGTCTGAGCAGGAGGAGGAAGAAATAAAACAAGTGAGAGTATCAAATATGGAAATGAAAAGTAGGAGAGAATTTTAAAAAGAGGAGAAGAGACCAACAAATAAAAGGAAACTATTTTCATGTTTGCCACATGTATATAAATCAATGGGTTCACTGACTACCCAAAGTTAGGGAAGAAACTAGAGGGAGGCTGAAAGTGTTGCAGAAAATGTAGATATTTTCACATTAAGGGGTGCTGGTAAATATATTAACCCAGGCATATTCTCTGTCTGTAATAGTAATCGTGTCAGGTGAGTTTGGAATTATAACAAACAGTACACAAAGCAATGCAGAAAGTATTATTGTGTTTTCATATTATTCAAGGCTAGGCCATTGCTGTATTTCATTACAGTTCCTTGCACAAAGAAGAAACTGGGGGAAAAATACAGCTTTATTTAACACAGATGTTAACAAAGTGGTGCACAGTAAATAGCACAGTGATTAGTTACAGTCATACATACTTCTTTCCTAATGTTATAAAAATAACAGAAAAAACTATATATATATATCAATTATGGCAAGAAATAGGTTACACCAAAGTTAATTTGTAGAACTTACTGACTTGAGTTAGAAATCTGAGAGCAAAAGTTTCCCATATAACATTATAAAAGGGTTTGATGTTGATACAAATAACAGAAATACATATTGCAGATGAGCTTGGAAACCAAGTCAATTAGAAATTGAAACCCTTTTGTTTCGATCATAGGGCAATGGTGAGAATAGAAATTATAATATTCTAGTGACAAGTGGTATTGTTAGAGTTTACTGCATTAATTTAAACATTCCAAACTTGCTGAAGTGTAAGACACTGGATGAATGAGAGCTTTGGTTCAGTCTGCCACGTTCTCTGCTCCTACCTACATGCAGAATGAAGTACAATATCCTTTTAAAGCAAAGATTTCTGAAGCTTTTGCAGGTGAGCCTTCCTGCAGAAAACTGGTTATGTTCTGTGCCCCACTGAAATTCCTTTTGCCCTTTGCTTCCCTGCATCTCAGTTATGCAACCAGCTAGTGGGAGCTGGGCTGCACACCCTCTCAGGGGTACAGTTTGCTTGATGGGATCAGTTATTGTAGGGAAGTTAGAGAAAGTATTTGTAAGTGTGCTGAAGTCAGAGGTGTGGCCATAGTATAAAACCTGGCTAAATTGGGTGAAAAGTTTATCCAAAGTACTCTCTTAACCAATTTTATTTTTAGTTTTATGATAGGTATGGTTAGAATCCAGTCAGCAGCAGAGAAACCCACTAATTTCTCATTAAGAAATGTTCTGTAATTCCTTTGTTAGCTTTGCAGTGTTGCGGTGGTTGGAATAGCTGAACTATCATTATCAAGATTAAAAACAATAGTCTCATAGTACTACATAAGCCCTTAGGAGAATGCCCTCTTTCCTTTTAAAAATCTTCCTCTACTGACAGTAAAGTCTATTTTATACCTTGCTGTAAGAAAATAAATCTTTGATCTGCTAATAAAGTTCCCACCACTCCAGTATGCTGTGACAAGAATTTTCTTTCTCTCTCTTAATAGACTGAAGACATTAAAGAGATAGCCCGGAAGACGCAAGCCCTGCCGAAGGTGAACACTAAAAGGCAGCGAATTGTGGTCTTCACCCAAGGCAAAGATGACACTGTATTGGCTACAGGTATGTTTTCCAAATCTCCATTGTCACCCACAGTAAATATTCCAGCTAATCAATTACAAGTTGAAGTTTTAGAATTTTCAAATGGTAGTCAGACCATTTGCCTTTTGATGTTACTCTGTGTTTCTCATCTTTTATGTTTTTAATTGTTTCAGGAGTCTGAATTTAAGAAGCTATTATTTCACAAGAATGCCTGAGAATTTAGTTCTGAACATTTTTATAACATAGATTTAAAATATTGATGCAGTTGGTTTTACTTAGATTTTTATGACTTGAGATTTTATCTGTGTAGCCATCTTTGCTGCAAACAAGAATACACTGTGCCTGCTGAGAACAGCTGTGCAACAGTGTAGTATATTTAAACATTTGCAAAGAGGAGGAAGTGAAATCCAGTACTAAGTGAATTTCCAGGCTTTTTTTGCTTTGAGCAGAAAGTCTCACTTTAGCTTTTCTCAGCCGTCTGCTCTTCAATTCTCATAAGAGTACGTGGGAAAAAGGTGTTCTAGCAGGATTCAAGCAGTTTCTGCTGCCTGAATTGATGATGTACGACACACAGATTTAAGCATTATAAACATGACTGCCTACCTTTTGACAGTCTCTTTAATTCTGTCCACCTATGCTTCTAGACTAAATAAAGCTATTAAAAACATGTGCTGTGGTGAGCCATTTTAGTGGCTCATTCCTTCACAAGGTGAGTTATTAGGCTGGGCTGAATTCCTCCTTTGGAAATCAAGTGAAGTAGAGGAAGCTTTGCACCTGGGGGACTGGTGCTTACTCATACAATATTTGCCTCAAAATCAGAATTGGCTTCAGACTGTGGCTTCAGGGCTAGGCACTAAGCAGGTATGTCACTGCTATAAAGATCATTCCTAGCAGCAGTTTGAATTATTTCTTCAGCAGTTTGCTCCTTCCCCTATTTTGTTAGCTACAAAGTGTTTTAAAGGGAATAGATAGCAGTCACTGAGAGCTGGGTAGGAGTATTGCACTGATGATGATGGAAGTGTTCCTTCCAGAGAGTTACTGCCTGTTGTGAATGCCCGTGAGGAGGCACTCCACTTGAGTATTGTACACTTGACTGAAAAATAGCAGCATAAAAATGTTTTTATACATGAGCTAGTAATAATGTAGTAAACCTAAATCTTATGTGTAACCCTCCTGTGCTCTTATTTAATTTTCACTGAGTACTTTTTTTATTCTTCAAACTGGAGTTGTTAACAAATCCATTAATCCCTTCTTTGATATTTTTACAACCGGGAGCTTATTTGAGGACTGACACTTGCTAATCTTAGCTGTTTGTTCGCTATGAAATGAACTTAAATTAGAGAAGGCACTTTATATGCATGATAAATGTGAGATGGATAGAGACTGTATGCAATGGTGTCAGCTACAAAAGCAAACATGATAAATGTTAAGGCAGTTTTGAGCCGTGGGATAAGCTATTCAGTGCACAAGCATAGCTGAATCTCTTTGCTATGTTGTTATTCGTGGCAGCCAAATAAATGTCAATAATAAAAGAGAATTAAAGATTTTCATTTCCCAGAGGCAGTCCTCTAATACAGCTTGATCTTTCATTTCATTTGTAATTCGTTCTTGTGTCAGGATGCAATCATTTGCCAGGCTCTGTGTGTCATGTTAAGTCATTTAATAATGATTAAGAACATAAAAATGTTTGGCCTGTGGGGCAATTCTCGAAAGAGATACCAATTTGTTATTGTTTTCCCCCTTTTCCTTTGGTGTGGACCATCTTTTTCCCACCTCCTCACATTAAAATAATAATGGAAGAAGGAAAATGTGTCCCTTAGTTTAGCGTATGATGATGCCATAGAATGGCATAGAGTGCTGCTTACATACTTATTTCAGAGCTAACTAGGTCTACACTTACAACCTGCTGTGGAATGTATAAAAGTTTCTAAATTATTTTTAAAAGAATTACTACATTTAGGAGTTACCAGCATAAAATTATCATCTTTTTTCTAATGCATGGGGGTATGTTTTTTGAAAAAGCAGACTGTGTGTACTTGTTTATCTTGCCTTTCCAAGGGAACAGTAAAGTCTCAAAGAGCTTGTGTCTAGATTAAAATAGTATTTGCAGAGTCAGCTATGGATTTGGGTATGCTTGTTCATACCTTCTGCTGTATATTTTGTCCAGGTTAACAATAATAAGAACAACATGTTTGTTATGTTGAACATGTTTATGCAGAGACCTCGACAGATTGCAGAGAGACCTTGACAAATTAGAGAAATGGGCAATCACCAACTGTATGAAGTTTAACGAGGGCAAGTGCTGGATTCTGCACCCTGCCCACAGGGATGGGGCAGCCCTGGCTGCGTGTACAAACTGGGGAAGGAGAGGCTGGAGAGAAGCACTGTGGAAAGGGACCTGAAGGTCCACCAGTGGCAAGGTGGATCTGAGTCAGCAGTGCCCTGGCAACCAGGAGGGCCAGCCGTGTCTGGCTTGGATCAGGCTGTGCTCTGTGCAGTCACAGCCAGATGCCACCCCCAGCCTCCTTCCCTTCCCCTGCCCCATGCCTGGCAAAATGAGACAGGCAGCCAGAGGCTGTGGGGACATCTGTAACAGAGCTCTGTTTGCTCTGTCAAAGGCCCTGCTAAGGATGTTGCAAGCCAAGGCAACCATGGGGTTGGGTTGTGAGAGGAGGGTGCACCTCTTTGAAGAGTTCTGTGTAGGTCAAATGAGGATAAGGTTATGGAAATTATGAGGGGATGTACTTGGATACAGTTCTGGCTGGAAGGATAGGAAATAAGATGGATAAAAGGGGTTGTTGCAGATTGCTGGGCCATTCGTGAAGGGGCACAGAATGATACATGCTGAAAATTTGACCTGGGCTTTCTAGGGCACAGTAGAGGTTCTTCATTTCTGAGAATGGAAGTATCAACAGGTATTTTAGGAGTGGAGCATAGGGCAGAAAGGCACGGCTTATTGCCAAAAGAAAAGATTGACCAAACAGATTGGAAAATATAGTTCTTGCATGTGAGAGAGGGAGCTTAGACTGAGACAGCTGAAAAACACCTTCCTCCAAAAATCTGGCCTAGCCATACTGCAAAGATTTTGTCATCTTATGAATTGCTGCAATTTATACAACATTGTTTTAATGTCAACTAAAAATACTGGTGGCTTACCTCAAATAGACCACAAGCTGTAGGAAGTCAGGTATGGATTGACAGACAGCTTAGAGGTCCATGCAGCTGGAGCAGATCAATGAAACAGTAAGAATAAAAAACTACATCAGCAGTCTCAATCTAAGCCATTCCCATTTGTCAATCCACTTTCTTTGGCTGTCAGAATTATTTGTGTTTTCAGAGGAAAAATTTCTCTGTCTTTATCCTGGAGTGCATTGGGTCTTTCTGCTGTCTGTTCATATCTGCTCCATCACAGGACTCCAGCCCCAAGGCCCCTTTTCTCTCCCCTTCCTTCCTGTTCTCTGTCATTGCAAGGAAGAGGCAAGCTCAAATTCAATCTGAGTGTGATCAGTATGTTTTAGAGGGAAGGAAAGGAGTGTTTAGGATTGGCATACAGGAGCTGTGACAGATGAAGTGTTGACTTAATTAACTGTCACCTTCTAATAAGACTCCACAGAGCACAAAGAAATTATTGTGGTCTGAGGTTTTCCTCTCCATGTCATAGAATTGTAGAATGGTTTGGGTTGGAAGGAACCTTTAAAGGTCACCTAGTCCTACCCCCCACAATGGGAAAGAACATCTTCAACTGGAACAAGTTGTTCAAAGCCCTGTCCAGCCTGACCTTGAATGCTTCCAGGGCTGGGAATATCTGCAACACCTCTGGGCAGCCAGAGGTGCATTTGTTGGTGATGTTGAATTTTATCTTTTTAACTGAAAAACTTGGAGGGTGCTGGACATTCTCAGTGACTTTAAGAATGAGCACAGACAAAAAGATTGTAATTCTCTCTATCACTGATCCCCAACATGACTGACTTTTGATAAAACTCTTGTGGAAAAGCCAGCCTGTGAGAGACACCTGTGACAAAAGCTTTCAGCACAGAGGATTATACGTAGGGAAAGGAGCAGCATTGGGTTAATTTCTTGTGCAGATGCTCCTCAGCTGTCCTGGGAGTTACTTGGCTGTCAAGACTCTAATCCCACTACCACAGCCTTGTTCCATAATATCCCTCTTAGCAGGCCTGAGATTCCAGATTTGACTGAGTTTTGAGGTTTGACTAAGCCTACAGGATACATTTCAAGACTTTCTTCTATAGCCACAAGAAATATACATAAGCAGGGGAAGTTATTGAACATATGCAGTCTCCTGATTTCAGCAGCTGGAGCTTTTAAGAAATGCACTAAAAATCACAAGCTCTGGTAGGAGCATAGATGTCCTATCTATATGTGTGCTCTAAAGTTTGTCAGAGTTGCTCATAACAGTTTTAAACAAATTGCTTTTAGTCAGATACATTTTGTGACTGGTCTTGGCTCAGAGGGAAATCTTCAGAAAGTTTGAGCAAAATCAGTTCAGCAATGGAAAATGCTTTTATATTGAAATATTTGCATAATTCAAGACCAGCTGAAACTACAAACTTTAAACTTGGCTTGTTTTATAGCTTTAATAGAGGAAAGAAAAACAATCCAAATTTAAAGAAAATCACTTCAGCATTTTTCAAGTTATGAATGATGAAATCTGGCATGTTCAGGGCTGAGCATAGAATTTTCCATTCTTTTTTCCTCCCTGATGTTTGCAGGACCACCTCTATTTAAGGGCATGTTTGTACTAACCTCATTTGCTAGACTATGGCAGTGAAAAATAGGTTTTTCTAAGGATTCAAGCATTAAAGCCAGGTTGGGCTTACTAGCCACTTAAATCTTCATTTTTTGGGACATATTACTTGAGATATTTCAGGAAATCTATTAGCAGTCTGGGCAAATGTGGTAAAAAGAGAGAAATTCATCTTAAAACTTCATTAGTGCACCTACCACATAGTGCATGCAGAAACAGTTCTGTAGATTTTTGTATTATCATTGTTGTTTGATCTAGTCCATAAATTAAAGTCAGTGCAGTGTAGCCAAGTTAATATGTCACAATAAAGTTGCAATTTTACCAAATTTTGGAGCCTGCCTACCAAGCCCTTGCTGTTGAAGAAATAGTAGGCATTTGCCTCTATGTGATATCTGAAACAGAAAACTGAGAAAACTGAGCTGAATGGGTGTTGGTGTCACCCAATACAGCTGTTCTTGTGGTAATATGTGCAGATATGCTCACTAATTAAAATTTTCTATGTTTGAATAGAACTAAAACCTGATCTTAATTAAAATAATGACAAATGATAGTATGTCTTGTGAATTATGAAACTCCTTTTACTTAGTAAGTATGTTAGATCTTAAGTATTTTAGAAGATTTTAAAACCCCTTCTTTTAAGAAGGTTTATCACATTCTGGGTGTGGAATGAGAGATTTTAAGAGCCATTCTTAGCTCACAATAGCATGATGGGGTATGCTTTTTGAGAGGAATAAAGAGGGCTGATGCTCAAGCATGTAGCTCACTCTAAACAGGGGTCAGTAGGTTTTCTTTGTCAGGTTGTGCTGCAGTCCCAGACCAACATGTTACCCTGTAAGCATACCTGTATAGCAGAGAAGTATTTCATACTATTGACACTGCTGACATTTTATGGTGGGTCTGTTTGCAGCTCTTCTTCTGTAAGTTCCTGAGTATAATGTGTTCTTCTCTAAGAAGCAAGAAAAGATGTTTTGGTTTTTTTTCCTTGCTTACAGCTTTCCTGCTTGGCCTTCCAGACAGGAAAAACTTGACTTGCCCGTTTTTTTATCAACTAGGCTTGCTATGCATTTATACACTCCAGAGCAGTACCTTGGACCCAGGGAAATAGCAGCTGAGTTTTATTACCATGTGCTCTCTTTTTCACACAATTGCGCCCTTTCACTCTTCCCTGTACATTTATATTCACAAATAGGTTAATTTCAAAAACAAAAGTGGGTTTAGGAAAAAAAAAAAGGACATTTTAGTCCCCTAATGGCTTAACAAGTGAGCCAGAAAGCCCAAAATAATCAGGTTTTTTGTGTCTTATGAAACTAAAAAATCTAAATTAATAATTAGCATTTGTTGGTAGGGATTAATGGATAGAAAATCTGGTAATAACTTTTTGTAACTGAGACCATTCATGGTTTTATGCTGCATGGGAGTGGAAGACTGAGCATTTTATTGGAGAGGTGAAACACATTATTAAAACCTAAATTCCTGGATACAGGTATCTTGACTGGACTTAAGTGTACCAAGTGTTGCACCTCAAAGAATGGGTATGCACATATGTAAGTAGGCACATGTGTGTGTTTCAGTAATTTCATATTGATTTAAGAAAAGGATTCTTCTGTGGTCTACTGTGTCAGTACACCAATTTAGCCCAGAAATTGAGAGTAAGGTGGGAAATCCCTTATTCATGTATAATAACCAGGAGTAAGGAATATCAAACCTAGCTCCATTTTCAGGTGCTACAATGAGTTTACATTCTACAATTCTGAGGAAAAATTAGGCTGTAGAAAAATGCATGTTTGTTAAATGACAATAAGTATGGGCCACTACTCCCTTCCTTAGAACTAGCCTGTATTTATTCTCCCAAGGAAGAATTTCTGTGCTTGTGTCTCAGATACTGATACATAGATTTAGGAATCAAGTTTTTATACTGTAATTCTAAAAAGGATTCTAGGAGTCATAACTATTAATAGCTAAATCCACTGCTTAGGTAGTAGAAATTATATGATATTGGAGTGGCAATACAGAATGAAAGAGTAGAAACAAGACTGAGGCAGATCAAAGATTTATCTCTTACGTGATGTTTGCAAATATACAGCAGTGGGAACTTGGGAAAGAGGCTAAAACCAGAGCAAATCTGGAGTAATAGTTCCATGTTACACTCCAGCAAAATGTTGCTTGGGGATTTGTGGACTAGAGATGTTGTCTTTGTGCTGAATAGGCCAGAATAGGATTTTATTATACATGTGTTGTGATAAGGAGTGTCACAGAGACTATGTTATGTAAAGAAATACATCCTGCTTGACCAGTCCATAACCATTTCATGTACAGTGGCTTTTTACTTTTGATTTTGAAGATGTCTTGCTTACCTCCCCTGGACGAGTGTTTTTTCCAAACTCTTTTTGTATTCTGTTTACTTGTTCTGTGTTTGATCCATAATTCTGACACTCTGAGCCACCCTTCAATGCACCTTTTTGCAGGTCTGCTTAGTCTTTGTGAGTGGGGGACCAGAATGTTCAACTTGCAGGTTCCTGAGGAATTTACAAAGTGGCTTAATTTTGTTGTTTTCTTTGTTCTGTATTCCTCTCTTAATAGTTCCTAACAGTTTCTTGCTTTTCTGGCTGCCACTTATGATTGATCTGACATTTTCATAGAATTATCTGTTATGGCTTCAAATTTTCTTTATGGTGTGGTAATTTGTGGTTTAGAGCCCATCATTGTGTATTTAAAGCTAGATCATTTTTTAAATGGGCACCTTTTTTGCATTGATTGACAAAGAATTCTGTAGCCCTTTAATCTTGGACACTTTTACATTCTTCACTCTCGGCTTTTGTTTTTACTATCCCAAATTAATTTAAATATCTCACAAGAAGACTGCCTGCAGCACTGCTCCCTCAGAAATGGTATATCTAGGCAGGAGACACTACCCCAGAGCTGGCACACACAGTTAACATTGAAACTGGACTTAGGCAGGGGGATTTTGGTAAGGCAACCCTTAAATCACTTCAGGCCTTTCTTGCTTGACTCTGGAGAGCAAGATTGAAGGAATTTACAGTAACATACTGATTTAGGGGCCATTGAATCCCAAATAAGCATTCTCTTTCTGGAAAGAAAGTACCTCTAAACTGCAGTGGTTTTGGTGGAGGGGAATGAGGCATTAAACATGGTGCTTTGTTTTTAATTTCCATCTAGCATCAAAGAATCAAGTTCCAAGTTGGAATAGAAGTAGCTTCAGCATTGGCTGTTAATGCTGTAGAATGATGTCTGCAAAGCAAAAAGCAAAGAATACAGGGACAGAGCCACATAAGGAAAACAAACTCTATTTTCTCTTATGCTGAAAACCACCAATTTTATTATAGAACTCAACTGGAAAGGATGGTGAAACAGCAGAATCAGTAATTGTGAAGCACTGGAAGTAGAACAGCCTTCCAAGTTTAAGTTGTGCTTTTCACATATACATGTAGTTGATGCAACTTTGTCAAGGTTATCTTTGTGTTCTGAAAATGACACCTACCTACCCACCTACCTACCCACCTGCCCCCACATCTCCCTGTAACACCGAATTCTGGTGATTTTCGGTGTTTCAGCAACTATCCCTACATTTACAATGTTATGTCAGTCTAAATATATCTTTTTGAAAAAATGGAAGAAAATCCAAATCTTTAGTATTTGGTTTCATAGAAAATAATAATCCTAGACACTTTTAATTAAATGTATGCTTTAAGTTTAAAGTTCGCCACTGTCCTTTTCTGTGCAGTCATGTTCCTGCAGTATTCAGTGTTGGACACTTGCCATTTCTCCCTAAGAACATGTGCTTTAATGAGTTGAAATCTGAAACCTGTGCTTTAAAGGTTTACAGTGCTTACACTTCTCACCTCCCAACATTTTAGGGTTGAATCATACTAACAGGATGTCTGGTTTATGAAATTAATCCAATAGTATTTTTTTACCAATAATTTTTGAGAAATAGATTTTCTCAGTATCCTAATTTGGTGTGATTATTTTTTTCATTGTAAGAAATTAAATGTATGGCTTGTTCAGCAGTTTTCATAATAGATCAATAATTTGTTGGCTTAAGTTGTTTTTTTCCTGTGGAGATGTGGGAAGATCAATGTCTGTAATGCCCTAGGTCAGGATCAATAGTTTTAATAAAACTTCATTTTTTTTGTTGTTTTGGGGTTGTTGGTTTTTTGTTTTGCCTTTGTACCTTTGTATTGTTTTGCTTTTATTAAGGAGCTTTTCCTTTGGTTTCAGACCATTAATGGTTTTCAGATAATGTCACACTGCCCAAGGTCAAGGCCAGTTTGAACTAAAAACTCTGCTTATCAATCTTTAAATATATTGGATGGGCTTACATCTGTTAGAAGACTTGAGGGTCAGAATCACTGCTTTCCAGGGACCAAAGTTAAAGCAAAACAAAATCTCAACCTTTTGGGAGGATGACACATTCAGGCCTTTTTTGTGTTTCCTTAAATAAATAACAGATCTTATTTATGAATCTCATTCTGGCATTTACAACATGAGTAGCTATGTGGTCTTGACTGCTCTTCAGTTAAAGATACTAAATGCTCCATATGGACCTTTATGATGGTATATTGCTCATTCCACAAAACCGCTTTGAAATAAGATAGATAAGATTTATTCCTTAAATTCTGGGTGGGAGGAGGCAAATTAGCAAAGTGTATGTTATCAGCTGGAGTGCTTGAGAGAATGTGATGTTGCTGTCTCTGAGGCTCAAGCCTGTGTCTTCTGAAATCAATGGAAAGATCTCATTTCACTTCATTGGCTATTGATTATGGTCATGGAGAACTTAAAACATTCATGAATATTAATGGATTATACTGATTCATGTGTCTTTATGTGTGTTGTACCTTGTCTGGAATCTGTGATTCAATTTTTGTAGTTTACCTAGAGGTTATAGAGATAGCAAACTTCATGTGAGCTGAAAGATTTGATAACACATTTTACCCGGAGGTCTTTGTGTGGTAGAAGTGAGGGGCACAAAAACTGCACCCTTTGACCACTGGCACCTAGGTAGATTATCTTCTCTAGGAGATATTTTTTCCATTATTTTGGCAGTGTTAGCCTGTTTTTTACTTGGCAGCACTTCACTTCATAACAAATCATCACAGAGGAGTTTGAACAGCAGAATCTGTACTCAGAAGGTGCCCTACAGACTCTGGTAGCCCATCATCTTTAATTTAGAGATTTTATTTCCTATCTTGTGATTACAGTTGAATGGACATTGTAGAAAAGTTTAAATTGTAGCTATCTGTGTCATGCTTTTGCCATAAATGGTGGAACTTATGTTTTCAAGCCTCTAATCTTCACCTGCTCTAATAGTCTCTGTATAATAATTGCACAGAGTGGAAGGAGAGTAAAATGTGGGTATGTATTGTGTCCCTGGATGAAAATTAACTGCAGGAACTGACCCTTTGATTAGAAGTTTCTCTACTGTAGCATCCAATTTCAGACAATGAAAGTTGTGGGAAGTAGATGGCTGAATGGTGGACAAATCCTTAGCTCCAGGAGGGACAGAGCAGAGATCCTCGATAGTAGAAAAAGCAGACAAAGTGGATTTGAATGGGTCCTGCTTTGCCTGACTTTGAGGACTTGGAATTTATTTTGTGCAAGATGACAAAATGTCTAGAATGAACTTTGAGGGCATGTGGAAGGCTAATTGGAGTGCTTTGAAATGGTTAAGTGTCTAAAGGTGGAATTGTGAGGTTTTATGATCTATGTTTCCACAGTAGCTCTTAGAGATAATGCAAAGTGGAAATTATTTAAATGCCATATGTGAAACATAGGCTGTGCTTGTCAGTGTGATACCAATGACCTGGCCTTGACACACCTGAGCTGTGAAGTGGCAGTTAGGATATAAACCTCTGGATGCCAAAAATAATGTTTATGTAGTTGATCCCATGTGAATGAAAGTAGGCTCTGTCTTATTTTCACCCTGTTTTCTTTGTTATGAATAATAAAGACAGTGAAGTAAGCAGACCTGGCATAGAGTATATACAGACAGCAGATTTAGTGAAGAGGGTAAACATGGACTGGTTTTATATTGTTTTGGCTATACCTACTGAATGATATAACACTAATGTTTGTTCAAAAGGAATGCACAGAGCAGTCTGACAGCAGATTTAAAGTTTGGGAGGCTGCATACACTGATTTTGTTGGCTGTAGTTCGCTACCCTGTGCCCCCCACTGCCTCCCTAATCCGTCCTGATTCTTCTGCCTGCCCCAGGGATTAGCAGTCAAAACTAAATCAGAGAGGAGTCTATGGAACCAAATATTTATGTCCCTTGTAATGTGACACTGTGATACTGTACTGTGAACCTGAAAAGATGCCAGGCCATGCGTTGTGTCTAATAGCAATTGATCAAAAATGGAACTGCAGAACTGTGCTCCAAATTGTTGGCTGTATAAATTTGATAATAAGTACATTTCTTGATAGAATACAACAGTGCAGCAAAGTGTGTGTGCCCTCTCTTCCCTCCGCACCTGTCCAAGTGCAGAATGCTGTTTGTACAGTACATTGTCCTCGCTGACAACTGAATAAGAATTTTTAGGAGCAGTTGGCTATCAAGTGATGGCAAATTTAAAGGTTATGCAAATTGTGCCAGTACAGCCCAGCTTGTTTCAGACCTCTTTTCTCTATTATCATATCAATTGAGTCAGCTCATAGTAGACAAAGCAAGGTTATGGGAACCACCTAGAGCATCATGCACCATTAAACATCAATGCAGCACACATGAACATCTGCAACAACGATCTTATTAACAGAGGGTAGAACGGAAGGCAATAAACAGCTTTCTCAGTCACCTAATTGTAAAAAATTTAATAACGTAATACTTGCATTATTTATCAACAGCAGTTTGGTCAAAAATTACAATTGCAGTGGATTACATTACAACACCTATTGTCTGCTGTAAATTGGTACAAAAATATGAAAATCCTTTTGTGAGCAATAAACACTTTAGTTAGTAGAATGCTAAAAATGCAATTCTTTAAATTTCTGGAACATCATGAAATATAAGTATCTGCCTTTTGCACTGACATTTTTATACTTGGCTAAAACCAAATATTATAAAAGAACCTAAGAATTGTTTTTTATTTCCTGCTTGTCTAGATAGGTTGAACTTTTCAAAAATCAGGGCACAGTTGTTTTGTTGTGAAAAGTAACATGCAGAAAACATAAAATGGTCTTATGTGTATGTAGTCAAAACAGATGTTTGGAAGGACAAAGTAAAGCATATTAGATATCTGTGTTGTGATATGTGTTGTGTGTTGGCTTCTGGAGGAGACAATGCACTGCTTTAGAAGGTGAGAGTACATGAAGCTGTGCTCTCCAATAGCTGAGGGAAATGTATACAAAAATTAAAGTATGTTAGAAGTTGATAAAAAAGAGAAAGGAGGTTTGGCTCTCTAAGGCCAAGGCAAACTCTAGGAATAGGTTAGGCTTGAAGCTCACCCTTTGCTGGAGTCAGATACATGGGTGGGGAGGGACAGCCCCTCTCCGTGGAGGGGAGCACTATGGACTCCCTGGGAACCAGAGACTGCTCAGAAAGCTCCAAGCTGCAGGAGGAGAGCACCACTCTTCCTCTTTTATCCTGAATGTGCAAATGCACAGGTAGTTAAGAATTAAAGCAGAAAGAAAATAAGAGACTGGCTGAATAAATCAACACAGGCTCAAAAGTTGAGTTTGATGAGTGCATTCGGCAGAGAATCCTGCTCCAAACATTAATCTGCTTCCAAGCAGCTTTGTTCCTCCCTGGCACCGTCTGCTCCCGACTGTTACCACTGAGCAGCAGCAACAAGATCAGATTTGTATTTATGTGGAAGAAGAATGATGCCTTCTCAGTTTGTGTTAGTGTAAAAATCCAGATTGTGCCAGGATCACTGGCTACAATTAGCCTCCTGGTCAGCAGTAGACACCTCAGTCATTGCTTTAATCAACAAAAATCAACAGGTGATGGTGCAGGGTGTGGGGAAAGAGGAAAAGTGATTAGACAAAGATGAGTAGAAGCTTGGTAAAAGGATGAATTTGGCAAGTTGAGAGTTTCAGGCATTATATTTGTTACCACAGAGAAAGGAAAGTTTTTCTTTAAAAATGTTAACATCTTTCCTTTTAAATCTGGTTTTATTTCCTCTAGGAAAAGATGGCCAAAAAAAGCAGTGAAACTGTCTAAATAGCCATTAAGTATATGTTTTCTGCTGAAATGCTTCTAAAAGCAACAAATAACAAATATTTTCCATTTTTTTCCACATTTTTGAGTTGCAATTTAAATTATCTCACTCTGTAGGCTAACCAGAGTTTTTCCTGCATGTCTCTGCAGTTTTTAAAGCAGTATCTGCTTCTTGCCTTTTTTCATAACTTTTTATAACTTAATTGTATCAGCACAGTCTCCATATTTTGCTTATACACATCTATTTACTTGCTTACCAACCTTGCTTTTCAGATTGGAAACTTCTCAGAGCAGGATTCTTTTACTTCTAAAACATATCTTGGTGGTCATCTTGACAATATAAGAATAATACAGAGATCATGAGTTGAACTCACTTGTAGGCACCAACTGAAGTTTGATTAATGTTAAAATGTTTTATTGCTTCTAAAAAGATAAGTGTGTCGTTTTGGGTATTATTTTGGAATCACTTAAATTTGAAGTATTCAGCAAATTAATACTTAAAGGAAAAGTAACCAGGAGTGATAGGCAGTGATAGGAGTCTGACAATGTTCTGCAGAGACAGAGGCTGGACAATTCTGATTTTTCTCCTAGGTTACTTATTTTGCTTTTGTCAAGCAGCCTCACTTTAAAGCATTGGGGTTTACATGAAATGACAGTGCATGCCCTGTAAAGCCTGTTGGGTTCCCTTTGTGGGTGCACATATATGGGGGGACTGCAATGCTTTAAAGGCCTTCCTACACAAACATATGATCCAAGAGCTCTTGCCAGAAACTCTTTGTCAAAGCTGATTACAGTAACTGTGTGGAAATTAATTTAATCCACTGCATAGTCAATAACTGTAAAAATTCAGGGGCGCATAATTTACATAAAAATGTGTGTGATGTTATTTTTAAAAGGTGATAGATTTACCATCCTTTTTATGTCAATGGTTAAACTGGTAACATGATACTACAAAGATCATAGTTCAGAGTATTTTTATATATATATAATATATATATTATATATATATATATTAAATATAATTATCTAACAAATTATCTGCAACTAATGTGGGGGGAAAATAAGCTCCTTTATTTTGGGCCATATTTTTATCTTAGGCTGGTATAACCCTTAAAGAATTCCATTAAAAACAGCAGAATTTCTCTGTTTCAACTGGCATTTTAAGAGTAGGATATTTCCTCATTGACCTTAGAATAAATTTTGGTCTCCATTGCAGTAACATGATCTAAATAGATTTAAAACCTGCTAAAGTCTGATAAAATTGATTTAGTAAGCATGTTTTATTCTTCAAAAGCAAACAAGTAGTCTTGGGAGATCTTAATTAAAGGCAACATGGAGCTTGCAAATATAGAATGAGAAGAAAAAAAAATGTAAAATTCTAGAGATGAGCTCTGAGATAAAAGGGTGAAAAATTGAAATTTCTACATGTAATCTGAATTTTTAATGGCAGTGCTGTAGAATTTCTGTGGTATAGCTACCTCATCAATGTTCAGCTAGTAACAATTTTTTTTTTCAAGGAGAAGCAGATATATACATTAACTTATTTTTAGTAATATATCTAGGGAAGGCTGTCTCTCTCATTCCAATGGACTGATTTTATTTATGAAACTAAATATAAATTCTCCCAGAAGAAAAATCTCCTTCAGAGCTGCTCTGTAGTGACCTAATGCTCACTCCTTCTCTTTTCAGTCTTACTGATGCTCAAGTGAAATGGAAGTGCCTTGGGCCCATTTCTGCCTCCACTGACAACCCATGCTTCTCAGATTATCGTGTAGCATAAAAAAAGCTGTCATGTAACATGGCATTTATTTAAATGATGTGATTTCTGTGTTCACCACTCTGAAACTGAGGTATAGCTAAGAAAGCTTGCAAGTTTTGACAGGTGTGTTTACCCCGCTAGGGCAATATGCTTAATGTATGAAAAATGTGAGGCAGAATACAGTTTTTGTCCTACTCAAAATCAAATTATAATATGTTTTTCTCTCTCTTATTTAGTTTGGTTTTGTTTTGTTTTTAGCCAATGCCCTGATAAGCTTTTGAGTAGGAATTGCATTGACATGATTTATAGGTTGGTACTTGTCAGAAGATTCTCCCATAGGACAGTGTTTTGGTGGCCTAGCTGTGCAGTGGTTTAAAATACATCTGTAGAACACCACAAAGTGAAGTATAAGCATACATGTTTCCTGTTGGTGTGTTGGTCAGTGTATGCACACATGGTCTGGTTTCTGAGCTTAGAGATCTCATTTTTGCACAGTCCTCATAGCCACACTTCAGAAGGCTGAAGAGTGTATGTGAGCAAAACATGTGTCCCTGTAACCCAGACACACCTTTGGGATGGGTTCCTTACACTGGACATTGACATTCCAACTCTCATCATCTGTGTGTGTTCATGAGCCTTGGCTACCTATTTACAAATAGAAATAGATTTGTTTGTATTTCTAATTCCTGTACACAGTTCAAAAAATAATGCTGGAGTTGTATGGCTTGGTATTTTACATGTGAGGATCAACTAAGATGTACAGTGCCCAAAGCAGTGCATGTAGGATTTACAGTGCAGGGAGAGACGCTTACATTTGTTAATATCCAAGGCCAGATGTGGTTTTGTGTCACCCTGTGCTCACTGGCGTGGCTCAGCTCACTGTGGTAGAGCTTGCTCTTCATAGAGACCAGGATCATACAATTTATGGGCTTTGTTTATTGTAACCCATCTCTCCTGTCTTCAGGATTTTGATCTGAGCTCTTCGTAGTACTTGCAGACAGTCATTGTGTTGTAGCAGTGAAATAAATACCTGCAGAACCTTTTCTTGATTTTGGTGCCTGTGACTTCACACCCCTTGCCTTTCCTGAGTCCTCCAGCCCTTTGTGAGCCCAGACAGAAGGCAGAGGAGAAGCTGGAGCTCTGAGCAGGACCTTCTGTCTCCAGCAGCCCTGCTGAGCTAGAGCAGTGCAGTCCTGGCAGTTCAGTGGGCGCAGTTTCAGCTGCCTCTGAAATCAGTGCCTGCTGGGCAAATGGCAATACTCCTGTGTGCTCAAAAGGCTTTTTCAACAGAGTTCATTGCCATTCTAAACCTTAAACATTGTGACACATGCCAGAAAAATTCTGCAGATTGTTCTTTAGGGCACTTTTTCCATATATATATGTATATATATATATATGCATGTATATATTTTTAAAAATGTTTTATTAGCAACAAACTGAAGCAGAACTAGTATTTTCTGTTGACCTCTTTCTTCCCCATCTTTTAAACAAAGTGTTATGTTTACTTGTGCTAAAAATTATTTAATATGAGAAATAAAGTAGAGATTCAACTGGCAGTGAGATATAGAAAATAATGACATTTAAGCGTGCCCCACACCTTCGATAAAGTAAACAAAACAAATTTTTGCCCCTAGAAGATGTTCACGAGCCATTAGTCAATGCTATTACATTTCTTATAATTGCTGTAACTATTTACAGAGTTCTGAGGCCAATCTTGTGCTGATATAAATCAAGAGTTATTTCAAAGGAGTGATGTTGAATTAACAGGATTGCAGACAGAATTGGGTGTAGGTTCAGAGGACATGCTGTGTGCAAAAATGGTGTTTAATTTTACATCATTGCTAATAGTTGATGTGTATGAGTGTACAAGTTGATTCACATGAACCTTCTTTCCCCTATTAATTCTAATCCTATGAATCACACTTCCGTGAGAGGCTACAAATACGGCTTCTGAATCAAAATGCTCTTGACCAGATAATGGTACAATTTGTATGTCTGAGGAGAGCTATAAGGGGAAGACAAGTCTCATTTACCTCCTAGGACAGAGGAAAATGGGGTCTGCACACTGTCATTTCCCCTATGGGTATCTATGGGACTATGTCTAGAGCCACAGGAGATTTGAAGTCTTTGGCATCATATTCCTTTTCTGTTTCTACTGAAAATGAACTAGCTGTCTCTGAGGGACAGCACTTTACATCCTGATCAACACTTTTGCTTAGCAAACTGCGAAGATGATTTTAGCTCCATTGCTAAAGAGACCCATTAATTGGGGTTTTTATTATGGAAATCAATTAATATTTACAGACATACTAAAGCATTATAAATGACAACTGCTCTGTAACTTGTTTAGGGTCATTTGTTTATTATAGCAATAAAGAATAAACAACTGCTGCATTACTAGTTATAAAGATTCCTTGGGTACATATAGGATTCAGTAGAATACAGCTTCATTTGTTGTGTACCTTTAAAATACTGGATAGAAAGATCCCACAAAGCGTGTGGCTGACTTGAATCTTGCTTGTCATGCTGTAACTCCATTGAATGGCACAAAGAGATTCCCTCTTTTTCTGACAAGCCTACATAGCTACAGCACCAGGCCCGCAGTGCACAGACCTAGCTGGTGGAGGGAGGAGGTGTTGATGTGCAAAGCAAGGCCAGCTCGACACACACCCACCAAGTGCCAGAGCACCAGAGTGGCCATCCAGAACTGGCTCCTGGAAGTCCCAGCCTGCAAATGCAGATCTCCTTCTGTTTGCTTAGAAGGGACAGGCTGCATCAGCTGCGCTGGGTTTGGAGCACATCATCACTGCAGGTGTGAGGGATTCCTAGCTGGGGTTCAGCCCTGCCCCACATTGCCTTTGGCTTTGGCCAGGGCTGTGTTTGTGGGGTGGGGGAGCTGCAGTGTCTCTTTGGACATTAGCAAGCGTGCTGTCATTGTGTGAAGGACAGCACAGCATTATTTTACTGTCAAACAAAACAGGAGAAAGTATTGCTGTACTGAGGGTTTTTGAAGATGTATTGATGTGCTGAAGAAGATACAGAGATTTAGAGCCTGTAGCCTTTTGGGGTTTACCTTCTGGAGACAGGTGAGACCTAAAAATCATCCTAAGCAATATGGTCTGGTTTCAAATACTTTTCTCATTACTTCTTACCTTACAGCTGCCCAGAGACATTTATAGGTTTTAGGTTCAGGTTTCTATGTTCTGTTAAGTTCTTCCTGTCTCTTTTTTTTTCTTTTCTTTTTATCCCTTTTTTTTTTTTTTTTATTTGGCCCCTGATCTAAGGAAAGTTAGAGAGGGTGGAGGTGAGGAGGGGACGGGACAGAATTCTGTTTCACAGTTGTTCCGTTATTTTACAAGTTAAAGCTCACAAAAGAAACATGAATGTGACTCCATCTTGTAAGCATCTGTACTACCACTACTAACCCACGGATCAAAAGATTATTTGAGGAAATAGCTAGACCTTTTTTGTATGTATTTTAGGTCTACCTTCTTCCTTTTGTTTTATTTTAAAACAAAATTAAGGACACTCCAACATGTTGCCCATAAGAGTTCTGTTACAGGTAATTAAATGTAAGTTTACACATTTAATCTACTTTTAAGAGCAAGAGAGACTGGTAAATGACCCAGTTAAGGAAAGTACTCAGCCTAATTGGATGTAACGATTGCTTGCTGGTGTTTATTACTGTACTAAGAGTAGACATGTAGTCTGTGATTCTAATTTGGTTTAGAGACAGACCTGTAGTATTTGCATCTATCATCAGAGTTCGATTGTTCCTGCTAACATTGTGAAATTGGCTTGTATTCATTTGGGAGCTTAAGAGTATTAGAATGAAAGGAGCACTGGGTTTTTTCAGTTACTATTGCTGTCCAGTTATTATCTCTCCAGACTGTTTTGCCTACAGTAATATATTAAACTGGATATGCTAGCATGTATTTTTGCCTAGGAAATTAAATAGAGATTTCACTTTTTTATATATGTAATGTGAGAGATTAACAAGAACTAAATTAACCAATGAGCTCTATCTTTCTGATTTACCTGTGAACTTACCTTGTCTTCAGCCTATGAAGTCACATTAAATGTCTGGGTTTGATTATTTCTATGTCATTTTGAAAGAGCTGAGTTCCTGACAAATGTAAAGTCGCTGAAAGTTGAATCAAAGCCCCAAAATTTTAGATTTCATTAATGCTTATTTTCTAAAATTTCCCTAATTGTAGACGCCTTGTTGCAATTTGCCCTTACAATTTTGGGCTTCCAGGAAATCATATCCAAGTGGAATATGTTGTATCATAGAAGATATTTGTTACATAAAAATAGAACACTGGATTTTATGCCCAGAGCAGCAGCACTTGGACTTCAAAACACTTATGTAATTATTCTTTATTTCATAAGCTCTCAGAATGATGAATGAAATCAGAACTGACTTTGAAAAGCAAGGCCACTCACGAGTGGTGCACCTAGCCAAGGTGTCTCAGTGTCCGCTATGATGGATTTGATACTTTTATAACACAATGGATCAAAAATGAAGTTAAAGCAATATTAAATTGACAAAAAATAAAAAAGGATACTCAGAATGGAGACTTCTGCTTCATCGTGATTCATCTTGTTGTGTTTAGTTGCTACAAAACACAGATCAGTAAGAGAAATTAGCTCTTTTGGTGCTGTTACACAGACACAGCAATGTAATTTAATGGCAGCTTTAATTCTAACTTACTTCATTTATTGTAAAGGAAAGGAATAAAAACCCCGAACTTCGGTATTCTTTTGTTGATCTTACAGTATATGTTATTGTCAGCTGTAGTTTAGTTGATTCTACTATGCTAGAATCAACTAAAGATAAGGTTAAAGAAAGATAATTTGCCTATTGGATATGTGCAGATGGTCATATTTTGTAATTCAGTATGTGCTCCAAAGCCATGCTGGCTCCTTCTTAAACTTTGGTACTTCAAAAGATGAGATTATTGCTCTGCTTGAAAATATGTAGGAAATTGCAGAAAGAAAATGTATTACCCAGGCAGACATGGAAAACTGTGACCAGAAAAAAGAAAAATTTTAAAAATTGACTTTCCTAATATATTTGGGGTTTTAGACTAATTCAGTTACTTATCATTATATCTACTACAGAAAGAATAAAATAGGAGTTCCTAGTGCAATACTTACCTGCACATACTAGAGGGAGCTGAGGGAGGGAGTCAAGACAGAGGAAAAGAAAGGCAAAATATGATGATGAGAACTTTCATTTGTGCTAGTTTGCTTGAATAGAATCTTATTTGATGCTATACCCCATTTACAGCTTTCAAAATACAGTGTGCATTATTCACTCTGTGTGCCCAAACACAGACATTTGTATGCATATGCAATTGTCTGCTGTGCATTTAACATGGAACATCTGTGTGTGCCCATGCACACTTGGGAAGGAGCAGGTTAGTTTATTACAATGTGTCTTCAACAGACTTAGCACATTGTTCATTGTTTTAGTATTATCTAGAGCAAATCAATATACCTTCTTGTGAAATGGATGAATACACTCTGCTTGTCTGGCAGAGTTTAATGTAAGACCTCTCTTTCATGATTTCCAATTCAAATGAATGCTGTTAAAATTACTAAAAAACATTGCTCTTGAAGACTTAAGAGCACAACACAGCATTGAAGCACATTTCTAAATAGCGTTCTTAACAGAGTAGAGAGCAGGATGCCCTGAGAACTGACTGAAACCTGTTCTTTAATTGGAATATTCATCTTATGTTTTTCATTACCCTTTTTCCTTTGCCTCTCATGGATGGTTGTTGCTAATGCTCCCCTCCCCTCCTGGTGGGCCAGCCAACAGTTCCCTCTGGAGGCAGCATCATTATATCTGCCTGGTTCACTTAGTAGCAGATGGTGAAGAGCAGTAGAGCTGATACACTGCATTTCACAGAAACCAGGATCCTTCTGGTACCTCTGCAGCATACACAGACTTGCCTGATTTGAGACTGTGAATTCTTTATGTGCCTTCCAAACTAGGTTTCCTTGTTTGCTACTGTGTATGTCAGTGTAAGAGTGATTTTTATGATCTGCTCTGTTGCTGGACAGTGAAGAAACTACTCATCTCCAGGTTTCAGCTACTGGCAGCTCTGTTTTCCATTTTATTTCTATTTTTACCAAAAATTAAAAGAAAACGGCTCTGCTGGTTTTTCTTTTCACTGGTTGACAGGCTTTTCTTCCCCCTCCCCTTTTTGTAATTCCTGCTGTCTGCCAAAGGACAATCTGTTTGCTCTGAGACAGTTTAATGCATACTGACTACCAGAGGCAGAACTTCCATTGGCTCTGTTACAGGGGTAATTTACACTTTAACAAGGTATTGTGACAAGGTGGTAATTATATTTTTATCACGTCATTATGACATTACCACCTGGAAAGCCATAGCTGATTAATTAGTGGCATATATTAAATTTATAACCCTGGAACTCTAAAGTTATCATACCTAAGTGGTGTAATTATGCTGAACTGTGGTGTGGCAGTGAATTGGAGGTGAAGATGCTGAGTATCCACCTATTGCAATACATTTAATGAGTGCCAGTAGAGGGCAGGGAGCTGAAGGAAATAGTTGGGGTTTTAAAAATAAATACTAAGGAAGAGAATGAAATCATTGAAATCTTGAAACCAAATCTAGTCAGATGGCAATTTCCAAGGCTTCTTACATGCATGGATTTTTTAAAGGTATAATTTGAAAGCACTTTGATTTACACTTGTTTTTGCTTTTTATTTCACAGCTTTATTTCAGTTAATTCACATCTATTTTGGTTTTAACAATGCAGCAGTTTCAGTTGATCTTTTGGAGGCTTGTACTTGGCCATTCTGGAGGCTACCTCACCTTCCTGCAACTGGTAGAAAGCACTGGTTTTGGCAGGATGAGTTTTTCTCAGTTTTGTGAATATGCCCAGGTGTTTTATGTTGTCCTTTCTGATTTACTTTTTTTCGTTTACTCTTTTCCTTTCTCTTTTTCTCTTTTCCTTAGTATTAGGAGGTAGAGGAAATAAATGAGGCTGGGACTAAATCATGAAAATGCCCACTAATTATGGCTTTTTTGAATGTGTTCCCATATTCCTATGAAGTAAATACAGACAGAATTATAAACCAAATCTATTTTAAACCAAATTATCATGCTAAAGGTCATAGTCTTGACTTGTTTTGATTTTCCCTGTTTGTTGTGCATTTCAAAGTCAGATTGCCAAGTAACTCATGTTTTATTCTTCCCTTTCTCTACAGAAAATGAAGTGACTACTTTCCCTGTGTTGGTGAGTGATCAGAGTGAAATCGTGGATACCAATGGAGCTGGAGATGCATTTGTTGGAGGTATTTCTTACTTCTTTCTGTTGTTTGGAGATTATCTTATTATTCTCTCTATAGAAAATTTACTGTTTTTTCATTCAGCTGTCCTTCAGAACAAGCTTCATTCTTTTACATCTTTTCTCTGCATCCTGAAGTTATATGATTTAATTAAGTTCTGACTTCCAAAGGGAAAGTGTGTTGTATTACTTCAAAAATAATATGCCTTTATGCTGTACTCTGGTAGTTTTCATGAGATTAATTGTATCTGTCAGACTGTTGCATAAACAAGCTGCATCAAGTACTATATAGTGTACAGAAATCCCTCCTGGCTTAAATGTTAACACATTGTTGTTCTTTAAAACAGGTTGTAGTGAATATTAAACAGTATGTTAATAAGTGAGCATAATGTCTCTGATCATGTAAATTTTGGTAGAACATCTGCTTCCGATACAATTATTTGGACATCAGAAAAGAATGCAAAGGGTTAATTTGTTAAAACAAACCCTGAAAATATCTGGCATTGCTTAATATCCATTTGCAAACTTACTATTTTATTTGGCTCAAGCTCTAAGGAAAAAAGAGGATGTTATGTCTGTGCCTGTTTAAAAAATTATTCTATATAAGCCAAAACTCAATCTAATCCAAGATTTCTGTCATTCATTGTAACCTTCATCCATGTAGTTCTGTGATGCACTACTGCATCCTGAATGCTCTAATATCCAGTCTGAAGTAGCTGTAAGGAGCTCCATTAGTCACTAATTTACTGGAAATATTACAAAAGAGAGTTTATAAATAGAATTGCAGGGCTCAGTCTTGTAGCTACAAAGGGGATAGCAAGCAGTGTGTTACCAAATTAAAGCTTCAGAATTGTGTCCCACTTCAACAAAATATTCAACATAAGCTTAATCTTAAGCAGGTGAGTAATTCCTTCCTTACTTAATACAGCATTTAAACCAAAGATAAATGTTCAGTATATACTTAAAACTGTCTGAGAATGGGAATGTTTTTACTCATTACTTCAGTGCTTTCATGAATCAAAAAGGACAGAAATAGAGGGAAACACATTAGGTCATATTATTCATACACCTTTTAGGGCATGCTTGTCGCTGTCTATTATTCCTAAATCATAAACAAGACTGAATTTGAACCAGTAGGTAACAGTGACTAACATAAATAAGATCATCTTCAAGTGCTTGTCCTTATATGCATTTGCTCTGTTTATCAGCTGTGCCAGATAGCTGCTGTTCTTGTGGAGGGGGAAGAGAGAATAGGCCTTGCATATTTTGTTTTCATGTGTCTGCCATGTTTATCTCAGGTTGTATTTATTTTCTGTTCTTCAGGTTTAGGCCTCTTGAAATCAGGACTTTTGTTTTAAGAATCCTAATTTTGTTCTTTCCTATGTTAGCTGCAGGAAGAGTATTGCAACTAAATCAGGGCTTTAAGAACTGTTTTATAATATAATAGATCAAATTTAATAATTGAACGCTCAAAAGCCTTTCTCTTTAAATTACATCCTTTTCCCTGGTACAGCCATAGTTGCTGGTTTTCTGTAGAAGGGCTAAAACATTTACTTTAATCAGAATATCCTGAATGGCAAGACTGATATAAACCAGTTCAGTCTCTATTCCAAACTACTGCCTTCCACCAGCACTGTAAGGAGTTGGGGCACATCCTGTCAGGCTGGTCTTGGATCAGTTGTGAGATTCCTTTCTCAAAGAGGAAAAATGATGTGCACAATACTCAGCTGTGGAAGACAGGGATGAAGGGACATATTCTAAAAGATTAACTCTCCCTTATCATTCTAAGTGTTAAGATACAGCAAGATCATGTATATTTGGGATAATCTTAGCAAAAGTCCTGTATCACAGCTTATGGATGTATATTATCTTCAGTTGCCCCACAAACATCTGAGGCATCAGATGCTTTTTCATTGGGGCAGAAGTACAATGCAGTCCAGTGCACTGTACAGTTCTCCCTCACTATCAGGGAAAGGACCACAGCTGGTTTTCCCTCTGTAATGGCAAACCTGTCTGAGCTGTCCTTGCAGTGAGACACTTACCTGAGCATGAGTGTGTGAGCTCAGCCTCCTGTTGCACCATGCTTCCCTCTCCTGTGACTCAAAGCGACATGAACTTTAGGATATCCATCCAGAGTTCTTCCATTGGCTTCTGGGATATCTCAGTTCTCCTCTGGCACTCCATAAATAATAAATTGATCATTTATTCTCCTCAGAAAATAGATTTTCCTGAGTTTAGTCCAGATGGGAGAATTGGGACTCATAACAGTCTTGCTACACAGCTGATTCTAGTCTTATACGTACTGTGGTCTCCTTCTTCAAGGGGTCACCTTATTTTCCTTCCCATATGTAGGAAATAGGATACTGGACTGGATAGGCTTTGATTTGGTCTGTGTTTCATTTGAGGGAAATGTCTGTATTTTATCTGTGGCACACTTGTTGTGTGTTTTCAAAATGTGTGTTTGGAACACATTTGGAGAAGTTCTTGACTGTCTCCTTAGCAGCAAGCCCTGTGCAGTAGTGTAGGTAATACTGCCCAACATGCAAATCTTCTGGCATTGGGTCTAGCACTGAGCCAGCTTTGTTACTGTCCTGACAGAATTTTTACAACAGGAAAGTTATATTCTCTTCAGTGCTTTTCTGCTTCTTTCTTTGATTGAGGTTTTTATCAGTTCTTACTACCTAGGCAACAGGACATGTAATGTTTTGATTTCGGTGTCCTTGCAGTAAAATGTTTCAAAATTAATACCTTAACTAAAAAATTCACTCAGTGTGACAATATCCCCTCCTGGAAACCTATTTCTTTTATTCAAACAGCAGAGAACAAGACTCCCATGGCAAAGTTTCCCATACTTCTCTGGAACCAGTATATTAACACAACTGAACAGTGGTTTTTCTGGAGCAGGTGTCTTGGCTGAGAGGGGAATGTGGGATATAATGAGAACTAACCCCATCACACAAGATTTATTTTGCATTAGGGGGTCAGGTTTGTTGGACTCTATCATGATCTTTTGAAAGGTCTTTTACAGAGGCACTCTCTTCCAGAGGTATAACTCACAGATCGTAGGGAAATTCCTTCTCAATAATTATGCCAACTTGGCAAATCACCCCTCATATGTTTCTCCATGTAAAAGTTGAAAAAGAAGAAAACAGTGTGGTTTTTTTTTTTTTTTACTAGAACCAGACTAACGACTGAAGCTCTTGAGACCTTAAAGTCAAGACAAAGTTTAAAGCACAAAGTTTTTAGGCACTTGTAACTCTGTGAGTTGATTCCTGAGTTCAGCATTTCTGAAGCTGCCAGGCTCCAAGGAGAACTAGCTCACCCCAACAGCTAGCAATGCTAGCAGCAAGAAATAAACCACATTCTTCAGTTGAAACGTGGGTTTTATTAAGTTGGCACCAGGAATATCTCTGAATTTCCTGCCTCTTACTGCAAGCATCGAGTCATCTGCCACTCAGGCTGGTGCAGTGCATGAAGAAGAAACTGGATTTTAAAATTGCTGCGGGTATCTTTATGCTAAAAACACTTCTCTAAACAACACTAACACAGTTCTGCCTTTATTGCTTACCAGCAACACTGCTACCTTTTACAGGTTTAAGCAATAATGGTTTCCTTTGTAGCATCTCAGCACTTCTTGTAGTTTTCAGGAGTAGCACAGATATTTGGTTATAAATCCCTGAAATACCCATAAATTCAAGTTGCAATTCTACCTCCAGATTCTTATGACGTTGAAAAATCACTTGAGGTTTGCTGGCATGGCTTATGCCACAAAAGTCCTCTTAATGAAATTACAGCCTTCGTTTGTAGAGTTTGGGGATATCATTAAATTAACATTTATTTATTACTGGTCAGCCCCAGTTTGAAGCACTGCAGTAATGATAATCAAAGTGATAATGGCAATAAATATGAGCAGTTTGACCATCATATGCTTTCCTTTGTGCCATCCTGCTCTCTTCAGCCAGAGTAGGCTTGCCTTCTGTTTGAACTCCCCTTTGTCATTGCCACCGTAACTAATGAAAACAATCAGCATCTGTTCTGATAGTTGCTGCCATTGTTCCCTGCAAAATCTCTCCCCTAGAATCTGTCTAGTCACTGGAACTGAGTACAGAGTTCATAACAAATGAATAGGAGAAGGTGTAAATCGATGTTTCTTCAGGTTCCATCAATATAAATATATTGACTTCATAATCTGCTATGATTTAGTCATATACTACATGGAAAGTACTAGAGTATGAAATGGAACCACAAATCATTTTCAAGTAGCTTGATAAGGCAGTGACAGAACGATTGCAGCAAGTGTGTATTACTTATCACCATGCTATAAAGATGTTATACCATTCTCAAGGAAAACGAATCCCAGGGTAGAAGGAGCTCTTCATTAAGCATTGTACAGTGCCAGATAGGAGCTGATAGCAATTTGCCTCTGTCAGTATCAAAGGGGAGGTCAATGGCTCAAACCACCTGTCAATTTAAAAATGGCATTGGCGCTTTCATGTGCTGGGGAATCTCATAAGGCTGCTAGCTAGAGTTTGAAAGCTGCAGTCACAATTTTTTGGTGTGCGTTCTTCAAGAATAAGCAGTTCTTTCTCTTTCTTGTGAAGCCCAGCATGAGCCTTATGAGATGGTCAGCTCCTGTCTCAACTATCAGACGACTACTCTGATAGAGACAGGGAGAGCAGCAAAAGAGGAGTCAACCTCTTTTATATGTCCTTTTGTGAGTGGGCCTCATGGCATCCTTATCTCCTCTTTAGGGACCACAGCCCTTACTGAAGATACTTCCCTCTTTCTGATTCTGTTTGACTCAAACTATCTCAGTAAAGCCATTTCCTCATCTTTAATAGAGAGGTTAATTCCAAGCATTATTTTTCCATCTTAATCTAAATGTCTCTACAAATTAAATACAGACCTTGGACTTGTAGGAGTTTGCCTAAAGGTTCTCACACTGTTCAGATTGTAGCCTCTTTTCATGAGGTAAATGATTTTCAATAGAGTGACAATCAGCTTTGATTTCAGAACTAACTAATATTTGATATACTTCTACATTATTGAAATATTGAAATACTCTATTTCATGTGAAACATTCTTGAAATACATTATGAACCATATGTGTATGTGTATCTATAAAATCACAGCACAAGAAATAAAAGTACAGGTTCACAAAGAATACAGAGTGCACAGAAAAATTGGCCATCATTACTCCTCTACTATTAAGTGTTTGATTCAGAAACCTCTTTTAATAAAGGTCTGGTTCTGTTTTCTGAACACACTAGATTTGCTTTGGAATACCTTGGCTGAAGCTGGTGGATTTAAACAAGTGTAATAATGATAAAATGGAAACATAATTAAAACCAGCGTAATAATTCTTATGCTGTTGCTCTGTAGCACCCATCATTTAGGGAAGGAATCCAGTGATTTTTAAAATTAAAAAATCATCTTGATGGGATTTGATATCATCTGAGCTGACCCTGCCTTAAGCCAGGAGCTGGAGCAAGTGACCTAAAGAGGTCCCTTCCCACATAAATTGTATTATGATCCTATGAATTTAAATCCTATTGGTATTAAGTTTCCAGGTGCCAGTTCCTGCTCCTCTGGAAATCCAGACTCAATCATCCTCAGGGGGCAATGTTGGTGGCTGCAGAGTAGGAGCTGCCCGAATTAAAAAATTAAGCTCAAAGAGTAAGAATTCCATCTTTTTGCTATAAATCTCTTCTAGGGCAAAGGGGGACTGTACTTATGACTCTGTCTAATAAGTCCCTTATGTATTTCTCAGGCAAGCATTGTGGGGATAGAAGCATGTGCACATGTGAGGAATGAGCTCTTATGAATAGCTCCTATATGGCTATTCCAGGAGTGCTAAACATGCAAAAAGATCTGATAATGCTTTCAGCAGAGGCAAATTTGAATGTTTTTTCAGAATACTAATTTATCAGTAAGCTTGTGACTATATTAAAAAGAAAGCTACTTAATAGATTTCTAGGGCTCTTGAACACTGGGGAAGAATTTGTTTACACTAAAAGTGAATATTTCTGTTATTTGTTTTATTTTCCTCTCTGTATAAATCTGTGCTGTAAGGGCTGCTCTCCCTCCAGTATTCACCACCCCTAGAACATTCTAGATTCATTGAAATAGGAGTAGAAGGAGCTAGGAACAGTTCTTAACTGAACAGCAGGAGCATAATATCAGAAGCTACTTCATCCACTTATAGTGGTCTTTAATTTTTATAAGGTTTTTATACTTGTGTGAAATACCTTGGGAAATTGCCATCATTTTTTAATCACATTTAATAGAGGGAAATACAGTGGACAAAATGTCACTGCTGTGAAGTACTCCCTTCTGATAACACCAGAGCTCTGAGTTGCAGAGCTACTTGCCAGCTGGGAGCAAGGGATAATTTTTTGGTGATATCAATTAAATATGTGTGTGCATGGAACTTGTAATGGCTGATATTTTCTACAAAATTTATCTTCACCAGCAAAGAGAGAGGGGATACTACTTTGAATCATTCTGGCTTTGCTTTGAAGTAAAGATAACTGTTATAACAGAAAGCAGCACTCTCTTAGTTTTCATTTGTCCAGCATTGGTGGCTAATTGCCTCTGAGCAATCCTGTTGTTACTGAGATCATGGCGGGCGAGATAGGAGGCTTTGAAATAAAAATACTCACTTAGTGTCATCAGCACTTTGACTGACAGCCCATTTTTTCCCATCTTTACTACTCCTGGTTTATAAACAGCATACAGGAGTATAATAGCTGAGCTGCAGAGAGGGCATCAATCTTTGCTTGCTAGGGGATAACCTGTCAACATGTCCATGACTTACCACCCCTGTGTTCTGATGGCATTCAGAACTCTGTCAGATAAACATCCCACATAAACCCCGGCTATTAGAGGACTACGTTATCTCTGTAACTGACCTTCTACAAACTAGAAAATGACCAGGTTGTATGTTCCCAGATGATTTTTTCTCAATCTCAGCTAGAGGCATATCATTATTCTGATCAATAGTGTAGCCAGTTGCTAATGCTAATTTCAACATTAGTATTGGCTCATTTTCAAAATTTGCCACAGTTTGAATTGCAGCTACTTAAACAAAACCATAAAAATAGATATCACTCAGAAAAATACATAGAATATTTCTGTTTTCTTTTCAACTCCCTATTTCTTTGTTTACCAATTTCCATTCAAAATTATTTCTTTGCACAGAATACCCCCTTCTGTGTTGATATTATATGTAAACCTGTTTGCATGTGTTGTCCAAGTATAATTGTGATTATACTGCTTTCATTGTTTTAATTGCTACCCTTCTTTTAGTCTCTAACTGTTCCTCCTAATTTCATTACATATGTATTCTTATAACACAGTAATGTAAATATAGTAATTCACATTTTCACCTGTTCCATTTAAAGGCAATCTAGAAAAACACATAGTAGAATAAAACTAAGGCAAAACATATTATACTTGCTGTCATTTCTTAAATAACACGTAGAAGCAAAAGATCCACTTAAAAGGATCAGTGTATGGAATTAAAAAACCCTCAGAAGTTTCTGATTAGATTGAAGCAGGACTTGATTCCTTTAGCCTCTGTGTCTCTCTTCCTGTCAGTGAAACCTCAGTGTTAAGGGAGCCTCAGTATATAGCAAGAGGATTAATATTTTGCAAAATTGGTTTTTAAAAGGCCTAATTTACCTCACCATAAATTCAGTGACATTGTGGACAGGTTTTATGAAAAATAAACGTCAAATAGGTTGTGTACACTTTAAAAAAACAAACCTACTCTGTTAAAAATAGATTTTCAAAACCAATTATGAAGTTCCAATTTTTACTGTAATAGCTATGGGACAATTACAAATTGACTTAACGCCTCAAAGCAAGTCATCACCGTTTAAAATACTTTGTCATGCCTACTATGCCTACCCTCATAACATTTCATTTTATGTTAATGTGTCATGTGTTAGAAAATCATGTAATGATAAAGAAAATGTTCATGTGGAAGGTTAGAAATTACTTTAATGAGTTACTATTACCTTGCTTGCAGACTGTTGGCAATATTTTTGTGTTATTTTAATGTATTCTGAATAGAGACAGAGGCACTCGTCAGATTGGATCATCAAGAACATTCCCCTGGGAATCAGGGCAGGATATAGTCCCCTAAGAAATGATGTGTCAGATTAAGCTGATGCTGTATTCACAGGAGATAAAACACCACACAATGAAATACAAAACCACACTGAAAGATATTGTCTGTTTGACATCTCACATGCCTCAGTGGGTGCTAAGGACAGGGACACAATGGCCAAAAGGACACTTCTCAGGCCGTGGTGTTCACAAGCTGGGTCCTCTCTCACTTACAGCTCCTCTGTTATATAACAGCATGGTAAAGTCTCCCAGAATTTGTTCACTTCCCCCACACTGCAATGGGCTCATACTTGAAGTGGGAAGATGGCAAGATTGCAGTAAAAAGAAGTTAGAAGAAAGAAGGTGGTCGCAGTTAAAAGCAGTGGTAGTAGCAGTGCTTGTAGGTTGATCTGACACTGATCTCTGACGCAGTGGAAAGGGATGTTACTGGTATTGGTGATCAGTACATTTTTGCTATCAATCCAGAATTCTAACAGATGTTTAAAGAGGCAAAAGATATTAAGTGTCACTGTATTAAAATAGGAGCATTATGAATATAATGCTAGGGTAGGCTCTTTCAGCCCACAAAAGTCAGGAAATTCACAGGCTGCCCTAGCTCCCATATTCCCTCTGCCCTGGCTGTTGCTTTCTCATTCTCCTTACATACTGCTGGCTTGGCTGTGTGGAAGCACACCTGCAAATAAAACTCCTGAGACTCATGCATATGAATCTTGACTATGAAGTTACATTCGTGCAACCTTTTTGCACTTTAATATATGTTAAAAACTGAGTAGAGGATAGGACATATTATTCCATTTTATTATCTTCAGAACTTGATTGTATCTATAGTAAATTAGTGCAGTTCTCTTCCTTTTATTGCAAGCAGTAGATGTAATAATTGGCACTATTTAGTGTCAGTACAACAGGTTTGAGGCTCAGAAACTTTCCACAGGTACTAATAAAAGAAAGTTTATTTCACTCTTGTCTCAAAAAATTCTAAAAAATTTAGATTTTGCAGAACACTTCTGGGAAATGCTTTTAGGAAAAACAAAGATAAAGATCAGCCTGGAAAGTATTTTTTTCAAATAGAGAAGATGCTTGCAATGAAAATATCTGTTTCTGGTTTGGCACATGCAGCTCCTTGTAAGCTTGGAGGGGGGTTTTTTTAATCAAATGTTTTCCCCTAGAGGCTGCCAGAGACAAGCCTAAGGCAACCAGATCCTGATCCTAAAGGAAATTTCCCAATGCTCATGATGTGGACTTAAAAATGAAAAATAGGACCAAACCATGAGAAGTTATAACTTTGTTAGCATTTTCCTCTTTCACATTATTCTTGGAGCACATTATAGACTGAAATGGTTCTTTTCTTGGACAGTAAGATGCACTGGGGAATTTGATAGAAGTGATATGCAACAGGTTATAGAGTCCACTGAGGATGTTTAATGTGGAAGGATGTCAGAGCATAAAATACTGCTTATATTTATAACAAAATATAACAAGGCTCCAGCTTTGAGCTATTCCCTCTCAGAAGGTGGAGAGTATGCAGTCAAGGCACAGGGCAGTGATAGAAAATCTCACATCAATCTAAGTAGGCTTCACCTCAGGGTCTACTTTCCCAATCTATGGCACAGCCTTCAGGACCAAACCACAACAGAGCAGCATACAGCATTCCTACTTGAAAGCATCAGAGAAATGAGACTGCTTGGAGGGAGTTTCTGGTGGGCTGAGCACATACAGACCCTGGGAACTATGATGACACCTTGTTCTCTGAGCTGCAGTGAGCTGGCCCAGTAAAGCCAAACAGTGGCAATCATGTGCAATGCAATGAAATTATTCAGCCTTGAGTAACTGATTCCTAATGGAATAATAGGGATGTAATGAAGTTTTCTTTCTTTTTTTTTATTTTTATTGTCACATTTCTGCAGAAATCTTTCATTAACATTTTCCACATGTAGTGCTTTAAAGCTTTAGACACTGTGTTCTTTTTTTCATTTTGTGTATTCAACACCTCCTCTCCATTCCAGGAAAAGGCTGCTAAACTGAAAACACTCCTTTCACTTATTCATAGTTGTCTCGTAAATGCAAAGTTGTATTATTTGCGTGTGTCCATAACTGACTATATAACCTCAGACTGAAAAATATGTACACCCATCTGAGTGATCCTTACAGAAACTCAATGCATTGAAAATGTATCCATAAATCAGAAGAAAACAAGAGGGATAGGCATAGTGATACCAATATCACTGCATTTCTTAGAACGTGCTTGGTTTAGTATTCATGCTGCTGATTATAAAATAAGTTTCTTGTACAAAGGCAGTGAAATGCTTTTAGCACGTGACCATTTTATAAATAAAGTAAATATAGACTTCTGAAACATTTTAGTCGTGATCTCATGGTTTTGTCATTCTCTGGAAGTAAAAATATTGACATTTACCAAGCTGTTTGTTCCAGCTTTCTGGTCTCCTGCAGTTTATTTATATAACAACCTTATCGATGAGCCTCTTACTCAGCTCTCTAGGTTTAACTGAGTTGAGTCGATTTGCTACCACAGCTTCAAGTCGCTGTTACAGAACAAGCAAGACATCCTAATAAAGCTGTAAACGTGTTTACTCAAACATGGTATTGATTTTACTTGGAGAGGGAGAAGCTAGTGCTTAGCATGGTGTCAGGGAGGATGAATTTAACTGCACTTTTTCATTGTCATCTGTCATGGTTGTGAAACACTAAGTGAAGCCACAAGAGGATAATTAGAATTGCCAGAAATTTAGCCCCTAAAATCAGTTAACCACTTGAGATTTTTGTAGTTTAATTAGTTTTTATTAAAACTTTCCTCCAGTGGTATAGTCAGGAAGGATTTTCTAACGTTCTTTCCAGTGAGAGATTTCAAGGTTGCCACTTGTTAGATATACATCTTAAATGACCATTTTTACGGAAGGGTTGGTGACCTTTTTTCTCTCAATTGTAATTAGCCTGGCACTACAGTCCTGTTAAAAGCACAGAACCATTTCATTTTTGAGGAAAGGAAAAGACACATGTTTCTATGCATATACATTCATAGTTAATAACATATATATGCATGTATGGTATCATTTTTACAATAAATTCTGTGAAAGTGCTAAAGTGCTTAAAGGTTGAAAGAAATATAGAGTGTTTGAAGATACTTACATTTAATTTGTCTTATATACTGTAAGTCTGATGTGTCAGACCACAGTGCCAAAAGACATGAAAACAGAAGCCAAATCCCACCCTTAATCAAAAACGTTTCCATTTAGAATAGCCAACATTTGGTTTGATAGCAATGGGCAGGGCCTCTGGCTTACCACAGTTCTTGGCTGTAATATCCACCATCTGCCACAAAATTAAAAAAGGAGAAACCTCAGCATGTTGACGTACGGTCATTCAGTGACTGTATTGCAGAATCCACTGATGCCAACATCTTTCACAAAATCAAGGGTGGCTGCTTGGCTCTTGGCAGCAGCATTGCCAGCCACCTGATTACTACTGACCAGGCTCATGCTACAACATTAGCCCGCTCCAACAGTGCTAAAAGACCTCAAAAAAAGCCCCAATCGTATCAGCCACAAGGCTTTGACTGGGTAATGTGTCTTGAAAACTGCATCTTCCCACACTCCTGGCCTGGAAATGTAGAGGGATCACATAAAAATAGATGAGCATCCCAGCAACTGTGATAAATTCTGTATGTGAACAAGAGTGTGAAAAGGTGCTTGCAACTGTCCCCATGATGGAATAACACCATTTTTAAAAGTGCAGTTTACAAATTAAGCTGTACAAATTTTAAATACAAAAAAGAGGAGTCAGCTAAGCTGATCAGGATCTTTTTTGCGGCTGGGACAATTATGATGGTGCATGGCCTGGCTAGCATAGATTATATACTTCAGGGTTCATCTGGAAGCAGAATTGTCTGGGAACATCACATAGCAAAAAGGTTTTGAGGGGCTCTGACTCAGGGTCAGCCTGTAGTTGTTTAGAATTGATGCATTTTTTCAGCTTTTCTCTCTTGCATTAAAAAAAATTAATTTTGCTGTGGGCATTTTATAAAGGTTGGAAGTGTGAGAGAAACTGCAGAAAGACAAGTAGTGGGGAGCTGAGTGTCGGAGGCTATAAATGGATTTTCAGCCAGCATTAGTAATTAACAGTCATTAAAATTAATTGTCAAGTGTACAGTTTGAAATGAAACATTTGGCTTCAATATGAGCTGTTTTTAAGTGTTGTTAAACCATTACTGGAGCAGACCAGAACTGTTTTAAATCTCCACTATCGGACTCCCACATTCCTGCCCAACTGCACTAGTTCTAAGTGTTCATTCAGAATTACCACTAATAATCTGGAAATAAAACTTTCAAATAAATCACTGATTTCAGTGAAATTGCCTCTGAAATATCTGTTTTCTAGAAAATCAGCTTGGTTCTCTTTTAGTGATGTTTAAGTTCTACTCAACTCTAGGGAGTAACAAAGTGAATAGAACACCTTTTGTGTCAGTCAGTGGACTGTCTTGCTGTGTTTTTTCAAACTTATACTGACATCCCCAAAGCCCCAAAGAGATTTGAGCTGGTCCCAGTGAGAGCCTTAGTTTGGGTCTGGCACCACTTCTTGGCTTATAGGACTTTCATTTGGTGGGGAGCACAAAAAGGAACAAAGCAACTTCACTTTTCCCTCATTCTGTTTGTAGACCTAACTATTACAAACGTTGTCTTTGAGAATATGTAATAAGGAAGCTGGTGGTAATAAAGGTTAACTCTCAGTTATTTCAGGCACACTTTTCAGAGCAAAGTGATTCCAGAGTCGCTTTTTTTTTCTCCCGAGCAGAAAAAAAATAATTAAGGGCCAAAAATAGCTATTGGTTTGTTGTAATCACTTCTATCATCTGAGAATGCAAATACATTTTCTACTACTCCAAGGTTTAAAGCAACTTTTGAAGCAAAGTTGTCTTTTTTCTAGGAAGATAAGTGGGATGAGTTGGACCCAGTTCAAAAGAAGTTCTCACCATTACTGGGTGCAAGGTGGTTACTTGGCTATCCATGCCTGTGAAGGGCAAAAGGATCCCAGTCTACTCTGAAAGCTTACCAAGATGGCTTGCTAGACATCCTGCAACTGCATTTTCCCTTCCTCCACAAGCAGTTGGCATGTTGGATAACAGGGCAGGAGGCAGACAGGAAAGCCTGGAGCTAGTGTGATGAGAGCGCCATCCACAGCCCCAGCAGTGCAGAAATGCTCCTGCTCACCAGCTGCAGTTAAAACATGGTAAACAATATTGCCTCAAGTTGTTTTGGTAAAATACTTGATGTGAGGCTGTCTGGTGTAGCCCAAGTTTACTGCTGCTTTCTGCAGTCCACTCCAGTGATAGCCAGGGACCAGTTCAGACCACAAAGAAATGAAGTAGATGCTGAGCTACCTTAGTATGTGCTGGGATGATCTAGGTCTGTGATCCCAGGCCTGTGATACAGGATCAGAGTTCAATCCTGCCCTTTTGGTCTCTGAAGTTGTAGGAGGAGTGTGAAGTAAGTCTGAAGCCATGCTCACTTATCTTCTTGCATTTCCAATCATGGCACCTTAAGAGATTACAGCCTTCAACTGCTTCTCATCTTCCCTCCCCTGCCCTGCTCTCTGGTTGGCTGTTTGAGTGCTCACTAACCCACTTCAGTTTCAATCAGCTGTGTTAGCAAAGATCCCCTGCTCAACACCTACTGTTTAAACTGATCTGGCTCCTTTTGACAGGGTATCGGGTTATACCAGCAGCAAAGCAGCATGGTGAAAAACAGATGGGGGAGTAACTTCTTCAGCTGGAACTCAGATCTGAATCGATGCCTTGAGAGTATGACTCATGGGGTTTGCATCACCGTGCCTTATACACTGGGGGAGGCAAACTCTGAATTATATTCTGACCATGTTGCTTTTTACTGCATTAACTAAAAAGAACATTCTGCAGCTAAGGCAGCCAACCTGATAGAGCTCTTTGCTTCTCTGCTCAAACAGCACTGCTTTCTGGTGTTCCCTCGGGGTCTGCTTTGCCAGCTGCCTAGTCTTACTGTGTGATGTTGTTCTGTTTGTGATATGTGTGTTTGTATTGTCATTCGATGCAGTATTGTGTCAGATACTGCTATTTCCATTTCATCTTTGAAACACATACCTTTTAAGAGAAACTCAGCAGACAAGAGAATGGTTTGAGGGCAAACTCCCCACTGCAGTTTCTACATATGTCATATATGACAGCTGTACTTAATGTCATTTCTGCAACACCCTTAAATCACAGAGATCTCTCATTTCTATCCCCAATTAGAACAAGATGGTTTTTCACCTGACTCTGCTTTCACTTAGATCAGAATAAATAAGAAGTAGGTTCACTGAAGACAAAAGACTCATACTAACTTGAAACTACAATGAGCCTGGGAGATGACAACAGTGTCAGTCTAGTTGGTATTGAAAAGTAATTCATGTTTGATGGTCCTTTGCTCTGTGGATTTTCTCATCTTCATGTATGTTTGATGCCTTGATCATAAATGTAGGGGATAGTTGTTCTTTCTTGTATAAACCTCTCTCTGAATTCATGCTCTGCACAAAAGCTAGCCCCATATTTGCCTTTGGAGACCTGCCCAGTGCATCTTCATACTTACTGAGTCAGAAATGGACTGTCTTAACAGCCTCATTTTACATATGGTTACAACTTGCTCTCAAGTTTTAACCACCCAGAAGCACACTGGCAAGCTCCTGCCTCCCAGGCAGTTTAAATTTAATGATTGACACCCTCCACATATCCAAGAAAGTTTCTCCTAAGAATGCATGTTAATTTAATGGAGAGCAGACCATTTTCATCTTGTTATTCAGAAACGAGCTGATTTCTGCCAGGCATGCTGTTTGAATTTCTCAACTGTTACCCAACTATTGCAGCTGGACCATCCTGCCACAGTTGTGTTGTCTGTCATCCCTGACTGCCATCAGTGATAGCACTCACAGCACAATTTCTTCCTGTTTCAGATTCTTATCTTTGTATATTGATAACTCCTGTCTTCTTCACTTGTGCTTATGGACTTACCTTTTGTTGGTGAAAGAGTCATTTTTTCCCAGCCAGTGTCAGTCAAATCTGGGAAATTCCAGCCAATACATAGTTCTCTAGAAAAGTATTGATGTCAGAAACATATGAGTTTTCTCCTTTTTTAACTAATCTGCTTACTCTGTATGGCCTCCCTATTCCAATGAAAAGTGTTTGATTTATAGATTTTGCAGTTTCAAACTCTTCTCCAATTTGGTGCAGTTTAGAGGAAAATGTAGATCGATTAGGCTTCTTTTCACTATCAGTCATGACCAAGAAGCCAAGATAGAGATTGGTAATTGATGGAAACAGGTATTTTGCTCACCAGTATTATCCTTCATTAATCTAACCTTCTTTTTCTTGTTTTCCATGATATTTAAGGGAGCAGACTATCCTATCATTGCATAGGAGGAAATATTTTTATTATTGTCTGAAATTATGCTGTAGTGTATCACCAAAGGAAATATTTAGAAACAGAGCACAGGTTAAATGACAGCATCACAATATGATGTGGAACCTTTTCCCAATAGTAAACCAGATGAACAGAGAAAGTGAATATGAAAGCAAGCTAGCAAAACATATCAGCTTAGAATCAAAATTTGTAATATGTCAGAAGTTGGTACTTATGAGTTTTGCACAGTACTTAGCAGAGACTTGGTTTCAAGACTACATTTGTACTGTCAAGGCACAAAGCCTGAGCATGACAGAAACTTGAAATGGTGGATGAAATCTTTAAAAAGAACATCTTTCAGCTTGCTAGAATTCTGATTTTCTTGGGCAAGTCTCACTTTCCTTCTGTGACTGGACAAGGAAGAGAGATACATCTGAAACATATTAAAAACAGGATAAAAGTGAATAAAATATTACCTCTAGAATGAGAGCGGGGTTTTAAATTATAAGATACTAAGTTTACTTCTCACGTCTTAAAAGCCTCTTCCAAATTTAAAATACATATTTTACCTCTGCCATAAGTTCTGTCATGCTTTTGATCACAATAGCTTCAGCCAAGACAAAATGCTTCAGAAATGAGGGAGTCAATCCATAAAGTTTCTGGTGCTGCTTGTACTAAACTTCTCCAAGTGCCTTTTTAGGACTGCCTACTCTGTTCATTTAGGAGGTGCTCAGGTTTCCAAAGCACTCAGCTCAGGTGATTCCTGAGTTTCCAAGCTGTGCATGCCAGGCTGTGGCAGCTGAAGCCCCGATCCTGAGAGGCGCCTGGTTCTCTGCACAGTTTGCTGTTCAGGGGGGGTATCTGCACATGCTATGGGGTACCTGCTGTTGCTGAAGTTTTAGATTAAATGTCCCATTATCAAAGGCAGCAGATGTCATCTAACTTTCCTCATCAGGTAAATTGTTTTCACCTTCTTTGCACTGTGAGCACCTGTAACTCTGAATGTAATGTTTCTCTATTACATGTCTTTCTCTTTTTTGGAGAAAAGCTTGCACACAGTTGTGTTGGGGCTGTAGCTGTAGCCAGTAAGAGCAGAAGGAACTCTCTTCAGCAGGGAAAACTTCTTCTTTGTTTTTAAGTAGTTCTTTGAGGAATCAGGGGTTATCTCTATAAAGAAGAGAACAGGAATTCTGTTAAAATAATTTTGAGAACACTAATAATGATCAGTCTTGATAATCTTTCATTTACTGGAAGCTACCAAATGGAGACTTCATGAAGAAACAGCAGCACCACCATTCCAGCCCTGCAGTTCACTGAAGAGTGATTCTCAATTTAAACTGGCCGTGCTGCAGGGGTACATACAGGCAGGCCAGTGCTTTGCCCTGTAACAAACTGATACACTCAAAAAACTAATCTGACCATTTTTTCCTTCTGTCTCTCTCACTGTGTCCCATAGGCTTTCTGTCCCAGCTCGTCTATGACCGGCCGGTGACTGAGTGCATCCGGGCCGGGCATTACGCAGCCAGCGTCATTATCAAGCGTTCAGGTTGCACCTTCCCAGAGAAGCCTGACTTCCACTGATAGTGGTGAATTGGAGGGATCAAGAGTAACTTCTGTGTTGCCATGGGATTGCTGCCTAAATTTTTCCTCCTTCCTTTTCCTTACCTTTCCAGTACCTGCATCAACGCTTCTGTACTTCTGTTCATTGTATTCTAAACAGAATATATATTTCTATGGTGTTTTCCATTTCAGACATCTACCACATCTCAGTAGTCTTAACTTTTGGGAACAGTGCTAAGTGAAGCTTACTATCTCATCCATCAGGAAAAAGTGTTCTATTTACACAAGATTTCCAAGGAAGTCCCATTTAAATGACACTGCTGATTAACACCATTAAAATACTTCTGTTGAATTATCTCGTTTGTATCCAGCTGTGGCCAAATCCTGTTGAACTTACATGAAATCAACAGACCTGACTTTATTCCTAACTTAACCTTATAAACAGGGAGTTGTTCTATCTATCTAGTAGAGTCAGACCTGTGTAAAGAGTAGTGTAAATGTCCCAGGAATTTCCATACATATTGGAGTGTACAAGACCTGGCCATCAGATAGTCCAGCTTCCATGAAAGTACATCACTGTTTTATCAGTAATTTAAAGGCCTGATCCACTGTTGTGATATCTTGCATTCAGCCATCTTGCATTGATGGCATTGCTTTGGGTCTGGCCACTTTTATCTCTCAGTACATCTCTAGGTCTATAGGTACAGTCACTTTTATCTGTCAGGTGAGCTAGCAGATAGGTACTTTCAGTGATTTCAGGGCAGATGCATGAGTTGGTGATGAAAATAAACATACAGATAGGTCCTATCTCCTCCATGTGTGTTTTCTAGAGGCTGCATTAAGGTACACATAATGAAAATGAGGTACAGAAATATTTATGCAGGATACATTGACAGGATATGCCAAATGGAATCTCTGAAACGCACATTTTTAAACTTTTAATTTACTTTGGATAATTAAGCAATATGGTGGATTTTGTTTGTATTTACAGTATTCAAAAAGGTGATCTGACACTGCATTCATTACTTTGCTATGTAATTTGATACTGATAAATAAAAAAATTGTCATACAGTAACTCCTGGTTTTGTTTTGGTATGTGTCTGTCTTATTTCTGTGTATCCTACTGAAATGGGAACAAGATATGGGTGCTTAACCCACATGAATGCTAAATCTGAATGTTTTATACATGACTTTCAGTGTCCAGGTGGGTGTTGAAGGGTGATCTCAGCAGTAAGGAAGAGAAGGAACATCAAATTGGTGCATGTACCATAGAAGAGATGAAAAATTAAAGGCTACGGTTCACCAAAGAATGTTAAGTCAGTGCAGGGTTCATACTTTGCTGCCCAGGATTGAACAAAGGACACACAGAGACTGAATGCTGTTATTGTAGTTTATCTATTGCAAAGAGCACAGGGAGGAATCAAGGCTGAGATCCCAGTTCCCTTGTTGGTCACTGTCCAGTCTGACACATTGGACAGCAGGCTCTGTCATCGTGGAGATCACCAGGTGTGGGACTCCTGCAAGCGCATCAACCAGCGACCTCTGCCAGTGCTCCCGGCTCCGCAAGGACAGGACACGCTCGGTGAGTCCCTCCCTTCTGCAGGGCCTCTGGCTCACTCTGGCTACCTGAGAATGGCTCCATGTACAGCCCTTGTCTCTCTGCCAACGCTACAGCTTTGTGCAAGTAAGACTGCTCTGGTTTCATCATAGTGCCACTCTCAAAAGAGCTTTAGGCTGTACATTTCTCATGTTCAAGCATAGGTGAGAGGAAGAGAAATGAATGTGTTGGAGTGGAAATAGAATGGCAAACAAAACTAAGAGTCTGCAATGTGCATGGTCTTCAGGCTTTATGGGTTGATCAGAAGAATGTGAATTTTTTTAACATCTCATAGTTAATTTCTAATTTCTCAACTTGATGTATCCATGTGATATGTTTTAATCAAGAAAAACTGACAGGCTGAAGATGGATACGTTGCAGTCCCTGCTTTTAATATATGGTCACATATGCCGCACCACTTACTGCATGAATTTGCCTGTCAGTAAGGAAAGCCCCAATGGTTTGGTGGTTAAATTTGCTGTTCCTCTTGCTCTATACCCGTGATGCTTTCCATGCATTTTGAAAAACCTTTACCAATGTCCTGGCCTGATAATTATGTCTGATTTAAAATGAATATAAATATGGAAACATTGTTTATCTTACTAATGAAACTACAGGACATTTGTATACTGTGAAGAAAAGGAGGATATGTAAAGGCAAGTAGTCATAACATTGTGGAGACTCTTTCTCCTTCCTTCCCTCCCACCTTCCTCTATTCCTTGTTTTCAGTTCAGAATGCAAGAGTCAAGTCAGAGGTTCTGTTCTGAGCTTTTCCACTGATCTGTTCAATGAGCTTGGGCACCTGACATTTGGCTTTGAGTGTCAGCTACAAAGAATAATTTGAAGCCAGTGGGAGCAGCTGAGGAATAAACTACTACCCAATTCATAGAAGGGCATCAGAGTCTGACCTGCTCTATTTAGCCATTCATTATTTCTCCAATATCTGTCAATGGATATTTTTGGATGCTATATAGATACTTAGAAATATATTGCTAAATCATGCTAAATAATTTCAGGTTGTGCTGTCAGATTGCCTGATGATTTCATTCTGTAATTTTTGCAGGATCTGTATTCCTTTCCTGTTTCTTACTGCTGAAGGAGGGGTTTGTCTATATAATCCATAATGTTTTCACCCTTGATACTTTCTTTCACAAATAGTCTTTCTCTGTCTTCCAGCTTATTCCACACAGAGGTGTGTTAGAAAACTGGGCTTTCTGAAAAACATCATTGAAAGAGTTGTCTGCCAGTGATGTGTGCCACTTCTCAAATCCCAGATGGGATAACAGAAGTGACTCTGTCACTGAACTTGAGCCATTATTCAAACAGCGTTTTTACCTGGGTTACTCTCAGGAAAACAAATACTGGAAATCCACTTCCCACTAGCCAACAGCCAAAGCATCTCTCACTGGTATAAAACTTTCCTTTTGCTGGAAATAGAAGTGCATCTCCTGAGCCCATTGGGCATTTTAGGTTTGTTTTAATACCAAGTGGGTTGCAATGCTGCTCAGATTAACAGGCAAGGAAACAGGCCCAGTAAGTATTCTGAAAGCCATATGCTAAATAGCTGAACAGAATGATGAGCTGGGAATCAGGAAATAAAGGCTGTGCTTCTGTTTCTGCAGGTGAGCCACTGTGTAACTTTGGGCAAATCACTTTTCTCTCTCCATTTTTTTCTATATGTAAAGATGATAAGCTCAATTAGATGGTAAAGTTGAGAAGTGAAAGTGGTAAGAATAATTCAAGTAGGGCAGTATCAGCCACATCTCTGCCTGTGTTCATTGCTGGTTTTTTGAATATTTGAATGCTCTGTTTTGTGTGTGAACTAATGTAGGGCTATTTGTTTACCCTTGAAAAATAGTGCTAGCTGTTACTACTTGTGTGAGGGTTAAGATAGGAGGGGGAAGGGAAAGTAAAAAGCTTTACTTATATGAAAGTGAAATAAAATATGCTACGTGAAAATGACAATAGGAATGCACACTGTTTTAAGATGACAAGTCTGGGAACAATCTTTAATTTAAAGGGTCTTATCCACAGTTTTCATAAAGAAATGTTAATTAAAAGTGTGATGACATGTTTGGGATTTAAAGGAAATCATTCTGCAAAGGATTTATAGCAATCACAGCTCCAGAGCATTAGGATTACAGATCCTTGTGCTGTTCCTTTTCAGTGATCATGTGATTGGCCTGCTGTTAAATATAGCTCCCATTTAGCGAATTGAGACAGGCATGGGAAAGGTAGGGAGAGTTTCCCTTTAACCAGCGGGATTTCAGAGGTGTTGGAGATTATACAATTCATTAGTTTTTACATAAGATCAAAGGGAAAGAGGAAGTCTTAATTTGGGCACCAACTGCTGCTGTCTGAAAGTCTTGCAGATTAACTGAGAAGAGAACATGTGCAGTGCTAACTGCTTGTGTTAGAGCATGAGACTATTGTTTTATATCTCACTAACTCATTGTTCTCTTCCCAGAGATAATTCTCACACTTAAGACCTTCAGAGATAGTTATGTCTATTGTGAATAGTTCAGCAACCAGCTGGCTCAGAGGTTATTGCCTAAGCATCTTTCCCTTGGTCTAATCCCCTGCAAGGTTTTTTTTTCTGGGCAGTGTTATTAATCTAAAATGACTGCTAACTGACTCCTGTGTCAAACATTATTCATTATGTACTTTAAATGCTTCCTGCAGAGGCCAAAATAAATTTTGCTTTTTTAAAAGCAGACCACAAGGAGTGCCTATTTAAGATATTTCCTAAAAGATTAGACTCAAAATGGCAGTTTAGACAAGGAGGGGGAAAAATTGTCTTCAAAACAAAGGTTCATAATTTACCAGGGACATAGAAAATAGACAAACCTCAGTTACCAAACCCCACTTTTCATGTAGAATTATCTGTAAGTTGCTCCTGTGAAAGAAAACATGTAGCCTTGCAGGGCAGGAGAAATACTTTTATGAAGACATGGAATAAGTGACCTTTTTAGAAAATGAAGACCAAATAAGCAAAATTCTTAAAAAGCAGTAATTCTTTTGTGTCTGGGTTTTTTTTCAGGTGTCACTGTTGTTGGTATAAAGCATGAGGGGTTTTTTGTGTCAGTGACACTGACGAGCCTTGCATGTGTAATGGCAGTATGGGAAGAGAGAGGGATAGATTTGAATAGCAATAAGGTGGGTTTTCTTCAGTGTGAAAGGAGCACAGGATTCATGTGTGCTGAGATGAAGTATAGCCTTGCTGCACAGTGCAAATATTTAATGCTTTTCTAACTACCCCCTGGTTATTGGAGTGTGACAGTTAATAGCTGTCAGCTGCCAAATGCAAAAGTTAAAAAATGAAGCCAAGTCAAACTCAAAACCTGCAAATCATAAATGTGCTAAATGTGCTGTAGCTTAGCAGGCAGATCATCTCCAAAGTTTAGAGTCATGTTGACCTGAGCTGCCTCTCAAGTAGAGAAGGATGGAGTGCATCTGTCTTCAGGTCCTCCCTTTACCAGATACTCACAGGCAAGTTTTGGCTGGGCTTTCTGCCTCTCAAGGCACTGGCACTACCGAGTGACATTTGTAAAGGAGCTTGAGTAAGGGCTGTAATGAAGAAAAGCAAAGCATTATTATTCTGGATCAAATATCTCAAGTCAGTGGTGCAGTATAAATGCATAAAAAAATGGAAGAGCTCCTAAACTGAGTGTGAGAGAAATTGTGGGCTTAGAAAGCCTCCCTGTCTGTGGTGCCATGGAGATGGTAACATTGGTGTAAAATATTGCCCTAAAAGAAGCATTACTGTGGAATAATAACAGCATATGAGAGAATATTTCAAGAAAAGTTCAGCTTGAAAATCACCTCTCATTCTACCTATTATTTTTCATATCCATGCTACAAGTGAGACTTCACTGTACTTAAAAATTGCTCTGCTTGGAACATACCTAGTTTTTGGGTCCCTGGGAATAGTTACATTCCCTGATCTCCTCTGTATTTGCTGGCTGTTCCTCTGTTGTGATAATTACCAAGTGTATGTGATTAGAAGGCTATGCTGCTCTGGCTACAGAGTGTCCCTCCAGAGGACAAGGCAGAGTTCAAACACACCTCGTGCCCCAATTAGCTTTATAAAAAGAGTAGGTTGGGGTTTTTTAAGAGGTGAGGCAGTTACTAATCACAATAGCTTTTTTCAAAAAATTAGATTGTTGTCAATCTGTGGATCAGTGAATTATAAATTAAATCTAACTTTGGGATTAATTTTCAGAGATATTACTTATTTTGGGGTCTATTAATGGCACTCAAATAATTTGCAGAATTTCCAGGGTTCTTCTATCAGCCTCACACGGACAGACCTATTTTAGTCTGGCCTGTCCTAAAGCATAGCCAGCTGCTGTGGCTGTCTTGCAGGGTAAGGACAAAGCTTTCCTATTTGTCTCCCAAGGTCAGTACAATAACAAACCCATTTTATGTCTGATAGTAAAAAGCATTTGTCAGTGCAACTTTTGCATTCTGTAAATGGTGACAGATTTCACAAGATGAACACTCTGGATTTGGGGAAGGCTGTGCTCCAGATACAGCATGTTTTGCATGTAACATGAATACGTACATAATATATTTCATTGCCTGAAATTAGCAGTAAAACAGCCTTTTGAGACTTGATGTTTATTATGCACCAAAACATTTCAGGACAAAGCAAGAAACAAGATTTTAGCACATAACCCAACAAATTCAGCTTGGGAAAGGAAGAAATTAATTTGGAATGACTTGTCATAGTGTGTTTACTATAGAAATTTATGTGAGCTCAGAAGTTAGCCCTTCTACCCTGCAGCAGCAGCAGCTTAAATTGGGCCATGGGAGTCTCATGGAATAGAAAGTTATTTGGGTTTCCCTGAGGCTCAGAGTTCTGCCCTGAAGAAAGCTTTGCATATTGTTGTTTCAAAGAAAAAAGATAATTGTGGTGTGCTTGGGTATTAACTTGCACACTATCAGCTGCAGCTTTGCAGTTTCTGTTGACATACAGAGGTACTGTGTCATCCTGAGCATAACAGATCTGCTCACCTCTTCCTAACACAGTGTTTGCTTGTCCCTCTTCATCCTACCTACAAAGTCATAAGGAGTATGCTTTATTTATTTGAGATGAGGAACTTTTTCCTAATGACCTCATTTTCCTAAAAGAGATAAAGATGGGGCAGTGGGGAGGACATTTCCTCTGTATTACTGGAGAGAAAATGTGAGAAAATCAGCTTCCCTGAAGACTCGTTCACTCTTTGATGAACTGAGGACAGAAGAACTAGCCTGTGCTAAAAAGGCCAGTGAGATTTCTAACAATCCATTGTTTCTTATGTCTCTTCCTATATTTCACACAGTAGTGAGAAATCAGCTCTGTTACATCAGCAGGGAGCCCTAGGACTGGCCTCTTTGATTTAATTTGCTTTAATTCTTGTTCTTTAATTTTCCATGGATATAACCTGCCCATTCCAGTGCTCTGCTATGGAGTGGGAGCAGAGCACAGGGCATTTGCCATTGCAGCCCCAGTCACAGCAGAGTTGTGCAGCTGCTGGGTTGCACACAGGGCAGAAAGGATCACAAGGAGCTTGGTTTACTTCCCCTGCAAACATTACTGGCAAAAAGAAAACAGACACAAATGCCTGTTGCACAGACCTCTTGCCTCTCAATTCTGCTCATTTCACAATTCTATTTGGCTGCCCCTTTCCTTCCAAATCCTAGCTGTGAATGCTCAACTTTAAAAGGAAAATGCTGGGGAAGGGGCCTTCATGCAGGACTCCCACCGGCTGCCACTCCTGCTGAAATAAAAAGATTGCAAGAAGCAAGAATTTGAATGAAGGACAAACGTCACATATGCTGTGTGCTCTGGAGGACAAATGCTGCATACAAAATATGTTTAATTGCTGAGTTAATTATCCCACTAAAGTCTAAATGTTGGTTTTTGGCACTCCCCCCCTCCCCTCAGTTGTTTACTTTTATCAGTTAGAAAATAAAAAATCAATGTCATGAAAAACATAATTATATTCCTACTAATCTGGAGTGTTTTCTCATTTGAGTACTGCAGTCTGATGCATTTTATCACTTTCCATCAGATTATAGCAGTGGAAATTGCCAGCTGAAAGCTATGGCTTGAGAGCAAAAAGGTGGAATAAGCAAACCCACCCCAAAGCCATGTGCCTTGCCAATCAAATCTTATTCCTAATGACAAAGCTTTTGTGATTTCCTTTTTGACAATACATGAATAGCTAGTGAATAATTGGTTCAACATTACAGTCCAAAAGAGAAAGCAGGATATTTCATGTGAATAATTTGGAATGATTGGTAAAGATGAGGCATTATTATAGGCTTGCCTTCTGCTTCACAGTCAGAAACATGCAGCCTCTTCCCTGTTGAAGTATGAAAGCATTTTGTAAATAGTTCTGGGTACTCCCAAGTGGTGGATGATCTTGCTACTCAATGAAATGACTTTTTGGTTGTTACTGTTTATGGCTTAAACACACTCATTCTTTACACAAATGGAACGTAATTGAGCTTTGTCTGGAGAGCGCAGCTGTGGACACATCCTCCCACTCCCAGAGCAAGTTTGGTGTAAGCTTTGGGTGCTTCTCCTCCACTGCAGCACACAGGGTGGTGATGCTGACCTGCAGAAACCCAGGCCCCGTGTCTTGGCTCCCCCCACCACACTGCTTCACTCTGTGCTGTCCAGTCTGGGCTGGAGAGGACAAACAAGTGAAGAGCCTCAAGGCTGTCCTCAAGGGCTCTGCCACTGCAGCTTCCAGCTGGGCAAAAGCAATGTAGAAAGCTCAGCCTGGTCAGCAGAGTGAGCATTGCCCAGCAGAGTGACCTGAGGGCGTTCAGCAGAGTGGATGAGCCTGTGTCAAACACCTGCCTCACCAACCTGCTCCTCACCCCAGCTTCCCTGCCCTGACCCCCACACAGCAGGGCAGTTTACCAGGTAAACCATGCAGATTCTCACACCACACTCCTGTTGAGGTGGGGAAAGGCAAAAGGAGCCAAGGTGAGCTTTCAGGAATTTCAGCCCTGGGACTGGGAGCTGACACCTTGTAAACACAGGCCTTTATTTTGAATTGTACCTCTGGGTTCCCTCCCTTGTGATGAGAGCTCAATCCTGCCAGCCCCGATATTTCTGACTAGAGCCAATAAACCTTGTAGCCTTGCTTGGGGTTTTCATATGCTCCTAGATTTGCCCTGTGGCATCCTAAACTCTATATATACACCTCAGATTTTAACAACCCCCCATTTTTTAAAAGAAAGGGTCAGTTAATAAAAGATGCTTCATTTCAATGAAAAATCATTCAATCATTCTGGAAGCCCCTAAATTGAGTTGTCTGACTCCAGCCATCTTGGATGAATGTGAGCTCAACGTGGGAAACTCAGCAGTGGAGCAGCTGTCTCCTTGTCTGTACTCCTGAGGATAATGAAGCCTTCTCCAGTACATAATCCCAAGACATCATCTGTGAAGCTTTTAAACAGTCAGTGAATGCATTAAAATATCACTTTAAAGATAACCTCATAAGGTCATTCAGTCTCGAGGCAGTGCTTTGTTAGCGATGCACAGTGTTGGGGTGTAGGAGTTCAGAGTTTCCTGCTGTTGAGTCCTTTTTAGGTTGAGTCAAAGGGGGCCTTGAGAATACCAGTAAGGCTCTCAGAAGCCCAAGGAAACAAACCCACATCCCAGCTGGACCCTTTCCTCAGAGGTTCAGCAGTCTGTGCCACAGCAGACCATGGTATGAAGGCAGGTCTTGAGGAGAGCATATTGGGGGAGCATCTGGTGAGAGTGTCCATATGTGTGCCAGTGGACACACATGCCCTCCTGCTCTGGCCTTTGCCTGTTTTGACAGGAGCCAAAAACCAGGGAATTGATTTTTCACCCAGTGTACCCACTATAGTGCAGCACAGTAATGCTGATGTACAGAGACATACGCTACCTGCCAGAATCTGGCTAATTCCTGCCAAATTCATGACTGTAATAAATAACAACAGCAATGTTGAACATGATCTTACTCCTCTAGGCAGTGAATAAAACAGCCTTCCCAAATCAGAGGCTGTGGCCCGATGTCAAGTGGCTGCAACCCAGCCAACTCAGAGCAGCTGAGGAGCTACGTGTACCAGAGATTCACTGCAGGGTCACTACAGAGGGGAAGTAGCTTTCATTTGCTGGGAGTGCCCATTTGCATGGATAACAGTTAATCTGAGCTGTCCTTTTACCATGCTGAGACTCCTCATATGTGCTTCAAATGTGGAGCACCACACTATCCCTGCAGGACTGAGGAGCTCCAGAGGGTCCAGAGCCTCTCTGCAGGTTCTGAGTTTACAGGCAATGCCATGTTCATTTCCATATCCTTTCAGCCTGCTTTTTAAGACATTTACTCCATCTCTTTCTGTTTTTACAAGTCTTCAGGTAGCTGTTCAGCCAAGTGTGTATTGCTGGCATTAAATAGCCCTGCCTGAGATGGGAACTCGTAGCATCAGGATTGATATGTGAAAAACATCAACAAATTCAGGACATGCAGCAACAGTGAGCAGGATTTCTGTGAACAGTTTGGCCATTCATTAACAAAAAGAAAATATTTGTCATCACTTTTCCCCAGAATGTTTTTACAATGGCAGCTGCTACCTGAGCTGGTATTTGTGTTGCTGAGCAAGAGAGCAGCATCCTAAGGAAATAAACACACGGGCAGGTGTGCAACCATGCTCATTTGCTGCTTTTTGAGGGCAGGAAAAGGGTGATGTAATTAGCAGACACATGTTTAAATTTTTAATTAAGAGTTTTAATGGATTATTCACTGCCTACCAGAACACACATGCTCTTACTTTCTCACTTTTTCAGTCTGGGTTCCTAAGGAAACCAGGCTTAGTCAGTCATGCTGCCTGCCTGCCAGCCAGCCAGCCTTCCTAATCAGTCTTGAACTCTTTCGGGTTCATGGCAGGCAAACACCGCTTTTCTGGCAAAATCATGACTGCATCACAACACAGTGGTAGGAAAAGGTCTGAGCAGCTGCTGCAGAGTTTAGCAGTAGGCACAAATAGATGTCTTCCAGGAATGAGGCTGAACCTCCAGCAAAATCAACAGGGGCAGAGGGAGGAAGGCGTGAGAGGAAAGAATGGGAAGAAGAAAATAGGATCCTGATGGGTTGACCACAGCTTCTCCAGACCCCCTCTGTCTTACTTACTGTTCAAAGAGCAGTAAGTAAGACAGAGCAAATTTTTAAACATTTTTTGTTAGTCTCATGACACATGCTGGGGCAGTGATACTCCTTATGGTACCTGTGTGATACAAGTTGCAATGTTGGGCTGAAGGGCACAAAACTGAAACACCCCCTGGACTCCAAGAGATCTAAGTGCCACTGCTCTCACAAGTTATTATTTTCTTCTGCTTGTGAATTCATGGCATTATTTCCAGGACACCTTTATACTTTGTCTAAGTATAGAGGTCCAAGAAAAAGAGTTCTCAAAGTGTCCAGACCAGCATTCTTATCCCTGGGGCAGTAGAAACAATGTAAGACTATTCATTTTCTCCTTCCATGGTTCAGTATCATGAATTCCTGGATGAATCCACCATTTCTCTGTGAAGGAAAATGGGTTAACATTTTTGCTGAGATCATCAGTCTTTAAAAGCTGTGGAGATTTTGAGAGGAGCAGCCTGACTTTTTTGAGGAAGCAGCAAGAGCTGGCTCTCTGCAAGGACAGGTGAGCTGGAAGCTGAGCACACCAACACAGCTGGCAGGACAGAGTCTCAGCAGTGCCACAGCTCCCCAGTGAGCCAAGCAAGGCAGGTCCAGTGTGGGGAGCAAGGATCAGGCACAGCCTGTGAACACCAGGCAGGTTCCTGGTGAAAAGGCAGCTCTGAGACCAGGCTGGAAGTCAGCTCCAGGTCAGGATTGGTTTGTAGGATCCAGAGCAATGGTCCAAAAGCAGGGACAGGCATGGCTGCAACACAGCAGGAGCTTTAGCTCAGATGGGGCCTGATGGAAGGGGCTTATCTTAAAAGCAGGTCCCACAGGAAGGGGCATCAGCCCTGGCTGTTTCCAGGCCAGCAAAGGAGTGGGGCAGCTCTCAGCTCTGCAAGCTCCAGGCTGGCCCTGAGCCCAGACAGCCAAACAGCCAGGTGGGGACCTGCTCTCAGGGCCCTCACACAGGGCCCTCACCTCTCTGTTTGCCCTTGCTGAAGCGTGGAATAAGTCAGAAAGTTGCTTTGTGGTGTGGAATGGTCCCTGATGGCTTTAAATCCCATAATATTCCCTTTTGGATTTAGGCTTGCCAGATGTAATTGCTGCTTGTTGCCTGGTGGTCCGGCAAATGATTTTTCCAAACCTGTGGGGTCTGACAAAATCATGACGCTACTCAGCATCTGCTGGTGAACCTTCTGGTGGATATGGGATGGAGGGCATCCTGTGTTTGGGCTCAATGTGAGATGGATGACACCCTGGGGAGTCCAACTGCAGATTCATCAGTATTAAAGCACAGAAGCTGATCAGCCAGAAATTAAGCGCATTGTTACAGCCAAACAAAAATAAAAACAGGAAAACAAAAAAGAAATCAAACCCAAACTAAACACCAAGGTCTTTCTGTACGTGCACAGTTTAAGCGGGGAAAGTGATTCCACTTCACCCATGCAGTCCCTGTGCCCTCAAGGCCACACAAACACACCTGGCAGCTGGACTGGGGTCTTACTTGGGCTCTGATCTCTCAGACAGTCCCAGCGCAGTATAAAAAACCTGATGGCAGAGAACTCCTAGCACCACAATGCAAGAAGATGCTTGTCCCATAATTGGGATCTGCATATTTGTCTTGATTGTTTTGCTGCAAAATACCTCAGTGAAACTACAAAGTATACATGAGACACCTATAGCTGACAGACCTTTTCTGCACCATTTACCAAAGCAATGTTTTGTGTGCCTTCTCTTGTCTTTGCTATGAGAATTATCCATGCATTCACAGAGTATCCAATCACTTTCATTTTCATTGCTGTTGCACTCTCAGCCCTTGGGTGAGGTTGTTTATTCATTCCTTGCCCCGAGGTGTCTGGAGGTAGCGCTGTGCTCTGCACTGGCACCGTCCTGTCCTGCCAGCCTGCAGGACAGCTGAGCTGGGAGCAGGAGGGTCCCTTCTGTTTGCTCCATTCTGGGATGGCAGAGGGAGGGATGAGTGCTTGACCTGGGCTGTTGGTTTATATCAGAGCTTCTGCTTAAATTCCAGGGCACCACAGATGCCCAAAGGCCTGTCCCACACTGGTGACTCTCTGTCAGAGCTGCTCTTTAGAGGGTTGACTCTCTGTCAGAGCTGCTCTTTAGAGGGATGCAGGAGTCTCTCATTCAGACGTGGTGAAAGGTTCATTTACACTGCAGCCAAACCAGACCCAGCCTGAATCTGGCTGGAGAAACAATCTGGGAGCCTTAGGATCTCTCCCTGTCCCCCAAATCCCTTTTGTAGATAAAGCATTGAACACAAATGCTGCCAGAGCAGAGAGAAATTACTGATGTTATGACTCTTCTCAACCTACTTAGAGAATACAACTGGAATCTTAAACTTGTTGCTGCACGTTTTGCTGGTAATCTGCTTTGTTTAGTTTGTGTACATTATTTTAATGGCCTGTATAGAAACCATATATCATTGCAGCAAAAATATGTGTGCATATGCATGTATGAGCATGTCTCTACGATTGTATAGAGATATGAAGTCATTTGGTTTTTAATATAAATGTTGTCTTCTTAGATTTTTACATGTAGTGCCAGATTTTCAAGGTCCTGGCTTAAAATAATTGTATTACTGTAGGAATAAGATTGCATTAGACTTATGGGAGAATTTTAAGACAAAATAGAAAACACAACGTGGAATTGAAAATATAAGATACATTTTGCCTTCTTCTGTCTATTTAAAAACCTATAAAATAGAAAAAAAAGAAACTTTAAAAAAAAAAGACAACAACAAAGCCCACAAAAAAACAACAACCCAAATGAACAAACACCAAACTTGGAAATCAGCAGCTCATAGGGAAAAAAAAACTTCTTCCAGGCTTCCTTTCTACAGGAAAGCATATATCAAGGGCTGAAGTGAAAGAGAATAGGAATATTTGGCTGGAGTTCAAGCTGGTTCTAATAATGGTTCTTTCAAAAGACTATTTGAATTCTTAGACCCAAAAATATTTGCCAGTCTTTTTCCATGTGAAATGTTATAAATCAAAAGGCAATGGATACTGTAAAAAGTCCTGAAAATATATAGATGAGTTTTCCACTGAGCATCCCAAATCCTGGAAATGTCACTTACCCTTTAATTCACCCTTGCTAGCACCTTCCATGGAATATTGCCTTCATGGGAACTGCTCACATACTCAGATATTTGCAGTGGCATTTTTGTGCGTGGCAAACTCTTGCAAAATGTAAGGTTTTCTTTTCCCTGGCAGTGCAATATGCAAATACACTCCACTGATGCACAACTGAGCCCACTTAGTGCAGCTTATCATACTGAAATAGCCTCATCAGTGCAAACACCCAGCATCCTCTTACCCAGGCTGTAATAAGATCTCAATGACATATACACGGGTTTGTAGGATCAGATTATTATTTGTGTAACATTAAAGTCCTGCTCTATCTGGCAGGCCAATATATGGCACTCCTCATGACATTTAGTTACCAAGAAAACTTGGAGACACAAAGCATCTCTCTGGGAGAGTGTTGACAGCCCTGAGCAGGCTCAGCTGGAGCATCCCCATCACCCCAAGCCCAGAGCCCCAGCCTGGCTCAGCCCTGGCTCTGTGCAGGAGCTCAGCTGCAGCCAGACCTGGCCTGGCCATGGGGTCTGTGTTCCCAGGCCTCAGCCCCCAGCAGCTCTGCAGCTTGGCCCTGACTTTGGCCCTGCCCCATCAGCTTGGCCCTGCCAAGGGTCCCTGGACCCCACACAGATCCTGCCAGGCCTGACCTCGGACCTGCCTCATCGTCACAGACTTGCCTGGTGAGTTGGACTTTTGGGTAGGGTATTGGGGTCTGCCCTTCCCTGCTCCCTTGCTGCCAGTCCTGGGATACCCTTGCTGTTCCCTGATGTGGTACTGGCCTCTCATGGTGTGTGCCCAGCAACAAGAGAATGAGACTAAGGGATGAGTTAAAAGCTTGTTAATAAGGGAATCCGTGTCTCAACACCCTTGCCACTATTAGGATGGGCCACATGAAGGATTTTTTTCTAGTGTGTCTCGGATTCTGCTTCAGCGGTATGAAATATAGATCATTAATTAATTAGAAACAATTCAGTTGTATGATCATAAGATTGTTTTTCTTTCCATGAATGGATGTAACTCGTCTGTCTCTGTCACAAGTGCTCGTATTTGTCTCTTGGGAGGGTTAACTCTGTCTAGCCATAGGAAATAATAAAGCAGCCTGCTAAAATACAGCTGTAGGGCTGTCCAGGTAACAGAGAAGCCTTGTACCTAGAACAGTGACAGGCTGCTCTGCCCAGCAGTGCACCAGGGTGGGCAGAAGCAGGAAGCCTGAGGAACCTGCCAGCTCCAGCTCTCAGTGAGTCCTTCCCTGCCCCTCAGTTGAGCTGCACATCACACACAGCTCCCTGTTTGCTGAACTGGTAATGACTGCTCTGCACCTCTGTAATTCTCCTTAAGACAGACTTTGGTTGCTGGCAGACACTTGTCTGTCTTGAAGTATGTGCATTGTATGGAGTGCAAATTTTCTGGACTTGTGTTGAAGAAACATTTATCAGAGGATTCTGGTGCTTCTTGGTGTGTGCAGGGAATGATTTCATTTCTTCACTGCATATTTTGTGAACTGTCACATCTTTTGATCTTAAAAAAAGCTCTACTAAGCCTCATCAGTTCATAAAGCAGTGTTGAAAAATATAAGATGCTTCTGAAATCAATTGTTGCTTAAATCCACATGTATTTTGTAATGTCTAAAAGCTTCTTTCCCCTCATCTTGGAAAAGATAAATTTAAAAACCAAGCAAACACATACCCCTGCAGCTCCCCCAAGGTCAACATGTACTCATTCAACTCAAGCAGTCAGTCCTGCCTGTAAAGAGCAACACACTTTAATATTGCTAGACTCATAATGGAGACCACAGTGGTGTCAGTTCTCAAATCAAAGAGAAATAAAGGTTCATGTTTCTGTCCCAAGAGAAGGCAACTGGATTTGAAGGTTGTCAGTCCAGAAGTTTCAAACACAAACATGTACATGTGCCTGCAAAGTCAGTCTTCTGGATGTATGAATAGCCTTTCTCTAGACAGGACAGTGTAGCATAAACCCCTCTAAATGGCAGTCTTTGGCACTACTGAATGTGGTGTAGTTTGTTCAAATCTTTCAGTTAAAAACTATTTCAGAACAGAAAAGAAAGTTGCTACAGGTTGCTTAATTGGTTACTAGTGAGGAATATGGAAATTGCTTACCCAAGATAACCATTTGCAGTAAACACTAAGAAGAACTGATTTAGGACTATAATTAAGGTTGCCATGACTTGAAACACATCAGGGAAAGATTTAGACTGAGCATCAAGAAAAAATACCAGAAGCTGCAAGGTGTGTATTCCATGAAATGTTTGCAATGTATTGAGGGAACCTCCACCCATGCCACTTTAAGGTACCTCACTGAGAAAAGGACACAAATGAGTTACATGTTTGTTCTGGGCTTTCATTTGCACATCATCTTTAAATTTAAGCTCTGAAGAACATATTTTAAGGAGAGGTCCTGATGAGAGAAATCTTTTCTCATTTTGGATCTGTGTTCTCTGCTTCTTCTCTGTGATCCTATACTGGGAGCACTTACAGAACTAAATCATCAACCTAAAACAAGTCACTTCTTTCTTCTTACTTTCTCTCAAAAAGGATGAAAAAAATAAGAGAAACTGTGAAGAGATTTTTAACTAGATAAAATAAAGGAAATTTCAAACTGAAGTAGGTCCTTGTGTTTAAACAGTAGTTAATGCTGTTACTGATTAGAATCACAGTAGTGCCTGGATGTCTTAGCTGAGATTGGGGGGGGAGGGATAATGTCACTTTCTTTATACTCTAGATCAAAAAGACAGCCAAAGGAGGTATTACTGTCTCTGAATGATAGAAGATGAAACTCAAGGAGGTTAAGTGACTGCCTTACTGATAGGCAGCCTGTAACAAAGACAGAAAATGAAGCCAAAGCTTCTGGGTTTCAGTTTGATGCTTCGTTCCAAACTCTTTCCCTCTGCCAGGGAGCTTTGTTAGGGTAGGACTCCAAAAAGGTTTGCTGTTGTTTCACCAGTGCATTTCTGCCTGTGTAAAGCAGGAACTACAGTGCTTGGAGCAGGCAGGCTTTGTGGCATGAATTGGAGCCAGTTAACGTAGCTGGCTGTGGGTTAATTCTTTATGAAATGAGATTGTTGTTCATGTGTGTCATACAACTGCACTCAAGAGACCTGATTTTGATTGCTTGCATTACCAGCTGGGAAGTCAGAAGTTTGTAATTTTAGAAGCAAAAGGAGAAATGTAATTTCCTGGACTTATAGATGATTTTTTTAAAAGCAATTATCCAATGTCTGTAGAGTCAACATGTAAACTCAGTGTTAATTCTTTTCTAAGAGGTTAATTGTTATAAGAAGAAAGAAGCTCATATGCAGCAATTGAAATTTAGTGGGTTCATCACTATATTCAGAACCCCACTCCCAAGCTGAACATCTTCTCTCTAATAATCCTCAGCATTTATACAGACAGGAGCATTTCTGAGCTTTGCCAAGAGCCAGACTAACATCTTTCCTATTTTATAAACAAGAAAACTGTAGCAAGGAGTTTCAGCTCGTTTAGGTACAATGCCATGTCTTTAAAACTCAAAAGATCCTGCTGCCCACTATCATATTTCATCTCTTCACCCATATTATTTCCCATTAGACTATTTGTCTCTGATAGTTTGGGATAGCTGTAGATTTACAGCCAAGGAAAGATTGAAAAAAATAAGACAAGTGAAACTCTTAAAGAAACAAAGGACTAGTAAGCTTATTTACTGTTCTTTCTGAAATATAGACATTCATTATTCCTGGACCTAGTAAAGGTGGAATTATTTTTCTTATATTTCTGAATATTCTCAATTTACATAACTCTTCAACTCTACTTATGTTTTAATTTTAACCAAATTACAGCATTGGGTTAAAAAGTCAACTTTTGCTAATAAAAGCATAAAGTTTATAATGAGTGCTCATTCTTTAATATGCTGCCTGAATTAATACAGAGAATTTCAAGTTTACCATTTAAATGGTAATTTAAATTCTACCACACCCAATTCTCAGTATAAGGAGATCTCTAGTATAATCGATAATTTGATAATACGTTTTAAAAAATCCAATCAGGCCAGCAAGCCCCAAAATAGAAAATGCATATGTCCAATGCAAATAATTTCCCACTTGCTTATTCACTTTTGCTACTAATTGAAAGGTCTCCTATGTGTCTTGGCATTTGCAATGATAGCATTTGTGAGAAAGTTAGTTTTATGATGTAATGTGGGAATTTATTACATATATTTGTAGATTCCTTTTCTGTTAGGTAATTCAGTATTTGCTTTCTTTTTGATTCTTTTATGTATCCCTTGCTTCCCAGAAAGAGCACTGGGGCCACAGATGAGCTCTTTATTTAACTTCAGATTATTTTAATTTAGTCCAGAGTTTCCAAAGATTAATTATTTGGTGTGCTCTACTTCAGATTGCTTCATTTGCAGGAAATTAATGTTCAGCATTACTTGGAAGTGAAGGAAAACGAACGGGTCATTTATAACAGCCTGTCATTAATACCATACACATATTTTCTATTCCTAATGACTGGGATTTTAAATCAGCCATACAAAATTAAGCCCAAACATGCAAATACTTAAGGTATGATAGTCAGCTCCTCATTTTTTTGTAAGATTTTGGATTATTCCCTGAAGCAGGTGTGGAAATTCATAATTGCACACGAGTATCTAAATATCCCCACTAAAAACTTCCAGACTGCTCAGTTGCAGCCTCATATCTTGTTCAGACACAGCAAAGCTGAGAGCTGGTTGAGGTTCCTGAGAAGGTGCCCACCTTCTCTCCCCAGAGAGTCTGTTCAGGCACAATTACATCTGTAATCACTCCCTAACCTGTACAGTTCAGCTGACACACTTTTAATGGCTGGTCATTTCTAGCATGCCTGAAAAGTTCTGTGCACCCTCTGTGGGGCTGTTTGTGTGTGGGTGACAATCCAGGGGATGACTCACACTCACTGCATGCGAGTTAAGCATCCAGCTCCTGTCGAAAAACAATAAGAGTTGATTAACTCCCAGCTGAGCTTTTGAAAATATCCAACTTTGCTCTTAGGCCACCCTTCAGCTGAAGATAAAGCATAGAGAATGCTACTAGTTGCAGTGGAGCAGAATATTCATCTTAGTTATTAGCTCAGGCAGCATGATATCTCACTTAGCAGCAATAAGCTGTGTTAAAAAAAAAAAAAAAAATCTGGCAGCCCAGAATTAACAGAGTGGGTGAAATACTGTGAGGAGAGAGAGGCAGTGGTGGATGTTACAGAAAGACACAGGGTCTGATTATCCAGGCGTTGAGAGGGATAGAGAAAAAAAAAGAGGGGATGTTCTGCAGCTTAATTAATGGAAAGAGGCTTGTGCATCTGACAGCAGCCCCTCTGCAAGGTGAATTCTTTCATAAAGAGCCTCATTCATGAGTTGCCAAGACATCCACAACCTATTCTTGAATTCACACAAAAATTAAAAGAAAAACAACTGACTGGCTAATTTAGCGACTTGCAGGATGCAGCTGGTGCTACTGTTTTCACAAAAAAAAAAGGCCTTTTCCCTTCCACCTCCTAACCATTCCAGTCTTCCTCCCCACCCCCAGCTATTTTGTATCCTGCTGCACCAGTGAGGAGTGTGACAACTCCTGACTTAGCTGGCACTGTGGGATATCGAATAACAAAGGGGAATAATATCAGGAGAACAGAGGGGATCTGGCCAGCACTAAGGAACAAGCTCACAGCTTGCCCAGGTCCTGCCATCAGCTGAGAACTAGAACTTCCCTTTTTTTTCCTTTTTCTTTTCTTTTTAAAAAAATTATTATTATTATTAAATAAACAAAGGCCTTCATTATGCTGGATAATGCAATTGGCACCTTAATAAATCATCAGCTGTGTACCTCTCCTGTGTACCCTGAGGAGACAGTTTGTGTAGTTCTAGGCATATGAAGAAGACACTTCACATTTCCAACATTGATATGTGATTAGCTTGGTTCTTCCTAGCTTCTACTTCACATTTTCATATTACCTGACACAGAAAAACACGTCTCTCCTGCCCTCCAAATCCCTTTTCACTCAGATTTTCCTTCCCAAAGGATATTTAATACAAAATCCTTCTGTGCATGATGATAATTTAACAACCAGAGTTAGTCAGGTTGGGAGCCCTAATACAAGCAAGCCAGTGGCAATTTTTAAGGGAGCACTGAGCAGATCTAAAGGTTCCTGAAAGGGTATTTGAGATGATGTGGTGTATTGCCACCTGACTCTGACAGGCCTTCTAGTCTAGCTAACAGAGCCTGAGTTGCTGCAGTACCGCAGCTATGGGAAGTGACTGAAATAAATTGTTTGTGCAGCCAGAGCTTTATTTAGCAAAGGAACCTCGCAACTAATGCTGCCAACAAAGGAAGTAAAGAAAACATCATACAGACACCACTAAAAATCCAGCTGGAGATAGCAATGTGGTCCTTGACACCAGTCAAACTCCTCTTGTTTCAAGCTGCAAAAAGAAAAGACTAGAGTGGATGTTGCTCAATTTCCAAGCATTGCAGAGCAGACCAAAGGTTTTTCTAAGCCTTGGCTTAGCAATTGGGCTTAGCAATTTCAGAGCTGGTTTGCCACATAGATTACTTCCCAAACTCCCACCCTTGGTGAGAATGTTGGTGTGCCAGGAGATGCTGAGCACAAGGGCAAGGGGTAAGTACTCCAACCAGCTTTGCAGTAGGTGAGGGTTTTCACTGTCCTCTGAGTTTGAAAAGTGCTCCTTGTGCCTATCAGTCACATTTCTTAGAACTCTGCTGCTGCCATACACCAAGGGTTGGGCATCATCCGAAGTCTCCAAATTATGTGGTTGGTAGCATTACTATTTCTTCAGCTTATTAATAGGATTTTTAAAAATATATAGTGGAAACTGGATGAGAATAGGATTAACAAGAATATGATCAAGCTTTCTCCTACCTTTTTCTCTCCATGTTTCTTGGCAATCTTTGATCAATAAAAAATTGCAACAACTACAGATCTGGAAATGTTCCCCTGGCTAAAACTGAGCTATAATATAGTACACCCATATCACAGCTGGAAGTTGTGAGGATTCTTTCAGTTACATTAAGCACTGTCAGAATCCTTTCGCAGCTCAAAGTAACTTTATTTAGCAAAACTGCCTTTGCAGTCTCTTTTATTGGCTTCTAAGTACCGAGGATGGCCCTCTTTTCTTCTGAAGGGCTTAGCAAGTGTGCTACCTGCCTTTTTGGAGAAGCTTCTCCTTCGCCCTCCCCCTTGCTTGTCCAGTTCAATGTGGAAAAAGTTATATAAGTTATGTTCATTTAAACAGAGACCAAGAGAATATTCCAGCAGTATGGAGAACACAATGAGCTGTTGGGAAGCTGTGAAAGGGATTTGGTGTGAACCTTAAAATGAATCCCTCCTCTCATAAAGTGACAACCCAATATCCCCAAAGGGAACAGCAGGAGGGAAACCTAAACCTGTCGACAAAGTCAACCGGTAATGATTGGAGAGTTAATTACTTTAAAGCCCACAAAGACAAGCTGAGGTGTTAAAATGGCCCCTGCAAACATCAGCATCCTCCCCTTTCACCAGACTAACTAAACACAGCAGGACAGTAGCAAGAAGGACCTGAGCAGCCCCTGATTATGGCACTTTTCACTACCTCTGAACAAACTGATCTTTATTCATTTTCAATTTCATCCTTTATCTTGTCAGCTGTCCTCACCAAGTGTTACTGTAATGTGTATAAAAACACAAGGCTGCATCGAGTTCAGTCCTGCTGGCTGGTACAGAGTCCAGCAATTTCCCAGCCCTCCTCTTGGGATTAGCCTTGAAAACACCACTCTTGCACTCAGCAGCAAAATGCTTCCTGTCATATCAGTGCCTTTTACATGGCAAAAAGAGAAACTTAAATCCAGTACAGCTATAACTAACAATTTACTGTGGAGCCTAGGTGCTAATCCTTTTTTCTCCAGCAAATTTGTTTTGAGTCACACATTATATTAAGATTCCATTTGTGAGGTTTAACACAAGATTAGCAGGTGTTTCAATGTGAAGCATATAGAGGTTAAACACATTGGTAGGGTGTTTCAGATGATGATGAGCTATTGTTGTAAGGAACCCTATTGACCCATTGGACCCATAACAATTGATTGCCATTTATTAAAACATCTAGTAATCACTTACTAATCCTTTATCATGCATAAATAGACCCTCCACATCAAGTACTGTGAGACACTGTATATACGAAAGGCACCATCTTATAGACATTGTCATGTATAAAAGCCACCTGGTTTTTTCCGTCTTTGCTTTTAGCATTTTCCTTTGCCCTCTCAAATTCTATTCATCCCATTGCTGCTTTAAGATGTAGTACAGTTAATGCAGCAAAAAGACATGTTCCTGCTAAGCTCTGAAATGTGTGTTAACACACCAGCAGTTTCTTCTCCACAACTAGCAGAGGACCTCTGAAACTGGATCTCTTGTGCCCAGAGTAGAGCCCTTCATACCCAGGTGCCCAGATTTTTCCTGAGGCCAGCATCCTCTTCTAACCATTTTGCTTTAAACCTTGTCTATCTCTGGTTGGGGAACAAGAAAAATAATACTCACTCACCTAACAAAGCTCTTACAGGAACTAATTCATTAAGGATTGTGGAGTGCTTTGATATAGCAGTGTGGTATATTTGCCAGAGTAGAAAGGAACATGTGGGATTTATTAGAAACAGTCACTGTCTCCATCCCTGTGGGATGACAGCTGATCTACCACAAACATTTATTTCCAAATTACAGTATTATGCCAATTACAACTCCTGAGTTGAAACTACTATAGCATTTACCTTATAATCTGCTAGTTTCAGGAATTAAAAAGCACCTGAATCAGTAAAATGGCAGCAGGAGACTATTTTACACTATTATTCAATTTGATTAAATGTAATAGATGAGACAGCAAATGATCAGAAAACATGCCCACAGGTTACTCACTTTGTGTGTATATAAATATATGAGTGTATATATTAACATAATCTGTTGGTCTTAAGCTGGGTGGTGATGCTCTGTTGCTCTGTTGTGTGCAGCAATGCATATCCTCATACAAAAACCAAGAAGCATTCTGCTTGTGCTCAGAGGAGCACACATAGTTTCGTGGATTAATCTTTCAGATTAAATTAAAATATAAAAGGCTTTGGGGGGGGGGGAATACCACAAATTAAAAAAATGTAAGAAAAGGCTGTTTTAGTCCCAAAGGAATATAAGGTTGAATGTTAGAGCTGCAGGGTAGCTGCTGGCAGGTGAACTGAGCAGAGGAGGCGGTGCAGGTAAAGAATTCATGCATTCAGCTCCCAGGCAGGGACATGCTCAGGATGACTGTGGGATGAAACTCGTTGCACTCTTAGGATGACTTTTCTCCCCAGGGTCACTTCTTCCAACAGCATATGCCAGGGGATGAAATTTCCAGGTGACTGCAGTCAAATATGTGGCAGTGTGTGGTAATAATAGAAGGAACATCCTGGCTTGGTAGAGGTCATAGGATGTTTTGCCAGACTTCTACGAGGGCCAAGATTTTACCCTCCAGCATCTCCAAAGATAAATAGGGATCTGTCACCATACCAACATGGACAACTGCATAATTGTTTCTAAATATGTAACGGCCCCACTAGTTCTAATGGAACTGCATCAGTGATTAAAGCCCTCACAGGGAAATTCTTAATATGGCAGTAATTTCATGCACAAGAATTTTCTTACTGATTTCAAGCAAGTGTTCAAACTCTAATTCGATGTTCTTTTTTTTACACTGATGAATTTGTTCTGCACGTCTGGGCTTTATTTAAGCAGTAGTCTCCAGCATGTCTTACACCACAGCCATACATTTTCATTTTTGAGAACTGAATTTAACTGAGACCATGCAGAGCCCTTAACTTCTTGCTTTCTCTCACTTGTGATCAAAAAATAGCAGTGTTAGTGCATTTTTAGAATAATTCTAAGGACTTTTGAGGAGACGCATATGCTCACTACATACTCTACAATGTAGATGTACAATAATATATATTTTTCCATGGAGGGTGTGTGTGGGGCGAAAATCCTGTAAATAAGATTATTTAAAATATAAAAGCAAAGAGACTAATAGAACAAAGTGAAGTTAGCCAAAGTAGTTCTTTCTACAAGAATACATGGGAAAGTTATTTTGATTTTAGATACTAATTTTTAACATTAAGGACATGATTTTAGCACGGGGAATGAGTATATTCAATGTATAAATGTTTAGACACCTGTTATTCCTTGGGGGAATTAGTGGTACTTCATCAGTTTGTAGGAGTTATGGGAGAGAAATCCCACAAAGTCTGCCCATAAAAGACATACTAAAGTGTAAATTTTATTGTTTGCACTGACTTCCTTGATGGGCTTATTACTTTTCCATAGATATTTTTAATATAGGCTTGAGGGCATTTTCATACAATAAACCAAAAATATTTCTTCTCTAGATGACCAACCAAAATGCTTATAGACATTCTCAGTGAGATCCAAAGCATTCCAGGTGCTTAGGTTTCTCTGTGTAAGATGCACTATCTCAAACTGAACTGCCATGATGTAGCTCTTTTGAAGTTATAATTTTGGAAAACAGTATAATTTACAGTGACTGTGGATCTGAGTTGACTGGACAATGATTCATGTATAAAGAGGTTCATGTGCTTAAACTTCACAGTTTACATAGTATCAGGTACACCTGTAAATGTCAAGATCCGTAGGACTCTCTCTCTAAACAAAAGGTTCTTGAACATGTTACAAACTGGAACACAACACCCAATGACATATCATCCTATAAAATTTATTTTTAGGAAAAGAGTTAAATGGAGAAGAAAGAATGGAATTATTTAAACCAGAGACTTTTATGATTTTTCTCTGTGCTGTTACTTATGTCTTCACGACACATTCATAATTCCAGAATGGCCAAACATATTATCGAGTTTTCTCCAGTGTTTTGTTTCCTGAACTGGGATGAGGCCATGCCAAGTTTCAGTTTCAAGAAATTATTTTTATGTTTTTAGCACTAACCAAGTTGTAAATTTCCCGGAAAAAAAAAAAATTGATGGAAATGTTGACACAACATTCAGAATAGTGTTGCAAATGTGACACTGTGCTACAAATTGTGCTGAAATGATTTATAACATTTCCAATAATTTAAAAACTATTTTAAATCACTGCCAGGTCCTGCATAATACATGAACCTTGACGGATTCTCCAACAAGTATTAGGTCACTATAGATTTCAATTTCCCTCTTTATGTTTAAAAGGTTGCATCTGGCAGTTAAAAGACTAAAACCTCAGTCAATGGTTATGGTGTGATAGATACATGCTGGAATATTATTTTCACCCGGTAGCTTTCTGTAAGTAGGTCATACAATTTTACTGTGCTCTGAAACATCAACAAAGAGCTTCCTTACACAGTAACTCCAGAAACTGACTCTGAAAGAAGTTGCACTAAACTTTAATGTGTTTTTTAAAATTATTATTATGGAAACTTTGTTTCCTTACTAGTCTACATGCAGTGCATCATCTAGGGAAGACCTTCGTAATTTATTGTAGAAGGTCATTTTCCACCCACTCTTAAGGAGGTTTTTTTTTTGTTGTTGTTGTTGTTTTTTTTTCAATTTTACTTTTACATTTTCTTATTCAGGACCAGATATTTCTAGAAAACTTTGGAGACAGGCACCTAACACAACACGTCATCCACGAGAGGTGGAAAAGAGGATGTTGAGGAGACATCTGGAACAATCAGGTTTGGGAAGATGGGGAATGTCTAGCTGTGCCTGCTTGAGCAGATGCTCAGGTAGGTACTCTGCCTTTCCCTCCCTTGTGTGACAGGTACCCTGTGGGATGTATCCCATGGTATTTTGTCATGCTTGGGTAAAAAGTGGTGTTTGGGTGAAAAGTGCTGTTTGCTGGCCACAGGTGAGAAAACCATCTCAAGGAGTATTCAAACCCAGGAGCAGGACTCGATGGTTCTGATGGGTCTCTTCCAACTCAGCTTTTTCTGTGATTGCTGAACACTTTGACATGGTGAGAGGCCTTTGGCAGCACCGGTCAAGACAGCGTGGAAAAAACCGAGTTTTAAGTGCGTACGCGTTATCACTTGTTCTTTAATATAAATTCCTCGCAACATCTTGTTACATGTACAAACTCAACGGGAGGACAACATCTGTGATTTGTTCACGCTGCTTCCATCCCTCACACTAATTATGGGAGGCTCGAGCAGAGCCCTCTTCCCCCGGCCCGGGGGAGCGTTCCAGCCCCAAAGCTGCCCTCGGGGGGCTGCTGTCGGGACAGGTCACATCGCCCCCGCAGGACCGACAGCCCCGTGCGACCCCCGAGGGCGGCTGGGGCCCCGGGAGGCGCCGGTGGCCGCTTCCCCCCGCAGCCGCCTTCCCGCCCAGGGGACGCGCCGCCCCCCAAACTTTATCGCCTTTCCCCCTTTCTCTCTCCCCATTTATTTTTTAATTTTTTTTTCTTTTTTTCTTTTTTTTTTTTTTTTTTTTTTTTGAGGGAGAAAAGGTGGGGGGAGCTCAATTTCCCACTTGCCAACAGCAGATAAAAAAGTGGGGAGGGACCTCTTCTGTCACAGCCTATGTAGATTAACCTTTCAATTAGCTGTTATCAGGTCCTGTGTCTTAGCACCAGTCCTCGCAATCTGCGTCCGCCCGCACCGGGGAGGCTGGAGGTCTGGGGTGGGTTTCTGTTTTAATTTCTAAATTAATGATAATTGCTCGCGTGGCTCCCCTCCCCCGCCGAGAGCCGAACGCGTGTGTCTGATCTGCCCGTCCACCTTTTAGTATTTTGGAGTGAGAAGAGGAGCCCCGCGGAGGAGGAGGAGGGGAGACAAGGTATTCTCTCTGTATTCATCTTCTTTTTTCCCCTCTCGCGGAGGGGCTTAGGGAAGGTAACTGGTGCAATCAATCCGCTGGCTGGGGATTCCCTCCACCCCCTCCCCGGCTCGTCTGGCTCTCCTGGCTGGGTCTCTTCAGTGTGTATGTGTTTGGGGAAGGGGGTGGGGGGAGGCTGTGTTGTTGTTGTGTTCCTGGCTCTGCTTGCAGCCAGGAGAGAGAGCGAGCGGGCGAGCGAGAGACAGAGCGGAGAGAGCGAGCGAGCGAGAGAGAGAGAGGAGCCGCGATCGCGTTTCAGGGGCAGCACATTCCGCAGGAACCGCTGCTGCAGAAACACACACGGGCAGAGAAAGGAGGTCATTGCAAGCAAAGGGGGGAACCTGCATCGGAGGTTAGATTCCCAGGAGTTTATGCGGGGGATAATAGGGAGCATGCGATGGGGTTTGTTTTGCATTGGGTGACAGGCTGCAATTTGCCATAATAACCCCCTTTCCCTCCCCGCTCCCAGCGCAGGGGGCTTGTCACTAGGCTGGGTACTTTTTTTCCTTTAGCATCGGAGGCTGATGCACGTGTTTGCAGACACTTGCGCTGGGTAAATGCATTGCAACGCTCTGCGTTTTGCAGGGGAGGGGGAGCAGCAGCAGGGGGTGATGTCTGGGCTGGATGGGGTGGGGAGAGGGGGAATGGAGTGGCGGAGGGAAGCAGGGGATGGCTGAGGTTTTTGTGTTGCATGTTCCCACCCTGTCTTTCTGAGGCGGCAATTGTTCCCTCGCAGACGGGGTGACAGAGAAGTCCCTGTGCTTCGCATGGCGAAACTTGCAGGGACCTGCATGTGGCTGCAGAGCTGGGAGTCATTGTCATCGTCCCCGTTCCCGCTCCCTCCTCCCTCCCTCGGCGGTGCGGGGTGTGTGTGTGCGCGATAAGCGGCTGCCAGTGCCAGGCACCTTGGGAGGGTAATGCTGCGAGCACGCCGCTCCATCTCGCCCGCCCGGGCGAGAGCCAGCCTCCGAGGCACGCGCGTGACGCTCAATATTTAAGGCGGCTCATTAGTGTGTGTGGCGCGCCCGCCCGCCCTGCCGAGCTGGTTCAGGCGGCCGCCGCCGGTGTCTCGGCAGCGCTCGCGCTCCCGAATAAACTTCGGGAGCGAGCGGGTGGGGCGGCGGTGAGGGAGGGGGTGAGGAGGCCGGGGGGTGGCGGACGGGCGGCAGAGGCAGCCAACGGGAGGGCGGGATTGCGAGAAGTCCCGCCCCCGCTCACGGCCTGTGACCAATCGCGAGCACCCGAGGCCCAGCCGCGAGGCGGGTGGGTGGGCGGGGCGCGCTAGTGTGTGTGGCGGCGGCGGCGGCCAGTGTCAGCCGCCGGCCCCGCCCCCTCCCGCCTGTGGGCGGTGCTGAGCGCGCAGGGAAGGGGCGCGCCGCGCGATTGACAGGCCTCGCTCGCCAATGGGAGCGCCGGGCCGGTTGCTGGGCGGGCCGGGGCCGGTGTGGGCGGGTGACGGACAGCCCCCCCCGGCCCGTGAGCGCGCAGCGGCGTGCGCGGCGCGGGCCAATGGCGGGCGGCGGTGGGCGGGGCGCGGGGTAGGTAAGGTTTTAATGAGCCTCCATTGGGCTGTAATCAGTGTCATGTCGGATTCACGTTAAGTACAACAGGGCGAGACAAAATGGCGGCGTAGGTGCGCCGAGCCGCGCGCGGCGGCAGCGGGGCGGTCGCGGCGGCCGCGGGCGGCGCGGAGCGGGACAGGCGGCTCGGCGCGGCCCGGCGGCGGGAGCGGCGGAAGAGCCGGCAGCAGGGGGAGCCGCTGCGGCGCCCGGAGGAGGCTCCTCCCCCCGCGGAGGTGAGTGGTACCGGGGGGGTCTCACCTGCCTCCCGCGGGGGACGCGCGGCCGTCGCCCCCGGCCCCGCCCGGAGCCCCGCGGTGCGGGTGCGCGCCCGGCCCCGGGCTGCCCCGGCCGCGGGTCGCCGTGCCCCGGTGAGAGCCTGCGGGCTGGGGGCTCCCGCCTCGGCAATGGCAAAGCCCGGAGCAGGGCGGGCAGGGCGCCGAGCCAGCCCCGGCTTGGCCCCTGCGAACGCAACAATGCCTTGGCCCGAGGCTCTAGGCGTTGCACATCTCCGTGGCTGTGCTAATACTGCGAAAACCTTGAGTAAGTTGGGGAGGGGAATAGTCCAGGCTGGCAGTGCCACGTTTTGGAAGTGATGTTCACATTGTGTGTTCTTTGGCCGGACCTCACCTCTCGTACTCTGTCACTGGGTATTGAAAATAACCCCCTCTGGCAAGGGCAGAGGGATACCCACCCCTGCTGTTGAAAACCACGCTCCCAAGAAGAAGTGTTTTCAGCTCACCTTTTTCCGGGTGAACTCTTGGCAGTGATTATTACCTTCCTATAATTCCTGCTGTTCCTTAGTACTGTATTTTAAAGTGCTCAGAACTTCCACAGTAGAAGGTGGGAAACGTGAATTTGGGTGATTTTGCTGCTGTCATGTTGTGCTGATGCTGTTTCCTCTGGTGGCGCTTGCTGCTGTCATGTTGTGAAATGATTTTAAGCGTATGATCTCAAAGAAGCTTGTGGGGTATCTCAGAGCACAAGCACTTCCATCAGTTCGTTTCACATGTGCCACTCGTCTCTCCACACCCCCGAGTCATTGGTGCAGTTTTGAAGTTACTGTAGTGTCTACACATCTGTATTTTTAAAGCATATAGATGTGCCCTTTCTTATTATTGGAAACTGTATGTTGTGTAAAGAATAATGCAATTGGCTTCATGACCTGAGGAGTTTTAAGAGGAATATGCATGATGGGAGTCCTTACCAGGATCTGCTTTCTCCCCATCTCTTTGTAGGTCCATGTCTTTTGCAATAGGAAAACAACTGTGTTGTCTGTTTTGCATCATTAATTGAGATGGGTGTGGAATACAGAGTTGATTAACTACAGAATTCTTAGTAATGGCTTGGAGCAAGGAAAAATGTCAAAAATGGAATGCAATGGCAGTCTTCTCTTCTTCCTCCTCCTCTGCTGCAATCCTTACCTGACCCTGATGCTGCAGCAGAGAGCTGGCCTGCTGCTGCTCCTCCTGAGGGTGTGCAGAGCAGGTAGGAGGGAGCAGAGTGAGATTGAGCTTCACAGGTCACCGGTGGGTTGCACAAGTTGCTGTCATCTCCCCCGGCTGCATTTTTTTTTTTTTTTTTTTTTTTTTTTAATAGATGTGTTAATCTCACTTTTTAAAAGTTTAACTGCATTTACATTTATGAAAGCTGAAGCAGACTTTTCATTAATTAAAAAAAACCCCAACCTTTAGATTGTATGTTGTGATATTTGTGTAGTAACTTTTGGTTTTGATTGTGAAGAGAAGTGTACCTTTTTTTGCTGCTGGTTTTTTGGCTACACCACTTGTTTTCACAATCTGTATCACCTGGAAGCAATTCCAGGTACCAGTTCAGTCTGCAACCTTATTAGAGGATTATAGGATTACTGATGACACCTGAGATTGAAGTGTTCAGTCACTGCCTTCTTTAATTATAATCATCTGTGCAATAGGTGTGTGCATTATAAAGGGCACATTTGCATTCATTCTAAATCCCAAGCTGAAATTTTGCAACTTCTTTGTATTTATCTGATAATTTATGACCTAGGTAAAGGGACAAGCCTTGACTAGAGATGGTTTTTCATGTTTACAGCTTATGGGTTATACTTCACCCTCGAATGCTTCTGTTTTCTAGCTCCTCAGTGGCAGACTTGTTAGTAGATTTGGTCAGTAATATAATACAGCCAAACTTTCTCAAATGCTTTTATTTTCAATATAAGATACCAGAGAGCACGGAATGTGAAATATGACAAGTTATGTAGAAGGAACTTCTTGACTGTTGCCATAAAACTTGGAAGTTGTCCTGTTTAACAGTATGGAAAATCTATTTTGTGATTGAATGAGTGCTGCTGATGGTGATTAAAAGTTAGTTAATTACAAGGGGAGGAAGATTAATAAATAGACACGAGTGCCTAAATAGACTAATTTATAATCACTTATTTAAAAATAGTATTTCCTCAAAATCTGTTTGGATAATCATCACACTTTTTATATTAAATGATGTATGGCCACCTTTTTGTAGTTTTGGTAAAATTGCATTCTAAAGTTAGAAACCTGAATGTAACTTTGTATTTCTGAGTATCCTTTTAGGTTGAATCTTGCAAGGTTGTTTTTAAAGCTATTTGTTTTGTCTTGTCTAATAACTTTGCATGTAAATGTGTGTATTTCTGTACTGCCAATCTTGGATCAGTCTGTCTTGATTTCTGAAAGATCTCCTTAATTTATAGCTCCAGGATATAAATTGTTTTGCTGGGGAAGATGTTTGTTGGTGAGGAGTTATTCTGCCTCTAGTGTGTGGCAGGCTTTGGCATGGCAGCCATGGAGGTCGGGGGCTGCACGTCAAGTTCATGTGCACCCAAAATACCAGAATAAGAGAGGCTCTGAGTTGTGGCAAAAGAATTTAAAACTTGGCTTGCATGCACTCTGCATGGTTCCTTAAGGCAGAGTGAACTTGGATACTGTTGGAAGGTGTCTATTTAAGATGTCTTGATTTTTGCTCCTGAAATATCCTGTCCAGTTCATTGGGATCTCTTCCTGCTGATCCACTCCACTGGAGTTGATTTAGTAGGTGCTAGCATGCAGGAGGTTGTATTACTCGTAAGGAGTTTTAAGTAAATAAGTGAAAATGTAGTTCTGAATGTATACGGCTGTGAAATTTCTGTACCAAGCAGTAGGCTTTATATGAAGATACAGGTTTATGCTAACCTTTTGCCACAGTCATTGGCCAATAAAAATTCCTATAACACACGTTATAACATTTATACTGAAATGTTCATCGGTGTCCAGGAGCTTGGAACAGACCCTGTACTGTGTGTTCTGGAATTTAATGGAAGTGATGTGGTCGCTTGTATGAAATTTAATACAACAGTACTGCAGAAGATGTAAAACTGAGACAAGTATGTCTGACTCAGCAAATGCAGTGTTCAGCATTTAATTAAGTCGTGACTGTCTTAATGAAGACTGAGAGTGGAACAGACTAACTAAATAACTTTAAAAGTAGCTTTCTAGGAATCTGGGGCTTTATATGTAACTACAGAGAACTTTCAAATCTATGGGAAGAGTGTATAAAATAGCCTAAATGTGAGTGAGCCTCCACTATATATAGGGTTCTGCTTTGCTGTGTTATTGAATTTTCGGTGTCAGATTTGTGAGAGAATTTGTAGGGTTTATAATACCATGGAAACTCTTTCCTTCCCTATATTTGTGAGCATTTTGTAGCTATGGTGTTATTTTGGAATTATCTGAAAACAGTGAATATAAACAATTCTGTTAGGGAAAGAATGGCTTTTGCTAGCTGGAGTAAGTAAAAAAGGTCTGTTTACAGAACAAGTTATTGTTTGCTTACAGATACTTGAAATGCACAAAACTGTTGTCAAATTCAGCTTCCATGAGTACGGTCTGGAAGCAAGAAACAGGATCCAATCCATGTAGATCAATAGGGTTCAGTATGTGAGGCAGTTAAGCATTTAGGCCCTGCGTTTGCATCAGGAATGTGTCTCTTTCAGTCTGGCAGTCACTTGAAGTTTCATATTTATAAATCTGAAGTTGTTTTAGCTTTGATCAGGTTTGAGGAGGACAGATTAATAAAATGAATTGATTAATATTGACTGTTTTGGTATAGAAAAATTTTATACTCACCAGTAACCAGCTGCACTTTTGTTAGTAATTCTGTTGTATAGGTATAATAATGTGTGAAACATGAGTTGGAATTTATATTTAAAGACGTTTTTGAGGGGTAGAAGAAGAAAGAGGTTTAGGGCCAAAAGTATGTATTGTAGTACTCTATTATCTTCGTAGTTGCAGAGGAATCTTTTTATGAAGTTGAAAATAATTTAGATTAGTGTATCATCAGTTCAGGATAGACTACACAAATATTTTTTCCTAGTTATAATTTACTCAAGTTTTTGAACATGATTTAAATGCAGGATGGCTAGAATAAACATATTAAAAAATGGGGTCCAGGACTTGTGTAATCATAGATGATTTTGTTATTTGTAGGATGCTTGCCATAGCTTTATAAGTATACTTGCATATTAACTAGTTTCAAATCTTTGCCATGAAACTGGTGAATCTTCTACTTTACAAGATAACCCATGTATTGAGAATGATTTTTTTTTTCTCTTCTGTTTTTTGTTTTCCTTTGATTTGAAGTAATTATGCAATTCTGCTAATGCCTTCAAAAGTTCTCATACTTCATGGCAGAAAAAACTAATACTTCAAATATATTTGTTTATTCATTATGCAACTCCTGTCTAAGTTTAATTTGTGAGACTTTAAAATGGTTTTATTTTTTTTGTGTGTTCCCAGAATGAATAAACTCCTCATCAAGATGTTCTTTCTGGTTTCTTTAATGAGTTTTTGTAGCCACTGAATTTTCTATTGGAGTGGTATTCCATAATAAGTAAAAAAAAAAAAAAAAGTAAAAAAACTGTGAGTCAGTGAAATGTTTTTCAATGTCATTTCTTTACGCATCTTTGTGCTGACAACCTGTTTATGTGAAGATGCCTCCTGTTACTTTGTTTTCATTTCTGTTCCTAAGGGTTTGTATCAAAAATGCCTCTGTGCTGCAGGCCTGAAAATGAGAAGTGCTTTTGTGATGCCTTTTGGTTTTGTAGGGTACCTAAATATTAATGAAGGATGTAATACTTGTAACTTGGTTCTGATATCTTTGGTTTTGATTTTTAAGTTGCGTAATCAACATGGCAGGACACTTAGAGATGGGATACTGTAGGACTTGGAAGTGGTCAGTAATTTATCTTTTATTGCTTGGGGTTTGGTTTTCTGTTCGTTTGGGTTTTCTAGTGCATGTGTAATCCGTGTAGAAATGATCTGGAGGCAGTTTGTTTTAGAGAGTGTTTTCAGATCCCTGACTGAATGGAAATTGTCCAACAGGTCAGTAGTAGGTTAAGTGTTGGGGTGATGGAATTTAGGAAAGCTAAATCCACTGACTGTTATGAGAAGCAGAAGGATTTTATGGTGACTTGTTTGGTGTGGCGTGGGAACTGACAAATGTTTCATATAAAATGACAAAGATTTTTCTATACTGCAGCATCTATAGTATGAATGCATGTCTGAATGCGTTTTTAGTTTTTAATACTTCAGCATTAACTGTATTCTCTCCCTGCCTCTTGTTTTTTTTTTTCTTTTTAAAGGTTGCAACAGACTTTCTTTTAAGGAGGTACCAGTGTCATCACAGATGAACCCCTTCTACGTTTCAGTAACAGTAACATAATTGGAAAGTTTCAGTGGGGAGGTATTTCTCTGCTTTTTCCGACTCCTCAGGGTGGATATTTTTGCCATGTGTCCAAGCAGCGTGTGGAATCCTTTCATTTGTGTTTGAGGTGTGAACAGCATCTGAAAGATCTGCTAAAAGGATAAGGAGGAACCTCTATGGGTAACTCTTGGCTGGAAACAATTACTGGTCAACCATGGTAAAACTTGCCAACCCTCTTTATACGGAGTGGATTCTGGAAGCTATACAAAAAGTCAAAAAGCAAAAGCAAAGGCCTTCTGAAGAGAGAATATGTCATGCTGTTTGTGCTTCCCATGGATTAGATAAGAAGACTGTTTCAGAACAGTTGGAACTTAGTGTTCAAGATGGTTCTATTCTTAAAGTCACTAACAAAGGTCTTGCATCCTACAAGGACCCAGATAATCCTGGACGGTTTTCATGTGTTAAACCTGGCACTATTCCTAAATCTGTTAAGGGATCTAGAGGAGCCTGTAATGAGCTTCGTAATGTGGATTGGAATAAACTCTTGAGAAGAGCAATTGAAGGGCTTCAAGAACCTAATGGCTCCTCCCTGAAAAACATAGAAAAGTATTTGAGAAGTCAAAATGACCTAGCAAGTATTTTCAACAATCCTGCCTTTCAGCAGAGGTTGCGGCTGGGGGCCAAACGTGCTGTGAACAATGGGAGGTTACTGAAGGATGGTCCCCAGTATAGAGTGAATTATGGCAGTTTGGAAAGCAAAGGAGCTCCAAAATACTCCAGCACCTTCCCAGCTTCCCTTCCACCTGTCAGCCTGTTACCCCATGAAAAAGACCAGGTAAGTCTGAAAAATGTAAAAATGAAAAACTATTCTTGTTATCCTTTGTTTATTTACCTAATAGAAAAGGAATGGTTCTTCTTGTGCTTTATTTACTCATTTAATTGTGTATGAATGGGTATACATGTCCAAGATTTATGCAGAATCAGTTCTGGTAAACAAATTTTACTTGCCTCCCTATGTCCTGCCATTCTGCATTGGATAGTTGGCTTTGTGAATTTGCAGTAGATGAGCAGAGCAGCAGGGAAGAGTACAGCTGTATGCTCTGTTGTAGGTGTGAGATTGTTCTGTCTTGCCTGACAGACTGGTGTAGCTGAAATCTGCAGTGTGATTTGATTGTGGCCTTTTACCTTCATTTTCTGCTGGCATATACAGATTTTGTTGTGGTTTGATGGCCTGAGATGCCACTGATAGGACTCAGGATGTTTAAGACAGAATTATTATTTTTAAATGATATTTGTATATAAATAGTGAGCTTTAAAATGTTAGTGAATAGAAACTGGAATTAATGTTAATATTCTAGGAACAGAAGTGAAGGTGTCAGAGTGACAATTTGAGCTGAACTGCAGTATCCTCCTTCTGTTTTACTTTTGTTACACTCCCTACTTGGATTTATTTTTGCCATTACTTGAGTCTTGTTTTGAAGTTAATTGTTCAGAGTTTCAGCCTTGGGGGAGAAAGGGCTATCAATTATTTTTTTTGTTTATGAAAGGATAGTGTCAAAGACATGTTTGCAGGCATTGTTTGATCATTTCCCATTTAGTATGGTGAAGTGTATTTGGAATTGTCAGTTTTCTTTGGGAGAAGGAAAGTTACCTGTTGTAGTTGAAGTGACTTAGTTAAAATATTTCTAAGTTGGTGGTTTGGGGTGCTTTGTTTCCTTTTTTTGTTTTCCTCTTCTGACTGGTCAAGTATCATGGCAGTTGTTTTGGACATGGAAGAGTCCAGACAGCTTTGCTATTCTAGAGGTGCCACCAGTGTCTCCTGGAGGCAGCATGATGGTTTTCAGTGGTCTTTTTCCTTTGATGGCGAGATGCTGGGGGGTGCAGAGTAGAAAATGCTTGTGTTGGAATGATTTAGTGAGGTCTTCAGGAACAGTTGTTTGGGGAACCGTCCAAAGTGAGTAGTTGTAGCTTTATTTTTGTGAGCTTCTCTAAATGTATGTTAAATATGATTGCATTTGTGTAAGGATATCTATTTCTGTCAAATTGGACTTCTCGGGTGTTTGAGGGATGCATGGAGCTTCATGCTCTATAATCAGAATGGAAATTCAGAAGTGCTGCACACTGTGCAATTACTGCTGTAGCTGTACACTATAAACATTTAATTACTTGTAGTGGTAAAGCTGTCTAAGTACTTTGGGTTTCTACTGTAATTCTGATACTGTAATGACATTTAAAATTTGAGGGCTGGAGTACTGAGCAGCCCAAGTAACATGAATTTTGTAGAAAAAAAATTCTCCCATGTTGGGCTACCTACTGAGACTGGCAGCCTTTGCAAGGAATGTTAGTTGGGTCATGGTGCTGAAAAAGCCATTACTGCCATACTAAAATACTGGTATAAGGATAAATCTGTCTTCTAGAAGTTAGCCAAACAAATCTGTTCTCTAGCAAGTGCTTTGGCAAGAAATGAGCTTTCATTTGGGTGCCTCAAAATTAGCAGTGTGACTTGCGTGTTTAAAAACTGGCATACGGCTTTTCCTGACAAAAATAGTTTTGATGTGAGGTTGGTGAATCAGTAGTTCCATGTTACTGTAGTTTACCACTTAGTTGTGCTAAGTTACTGAGGTTACTGGGCAAATATATAGAGACTTGTTTTAAATATGGGATTTTTACTGTTCTTCACTATGTATGGCTTTAAATACTTCAGGGACAGTTCTGAAAGTAAGTGTACATAGGTTGTCCCTGTCACTGGGATGTGACTGCATCTTCATTTGAAATTGATGTTAATTTGTACATAAGCAGGGTGACATTGCAAGAAAACTGTTAGGCTATTATTATTGGAAGCACTTAAGTGACTGTATGGGGCATGTCAAGATTATTTATTGAAATTAATACAATGAATGTATCCAACTGGCATCTCTTGGGAATGGCTAACATTTGACAAGATTGGCATATATTAAAGTTTCTTTGGCACTTTCTATAGCTAGTACAAGTAAGAGATTATTTCTGTTGGGGTGGCTATTTTTGTATGTTTGTTTTGGCTTTATTTTCACATACTAGAGGTGATGTTCTAGTATGTCTTTTGTTGACTTTCCTGGAGGAAAAGAACAAATGTAAGGGTGCACAGAAATATGTTTTGATGATGGTGCAAATTTGAGTAATTTTGATTATCTTTCTTTAATGCATAATTTTTAGCAGCTCATCAGGATGAGGCAGAAGACTTGGTCCATTAGAAGTGCATTGGAGCTCTCCCATTGTCAGTCTGAACATTCACACTCAGAGTACCAAATGCAGACTCTGAACCTTTCTTGCTGAGTGAAAGGTGATCAGAAGAGATACAATACGTCCTGTGTGGGGCATCGTGGTTGTGTTGTGTTGGGGTTGTTGTTTGGACTTTTTTTGGTTGTTTGGTTTTGGGATTTCTGGTTTTGTTTGCTTGCTTCAATCACCCACCCAAAGCATCTGAGTATGTAGTGCACTGAGAAGATAAATACTGTTGAAATTCAGTGTCAGTGAATTCAGTTTTTCAGACCTGGAGCGTTGACTGTGTGACAAGAGTGTTGAGTGGTTTGCATTCTATGAATACTTGGAACATGAAGCTGGAAGTGCCAAACATTTGTCTTAGTGGTGATGCTGTGGAGCTGCTTTTCTCATCCCTATTAACTGGGTGATCCAGTTCAACTAGATATAGTTCTCTTGTTTCATTAGATTCAGAAATAGCTGCAGTTAGTTACAGAAATACAGCAGCCATGTTTCCTCCTGCTATCCATAGGCCTGGAAGAAAGGATTTGGATAAAAATGGTGTTTCAAGTGTTATCCTGGCTTTTCTGGGTTTGGGCAAAGTTGTATCAACTCTTGAGTTACAGCAAGAGAGAGGATGCAGTGCAGCTGTTTAAATTTTCCCCTTCTCAATCCCTTTCCATTCCCCTGTGTGTGGAGGGTTGCTTTTCCATCTCTAAATGAAGAGATACAAGTACAAGGTTCATGAAAGATAGATCTTGTTGGAAGGTCAGGAACTTTTGGCAGCTATATGGTGTCTAGGTGGTATATTTTAAGTGTCATGAGTAGTATATCTTATATAAAGGACTTTTCAGTTATCTGAAGGATTCTGGTGGCATTGAGGTGAATGCTCCCTTGGTGTCTGGACAGGTGACTTGAATCAATGCAATCAAAAGGTGCCAGATTTAGTGTTAACTGGGTGTGTGAAGGACAGCATCCAGCCAGAGATGGAGCTGCCTTAAAAGTGAAGGAAGACTGAGAACAGTGGTATCCTTCAGGATGAAGACTTGCAGTGTCTTTTTTTAAAAAAAACGGAAAAAAATCCTCCTCAAATAAAGAAAAAAGCCAAAAAAACTACATGCACAAGAAAGCAGAAAAAGAATTCATTCTGTTGTGCAGCCATTTGATCTCGTGCACTTCACTGTGTTGTAGTGCATATTTAAACAATTTAACTGCTCTTATGTGCTCTTCCTTATGCTCCCTTTTGCTTCACACCTTTTCTCACCAAGCATTTCCTGAAAAGGGCTGTATGAATATGTTAACCAGAAAATGCAGTGTAAAAACTGGTTACATAGTAGGGAAGGGTGTGAAGAGAGGAGAAAATTGAGTGATACTTAGCTTTTCAGTAAGCCTTTGAAGCATTAAAATGCACTTCTGTAAATGCAGCAAAGTGGCATTTAAAACTTACAGTTTTAAGAACTTGAATGGTGTCAATTGTAGAATGGCAATTTTGCTGATGTTTTCTCTGTTTGTCACTTGGACAAGCACTAGGAAGGTTCTGCAGTTTGGGAGTTGCATGAAACCTAGTAAGTCTTGGGAGTTAGCCATCTGCTGAGCACAAGTGCTGTGTGACTATAAACGCAAAGAAAAATATTTGTAGGCTGTGTAGGCAGCTCTTTATTTGCTTATTTTTAGACATAATTTTAAAAGATAAATTGAGCTTTTAAAGATGAAGAGGGAGTGGCCATTGTAACATTATCAGAGGGCTGTGGGAATGCATAGTGTGTCTCAGCAGTTTAATCTTTGCCATGTTCAGAATAATTAGTACTTAAACTTCAAAGATATTGTTCAAACGAAGATGGCTTGATGTTGGTTCTCCTCAATGCTCTCTTGCACAGCTCAGCTGTGATTTTCATCTGATTCTTGGCATGAAAAAATTTACTAATCTCTTTCACTTTCAGTTTGTCTTTCTAAGCTGACTTTCATGCAAAACTGAACTTGTTTTATTAATTTTTCTTACCCTGAACTCCTATCTAATTTTGTTTTCACTGGCCTATGTACATTTAGCTTTTCAAATGGAACTTGGCATGGGTTGAATTTCAGTTTTCTGGTATGTATCTTGTGCCAGTGCAGACACTGGGTGTTCCTCCTTCTGTCTTTCAGGCAAAGGGCCAATCTATAGCGAATTGCGTTTTTGGCATTCAGGCTCCTCCTTGCTCAGTTTTTCAGCTTCCTGCCTTCCTGTGGGTAGGCAGCAAGAGAGTGTTGCTTGAGATTTCTTGTTGCTTCTGTCCTCTAGATTTCCACTGTGCAGAAACAGAAAAGGGAGGCAGAAATGAATGCACAATGTGTCTTTCAGATGTCACATAAGGGGATATTCGTAATGCTGAACTTTGAGAGATGCCTTTATGTGGCGTCTGGGCTTCTGAGGGTGAGTCTGAGCACCAAAATACAGTGATGGGAAAGTTGTCAGTCCATAAAATACTGTTGTCTTAGGATACAGCCTTTGTTTCTTTCCTCTCAACATCTTCATGGTGACAAAATACTGAGGAGTGTTGGCATGACCTGGCAAACACAAAGTCTCATGTTTGTGTTTCTCATTATTTCAATTCACAAGTTACCTTTATTTCTTGGAAGGGTGGCCTACACCTTAACTGTGTGTAGATCTGGTCCTGGAAATCCTGAGATGATTGCTAGATTCTGCTGCTCTTGCATTTTGGGTTAAGTTTTGGATTTGGAATGATTTTTTGGTGGGTTTTGTTGTTGATGTTTATTTTATTTTTGGGGATTTTGTCTTGTGTGTGTAGTGGTTTATATTTTTGTTTTGGTTTTTTTTCCAAACCTGTAGCTTCTGAAATGCTACAAGTGCCAACTCTGTGCATAAGCCAAGGGAACAGTTAGATCCTTTTAACACCTGAGATTACCAGAAATTGAAGTAGAAAATTCTCATCATGCCACATTGTGGAGAAGAAACTCATACCACTGTACAGATGGATATATATGGCTTTTGGGGGCTTATTTTTGTGTTTTACAATTCAGCGTGTTTGGACCAACCCAAGAAGCATATTTGTATAAGTTGTCTTGAATTGTGCAGTGGGAAGTTAAATACTGCTATTTCCTGAGTTAGATTGGTCTGTTCCTTTGTAAGGCAGGGTAGAGGTTAGTTTGCAATTTCTGATGTGACGTATTTTCTGCAAATAGGGTGATATTTGCAGTAGCCTATAGATCTGAGGGAAGACCCTACTCATTGTTTTTGTTCTCCCCTAAGCAAGATATTCTGAGCATAGTTCTGCATGATGGGCACGTGGTTCTTGTTTATTGCAAGGAGTGATTCCAAACCTTATACTGCATGCTAAAATGTGATTATTTTTGTTGTTTCCCTTTGAAATTAATGTGTGTGGGGTTCTGCAATGAGTCCTATATTGAAACTGACAGCAGTGAGTTAAAGAAATCCTGTGTAATTCCAGCAGTTCTATTGGTGTTCATTCATCTATGCTATTTTCTGTGAACTCCTCTCTCTTAACTGGGAGCGACATGGAATTCCTAAACTATGGTTAGCGGTTTGACTCTTTGCATTTTTCCTCCCAGACTAATTTTTCTTCAACTAGTTAATGCACAGGTATATCCTTCATCAAAATTCCTTCTAAAACAATACCAGTAGGCTGCTTTAGAAATAAGGAGAGCTACATAGCCTAATTTCTCAGTGCTGTTTTCTTATCTGTTCAAAGTGTCTTTGCTCTTCAGTGTTCAATAGTAGTGATGGTCTTGACTCTTGGGTATTTTTTCTGTGTCAGTTGAAATGTGATAGCAATTCCATGTTGTTTCTTATTGCTGCAGGAACTTTATTGTAAAATGCGATGAAAAATCTTGATAACTTGCAGTTGAAGTTGTGTGCTATTTTTGACATATTTTTTGTCAAGAAAGATATCAGGTATAGATTAACTGCAGTTTTCCAGTTTGGTAGTTGTAAATGGCATAAGACTCTCGCTTTTGAAAGAATTTCAAGCTAGCATTTAGAAAAGACTGGTAAAAACTCCAAAGTTTTCTTTACAACTTTAAATCCATTTATGGTCCTGTTAGCACCTTGGTTCTCTGTGTTCAGGACTATATTTTCCTGGGTATAAGGACAGAACCATGATTTAAGGGCCTGTTTCAAGCCAGGACACTAGGACTGTATGGGACCAGGTGGATGGAGTGCTGCTGTGTACTGGAGCGACAGTATTAGGGCTCAGATGGTGGCTGTAGAATTTTGAATATAATGGCATATCAGATCAGGCATCTCTTAGCTAGCAGATCCACTGCTGTCCTTTGTGGTTACCTGGTAAGGGGCAAATCAGCCTTTAAACTAGTGTGTTTTCCTTCAGTTGCAAAATTACTTGTATTTATTGTTGTTTTTCCCAATCTGCTTGTATCCCTCATTGAGGAATATTATTACTGGTGTCTCATGGATCTTTTTATGGGTTTTTTTCCCTCTCCAGGTTCTTTGTGAAGAGCTCAAAGTTTTGAATTTGCAGGCACAGCCAGCCTTGTTGAAATGAAAGGGTGTGACCTGTTACAAGGATGCCTGTGCAGGCAACTCCAGGGCTGCTGGGCTTAGTTCCAGGTCTGCGTGGATTATTTGCACTTCAGGTTGTGCTGTAGATAAGATGTTACATAAGGAAAAATCCCATGTGGTGAGGGAAACTGCAGGCTTGTAAACTGTCTACTCTTATGCCTTGTCACTGCAGTACTAGCTGCAAATATGCATGAATTTCTGCTTTGTCAAGTTTTTTATGTCTAAAGGGGCACAGTCTCATTTTTCTACCCTCGTGGTTGTGGTGGTACAGTCCAGCAGTTACCAATTAAAGCAGTTCTAGGTGGCATAGGCTTGAGACTTCTGGTTTTAATTACAAGCAGGACTCTGGCACAGGAAAAAAGCTGTGTATGATCTCAGCAGAGGTGTCTGGTAGGCATGGCTGATGTCTCCTCATCTCAGAATAGAAGCAGAGCTAGCTTAAGCTGTGGCAAATTTGCCACACGTTTTCCACATGCTCTCCAGGAGTGAATTTCATCACTGGTGGTATTTTGAAGTTGGCTTCAATTTCACATCTGTTTTTTCCAAAATGGTGCTGATGAGTGACTGTAGTTTTAAGAACTAATTTTTATGTAATGTCCATGTATCCATGGCAACACTAACTAGCAGTGTTTGCATTTGGCTCAATAAAAGACAAATGTCAGTGGCACCTGTGTTTCAGATATAGAGTACAGGCAGTTCTTAACTAATGAGTAAGTAGAACCATAGAATTATTTAGGGTGGAAAAGACCTCAAAGATCAGTGAGTCCCACTGTTAATCTAGCACTGCCATGTTCACCCTTCAGCCATGTTCCTAAGGGCTGCTTCTGCATGTTTTGTGAAGGTTTCCAGGGACAGTGATTCCAGCACTTCCCGAGGCAGCAGGAAGTATTTACATGTAGCAGTTGAAAGCAGTACAGTCAAGATAAAATTTCCATTCATGTGTGGGACTGTTGTGTTCAAGCACATCTTTCAGAACTATCTGTTGGATGATTATAGTGAAGATGGAAACTGCTGTTTTTCAGATGGCAAAATAATGAGAGGTAACTGTTGTAAGTTGCATCAAGGGAAATTGAAGACAGATGAAGGAGAAAATCTTTTAAAATGAGGATGGAGAGACATGGAACGGGGACTCAGAGTAGGCACAGAATCTCCATCCTCAGAGGTGACCAGAGCTGGATAGGCCATGTCCTGGGCAACCTGATTGGTAAAAATGTGATAATACTTACTTGCAAGTAGTGTGAAATTCTTTAAAATGTTTAGCATTAGTGGATAATGAGCAGTAGTTAGAAAAGACTTTATAGAAAAATACAGTTAAGGATGATGAAAAAGTCAGTGTTTGAGTCTGCAAAGATTAAGACCAAAGTAAGCTCTGTTATGATCATTGAACTTAATAGTAGCTACTTAACAATTCTATGCTTATGAAAGCTTCTGTATCACTCCCTTCTATTCCAAATTTAAAGATACTCAGCTTTCATGTCCTTCTTTGATTTTTCTCTCTTGACCTCTGAATGCTAGTATGCCTGCTGTAGGAGTTGGTTTAACAAAAATCTGTTCATGGTAGAGGAAGAGGACAGTGCATTGACTCCTGCAAGTAAGTATTTGGTTATCAGTCAGTTTATAAAGATAAACACAGAGGTTAATGTAATAAACAATAGGGTTATACATAAACATGGTATTTTCCAATGTGAATATTTTTGCTCTGCCTTGAACTGTCTAGCTCTCTTCCCTTTCCTCTTTATCCAGTTGTAAAGGCTGAATGTCACAAAAAACTTATTAATGCTGTTTTGCAAATAATAATCTCCTTTAATATTGAAAAATTGTATAGTAAACAAAATGTATTTATTTCTATATGTTTGGCATGCATTCTGCTGATCTAGCAAAGGAGGCTTTTGGATGTTACAGATGTTTTCTGAAGGTCTGAAATTTATAGATAAATCAGTGATATAGAAATGCCTCGAGCCACATGCAGGATGGGTTCTCAAGGCAGCAGCAGGTGCTGAGTCCCTGTAGGATGCTCTGTTACTGTGCCTGTACATGTATGTTTTAGCTCCATGCAAACTGGGGCTCGTGCTCTCCTGGAAGCCAGTGACTGTGGCTCAGTCAAAGAATGCTCCTGTTGGCTCACTTGACTGGCTTGTCTGCCATGCACTTAAGGAAGGAATTCCTGGTACTTGTGTTCACTAAGTTCTGTGCTTTGCCATTGGGAGTTTTTGTGACAATGGGCAGTTGTTTTTGCTTTTTGAATTTGTGCACTGTGTTTAAAAACCAGTGACTAGCTGCTCTTCTTGCAGGCATGTTTTTAGTCTGTCAGTGGAGAGTTGCAGGAGTCTTTTCTGATCTGAACACGAGATGGGTGGTAGGAGTCTTTTATTTGGATTAATAGCCCACCGCAGGAATCTTTCCTCTGTGTTCCCAACTTCCTCTACTGCTGTGAATTCAGGTGATAGCTCAATTCTGACTGTGAATTCAAGTAAATAAATGTGGCTTTATTCAGCCTAGGATTGACAGATTTTGTTTTATGTCTTCTGGAAAATACTAGTGATGGAAGAAAGCAAAACTACTCATTATCTGCTAACATGAACCAGAATCTGAATGATTTATGTTTCTTTCTCAATATTGTCTTTGGATGTGTTTTGAAGAGGCCTCTGCATGACTTGTTTTCTAGAGAAGAGCTTGTAATATAGCTGAGAACAAGCTCTTTTCCATTTCCTGATATCCGCCTGGTGCTAAAATTCTAATTTGCTTGATGTTTTGCTAATGCAAATGAGTTTTGCTAAAACAAGTGTATTTCTAATTTTATCAGAGGTTTTGTATGGAATTTACTTATAAAGATTAATGCTTTAAAATTTTGTATTCGCTCTCATGTAGCAGGGAAGGGAATCATAAAATAGTTTTAGTAACTAAGTGGTATTAGCATCTAATCTCTTATTTTGCTTTCCTGTCAAAAATATTTATCTTTGTTTTAGTGGACTTCTGTCTTAGCTTTCAGTTTCTGACAGCAACCTTAATAGCAAATTCCTTCCTTTCCCCACAACACATGCATGTTTCCGTCACTGTTACTGATACTGTGAGACCAGCAGCTTCAAATAAGGTTAACTTTTGTCTTTTATGTGTACAGCTAGAATGATTTCCATTGTTATTGCTTTCTTAGGGCATGACAACTTGACTTTTTCTTATTTAAGATATGTATTTAATAAATTTTACCAATTAGAGTAGACATCTGTTTGGAGATCAGCAGCAATCAAAATCACTTGTGAAGAAATTGTTGGCTCGTGATGCATCTAAAATATTTCTGGAAGTTCAGCTTCTTTTAGCTGTTGCTAAGAGATAAATTTTCATTGACATGAGTGATGTGAGGACATGTCAGCATGCTACCAGTTGTTTTATAGGCAGTCAGCTCTGCCGCCTTGCAGATGGTTGGAAAGCTCTTGGTAGAGGATAAATGTGTGCTGATTATCTCATTGAATTAAGGTAACCTTTTGTTGTTCATTGAATTCTGCAGAGCAGGCACTGAGCAGCTGCTCTGCTGTTACATTCTGGATTTAGTGAATACAAAGATTATGATAAAAGGTGTTTAGTCCTGTTCTAGGTACTGTAAGAATTTCTTATTTCGTACTACCTTTTAAGTGTTGGTTTTTACTGGATTGGTTAGTGTGTTCGACATGTTAACTAAACGGAGTTTTTCAACTTTGTTGTCACCACATGCTTATTGATATTTTCAAACTTTGAAAGCTCTGCATTTCTTCAAGTGCTGCCAAGGTGACAAGCTCTTGTTTTCTGTCTGATTAGACTTCCCTAAAATATAGTTTAAGCAATCTGATGATTGTCAAGTTCATAAATATATTTACTTTGGATTACATTTATGAGTGTACACTTAATCTATGGGAGTATATTTAAAGGTCATAGTTCACTGTCATGTTAAAGCTTCCATGTAGACTTGTTTTCCCCATCCTTTAGAAAACAAATTAGTACACAGAATTTTATTAAGGACTGTTTTCAGGATTTGGAGTATTTAATTTCTAGAATGATTTTGGAAAGGGATTGGGGAAGGAATTGTAGCATTCCCCAGACCAAGCTTAAAGTACTTGGATTGCAGAAAACATTTCTGGATTGTTAGTGTCTACACACTTTTTCATAAAACAGTCAAGGTCTTCAGATCAGTAAAGCTTTGTCCAAGAAAATTCTGTTTTGTAAGGATCAGAAAGTGAGTTATTCTCAGAATATTTCAATTGCTTCATAAATTCAGTGGGTAAAATATAAATCAAATAAGGTATTGTTCTGTTAGCTATATATAAAGGAGCGTGCTTATGTACCTTGCTAAATAGAAGGGGGTAATAGACACTTCTTCATATAGACCCTACGTCTGAGTGTTGGTGTTAAGGCATGTTATAGAGAAATGTTTCTCAGATCCAGTTTAGGCTCATCTTCCCTGCCCTGTTTAGATGTCACTTTGACTTCATTCCTGAAAGCTTTGGAGGTTCATTTATTTTATCAAGTATATAATGTTCTGCAGGGTTCTTAGGTTTCCTTTCAGCCCACATCATACACGGATTGGACTTTGACCAATAAACGGTTGACCATCTTCCATGCAGTTTCAGGAAATGTTGTTGGGCTGCTTCTGTAGAAACTATATTGTTCAAAAACTAGAAATTCTGTTTTAATGCTAGGATTAAAATGAAAAGACTCTATGTTAAATGAATTTTATTACATAAAGCTTTAACACAATGGGATATGATATTCTCAAACCCAGGAACTGAAGTGTTTTTTTTCTGCTGTAGAAATATCACAGCCTAATGATGCACCTTTGAAATTAGGTAAAAAGGAAGCAACTTCATATTTGTTTCATTACCCCCAATATATTTTTGCCCTAATAAGCAAATTGGTTTCCATTTCTGAAGACAGTGCTAATACACTTAGTGAAATACATTCCATCATAAATGTTCAAAATAGCTTCTCAGACTGAAGAAATTGCTCTTCTGTACCTAGTGGAGTTTTTATAGTTTACTGAAATGCTGACTTCTAACTCCAGTACATTTCCAATAGTTCCTTTCTACCTCTGCTTCCTATCAAACAGATTTCTTTTGTCACCTGGTTTGTATTTTGAATTAATTATAAAAATCTGAGCTATTGTCATAGCTTTAAAGAATGGTCTGCTTAGAATCTCTTAAGATTGCCTCAGTGTTAAAACTAACAATTGCATAATATTATATATGAAAACTAAGCCTTTAATCTCTTAGCAACCTTCCTTAGAATGTATTGCATGACTAAGGTAAACTGATATTAATTCTCTCTTCAGGCAAAGCAGACCAAAACATAATAGCTCCTGCAGTGGTATCTTTCACTAGTGAGTGACTGTGGCCTTGTTGGAGATAAGGATGATTATAAGGCAGGTTGCATGATGACCTCAAAAGTACAGCTTCCAGTATCAGAGTTGGAAAGGGCAGCTCCTGACACAACCTGGGTTACAGCTCCGCTGTTCCTTGCTGCTCTTACAGTCTAGCCCAAAATGGCCCAGATAAGCTTTGTGTGTACTTGTAACAACTTGGAACTCAGTTATGTGATCTAGCAGTCACCTTCACCTCTGATCTTTGTAAGGCCTGTAATCAAGGGTGTTTGCTTTTGGATAGCTTTTTAGTAAAATATTGCAAAATGCTACAGTTGGAGAAAAAGCCCTTGAGTTTGTAATTTTAAATTTAAACTGCTTTCTTGGAATGAGTTTCACTGGGAGGAGGTACCACAGGGAATATTGCATATTGCTATATATCACTCTTCGTTGAAAATGAGCTGTTAGACTATAAAGCCAGTAAGGGAGTAATTAAATTCTTAATTGGGGCTGATATTAGGAGAGGTAGAATGACAACTGTTTTGATTCACAGAAAACAGCAACGGGGAAGCATGACTTAGAACTGCCTTCCAAACCAAGGCAGCAGCTCTTGCTTGTTAAGAACTCTGTGAAGTTGTATTTGTTCTACTATATTCTGTTGATATGCTGACTTTTATATACAAGTACAAATATCACTTGTCCTAAGAGTTTTTAACGTAGTACTATGAGAAAGCAATGTTTATATTTTATTTGCAGTTTGAATGCATTTGTATTCACAAACCTGTAAATAATTAGTCTACAAAAGTTTTTTTCTTAGTAGGTCTATTAAATTCCATCACAGCTCTATTTGATCCAGCTTATGCCATCAGCACTTACTCCTGCTGTGGTTAGTACCACAGAAGGGAGGTTTGGTATTTATGCTCTAGGCTTGTTTTTTTGTTTCTCAGATGTGCTTTTTCAGGCTTGTCCAAGAGTAGCATAATCTAGAACAGATAACCCACTTAGTGAAAACAACAGCAAAACACAGAGGGGTTCTGTTCTGACTTTAAAAAAGTACTTTTTAAAAATAAATGTTTTGGCAATTTGGCAGAAATAAATTGAAGATATATTTTTTGTGAATCGTGTTGGTTGAATAGTAGCTTCCATTGAGGGTACTGACAAGTGTCCTGTTAGGAAAGTAAGAGGCAGTAATGTATAATCTGTATAAAACCTGTTCACATGACATACAACCTAGCTACGTTCTCTGGGTTAGTTTGCCTAAATTACCAGTTTGTATTCAGACTCTGTACTTCCTGGGTGATACCAATATCAGTAAAAACAGTATACTGTGGGATTTGTTACTTTTGTTTTGCTTTGAATGCTTCTCAAGAGTGTTAATTAGGAAGTCACTAATACAGATATCTCAAGTGATGGAAGAAGCCCAAATGTTATGTTGAAATGGACAGATTTCCTTCTTCTAAACTTGTAACTACTTTGAAGACTTGAAGCTCAGCAGTGATTCTGTGTACAGCTGTTTCTGAACTGCTCCCATGAGGGAACCTTAACTGATAAGATCTTAACATAGGTTTTGTGGTTTGACTGCTCATAATTAGGGGAAGGAAAAAGCCAACTCTGATTTGAGTTTGCCATTGTGGTATAGGACACAGTATAGTTCATGCTGTTTCCTGTCATGCAATAATCTCTATTAGGTTTTTTTCCAGAGTTTAATAGTTTTATATTTAGCCTACAATAATTTGGGAAAATGAGACACATATATTGGAAGTGTTGGACCGTTCATCTGCTGGAGTAAAAAAATGGGGTTTTTTTTCACCTCTTTCACCTCTACCTTTTTCCATGCACCTACCTGCCTTCCACTATCAGTTCATACAGCTCAAAAACATAGCTGGTTTGAGGTCCTGACTCAGTGTGTGTATTTTTTGACTGATGTAAAATTGAGTAGAAAATGCAGGCTTTATGTGCTGTTTATGTTTCCAAAGTCTGAAGTCAGGACTCATCAATCCCTTCCCAAGGTTTTTGTGCTTCAGGATCTGCAGTGCTAGTATAGCAGCACAGGTGAAGTTCAAGAATAGTCTATCTAATGTGTTGGCTCAAGAGCTCAAGCTTTTATAGCTGGATTAAAATAATCTTTCTTTGGTCATGACTTGTAACACTGAATTAAATTCTGACTAAATTAAATAGATAATCCATTAGAGTAGAATCAAAAGACCCAGTGAATGCAGTGAAGACAGTTTTTAAGAGCTTAATTTAATGCTTAATTATTCTGACTTGGGAGAAGATTCTGTCTTGAGAGGTATGATGCAGATGCTCTGTTTGAAGATAGGAAGGTTCTTACCTAGATTACAGGCAAGCACTGTTCTGCAAAGAAATAAAGAATGATGGAATTTTCTTATTAGCACATTATTTGGAATTGAGTAGCCTCGTTTATGCTGCAGAAGCACTTCTGTATTACTGCAGTTTTCTTCTGTTTAATGTCTGAAATGTACCTGATTTAAGAAGATCCTGACTCTCCTCCATGATACAAGTTTAAAAGTAACCTTTCTATACAGAGGACCGCACCGTTATCCTCAGCTTTATTAATATTTGAATGTAGCTAATGAATGAACTTGGAATTCATTTAGTGGTCACTGATTACAGGACTGCAAAGACTAGCCTCACCAGCTGCCCAATCCATGTCTAAGGAATACATTTCTCTTGAGGTTGGTTTATTTGAATTTTTGTCTTGAACAGAAATATTCAAATATTTTTCATGGAGCACTACAGACTTCCTATTTTTTGCCCAACATTCCACCACAAAGGTCACTTTCTTTCTCATTAGTTAGAGCATACTGAAATTATAATTCCATGTGATTAAAGTATTCTTTTGCTGTAAGGCATTGCTGCAGGTTTGCTTTTGTATTTGTAGCAGATTAATGCAAATATGTCATCATTGGTACACTGATAAATGATAAAATAGTTTAAGTGATAATATGTTGGGCTTGAAGGAAAAGATGATGTGCTGTGCAGCTCTGTTGAACTGCTATGCTGTTGTATCTTGCAGCCATCCTGTAGAAAGGAGTGAGGTGTTTGCCTTGATTTTATTTTCCTGAATTTGGTCAGTACAGATTTTCACGTGTGAGATCCTTAGTGACTGAAATTATTTGCATTCTTTTGTATGTTGAAAACCTGAGGTATCTTTAATGGTGTAAAACAGGAAAGCCAAATCAAAACTTATTGTGTACAGGTTTTGAGGTGGAATCTTCCCTGTTTCTCTCTTTTTCGTTGTGGATCATATGGATTTGTTGGAAAAAATGCTTCAGACAGTGCAACCACAGCAGCAGATGCCCAAGACAGCTTTCCAAATGTCATCAGTACTGGTGGCAATCTACCTGGGAAAGCTTCTGGAGTCATTTGGCTACTGTGTTCTCCTTGATAAAATACATTGGCTCTGGAGGAAAATGGCCTGAGTGCTAATGGGTTTTTCTGTCCTGGCTGTCAGGGTTTACAAGTGATGCATTAGCAGTTCAACAACTAAAGGGCAGGATTTTTTGCCTCCTAACAGGAAGGTGCTTTGTTGCTTTTTCTTGTGTTTTGGGATTGGGTTTTTTGTTGCTCCTAGTTAATGCAAAGAAAAATCCTCGAAATTATCTGAAATTCCAAGCCACTGTGAATATACCTGATGTGCAAATAGTATTAACAAAACCCTAAATCCACAATAGAAGGCTGTATAATGCAATTAACAGGTATTGTCCGTTACATTCCAAGGAAGGTGTGGAAAAAATCGTAAAAGGAGGGTTTTTTTTTTTCATTATATAGAATAAAGGATAGAGGTGAGAGGGGGAAATACCACCTTCCCATGCAAGTTGTTTTCCATGTGTATGTACAACAGTACAAGATGCTAGATTTCCAAAACTTTGCTTTTTCCCTCTGCCTTTGAATTGTAGGGCTAAACACTCCTGCACAGTACAGTTGCAGGTTGTTGAGTCTTTTCTGTGCTCTCCTTTGATTGATGAATCATTAGATTCATTAATGGTCATTAAGACCATTTTTGATATGTTTGACCAGTAAGAAAGCACTTAGCTTTCAGATTTGGAGAAGTTCTATGCTAAATAAGGTATCTTCTCAGATGTTCTTGGATATAATGATTTTGCAGAAATGGGAGAAAACATCTCAGGGTTTCTCATGACCATGTGAAATTAGGTACTTTACTGAGTTGTCCATTATCTGACATGTCTGCGCTACAGGGGGTTGCCATTTCAAGTTGTTTGGGTTGAAGAAATTCCAAGAGCATGCATCCTAGGTTCTGCCAGAAGGATTTACGAGAATCTAGCATGTTGGTCACTAGGTGAGATTTGGATCAGCTAGGACACTTCCTGCCCTCTGTTGGTCCAGGCTGTGCCTGGATCTGCAGAACTGCTATCTGCATGTCTCATTCACAGCTGTAATCAAAAGTAAGTGTATTAATTTCTAGTACCAGAGGTAAATGATCTTCAGCTGCTTTTCAGACTCTTAAGTAATGAGTCTAATCTATTGCAATAAAAGCTCTACCAGTCAATGAGTATGGTACTTTAAGTAATTCTGTGGTTTAAATTTAATTACTGTACAGTGCTTTTTAAATCAAACTTTTGCTGGCTGCAGGGCAAAGCATCTTAAGCTTTGTCAAATTTAAACTGTATGTTATGTGGAATTTTTTTAAGAGTGATAACTATGATCCTGTCAATTACAATATGTTCTGTATTTACAAGAGAAGAATTGCAGCTGTTGAAGTTGGTCAATTATATAGGAAGTAATGGGATCAACTGTACTGGGATGCCAGAAAATAATTGAGTGTGTAAATGAGAGCCAGACTCAGTAGTCTGTGACATCATACACTGAGTGCAAGGTTTTAATGATAAACTAGGTACTAATTCTGGAGATTTTCTGTGCTACAAATGAGCTAATTTATAGACTGCCAGCACCTGAAGAAGGAAGTCTCTTAGGGCCAGAGGCTTGTGTATTATAACATATTTATTGGTTTGATAAAAGCTGTATTGCATTATCTGTCCAATTTAACCAGGAAGTATTTTTTTTTTTATCATTTAACTGTAAATCTCAAGAGGAGAAAACTGTAGAGTGTGATTTTATATTCTAATGCCACTTAGCAGTAGCAATTCAGGAATTGATGGAAATAACAGCTTTAAAAAGCTTTCAGGGAAGAGAATTTTCTTCATGGAAGTGATTTTTATTTGCCTTGAGGTACTCTACTTTAAAACATATTCATTCACAAATGTATATATACAGTATTTTATTTGTGTCATCCTCATTTTATACAATGATTTACCAACCTCATTGTGTTGTGAAGACTGAAAGATTTTGATTTTGAAAACAGAAAAAATGAGGTGCAAGGTTGAGTGAGGATAGAAGAGAAACCCAGAAGACTACAGGGAATGAAAGAAACAGCAGACAGAGCATTTTCTTCTTCTGCCTAAACTTTGTAATGGTAATGTGTGTTACTGAGAGCAGCTTCCTTTTTGCAGGTGCTGTCAGCCACTTAGCAGCTTTGAGGTTTTGACTTGTCTTGTCAAGTTAATTGAGTAACTTGGTACTAGCTTACAGCCAGCTTCAGATACTTGGGCCAGAAGATGAGGGGTGCTGTATCAAATGTGGCAACATGTCCAATTGTAGCAAGCCAGAACTTTGTTACTGATGAGTTTGATGCCTTCTGAAATCACTAGCAAAATGTAGTGTTAGTGGGTTCCTCCCTGTGAGGTAATTTTATGATCAATTCATATGAGGGGTGGGAGAAACTCTGTAGTAGAGCCATTCTGGTCATTGTGGGTTCTTCTTTTAGCTGTAGGAGCCTAAGGAGTTGTTTGCAGTACTGTGCTTGTTTACTGCTTGTTTATGGAATATGTGGTAGTCACTTGAATAAACCTGTGATGTTTGTTTTTGGAGGTGGGAAGGATTTCTAGGTACTTAAATCCCAGTTCAGATCCTGGAACCACAGAAGTATATCAGACTAAGTCTTATGGAAAGTTAATGGTTATAAGGAGTGCAGACTATTTATGTCCTTTCTTTCTTTTGGTCTAATACTGTAGTAATAACTGGGATTGATTAGAAAGTAGTGTGACTAAATAGCCTTGGAAGGTGGTACTTTTTTAAAGGAATGAGAAAACTTTCATAAGGGTTCAGGTTGAGTGGGGGGTTTTGTGCCTTTTTTTTTTTTTTTTAATTGCTAAAAATACTTTTCTTATTTCATGCTGGGTTATCTCCTTCAGTCCCACCCCAGTTTAGCATGTGACTGCTACCTACAAGTCAGTTGTAGCATATGTATTGTACTGTATGGCATAGTAAATTACCTGTAAATTACTGTATGGCATAGTAAGGCTGAAATTACACAAGTACCTGTTTCTGTTTCCAAAGGAGTGGACACGGAGGCATGAGCTACATGTGATGAAAGCAGGGGGATGGGACAGAGCCCAATGTTGTCTTGGAAAGATCAAAACTCAATTTGAAAAGTTCTTCACCTCTTGAAATCACAAAAATAGTCTATTTTATCTGGAATATGTGTGTACTTGGAGAAAATATAAGTCTCTAGAGAGATCAGCTTATTCCTACCAGCTAGGATTTTGCTTATGTGCCTACCTGAGAGCAAGCAGTCCCTTGGCATAGAATGTGCTGTCTGCCACGTCACTCGAACAGAACAGAGAGGTAAATATGTGTGGAAGTGATTTACATTATGCTGATGTGTTACTGCACATGTCTTTATGTTCATGAAGGCTTCAAGCTGGAGACATGCTCAAGCTGCTGGGCTGCGTAGTGTCCTGGCAGTTACATATGGAGCTGTGATTGCTGCCACCTTCTGCAGAGCTGCTGCTGGTTGGAGTTCCTGTAGAGAGGCGTGTTGGTATGATTCTCTTAGCTGGATCTGTCACTTTTGTGCAGTCAGGTAACTCAGCCCAGGTTTCCCCAGCACATGGATGTGGTGTCTCCCAAGGTGTCTTTGCACCAGCCACCTGTTGCTGCTGCTGATTGCCAAGCTAACTAAATCTGGGAGCCACGGTGCTGAACTGTGTCTGTGTTGAAAGTACAGAACATAACTCTTAAAGCAGGAAGCTGTGAGGTTGTCATAATAGCCTGAGCTTCTAGATGCTTTATTTTGGTGGTCTCCCAGCTACTGGTCCATGTGAGGTTCTGTGTGGGCAGTAAAAAAGGAGTGTCTGTGCCTCAAGAAAATGTATTGGAAGCAAACAGATCATTAATGTTGGCTTTTGCTCAGATCAAATGTAAATGTCTTTATTATATTATGTATTAATGGTCTTGGTTTGTTTGGGTTGCTTTATAATGCCCAATTGTTTTAAAGGAAATGAATCTTTTCTGACTTTGTTCAAATACACCAAGCTTAACGAAAAGCAGTTTGAACTAGATTGGTTTAATGAGGCTTGCTTCTATCAAATTTACTGCCTTAAACCCAACTACAAATAAAGTGAATTAAAGACCAAATTATTTCAGTGCAGATGTGCATTGAACCAGTGTGTTATAATGATTAATTTCCTCAAGTGTTTAATTCCCAGTAGACTTTTGTGTCAACTGCCAAAAAAGAATTTATTGACTTTACATTAAACATAGTTTGGTCTAGTTGATTATATTGTTCAAGTGTAAATTAGTGGGTGGTAGAAGACTGTGTTGTATTGGAATTTTATTTTGTCTTAAGCAAATTATCTCATGCCTTATTAACACTGCTTAAAATATATAGTTCTGAATCCTCAAAGAGATGCTTGGACTTCCAGAGGTGTTAAGGTTTCTCCTGTTCATTGTGTAAGAACTTATATATTCAAGCAGTTTTTCTCCTGCCTTGCCCTAAGAGCATGCTGCTAAGACTGTGTAGTAGATTTGAATGCTTTGTGGCAAATTTGCTAGGTTTTTTTCACTTTTATTTTACAAGTGATGTTAAAGTTCAGTTTCACATAAATAGAGAGACCACTTTCTATCTGGGATAAGCATGATATAGATGCAAAACACTTCCCATAGCTTCCCTTCCAAGTCCTGTGTTGTGCATCTGTTGCTCTAAATAGATGACTTTGATTTGTCTCTGCTTTTTATGGATTGCAGTTAGGAAACATGATTTGACTAATGTCTCCTGTCTCATACAAAGATAATGCTGGGGGAGTATCTGTTTTTTGGTTGTGTTTTAAAGGGCTGCAGATGCCATGTGGAGTAGGTAATACTGTGTGTTTATCATTGTCAAATAACTTGTATCCTCAAATGCATTCTCTTCACCCATACCCAAACATGCCATCAAAGGATCGTTAGAAATGATAGGTGTTAAAATAGATCATCCTGATAGGTGTTGAAATAGATGATCCTGATAGACCTTTTTATGTTTCAATTAAAAATTGTGCTGTGCGTTCTTTTTTTTTTAAAGCAGATTTCTAGTTGGGCATAACAGCTCTCCAGCTTGAAACATAATTACTGTTGGATCAAACTTTCTGTTTTGTGTCTGTTATCAAGTTATCTATCAAAGAAAATAAGATGAACGTTTAAAAGGTTCAGATCAAAGGCAACTGATTTAGCTACACTGGGGGCTCCCATCTTTTAATTTAAAATGTATCTATGACTAACTGATTGCCTCTCACATTTTTAAAAAATTATTGACATCCTGCTGAAATATATGCAGTGACCTCACTTCTAGCTGTGTTGTGTAGGTTTCACTGCAGGCACTCTGAAAGCATTGATATTCCTGTAACCTTTTGAGCCAAGATATGTGTTTAGTGTATTAATGAGCTGGTTGAAGTGATGTACAGTAATTTCATCCTTGGGTAAAAACAGATGTGAAAGATTGTGTTTTAATATTTAATCAAGCTCAAAGCCTCTGTTGGCTTGTTTAAGTTGACCTGACAGCATTATACCTGGAAACACTTTGAATTAAACCCTTAGTGCTTGACCTTGTTCAAACAGTTGTAATTTAAAAAGGCTGCTGTCTTTGTGGAGATAGTGCGGCTAATGGGCAAATCTTTTCTTGGCCAGGGTTGCTTTTTATTGCAGTGGAAAAAATTGGTATCTGCTCTTAAAAAGATGTTAATCAGATGAAGTAATAAAAATGAAATAAAGAGCAAAAGAAGTTTTGTACAAGAGTTGCTAGTCATAGATTATAGGTTCAAAGGAATTCTAGAAGATACCTGCTTTCTTTGAATGTCTTCAGCATTCTTTGATTACATGTTTCTGGCAATTACTGTACTGTAGTTCAGCTCTTGCCAGAACTTTTCTTAGGGCTAGGAAGCTCTATTTCTAGAGTGTTGTATATTGGTTTGAACTCGGTAAAGTCAGAGCTTGCATCAGTTTAAGGCAAATTGAATGCTTCTTCAAGGTTTTGTTTGATTGTTGTTGGTGTTTGTGTGGTGTTTTTTGTTTTGCCTCTTCTCCTGCTTGTGCCTGCAACAGTGTTTCTTTGGCGTGTTTTGGAAAAGAATGGGCCAGGGAGAGGTGGGGGGGAAACAAAGGCTTCAATGTTTGTGAACGAGTGTCACTGTATCAGCTAAAACTTTGTGGAAAGAGGTGGCAGTGAAGTAGAAGATAAACTGTGAGTATCAAAGTAGATTTCAGCATAATATCTGGGGTCTAAATGAAGTAGGCTGTGTAGTACCAAGACAGGGGAGCAGTTCTTATTAATTAAATGTAGTCACAAAGCTGGGAATGAAGTGAGAGAAAAACATCAGGATCTCCCTAATTCCATGTGTCTATTCAAGGACTTAATAAAATTGTTACCTTTCCTGAAGATTGGCTGGACAGAACTGCACTGCTGTTAAAATTTGCCATCAGGTTTGACAGTTTGACTGTCTGATTTACCAAGATTAAACTTGTGTTTTAGTAATACCAAAAACTCTGTATTTTAAATAACAATACTAAAATCAGAATTTTTACTCTGAAATACAGCTACCCTTAAAACACTGTGTTGTAAAATATTGTCTGTTTGTTGCTAAAGAGTATTAATATAGCTTGAAAGTACATGTTAAACAAGGACTGCATCTGCTTACAAGAAAGCTTCCACATGCTGTAACAAATGTGCCTCACTATGCCAAACAAAACAATAATTCATTAAAATCCCTTTTTCTCACTCTATCAAAATATAACTTTTATTCTCAAGTTCAGTAAGGTAATTGTAGTTTAAATGTAATAGAATTTGTATTGGTCTAGGTTATTTTATTACAGCTTTCTTCATATTCCTAGGATGCAGTTGATAAACATGATACCTATGGATGCATGCATTCAACACTTCTGTTCTAGAATCAAGCAACGGATCAGGGTAAGCTTGAAAGCATGATAAAGAATTGCAGTAATACTGACTGGTGCCCAGAGTGGACCCAACACACGGTCGTTTCTTCAGTCATCATTTTTTTGCAGAGGCATTAAAAAGAAATAACTGTTCAGACCTTGCTGAAGGTAGTTGTTGCTGGTCTTTGATTTATGTGGGTGAAGAAAGGGAAACAAATTCTAAAATAAGTGTTCTTTCACCTACTAGTTACTCATTTTATTGACACCTTATCTTTAGAGATTTTAATTGTTTCTATTTTTTGAGAGCTTGATCATGATTTGTCAAGCTCAAGAAATGTTGAGGTTGCTTCTCTGATTTGTCATCGCTGTTTTGTGCAGTAGCCTGTTTCTTCTGAAGCTTGTGTTTCTACTGAAACTGTACTCAAGTACAGACTTCAGTGACAGAAAGTGGCTGTCAGCACTCTGTTAGTATTAGAAACCTCTGGCAAGGCTTCAGCTGCATTCTGTGCTTTTGTGGATCTTCTTCAGATTCTGCTTTGGCTGTAGAAATGTTAGCTAGCAGCATTTTGGCACTTTATTTTTGCATGGCTTTTCCCTGGAAGGCTGATGATGTGGTGTCTTTGACCTCCAGAGGACTCATGTAAATGACAGGGACTCTCAGTCCAGGTCTTTAAGAACAGGTGTCTGCTTTAGGCCTAATCAGGGTCATTTCATGGTCTTGCAAATTTCAACAGTCTGGCCTGTTGATTCCCTGTGGCAAAGGACATACATGAAGGTAATGCCCTTTAACAGAGTAATTCCTGGCTTGATTTCTTAGACTGTATCTGAAGCTCCTGATAAACACACTTGAGGAAACTCCATGTGCTGTACTTGCTGTATGTGCTAAATGCACATTTCCCAGGCCCATTGCAGTGATACCCTAGCAAGCTGGCAGGTTTCTTCTGTTCTCTCATTTTCTTGGTAGGACCTGGGACCTTGCAAGTAACTGTCTCTTAGTTGCTGCTTGAGTCATGGCCACAGATATGGCTGCTTCTAAGACCCAAGAGGTAGCAGCTAATTTTGCTGATAGGACAGAGATGTCAACTCAGGCTTAATTGATTTGGATGTGATTGAACCATCACCCCATTTTTCTCATAAGCAGGAGGAAAAAAACCTGTAATTTGAGTGCTGTGACAGATTGTCAGGTTTTTTATGGATGGGAAGTATCTAGTTTCTATGCTTCTTTCAGCAAAGCTAGTTTATTCTGAAATAAATCCATCTTGGATACACACTGCTGGATTGGGTGGAGATGCTTAAGCTGAGTCTGGTCCAATATACAGAAGTAGCAGTGGTATTGGAGTGACAATTCCACTGAGGGGGAGAGTGCTACATTTGGTACACTTGTTAAGGATATCTTCTTGCTTATTTACTTTTTGCTTTCCTACATTAAAAAATAAAAAAGAAAGAAAGCAGTTGCAGTTCCTTTGCAGCTGCAGTCAGTGTCAGTCAGATGTACTTTGCCCATCTTCCCTCAGTAGAGTTGAGCTTAATGGCCAGACCACACAGTTAACTTCTACTCAAGCAAAAATGACAAGTAGGTTTTATGAAAATTGAGAGTAGCAAGTAGATGTCTTTTGAATCATTACTGCTGAAAGAGGAGGGAGGACAGCTCTCTATCTTGATCTTTGTGTTTGGTATTTCACATAATAGTAGAAGTAGTAGCCAGATAAAGAATTAATATATGATACTGGATTATATGTGGCACATGTTCCTTCTTGGTAACATGGAGCTCCAGGGTAGGTAAATAGCAAGGAGGAAGAATATTGGGGTTCTGAGTGTGAGCATGAGAGATATATTTTGAAAATTTGTAGCTGAGGAGGTAGTGAAGACCAATAATCCACTCAGAAGCCAATTTTGCTATATGTGTTGTGCTGAGGAATGAACTATTCATAAATGTCCAAGATTCTAGACTAAGTTAATGTTTCTTAGTGTGAAACTAAGTACTTTCAATATCTCTTGGGTTTAAGGGATGCTTCATAGCTAGAATAAAGAGAGAAATCTTGAGTGTTGTTTTTCTGCTTTTATAGCAACAGAAACAGATTTCACCATCTTTTTTAAAAGCAGGAGCTACATGTTCTGTGCAATTAGCTTGCCAAGATAGTCAGATATAATGAGGAACAATGCTTTCATTTCTTTGGTGTGATGTTTCTGGCCTTTCTGACCTTTTCTCTCCCATCTTGTTCCCATTATACAAAACTGGTTTCAAACCACACATTTTTTCTGTTTGTGTACCTTAATGAAAGATGCAGCACAGCTAGGAATTGCTTAATTTTATTTAATAAGATGATTGTGGAGTCAAATTTAAGCCCTTTTACTCTTGTATTTTTGTGCTGGATTTTTTGTTGTTGTTGTTGCTACAGATAGACTGAATACAAAATAGACAGCCCAGTGAGTGGGTTTTGCTTTGGTTGCACTGTTTGGCAAGTATTTGTAAGAGATTAAGCTGGAATCTCTTGTATATATAACTACCCACATCCTCTTAGATCTTGTGTAATATAAGTACAAAACATTATTCTCGCCTGAGAAGTGTACAGTGAGATTTTTGATTTGAAGGCTCTGCAGAAGCTGTAGACTTGTAGTAAGAGTGGTATGCTTTCCAGTGGTTGGGATGAAAATGTTTAAAATTTACATATGTAGTGTTTACATATGTATATTAGAGAAATGCCTTTGAATTATTTTGTTACAAGCTTTTCCATTTAATTTGCCTTCCTAAAAAATCAATGCATATGTAGGTAATTAAACCAGAAGTCAGACTAGGTTAGTTTCCTCAGTAGGAGGTGCAGATAATTTTACAACCTGTTTGTCATGACTGCAGCTTTATTTTCTGGAGGTGCCAGCAATTAGCAGTGTTGATTTAGCTGTGTGCTCCGTACCAACAGCTCGCTCAGTGCCTGCAGAGCGATCGGTGTCACTCTGAGTGCTGCGTGCTCAGATCTGTCTAACACAGCTCTGTAACACCAAGCCCAGGGGGGACTAGCAGCACGAGCAGCAGCTTGCTTTTGACAGCAGAATGTCCTTGTTGCTATTGATTAGATTGTTCAGTGAAGTGAAAAAACATTGATCCAGCTTTAAACTGGTAGTTATATGATAATCCTGGAGATGAATGAGTATCAAGTGGAGTATTGCTGGTGGGAGGTGTCATGGGGGAGTCCAATACTGGTTTTCTTGTGTAACTAATAATAGGCTAATAAAACAAAACAAAAAAAAAAAGTTTAATATTTAGATCTACAGTAAATTAAATGCAGCTAATAAATATGAACCAGATCTTTCTGCACAACAGATGTAAACAGCTGTAAAATGACGTCTCATCTCTCTAATTTCCTAAATCCCTGTTCACTACTGCTCTCTAGTCTGGGCACTGGAAGTAATGCTGATATTTTCACTGGTGGAGGGTTGGGGCATTGCTCCTGCAGTTTTTTGGTATCTGATTGGTGGTTATGTTTGGCACTGAGCTGCTCTGAAATGGCATGTTTTGGAGTGAAAGTCAGTTCGTGTTTATGTCCCATCTCATCCTCCTGTTACACACAAAGGTATCTGTATCATGTTACTTTTTCTTATGGGGGATATGTGTCTACACTGACTTTGTCACGGTGACTCTCTGTGCAGAACTGAAAAGGAGTTGCATGTTCAGCCTCAGCTCCAAGGGGTAGGGCCAGAGCTCCCAAGAGCTGGATTCTCTTCAGTGGTATTGAAATGCTGTGGGAAGAGCAAGGAACTGTCCTTAGGGTTTGAGTTTTTTTTTCTTAATGGTGATGCTTTAATCAGCTATCCAGAGGCAGTGTGGAAGGAGGAAAATTACAGATCCAAAACAGAAACTGAAGCTCTTCATTGAATTATTATTCTAGCAGCTGTTTGTAGCTTTATGCAGATGCTTTCAATTAAATGTGACTTAGGAAAGCTGTAAAAATGTCCCAGTACGTTGTTCAGAATTGTAGTGGAAATAAATTTCAAGTGGGGGAATGTGGGATTAACTAATGCAGTAAGAGATTTATGCCCCTGTATAAACAAAAGTTGCAACATGGCTCTGACATCTTATGCAACTCTGTCAGGTGGTACCATTGTGATTTGTCTGCTGGTAGGTTGTGACTTTTACTTCTGTTTGGCTTCAGAGATTTTAGGCTTTTAGAGAATGTGCTTGTGATGATTGATACAAGGATTTATGCTTGAGAAAATCAAGAGGCTGCCCAGAGATTATTGAACCTCCATCCTTGTCAGTGTTCAGGACTCTGATATTGATTTGCTGTGTTTCCCTGTTGTCTGACTTGACATGAATTTGTGTTTTTACACTGAATTTATCTCCTTTTATGGTGTGTCCAGAGAAGATTCAGCAGAGGTGTTCTGGGGAAAAGTCATTCATCTTTAGGTTTCCAGGAGTGTGTATAGGTTTGTATGGAGAATACCTTTTCCCTCAGCTGATGACTTCAGTATTCCATTACACTTTTATTCCACCTTTCCCCTCCAAGCAGTGCAGATCCTCTAGAGGATGCTGGTCAGCAGACCATGAAGATGCTCAGCAGCAGCAGGTGGAGCATCTCTCCTTTGAAGACAGGAGGAGAGAGTTGTGCTTGTTGCACCTGCAGAAGAGAAGGCTGTAGGGAGAATGTGTAGCACCTTCCAGTACCTGAGAGGGCCTACAGAAAGGGCTTTTTGCAAGGATGTGTGGTGATAGGACAAGGGAAAATTACTTTGAATTGAAAGGGTTTAAGAGCAGGTTCAACTGAAATGGTTAGAGTAAGTTTTAGATTAGATACTAGGAAGAAATTCTTTACTGTGAGGGTGGTGAAGAACTGGAACGGGTTGCCCAGTGAAGCTGGAGATGTCCCATCCCTGTGAGTTTTCAGGATCACGTGCAATGTGGCTTTGAGCAAGGTGGTCTAGTGAAACACACACACACCCCGGTGGCAGGGGGTTGGAACTAGATGATCTTTAAGGTCCCTACCAACCCAAACCATTCTGTGATTCTGCAAATTCACATGAGTAGGGCAGATGTCTTGGTGAAAGTGTTGATTTTTCCTAGAAAGCAGTGCTGGAGTAGTGACAGTACTGCACAATTAGCTCTGATTATGTGCAGGGACATCCTTTCTCCCAGGAAACAGAAGTCTTAAATTGTAGAAAAATACTCGTCATGTCCTTCCTCCTGGAAAAGGTAAAATGCAAAAAAAAAGTAAAAAATACTTTACTTCCTTGTGTACCTGTAGGTAGTTACTGTGAAGGAGAATATTGTCAGTGCGTGAAAGATCTTATAAGTAAAGTTGATGTTTTGGGGATGTTACAGTGCTGCTTCTTTGTCCTGAGCTTCTGGAAAAGAGATGATGTTAGGAGATACTCACAGAATCACTATAGTAACAGCAGCTTTTGCTTATAGCTGCTGTTTTCTCTTCCAGTGGTTTATGATACAGAGGTGTTTTTCACCTTGTTTTTAGTGTGGCAAGGGGCATGATATGTAACCAAGTTATTAGTTCTCATCAGTCTTTTCCAGCACTCTTTGACCAATGAATTTTACTTCAGTGAATAACTGTCAAACTTGTAATTGTTCTCATATGAATACTCAATCATTGAATTGCAATGATACAATTAAAAGGAATATAAATCTGCAGATTGTGTGGGCTGTCACTGATACAGGATTTGGAGGGACCTTTTGAAAGCCTTTTTCATAACAGTAGAAATTCCTGACTTCCTCAATCAACACATGTCTGCCTGTATAGTCTTACTGTATCAGAGTGCCTTGGCCATTTGGGGATTGAATTTGTTATGAGAGGGGCCTACAAGGGGGATTAAAAGTACATTGTCAAGAAAAATTCATTTTTACCTTTTTTTGTATCTGACTTTCTTTAATATGTAATTTGAGTTAATCAAGTATTAATTTATTGGCAGGTTGAAAATATAGATCTGGGACTGTTTTGAAATATAAAAGTGGTCTGAGTGCTTCTAGATGTGTCCCAAACAAGAAATTAACCAATGGCTATTACAATGAGGTTCCTGATTCCAGAATAAGTTGTGTGATTGGTTTGTTTCTCAAGTTGTATCAAACAAAATTTCCAGAAGTAGTCTGTAATTTTAAAGAAGTAAGAAAGATTAGAGTGAGAAGTTAGTTTCAGTTGATTGATTCATGTATTTTGGCTTTCAAGCTTTGCTATGTGTTGAGTAATAAAGTTATACAGGGGGGCTATGCGATATTAATACTTTCCCCTTCCTTTCCCCCCCTCTTTTTCCTACTGTCGTCATGTTTTGTCACTGTCAAGTGTAGATTTATTCAAGTGTAGATTTATTTCTCATTCAAACTGTTGTTTTTGTTGGCAGGAGCTACAAGCAAGTCTGTGAAATTATGTAATGTCTGAAAAGTTATGTTCGTGATTAATTAGCCTATCACAAAACTATTTTAGTGTGTGTGGAATAACTAGATCATATTTTTTATTGGCAGGGGTAGAAGGCACTCTGGTCAGATCAAGGAACTTCAGAGTGCTTTGTATTAACTGTTCTATACATTACCTGTTTACATTTGGAACATGAAATATATGTCTTTTTTATTGGTCACTTAATGTGAACCTCATATTTATTTTATTTTTTTTTAAGGAAACGAGTTAGGGCTGCAGGTATTCCTTTTTTCCCAAATTGTAAAATTTATAGTTGTTTGCTTAAAACTGAGCACCCTTTAAATGGCATACTCAAAGAAAATTTGCTGGAAGTTAAAAAATGGGGTAATGATACGTTAGTTCTGAACTGTATGGGCATGAATGGCGCAGCTCTCATGGCAGTGGAGTCAAGATCTCAAGCAGAATTTGAAGTCTGGAGGGAACTTTCTCAATTGTTTATGCTGCAGGGTTTTCTCTTTGCTTCCCCTCTGCAAAAAAAAAGGTATCCTAGTGGAGTTAGGTTATAATCTGAAAATTTAAAGGTATAGATATTGAACCTTTCAGATGTTGATTTATTTGTTAAGAATTCTTGCTAGTAATGGACACATCTAGGTTTTATTGTAAGCATCAAAATAGAGAGAAAAGGCATCTCATCTCCTGTGGTTTGGGCTACAGAGAGGTGTTACTAACCTCTTACTGAAGTGATCATACTTTAGACAAGTAGTTTTCAAAACTTTTTTCTGTCCTCTTTGAAACTTCTGATTTGCATCACTCAAGTGCAATTTCACCAATCCTTGCGTTTTGGAAATTGGAAGGAGATACTGTGCCCATCCTAAATGTAATTACTCATTTAAACCAGCTTTGCAGTTAAAAAATACCACATATAATTTTTGTTTTCGCTAAGTTGACAACATTCTTTCTTATGGTTTCTTACTGTCATGCTTCGTTGTAAATACTGGAAAGTTAAGGCATGAACAGACAAGAGCTGTAAATAATAATTTTATATAGACTATTAAGAAACAGTGATATAGTCAATCTGCTGGTTGTGTTTCAGGATCCACTATCCACTTGGTGCTTCAGAGTGGTGAAGGGAGGTGCTTTGCTCATGGGAGCCTGAAATATGTACTGTGTAGGGATAGGAATTGCAGGCTTCATTGCAATGATCACATTTTTGTTGTACTTAGCTGTTGGTGCTAAAGCAGCTGAATAATGCGTGCACAAACTGAAAAAGTGAAATATAAAACTGAGTTGTTTACTTGTCTCTTGGTTTTACAGGCTGATCCAGTCCTAAAGACTTTTCAGTGAGTTATACAGGGTGGCTCTTGTCGTGCTGCTTGTCCAGTTCCATTGAGATACTGTATTTTCACATTCCTGTGTGAAGGAAGAGGCAAGGGAAGCATCTTTGCACAGAAGATTTTGTCATGAAGTGGATTCCTGCAATGTATTTTAATGAGTATATCAGTATGTCTTGTCCCAGCCATACTCTGCCCTCATTTGGAACTAGATGAAAAGTGTTTTTGCAGTTCCACTGCGCAAGAAAATTTGCAGTAAAAGGAGTTTGAGTATTACTAGTGAGAGTTTTACTTTAATGGCCAGGGCACTTAACTGTGGATGATGCTCTAGGTCCAGGTTATTTCATTGGATAGTTCTTTTACTAGATGGAAGCAAACAGGAACTGCTTCCTGTCAGAGATGAAAAGAGGTTGATTCTAGAAGACTTCAATTTCAAACTTGGGTATGGTCCAAGAGTGCTCTTAGATGGATTTGCTAAGTCATAATTTCTAATTCATTCTTTCCTTTGGTTTTGCCTTTTTGTTGAAGTTGCTTATCACCTTCTGTAGGCCATTGCTGGTTTTGAAGCAGAGTGTAGCTACCTTTGAAGCACTGTTTAAAAAATCCCTCATGAAATTACAGTCAACAAGCTGCTGACTTAATGAACTTTATGACCTTGCTCCTGTCCTTTTTTGTGTCCTTTTGCACAAATGCTGATGCTAGAATTTGCATGTTTTCCTTGAGTAACATGGCAATTTAATATTATTGGTAGGACAGAGAATGGCATTATGGGCTTCATAGACTTTAATACTTGGAATAGTGTAGAAGATAAATTGGAACCAGTGCTTGAGACCCTCACTGGACTTGTTTCTAAAAGCCACACAATACAAGTTGCTGCAATAATTTTTTTTCATTTCCCCTCCTCCCCTCTAGTCCCCCAGCTTAAATATAATACTTAAGGCAAATTTTAAGCCTCTTTCCTTCAAGAGACTTTCATTTAATTTTATATAATAGACCTACTTAAAAGCCTTTCTAAGAAAAACTGGTCTTCTGTGAAATGTTTACTGGCTTTGTTCTGAGCTGTTCAAGCTCTGGTTTACATCACATGGCTAGTTAGTGCTTTACTATATTCTAAGGGAGATTATTTTACTCTATTTATAAAGTGACCTACAGTGATCTGAGTTTTTAATTAAGAAATTAAAATTTCGCTTTTTGTTTTGGGGGTTGTGATTTCTTGATAGTCTGTCATTATTGAACATGATCTATACATAGACAGAAGCAGAGACTGACAAAGCAATCTGTGTCATTTATTGGAAGTGCCAGCCTCTTAGGTAACTCCTTGGGGTACAGGGCTACCCTGCCTGTTCACCTTTATTATCCTCTGCCATGGATTTCAGCACATGATCAAGCAAAAAACTGCTGCTCTCCCCAGTCTTGTGTAAAATGCACTGTGTATGTACTTTACAGAGCTGGCAGATTTTCAGTGGCTTTGTGTCTTGGGCAATGGCTTGTAAAGGTAAATTCCTGCAAGTGATTTCAGTGTCTTGGCTGTTGAATAAACTGCTTTGCTTCTCTCAAGAATAAAGTTCAGTTCCTGTCAGGAGAAAAAAAAATGAAGCTGTTAGCATTTAATCAGCTGTTTGTCCACATCCTCTTGCTTTGGAAAGGAGACCAGGAAGTACTTCATTTTTAAAAGAATAAATAGATAAAGAAGTAGGTTTTCATGACTTGTATTACTCTGCAGCTCACCTGGTAGAGAAGTATCTTAGTGCCTGTGTTTTTTACTTGATAGAAACCAGTGACTAAAAACCAAATGGTCAGTGGCCAAGCTGCTGCTGCTTGTTCCCTGTAAGAATATGAACTTAGCTGTGTCATGTTTTCCCTGCTTGGGCCTTGGTAAGAGAAGTGGCTGTGTTATTTAGAGTGATGTAATTTATACTGCATTTGTTCTTGAAATAGTTGAGCAGAAAGGATGTCAAGTTATAAGCATGAGTTAAAACAAAATGCTTTTTTGTTTAAAAACCCCAAAATGTATACAACAAAACCAAAACGCATGTGCTCTCTATTTAAAGCTTCTACTTCCTAGTCATATCAGTGGAAGAAATGTAAAAAATAGTTCTCTTGTAAGCCCATATCAGGTTCTGGAGTTTGTGGCTGGAATAATTTTGCTTTGGTCCTAATATTTTTTTCTTATATGAGGCAACTAGGCAGGATATGTCTTGACTTTGTGCAGAAATTCACCTACTTCATCTTGGAGTAGAACAGGGCTCTGCTTGTTTTATTTAGAATTGCATTTCAAACACTAGCCCAGTTTCAAAAAACCCTGCTTCTGTATTTAGTATACTGCTATTCAAATCTAGATTGTGCTGACAGTAAATTTGCCCCAAAGAGTAAACTAGATAAAATATGCATATGATCAATTTAATATGCAATTAAACATTTTCCCTGAGCAATTAGCATCAAGACAACTAATAATTATCCTGTGCCACGCTGCAAACATTATACGCATTTATGTAAGATGACTTTGGTAATAAGTTATGGATAAAAATATGCATATATACAAACATCTGAGTAAACATAATATCATAGCAATGAAGCATGTGCTTTTCATACTGGAGTTGATTTAATCTGTGTAAAAACAATGTTTCCCCAAAGAATATAAAAGTTGACATGGCCATGGGGTCATGGTCTGTGAATTGCACCACAGCTTACCTTGTGGTTATGTGCATCACCTGCTACATTCTAGTTGCAGTGCAGTAAATTATAAAATTTGGAGATGGAAAATGCAACTCCATTTGAACAACTGTATATACATGTGACCAAAACCAGAGGATACCATGTTTGGAAGTCTCCTAAGCATATAAAGAAACTGAGATAAAGAAGACATTGTGAAAGTTATCATGTGATGAGCAGGATTGTTGAAAGCTAGATACATATAATGCACTTTACCTCTGAGTTAGACTTTACATAAAGATAACTCGGTTCCATTTTCTTGACACCTAAGACATAGGTACCCTCAAGAACCCTGGAGGCTATCTAGGCAGGGCAGCTGATCCCAGCTGACCAAAGAGATGTTCCATACCCTAAAATGTTACACTCAGTGTATAAAGTGGGAGTAAGAAGGCAGTGGGGTGCACCAACACAGGGTGATGGTGTTTGTCTTGCCAAGGAGCAGTTACATGTGAAGGGGCCCTGCTCTCCTGGCAGTGGCTGAACACCTGCCTGCCCATGGGCACTGGCATCAATTCCTTGGTGTGCTTTGCTTGTGTATGTGGCTTTTGCTTTGGCTATTAAACTGTCTTTATCTCAACCTATGAGTTGAGATACTTTTACTCTTTTTACTTTTACACTTTTACTCTTCTGTTTCTCTCCCTATCCCCATGTGGGGGTAATGAGTGAGCAGCTGTGTGGATCTCAGTTGCCAGCTGGGGTTAAACCGTGGCATATAGAAATTAATGCAAGACCACAGAAGGGATGCAGTTTAAATAATCAAGTATCAGAGATTATTAACAGAAACAGTAGCAGGGCCTACACATATCCAGGGGTTGTTTTTAGATTGACTTCAGTAATTCTGTGTGTCTGATGAATCTGGACTATAGTTGGAAAGCCTCCCTTCTGTAGGTGTAGAGGCTTTATATTAATTCTGTTGAAAATGAAAGCTGAGCCTCCAGAGGACCAGGACATTAGCTGTATTTTTGAGCTGCTGCTTTGCACCTTACTCTAGATATTTTCTGTGCTTGCTTTGGGGGTGGTTTTTCAACAGAAAGTGAAATTTTGATATTTTCAGTGGATGTAAACTACAAATGAAACATGAATGCAGGTTGGCTTATGTGCAGCCAAATAAGTGTAAGCTAATCTAGTATTACTCTTACAGTTAGATGGCTTTGAGGTGTGTGAGTCCAGTAGGACAGGAAGGGTTTTAAATTTATTCTTTTTGCATAGTTCTAGGTATCTCTCATGGTTACCTTATATATCACGATGCTCATAGAGAGATATCTTTCAAAGTACAGGAGGGAGGTGTGAGCAGAGAAAGCCACAAAGCCACTGTGTAGTAAGGAAGTAAATTTTATAGAAATACAAGGCACACAAACTTGCATTCTAGCAGTGATGATAATCTTTGGGGAGAAGAGGAGAAGTTTCCATATGTAGCTTTTCCTCAATACACACCATTTATGCAGTTAGTTGATTTAAAAGTGTAATAAAGAAAGTTCACAGCCTGGTCAGTCCTCTCTTTTTGGAACTGCCCTTGTACTGGCCTTTGCTTTGTGCTCTTTGAATGCATAAGTGCTATGTTAAGGTTTGTAGCAGGTGTAATTTTTCCACACTTCTGCCTGTCAGGATGTGTTTACCATGATTTGAGGTAGTGTGTTTGCCATGCTTTGCAGGCTTTTAGGACTAATATGGGAACTACTGGATAGTTAGCAAGTTGTTTTAAAATTTCGGAATTTAGTTTAACTTATAGTTCCTGAAACATGATGATTTTCTTTTTCAAAGTGGAAAACAAACTGTTTCGTACGCACACTGAATGGATGCAGGAAAGGGATTGCAGCTCCAAGTGTTCACAGAACCTTGTCTTGTGTGGGACCAAGAGCAGCTGCTTCAGTAGATGAGTCAGAAATCAGTACCTGTTGCTGATAAAGCTTTTGCTTTTCAATATTAATATTTCAAAAAACAGTATTTAGAGATACTTCTGGCAGTATTTCATGTTCAGAGACTTCTTTTTTTCAAACCATGGTAAAAACAAAAAAAGGAAAAAGAATATAAAATACTGCAGGTAGCCCTCAAGGTACTTTATAAAAATGTAGGTGTTCTGAGAAAGCCAGCTTGCTCCTTCTGTCCTTCCTAAGGCTGCAGATAGGCTGGGACCAGGACAGTGGATCTGTATTGAAGGTCATGGCAGCTTCACTTGTCAGTAAAATTTGCCCCTCTCTGCTGGTAGCCCTGTAATTACTTACACGCTGTTTCTGTTCATAGGATAACAGAGATCTAATGTTTGGGTATCATGCAAAAGGATGTGTTTTCTAGCAGGTAGTCAGATGATGTTGAGGTGGTTCTGAAAAGGCATGGAGAGGCAGTTGCTAATGGGAACAGTTGAGGTTTTTGGTTTGCTAGTAAAATTTCTTGGGAGTGTGTGTGAAACTTTTAATTTCTTTTAATGTGTGCATAACACTTAATGAGATAGCACTTAAGACTGTAATTGTGTGTACACAGCTAATGCCTAACAGTTTTCAGACAATCTGTTTAAAACCTCAGAGTGCTATAGCAATGCAAATAGGAATCTGCTTGCTTTGAATGGGATTTATAGTTTGGGTAACTTTGCATACTCAAAAATAAAGTAAAATAAAACTTTTCCGGACCTAATGTGACTCTTTGTGGGGGGGAGATGTTAGAATGTACTAAATGCTTTAAGAATTTCATGGTCACTATAAACATAACATAAATTTCACAAGCGCAGAAACTGCATAGGAAAAAAAATTGGTTTGGGCCTTAGTTTTGGGACAGGTTCTGACATAAGGTAATAGAAGTCCAGCTGAATTTTTACCAAGGATTGGTTTTGTGCAGGGACAAAGCCTGTTAGTTTTTAGAATAGATAGCTGTGAGTCATTAAAATAAACAAAATAATTTGCTGGTTGCATAAATGGCTTCCAAGTCTTTGCTTAAAAATGGACACTGCACTGGTTCAGGTAAATGCTAACACTGTATTGTCATTTCTGAATTAGTGATATGAAAGGTGTCCTTGCCCATCGTAGGGCAGTTGGAATTAGATTTATGCTCTTTCTAAATTAAACCATTCTATGGTTCTTTATTTTTTGTGAACCAGTCAGAATGCAGAATATGTAAAGACTGTGAGCAGTAAGGATAGTGGGTCCTTAATGTTTCACCATGTGTAAACTATGTCAAATAGTTAAAATGCTTTGGGGTTTTCTGGGGGCTCTGGGGTGGTTTTTTTCAGTTGCATCAATTACAGAACACTTATTGAAGGCACTAAACAAATTTTTTTTTTTTTAGTCTTTATCTGTACCACAAACTTGGTTTTTATTCTTGTGTTCTTTAGTGACTGAAATACGGAAGCTATAAACAAAATTTAATGTACACACATTCAAGAATTTTTAATGACAATGGTTTCAAATATTAGAATAATCACAATCAATTATTGTTTGGAATATTTTTGAAATTAGAGATGTTGTAAAATTGGATTTTGGTGGTGTTTTTTGGTGATACAATATTGTCATACAGTACATGGTTTTAACGCTGTTTAGAGGATTGAAGGACTGCAGTTGTTGTATGTATGATTTTTGAGGGATTGATTGACTATGGCAGTTGAATGTGTGATACTTAAATAAGTATGGTTCAATTTCTACTCGGAAAGTAAAGTAAAAACTAACCTGTTTACAGGTGCTGAGTGAGTTGATGGTCTGTTATTCCTCCATGGTGTGTCTATCTTAATTTTTTTAAAATAGAATTTCCTGACTGCTCTTTGTGCAACTTCAATTTCTGAATGCATGTTGGCGTGAGGGATGAATTTCTGTAAATTTGCTCTTACTGTAGTTGGGAATACAGTTATTAGAACAAGGCAGTCTGTTGAATTTGAATGTTCACTTTCTAGCAACCTAGCGAATTAAATTGTTTTGCAAGTTGTCATTTACCTTATTCACAGAATTAAAGGGATGAAAAGTTCTTCTCAGGTTATTAGTTCTGTTGAAGCAGTAGTGTGTTACTGGATAAGAGTTATTCAGACCTCCCTTGTGAGACAGAGCAGACACCCTACTCCTAAAGCTTTTCTAACACAAATATTAATATTAAATATTAACACCAAAAGTATTACTGGCTCATCTGGTACAAGATACTGCAGTGTTGAATAACTGACTTGAGTAGAACTCATTCTGTAAGAGATGAAATGGAATTAACCTTCCTGAAGAATAACCGTTGTTTTTCAAAAGATATGTCATGGCTATATTTTAGAAGATAAACTAGTGATTAGAAAAATAGATTAATTTCTCTTAGAGTTCCCTTTGATTAAGGTAGGAGGTGCACTACTGTTTGGATGACATTCTGCTGTTGTTAACAAAAATTGCACTAGCTCTCCCCCCACCCCCCAAAAAATTAACCCCAAACACCCATAGTTGATGCTAATTGAGGCAGTTGTGAGCCAGAACTAATACTAGCAGTATGAATTCAGGCTTGCTTTGACTGTGCAAGCTAAAGCAAATGGAAATGATGTCTTGTTTAGTGTGCTGACAGGGGTGTGTGTGTGTTTGTATCTTTCAGTAGTTGAGAGAACAGACCCTGTAATACAGTTATGAATGTAAATGGCTTCAAAGAATATACTGGAGCCTGTAAGCTTCTTGGAACTTGTATATGAGGTGATAGGATTTGCAAGCTCTTTGTGATTAGTTTTGGTATGGGAACATCAGTCTTTGTAGCCCTGAACTGCCAACAACCTTTGTCCTTTATTTTACCTTCAGAAAAAAAAGGGGGGATGGGGTGGGGTCATGTTTGAAATAGGGAAGTAAATGAATGTTGGCTAATGGCCATGTCTTTTCCTAGAGCAAAAAAAATATCTTGGAAAGATAGATGAGATTGTGGACCTGGATTTGAATGATATGTGAAGCTTTCTAAATTATTTATCAGCACAAGCCTTTTTGGAATGGCTAAAGCACTGTTACATTGAAGGGAAAGAGAATGGAATGGTTGCCAAGAGGAGATTTTTACTGGATTCTGCTAAAAGAATAATCTGTCTTTTAAAATTATCTGTGTTAAGCTTTAAGTAGCAGTTGAGAAATGTCCACACAATGCTGTGAAATTTGTTTGAATAGCTCTGGACCCTTTTTCTGCTGCTTATTATTAGCATATTTTATGTATTTTGGGTTTTTTGTTAGTATCATTTTGCTCCAGTGACATATCTGATGAAAACAAAATTATGGGAAAGATCTGTTGAATTATATCTGACTGGCAAGAATAGTAACTAGTTAATTCTTTCTTATTTTATTTATATCTACATTGTTTTTATCCAGTGAAAAGTCCTGCAAGTAGTTGGTACAACCTTTTCACCTCTAGAACTACAGATCTCATTCAATGTCATCCTCCTAAAACTGACAACACCAATAATGCTTCGTTTTTTGAAGCATGACCGTTTTTGAAAGCTGTTGTATATCTTAAACAGTTGTTTTTATCCAAGTAGCAATTTCATATTTCAGCTGACCATACAATCCATACTGGAGAGCTCAGTAAGACAAAAGACTGCAGATGATGTTTGTTCCTATTGGTTGTAAGGAGGGTACAGCAGTGTCCACTTGTAGATGATGGAAGGGAACACACATCTCCTTACTTTTGAAAAGTTCAGCTCTGTGTATCTTTCATGTGTATTCTTTGGGGTATACAAGTTTGTCAGTATTTCAGTAATTGGATTGTGAAGAGTTGAACAGTGAGCAGACCTGCTGAGGACTAAGTTTTCAGAAAAAGTACGGTGCCTTGGGGTGTGTTTATATCGAAGTATGTTTATGTGGGCTCCTCTTCTATGGCTCGGACAAACTTACTTTCCTGGTGTCAGCATTCTTCATGCTGCTTGACTTAAAATGATCATGAAGCTTAATAACATAAAAGTAGTTTCAATATTTCTGTGTTATATTGTGTTGAGATATAAGGGCATATCACCATGGAACTAATTCTTTCACAAGAATACCCTTAAAAACAAGCATTCCCCACTTCCCAGATCTGTAATGGAATACAGATTTATAGGTCAAGTGAAGATAGCCTGCCAGGTTTCAAATATTGTAGCATAAAGAGGAAATGGAAAATGAAGGTAAAGGCAATAAATGATTGCTTTGATATGTTAAACTAACAGCATTGCATACCTGAATCTGGAAGCTGTGAATTCACTAAAGAAACCATTTTAATCTGAGTTACTGTGATACTCTCTGCTAGAAGGTACTCTGTTATTTTACTATCCCATTTGGGAGAAATAGTTGCATGTAATTTTATTTGTTACAGACCTGTTTACAAATACTTCCATGTAGTTGTTAATACATTCATATTTTGGATGTTGCAGGTTAGTGTTTTCTTTAAAGCTCTAAAATGTAATGCAGAAACAATATAATAAATATTCTGATTGTTTGTTATGTAATTGATAAGGAAGATGGGAAGTAGATTTGTATCCATTCTGAAGTAATTCTCTGAAGAGTTGTGTATTGCTTCTAGACATTGAAAGATTTGCATTTTTTTATGAATGTCTGTCAAAGCTGATGGGACTCACCAGACTGGCATGGATAACCCTTGATCTGTTAAATCCACTGCTGTTACCCTAAAATGGTAATTTCAGAGGAGGGTATGAGCTGTATTGAATTTCAAAGTAATAAAGTATGTCTTGAATTTGAGTTTTTGTCTTGTGTAAAGGAACTATGTTTATCTATAATAAAGACTAGTTTACATCTTTGAGCACTGTTGCATTTGAAGAACAAGCAATTGTGTTCTGGAGTTGCAATTGTGTGCAAGAATAGTGTCGTATGTTCTAATTTTTCCTTGTTTTTGTTAACATTACTCTTGTATTGGAGGCATTTACATGGGTGGATATACAGGCTTATTATGGGCCAACTTGAAGTTTATGAAGTATGTTAAGATGAAAACTTTGTAACCAAGTTAGTAAAGTGGACATTTGCCTTGCCAATTAGTATGTTCTACAGTAAAATACCAAGTAAAAGCCTTGGAGGCTGGTGGGTTTTGGTTTGGAATTTTTTTGTTAGCTAACTGTCTGTTTATTTTTAAATCTAGCCACGAGCTGATCCCATCCCAATATGTAGCTTTTGCTTGGGAACAAAAGAATCAAATCGTGAAAAAAAGCCAGAAGAGCTCTTGTCTTGTGCAGATTGTGGCAGCAGTGGTAAGTTGGCTGAATTTACAAATACTAGGAATGTTTATGTTTTAGTATGTATATTAAAAATATTTTAAACTTGTGAACCATATCCTCTCTTAGAACAAACATAGATCAAGAACTGAAACCAGGGGGACAGAAGAATTTGTTGTTTTTCTTGGTTTGTTTTGGTTTTGTTTGGTTTATTTAAACTAGAATTTTGTCATCTTTAGGATAATTACAAGTGAGAGGTATGAATTAATCTTTATGTCAAAGTATAGGTCTGCTGAGTAAATTAAGAGGAGGAAACTACACTTTTACAATACCAGAATTCAGTTGTTGTTTGGGATCTATGTGGGCTTTGAAAACTCAAATGATGGTCAAGAATTTTGCTTGCACAGATTTACAGCATTTCAGAAGCTGAGGAATAATCATGGTAATAAAGACTATGTAGCAGTCTTTGCTGCTGCACATCTTGTGTATTCAGTTCATTTTTTTTTTATTAAATGATTGTGTTACTCAAGAGAGAATTTGAATAATATTTTAAGTAACATACCACATGAGGTGGGCAGCTGGTTGGTTGCTTGTCAGGCACAAGATAATGTCCCTGCTGATTGCATGTACCTCACTCCTGTGTGCTGCAGCAGCTCTTGCAGACTGTGGCTGTTCCTAATGCAGGTGCTTCTCTTCTCTGTGGTGACCAGTGCTGGGGCCTGAGGCAACAGCCTGAACTTGGGTTGGGGAAGGTTTGGAAAAACAACTCCCAGAAGGTGGTTGTGCACTAGAACAGGCTCTCCAGGGCACCAAGACTGACAAAACTCTCAAGGCACATGTTGTGACTCTTGGGGATGCCCTGTGAAGGGCCAGGAGTTGGACTTGATGATCCTTGCAGGTCCCTTCCAGCTCTGGACATGCTGTGATTCTGTACATCTGGAGTCCATGAGTATCTTCATTTTGTCAGTGTGCTGACAGTAGCTGTGGCAGTTCTCAGGTCCAGCTACATCAGTACTTGAGTAAAAATAGAGATAGTATGGATAAAAACATATTTTCAGTTAATCAAGAAATGTTATTGGTTGTCTGCTTCTCAATTGTCACCCTGATAGTTGCTTTGTATTTTAGCCAGTGTATTTTTTAGTGTATTTTACCCAGTTATTATACTCTGAAATAAGAAAATTACTTTTTTAACCCAGTATGCAACAGTAAACCTCATACATTGAAATTTTCTTCCTTTAGTGGTTTATAGGTTACAGGTCTCCTCTGTTTTCAAATCTGTTTTGTGATATTTGCAAAATTAATACTTGGTTAGACTTTGGTGCAGAGAGTTTAAATTTATCAGGTGAGCTTAGATATCAGCCACTCTTCTATTGTGTAATAATTCCCTGGTGGGTCTTAAGACACTTTAGAACTGGAAGTCTTGACTTTCATGGATCAGCTTCTATTTGAATTAACACCGATACATTCTCTCTGCCTCATTAAGACTAAATTATCTTTAATTAGTTCCTCAGATGTATTAGATAGAAGGAATGAAATAGTGAGACTGCCAGTCAGTTTGCTGGATGGTTAAACTTTAGCTACTGATGCCTAACTAAAATAAAAACCAATTTCAGTGCAATTTATAAATAACAAAACTTCACTCAAGTGGAGTTTTATTGTAATTGGATTTGTAATTTTGCACATTGCAGTGTATCTCAAAGCTGGTCTTGCTGTCTAACAAATAGAAAAGAAATTGCATGTTGTGCACGGCAAGCAAATTGTTCAGTTGATCAGAGATTAAATTGCAGTGCCCACTACTGGCATGCCTGTTTTCCCTTTTTGTTTTTGTGTCAAGTCACTTTTGTCTTTTCAGGTAGTGCCTCTGCATTCTGAAAGCAGAAACTAGCTGGATAACCAGGTGCACATTTCTGTGGTATTTTGGAGGAAAAATATTTGGGTATTAGAAATGAAGTGCACTGCTATGTCAGTTGGCACAGAGGATTTTCTCAAAAAGTAAGATGAGGGATACCAGATGAGAAAACAAATCACATTACAGAAGCAGACATAGTTCTTCTTGGTTTTGGTTGGGTTTTGTAGTTTGTTTGGGTTTTTTTTCCTCATTTTTCCTTATCTCTTGATTTTGAAAAATCAATACACTTGAGAACTGGAATTGAACTCTGCTTCTGTTTTTTCCAAACAAGATGTGCAGAAGCAATTGAAGATTAATGCTACTGACACATTTTCATGAGAGTTTGAAGTTGTAGAATGACGAGGGGAAAAATTGAGTGACTGGAAAATTATAATAAATGTTTTTTAAAGGGGGCAAAATTAGCAAAAAGTACAATACCTATGGGTATTTTCCTTTCAAATTGGATGTTATCCTGAGGAGGCAAGAGGGTTACTTATCAAAGATGGATAGAGCAGGCTGGACAGCACAGCAACAGAGACACTGGACTCAGGTCAGAGGGAATAGGGGCAGAAAATATTTGGAAAGAACTGGGCAGAGATCACTTTCTAAATGAGATTTAGGGTATGCTTTAGTAATAGTGGAATATAGCAACTGTCTTAATTATTGCTGTCTGTATAAGGATATCAGGTTAGTTGGATAAAATGAACTGCTAAGAAAGCTGCAGGTAGTAAAAACTGGTACATCCCCAAGACAGGTGCACTGACCATCTCTGCTCATAGCTAAAGTCTCCCTAAATAATGATAACACTATGTACCTTAAAGATGATCAGACACAAGTTGAGGGGGTGTTTTTGTGAATTATCTACACAGTAGTTCCCAGCATTTTTGTTTAAGTTAAAAATAACCGGAGATATTAGCATAACTTATTTCGCACTGTGTTTAATTGTAGTCACTGATCTAATGCTTGTTCTTTTAAAAGACTAGCTTTTTCATCAAATCCTTTAACGAATAAAAAAGGCTCAGCTTTGTGAGGAAGACACAAAAGTGATTGAGACCCTCACTTTTGACTTCCTGGTCTCACCTATTTCTGCCACGTCAGTGTATCACAAACATTAACCATTTCAAACATGGGTGAGCAAATTCTGAAGTGTTTCATTTTAATGTAGGCCTGTATATATTCCTGGTGAAATCTTCCAGCTTCCAAAGGTCTACATTTCCAGAAATCTGGTAAACTTGTTTGATACATTAAAATATTGTTGCTGCTGAGTTTTAAAAGAAAGTCACGTGGTTGAGCCAGGAGAAATTACCAGTTTAAACACTTGAAACTAGGGTTGGAAACCTCTTGGAGTTTTATCAGCTTCTGGATGTGGAGAAAAGAGTATGTTTGTAATTTGAGTTTAGGTTAGTTAGAGGTGAAATACTGCAAGTTTGGGAGCCCAAAACATGCTTTCCTTCAGCTCTCCAATTAAAAAAAAAAAGCTAGCTGTAAAATCAGTGAAGGGCACCATAACTTCAAATGACTATTGAAATCTGTTAAACTACAAAATCTGTGTAACTGCTATGAATGTAGTTAAACAGTTCCTTTTAAAATTGAAACTCGCTGGTTACCACTTAATGTCTGGCAGGCATTACCCTATACATGTTACTGTTACATTTGCACTATGTCAATTTGTATCTAAAATGAATAGTTTAAGTATTATCAGCTATTAGAAAACCATATCATACAGTATTTTGAAATCTAACAGTTCCTGGGCTGTCTCTGCTAGTGCATACCTAGAAAAGATAGTGAAAAAAAATATGGCAAATCCATAGTGATGGTTCTCATTTGCAGCCTTCCAGTTCTAGTTACTTGTGGCTCAAGGATTAGGAATTGCTGGCATGTTTAATACCAGTGGATTATTTTTCTTGAATTTTTGTCTGATAATAAGAGCTAGTGATTAAAGAAATGTATTAAAATGTGTAATTGCTTGAATGAGAAATGTTCCATTGGTAGATAAGAGATACAAACTAATACAGTTATACTTAATTTGTTCAAGCAGTGGTTACCAACCAGTGAAAATGGGTGTTCCATATGTTTATACATCAGTTACTTACGTAAAACAAAATTAAAATCAACAGTTTGAACTGCAACTTACTTGCTCCTTGAAATAAATCACTTCTGTGCAGAGTAGATAACTCGAGTTAAATACATTTACATGGAGGTGATTGATTCAAAACTATGCTTTAATGTGTTAATAGGGTTGTTAAGTCATAGTTGATAAAATAAGTCTTCATGTGATATTGATTACTAATATCAGCCTCTCTAGGGGGTTTCATTGAAGGGAGTAATATCTCATTGAACTCATCTCTGCTGTTGTAGTGTATTTGTCACATTCTTGGAAGTGCGTACTCAATTTTAACCCTAAAAAATGTTGGTATATGCAAAGAATCAAATGATTATGCTTTTTCAATATTTTTCTGAAACTACTCTTTAAATTGATTATTGATTGCTCTTTCCTAATAAATTATATCTCTGCATTTTATTTTGAGAAAATGCACAGTTGTCCTTCAAAGTTTAACTATAAAGTGGTTTAAGCCTTGGATAAATAGAATAAAAGGAAGTAAAATCTGAAATTGTCACTTATTCCGGTGGCTTCTGAATTCCATCAGTCTTTGCCATTTGTGCCTCAGTCCATTAGACAAAAATAGCAAATGCTCATAGATGAGATTGTATTTTCATTTGTGGTGTTTTAGCTCAGTCCTGGACTGAGAGACAGTAGATGGAGAAAGTCTGAATCACTGTAGCTCTAGCATTACCTAGAAGAAAGCACTCACTGCAACTCTGACAGTGAGAGGAAAGCACCTTTGATGTGTGCCACGTCGCTGCAGCCATCTCTAAGTGCAGCATGGCATCAGGGATTCTTCTCTCTCTGACAACTTCTGTGGTTATGTTCATGATAGATAATCTCTGAACATAATACTCTCATCAAGTGTTTCCCTGGGAATGCTTATCCCTTCCTATATAGCAGTGCTTTTATCTTGTCTGGATTAGGGCTACGCTCCGAGGCTGTTGAAGACGTGAAAAAAATCTCTGCCAGTATTGCCTCAGGTGCTGGATGTGTTCAGTTGCCTGGTATCCTCTGTTAATTGGAAAAGTCCTGCTGGCCTTCAAGACTACTGTGAAAAGAGGGTGGTCCTGCCAAGGAATTTTTGTGTTTTGTGGGAGGTGGTAGTTCAAAACTCCACACCCACCCCCTCAATTTTAAACCGTGTATTGCTATATGTTTTTCTTATGCCAATTGCTAGATTATTTTTTTCTCTTTTTATTACTCTGAAATTGTTCTTTGTGTATAGCTAAGTAAATGAAATAAGAAATGCATATAGTTTGGCTTTTCAGTTTCTCTGGTAGATACTTAGTATAGTTAGAAAAATAACTAATGTAATTTTATCTGAAGGTTTCCTCTGTTTATTTTGCACTGCTATGAAAGTGGAATGTGGTCAATTTATAAATATACTGTTTTCAGAACCAATGACAGTTTAATATGCTATGGAAATAACCTAGTGAAAATAAAAATTTCAGTTTTAGATGCTTATGTAGACCATTCACTGGTGTCAGTTATAGTAAATTCTACCCGTCTTCATGAATTGGTTTAATGACCATTATTCTGTATATTTGTATGAAGTAGATGTGCTAAATAATGTGTTGCAAAATTCCGAAAGCAGATGGTACTTGCAGGGTTCTGGTGGTGCTGGCTACATCCTGCTGAACTTCAGAATCAATCTAACCAATCTTAAATCTCAACCTCTCAATAACATTTTGGTGTTTTTTAGGACATCCATCATGTTTGAAATTCTGTCCTGAGTTAACAACAAATGTGAAGGCGTTGAGGTGGCAGTGTATTGAATGCAAGACATGCAGTGCATGTAGGATCCAAGGCAAAAATGCAGTAAGTTAGACTTGTTCAGTGTTACTGCACATCTCTGTTTATAGTAGCTTTATAATTAGCACATGTCCAAATGCAAACAGCTTCTAACAATGCTGTATTAAGTCTTTTTTTTAACTTTTTCCTTTTATCCACCCCCTCATCTCTGCCCCTCCAGGATAACATGCTTTTTTGCGACTCCTGTGATCGAGGGTTCCACATGGAGTGCTGTGACCCGCCGCTATCCCGAATGCCAAAAGGTGATCTAAAAAATCCTTTCCATGACAGTACTTCCATTTGCAGTCTTGTATTAAGTGACAAAACCTGTCAAGCATGCTATTATCGTTTTTATTTTCAGCGATAAATAGTATGATTTCATTCATATCAAAGGAAATTTTACTTGTCATTATATGAGGGTTTTTTTTCCTCAGGAAAATAAAAAATATCTACATATAGTTCACCTGATGTGTTCACTGTGTAATGAGTTGTTGCCCAGTTATTGTAGATGAAATTTTAGAAAGACTGTTTAAATGCTTGGAGTATATACACTGACAAAGAAGTTCTTGGAACATGTAGAAGAGATTTTTCTTACTGCCTTTTGTAGGAGTGATTGGAAAAACAGGCAAACAAAACAAAATGCATGTGTCTTCAGGTTCTCTAATCTCTACGTTTCTTACCTATGGCACCTCTCACTTCTGCTCTTACATCTTTATGGCTTTTCCTATTTAATCTTAAAGTTACATTAAAGACTTTTTTCAGTTCCTCCCCTCCCAGTCCCCAGCCTCATCTACAATACATGTTTGGCTACCTAATGTTAAAAGGATGCTAAATTCAAGTTGTGTATGAAAACAAATATACCATAGGTGTGAAGTAGTATATTTAGCATGCTCTACCTCAGTGGCTTTGTATCACACATGTAAATTTTTTACCCTGTCTTAATTCTGTATGGAGAAATATCTAGGTAGTATAAGGAGGGACAAGCTAGAACAGAAATTCTTCTAGAAACCTAATTGCTCATAATCTTTCCTGTGATTCTTGTTGCCTCTTGTATCCTCCTTTCCATGAGCACTTTGCTTTTAAAAATTTCAGAGTATAGATAGAGGTGGATCACTTTTTCTGTCCACATTCCCTTGCCTATATCTTGTTCAAGAGATAATTTGCTGACTTTGTATATACTTGGTATGTATGTTGGTACACACCTGCAGTACAGATTAGATAAACTGTGTTTAACTAAACTTTTTTTATATATAGGGATGTGGATTTGCCAGGTCTGTAGACCAAAGAAGAAAGGGAGAAAGCTGCTTCATGAGAAGGCTGCGCAAATAAGGAGACGATATGCAAAACCTATTGGACGACCGAAAAATAAATTAAAGCAACGAATGTTGTAAGTTTCTCTTGGTTTTTATTTCTTTAGATGTTTCTGAGAATGTAGTCAGATAAGAGTTTCATATATGTTTAAGCAGAGTTTTTAACTCTGTTTCAAATTGGGGAAAACAGATAATGAGTGATTTTCTATGTGCCTTTCAGCCCAATGTTCAATAACTTGTATACTATAGTAGGTGCTTTTGGTGTCATGTCAGGTGGTGATAAAAAAATTACGGTAACTTGACTTTTCAGAATCCATAATTTTTATCAAAAATTCTACATATAGCAGATGCAAATAAACTTCTATATAATAACATATGCCACAGCTGTCTTGAAATGTAGCTTCAGATAATTGTAGTATCTACAGAATACAAAGTGGATAATATCAAGCTATGATAGACGACTTCAGGAGACCATTCTGCTCAAAGAGCCCTTTGAAAACTCTATAAAAATTACTTTGTTAATATCAGCTCACAAAACCCATTCCAAAAAGCAAACTGTACAAGTAACAGAGAAGTTGTGGTTTCAGTGGTACTCTGGAAAAGATGATTACTTGAATTCTGCTGTCAACCTGTTACCAGTTACTAGGAAAAGAGATTGCAATTCCTCTTGCTTCTTGGGACTGTGTTGATCCAAAACAAGAGTGTGCTGTAGTGTTTTTTACCATCTATCTTCCCAGGAAACACTGTAGCTGGAGATTAGAAGTCTTGGTTAGAGGATTGTTTAAGTAGCGTTGAAATACTGAGTTGATTTTACACTGAGTGTTAAGTAGGAACAGATTCTGTGTCAGCTACAGTAGCATGTTGCCCTCCAACACATCTTCCTAGCCACATACACCTTTTTTTGCCCCTATTTAAGTATTATTTAACTGTTTGGCTATGTCAACTGAGCAGCTGAAAAGCTTTCTGACTCTACCAACTACTCATTCTGTACATTATGACATTATTCTCTACAGTTTAAAAACCTGTCTTGTATTATTCAGAGTTGCATAGGAGCTGCTGTAAAACTTGGCATTTTGCAAAACAAGGATTTTTGAAGCCAGTGAAGCCCACATGTGAAGATAGAAGGAAAAGTACTTGCAGTTATAATGCACTAGTCAAGTTGATTTACTTGATGCTGTGCATCTTTCTGTATTGTCTTTTGCCTTTCTCTCTTCCAGAATCTTTCGTCTTGCCTTCTTGTTTCTTGTCCTGAAGTTCAGTGTATGTTGCTCTAGTAAAGTAGTTCAGGACAGGAATAAAGTATGACACTACATGAAAGTAAAAGATGTAGTTGTACTGGCTGGTGAGACCATGCTGTTAGACTGAGTGAAACATTGTACTTCTCCATTCTCCTCCTGAATAAATAGCTTAGGAATTTCAACGTCATTGAGATTTCTATATATCATTGTGTGTGCATAATAAAAATATTCCCTATATCTGCAGCTATGCCTTGGGCTTTACTTGTACCTCTGGTTTTATTTACCCTTGAAAACAGATAAACCTTGAGCTGGAGGTTTGGGCTCTCTTGTGGTTCAGGAGTGATACTCCCCACCTGAGTGCTACTGCTGAGGCTTCCTGCTCTCTTGCTTCCCCCTCCTCCTGCCGCTGTCTGGAGAGGAGAATTGAAGGCACAAAAAGTAAAGATCCAGGCTGAGATAAGAACAATTTACTGGAAACAGGAGTGAGAAAAGAAAGCAAACAGTAACAGCTACAGTACCAATAACAAAGTGTACAAGACAGGCAAAACAATTCACATGTGATTATTTGGCATGGTGTTACCCAGCTGCTCCCTGCTTAGTCAACTGCAAAGAACCCCTTCTCCCTGGAAGAGAGTCCCTTTTCCTGCCCATGAGGTGGTACAGAATAACCACTGAGTCCTGGACATGTTCCCCTTGGCTACTGCAAAAATTCACCCTGCCCTGACCAGAACCAGGACCGGTTCCAATACAGTCCCGTCATCTCTCTTCTCTGCAGTCATGCATGTTTGGGTTCCCAAGGGGTGGATTTAGCAGCAATGTACCCCTGGACACTAATTCTGCTTCTCCTCCTTCCTCATACATGTAATAGAAAGGTTGGGAATGTTATGAGGGTTTTCCTGTTATGTTTTGCTGTTGAGATGTTGAGCTGCAACTTTTACAGTGAACATCATGCTAAAGGATGCAGAAGTTCTTTTAGTATTATATGAAGATTATTAATGTTTTCAGAAAGATTTTCTTTGTAGCATGTGAGCTGCATGAGCATGTTACAGGAGTGCTTGGGAAGCACTGTGTAAAATAAATATTTGCAATACTGCCAGCACATTTCTATTACTTCAGTGTCTCATATATAAAACAAAGCAATCTTGCTTTGGAAAAATAGTGGTTAGAGATAGAGTAAGAGAAAAGACTCCTTGGCATGAAATCCTATTTAAAAGTGATTGTGGAGTACGGAAGACAATAGTGTCAAACATAAAAAGTGTGTAGTCACATGAAACACAGGAAGGGTAGTCAATGCCATTTACTCCTTGTATAGTACAAAGAAAATCTTTCAAGTGGTACTGGAATAATTTTTTGCCTGTTGACCATCTGTTGGAAGCCCTTCACAGGCAAATTACTGTGTAAGATTAACTTAAACCAGGTGTGTGCTGGCCTCTGGCACTGCTGGTGGTTCCCACATCTGGCACTGAGAACAGGTCTTGGGATGGACTTATGTGTATGACACCAAAGGATTCAAAAGATTTAGCAGTTTTTGGTTTTGTTGCCTCTTAGGAACTAACCAAACTTAAGGATGTGTGGGTGGAAGAAGGGCTGATTCTTAAGCTGGTGGGCCCTTGGAGGTCAGTAACCAGATGGTAGCCCTCGGCTGTGGAATCCCTAATTAGAAGTAACCTGTTGCAATTAATTACTTCTACCCTCTTAATTGAGATACTGAAGTCTGTCGAAGAAAACTTTCTGCTGCAAAGTAAATAAGTGAACTTCAAAGAGCAGGATGGAAAAGGGAATGAAAGAAAGCATGTGATACCACTGTGTACTTTGTTTGGCTTTGTAATTTGATTGTATGTCCTGATAACTATTTCTTTTATATTTTCAAAAGTTCTGTTTCTGTATGCTCGAATGTACTACTTTGCAGTGTAGTTCCTCTCTTCAGTTATTAGCAACTAGTTAAACCTGTAATTCTATTCTCACAACTGTTGGCTTTCAGTATGCGCTTTTTCTTCCTAGCATTTAAATAAGATTCACTACTCTGTTTTTTCCTAACACCGTCTGTGTTAGGCCTGATTAGTTCATGGCTCTTCTGCAAATGCACCTTGGTTAGTCTTGCTCTTTCCTTTCCTTTGCTATTTCTGTTTTTTGCTATTTTTAATGTCTAAAGAGTCTCTTTCTTTGGTTCTGTTGTAATGCTCTTAATAAACTACCTTGTTTGGCTTTTAGGTCTTTGGTGGTAACTTTTATTGCCATGTTTTACATAATCCAACAAGAGTGTGGGGAAAAAAGCAGTTTCTTGAAGATTGACTGTTTGCTTTGAAGGATTAATATACTTTCTCTACAGTTTAAGCAAATGTAGTCTGAAGTTAACTGTTTTGATATCCTATTAACAGTGAAAACATTCATCTTCTCTGTGTGTACAATAAACTCTATGGTGACGGAGCAGTAGTTGTACAAGCATGATGTAGTGATATTTTTTCCAAAGAGGCACACTTTGGCTATGCCTAGAAGTACATGAGAAGGCTCTATACGTGGAAGATCTTGCTATGCCAGCACTTTTTATGTGTCTTTGGACTGTCTTTTAGAGATAAGAGGGGAGGAAGAACAAAAAGGAGAAGGGGAAAAAAGGTGATTGTTATGCCATAGATTGAAATGTATTTCCAGAATGTATGTGTCTTTAAATTTCTTAAGAGATTTTTGAGTACAGTGCTCCAGGTAACTTATATAAACTATAGTGCTATTTGACAGTAAAGATTTTGAATGCTGATTTTTATTTTTCAAATTTTTGCATAGGTCTGTAACCAGTGATGAAGGATCCGTGAATGCATTCACAGGAAGGGGGTCACCTGGTAGGGGTCAAAAGACTAAAGTCTGTACCACACCTTCATCTGGTCATGCTGCATCTGTGAAGGATTCAAGCAGCAGATTGCCTGTTACAGACCCCACTCGGCCTGGTGCCACCACCAAAATCACCACCACCTCCACCTACATATCTGCCTCTACACTTAAAGTTAACAAGAAAACCAAAGGTCTCATTGATGGCCTTACTAAGTTCTTTACACCATCACCTGATGGTCGCAGATCACGAGGTGAAATAATAGACTTTTCAAAGCACTATCGTCCAAGGAAAAAGGTCTCTCAGAAACAGTCATGCACTTCTCTTGTGTTGGCTACAGGTACCACACAAAAGCTAAAACCTCCACCTTCTTCACTTTTACCCCCAGTCCCCATCTCTGGTCGGAGCCCCAGTTCTCAAAAATCCAGCACTTTGGCTTCTTTTAACTCTCCCCAAAGTTCTTCCAGTCAGTCAAGCATACCCTCCTTTAGTAGCCTTCCTAGCAGCAGTCAGCTAAAGGGACTCTTTGATGGACTCTCTCATATCTATACCACTCATGAACGGTCTCGAAAAAAGAGTCACCCAAGCTATGCACCCCTCAAGCACTTGTGTAGTAAACCAGAATTACCTTCCACATCAACATCTAAAAGTCATTTCTGTGGAAAGAAAGAGGTTAGGAGTAGATTTGTGTCTCATGCCTGTGCCTCTGGATGGGGTGTGTCTAGAGGACATGCTTTTAAAGCAATTTCTCACCTTAGGAGAACAGTTTTCTTTAAAAAGCACAGGATTCTAGGCAGATTAAAGTATAAAATGACCCCTCAGATGGGGACCCCCTCACCAGGGAAGGGGAGCTTGACAGACGGAAGGATTAAACCTGATCAGGATGATGGTAAGCAAAGGTCGAAGCGCCAACCAAACCTGCGTCCCGTCCAAAACCAGAACTCTTATCACATAGGTCTTAGCTATTTCTCTTGTTCTTACTTCACTTTCATACAAAAACAACAAAACTTTGACCTTTTATCTAATGCTGACTAAATCTCCAAAACATTTTTTGGTTGTTTTTTTTTTTTTTTTTCCCTGACTAATACCACACCACTTTTTTATTTTTTGCATCTGTAGTGACACTAGGAGCCCCAAATGCCTTCATAATGTTGCTTCTGGCTGTGTAGTAGCGCATGAGTAGCCACTTGTCATGCCACCTCCTTGTTCTCCCCCTGCCCTTCCTGTGGCAGTAGTGCTGTCATCGTGATTGTGTGCTGTCAGTGCTTATAACGGTGGGCATTTCAATTCATTTCCCTCTGCTCCATTGCTTTTTCATGAACAGTTCCATCGTGCTGCAGTCTCCACAACACTTGATCTCTACTGCTGTGAACTACCTTTTTATCACTTTTATTTGAGAAAAAAAACCTTCTAATTTATAATGCTTGAATGCAGGCTTAGTTTAGCATTAATCTTCAAGTTTTAAGGGCCACTTTTTTTTTCCTGTGTTTATTTTATACCTTTCAGAGTATACTGGAATTTGTCAGGTGGCATAGTTCTAGCAATCAAATATGCTCCATTTCATGAGGTTCAAAACTAATTTGTTAGAACTGGACTATAAAGGCTTATACAGACAAACAAGCAAGTACCAAAAAATGCCTTGTGCAGCAGCAAACTACAAAATAAGGGGGGTGAAGGGTTCACTTCTGTTACTTAGTAATCCCAAATTTGGTTAGAATGGGGAGTTGTTAACAGCCATAGTTGCAATTCTGTTTAGTAGTATCACTGTGCTAGTGCACATATAACCTTCATGTCTGTGAATAAACTTTTTGCTGGTTTTAAATAACAGATACTGAAATCAAACTAAGCATCAAACAAGAAAATACGGATGTATTTCTGTTGGGAAGCAAGGACACTGTTACACAGGAGGATTTGGAAGTGTTTAAGCAGGCCCGAGAACTTTCCCTGGAGGTAAGAATCATGTTGCCAAAATATAGTTATTTCTGTAAATATAAACTGTAAATAAAAAGTCTCTGCATCTTCATTTCTGATATATTCATTTTAATCTAATGCATTATGCTTGCTCTGAATTCTGTTTGGGAGACACTGTATATGCAGATAGGAGACAAGGCATTGTGCTGGAATGGATCAGATGATAAGTGACACTTAAAATAGATTTTGAAAGATACACTTGAGCATTTTGGAAACAGGACTACAGGATCAAACATAAAATTGAAAAGTAGCTGATGTCCTGGTTAGGACTGAGAGGATATTGGTCAGTAATGATTTTCCTCTGCAAATGAAGCAGATATTCTGAAAAGCTAAGTCACTCCCAGAAAATACTGCTTGGCAGGAAACCAGGTTCAGCGAGTCCATAAATTCATTTTACTCGATTAGTCACCACACTTTGAGTTTAAATACTGTAGACTTTATCTAGCAGTGATAATATTTGAGCTGAATCAGACTAGTGAACCAGACTTTTACTTTTCTGTCTGTGAAATGAACAACCAGTGTCTGTGAGAACCCAGATCAGAAGGTGAGTGAATGTAATGTTTCAATTGCTGCTTTCTTAAAATGACATCATAAATGGCTGTGTGTTGTACTTTTTTCAGTAATAGAAGTCAGGTTTTTTTCAGGTTTAGTGTACAAGAACTGACGTTAGACAATGACTTTTTGCAGTCTTCTTTCACAGCTTGTTAACCAACAAATTCAAATTGAGTTTAAAGATTCAGTTTCCTTATTAGCTTGTACTTCTGCTTCCTCATGGAAACAGTTCCCACTACTTGCTTTCTTTATCTTTCATATGCAGTCCCTGAAAATGTTAGGTGGTAAGGTTTCTAAAAGTTGACATAGAAATGGCTTGGTTTCCCCCACCTTTCTTACTATTCTATATTTTGCCATCCCTTTAGAGCCTAGCAGTCATTTTCATCAAGTCATCAGCTTAAATGCAGTTTTATAGCTGAAATCAGTGTTAGCATATTCGTGACTCTTTGAGGTCAATTCTTGAAGGGTTGTGCTGATACCTTTTCTCTCATTCTTTTGAGAAAAGGACAGCTTTGAGTTTGCCCCAGAATTATAGGGATGTCATCACACTAGGTGCTGTGAGAGAATAGGATTTGACGCTGTTGTGCCTCTTCTTTGGCTGGGCTTTTGCTGTTTGTATTTTCTGTTTAAAAACTCTGTTCTCTGTCAGAGTTTAAAGAGTTTAAGCAACTGATTTGGATATTTCAGGTTTCTCATGCTTTCAGTGGGTGAAATTGGTTATATAAAGCTGAAGCTTCTTCTACTTTTCTATAACTAATACTTTGTTTTAATTGCACCTGACAGAAAATTGGGTGTAAAAACACTGGTGAAACAAGTGGGCGATACCCTTCAGTGATTGAATTTGGAAAATACGAGATCCAGACCTGGTACTCCTCACCTTACCCACAGGAATATGCAAGGTAACAAGTTGTCAAGATTGCCATACATGGTTGGCATTTTTCTGATGTGAACATTGCAATTTATTTTTACTCTTTTGTAACTGTTTATAGTTTAAAGCCATTAAAAGTAAATATGCTCCTGAGAACAGGGATTTGTCATTCTTTTTTTACTAGTTCTAAATCAAAGATGCAATACAAAGTCGTTTTCCTAGTCCTGTAGAAATGTCAATATGTAGCATGTATCTGTGTGGTTTTGTTCAAGGTTTATTTTTGTGGTTTTGTTTTGTTGGTTTTGTTTTCATTTATATGTTTGGTTTTGTCTGGGGTTTTTTTGGTTTGTTGTTTTTTGTTTGTTTGCTTTTTCTTACACCGTTGCAATGAGGTATGTCTGACTTGTTGCCCTTGAGACAAATTGCTTTTGGTTGTGGTCCAGTGTTTGTTAACCTCCTTTTTTCTAAGGACCAGGGGAGATGTCATGCAAAAGAAATGAAGTAAAAGTGGTAACAGCTTGCCATTTCTGACCATCTTTGCAAGGGTGTACCTTGGAGTCAGGCAGAGAGCCTGGACTAGTACATGTGCTCAGCAGATCTCTGCAGAGTTTTTGGTGTGCTGAAAATCAATGTTTTATTAATCTGTTGTCTCTGTGGCACACTGGAAGATATTCAGAACTGTATGTTTATCAAGCTCTGCTACTATAGCATGCAACATGATCTGTTCCAAAAGGCTGTTGCATAGTGGTACTCTAAACTGCCTTTTGCTTGTGTGGTGGGAATAAGGGATATGTCATATATCCATTGTATAGAAATCAAGGGCTAAAAAAGTGTGGAGAGCATTTTAATTTCCTATTATAACCACAGTTTTTGTAGTGTTAATTTTTTTATTTCAGTTTTGGTTTTTTTCCTTCAATTTATTGTGAAAGGGTGAGTTACCTATTCCATCAAGTAAATGAATCTTAGATAGAAGCATAATGATGGCTAATTATTGGTATGAGGCTAGAGTGGGATGACACTGTAGGAGGCACTGTGGCTCTCAGTTGAGTGCAGTGGGATTACATCATTGAACAAATAGTTCAAACTACTTTTTATGTTGTTGGTGAACTTCCTTAGGCTAGTGGAACAGTGCAAACCATGGCTGTAATCCCAGCATGTGCTAGTAACTTCAGAGCAGATAAAGATTGTCCTCTGCTCTAAAACTTTGCAGACTAATTAATTTCTAGATCAGTCTTTCACTGATTCAGTAATTTAAAAATGAAGCTAAGCCATAAAAATTACCAAAGGGAGTGGTTTATGATGGTATGTGGAACACAGGGCATGTGGGTTACTTGCATGTAGTCTGAACTGGATCCTCCCTAGAAGTGCACTTGTCTTTGTTGCCGTGCTGTGGAGATTGTGGAGAGGAGATGTTTTGCCTTTATGTGAACTCTAGGCTTACTTCTGTAGTAAAGTGATAGCTTAGGTGGAGGTGAGGGGGTGAAATCCTACCAGTTTGCTGTCTTGCCCAAGTATTTAGAAGACAGTGGGAAGAAAAGTCATCTCTGAGCCTTCCCCAGAAGCAAAATAAGGAAAATTGAAGGGAAGGAGATCCCCTGTATCCTGATTTGGGCTTCCTTTATATTTATTAGGAACAGGAAAGATGAAATTTGAAGTATTACTCCAGTGTGCTTACTTTGATGGAGACCACAGGAAAAGCTAGGGTGGGAAGGGGGAAGTAACTGAGATCTGCCAGAGGCTGAACCACAAACTGACCACAATACAACTCTATGGAATTAGGTTCAATGTGGTTGATTGATTGATTGAAGCTGATTGTTTCTGATGAGTAGTGTGTGAATGTTTAATCATTCACTCTAATGTTCTATTTACTTATTTAGTTATGCTTTAGCAGCATTTATGTATGATACCTTATATTTGAATGGAAAAGGTTTTCATTTGTGGTGACTTTGTTTATGGAATGTAACAAACTTTTTGTATAAAATATCTTCTTAATTTTCCTACAGATTACCAAAGCTTTACCTGTGTGAATTCTGTCTTAAATACATGAAAAGTAAAAACATTTTGTTAAGGCACTCAGAGAAATGTGGCTGGTTTCATCCTCCAGCCAATGAAATCTACAGAAGAAATGACCTTTCAGTATTTGAGGTAGGTGTATCAAAAGTATAAGCTTTTGGAAAATAACCAGTTTGTAGATGTTACAGACTAGCTGCAGAACTAGTGAGAACTTTAACATCCTTAAGCACTTCCTTGGAGATTCTTTTTATACTGCAAAACCAAGTTGAGATTCTGCTGATACTGCAAAAACAAATCCATCTTCCCAAGTCTGTTCTACCCTGCCATGTTCTTTCATGATTGTTCTTTACTTGTACTTCATGCCTTAGCCAAGCTCTTTAAGATACTTGACTGGCATGAATCTTAGGGCTTCCTTTGCAGTTCTCATCTTGGATGGTTTGCCTTTCCCTTCTCAGCAAAAGTACCCCTTGACACCCATGCATTTCTGGCTGCTTGAGAGTCTTGGGTGTAGGGAGAAATCTGATCATAATGTAGATGCTCCCAAAGTACAAAAGCAAGTAAAGCAACTTCTTGTGTGTTCTGAAATCAAAAATGTAGCTCCTGAGTGCTTCTGCCTTCATTTTGGATGTTTGAGAAGCTTGCCCTAAGATACAAAAAATGCTACAACCTCAACTTTGGATTTATTCATCTATGTTTTATTAATCTATGTTTTCCTTTTGGGAGATGACTTATTTTGAGTGTGAGGTTTTATGTATATCCTGGACAAGAGAATTCTGTGTTTCTAATAGTAGACCTGCAGTTAAAACTATGCTCTAATTTTCCAGTTTCTCAAGCATTATTACAGGCAGTCATAACACAAAAGACTGGTGGTTACTAGGACTTCTTTTCTCAACAGTGTTATTGAGATGCATGTATTGATAACTTCTCTTTAATTGCAGATGTCATATCCTTCTTCAAACTTGTATTTTCAAATTGTATAAATGTCCTTTGTTCTTTGTCATTGCCATTATCTGTTCAAATAATGGTGGATGCAGTCTGGAAGTCTTTTTTTAAGTTAGAAAAGATCTTTGTATTTGGTTCTTTTGGTTATGCTTGTGCTTAAAAAATAACTATTTGCATCAAGATTGTGTCCTTCCTGACTTGAGCAGTTTTTATAAATATTGAAGAACTGCCAGCAAAAGACTTAGGTTGTAAATATACTTACCTCTTTTCCTATCAAGAATGAAATTGTCCTGGACTGTTTAAAATAACTTGATTTTCTCTGTTAGCAGGTGTTAAGTACTGTGGAGCTTGCAATAGGCAAATTGTGCTTTCTCGTTTATTTCTATTAACTACTGCTAATACGTGAATGAAAAATTCTTAAGAAAATAAAGTGCAGAGAAATACTGAGAAAGGGATGGGAAGGTGGGGGATTGCTGCAAGAAACACATGGAAAACAAAGTATTGTGAAAGCAATGTCCCAACTCTTTCTCCACTGCTTTTGTTCCCTTTGTCTATTTTGGGTGCTTCAGTAAGCACTTGTGTTAACCCTTCTGAAATAAATGTCGTTGGTTTGGGTCTTTTTATTTCAAAAGTTAATGTCAGTTGTCACTGACTGCTGTAGAAACTTAGTCATTAGTTGATGTCCTTCTTCATAGATCCTTTCAAGAATTCTGTGCAACCATTTTCTTTTAGGCAGAGTGAAGAGTTTGTGGTTTCCTTCATGCTTTGTGTTTTTGAGAGAAATGGAAATAAGTTTGGCATTTTGTGATTTATGTACCTCTGCCCAGAGGATGACTTTGACAGATTTGAGAGCAGACTTTGACATAGCTTACTATTATGCTGTAGCCAAGCAACTTTTGACAGATGCTTCCTTTTGAGCTTGCTGTCCCTCTTTTTTCCCTGCTTCTCACATTTAAAACTGACGAACAAGCTGTGTTTGCCTGAAATTTAAGAAGTTTTTTACATTTCTGTACAAATGTTCTTACTAAAAAAGACAGCTCACATAATTTGCATTTTCAGGCTTAGCCAGTGGTGATTTCTGCTTGCTTAGTGTTCACATTTAATTTGCACACTTGCTAATAAGTGTGAAAAGTAATAAAAAGCACCTGGACAATGGAGTGTGCTGTGAGAGAGTTTGATGTATTCAATAGGCTCTTAAGAGCTGTATACAAGTTTATCCTGATGCCTTAAGGAGCAGTAGTTATTCATTGAATGTTTTTTCTTCAATCCACTTAATGCAGCTATACTACTGATGTTCCCTTAAATTCCTAAATATATCCAAAAGGATGGGTTTTGCTTAGATTTGTAACTAGGATTTTTACTCAAAACAAATTAGAATAGAAGATGGCTTCTTTTTCTGCACAGTTTGTCATTTGTCTCTCTCTGAATGAAATACAACTGCTGTCATTATCAAAAACATCAGTACAGGCAAACCTTTCTATTAAGATTATTTCAAAAATGTGTTGCCTTTGACTGAGCCTTTCAGGAAGTACCTAATTGATCTAGGAAATCTGCATTTGTGTCTGGCTTTTCTGTAGCTGTCTGAATCACAGCTTGACTCTTTTCACTCATAATATACCTAGACTAATTGTAGTATTTAGCCAGGAAATTTACCTCTCTCGCTCAATAGCATTTTAGCCTGGCATGGAAATTTTGTCTTGTCTAATTTATCCAAAACATTGATGTGATTGATATGTAATTTGCTACTCATTTATTGGCCTTACATCTTAAGGATTCAACATAATACCCTTCTTTGTGTGGGATTTTTTAAAAAGTTGCTGTACTCCACTGCCTTCTAGCAAACCAAAATTTCAGGCAGTTTTAACTAGTGCGTTTTTGTTATTGGCCAGTCATACCCAGTCATACTCATTTTCATTCCAGGAATAAAATGAAAGAGGTAAGTCGGTCTTGAGCAGCTAAAAGGTGAAGTTACTTTGTTTAATAAACCCACATACTCAGAGGTTACTTTAAAATGGAAAGTAATTAGCACCTACTGGAGGGTTCTTATTTAAGAAGAAACTGGGGCATTTCTCTTTTGAACCTTGATGTGTTTTGTTTGTTTGTTTTTTGTAACACCACACTGTTCATGTTTCCTTCTCGGATACAACTGATTGAATAAGTTGTTTGGTCCTAACTTGTTAGTGCCATGGAAATAACTGCATCTGTCGTTCTTTTCTAGGTTGATGGAAATGTGAGCAAAATTTATTGTCAGAATCTTTGTTTGTTAGCTAAGCTCTTTCTGGACCACAAAACGTTGTATTATGATGTTGAACCATTCCTCTTCTATGTACTTACAAAAAATGATGAGAAAGGCTGCCATTTAGTTGGATATTTCTCTAAGGTAAAAATTTTAAAAGTGGGTCTATTTAGTATTTGTAATATCCTGCTCTCCTTAATGCTTCTCCCAAAAGCAAAGAAAAATCAGAAATCAGAAAAAAACCCATAAGCTTGAAAGCCTCTCTGTAGATCTTGAATATTATGTGCATTGTCTCAAATATATTGTACTTTCTTGCCTCTGACTGATGCAAATTCAGAATTTGCTCAGCCACGTGGATGGGGGCAGGCTTTTTCTTGTTTGGGGATTTTGTTTCCAGAATTTGTTGTAGTTTCAGTTGAATATTTAAATCTTTTTCCTTCCCCAAGATTTTTGCATTAGTATGCCAAATCTAACTTGTAAAAGTTGCAGGTATTTGGAATGTTGATGTGTTTTCATGGCTTGACTGCTGGCAGTTCCAGCTGGCTATTTAGATGTAAATGGGCAGTGCTGTTGCTCTCTTGTGTGCAGTCTGATCTAATGCAGTTACTTGCTGCTCCTATGTAAAAATGCATTGCCTGACTTCGTGGTGCCTCCCTTGTTTAGAGTGGATGTCTCAGTTGTAGTACTGATTTTCAAGTAATAGATGGCTGCTATTGCCAAAAATAATACTTAAGTGAACTATCTTGACACAGATGACCAAGAAAAATGGAGAACTATAGTTAGATGTGCCTGCAATGGGAAAAGCTTCCATTATTGTCCATAATTTGCCCCTAAGGGTTGTGTTGAATAGGTACAGTTACTCAAAAACTCATTACTTGCTGATCCTGGTATTGCTGCCTCCTATTGACTATATGTTTTCTTTCTTGAATAAGTGATTTGTGGGAAAATAATAGGAGAAGCCTTGTCAGAGTATCTGGATATTATACAGTGATCTCTTGAATGTCTGGCCACATCCTTCTGAGAGGTGGGCCTTGCTGGAATTCAAGTGAGACATGTAGGCACAATTTACACTGTCTGTAATGTCAGTCAGAACTTGTTGTGACAGACATGTCAACTTTTATTTAGCCAAGTATTTTCTCCATGTACTTAAGGTGTTGCACCTTAAAGTGCGTCTCTTGCTTTTTTTGTTCCTTATCATAGTATGGTTCATGTTAGAAAATACCTTTGAGATCATTGAGTCCAACTGTTATCCCAGCACTGCCATGGTTGCTACTAAACAGTGTTCCCAGGTGCCACATTTACAAGTACTTTGAACATTTCCAGAGGTGGCAATTCTACCACTTCCATGAGCAGCCTGTTCCAATGCTTTGTTACCCTCTCACTGAAGCAAGTTTTCCTAACATGCAATCTGAACCTCCCTTGATGCTCCCTTGATGTCACTGCTTACTGGGGATAAGAGAAAGGCCCAAGTAGAACATAGCCATAGCCTTTCCCTCCTCCTCCAAGTGGGTCACCCTGTCATGGAAGGGGATCAGGTTAGTCAGGCAGCACCTGCCTCTCATAAACCCAAGCTGGCTGGACCTGATTCCCTGGTTGTCCTGCATGGGCCACATGATGGCAGTCAAAATGATCTGCTCTGTGACCTTCCCCTGGCTCAAGAGGTCAGGCTGACAGACCTGCAGTTCCCCAAATCCTCTTTCTGCCACTTTTTATTTGCTTTACAGTTGCTAACCTCCAGTCAAATGGGACCTTTACGGTTAACCAGAACTGCTGGTAAATGGTGGAAGGTGGCTCCCTGAGCTCTTCCAACAGTTCCCTTGGGCTCTCTGGACTTGTAGATATTTTAAGTGGCATGACAGGTCACTTAGCATTTTCTTGTGGATCACAGGGGCTCCCTGTTTCTGTCTTCCTGCTCAGGGAGCTGGGTACCCTGGTCTTGCTGTTAAGGACTGAGGCAAAGAAGGCATGAAATACCTCAGCCTTTTCCTCATTGTTGTAGTTTAAGCCCAGCTGGAAATTGAACCCCATGCAGCCACTCCCTCCAGTAAAAGAGAGGCAAAATGCAGAGGTTATGGGTTGGAATAACAATTTACTGGAATTAGCAATTAGATAAGAAATTGAACAGTAACAGCAACAATACTAATAAATTGTATAAAAGATGGTGATTACATGCAAAACGCTCAATGCATCAGAGGCGACCTATTGCCCCCCCACATTCCCCCCCCCAGCCAGAGACAGTGAAAAAAAAATGGTGGACAACCCTTCAGGGTATGTTTGATACTTTTTTCTTAAAATTAGACATTAGCATGGAATTATTTGACTTTGGTACTGAACCCATGCATCTGTTCACCTTATTGGGATATTTTACAAGGACAGTAGCAGGTGCAGGCAATTGCCCACTTCAGCAGTGCTTTGACATACTTGATCTGTTTCTCCTTCCCACAGGAAAAGCTTTGCCAGCAGAAGTACAATGTCTCCTGCATAATGATCATGCCCCAATACCAAAGGCAAGGATTTGGAAGGTTTCTCATTGATTTCAGTAAGTGAAGTGTTTTATTTACACTTGTGATCCAAGGAGCTGATGGCTGTTATATGAAAGTGTAACATGCGAAACTTTATTTAACTCACTCTGTTGTTTTTATCAATAGATAATGGGATTTCTGTTTATATTTACATAGGATAGAAAAGCTCCCTGAAGTGAAAAACTTAGTGCTGCTCTGTTATTGTACTCGAGGAAATTGAGAATGGATCTCTCGGCAGTAATATTAGCTCACAAAGCTATTACCCTGAATGAATTGTCTAAATTACTTTCCATTTTGCTTTGCTCATTAGTATAAGAAGAGGCAATTATTTGTGATTATAGCTAAGAAGGTGTTAGTCAGAGGCATTCTCTCCATTTTAATATTTTTAGCTTGTATCTTTTTTTAGGAAAAAAAAAAAAAGCTTTAATTGAAGAATTGCCCCATGGAAGAAAAGTATTTTGGTTTTTGTTTTCATCACCTTCTTAGTGAAAATTGTTGCCAGAAAGGGTGTAGGTGTTAGTGGATGTACACGTACTTGCTGCTTTATTTTGCTGAACTGTCTGACCCGTTAGAAGGCTTCAGGCACACTGGTTTAAATATAGATTTGTTATTCCCCAAATCTTTTGTGCAAGGGAACTCCAAACAAAATTATCTAAGGAAACTTCTCAGTTGAGTGTCCTCATTACTCCTGAATCTATCTATCTACTGTAATTTAGAGGGAGGATGATAAGGAGTTAGTGTATATTGTATGTGGTTGCTTTTCACTATTATGTTTTATAAGGCACTGTAGAATTACATGAGGGTAGAGATAGTTCAGATAATAGGATTCCTGCCCTGAAGGTGTATGCAAGAACATTAAAATGCAAATAATAATACATTGCAGTGTAACAGCAGGACAAAGACAATCATTTGTAACTGTAGAGTTTTCAAGTTCTGTTCTTGCAGTGTTGTACCCAGCATGACTGTGTTACAGTGTATAAAGATACTTAATATGTCCCATCATTGCATGGCTTTATAAGCAGCCTTCACTATACCCCTGTGAGTTAGGTAAAAATGGTTGTGGACCACTTAATCCACCACTGAAATGTAGCTGTCACTGGACTGGAACACAGCAGCTGTTCCATTGTGTGCCTTCTGCAACCTTTTAGCAAAGGCTGTGAGAAGGGCCGTGTATTTCTGGATCTGTGGAGACAACTTTAAGCTTACTTAGGTAGAAATTGGCCCTGTTTTAAGATTAGAATCCTGTCTTTTTTGCAAAGGAGGTGAGGAGTTCTTAAGTGGGCACTGGTAAGTACTTCCAGGCTTTTCCTTTGTTTCTTACTCTCTGGTATCACTCTCTCCCTCTCAAAAAATGTTATTCCAGTTGAATTTGCAATGGTTATAAATACAAAACTGATGGCACTGCCATGAAACCTGTCAATTCCACAGAAGGTCAGGATATGACTATGCTGTGTCTCTCTGGATGTGTGCTCTGCCACTGTGCCTTGTGCTGCTCAGTCTGGGAAAATCAATAGGGTGTTCTGGCCTTCTTGTCCTTCTAGAAAAATCTGAAAGTACATGGGGTTGTTTGAATCATTAGGTTTTATGTGATAACTTGCTTGGAGCTTCTCTGGTGCTATTCTTAGACCCTCCTCTTTGCAGACACATTCAGATCACAGGTGAGGGCTGCAGCTGTACCAACTGGGCACAACCCAGAGACACCTTTGGCTTCTGCTGTGGCTACCAGACCACCCACTTCAGTAGCACACAGGCAGTCCTTCAGTACTTCCCCTTTGTTTTCTGGACAGAGGTTCCCTTAACTTCCTGGGAATCAGTCTGTTTCATTTGCCAGCAGAATGAGGAACCAAGAGATGACTGAGAAAGTCTGGCTCTGTACTGTGAGTAAGGTGCAAACTACCTAAAAGGTAATGAGAGAACTGCTTGTGGCTGCTTTTCCCTAGATGTAGAAGGGAAGGAAAAACTTTCAAGGCTAGTTTTCCTACAATGTATTTGTATCTTTTTTCAGGACGGAGGCTGAATGCCATGAAATGGGGCTTAGCTTCATTTGAATTAGTGACCCCAAAATCTTTTTTACAGGAAAACCTTTCCGAATTAATTATTTACTCTTTTTCTTGTAATTTGATGTGTTTCTGCCTTTGGACTAACTCCCATCTTCTTTGTGCTTTACTCTTCCTGTTCACTTGTGGTCTCCTGAGTATAAATTGCTCTAAATGGTTTGAGAAGATATGATATAAACCCCCCAGTTATTATTCTAAACTTGAACCGACCAAGTTTATCATAGTTTAAAGCATTCTTTGCCAGTGACATTATCTAGACTGTCATGTTCTCATAAAGTCGTAGCAAGATAAATTTTATGCTCTGAATGTAAAGTCTTCATTTGTTATGTGGGTAATGCTTGTAAACTGCTCTATTTTGAAATCTGTGAAGCAGTCACTGGTACTTGTCTTTTTTTATAACAGTAACCAGAACAGTGTTTAGACTATAATAATAAAAACGTAACTGAGCAAGTAATTTTCAGGAAATGATGATTACAAACCACAGAAGGGAAGGTTTTAAAAACTGTGTGCAAGCAGTTGACTGCTCACATTATTTTGTATATATCCAGACACTTGATAGGCTGGAAAGAACACAGCCTTTAAGCCACTACACAACTTCTGCTTTGTCAGCAGTCTGCTGAAAATGTAGTTTGTGGTAAAAATTTGCTTGTTTTTGGTAAGTGAAATGCATTTGTTTGTTTAGATTATGATGCATTCTTTTGTCTTAAGCTAATTTTATTTTCACAGATGAGTCTTATATGGTCATGCTGTAATTAGCAAGGGAAAATAAATAATTTTGCTAAAGGAAAAATACATATTTGTCTTCTGACCAGTGATTTTTAGTTTTTTCACCCTAACATTTTCTGAACTACATTTAAACTTAACTGTATTTCATATCCAAACTGGTAATAGCAGTATTTCTTACTCTGTAGACACCACTATAAAGGTCTATTGGAGTGTCTCTTCAGGAATCTATAATCTCACCTGTGGGAAAGTGGAGTTTTTAAAAGAGGAAATTAACTCTTGTGAGAAGCAGGCATGCTGTAAAATGCCTGAGGTTGCTATTCTGAGTGGCTTCAGCAATAATTTAATTTCTAGTTTTCTGTATATCATTCATCATTTAAATAGAAATGTTACTAAAATTAAAAAAATGTTCTCTGTAACTGTGTTTTTAAAGCCTGGTAATATTTTTATTATTATTATTAATTGTGGCGAAGTTAGAGATTTTGACTGTGATAGAAACTTGTTGGGCTGTTTAGAAGTTAAGAAAAGTTTAGTTTTAAGTATTTTATCAAATGGTTAAACTATTTATTTGTAAAATTGAAGACTTGATACTGCTTCATTTTGTTTCATTCACTCTAAGACAATAATTTTAACCTGTTCTATTTTCATGAAGCATGTTATACTGAAGACAAAATGGTTTACATGAAGTCTGCACTTTGTTTACACTAAGTATGCTTTATTAAATACTATTTTGTGGAGTTGGTTGATTTTTTTACGTAGGCATAGGGAATCTGATTTTCACTTGGAGTGTAGCTAACATAAAAAGCATTTCCTGAAAATGAATAGGGGTCTTAATTTGCTTGTTACATTTATACCTTCCTGCCTTTTACAGGACTGAAAGCTCCTGCCAAACTTTTTGGGTCTGGGCTTTTTGTTTTGTTTTCATTTCTTTGTTGTTCTTGCATTCTGTGGGATTTACAGGATTGTGATTACAGGGTTTTGTCTGAGGGAGAATAATTGACTTCTGCATCCATCTATTTGCTGTAAATCAAGTTTTTGGGCAAGTAGGCTCCAGCTGAAGTTGCTCCAGAAATGAAGCAGAAAGAGGGTTTTATTGCCTAAGAGCCCATTGTGGGTTTGTTTCAGTTCAAGTCCCTTGCAGTGATGCACAGCTATGGTTCCTGTCCCAAGGATTGCTTTCCTGTGCTTACATTTGGGTGAGCTTTGGCTGGCCCTGTCAGTTCAGCCTGTACTGCTGCTCTGGTGGGGACGGTGCAAGCACTGAAGACACAGGGTTGGAGCTTCTCTCTGTGCAGATCCATTTATTTTATAAACTTCAGCAGCTTCTCTATGCAAGACATTTTTCTTTGCTTTCCTGATTTGAGCTCTTGCAAAGCCTGCAATCTTCATACGCTTTCTGTTTCTATTCATTAGACTGCAGTGCCAGAACATACTAGTATTTCTTTATTTGGCATACCTAACACAGAGTTCATTATTGCTAGAATGAAATACAGCAGTATTTCATATTTGTTTGCTGTAAGTTTAAAGTTGTCTTTTGATCCGTACTGCTTCACAAAGCTCATCTTGTCACAGTCTCACATTTCTGCATACTGGATTGCAAATTCCATGCTGGAGGCCTAGCCAGCAGCTGGAAGAAAAGAAATGCATATGACTGTTAGGATAAACCTTTCCAACTGTGCTGGCTAGGATGTTGACAGTTCATTTGCATTACAGAAACAACTGGGCTTAATGCTGAGAAGCAAAGTCCTTGGTAGCCTTTTGTTACTTATCTTGAGGCTGTTTCTGGTCCAACTGATTGTAGCAGTTTTGTCTTCCCCTTCAGAATTCCTTGTTTTTATTTGGTTTATCTGTTCATTGTGAAATTATTGTTCTTGCTCAAGAGATGAAACATGTTTAGGGATGCTGGGATTCTGTTTGGGCTAAATACATTCTTTGTTTTGTGGGTTTTTGGTTTTTTTTTTTGGTTCATTTGTCTGTGTGGGAAAGTCAATGCTAACTTTTAAAACCTTCCTATCACTTATTGCATGCAAATTGAAAAGGCTGGATTTTTTTTTTCCTTAGCTTGACTTAACTCCTGATTTACCTTTAGGACTTAGCATGTGTAGCTCAGATTTTTTTGTGAGAAAACCGTAATAGGGAAAGGTAATTCAAATCTGACAGTGGAAGAAACAAATAGAATTTATATTACCTGAGAAAATCTATTGTGGTGTAGGAAAATCGACTCTGTTAAGTGTCCTTGTTTGCTCACTTCCCCAAATCTGGTATTTTTCCTGGTCAAATGTTGGGTTTTGTTTATTGTTCTGTTCAAACAGGTGAGTAAATCTTCAAGTCCTGATGTGCAGAAGCAGCAGGGTGGCAGCAATAATAGCACTGCAGCAGGCTAAGGTATAGCACAGGGAAGGCAAGTTTCCAAAGCAAAAAAATTTGCTCTACAAGAAAGGGAAAACTGTTAAGGAAAAAATATTTTTTTCCTCCTAAATGAGTAAGTTTTTCATCAGTAAGTATCAGAGGCAGTGATAAAGGAGGTAAGTAACATTAGTGATGTTTTATAATTGGTAGCCGCTCTTTTGCTTGGTCAGTGGCAACATTCATTAGCCTACATTGCTTCTTAATAGTGTTTATTTGTGGTTCACAGCTTTGAAGAACTTGACTGAAGATCTGAAACTAAAGCTCGTTGCTTTGCTCTCAGTTCTAATCCTGTCCTCTTGACTGCAAGTAGCTACAATCTCATGTTCACATTAACCTCCGAGGGGCTTTTGAGCGCAAAAGCCCAGAAATATTCTGGGCTGCAAGTGTGTGGGGAGTTAGTACAGATGTCCTCAGAAGTGTTTGTTATACATGATCCTGTGTGCACTTTCCTTGAGAAGTGAGGGATGGTGATGAGGTACTGAATGGGCAAAAAAAAAAAGATGCATAGCTTTGTAAAGTGCATTCTTGAATTCCTTCCAGTCTGCACTTGTTTCAGAAGATCTGCATCTCTCTATGGAAATGTGGAAGATGTTCCCTGCTTAGTGCCCAGCCATGCAGAAGTGGTAAGCATTGTGCATTGAGCCCAGAGAGCTGCTGTAGGCAGAGAAGCTTTCTGTCCCGCAAGTGTCTGCAGGTAGCATTAACCTCTAGTGGTGAGAATGGGAACAGTGTGTTTATTTCTTACACCTCAGCAGTTCTGAGATACTGTTGAAACAAGCTGAAAAACCGCATTCCATGAAACCTAGGTTAGTCTTCAGGCACAGCTTAAAGGAGACTGAAAAGGATAAGATTTTCTTCTGGTGGTTAGTGCAGTTTTGTTCTTCCATCAAGTTTGTTAAGGAGCTGGTGGTGCCTGTAAAATCAATGTTTCTGTCAAAGGAAAAGATTTGGCTTTCTGCTAAGCTTGAAGATGAGCATATAGCTCAAAAATAAAACCCTTATGTTTTAATATGCTCAATTCAAACAGCATTTACACTTCTAGGATCAGCTAGTTATTTCCAACTTCCTTCTGGCTCCTCTAATTGAAAAGCTCTGTCTTCTGATACAGACAAAAGGTTATTTTTGATTAAAAGCAACAATTCCTTTTAGACAATTTTGGGCTTAGTTTTCTCTCTCTTATGCATTCCTATGTCTTGGGTTTTTGCAGTATCTTCAGAAGGAGTCAGTCTAGGTTTCCATGTCTAGTTGGACAATAATCTCTTCTAGTATCATCTTCCAAAGTGGCTTTGTGGTGTTTTAATGTATCAAGAAAGTTTGAAAATGTCTCTGTGCCAAAAGATCTATTTTATAACTCACTTATCTGTGGTTCTCACTGTAGTGTTTCCAGGCTCTCCACTTTAACAGCAAATTAGGCTATTCCTTTGTGGAAACCTGAAAAGCAGTCATTTTTTTGTGAAGCACCATGTTTGTGCAGCCATCGAAAAAAATCTAATTGAGCAAAACTTAAAACTAGTAATGGACTAATATGTGGCCTCTCATTTAGGGCAACATATTGCTGGTAAGATAGTAGCATTTGGGAAAATGTCAACCCTGTTTGGAAGATGAATCACTTTTTAAATACAATAAACATGTTGATAATAAGTGGTAGAATAGAGTAAAAATGCTGCCTCAGGTTTTTACAGGGCCCCTGAAAAACTAGTATATCAGTAAAGGAAGAGCCTCAGAAAAGGTGAAAGGCTTTCTTGATTGAAGTGCTTTCATTTTTGGGAGGAAGCTGGAATGAGGTAAATGAGCAAAAGCCATTACAGTACAGAAATTGTGTGATTTCTTCTTTAAAGCATACTTGAAAATGGAAACAATGGCAAACTATTAACAGAAAAGTGCTGTGAGGGCAAAAGAAGGTAGAAGTCATGAAAATGTGTTTTTCTTCATTATGATGAATTCACACAGTTAGTGTTGCGTAGCCTTACTTGGTGGTAAGTACCTGTGTAGATTTCTCTTTAAAGTAACATGTTAAAGAGGATTTTAAACTATTCAGATGGAAACAAGACAGAGATCCTGAACTGAGAAAACTTAAATTCTTCTAATAATTAATGAATTGACTTCTGGAAAACAAAGCAATTTAAAGAAATGTAAAGGTGGATGATATAATGAAACCAATGTATTAGGAGAAATCAGAGGAAGTGTGTTCACAGGTGGCATTTAGGTTCTGGCATGCTTCTGGAAGTGCTGAGAGCCACTGTCTGATACCTGCCTGCAGTTTAGAGCCAGGCCTGATCTGCAGGAGGTTCTAAGTGCCACTTGTGTGGTATGTGTTTATATAACAGTGATAGTCTTAATCTCTTTATGAGAAATGATTCGTTGGCCAGAAAGTAACATTTTGGTAAATGTTACTTTCTGGTGAAAGTTACTTTTTGCTAAATGCTTTAAGACAATCATATGGATTTTTTTTAATGTCCAACTACTTTAATTAAAAATGAATATGAAGTAGAAATAGCATTTTAAAAGTTAGATTGTCTGTGAAATTATGAACACATTCATTAAACAGCTCTTGCACTGTTATTTTTCCAAAATCTGATGTTAAGATGTTCTACAGTTTGCCCTAACAAATACTGAAATATAACAGAAATACAGTCTAAGAATAAACACACTTTTTAAGAGTTGTTCACAGTCATGCTTTGCTGTGGTCTGTAAACAGAATTGAGGTGTGGATGAAGTGGGACCATGGGGTTTTTTTAAGATAAAATTTGCTTTAATTAAGAGTACTTCCTTTCTCACATTACAATCCTGAAAGTACTCTTTTGTTACTGCTGGGGCTGTGGCGAACAGTGGAAGGTGAAAATGCGAGACCAGAGGTGGAGAGGAACAGTGTTTTTTTTAATTGACTTTATTGGAAAGGTGTATTCTCAAACCACACTTATAAAGATTTAAGGATCTGTGTGAAACAGTCCTCTTTAGTTTGTTAAATGTGGTGGCCCAGCTGAATCATTCTGTGCTGTGGGGTTTTCTGTGCTTGACCGAGTGACTTGTGTGCCCCAGTACAGAGCACTGTGTCAGTCTCCTCATTGTTTTGGGTGATGTTTACAGATGCACTGTGTCCAGATGAAAGGTTGAGTTGCCCTCTTCTTCTTTTTTTCCTCCTTCTTCTTTTTTTTTTTTTTTTTCTTTAGGAATGAATTTAAAGTGTCTGTGGTGGCTGTAAATCTGTGAGGAAGCCTGACTGCTGCTGCTTATTTTCTGTTCTTTTCTTGATGATTGATTATGTTGCTGACCCCAAGGCTTGAGTTTGGCCTCTCCTAAATAACTAATAAGGAGCATTCTGTCAAGCTGAGATTTAGATGAGGGGGGAATGAAGATGGATTTTGAATCAAGCTTAGTTGACTTAAGATTATTCCAAGAAAATCAGCCTCTTGGGATTTCTGGGCATCACTTTTATATAGCTTTAAGACACTGTACATTTATCAGAATTGCAAAAGAAAGCAGACATGTCACTTCAGATACAGAAGCTAAGGCTGTTTTAACTGAAGAGCATCTTTATTCCAGATAACAATGAAAACAGTGAAAAGGCAAGGCTAAACACTGTAAGAATGATAGTAAGTATTTTTTGAACAAAGCTGTATTTATAGGGCATTAGTGAACATGGAAAGCCATCTGCTGAAGTTAAATCTGTCTGGGGACATTGAGGGAAACAAGAAAAATCTATAGATACATTGATGATAGGAGGAAGAATAGGGAAAAGTGAGCCTTGTCTGGAAGGAAATGGAGGACCTGGTTACTCAGTATATGAAGAAGGCTGAGGTACTCCATGGCTTTCTTGCCTTGGTCTTCAGCAGTGATTGCTCCAAACGCGTGGCCCAGACCGTAGAAGACAAAGGCCTGTCGCGCTGTTGTTGAGGCACAGAGAGCCTTGTGGCTTCCTTAACAGAGGCCTTATTTCCAGTGCCAGCATTTTTATTAGTCAGTTCTACCTTCTTTTAAAGAAGTTTTATTTTTCCCTTGTTTACTGCTGTTTTGAGTCGCAGTAGATATTTAGCAGATTACTGTATCTTGGGCTTAGCTTTTTGAAGTGTGCTGTAATAGGTACATTTGTGTTTGATGCTTGGTAGGTAATGTGCCCTTTCTTAGGCAATTTCTGTATATGTGACTAATCAGCTATTACCACCAAATTTAATAATAATCTTCTTCACCTGTTAAGGTTTTTTTCTTCTAAGTCTGATTTGGTTAATTCCCTGTTATACAGCATGCTTTAGCAAATGAACAGCAGTGACATTTTGCTGCTCCTGTCAGACAAATACAGCTTGCATCTTTTGTATCTTATGTGTGTCATGACCACTGACCTGACCAAACACAGCACTTGCAGTGTTTGCTTAGATGTCTTTTGGCTTCTCAGTATTCAGTTCCCTGTTTCACTTCTGTTCATGTTGTTTAGTACTGCTAGGCTGTCATTTGTAGGTATGCATAAAATAATGATAGGAAAAGCTCTTGGGCTCTGGAACTTTATCTCCTCTAAAACTATCCCTGATACAGTTTTTGTCCAGGGCATCTGTCACTTTCCAAGTGTGATAACAATCTTCCTGAGCCATGAATCTGAGAGGATTATGTTAACAGCCAGGTTAACACCCCAGCTGAGAGTCAGAGCTTAATGGTATGGATGCCATCTGTCTGTTCTGCTTGGCCTCAGTGCCATATGAAGATTCCGAGAATATTCACTGTACTTGTTATATTAGGCAAAACCTCCTGGTCCATCTTCCTGTCTTGTCAGTTTGGTCTTGTAGAGTACATAGAGCCTGTAAGGCAAGCAGGTAATGTCTAATGTGCACAGCAGATATATTTACAACCCAGTATTCATGTGCTGTCAGCATTAAACACCAGAAGGTAAAGGCAGTTCCTGAAGGGCGTTCATTCAGCAGTTACAGTTGTAGAAACAATTTACTTCTCGGTGTCATTTATTGAATAGTTTTTAAAATGTAAATTTAAATAACTTAAGATATTGCTTATAAAACCAAGAACAATACAGAGTTGTTAATGATCTTCTAAGCCACTTAACCTACTGACAAATTTATTCATTCAATTGGTATTCAAACTGATGCCCTCTGCACATACAAGTCTTGCTTTTAAGGGTACTTCAGTTCTCTTTCTCTTGCTTAGTAAGTAGTCCACTTCATACACAGAACCTCCACTCAAGGGGGTTACTGGCAACTGGCACAGGTAAAATAAGCGTTAGCAAATTAATTCACTCAAAGGGTGCCTTTTGTAGGTCTGACTGTAATGCAGTCATCTTTACCTTTCCTTTTATTCATGAAGGACGTTTGTTTAGCCCTAACCTCTTCTGTGAAGCTTTCTGTAAAGGAGCTAAAGGTTTTTGGGCCTCCTGCGTTGGGTTTACTTGAGGATGTGGAGAGGAATGAGAGCTGGCATTATTTCTTGTAACAATAATGAGAGAATCTTTGGCTCACTGTTCATCATGAAGAAAGCTTTCCTTTACTCTGACAAAGAAAAGAGAATGTAGCAGGTTGTTCAGTGATCTGAGCATCTCAAGTTACAGCTAGTCTTTTTTTTTTTAAATAGTGTTTGTGTGGATCTTGGGATTGGGGTTGTTTGAAGCTGATTCAAAAGTGCTTTCAAAGAGGATACTAACACCTATTTAAGGTCCTCTATCTTTGACCTTCTTCCCACTGACATAGACAAGAACAGTTCAGAGGCACACAGAATAGTTATGGAAAAAATAGTAACGTGAATTACAGTTTTAGGAATTGTAAGTCTTAATAAGCTCACACTTTCACCTCACCTATTTCTGCCTTGCATTCATGGTCATACCTCTGAACTTGCAGCATTGAGCTGACCTGTATGTATTGAACTGTCCTGTCTGAATACTCAGTTGGTTTGATATTTCTGACTACCCTTTTGAACCTGTGTCTTCTCAACTTGTTCATATAATATCAAAACAGAGGATGGGATGTTTTGTATGACAAAAAATGTTAGCTCTTAGGATAGCTTGAAATGTTGGTTTGCAGTAAATGTTCAGCTGCTGGTGTATTATTAAAACAGTTGCTAGTACTTGCTGTTCATTCAGATCTTTGGCTTGATACAGAACATTACATGAAAGCTCACAAGTTCTTCCCTGTCATACTAAAGGATTTGTTTTACTTGGTTTTGTTTCAAACAAAGCAAACTTTAATGGAAAAGTACTTGATTCCATCTGCCTGAGTCTGGTAATTAATTTGTAGGGGATGGCCTTTAAAGAGATGGAGAGGAACTCCAAACATAGAAGGGTAACAGTTCACAGGTTGCTTCTTTTGTTCTGGATGGATTCTCAGGAGTGTGTTTTCTTTTGACACCTACATTAGCAAAATATAAATAGGAGCTGAATAGTGCTGATTATGTAAGGGTTAGATTCTGAGCACAAGATATTGCATAGGAGCTTCCACAAAACATTGATTTGGGAGTAGGGGTCTCTGAGAAGCAGATTTTTAAGCTGTTTCCAGCTCCCAGCAGTAGTTGAATTTTGTTGTGACACTCCTGTCTGCTCATGGTTTTCAGCTGTGTATTGGCATCTTTCAGATGTGTGTCTGGAAGCCTTTCATAAGTACCTTGATTATGTTTTCTGTAGAAGAGTTACTTCAGTGGTGTTGAGTTCCCTTTGCTGCGTGTGGAATTGTATGTAAATGTTGGTATGTGTGATCCTGATGTGCATACATAAATATGAACCTGGGATTGACAGGTTTAAGTTAACCAGTGCATGGCAAAAAGTTGTTATCCTTATAAATCATACTGAAGTCCAGAATGTTAGTGTTACTTAGCTACATGGTGTTACTTTATTTTTCAGATTTAGTGTGTATGTAGTTCTTAAAAGATTTCTGCTGTGAAGGCTACATTCAGTCTAAAGCTGTGAAAAGATCAGTCGACTAAAATCTGTTCTTGTGATCCAAAAAACCTGCTCTTACTTGACTCCATTTGCATGACATTAGTGCACAGTTCCTACCCCTTTGCCCTCCAGCAGCTCTTGCCAAGTGGTGATGGTTTCACTCTGACTTCACTGGCAGATAGACCACAGCAGTGGACTTGGCTGCTGACTGCTTAACAACATGAAGACATTAATAACCCAAATGATCCAAATTCTTAATTACAGGTATTGTTGCTCTAATTTGTTTATAGGGCATATTCATGCTAGATATAATACTTTTGATATAAAAAATAATGTTTAAAATGGGCAGAAATGCATCTAGAATATTAATTTAAAAGCACAGACATCTTAAACCCTTTCCAGCCTTTGGATGGAAGTACATAGGAAGTGCTCTCCAAGATGAATTCTTCCCAATAGGGGTATATGCTTACTTCTTGGTGAAGTTTCTTATAATTGTGTATCTTAACACTTCATAGAGAGATCCAAACTTGTTTTAAGTGCTTTTTTCACTTTTTGTAATAGTAGGAAAAGATGCAAATGCAATGACCCTTGCTGTAATCTCAGTACACTGTAAAATACAATGAAATATTGATATTAGTTCCTTGTACTGAGCAATATTTAGGCTAAATAGCAGAAAATAGAATAAAATACTGCATTTTAGAGGTGTGTGGTAGTGCTTAAGGAGAAATACAACAAATTTCCATCCTAATGCATTTTGGAGCATAGCATAGAAGGAGGGAGCATATTGATGGATCCTGAGTTCAGAAGGTGATTGAACTTTGTTATAAACAGGTGGATGGCATCAATGACAAACACAAGCAAACCTTACCATTAATGGAGCATTTGGCCCAGAATCAGTTGTTCTGAAGGTCAGAGAGGTGTTAGGAGTTGACACAAGTAAAGAGGGTGATGTGTCACAGGCATCAGTTGGAATGATCACACTAGCACATCAGAAATCAATTTGGACAGCTTTTCTAGAGGAATAAATAGCCATCCTGGTATTGGGCTTGTTGGAGAATGGGATTTTTGAGAGAGAACGTGATTGGAGTGGACAGGGGAAGGGGGCCCCCTTGTGTTGCGTTTGAGATCCCATTATTCCAGTTTCTCACACCCTGTAGGCAAAAGGTGGAATAAGAAGGCAGTACTTTGTCCTTGAGCTATAACTCACTGGGGTTACAGAGACGCAGTGAGTAGCTCACAAGACTGAGCTGCTGCAATGGATGTGTGTCAGTCTCTTCAGGGACAGGCAGGGAAGCCAAGGTTGTCCTTACACAAAGGAATTACTTGGAAGCATGTTCTCTGCTGTGGAATGAATAGGTCATAGCCCTGTCAAGCCTTCAGCATGCTTCAGAGTCAAGGGACAAGGCAGCAGCCATTAATGCTGTGCTGGGCATCTGTTATACATAGCCTGATCAAAAAAAAGGGAAGAGGATGAACCTTCCAAGCAACTGGGTGATACCTGCTAGTGAAAGGCCTTTTTTCCCAAGGACTATTTGAAACTATTCTGCAAGGACAGCAAGATGCTTGGGACACTATTTAGACACAGATTTTGGAAGGACCTGCTAGGGCAAATGCTTTGTATTTGGCAGCCCAAGCTGTCATGGTGGGAGATAGCAGGGTTTCAGATCCTGAGCGAAATTAGGAGGGTAACTATCAGACTAAGGTCCAGAATTTTATCTTGTTTAAGGACCTGCTAAGTGGTGTCCTTCAAGAGGCTTGCTGTGAAGGCAAAGGGGCACAGGATATGTTGATTTCTGGGGACAGATTCCTTAGACTGCAAAAATGACTTATTCCACTGTTCATGACAATAGCAGGCATGACAGTAAGCCTGCTGGGCTGCAGGGAGAGTTCTTGACTTTAGCAAAGCCAAATTCTCCAAAAGGCATTGGTATTGCTTACATGTACAACAGTGTTAAGCCAAAGCTTGGTTGGAATTGAAATTGAGGGAGGTGGAAAGTACCAAAAGGTGGAGAGCTCTTAGAAGTATGTGGACAGCCAAAGGAAGAGTAAGCAGAACATGGCACTGCTGATGAATGGAATAAGCATGGTGTGACAACAGAGGGACTTGGTGTGGGTCTCAGAAGGGATCTGAAGTACTCTGTACTTTCTTGGCAGGACCTGTTCTCAGGTGTGACAGAATATAAGCAACAGAGTGAGATGCCATCTTTGCTAGAGGAAGATCAAGTTACAGAATACTTAAGTAAAATGGTGAGATTTGGCCTGGGAAACTGGCTGACATGACTCCAGCACCTCTCCCCATTGGCTTTGAGAAGTCAGGGCAATTGGGAACATCCTCAGTAACTGAAGGATCACAAATGTTACATGCATCTTCACAAAACTAGGAAGATGAATGAGTGCAATAAATGGTTATAGACCATATGCCTTGGTTGAAGTCACATAACATAGGTCTGTATAAATTCTGTCTACAGGTATTTCCCTATGTGCTCTGTTCTGAAACTTGGTTGTTAGCATTACAATGCCTCATGATAGGAGAACTTTGAAGTAAGCTTCAGGAAGTTTGGAAGTAAAGTACTGTCAGCAGGCTGTCATTGAGGCACTGTCTCGCATAGCTGCATTTTGAAGTGGACTTGATAATGTGGTACTTAATGCTGGCAGCTTTCCTGCAGCCTATTTATAGGATCAGTGGTGTTTTCCTATTGTTAGTATGGCTGGACAGGTGGAGAGAGATGAAATGGAGTTATGCATTGCCTGCAATTCTGTGTAGCTGTTCAGATGAATTTGATTGCAGTGGCCTTAGTGCATGGCTGCAGAGCAAGGTTGTCCTTTAGACTGGCACACTGTGTCTGTGCTGTCCTTGGTTGAGTTCAGCCATTGGCAGCTCTGCTGTATCCCAGCACACACCAATGACGGGCAAAGGGAGCTGCTGCCACTTCCCCTTATTATGGCTGCTGGGTGTTGTAGCAGCTCAGGAGCTGTTCCATGACTGACAACCTGACACTTGTTCTGAGCTATGTCATTCCTGCTTGTCAGCTGAAACCTGATCTTAAAATGGCCTTTCTGTGCAGGCTAGGCTTAAGGAAGTTTGGAATCATATAAGTTTGCTTTTTTGTTTTGCTGTGAGGCAAATTACAATGGCAAAAGAGACTCTATGTTGGAAGCCAGATTAACAGATTTGAATTTGCTTCTTCATATGTCTATTCCTCAATCTGATTCTTTGTCATTACATATTACAAGCACACAGTCTGATTTTCTGGGTTTAAAAATTATTGGAAGATTATTCAAAATGATAATGCAGTTTTTATTTTGTATTATTTTAATACATAAGCAATAAATTAAGGGTTTTGCAATGATACTTCTCTTAAATTTTGATCCTTTGTACTGTAAGAGATGGAGCCTCAATTGCCTTCATATAAATGAAGTAAAGATTCCCAAGAAAGAAAAACAGAAATTTCTCTTTGAAGGTGCCATGATGATGCTCATGTAGTTTTACCAGGACACATGGAAGATGATAGCAAAAAGAAAATATTTATTATGTTCAGCAGGGTTTCATCAAGACAGCTTCTTATGCTTTTAAGACCAAGTCCTCTCTTGTTCAAAGGCTAATAGTAGGTTAATAACCACTGGCAGGGTTACTCCTGTAAGACTCAGGAGTTATTCTTGTTTAGGGACCTTTGCTGTATTGCATTTTCTCTATGGTTCTTCTCTTGTAAGAGTTGCTCCTATTGAAGGGCTACTTTTGTAAAGTTTGTTGATAATTCTGTGAATGTGGAGCTATGAAACAAGACGTAAACATTTCTCTGTAATGAGTTTTTGCAGTGAAGCAAAGCTCTCCTTTTCTGCATTAAGCTACCATTGGTGTAGTTCTGTTTTTGAAAGAAAGACTTTGGTTGCAGCTTTTCTTTAAGGTAAAATCCTATCTATTCTGTAGGTATTTTGAGAAAAGTGAAGATATAAGTTTGAATTACAAAATTTGAGTAGAAAATTCTGTTCTTCAGAACAACTAAGCTAATCCAAGATAAGGGCTGGAATACTGTGGTAGGACACATAATTTCAAGATATCTGGTTTTTTGCCATTTCTTTTGTAAAGTGAGCTCTGTCTCAGTTACAAGAATATAACATACTTCCTTTACAAGTAGTACTTTACTAGTATTTGTGACTTTCTTGTCTGTAGAGATTGATATGATTCATTTCCTAGGAAGTGATAGTGAACATCACTTTTTAAATAAGATCAGAACTATGTTTGTCTCCAATGCATGATGTGATTGATACATAAGACACACAAAACTGTTTCTTTGATCACAGGCTCTCAGATAAAATACTTTTCAGATTTTCAGTGTAAACTGTTATTTCCAGAGTTTTTGTAGCAGACAAAAAAAAAAAAAAAAAAAAAAATCTGTTCTAGCTAAAAAGCAGGACTCATTAATCCTTACCCTTGGGGTCCACTTTGAAGACTGTTAGTTTTGGTTTTTAGCCTCCCTAAGTGAAAAGCAAATACATGGATTTGTTGCTAGTAGCATAGGAGAAAGGAACTGCAATTTCAAGTGCTTGTGCAGGCACAGAATGAGATTCAGTGCTCTGTTTTCCATTCAGGTACGTTTGAAGACAATGCAATGCACTGATGTTTCAAAACAATAGTTGAACATCATACGTGGTGCCCTCAAGAGTGAAGTGCCTCTCTTTGTGGCACTGTTGTCAAAGAACCTGCCTGTCTGTAAGCAGTGAAGTTCAAGGACTGGAGGAGTTGTGTTAGATCTGCACAGTGTCCATGGCATATGTCACTGTTATTTGTGGAGAGGTTGCTGTGTCAGATCCTCCCTTAAGGGAGCACACAGTTAATAGAACACAGGAAATAGTACTAAAGTTTCAGCCAGTGGCATCTTCTGGAGAATATTGTGTTGAAGCTGCCTCAGGACGCTCTGGATGGATTATATTCTGGCTATGTGGAATTTTCAGTAAAATGTACAACTCTATTGTTCATTGGAGAAGGCAAGAAATGTTGTTACCCTTTCATAAAAGGATGAGTGATACACTTACAAGCCAACTACAACCCTCCATTTCACCTTCTTAGAAGCTACTCAGCTATGATTATTTATTTTCCAGTGTGGATGCTAACTGACTGACTATTGTTTGCTCTTAAGCTAAACAAAGTAATCTTGATATTTAATAATAAAATATGGCATTCCTAGGACTAAAATGCATCATGTTCTAGGTGGTTTTAAAGTAAAAATAATAAATATAATTGCATCAAAAATGCTCATTCAAACTTTCATATTAGCTGAGTTCCCTAGCTTCTCAGGTGAATGGGAAGCCAAGTCTTCATTCAATCCTGTGCAATATGCATAACATGGTTTGGCTGTTGCTGTGTGTCACTGAGCAACAGTGTGACCATGCAGTCTTGTGTGAACACAAACAAGTGTAATTCAAACACCTACAACCAGTTCATAAGTAGGGTTTTTTGGTTTGCTTGCATCAGGATTAATTCCTTAGCTTGCTGAAAGCCTAATGGCTTTATAATTATTATGGTCAGTATTAATTGCACTCATGGAAACGGAACATTTCAGTCTAGGTGTCTGTTCTTTGACTGTTCATCAGAGATTGTGGGTTTGAGGGGATCTGAGCCCTGGAACAGGTTGCCTGGAGAGGTGGTGGAGTCTGCTGTCCTGGATATGTTCCGAAGCTGTCAGGACACAATCCTGAGCAACATGCTTTAGGAGGACCATGCTTGAGCAGGGAGGTTGGCGAAGGTGACCTCCAGTGGTCCCTTTCAACCTTAACTATTCTGCAAAATGAAATGATAAATTGATTTGTTCATTGCTATAGAAGATAAAACATGTATTGAGAGCACTCAGATTGCAGGAGTGTCTTTAAAAAAATCTTCAAATTTCATTTGACTTTGTTCTGTCAGTTTTAGTTTGTTCATTTGGTCTTTCCCAGTGTACCAGTTGTTTAATGTCTTTGTTTGCTGCTGCTTTGTATTTCACTGGCCTCTGTGCAGTCTGTATCTGTGTTGTCTTACACATTTGAAAGCTAGCCTGCATTTGCCACCATATTAAAAGCAAAAGAACCAATGTGTTCCTTCAATAGATTAAAAAATTCAATTCAACTGTCTCAAGCTAAATTTAAAACTATGTTGTGATTTTTGCTTAATATTATGAAGCTGAGGTAGTGATGTTTAGAAGTGCGTGTGGTAGGGAAAGAAGGATGTGTCAGGGGCATTTGGAGGTATGAGACTTAATGAAATAGCTGCTCTCGGCATTCTGTAACTTGAAGTGTGCATGAAACTCCTTTCATGCCATAGGAGTGAAAGGGGGCTGATCTGATCCTGATTTTTAGAAGATTTTCAGGAGAGAGCTGATGAGATGTAAGTCTGTTTACCTCACAGCAGACATGACAATAAATTGCTCCTAGTGAACACACAGATAAATGCAGTGAATAGAGGAGGAAGATGGACTCTGCACTGCTTGCAGAAGGGAGTGATACTTAATAAATCTTACCAAGCTCTTTAAAAATGCCAAAAAGTATGGACATTAAACTGCCTGGTTGGTTCCAATTGTTTGGATGAAGCCAGACTAATTCTATTTGCCTGTGTTTCAGGTGGTGGTTGCCAGTTTCAGATTGTCCCTTGGTTTTCTCTGTTGGCCACTGTCCTGCTATCAAGCCTAGGCCTCTCATCTCGTGCTGTTTAACTTGTTTGAAAATACAGAACCAAGTATCAAAAAAAATCAGTAGTTAACTAACTGAAAGTTTCTGGAGACTGGCACACATATATTACTGTTTCACATAAGTGTGTTGTGGATCCTGTAGCTATTTCAGGGGTGTTACTAGGAATCCTATAGATTGAAATTACTGGATAATTACAAGTCAGTTTGTTTAAATGTATGTTTTAATGCCTAATTATCTCCTTAATTCGTGTTGAAGGCATAAAATTTATGTATGTATATGAACTTTCCCTGCCTCAGATTGCATTTCTTCTAATTGTTTCAAATCTTGGGTAAGATGAAACCTCAGTGATTCTGGGGAGGTTTGTGTGACAGAAATCAAAGGCTGTAAATCGCATTTGGTGCACTGCTTTGCTATAAAAAACTTTAAGTGCTGAAATACCTTAATTTTTATGGTAGTGTTTCTTCTGTAAAACAAAATAAATTTACTTGCTGAGTTTCCATGGTACCATGCAGATGTAGGCAGGCTTCATGTAGCTTTGTAGGGGTAGGCAGATGTGGGATGGTCTTCCTGAAGCTCTGGCATTTTATCACAAATCATGCTAATAGATATGAAAGGCACACTGCTTAGTTCAGTATCTGTGTTGTGATCACTTGAGATATGTAGTAGGATGTCTACTTTTCTATGTAAATTTATTTAGGCCAACTGGAGATTAGACTATGATGTATATCTGTGTATGTGTTTTTCTAAATTCTGTTGTGGATCAAGGAAGGAAAGATCAATGTTTCAGGCAGAGTAAATAGAAAAATATTTGTATGTGTATTATGTGATTTTATCTAAGGAAAATACATCTGTGTGTGGTTTGTGTATGGTAGACCATATAGCAAAATAAGGAAGCAGCCACTGCTTCTCTTCAACCTGGATATCATATGCAACCTGTTAATAATATGTTTTTGATGTATAGATGATTGGATTGGGAGAAACTTTGTGAAGAGGTTAGTAGGATTTGTTTAATGAACATGACATGACTGTCCTAGATATGTTTTACATCAGTCTTTGAAAAATTTGAGGGGAAAAAAGTGTTTTAAGAATATTGGAAGGCACAGGAGCTGTATATTTTGGTGGATTCCAAATGACTTTAAGTACTGTAATTCCATAAACATAATACCTGTGCTTATGGTGGAGGAAGCTTTTTGTTTACCTGGTTGTTTAAGGCCTGTGTGTTGGCAGTTTTTGGAAAGGCACAATGCAGAATATGTATCGCAGAGGGATGAATTACTATGAAAGGATACCTGTTATTAATGATGGTATTTTTTTCTCTATACTGAATTGATTTTACAGGTGGCATTTTCTGGTATCTCCAAGCAGGTGTATTCTACTCTAAATTGTAAAATGCTTTTAGAGCTGGAGGGTTAAAAAGTACTTACAATATACATAGACTATAAAATGGAGGTGGTATGTTGTGTAATAGTGCATCAATTACTGTCTTGAAGACGGCAAGCAGGAATTATGTGAATGTTCTTAAAAGTGAATTAAGGGAGATTATTTTTTATTTCTCTTAACTAATTCTCTGAGTAATTTATCTTGTGAATTATGTTGCCTCCAAAATACAACTTCTCACTGTTTAATCAAAAACTTGTGTCACTTGGGGCTTCTTGAAGAAAAATGACTTTACTGATATTACCCATGATACTTTCTCTTGAGATTCTTCTGCAACTTCTTGGCTTCAGTAACTCATTTAACATTAACACTGTTTCTGTAACACTGATGTAAATGTTTCTCAAAAGACCAGAGTTGTAGTTCTGAGGGAGAACTTATATGATGAGACCTGTTCCAAAACATGTTGGCTTTTTCTTCTCATGCTTGCCTTACTGCTAGAAAGGGGGCTTTGGTTAATGTTTGATTTTCATAACGTTCTGAGTCACTCACAAGAATTTGATCTTTCCTATGTCACTTTAATGATGGAAACTCATCTCTTTTATAGAGAGCATTTATTTAATTGCAAGACATTCAAGCAGTTCAATCAATCATGCTGATGATCTTTTGTATTAATTCCAACTTTCTTATGGGCTAATTAAAATTCCTTGCTTTTGTTATCTCCATAAGGTATCCTGTTTCTTTTTATTCTAGGTTATTTACTTTCTAGAAGAGAGGGTCAAGCAGGATCCCCTGAAAAGCCATTGTCTGATCTGGGTCGTCTCTCCTACTTGGCTTATTGGAAAAGTGTCATATTGGAATACCTGAACTGTCACCATGAAAAACAAATCAGCATCAAAGGGATGAGCCGAGCTACTGGAATGTGTCCACACGATATTGCCACAACTCTGCAGCAACATAGCATGATAGATAAAAGAGAAGATAGGTCAGTGAATCTTGTAAAAAAAATTCTAAAAACTGAGACAAAACATTCTCTACTTACAAAACAGTTGGTGTGGAAAATGTCTGTGTGAAAGTTTGACTTTAAAATGAGTGATAACCATCTTACTGTAGAAGTCAGTGCAGATGGGTTTTACATACAGAGCTTTTTTTCCTGGGGATTCTTTGGATGCTCCTTCATGTTAATGGCTACTAGAAGTATGTGGCCAGCTCAAAACACTTTCAGTTAAGAGTTTTGTTTCATTCAGTATAATCTTCCCTAAGTGTTCCCAGCTCTTGCTGTGCAAATATTTTGCTTGAATACCGGTAAGAGAAAAATTGGTGTTTGTGGGTGGCAGTCTGTCTTTCCACACCTCCTCTTTCAATCATTGCTGATCAGATCAACTCTACAGGAAGTGCTCCTTTTCAAGGTACTGGTAATACAAGTTTCTGTTTAATGTTATGATCAATGAGCACTGAGAAGGTGAGTTCCTTTTTTGTGAATTCTTTTCTTCATGCTCTTGATGGGTATTTTAGAACTTTCTGGGTTGTTGTTCTTGTTTGGTCTTTTTCTTTCCATAAAATGTCTTAAATGGCTTTCAATGGTATTTGTGTTTCTGAAGATGATCTTAATTCTTACTGGATATTCCCATCACAGAAACTTTATAATTAAGCAAAGCTGCCTTACAAACACTGGCCTGCCAAAACAATAAAATTAAAATCAGAAAAAGTTCAGCCTCAGTAATTTTTGTGTCCCAGCACTAGTATTCAAAACTAGTAATTTTTGAACCAGTAAGAATGCAAGTCTTCAGAAAGGAGATCGGTTTACAAGATGGTGTGTGAGAGTAGTAAGAGGAGTGCTGGCATTGCCTTAAACCTCTTCTGGAATACTTAGTTATGGACAACCTGAGGACAAATCTATTTCAAGGGAAGTTTTTTGTACATGTTGTGAAGTAGAAGTTTTTCCATATTCTGGAAAAGGGTTCTGGACCTGATTTCTTTTTTTAAACTTTGTTTTTCACTGAGAGAGTGTTGTTACTTCACCAACCTGATTTTTAAAGCACTTGAAATGCTTGCTAATCCTTGTTGTTTAGAATTGTGTAGTTCTTTGTAACAGGGGAGTTTGGTGAGATATGTACATACATATATATATATATTAGCATACTGTGCTATTTTATTAGTCTTTACCTACTTTTGATATGCCACTTCATAGTAATTGGAAGGTCATGTTGTACTTCATTAGCGCAGAACTAAAGTATATTTGTATGCTTTGTTAGAAAACCTGTGCTTCTGACTTGCTTTCTTGTCCCCTTATGTCTTCAGCTGTAACATTGACTTTCTCACTCTTGACTTGATGATCCACAGAGTTTTCTATGTATGTTTTGAAATTGTTCTGGCAGTGATCGAAGTGCCAGCACTAGACCTCTTGAATTAGGTTTAGGGTAGTCAACTATAAAACCTTTACTTTGCTGTCGGTTGCCCTAGTGATGGCTAATATTGAACTTTCACTTCATAAACTTTTGTTCCTTCACTTCCTCTCAGTAAACAGTCAGTAGTGTAAGGATGTTATCACTGTGTGTAAGCTGGTATTTTTAGCTTGATGGATCCTTTCATTAACCTGTATTTTTTCACAGGTTGTTTTGCAAAAGGATGTCAACTATAGAAAGGCTGTTCCAGGTGATCCTTTTCTAAATTAAATTACTGTTTATTTGATTGTAGATTTGTAATTATTAGAAGGGAAAAGCTGATTTCAAGTCATATGGAGAAACTGAAAGCGAATCCACGTATCAATGAAGTAGATCCCGAAAGCTTGAGATGGACTCCTTTGTTAGTTCCTAATGCTGCAGTTTCTGAAGAAGAGAGGGAAGCAGAGAAGGAGGTAATATCAGAGATGTCTTCTGAGTTTCTCTTCCTTTGGCTTTCATCACTCTGAATATTCAACATTAGACTGTCTTAAATAGAGCAGATTTAGCTTTGACCACTGCATATTGCTATTGCAATGCAGAATTTTTGGAAGCTGCGCAGCAACACATGGTAACTTTGGGGGGATGCATATGAAAACTTAAAATGTGAATCACTTGTCATGGAGCTGTGTTTATCACTCTTGAGGTAGTCAAAGAGCATGTAATCAGATCAAATTTGGTGCAGAGCTCAGGGGCTGCACTTTCAATCGATTCTTTGTGTTCTCAACTTGCTCCAAGTGATCCAGTCAGTGGGCATGTAATGTAGTGCTAAAGGACTTAAATCAATTCGCTGCATCATTAATAGTGCTAAATATCCCATGAAATGCAATCTTCTTTGGTTTGTTATCTGTTAACTGTTGTAAAGGAGCAACTAGATGATTCAGCTGAAATGTTGTTGTTAGGTTAGCCAGCAGTGCTAATCAGGGTTGACTTATTTTAACTATTTAGCTGCATGTGAAGGATATGGCTAAGTGAATGCTGTTTCAGTGACCTGTTATTTTAACCTCAACCCTTCAGGCTGAGCGTCTTATGGAACAAGCTAGCTGCTGGGAAAAGGAAGAGCAAGAAATATTCTCCACAAGAACTAATAGTAGGCAATCACCTGCAAAAGTACAATCTAAAAATAAATATTTGCGATCTCCAGAAAGTGTGGCCGTGGTGGGGGAGCGAGGGCAGTGCACAGAACAATCTAAGGAGAGCAGTGAGGAGGATGGCGGGGATGAGAATCAGCAGAGTTCGCCTCCCCGGCTGACCAAGCCCCAGTCCCTGGCCATGAAGAGAAAGGTGTGTTACCTTAGAGCTTCATTCAAAGCCATTTGTCTCTGATTTCAATCACATCCCTACCATCCAAGTAACAACCTGGTTTTTTATAAACATTTATTAGACTGTTTTAATCCTTTATGTGTTATTTGAACACTTAACTACTCCTTTCTTCTCTTTTCTGCACTCCATCCAGTTTTTATCTTTTGAATTTTTCACAGAACTATAAAATACTAGTGACATAAAAAAATCAGAATTTTCTGTTAATTTTTAAACTAGAGATTGCCCTCTGGTGTTTGGCATTGGTATTGGTTCGATATCTTAATGGTTCTTTCTTTTTTTTTGTATTAAGATGGAGTCCAAGCTTCTGTGGTTTGTCTTTTTATATTTTTTTTTTAATATAGAAGCTCCTAAAAGGGGAATACTGTTTTTCGAAAGAAATGTTGTTAAAACAGATCGGGGGGTTTTTACCCATATTCTTCTCATTTAAACATTAAATTCTGGTTACTGCCATGTTTGCAATAATTTTTGAATTTCCTTAAAAATACCAACTCTTTGAGTTGCTTAAATTAGTAAACTTAAGAAACCCAAAATTTTAAAGCACTCACCTTAGCCTTTATATTTAGGTGTCTCTGCTGAGAATTAGGAAGTTGGATTATCCCTTTGGTTATACTTTGTGAGCTTACATTAAGTAACCATAAATCTCTGAGTATATATAATAATAGGAAAACAAAATCTTGAACAGGTTTTTTTTTTTTTTAATAGCAGCCAACTGTAGGATGCTTGAGGTGCACTTCTTCGATGTTATCTGTTTTTCTGTGTACATTCTTATTTCTAAAAATAGCAGAAACCCAAAAGGTAGAAGAAAAAGCTTTGGTACTTGTGAAGGTTGTTGTGGAATTATAAATCTACAGAGGAAAAATGTGTGAGTGCAATTTATGTAACAGTGCTGTGAATATTATTTGACAGAAGAAGGTAAAAGATACTACAATATAAAGAAAATGCTAGTCTTCATTTTTACTTACGGAAAGGTTTGTATACATACCTCTTTTAACTGTTTAGACATTTTACTTTTAGATTCTGTCTACATTTGAATTTGATGCCACGTAAGGTGTTTTTTTTCAGTGAGTAAATGGATTATTATAAACTTGCTCTACAAAAATTCATGTCCAGAATCAGTTAATGAACAGGAATGTAGGAAGAGTTTGATTTGTGGAATTATTTTTCAGAGACCTTTCATACTGAAAAAGAAAAGGGGCCGTAAGCGCAGGAGAATAAACAGCAGTGTTACAACAGAGACAATTTCTGAAACAACCGAGGTGCTGAATGAGCCATTTGATAACTCAGATGAAGAACGTCCCATGCCACAGCTGGAACCCACCTGTGAGATGGATGGAGAAGATGATGACTTGAAGCCTGTGATTAGAAAAGCTTTGGAGTATCAACCTGGGCAGCAGAAACAGGAAGAAGAAGAGCAGAACAAGGAGGAGAAAGATATTCATTGTTACAGGCGCGATGAAAATTGTACAGGTAAACCTAAAATGTTCTCACATCTTCATAAAAATAATTTTGTTGGGTTGCCTTCAAAAGAAGTGTTTATTTTTGTCATGTATCTGGAAATTTTTAATGAGATGTATTTAGCTGTTATTATTAGAACAATTTGCCCTTTGTGTTCAGGAAACAAATCTTATTCAGTCTGAGGCATTGAAGTTCTTGTCATATTGTCAAAAACAACTTCTATGTCCCTACAGCAGTGCATTTCATATTCAACAGTGCAAAGGGTATCACTGGAATATTGTCCAGTATAGTTTTTGTGTCAGTGGTGCAGGATACAAGCAAAAAGTAACATTTGATTTACACAAATATCTTTCTATTCAATATTGTTGGTAATTCAGCAAAATGTTTGGTGCTTCTGTGGCTTACTATATCCTCAGCACCAGGTCCTGTTTTATTTCCCCATGAAAGAGACAAATTTAACTGTGTCCTTTCAAAGCTGCTTTTCTAGTTTGATTTCAAGGATATTTCCTGGCAGAAAAGTTAATGGATGGATAGTGAAACTACTAATGAGCTATTCTGAATGTACACTCTTCCCTTGACCTCCTGGCCCTCAAATTATGCTTATAAGTTTTAATTCCAGAATGAATGACTGGAGTCTCAGGTCTGTGTATTTTCTCTAAGGCGCCAGTAGCTACTACTTCAGTATTTGTGTAATTGCATGGGAAGTTCCATCCTTGCGATCCTCAGTTAGGGATCATGGGCTGGTTTCTATTTCAGACAGCTCTTGTGTGATGTGGTACATTAGAATATTACCACTTTTTCCAGCTTCTCAAGAGAAACTGCTTAAACTAATAGTGGCAAGTTCCAGCTCTGTCCCAGTGGTCAGGTTTGCACAGTTTTAAGTAGACTGGTTTTTTTTATTTGCCTATGGACCACATCATCACAATATAGAAGTATCACTGAAGTCATTACAATCCCAAGTGCAATATCTTATGTCTTGATAATTTTCCTTTTTTCTGAAGTATGTGTAAGTGGTATCTGGGAAGAAAGGAAAGAGGCGAATGTGTTTGGGTTCTTTTTTTTTTTTTCAGTCAGTGGATTAGTTTAGTATTCTGATGCACTCTCTGTGTAATTGTAATTATCTTTTGCATTCTGTCATCTCTTGTGAACCATGTCATGAGATGTTGCCCATGAGAAAGTACTAGATTGAACGACCTTTTTTCAATATTGGTATTAAAGGATGATTATATATTTTTTATGGTTTGTCCTCCAGAATGGTCAAAGAGGAAACTCAAGACTTTCATGTCATTACTGTCAAAAAAGATAGATGTGTGTTAGATCAATGTCTATATAAAGTGAAGGCATACTTCTATTCTGAAACCAAAGGTGGAAAATCAAATATTTGGACAGTATTTGCTTTAGTTTACATGTCTTGTCATTTAAATCTCTGGGATTTTTCTCATGTATAAATGGTGGTTCTGATAGTGTCTGTTAAAAGGCCACCAAACCATAACATATCTGTGTAGTGTGTTTGAGCTGTAGGTACTACATTGTCCTACTGTGCTTTCAGACCTGTTTATAACTCTTGTTTCCTACTTTCTTAATACATTTGAGTTTATAAATTATTTTCAGGTTTATATTGGAAAATATTGATTAGTCTGCAAGCTAAGACTTTTTTTTTGTCTCTGTTACCTCCCAAAGATAATACAGAGGATGTAGCTGTGTTGGAAGAAAGCACTAAAGACAATCTTGAACCTTTAAAGAATAAGCAGGGTTGGCCCAAAGGAGTTAAACGTGGTCCATCTAAATGGAGGCAAAGCAAAGAAAGAAAACCTGGCTTTAAGCTTAATTTGTACACTCCACCTGAGACTCCCATGGAGCCTGACTATCAGGTGCAGGTGGAAGAACAAAAGGAAGTAGCTGAAGACAAGCCCTGTTCAATTCCTGCTGTTACAGAGGAAGCTATTAAAGAACCTGCTGAAGCACTGCCACCACCAGATGATGAGGCGAAAGAAGTAGAACCTGAACCTCTGCACCCACCCAGTGAACCCTTTGAAAAACAAGAAAATGATACTATGAAAGCTGGGGAAGAAGAAAGGAGCATAGAGGAAGATGGAAGCAATTCAAAAGATCAAGAAAAAGACAAAGCAGAAGAAGTTTTTGTGCAGAAAGAGGAGTCTGTGCATTTGGAGGATCAGGAGGAAGAAGAGGAGGAGGATGAAGAACCTTCTCACAATGAAGATCATGATGCAGATGATGAAGATGATAGTCACATGGGTTCAACAGAAGTGGAGAAAGAGGAATTGCCTGGTGAAGCTTTCAAAGAAATGCTGGAAACTCAGCAATCTTTTTTAGACGTAAATGTTCAAACTGGTAATTCAAATCAGGAGGAGTTAATGGATTGTGGTGTTGACCTTGCAGCTGATGAGTGTGCAAGTGACCAGAAAGAACTTGCTACAGATTCAGACCCAGTGCCTGAATCCGATGATGATCATGCAGACAACAACCAGGACCAAAAAGCTGGTGAAGAACTACATTCCGATTTCAAGGGAGAAAGTACTGAGACCATGGAGATTGACTCAGAGACCGTTCAGGCAGTACAGTCCCTGACCCAGGAGACAAGTGAACATGAAGATACATTTCAGGACTGTGCAGAGACTCAAGAGGCCTGTAGAAGTTTGCAGAACTATGCCCACAATGACCAAAGTCCCCAGATGACCACACTGGATGACTGTCAGCAGTCTGACCACAGCAGCCCAGTTTCATCTGTGCACTCTCATCCCAGCCAGTCAGTTCGTTCTGTTAATAGTCCAAATGTTGCTCCTTTAGAGAACAGCTATGCTCAGATCAGCCCAGATCAAAGTGCCATTTCTGTGCCATCTCTGCAGAACATGGAGACCAGCCCAATGATGGATGTTCCCTCAGTTTCTGATCATTCACAGCAAGTTGTGGATAGTGGGTTCAGTGACTTAGGAAGTATTGAGAGCACAACAGAAAACTATGAAAACCCAAGCAGTTACGATTCTACGATGGGTAGCAGTATCTGTGGAAACAACTCTTCTCAAAACAGTTGCTCGTACAGCAGCCTTACATCTAGTAACCTAACACAGAGTAGCTGCGCAGTGACCCAGCAGATATCTAACATTAATGGAAGCTGCAGTATGATGCAACAAGCAAACATCAATTCTCCTCCCACTTGTAATGTAAAATCTCCCCAAGGCTGTGTTGTTGAAAGGCCTCCAAGCAGCAACCAACAGTTATCCCAGTGCAGCATGGCTGCTAATTTCACCCCACCTATGCAGTTGACTGAAATCCCTGAGACTAGCAATGCCAACATTGGATTATATGAAAGAATGGGGCAGAGTGAATTTGGAGCAGGGCATTACTCACAGCCATCTGCCACCTTCAGCCTTGCTAAACTGCAACAGTTAACTAACACGCTTATGGATCATTCTTTGCCTTACAGCCATTCAGCTGCTGTAACTTCCTATGCAAACAGTGCCTCTTTGTCTGCCCCCTTAAGTAACACGGGGCTTGTTCAGCTTTCTCAGTCTCCACACGCTGTTCCTGGAGGACCCCAAGCACAGGCTACCATGACCCCTCCCCCCAACCTTACTCCTCCTCCTATGAATTTGCCACCTCCCCTTTTGCAGCGTAATATGACTTCATCGAATATTGGAATATCCCACACCCAAAGACTGCAGACTCAGATGGCCAGCAAAGGTCATGTCTCTGTAAGAACCAAATCCACACCTCTGCCACCTGCTGCTGCAGCCCATCAGCCCCAGATTTATGGGCGAGCATCACAGACTGTGGCCATGCAAGGGCCTGCACGGACCTTAACGATGCAGCGTGGCATGAACATGAGTGTAAATTTGATGCCAGCCCCTGCTTATAATGTCAATTCAGTGAACATGAACATGAACACCCTTAACGCCATGAATGGTTACAGTATGTCCCAGCCAATGATGAATAGTGGGTATCACAGTAATCATGGGTATATGAATCAAACCCCTCAGTACCCTATGCAGATGCAGATGGGAATGATGGGAACTCAGCCATATGCACAGCAGCCAATGCAGACAGCCCCCCACAGTAACATGATGTACACTCCCCCGGGCCACCACGGCTACATGAACACAGGCATGTCCAAGCAGTCTCTCAATGGCTCCTACATGAGGAGGTAGGCCCTGGCAGAGACACGCTACCCAACTGGCGTATGGCATTGATCTGCACAAATACCTTTGGAGAGTACGATTTCAAAACCAGCAATTGGTGTGAATGCAAAAACATTTGTTGGCACCATTTAAAAGCTGTATGCAGCAGAAAGCCTTATACAAGTTTTTCTTTATTTCATGCTTTGTTGGGTTTTTTGTTTTGTTTTGTTTTGTTTTTTTCCTTGGTTTTGTTTTGTTCTGTTTTGGGGTTTTTTGTTTATTCTTTTAACATTGTGAGATTTAACTTCTCTTTGGGGGGAATTAGGTGGTTTTCCATTTTTTTGTTTATTTCACTGAGCTTGAAGTTCTCTGGAAAGGAAGAACTCTTTCTATGAACTGCAATTACACAGCAGCTGATGGTTCAGAGCCATTTTATGTGCCTGCTCCCATTAAAAATGTGGATAAATAGACTCCAAAACTATCAGACAGTACTGGATCATGAGCTTTTTCTCTCTCCTTTCCCCACATGTAAATGCCTTTTAGCAGTTCTTTTATTGTATTATTTTGTTTCTGAAGGTGACACTTCTGCATGCCGCTAATGTCTTTGTTAGTGACAGTGCATTTTGTAGTACTGTACAAGTGTTGTGCTTAACAGTAAGCCATTTCTTAATTTTTTTGCCTTGATTAGGTTACCCTAGTTTGAGGGGTAAAAAAACCAGAACTATATTTTTGTTAATTATAAAACTTGTAAAAATAATAAAAAAAAGCTGCAAAAGCTATTCACATTTTGGTTAGTTCAAAGGGTTTTATTGCTGTATGTTTAGTGTAAAGTTGAGACTCTTTTCCATTTTTGTGACCAGTTTCTTTGGGGCTGGGTAGGAAAAAAGGCAGCTTTCTGTTTTATAAAAAATTACGTTTTTTTGTTGATTGAAACATCTCAGTGTTTATTTGTCAAGTTTTGAAACATTTTCGTATATGTCCAAATACTTGGCAGGATTTAAAAAAAAAGTAGTGAATTTGGTGTAAAGTTGCTATTTTATGGAAATGCCTCTAACTTTACATTTTCATTCCATCTGTAGATTTTTCTATCTTTATAAAATATTGGAGTTATTTTTTAAGGGAAAAAATAGAGCAGTAGCGTGTGAATAGCTCAAACTAAGCTTACAGATCGCATGTAAAAAGGCAAAAGTTATTTGTGTCTGTTTATATTGCTTCCTTTTTTGTAGCCTTTGTACCTGTACAGAGTGACTGTAAGGGCCGAAGAGAAGAGGCTTGATACATGTAAAAATAGGACCCAGTGACACTCTTGTATTTATCTGTTATCTTTTTAGTCAGTCACTTAAAATACCCACAAAAGACACACCCAAGCAACAAAAATAAAAACTGCAAAAAACTACACCCCCCCCCCCCTCCCAAGCTGTACATTTTAACATAAAATAAATTATGATGAGCCATTTTTAGCCTCTTGTGTCTTGTCATAGTTTGATGTTGCATGGGAATTACCTCCTGAAACAGTGTTTGTTACAGTGCTCTCACGTGCTTGATCTAAAACCCATTACAGTCGGTGGGGTTTGGATTAGGCTGTTTAGAGCTTAGGTGTAGGTTACTCATCATAATTGCATACACCCTGTGAAAATAAAGAATACCTAAGATTATTTTTTTTAATAATCTTAATAAAATATTGAATAAATATGTATTTAATACCTTACAAGGTTGTCAATATTTAATGTATGAAACTTCTTTCCTACAGAAGGTGTGAATATATATATCTCTATATAAAAGGATATATGATAGTAACAGACATGGTGTTTGAACTGTATTTTAATGATAGAATTGTAATCTCTTCCATTGTCATTGTTGCTGGGTGACAAGATGATGCAAATTCTGCATTAAATGTATGGGTTCTGTGTATATGCATGTATGTGGGCACACACAAACATACAGATGAGCACTTCTCATGTAACAAATAACAACAGAAGGTCTGTTAAAGACAAGAAGGCTGTCTCTATGTGATCTCCTGAGTGGACAAATTCAAAAAGTCCCTGTAATAATTGTTCAGAATGCTTCTAATGTGAATGTTGCCACTCTCACTGCAGTAAGGTTACTAGTTAAGGTAAAAGGAGTGGCCATCTTGACTGAAACTGTCCCCATTTCAGTATATAAAGCAGCTTTAAAGGTAATATTTCATATATCTTAAACTCAAAGAAATGTGTATTTCTTTAAATAAAACCATTACTGTGTGGTGGTACCAAATGAAGAAATTGATAGTACAAATTAATGTGCATGACCTGTTGTAGTTTTAATACAATGGAGCAGCAGTCTAAAATAGTGAATCTGAATGAGAGCTAAAATTGCTGATCAAATGGTGATCTGGAATAACTTGAGTTTTAGGAGTTCAGAACACCTGATAAGGAGAGCACCATACAAGAAGGATCTTGGTTCATGCCCTTACATTGTTAAATTTGTTGATTGAAGGCAGAGAGTATTCATAGTACTTAAACTTTGTTTTTATCTTTACAAAGCAACTCACCTCTTTATGATTAAGAAAAGTGGAACTTGATGCAGTTATGTGTAGCCTTCAGGTGTGTCTAGCTTTATGTCTTGTGATTTTTCATTTGTGTGTTTTTACAGTGAGTGAAAAAGGCATCTGGGTCTTTTCTGCTGCTGTTCAGTTTCAAGTTATGAAGCCAGTAACATACAAGCAAATCAAACCTTCTTAACATTTCAGATATTTGCTAGCCTGAAACAGCATCCTGACTCCAGCATATTGCTAAAATTCTGTATTTACAATATATGGGTTAAGAGTTGGTTGGGAAATGATGCATAGTGTGTGCACAGCAGGCAAGTTTCCATTATAATCTTGTTATTTCAGAATTTAATTCCTTTTAGGAGGACAAGGAACTATCCTACATCTTTTCCCATAACAACTGTTTAGCTGTGAATTGCATTTTGGCACTAAAATTTCTGATAAATAAGAAGGTTGTTTTTTCCTTGGCAGATGTACTTGTTCTCTATCTTGTATGCACCTTGCAGTGTCAGTTTTGACTGTGTTCTCTAGCACTATCCCACAGGGGAATGAGCTCTTGCTTTTACTGTCTTCAAAAAATTCTTCACAGAAGTGCAACAGGTGATTCTTGTGAAAGGCAAGAGGCTGTTTGGCTATGCACTCTGACAGAATGCTCCATGCACTGGTGGCTGGCAAGAAGGAAATCAACTTGCCTTGTTCAGTGTGTGTTTCCTGCAGAGCTGGCTTGGAGCTGAGTCAGTGCTGCTGACACTTGTGAAGCAGCAGCTTGCAAGAGCTGCCTCACTTTGTGTAAGTCATGTGTTCCAGAAGTTCTGCTTTTCTGATTTACTCTCATTCATTCTGAGAGAATGGTAGGCAAAAAAAAAAAAAAGCTGGGAAGTAAATGAAAAGTATGTTTACTTCAGGAGTGTTTAATTGGCACAGCTGTGCCAGCAGAGTCCTTCAGGCAAGACCTAGTTCTAGGAAAGATCCTTGTCTTTGGAGCAGGACATAGTTCATGTGGAAGCTGCCAAATGCCAGTTCTCCTGGAAGCTGCACTCAGCCCTTAGCAAAGACAGGAATGGTAAGTGTTGTTATGCTCAGGCTGCCTGATCCCCCAGCAGTGGGCAAAATGGAGTCAGTTTTTTACTAACAGTGTAAGAATCTCTGATATAAGCAGAAATAAAGGACTGCTAAAGGTACTAATCTTCCGTTTTAGATCACTGTCTATGTCTCTCAGTTTTATAAGCTGTTTAATTTGTCCATCTGGCAGGGTGGTTGATGGAAACAAACTCCATTTATATCAGCATGGTAAATAGAAGGAATGGCCCTGGCAATTTTCTGTAGTGCTGAGGGTCATCAATTATGCATGTGAATCGATGACAAATCCTCTTTCACTTACAGCAGTCATCAAGCTCTCATGCAGGATACAAGAAAGAAGACAACTGTAGCTTGACAAAGGGAAATCCTCACAGATATTTATCTTTTAGTTTATCATTTGATACAGAATTCCTGTCTGTAAAGCAAATGCTCATGGTGTAGTTGATCCTTCATGTAGAGGCTCTCTAACTGCTGTGCTGCCCTGGATTATCACTGTGAAAAAACAAATAAAATTGCCAGGAAACAGCACAAAAAGGCAAACTCCTGTGAAACCGTTCAGGACTCCGGACTAAACAATTCAGTGTTTTTCCTGCAAGATTTCTTTAGGAGTGCCTATCTGCACTCCTTTAAAGGCTGGGGACTTGAGTTAGGATCACAATTTTGGGAGTACTTAGCTAGAAGAGAGTTTTAAGGTGTGCTTGCTTTTGTGTTGTAAATGTTTGGGGTTTTTTGCAGAGAGAAAAACTTGTTTGCTGATGTAACAAAGGATTCTGCTAAGGCTGGAACTTTCTAAGATGATAATTTTTAAATTTGGCTTCCCTTCTTTCTCATCTTGACATTGCATTTGAAATGAGTTTGGGTTTTTTTCCTAGAAAATAACAAATGATCCCTGTGACTGTAATTAACTACACCTTCCCCTCCCCTCCTTTTATGGAGTTTCTTTTCCAGCAGCACAGCTGTGCCAGGGCAGTGCTAGATGGTGGTGCTGTTCTGCTGCTCAGCAGGTGCTGGGCTGTTCTTGCTGTTCCTCCTCTGCAGTGCCAGCTCTATGTCCAGCTCTCTCAGCTGCTTCAGGAAGCCCCTGTTTGGCATGATGCAGCGGTGCCTTGCCACCTGCTCAATGGCATCCACCACCGTCATGTTCTTGTGGATCATCAGGTAAGCCAGGACCAGCGTGGCGGAGCGGCTGCGGCCCATGGCGCAGTGAACCAGCACCTTGCCTGTGGAAACAGAGGCACACGGCACAGCTGACACGGGCTGCTGCTTTCCTCTTGGCACTGAAGGTTTCTGTAGTGCCCCTGCTCTGGTTGGTGTCTGACTCCCCTCACCAGCACTCAGTAAGCCTCTCTACAGCCTCAGTTTTCCCTCGTGTGAAAAATCTTAGAGCTGAACACCATCTACAGTAGGGATGATCCATTTAATTCTGTAGGAGGATAGAATATAAGAAAATAAAGATAGTGTAGAAAGTAATGTTACCCTCAAGGAGTTGCAGCTGGGCCAATTAGCAAAGATTAGGAGCAGGCCTGACTTTAACAGGCCACAGCTGTAACCAATAAGAGTGCTATAAAAGAGTGGGGTGGCTGGGTGAAAGGGGAACTGGAGTCAGTGGCTGCTTTGTGAAGAAGAAAGAGTCAGTGCTCTGAGGAGCTGTCCATGAGAAGCACCAAGAAGGTATGGAACTTTCGTGATAGGAGGGAACCTATGGAATGTATGGAAGTATGGAGTGCCTGCAATAAGATGACAAAATAACTCTACACCAAATATCTTTTTATTTGTGGACAAAGCTTGCAGAGAAGGCCTGGGGACTGCATTAAGTATCATAGCAAGCCCTGCTGCAGCCTTGACTTGCATGCCTCACAAACTGTGTGTTTGCAATTCTGTGTTTGGGAATAATAACCAAAGCACAAGGGTGTGGGAGGGTTTGGTGTGCTCTCAGACTGTCCTTCCATGAGAATAAATGGAATGCATGGAGAGTGCCTTTCCCATTTCTACTAACTAGACACACAAAGTAACCAAATTGGGTTTTGGTTTTTGTTGGGGCAATGTCTTTTGAGATCTAGATCACATCACTTTATGCCAGTTTTTGAGGGCAGACAATAAAAAAGGCCAGGCATATAACCAGGAGTTGGAAAGAAACCACTTCTTACTCTATAGAAAAGCTGCTGTAGAAATTTCTGGCTAGCACCCTGTTGTGTTGAATGCAAGTAATGTTTCACCACCACCATCATGTGAGTGTTCTATTATGATCATCTCCCTGCAGTAGGAGCCTGTCTCATCCCCTGTGAGTGCAGAGTCTCTGCCAAGAGTTTTCACCTCCAAATAAACATGCTGCAGTTTAACTCTGTGACACTGCTTGGCTTAGCTTGGGCCTTCCAGAGGCAGGAAGTCATTGGCTTTGGATAGTAACAAGGTTGGAAGCCTTGTGGAGCCTTCCCTGTCAGCAGTATCTGGGGGAGGTGGAGGAAGAGAACAGTAAGTGGGTTCAGGTCTGATTGGCAGGTTTTGAAACACTTCAAAAGATTTCCAAAAATGATTCAAAGCCCTTGAGGGGTTCTCACAAAAGGTTGAACTGCTGAAGGAAGTAGATTTGGAGCACACTCTCTAACACCCTGCTAAGCAGAATTGCCACAGGAGAAAAAAATAAAAACTGCTATCAGGGCCAATAATAGTTTATCTTTGTCAGCTATGCCTGGTGAGAAGTGCTGGGTGCAAAGCCATGACTCCTGCAGATTAACTCCTTTGCTTCCAGGCACAAGAGGATGCCTTGGCACAAGCAGCATTGCTGTGTAATGGATGCATCAAGAACTGCCAACACTAAGGGATTAATGGTTACAGTCTGCATCCTAATCCCAGCAGATAGTCTTTGAGGCATCTTGGCAAAGTTCCAGTCCTTCTGATAACTAAAAGTGCCTCTTCCTCTCCTGGAAAATGATAATCCATTCTATTATTACTGCAAATATTTGAAGTGGATGAAAAGACATATTTGTTTAGCCCTTCAGTGCTTCTCTTTAGAGCTTCCCACCTTGTAAATCTGTTGCTGTTGAGGTGATAAAATAGGTGATGGGACAAGGAGCACTTTGCTTTGTGTGGGTGGCAAATGGAGGAGATCTAGGAGAAAATACAGTTTTGTATTGTGTTAACAAAGGCAAAAAATGGCTGTACAATCTTCTGAAATGTCCACTGGTTTGCAGAAAAGGAAGTTTGTCCTTGCTCTGTGTGAATAGTCAAGAGCCAACTGCCTGTTACAGCAGAACACTGACACTCTTCTGCAGAGCCACATCCTTTCTGTACTATTTTGTAGTCCCTTCCATTCTAATATAAGGACCACTCTGAACTCTCATTCCCTGAAAGGGAGTCTGCTCTTGCTGTCTTGGATTCTGACCACTTATATCTTCAGGTGTGCCAGAATATTCAGCATCAGTGCACAGAGACAGAGGTCTGCTGAGTGGTGACAGATCTCTGAAATACTTTGTTCGCTTGACTTGGGTTTGTGTTTCTTGAAAATTTGTCTAGATGCAGTACTACTTTTCCAGAATCATTTGGAGCCTTGAATGTTGAGGTCTTTGGTCAAAAGCCTCAGGTCTTTGTCATTTTCTCATATGTTTCTTCCCACTTCGTTTTCTTCTAAAATCTGTCTTTTGTGTATTTTCCCCAGACATTTTAACGTGAAGTGAAAATGCCATTCCCCTTTATTCTACATTTTGAGGAACTAAAATTTCAAGGGAATGAATATTAAATCTGTAGCTTAGTAGGAAGCCTAAAAAAAATCTTAAAATAATGTCTTCTTTTCATGTTATGCAGGCCTCACTGATAAATATTTTAAGCTGTTCTATGGTCTGAATTGCATGTTTTGGGAAAGCTTTCTGCCCATCTGAATGACAGCATGCATAATTGGGACTCATTAGAGTTTGCCTCTAAATCTTACCCTTATAACTGCTCTTATGGCCATCAGCCCACGCTTAAACCCTACAACTACTGTTCTGATCAGGGAGTTTCTTCATCATCATGAAGATTTTAAATGTTAAGTCAGAATTAAGACTGTTTTGACAGCATCCAAAGTGCCAAGCTTTCTGGTCTGTTTCAGAGAGGGCCTTCTTCATTAGAATGACAATTTGTTTCAACAGCATTGACTATTGAGCCTCTTCCTTGCAAAAATCATTATCTAAAGATATCTATTCAATGAATGTGATCATTTGGCTGAAGGTCTTACCCCAAATACAGCTAGGACACGATGCAACCAGAGCAAATTCCTCAACACACAGATTCTGGTCACACAAGCTGAGGCTTTTTCCTTTCTCCCCCTTTCCCTCTCTGTGTTTTCTCAGCTCTAATACAAAGCAGCAAAGCAATGCAAAGCTGTTACTGATCAGAAGTATTGAGCACCACACACTGAAGTCCCATGTCATTACCACTGGAGGCAGGTGCTTGGTTACTTCATCCAAAATCCTGTTTAGGAATCTGGATGCTCTTTGTCAATCAGGAAGGAGCACACAAGTGCACCTTCATTGCCTGTTCATTTGGCACTTGAAATGCAGAACGCCTTTCTGCACTAGATGTGCATTCACAAATAACACATGTACGTTGTTGGAGGAGAGCCCTAGGTACCTCTAGTCTTTTCTTCCATAGGAGGCATCAGTCCACACTTTAGTCTAGCTTCTGGAGTCATTCTATTCTGTAAATGTGTATTGGAAAGTTACTGTCATGCTTTAAACCTGTGTCATCCTGGGCCATGCATCGTGTCTTTACACATCTCTGGCTGGGATAAGAGGTGTACATACACACATTTTACTTTTCTCTCATGAGAAAGCTAAGAGGTTGCTCTTTTTCTTCATGAGTGTTACAGTAGGTCTTCATCAGAAAAGATCCTAGTTAACTTGTTTAAAAGCCATTTGAATGTGGCAGAAATTACTACAGCTACAGAAATCACTGCCATTTGTAGTATCTACTTGAGTGCAGATTTTTTGTTTGTTCACCCAGTCACTCCAATTTGATTTTGTGTTCCAGTGCTGGGCTGATGCTTGCTACTGTCTCAGGACTTCCTGGACTTTGATGTGGTTTTGAAACAAAAAGGTTAATATCCCCCCCATCTCATCCTTTCCTCCTACAACATTTATTGGGAAGCAAGGCTTTTTTTCTTGCCCTTGCTGCTTCCCTTGTGCTTGTTTCTTTACCTCAATGCAGCAGACTAAAGTCTTATGGGAACAGGAGGGTGGTGGGAATGAGGAAGTCTGCATTTCTTATTCCAGCTACTCCAGTCTGACACTGACCTCTGGCCTCCAGCCATGGCTAGGCACGGGTGTGTGCTAGTTATCCTCTCCTTTCCAAAGGCACTGCTGCAGACACACTGTTTTAAAATGCTGGGAATCTTTCTTCATAAGCAAGTAAGCTCCTGAAGCAGTTTCTCCTACTATTAGGACTTTGATTTTTAAAACTGATCTGCTTTCAAGGTTTTCTCCTGAGCAAAGGAAGGGACTGTTGTGTGGTCTGTACTTGTTGAAAGGGCAGAAGTGTAAAGACCTGGCTGGCTATTGGAAGCAAGTCAGGTAGTAACTGCCTGCAGCTGAGCTAGACAGCCAAGAACAGAAGCTGACACAAGGCTAGAAACTTGATATCTGACCCTCTGATATTAAGGTCTCTATAGGTCAGCAGGAAAGTTTTAAGTTTCTCAACTGGTTTCTGGTAAAATATCTTGCTGTGATTTTTTTTAAAAGTATGCGAGGGGAAGGAGTAGGAGTAATATTGAAAGTCAGTGTGAGGCCTAGGCTGTAGCACTTGACATCAGTGCCAAGCTTTCTGATAGAACAGTGCTGGAGATCAGCAAATAATGAATTGTAGTAATCAAGCTGAGAAATTACAAATACTTTAATGAAATGTTTCTAGTTTACTGCTGTCAGAGCTGTATCAGTTCCCTGCTGCTTGGAAGATGGCAGAGAAATAAATGTTACAGGTTGGGGTAGATCTGATGGTCAGGTAGGAGGGGTGGTTTCTATATTTATAGAGGGAATCTAATGGTGCAGAGCATGAAGCTGTGGAATGATAGCATGGAATGTCTGAGACCATTGTATTCTACTCCCACCACTATGCAACTAATATTTATTAACCCTGTCTTGATAGGGGCTAATTAGGAGGAAAAGACAGCATATTCATGGCACCTAAGCAATTTCCAGTTGTCTCATGTGTTTTTGAAGGAGTCAAAACAACAACAAAAAATCTGTCAGACAGGACCCCTTGACACAAGCTGTGATGAGAACTTTGACAAAAGTGCTTGGTAAGAGGCTCTTAGGGTGGTATTAGTGGGAAGGGTCCTGAATACATCACTGCCTTCTCTTAAACTCGTTCCCTACTACTAGCTGTATTGTCTCTGTTAAACTATATTGGACTTGTTTCATTCCTGCAAGGTAAAATGCCATGGAACTATGCTTTGAATTAGTTGTGGTAAATATTATCCTGGTTGGAACCATTTTCAGCACCCTCCTTACTTCTTTCATCCTGAAGTGCATTATCAATGAATTTGGAAGCCGAGTAGAAGAACTGGCTGAGGTCGAAGGTGGGGAGGTCGTCGGCCTCCACGCCGTGGTACTGCAGGGCCATGCTGCTGTAGTACTGCGCCCCCGTGTCCACGTTGCGCTGCCCGTGCGCCGCGTTCAGGATGTGCGTGAACCCCGCCTTCTCCAGGCTGTAGCGGTCCAGCGCCGTTTTCCTGGGAAAACAAGAGCTGCCGTGTAACTCAGCAACCTTCTCCAAAGCTAGGGAAAAAAAATTGAGAAAACCTCTGCTTTGGTATGTTCTAAATGTTAGTGAAACTGATAATGCTTTAACAATGCATAATTTACCATTTAAAGGAACTTAAGATATTGTCATTCTGTTTGAAACTGTCATTCTTTTGCAGTTCCTAATTATCTCCCCCAGGTCCTTAGAGCATGTTTAATGTGGATTTATTTTGCCGTTACCTGTGCACATAGGCAATACTGGCTTCCATCCATCTTGTACAAGAAGAAACTTGGGATACAGAAAGAAATAGAAGGAATTATCTAAAGTCAGAAAAGGAAATCAGTGGCAGAACTTGAAATAGGACCCATGAATGCTGTTTTCCCCTTCTGTCCTATCAAATGATATTGCAGATATAATAAGAGTCCGTAATGTGTGAGTAGTAAAATCATCTGGGATTCAAAAAGAAACTCTTCTTCCCTAAAAGAGGTTACTGAGTTCTTCTCAATTTCTATTAAAAATGAATGCAATTTTAAAATCCCATCCCTATGTGAATGTAACTTCCTATCACAACTCCATTTTACTATCTTGTTTGGTCAAACCAGAGGTCTAAAGCAAAAAGAATTATATAAGGAAATTTGATATTATCCTTCAGAGGAAGCTGGAATTCATGTATTTAGCCAGAGGTTCTCATTTGTTCTTGTCCTCTCTTCCCTTGGACAAGGGAAGTCAGAGAAGAGAGGAAAGCTTAGATTTGTATGTTCAATACCCACTGTAGGTGCTTGCTTTAGGATAAAATTCCTAAAAAAATGTAGAGTTCATGGCCAGGCATGTAAAAACTTTTTTTCTTCCATTACAGAAAGCTTTTAGTTTGGGAAAAATTTGTTCTGAAAAAGCTGTAAAGTTTCATTAGTCCCTAGGAAAACTACAAAGCTTTTTACAAAAAGAAAAAATGGCATAACCTTTATTCTGTTAATATATTTTCACATAACTACTGCATGATGTAAAAAAGCTTTTTCCAAACAAAAGTACCTTGCTCCATGAATGTTTCCTGAACACTTCCATGTGTAAATGTAGCTGCTGTCACACAGGACGTTGTGGTGGGCTACCTGCTGTGTTTCATAATTCTAGTGGTGACAGCCCACAATAGCTTGAAGCTGACTGCCTTTCCAAGCTTTAAGTCAAAACCCCCTCTGAGCAGTCAAGGACCTAATGATTAGAGCACTTAACTGGGATATGGATACTGAAGGTTTTACCTATGCTTGCTCTTACTTAAATTAAGCTCATGATCATTGGCTGCTCTGAGTAAATATTGCCCTGCAGAAATTCCTTTCTGGTTAGGAATGATAATGTCTTGACAGTACTGGTATTTTTGCCATGAAATAATGCTACACCTCTGCTATCCAATCATGTAAAAGTCAAATAAAAGCTTCTCTTAGTGTGGTGATGCCTACCTAATAAGTTTAGTAGACCCTCCTGGAGCACTGCTAATGGTGTACTTTGCCACTTCCACCTCATGTTAAATAATGCCTACTCCTTCCCTTTGCATTCCTATAGCAGTGATTGACTGAGAAAGACTTGCTTTCTTCTCCCTCCTTTTAGGAGGTTTTGTGCCTTAGGATTCCCTGTATGTAAATATTGCCGGCAAAGACACTTCAGTTCTATACTGAAAGGATGGAGAGTACTTAAAATCAACCAGGTTAAATGTCCTGGCTGAAGTGGTGCAGTGAATAACTACTGCCTTCATTTCGATGTCCTTGAGGTGAGCTACAGTTCCTGTTTTCAAATTAAGCCTTTGTTTTATCTCCCTGATGCTGGAATGGTTTTCATTCATCAGACAGGCCCAAAGCTTCTGTCCTACAAACCATGTAAGACTGAGGGCTTCAGGTCAGAGACCCATGCACAAGGGGAACCCTTGCAAGTGGAGATCTACATGCTGAGTAGGAAGCAGGACTGCAGAGTATTTTCAGTAGAAAACCAAATTTTTTGATGGACTGTACATACTATCACACTTTGGCTTCTGCAAGCACTGCTCAGGCTAAAAAATAGCATTAGAATTAAATTATGAAGTTGTTCTGAGCAAGGACAATGTCAAACAATAGGTTACAGTCATTAACGTTTGACACTTGTTTTTATATGAAATCAAATTTTCCTGTTTCCTTGATTGTTGATTGCCTTTTGACACAGTGGATGCCACTAATGCATTTTTTCTGACAGTCACACAGTCTTGTTCTGTTTCCTACAACCTGATTTTGCAATGTTGGGTGGCCTCAGTTTTCCAGTACATATTCAGAAGGAAGGGATGCTGTCTTTCAGTAACTTGAATAAGCAGTCAGCTCAGCCTGGCCAAGCTCCTCTGAACTTCCCCTTCCATCTCCCAGTCTTGCCTGTGGCTGCATTCTGTGAATTGGAGGCTCAGGATGGAATTATTTTTATTTAATCAGTTTAATCATTTTGCATCACAAATGCATTAGCAGATGTTTTGCCCTTGACCTGTGGCAGGTTTGGAATATACACATTGTTACTCTGTTTGTTTCCCAACTTGGGCTGGAAATGGACTCAGAAGCAGCAATGTATCAACCTTGAATGGTGTTGCAAAAATTCATTATAAATGCTCAGATGTAACTCTATCATCTTTTGTGAAATAACCTTTTTTAAAAACAGCAAATTACACGTGTACCAAAGAATTTATGCTGTTTTCCTCAATGCTTGGGCTAGGCTGACTTTAAAATGTTATCTCCTTTCTAATTATGCTTGATATGCAGACTGATTTGGCAATAGCCTTTGAACTGAATAGAACCTTACCCAATGGAATTGTTTTCTTTATTATACGGATGCATATTTTCTTTTTTCTACTGACATTGCTAATGTGAAAAACTTCCAGAAAGTGAGTGCTCAGTGCTGAGCTCTCAAATCTGTTAAGTTCTCCACATTTTCACTGGAATAGCTATCACTCAAAGTGTGTGTAGGTGTTGTAGAACCAGTTAGTGGAAGCAAGACCTAAAATACCTGCCCTAAGTGGAGCAGGGTCAGTACAGTCCTGTGGCCACGTGGCTTTTGCATCTGCAGTCCAAGCTAGTGCACACAGTCTGTAAAGAGGGTGTCAGGCACCTTTCTTACAGCAGATAGCCTGGACACTTTTATCTATGGAAAGCTTTTCCTAAGGTTACTAATATTGTGTGGAGAGATGAAGAAACAGTTGTTGTGTAATAGAAAATAGGGTTCACTGGACTGCAAGAGGTGCTTGCCTTGGGCTTTAGAATCTGCATCTTGTGAAGAAAGCTGAAGTGACACTTAGTCTTTTTCAAGAGCAAGAGTGCTTGGTTTCAAACCTAATATGGAGATTAGAAAGTACTTTAGCTCCTTCCTCTTTCTCTCTGTCCCCCAGTCTTATACTTGATAATTATATTTTCATAAGAGATTTCACTACTGTTCTTTGAAAATTTTTCCTCTTTTTTTCCTTGTAAAATCTTTCCCCAAGATCTAGGGCAAGAGCCCAGCTGGACCACCACTTGTCATACTGGCTCAGGTTTATCTGCTTTTTACCTCCTGTCTGCCAGTGCTGAGACTGGCACTGCCATAGTTAAACTTGGGGTCACAGTGGGTTTGCAGCAGCTTGGTGGGCAGTTAGCAGAGCAAGCAACAGCCTGGTGAGGCCCCAGGTGTGGGACCTGTGTGCCTGTAAATGGAAATGTTGCTGTGTCCCTCAACATGTTTGCCTGGACCGCCCACAGCCAGCAGTGAGCTCTGCCTTTGTGGGAAGGACTGGGCTGCTCTCCACCCTCCGCTGAGTGTGCAGCGTCAAAGCTGTTGTGAAAGCATCCCTCTGTACCCTGTAACCAGAGTCTGTGGGGTTTGCTCTGTTTCATCATGTATGATGCCTCTGATTACAGCCCAAGGAGAGGAGAATGCTCTTGGCCTTGCTTGCAGTTTTCACTGTGCCTGAGGTATCAATATTGTAAAGGAAAGAGAGAAATAAATCAGGCATAAATATCTGTGAATATCTGATTGGTTGAGGTTACTAATAGCATAGGATTGTTCAGGGCAATATGAATCACTACCTTATTGGAGGATTTATGGCTCCATTTCTAATTTAATGTTGACTAGAAAAGGCGTCGGGGGTTTTTTTCCTTGAAATTTGCTCACTATCAGAGTGTAATAGTCAAGCTAACAACATTCTTCTTTTCCCCTCCTTGGGTGCTGCTGTTTCCTATTAAATTGTGATTAATACTTCCATTTTTGTGATTTTGGCTGAATTTTAAGCAGCCATTGTAAAGAGGAGTTTGCTACAAATGCCAGTGTAGGTGAAGCTGGAAGCACTTGGCTACTCTAGCAATTGTTTTCATTTTGTATATCTCCACCATCTGTGCTATTAGCACTTGATTTCCTTTTACATGGTGCAGCTGTGGTCTCCAGTGTCTGTCTTGAATGTGTTCCCATGCAAGGAAGGTGAAGTGTGGCACTGGGAGATAACAATGAAAATTTCAATGTAATTCAGTTTAGTAAGAGATGACCTGTACTGATTAGTCCCATGCTAAAGCTCATCAGCTCTTCAGTTCAGAGCACATAAACTTATGCTAAAAGTTAAGTATACCCAGAAGTCCTTTTCTCTATGCCAAGCAAAAGCTCAGTGCTTTGCTGAATCTGACCCTGCATTTACTGTAGGGCAGATGGACTCATAAACATGTTTTGAAAGTTCTGAGGCAAGGGGGAGTACTTTGATGTGGGAATCCCACCTCAATGGTGAAAACTGGAGATAAAATCACTTTCGCATATGGATATATTGATACTAACAGACTCACCAAAAGGAGAAACTGACCCAGACAAAAGTGTCATCCATTTTCAGATGGTTCCCAAAAGACTGTTTACCTCTCTTGGGTTGTGCAAGGGCAAGTAGGGGGCTTGTCTGAGACTTTAACTGTGCCTGTTGTCAGTTTTAAGGTTAAGATTCATAGGATCAATAGCAAGTGCTGCAGCAAACTCTGTGTTCTTCTGGAAGAAACAATGTGTAAGTAGTTACAACATGAAAAAGAATGCTTTCTTTTAGGCTGCTGTCTCCACTGTACCAAATCCCCTCTCTCTTTTCAAAACTACTGTCATGACAAGCTTTAGTTCCAGCTGCTTTTGTTAGAAAGTTGCCCAAATCAATGGAATTGGAAGACAGGGGGAAAGAGCTTGCAAGCACTGCAGTCTGCACCTTCACACACAGTATTAAGTGTACTGAAAGCAGCTAAACAAAGGGAAGATATGTGGCTCATGAGGAAAACATAAATACAACTAAAGGAAATAGTCCTCCAAAATACCTCAGGAGGGTGTGGGCAGAGCAACTCCCTCCCCAGGTAGGTTAGCACCGTACAGCTGGTACTACACCCCAGATGACTGGTGTGCTTTTCAACTTTAAGTAAAGCCAAGTCTCTTAAACTTCATGCAAAGGTTGTGCAATGCAAACATGTTTCAGTATAGACTGTTAAAGCCACAGATTGACGTGACCCAGATTGACAAAACACCAGGAAATCTGAGGCAACATGTTACTAGGAGAGGAATCGCCTCTCTCGAACTTTTCTGTTTTCTTAAGCGCTAAAGGAAAGCTCAGTGCAGGATGATAATTTACCAGATGGTCAGTGTCAGAAAGAAGCTTGCTGAATATAGGCAATATTGACACTTTCTTAAGAAAATCTGGCAGTTCTCCCTCCTGTGGAGAGATGTTGAGAATTTCCAATAATACTGACCCAATTTTCCTTGGTAACTCTAGCACTGAGGGAGTCTGGAGATAGTGTAGCATTGTATCCCCTTTTCCTTCTGAGGTGTTGCTCCACTTCTCTGGGTACCTCCTGCTCAGTGTGAATTAAAAGAATTTTTAGGTACCACTGAAAACAGTGAGCAAGATCATCAGAATGTGGGATGGAAAATATTTAGTATTTGATTTTCCTCTAGCCCTAAATGGTGGATGTAGTTTTTGTAAGTGATACAACCTAGATAGAGGAAATAGCTCTCTGCTTTCTATACAGCAAAGGCACCAAGCACTCATGCTGTGGTCAGTCAGTTCCTGGTCTTGACTTCAGCCACTTATCAAATGTTAGAGATCACTGATAGAATGGAGAAGCGTTACTTGTCTCGGAAACCACTGGAGCGTTGAGGTTTATTGTCCGCTGTTAAAGATCTGATTTTCTGGATTGTTAAACTGCTATTACAATTGGCAGGTCCTCATTCTACCCAAGTTAAAACTATGTCCTCAAGAGTGTTGTTATAATCTAAATCTGTATTTGCTTCTATTTTTATATGATTAATACTGATGTAGATGCTAGGAGTTCGTAATGCTAAACGATGGGAGGTAGCTGTTGTCTTGCCTGAGAGAGTCCCATCTGTTTTCTTCTAGGTTAGTGTAAATTGTCTTTTTACTTGGTCACTTGGAAAAATCCATGCAGTATTGCTTCTCTGCAGAAAGGTAAGTGAATGAGTTTTAGTTATGCATACATTTCATGTTTAGTTATTTATCTTAATTATCATGCATTCCAAATTGTGGGTTTGGGTTACTCATCTTCCTTACCTGCATCAGTTCTGAAGGCCATGAGTCATGGCAAGGCATAGGCACAGACCATAGCTTTTGTGAATTTGTGAATTGCAAGCTCAGTTCAGCTGCATACCCAGAAAATTATTTTTCATACTTGTAACAAATTACATTTCAAAATACTTTTTTTTTTTTTTTCTGGGAGTAGTTTGAGAACATGGCAAGACCTGAAACTGTGATCAGGCCTTAAATCCTAAGGAGATCTAGTGCATGCTCAAGAGGAAAACAAATTGGGAGGCCTTTGTCTTCAGCTGAAATATTCTTTGAACTTCAGAAATATGGAAGCCTAAACATCATCTCAGATAATAAGGCCATCACTGAAGAGCTGCATGAAGAAACTACAAGATGAGTAACTGGCAGAGACTTTCCATGTGATCCCAGTGAACCAAGCAGGTTTGGGATTTGCCAGTAAAACTGCCTCCAAGCAACCAGGTGGCCAGAGAAACAAAGGAGAAAAACAAGGCTGCTTTCTATCCCTTTGGAGGACTTCTAAATATGAGGAGGATATATGCAAACACTAATCCTGGTAGGAATCAAAATCTTGGCCAAGAGTGTTTTATTCCTGTTGCTGGGCTGTGTCATACAAATTCCAGTATCTGGTCTTTAAAAGCCCTTGGAACTTGCTGGGGGAAAATTTCAATTGGAGTTGAACACAGCATGTTATATTTTGAGGCTTTGATTATTCTGGGTCTGACAGGCTCATAGAGATTTCATTGCCTCTGGGCAACATCTGCAGTGAAGCCTCATAACAAAAGGATGGAGTGGCCTCACAGGGTTCCTTGATAGCCTGGATTGCATTAGAAGGAAGATGTGGTTACGTAGTCAGGGTAATTAATTAGCATTTCCATAAGCAGTCACAAGTCCTGTTAACCTTGTAAATGCAGGAGGCAGGAATGAAGCACAGATGTGGAGGCTCTGAAGATAAACTCTGGATGTATGTGTTCATTTGATTTTGTTGATGAGTTCCACCAAATTCTTTCAACATCAACCTTAATTTAGCTTGGCTAAAGATGCAAATGCACCCAACATGTGTTCATGGCTTGTGGCATCTCTTTGGCCACTAGTTCTAAAGCAAGATCTTAAAACAATACAAAAATCCTGCCACACTGAGGGGGTAGGCTGCTGGTCAGGAGTAAGATATGGAGCTGGCTCCAGGAAAGATATAAATGTCCATGGACTTTGCCTATTTCAAAGCAAATTTTAGTTAAGGTAGTGAAAGCCTGCATCTTGCATGCAGACTAGTTCACAGATTTTCTGTCATGTCAAGTTTGCCCTTGCCTGGCTGACAATAGTAGTTCTCTTTTGGGGAGTTCCATTTTCTGGTGAAGTTTTATTTCTGTTCCCCCCCCACCTGCTCCTTACTTGTTTTTCCTTCTCTGTTGGTTTTCTCATGCTTTTGTCTTGTCATGGTGGGGAACTTGTTTTCCTTTGAAGCACCACTGGTTTTCCTCTTGACTTAAGACCAGTCCTCAGCAGAAACACATTACCCAACATGACAGGTTGTAGCTCTATGTGCCTGTCAAGAAGTTTGTATTTTTGTTCCTCTGGTTAGTTTGTATGAAGTGCCAGGTGTGTGGTGTATTCAGAGTCACACCTTCTAGCTTTTACTAAATTACAAGATGTAAGAAGCCACTGCCACAGGAAAATTACAGGAAAGAGTCAGTGACTGCTGTCCTGGGCTGAGAGACTGACTTCTTGTCTGGTCACATCCCTTTGCTCAGCAGGCACAGCTATAGCTTCATCACAGAGATTAGAGGAAAATTATTCTAACAGCTTCATTCAGAATAATTCTGATGGTCATTCTAAACAATGAAGTAGGAAATAAATGCCAGAAGAGGCTGTTCTTTATGGTAAATCTTGAGTTAGAGATATCTAACAGAAGGGGCAGGGTGGGATGTCGAGAGAAAAACTCAATCCCCTTTTCTTCCTGAATCATTTGGACGGGCTGTTCCCATGGTTTAATTTTTTTATCCCACACAACATACACACACACACACTCTCTCCCATCCCTGTCTCTAAAAGTGGGAGCCTTGGCTGGGTACAAAACCAGAACTCTTGTGTCTTTCTGTTGCCTCTGGCGCCACAGAAGTAATTGGTGGATGATATTAGGAGCCTTGTAACTTTCAAAGCTATATATCTTTCCTCTTTTATAAGCTGGCAACAGATGAATTTTAGGACCTTTTAAAAAATTATTGAGAACTTTGGAGCCACTGGGGCTTCTACTTGTGTCTTTCAGTGATGATGTAAAAATATATGTCATGTTAGAGCAGGGTGTAGAGGAAAATGGGAATTGGACCAATAATGGCAAAGGGATAAGAAAGGCTCTCTTGCTCTGCTCAGGGCTTGGGCTGGGGGATTTTCTGATGGCATGTCTCCTGCTGCAGCAGTCTTCTCTGCTTCGTGGAATAGATTGCTTCTAGTTTAGTCCTCTGCTCAGCAGGACTAAGTCTGTTTTGTGGGTTTGTTTTTTTTCTAAATCACACTTGGTCAGATCAGTGAGACACATCTCTGCAGCTTTGCCTTCTTCAGGGTTCTGTTTGCTTTAATCTCTTGAGCAATCTGGAAATGCAGAGTGTTCTATGTCCACAAGCACAGGCTTGGAAATGCAGAAATACTACTGCAGGGTGAGCTGTCTCTTCAGTCACTTTTCAAGAATTACATTTTAGGCCTAAACCAACCTAAGGTGTGGCAAACACATCCAGGCCATGCTCTGTAACTGTGGAACAACTTTCACTCAGAGATAAATAACAAATTGCTCCTTGAAACTAACCATTTAAAAATAGATCATGACGAGCTTCAACCTCTGCAGCCTACACTGGTGCCACAACCAGTGCTGTCACTCTGTCTTTACAACCAGTGCTGTCACTCTGTCTTTACCAGCAGATCTGGCTGCACTTCCTCTGCTCTTTCCTGAAGCAGCAGTGACAGCCAGGGCCATGCCAGGCTCTGACATCTGTCAGTGGTTTCAAACACTTTGCTCTGTCAGTGAGCTGTGTTTAGAAGAGCTTGGTCTCTCCTGTGTAGAGGAGGTGTAGCAGGTACACAGGGGGTATTGTGAACACTTACTCGTCTCCTATGTAGAGGTTGGGCCAGACTTCATTGACGTGAGTGTACTGTGGGCAGCCCTTCCACAAGAGCCTCTCCAGTTCAAATGCCCCTGGGGTACAATAGTCCTCATCGGGATCTACTTTGACTGCTGTATATGCATTTTTCTTGCCAGCATTCCAGCTTCCTGATGACATCTTGTCCATGAAGTAGCGCTCTCAGGATGTGCAATAAACTGGAATGCAACCAAAACAGAACATTAACCCAAGGGAGCACAAAGCCAGTGACTCCTGCTCACTGTGGCATCCTGGGAGCACTGACCAGGTGGGATTGAGCATTGCTTGAGACAGATGTACCTGTTCTGTGGCAAACACAGACTTGCACCCGGATTTCTGCCTCTCCAGAGAGAGGTGAGGAATATGTTGTTGGATGAGCTCACCAGCAAAGGAAACAAAACTCAGAGGTTTGGGATTATTGAAGTTCAGTGTCTGTGTGGATTTTGTTTCCTGAAAAATCTACTGGCAAGAATTTGGTAGGTCTAACAGCCTAGGGATCTAAAGCACCTAGGGGAACTGAGTGCAAATTTAAGTTGTTGGGGTTTTTTATCATTAACTAAGACCCCCCTAAAAGCTCATCCTTTGTGATTTTCAGCAACGTAGGGAGAGGAAATGTGTCTGTTCAGGTGAACGTTGCGTGTACTGTTGTACTTTCCTTTACTCTTATTTTCCAATGTTGCCAGCTGCAGATTCCCCGTTTGCTGCATCTCCCTGTGGGCTCTGTTTTTATTTCTTCTTCTGGGCTCTCTGGTGTCTCAGAGTAGCAGTTGCTCATGTCTCATTCCCTTGAAGGGATAAACTGAACCTTGTGGCTCTGTAAGAGACTTGTAACAAGATGTGGAGTTGGGCTTGATCTTATGAAGTGTTCAAGTAGAGCCTGCCAAAAATCCACCTTTCTTGCAGGCAATGAATCCTGTAGTTGCTCCCAATTTTTGTGTGTGTGTGTGTGTGTCTGTTGGCTGCTGAATGTTTGTGTCCTTTTAATTCAAAAAATCTGGCTAATGCTTTCATGTGGCTATTGTCAAGCTGAAAGCAGGATGTCCATTTTTCACTGACATCCCAAGTACCCATGGGGTTTGTTTGCTCAGTTTGGGCTCTTTTGTGCCTGTCATGTTCTGTTTCTCTATAAAGCTTGAAAAAGCCAAATGATTGCTGTTTTCCTACTCCAAAGCTGTGTAAGATTGTGGAGTCTGTTTTTGATTGGCAAGTGTACACCTTTGTTCAAAAATTGGCTTGCTTTCACTGGCAAGGGGATCTATCTTTCAGCTAAGCTCCTTAAAACATGATGATGATGTTTAGCTAAGTGGTCCTCTCTTGAGATTTTTAAAGAGCTCTGAGAATTCCAACTTGTAGTAAATTTTCCTTGGGCTTGTCTTGCATGCTTATGTGTAGTACCAAGTCCCATCTATCTGCCCCAGTAGCCATGCTCTGAGAGAGCCTTTTTGTTTCCTGTGCCAGAATTATGCTGATTCTACATGCAGACTCAGCAGTGTAGATAATGTTTGTCTACAGAGATACAAATCTAAGTCAGTCTGACTTGGGGAGTGATTAGGCTGTTATCTAGAAATTGATAAGAACTGCTATTTGTCTAGTAAGGAATTATAACTGAGAGCCTGTTGCCTTGATGCTGAAGGACTGACTACTTTTATTCGTGGCTCCATAACATGGGATGGAGGAAAGGAAGAAGAGAAAGCACAATGTAATCAGTAATCACAGTTGGTGGCCACAGTGCATTGATTTGTTACACCTCAGAACAGGGCAATTACATCTGCAAATGATCGTTTGTGGTCCTGGAACACCGGCACAGTTTGAGCTTGGTTAACACTCTGAAAGCTCGACCACTGCTGAGAAATCCTTGTTTCTGTCTGTCCTGGGAAGCCACATGCTCCCTGAACTTTCAAGTATGCTATGTTCTTTTATGCCTTGCCAATGTTATCTGCTGCAGGGATTTTTAAATTGAATTAGAGCACAGGAAAGCATCAGCTGAAATTCCTCTAATAAAACATGTATTTCAGATTTGACTCTAGACTATGTAAGAAGTAACAGAGTTTAAATAGGAGGAGGGAAAAGGGGGCAAAAGGGCTGGTTTGCTATTTCAACTCTGGAAATAATTGCCATGAAGCATTTGGTTGGGGGCAGAAGGGCTTGCATCTTCCCAGGAATCAAAGATGCTTAACCCCATCTCGTATTAGTTGTTCTACATATACCAAACACAGCTCCAGGAAGGCTATTTCCTAGGCCAGCCCTCTTGGAATAAAGAGTGAAAAGTAGATTAGATTTTTTGTGGGATTGTTCTTAATGCTGTTGTGGGTATAGGAGATGAATGTTTAGCACAAACCCAGGCAGGGAAATCTCAGATTTGTGTGGAGAGGAGACCATGTCTTGCAGAGCGCTCACCCAGTGCAGTCAGATGGCAGCCAGATTGCAGGGTTACCTCTGCACAGGCTTGTTGGAGCAGGCTCCCACCCCTTGTGGTGCTTCATGTGGGCTGTAGATGAGTTAGTGCAGGCTGGATGATGCACCAGTGCTGTGCTAGCTTGGCAGTCACCTCATGGCACTGCGCTGTGTGGGGACACAGAACCTTAGATCACAGAACAGCCTGACTTGGAAGGGACCCACAAGAATCATTGTAAGTGAATGGCCCACATGGAGATTGTGAGCCTGGCATTATTAGCACCTTGCTCTGACCAACTGAGCTAATCCCAGGGTCATGTGGAAGCTCTCTGGAGTAGGGACTGTCCTAATGTCCATTGCATAAAGAACTCTGCACCCTGCCTGCTCCTGGAACTGCTGCTTCAGGACAGCCTTATTTCCTGGGGGAGGGATGAAAAGTCAGCTGGCTGTGGAGCTGCCCTTGTCCCAGCGGGTTCTCCCCAGCAGGAGGATCTGAGCCCAGCTTCAGGGCATACTGAGGAACAGAGCCCTGTATCTGAGGCCAGGAGTTCCCTCCCAGTGAGGCAGGGCAGTCTGTAGCTCATCCCACCCTTCCCCTGTGCCCAGAACACAGCTTGCCTCTCATTCTGCTGGCCTGTGCCAAGGGCAGGCTGTGTGAGCTGCTGGGACCTCCCTGTTGCCTCTCTGTGCCAGAGCTGGGTGTGGGGCACACCTCAGTGGGGCCCCAGAGGTGCTGCAGATGACCCTGTGAGACTGTGCCTGCGGGTCTGGCATCCTGTGGGTTCTGCCCTCACTGCAGTGTGCACACAACACTGAACTGCTCCCCACTTCTGCTGTCATGGACTTAAGGGTATTATCAGAACAAGGATGATAAAAATCCAGTCATCTGCATTTTTATACCCTAATCTTTCTCTTCATAAATAAGACCAAAGTGCGTGTTATCTAATAAATTTTATTTGTTAATCGCTTGGATGGATGGAATATTTGTCCCCCTTGGGTTATATGTATATAAATGAAAATATTGTTAGTGATTTCACAAAATGGTAATTCAGAATAATGGAGAGTTAATCCTCTTTTCATTAGTGAGCCACTTCAGGACATACACTGTGGCAAATTACACTGCATTTTAAGTCATTCTCAAGTGCTGTGCACTAGGAAAAAAACATTAAACTAGTTTTGCATTGATAGAAGTAATTGTGTGGCTAATTGGGATAAGCAGCATGCATTAGGCACAGCAAAGGAATCTCTTCTTTATGTTCACTATCTCCTCTACAGCTGCCAGATGGAATTTCTTATACAGCTCTTTAGCTTATTTTATTTTTAACAAAGCAGGGAAGGAGGAAATAAAGTGCAAGGGGAAAAAAAAAAAAAAAAAAAAAAAGAAACAAATCTGCTAGTCTATCTGCTGTTTAATTCAGACCATAACAGAGCACACAGTCTAGTGGCTGGAGCACCAATATGGCAGTGAAAGTTTTGCCTTCTGCACCATGTTTGGAGTCCCTTGAACTACTCAAATTAACCCAAAATTCCCAGTAAGGCCCTATGAAGTCATAGAATGTAGTGGCCCATTTTCAAATCTGTTCAATTGAAGGGATGTCCAGTCCCACCACAAAATTTGTAGGGGTGAGTTAATGCTTTTGGAAATGTCAGTCATGAGCTCTACAGTTTGGTATTCCCATAGATGGGGGAGGAAAACTCAGCTTTTTATCTAGATGTGAACATCAGAGCCTTGGTGGTGCTGGGTACATTTCTAATGCTGGCTTTCCATGTGTAGTGGAAGTTTCTGAGTACTTTGAGACTGAAAGCTCTAAGTCATTAGCTACATTACAAAATCCTGTGCTTCTTAATATTAATATTTTCTGCTCAATGTGCTGTGCAAGCCCTAGTGCTGTGTATAAAGATGCCAAACAATTTGGCAAGATTTATGCCTGGGAGTTAGGATCCAAGTCAGCTGTAGAGACTTAGAAAAAAATCAGGCATGCACAGCCAAGGGCTGCATTTGCCTTGTTTCTGTGAAAGGGCCTATATATCCTTTCCTTTTCTGAACCCCTCCCTGGCACAAGGGGTTCCTCCATCACTGCTGTTGTCCCCACCATAGGTACTCTGCTGCCAACTTGTAGCTTTATTTGTGTGCCTGAAGCTTCAGATCTTCAATAAAGTCAGAGCCTGGTGGCCTTGGCATAAATATGCAATGGGAGAGGCTAAACAAGTAAAAACTGGGAAGATAAATGGAGAGAAGACAATTGTCCTTACTCTTTTCTTTAGAAGTATTAGCTGTTCTGTCATGCAGGGCACAGGGTTTCCTTGCCTTAATGCCCACTTCAGTCCATATTTATACAGCAGAATAGTTTATATTCTTTGCCACCCATGTGTCCTGCTCTTGAAGTTCTCCCAGCTCTTATGGCATTGATCACTTGTGCTAGTGGTGATTTTGATGCTGGCTTTATTAAATTTAATTTGATGTGCATATGTGTACAAGCCTTGGTTTTGTACTCAGAGTTGTCTAAAAGCAACTTATCCCTGAAAATACCAGACTATCACAAATTCACCTGGTTTAGCTGGGAAGTGAAAGTTTTAAGCCTTTAACAAACACCTAAACATATAACCTGTTTGTAAATGTGGAGGAAGATTTTAATCTTATTCGTGTTCTGATGCTTTCAGATTTCCCTCCTACCTGTTGTCAGCTCTGAAAAAGGAGTGGAACTGTGATATCATCATAAGTCTTTTCCAAGATGCCAAAGAGAGCTACCTATCAGTGCTGAGCCTTTCATGAGGATTCCACAAAAGTAATGACTTATCTACAGTGCTTTATAACCACCCCAGCGCAATAGGAGATAAACACAGTGCCCTTGAAATTAATTGAAAGTTTCACCCTCAAAACTGGGGACTAAAGTAGTTAATCTACTGCCATGAACACTAAATCCAGCAGAAGAACAAAAAAGAGGAAAAAAACCCTGAACTTTGATTGAGAAATCATTTCTGTGCATGAGGAACTTTTTACTAAGAAAGTACTCTATTTTCTTTTCTGATCTTGGATACAGGGCAGACTTATTTGAATGTTTTTATTTATCAGGCAGAATTTAACACCATTCAAGTTGTTGGACTTCTACTCTCCTGGGAGTAAAAACTGAGACTTTGCCTTACAGACAACTGCAAAACTAATGGTTTTACATTTACTTCCTTTCTTCCTTCAGTTTATTAACCACCTTAGGTAAGAACTCATGGAGGAACAATGTTTGTAACAAGCCTCTACAAGAGGGAAGGACCCAAGAGAAGGTAAGGATGGAGAATACCTACACTAGTTCTACACTTTCAAAAAACGTGCAGAAGACTTGAATCTAGTTTAGTAACCAGTCTTTGAGTAAGCTCAGTGCTGAATTCAGAAAAAAAAATCAGACGTAATGACTGAGAATCTACAGAAACAGTGAGGGAGGATCTACTCAGCAAGTTCTTGAATTTTTAAGAAATGTTCTGTTCTTCCATTTCCAGCCCACATGCCTGACACATACCTCCCTTCAGGGTGAAAAAGTGCTTGCCCTTTTTGAGTATGACTAAGCAGAGGGCTGTTTTATAAACTGGAAAGTTCCTGCAGAAGCCAATGCACATGTCTGGAGCACAGTGTTTGCACTTGGGAGGAGGGTAAACAGTGCTTTGGTTTCTAAGCTTTTTGTAACTCGAAGTACATCAGCTGAGCTGAGAGCTGGTCACTGCAGTGACAAAAGCTTGCTCTGTCAGATGATTTAATGCAATGCACTGAGAATGGTGCTCCCTGTTACACCACCCCATGCTGTTTTGCTCAGACTGGGAAGGCTGGCAGCAGCCATGAAGAGCTGTGTGCTTCCCCTGTAACCTCACACTTGTTACACCCCAGGGCACTGCAACGAGCTGTGGCAAAAGCTCCTTGGGTGGGGTTATGTCTTGCTTTGTTTTGTTGGGGACTTTTTTCCCTAACACTAGGCCAAAAAGGTTACTTTTTTACAAATACTTCTTGTGATGGAGAAGTCTTTCAAAAATATTTTTCTTAAATACCCCAAAAAGAATTTGCCAAATTCCAAAACTGGATTTGCAGGATACTTAAGGAAAAAGTACAATCCTGTGTTCCCTATTCCTGTCCAAGTCTTCACCAAAATTCATTTGCTTCAGTTCCTTTCTTTTAGCCCTGCATTCTTATGCTTAAAGCATTCATGGACTATAAAATAGTTCATCTATTGCAGTCATCTTTAAACAGCTTAAAACCAGAATATTTGTAGCCTCTGTGCAATTATTTCCCAGAACCTCCTGCTGTGAATATTCAAAACTAACCAGTTATTTCAATGAATTTCTAAGCCACATATGACTTTTTAAAAACTTATTTTTGCCCTCATTCTTTATTGTTGAGTGGACTGGTTAATTGAAAGCAGATTAAGCTGAGATTTTATTAAACATTATTAGAATGTCCAAAGAAACTTAAAACACAGCATCATCTGAGAGATTTTTAATTCAATTGGAAAAGCTAGATTTGACTAGAGGGTGGAGCAATTACTGAAGAATAAGCAAAATATTCTGGGACAGATATTAAAGTCCTTAAGAATTGCATTTTCATTCCCTAACTTTTACAATGAAATTATCTCCAAGATAATTACGCTTTCTGCACCAAATTTCCTAATTTATAAAGTGATTTCTGTAACACAACAAGTTTGGTTTTCTAAAATTATACATTATACTTTCAAAACCTTTTTGAATCTGTAATAATTAAATTTTTTTTTCTCTGCAACAAGCTAATGAAATTAATAGTTACCTCGGCAAGTTTTCCAGTTCTTGGGCTGCTTTACTAAGTCCCTGCTTTACTAAACCAGGTTACAAAAGGAAGGGAAAAGGAGCAGAAGTACAGCAGGAAATGCAAATTGCTTAGCCTTACCTGTAGGCTTAGGTGGGTGCAGTAAGTAACTGGGTCCTGTGAAGTGCAGCAGAACGACAAAAGAAGCCTCACTAACTGTGCAAGTAGAGTCTATTTTTAGAGGAGGATTTGCTGACTCTGACCTTGAGTGCTGCCCACTCCAAATGACGATCTTTACATCTGCTGGTAAAACTATTCCCTGATGTGACCTGAAACATTAGACCTGGCAGTTTAGTTACCTAGTCTTGGTGTGACTAAGATAACATGATGCCTGCGTGTTGACTATAATATAACAAATATAATCTTTGATGTTGTCCCCTTGTCAAGGCCGATGTGATGTTTACTGCTGCATATGGGTAAGGAGCACTGCGCTGCTGTTTCCTGTCATGCTGTGCACAAGTGACTTGGCACTGGCACAGCAATGGGCAGTGGGAGAGGTGGCATCCTGACAAGGTCCTTTTCTCTTGCTTGAGCTCCACCAGAAAGCCATCTTCCCCTACTTCTTGTTTTGGTTTTCTCCAGTGCCAACACTTCCAGTACCCATTTAACTTATGAAATGCCTTTCTTTGCTGAGAGCCACAAGGTGCTTAGCATGGCTCAGTTCTGGTGACATCTTGCCAAAAAAAGGCAGAGGCACACCCTCCAGCCTTTGAAAAATTCTCTACTTCCCTAAAGAGCTCCATGACTTCCTGCTGAAGAAAGCCTAAAACTTCTTCTGGTAAATCACAGCCAGGTTCATCAAAGATCAAAGCTGGGTCCCCTGGTGTCAGAGCCACACCTCTACCACTCCAGCACTTCATCTGCTGTGGCCTTCATGGCCACAGGGCTGAAGGGCTTGGGGATCACACATGACATCCTCTGCCTGGGCATTTGTTCTGCAGCAAACCTTCCCTAGAGCTGCAACCGGAACCACAGCATTAGGAGGAGATTTTGATGCTGCTGGAGCTAGGCTTGCGTCTAAGATCCAGCTGTCATGTGAGTATTGATATTTCTTAAAATAACCTCTTCAGATCTTTGCCTTCTGCCTGAGAGTGGGAAAAAGAGGCGAAGAAACCAGTCAGGGCAAGTGTGTGATACTGGAAGCAGCCCTTTGGTCCCTGGACCTTTTTGGTTCTGTTGAATTGACCATCCTGGGAATGATATCTCTGAGCAGACCTGCAATCACTGCTTGCCTATCTTTCTGCCTCACAGTGCTCTCTACTGTTGCACCAGTGCCTGCAAAAAGCAGCCAGTTATTGACAGAAACCTCTTGTGGAACTTTTTTCATTTCTTGCAAGAACAGAGTCTTCTGTGACTGCAAATGCCTGTGCCCTACCAAGGTTTCAGGATGCCTGACCATTTTTTTCCAAAGTACCTGAGTCCTATGGTAGTTGCCATTAATTTTCAGTGAGACACAAATTCCCGACTCTGTCAGTTATTTTTAATGTTGCATTAAATCCTTTCAATCACCTTTGTCATCCCCTGTCTGTTTAAAATATAGAAGTTCATCCCAGAAGGACCAGGGCCAGACTTGGTCATGGCCTGTGGCTAATGCTGCAGTACAGATGTGAAGTAATAACAAACAGTTTCAGTTCAAGTTCTGGGCATTGGATCTGCTGCTGTTTCATGCTAACAGCATCACTCTAGCCAAGTTTCTGCATTATAGAGCAGCCAAGTTCCTCCCTGCCAATTATTTAGATAGTCACTCTTAAAATGAGAAAGAGCTTGGATGCTAGAAACCTGCTGTGCTTTCTAAGATAACTTGTAAAGATGTTGTGCAAATTATTTCTATACTGATAACAGAGAAACTTTGTGGAGGATGAGATACAGAGCCCATATAACAGAAACTAGCAGGAGTTGCTTTATCTTTATCCTTGCAGGTGACCTATTATGGGTAAGATGATCCAGCAGACTGGCAGAGCTGGTGAGAGGAGGCTGCTCTGTGAGGTCTGTGTGCCCCAAGGATGGGCAGTGGTCTGTTGCTTGTCTCTGACCAAGGTTGTCTTTCTGATGAGGTCAATAGCATTACAGCATTTTGTGGTATTTATTTTCAGGCAGGCAACTGAAAAAGAAGTGTTTTTCTGTCTGAATGGCTGTCAAAACAATATGAGCCCTTGTTCCCTTCTCTCTGTAGGGTCCTGAGAATACGTGCAGAAAGGTTAGTCACCTCCTGGAAAAGAATGGGTAAGATTGGAAGAACCACAGTGGTCATCTGTCCAATCTCCCTGTTCTGGCAAGGTCATCGCAGAGCACATTGCACAGGATTGTGTCCAATTTTTAGGAATAGTTGTTTGTGTTTCCATTAGTTTTGTTTTTGTTAACTAAAAAATCTGAGCTGCTGAGATGTTTTGAGAGTGGCCAATGACTTGGAGTGCTTTGTGCCTGGACACATAGAAAACACAGCAGGAAGGCTCTTATTTCGGAAGAGGTAAGCACCTGCCTTCTGGAAAGTTGAATGGTTACCTTGGATTCCTAAAAACTGACGTGTACTGTGTTATTGGTAATTTCTGAAAATTGTAGCAAAACTGATGATGGTGCTTTGAACACACAGATCACCCCCCATTCCTGGAGCCTTGCCTGCATCTAGCCTGCTCATGTTCTGTGTGCAGATCCCTGCTGTTGGGGATCAGCTCCCAAGGGCAGTCGCCCAGTGGCACCAGGTGCCACTGACACTTTCTGTTGAACAAGAGTATGGAACTGTGGGAAGGATGAGAACTAAAGTCCCATCCAGAGGGAAGAGTTGGAAAAAGGCGGGGGGGGAAAGCTGCTTTTTTTCTTTGGAAAAAAAATCTTAGAAGGAATGAACTTCTTCCACAAAGGAAAGGAAAAGGGAAAGAAATGGTAGATTTCTGGCTGGAGCACACTAGAGGTAAAGTTGAAAAAATCTGACACACTAAGATTTGTAATTTTTATTTTACTTTAAAGAAAAAGCTTTGAGTAAAGTTCTGCTTTAGAAGACTTCCCTCCCCCATTCCAACCTGGTGAACTGGAAGATTTCCTCTTTGCTACAAAATATGCTCTTATTTGGAAAAGCTGGGTTTTTAACAATTTCATGGGAAGAATAAGTATATAATTATATAAGATTGTCCTAATGGACATTTGCAGCTGTAGCGAGATGCTAACAGCATGCAGAAACCATTATGTTTCCAGTTGTTTGGCAAAAGTTAAGAAATCTGATATATATATTTTAAAGTTAACTGTAAAGTAAATCCAGATGGTTCTGTCTCACACAGACAAGCAGTCTTCAAACTAGACATATAGTTGTAGCCTGGCTATAACTTGTTTTGATTACTGCAGATAGAGAGAAATGCTTTAAGTGACTGCACCCTCCTCACAAAATGCTACATGCCCTTGATTCTTGCTGAAGTCAACTGGTGTTTATAAAGCTCTACATAAAACTTGTCTGACAATACCTTGCGTGCAGGAGTATCTTGCTGGGCGTTACTCATTTAATTTCTCTTTATACTGAAGTATTGCTTAATGGCCCCCATCCAGGGTTGGGGCTCTGCTGAGACAGGCACTGCAGACCCATAAAACAAAAATGACAATTGCTGCCCTAAGTAACCTACTGTTTGAGCCTGAGTTTGTGCTTCCCTCTTCATCTCCCAGCTCTGGATTGCCAGAAAATATTGGTTGTATGCTTATTTTTGATTGATGTATTCAGAGTTTTATTTGATTCTTTAATAAGCGCTGTCTGTTGTGTTCATTACTTCATTTCAGCCAGACGTCGGCTGTGTTGCTGCTATCAGCAGGGGAATCAGAATTATGTTGACTTGTGAGGCCATTCTGCAAATCAAATCAAAGGGGTAGCTTTGCCTCACAGAGTAAGGATTTCAATGGCTGATGTTTTAAGTTGACACATTAAGGAGCATTCCTAAAAGTCTGAAAATAGGAGGAACTTAAAGGTCCACCAGAAATTAAAGACTTGTGGTGTATTACTTTATATTTTGTGGTTTTCTTTTTTTTCTCAGTAAGCAAACGTTCTTGTAGATAAAGGTTGATGCTGTTTGTCCAAGTAATATAACAAGCAGGCACATTGTTTTATGACCTTCTTAGGCAGTATTGTCAAGAGGCTAATTTGGATTTGACCTGATAGGAGTCAAATTTACTGACTGGTGTTTCTCTTGCTATCTCTGTGGCCAGGCTAAGAGCCCAGTGTAGTGCCTGTGTTTGTAAGAGACTATGTGAGACAGGGGCAAAGCAAGTTCCCTGGGGATTAGGAAAGCAGGACCCCAATCCCCAAAAAGTCTCCCTGAGTTTGTGGGGTGAGGCTGGGGCCAGGGCTCTGAAAGGCATTTTGTTCACTGTTCTGCTTTTCCTCTCACTGTCAGCAGAAAAAATGTTCTGGGAGATTTGTGTTGAAATGGAGTATAGATCCCAAGGCATAGTAATGTGGAAAATAGGGATGAGGTCTTCCTTGTTACCTCCCTTTAACCAAGAATGCTGGGAACAGGGAGAGCCTGGGGCCCCAAACTGCTGACTCTCCTGTTGCTCAGTTTCTCAGAGCTAAGAGAAAGCTCTGCAAGGAGAGCACCTACAGAGGAATCCTATAGAGAGTACCTAGTGAGTACCTTATTCTGTGCTGTGAAGAGCATCCTGATGTGCTCCTCAGGCCCCAAAATGGGGCATCTGCAATTGGTCAGTGTTTAAACTGACCTCTAAAGAAAACAGCATTGCCAAAAATCAAGTGGGTTTTGTCCCTAATTTACCACAGTAACACACAGAGAATTGCACCTAATTCTCTTGACAAGAGAATTGGGAAACTGCCATCGTCTGTTTCTGCTCTTGCTATTCATGGGGATAAGAAGCTCTTTTTCTTCTACTTCTCTGTATTATTAATAACAGATTGCTGCAGACGTTCCAGAAATGTCTGGTCCAACCTATTTCCTAAGCATAGCACACTTAAAAAAATAAACACAAATAGATACATAGTATGTAACTCTGATCAGAAAAATTGTCCAGACATGCTGAGAGCAGGTTTCAGGTCAGAGTAATCTCATGGTATATGGAGTGCCAAATCTAGACTTAAATAGAGCCAGGAGACAGAAATTGGATTGATGTTTGCAGTCCACTTGGTACAGGCTTCTGGCTTGCTGGCAGGGCAAATGGGGAAACACCAGAGTTGCTGTGCTGGTGCCATTGGTCTGGTGTCTGTTCCACTGACTGTGGTCAGTAACAAACCCGTTAAAGGAAATCACATGAAATCTGTGCTCCCCACTTATGGGATAAATTTTCTGCCCTAGTGAAAAACTGTTTACTCTTTCCATTCCACCTCCTTAGATAAAGCTTGGCTGAAAGCCTGAAGTTTTACATCTTTTCCAAAACTATTTATTTTCTTCCAGTGTAAATTATCTCTGATGGTGGTTTTTCTTATTTATGTGACTACATTATATTCTCTTTAACTCTTCTATGGTCTTTGCCTCCAAGTGTTATGATAATGAGTTGGACAAACTAAATAATGATGACAACTGTAACACTAACTGGTTTGAAATATGTCCCCTTTCATTCTGCCTTAGCAAGCTTGGAGAAGTTTACCCAGCCACTGCTCAGGTGCAGCTGTTCTGCTGTACTTGGAACATCTGGTCCTGTGGTACCATATGACTATGACCTACTGTCCTTCTAGAAATAATCAGCTGCACTTCATGTCATAAAACCCCACAACAGCAAAGCAGTGCTTCATAATCCACCAGGAATGCTCCAAACAACCTCAGGGCAAGTGCCTTTTAATGACTTTTTGCTCTGAGTTTGATCAGGTTCCAGACTATTTTAAGCTCAGAACACCATAAATGCTGGAAATTAGGTACTTCATTTCAGGAAAAATGCAAAATCCAGACTGAGTAGATCTGCAAAGCAGAAATAGGGTTGTTACATTATGAGAGAGATAGCAAGACAGCCTTAATGGATGGCATTCAAGTACAGCTGCATATGGTTCTTAACTGGTGTTGGCCCACGAAATGCATGCTTATAAAGGAAATTGGGGAGAGCTAACACATGTCTGGGGGCTTTGAAGTTGTTATTATCATCCACATGCATAAGAACGGGAGATCCTCTCTAGTCCAGCAAGTACTGAGAAATGAATGAGTTTGGCGCATACATCAAAGGTCTTCACTTGTAATTTGCTTAAGAGATTAAAAATTAAATATGAGGGAATTATTGAGAAAGAGCAAGCTGCTGTTTTTTCCCCCCTTGCAGCAGGAAAGAACAATTGAGCATCTATTCTGACTGAAAGTGATTACTGAGAAGCTTTCTGACAACCTGGAGCAAAACAGCAGTTGCATCTTAGTTTCACTGACATCAAATAAGCTTTTGATTTACTGAGACCCAACAGGACCTGTCCAGTGCCAAGGATTGTCTTTGAGAAGCAAACAAACTTCATAAAGCTTTTTTTACAGAGCCACAATCTCTAAAGCAATGCGTTGCCAGACCATGAAATGTGCTCTGCATTTCAGCTACCAGAAATAGTCTATTTCAGAAATAAACTAACAAAACCTAGTGACAAACACCTGAACCTTGCTACTTTTCCCATGCCTGTCAAATGTGATTTTTACTGAGGTTCTTGAGTCTGAGTAACCATTAAGAAGGAGAGAGCATGGACAAGCTACTAAGTCATGGCCAGATTAGAAGATAGGGAAGCTTGATAGCAAACATGGTCTTTTGGGAAAAAAGTACGAAAGCTTTGGAGGTGGAAAGAGGAGACAAGTGGCTTCCTGGAATAGCTTCCAGTAGGACTGCAGAGCGTGGGAAACCCTTATTTTTGGGATCTGAGGAAAGACTGTGATGAATTTTTGAAAAGAATCCAGAGATATTGGCAGAGGTCTAGATCATGTAAGTGTTCCCATTGCACATCCTTTTATGTGACGAGCCAGAGATGTTGTGGAAAGACTTGTTGCCTCTGAATCAAGATCACATACCTTTCAACAGAGCCTGGCCTTCCTTGGAACTGCTACAGGAAGGGATGGGTACCAGTCTATAACATGACCCAAAATGCAAGACTCTGACTAAAGGTCATTTCCATGCTTACTTTGATAATTTCTTTGACAGCATAAAAGTTGTATCTATATCTGTGATATCTTTATATCTATCATGTTTTAACACCTTTCCTCCCCTTCACCACATAAATTGTTATTGAGTGTTCTTGGTCCACATCCTCTTCTTTAGCTTGGAATTTTACATGCTCTTCTATGTTCTGAAGTGGGCAGTCCTTAAAAAAAATCTTGTCTGTTACTTTGTTGTTCCTTGAGCAGGATATCACCAGTCCAACTCATTTATTGTTTTTATATCATGGAGGCACAAGGCAGTAGTAATAAAAATGAGTAGTTTTCCCAGTTAGAATTAATCACCTACATTTATGAGCAGTGTTGCTCTTAGTTTTTCTGCAGTGTTAAAATAGTCTCTTGTTAAAACAGCCAGTCTCTCCCACATTTTTCAACCCATAGACATAAACACATGCTGAAAATTTAGAGACAAGCTATTAACTTGACCTGCTGCTTTTCCAGTAAGACACGAAGCACCTGCACTTGCGCAACTATCCATTCAACACACCTTACTCCATCTGTTACAAACGCTGATTTCACTGTAAATTATGCATTCGGTCCTCTGTATTTTTCTGACTTACAGACAGAAAAGTTATTATTTTAAAATTTTAAATTATTATAAAAGAATATTAATGTAGAGGATTTTCGCTTGAATGAAAATGACCTCCAAGCCACCACAGACCTGAGAGCACAACCCAGTGGCAAAAAGGAGCATGAAAAGAGGTGTCAGGAGATGATTTGCTGCCATAAAGGGGATGCCAGGGGACAGGACTGGTCATCAGGAACATTTAAGGAGTGAAACTGGGGCAAAACTGGCTGGACAGTCAGTGAGATGCTTTTATAGAATCTTTGCAGGAGAAGAGGACTTGGGGCTGAGATGTAGACCCTAAGTTTTTGAAAAATTTGAACTATCAACAGGAGTTGCTGCCTAATGCAATTATAGCTCTTTTGCTATCAGAAAAGTAATAGGTATAAATGCTGCATAAAATTATTGCTAAGCATATTTTTGAAATATCTTGAATTATTTAGTGCTATGAATAAGTCTGGTTTTAGAGAAAGAGAACTACATGGCATGCCAAAGATAAATACAGGTTTTACCTATTTACTTGTCTCTTTAAAGAGAGAGGAAGAGAGCAGGTGGAGGGGGGAAAACCTAAAGGAAGAAAAACTTGAAAGTAGAATACATGAAATATTGTTTCCTTGGAAACAAAAAGGAAGATTACATCACAGGGTTCAAGCCTATAAATAGAAACCTAGCGGTGCAGATACAGAAGAAGCTCTTGTTCCTAGAGAGAAAATGTAGAAATGAAGATGACCTCCCTTTAGACACTGCTGTCACAATGCAGTCGGCACAACCCAATCGTGAGGACCAGCTGTAAATTTAGCTGATGGTACATGACAGTCCTCTTTCAATTAGCTGAAGCAGTCAGCTCAGGGAACTGGTTCAGCTGGTGAGAAGAGGTACAATTTCTAGGCTGCTATAAATACCATCAGTGTCTCCAGAGCCCTGCTATGCTGCCGTGGCAGAAATTACTAAAAGTCTTCAGCCTGAACTCTAAGTCCTTTGGGCAGCCATGAGAGGACAGTGAAAGCATCAAGTCTGAATTAATGTTTGTAAGAAGCAACCTGGGCAAAGCATCTCTGTTTTCTGGTGGGAGTTCAGGCCTTTGGAGAAGATGAGCTGAGACTCACAGGAGTGACTCAGGGGTTCTGTCCTCCTGGGGTCCCCACTGTGCCCTGCCCCCTTCTCCTGTCTCTCTCTTGCTCCTGCTGCATTTGTGTGTCTGTTGTTTCTGTGCTCAGGGCCGTGGGGGTGGGAGGAGGCTCTCCTGTGAGGCAGGCTCAGGGGTGGCTCAGCACACACTGGGTGCCTGCCCCTGCTGCGAGCTCCTGCTCCTGGTGGTGCTGGGGCCCAAGCTCCTGCATCCTGCTGGGGTGGAGTGTGATTGCAAGTGCTTTCTGTTTCTGAGTTCTGTTTCCTGATGCTATGGAATATTTATCCCATCAGTTACTAAACCAAATTACGATGTTTTCATTGTTACTGATGAGTTCCTTTGGACTATGCAGTGGTTCATATTACAATCTTTACTTTTTAGTGCCGTGAAACTTTCTCTCTGCTTTTGCAGCTGAACACCCATGCGAGTGTGTATAAACAACACTGCTAAAGGGATAGCTCCAAAATTGGGCAATTCATGCATCTTATGGGCTAATGTAGCTAAATCTGCCTTTGGAAGACTAAAGCCTTGAATAAATCATATTATTCTACAGTCTTTCCATATGTTTAAAAAAAAATTGATTGGCTATGGGTCTGTTAGGAAACAATCCCCTTCAAACTGAAACAGGGATTTGTTCCATCAGTTTGTATGTGATAACACAGGGCTTGGTCAAATTTCCACTTTCTGGTGGGAATCATCTTGGTTTGAGTAGGGAACTTAGTGTGACCAACAGTTCACAGAGGATTGCTCCTTCCCAGAGCTAACAAAGCAGGAACTGGAGGCATTGGTAAATGAAAAGATTTCTTAAGTGTCCCAATGTCACGGATGTTGATGATGCTGTAATATATATGTGTGTATACATCCTTCCCTGGCACTGCTCATTATAAGGCATAGCCCAATCAATGAAACAGCATATGCTCCCAGCTGCTTTAGCCCTAGGACATGGTGTGCCAGGTGGCAGGACTCTACTCTTGGAGCTTTTTTTCCATGTCTTGTAACATGGTGCATACTCCTAAATCTACCAGAGATTCTCAGCTTTCCTTGACAAGCAAGTGGAGGTGGAATTTAAGTTTACTGCCCTTGTCAAGAAAATAATGAAAACAATGAACTTTAAGACAAATAATAAAATCCCATGCTTTATAAGGGCATTCTCACAATGGGCAGGGATGTATATGTGTGTGATACAAGAGTTCTGAACATCTGTGGCTGGCAGAAATAGAGTTCTTGCTTAGGTACATACAGGGGTCATTTGCATGTATCTGAGTCTAGCCAGGATTCAAGACTGCCATTACCATAATAAATTTTTAAGAAGCCAGAGTTGTAAGTTTCTAGTGCTAAGGGAAATCTGGATAGAATTTGAACCTTGTAGTTTGTGTCAATCTTCAGTTTAATCTTGTTGTTTTAATTTGAAAGAATTGTAAAGCATTTGGCATACTACTTTTCATGAGAAGAGTGGTTTGAATGGGGAGGGGATGCTGACATGATGGTGCTTTCTTTGACAAGCTTGGGTTTGCTGTTATAATCTCTCATCTCTGAATCATTGTGCCTGCATAGTTTGCTTTTTTCTTTTCAAAATATAACTTCTACATTGTAAGTTGATATTCTGTGGTGCAATGTTCTGCCAGCATAGTCACAGAGTTCTTGAAGTGCTCTTCCAATACATTGCATGGGAAAACTACTGGATTATGTCGATTTTCTTGAGATATTTTCCCCAAGTAGCCCAAAATTACTTTATTTTTTTAGCAGACCAGTACATTGTTTGGCAGGCAAACATTTCTGAGCAATGGGATGACTAAGTGACCAGCCTGAGAAAGATATTTTAGTATTTGTCTGTTAAAATGCTTTTGGATGGCTGTCCAGTCATTCTGCTATGGCACTGGTACGTGACATCTGGCCAAAAGGAAGTGGCATAGCAGAGATGCTGTGAAGTTGACATATGTCTAGTGTGAAACAGGCTGGATTAGAAACTGGAGGACTTGCTGGAGGTTAATAGTGATGGTAAAATCAGCATGTGGAGGTATAACCAAATATAAACTAATTATTTTTTTTCTTGCAAAAAAATTGACAGTAGGAAAAGACATCAAGCAAATTGAAGAATGGTGTGACTTGACAGAAAACAATTTTGGCTGTAAACATCTAGATACTCCTTTGTGTTACTGACTTCTCCCAAGCACTCCCTACCTCCCTGAAGAGCCACATCCTGCTATTCTGCCTGATCAGATGAGCTGTTTAAATTAAAAGCACTCTGACACTAACATGCATGTCAGAACTGTTTTCCTTGGTACAGTTTTCATTTCTTGTTACATTATGTCTCCTTTGATTAATTCAAATATGTAGGAAATGAAAAAGATGGTCACTGGTTTTTAATCAGTTTTGTATTCTAGTCAGATATAAGCTAATTACCTGCAGACAATTAGCAGTTGCATCTGAGAAATGTGTTCCTTAGCTTTCACCTGTGCAGGGGTTGCAAAGCTGAGACTTCCTAGGACAGCTGGGGAGGAGGAGAGCAGTCTCCCCTGGCCTGTGACAGTGTTTGGTCCCAGGATCCAGGAGCTGGGATGCAGCCTCTCCCTGCAGCCAAGTGCTGCCTGGATGAAGAGAGGAGGTCTTCACCAGTGCAGATTTTCCTTCTGCAAAGCCCTTGGCTAGGGAACATCTTCTGGTTATTGTTTCTTTAAATCTTCATCTTGTTGGCCATTGTAGAAATGTTCTCTGCATGGGTGACCCAGCCAAGTCACGTGTACTGGTGCCTCCAAGCATGGCCATAGCCATGAAAATTGTGCAGCTTTTTGATAGTCACACATACACAGAGGATTGGAAATGCAAGTCAATGAATAGAACAAAAAGTAAATTTAATCCTCCAAATATTCTTTGTTTGAATAGCCTCTGATAAAATGTTTTTCCCTCTAGTGAGAATAGCAAAGAAAATTGTCTTTGAGTCCAGCCCTGGGATCCTGATGTGTCTCTCTTGTGAATGAGCAATGAAAAGTGGCCATTCATTGCTGAATGATTATTTTTCCCCTTCAATGGAGTGTGGGGGGAGAAACCCTCCAAAATCCAAGTCTTCTATGAGTCCAGCAGACTAAAAGCATCAGGAAACCTCTGGAGGGAAGTAAAAAGTTATGAATGGAGAATAAAATACTGATGCAGAGCAAAAGGGCTGTTGTGTATAAAGAGCAGATGGGAAAATGTTGAGTTTCAAGTTTAAAAGACAAGGATCTGAATCTCATACAGCTGAGCAGGGGAAGTGGTTTGGGTTTCCTTTCCTTGGAGGTTGGCTCCATTTGATGAATTGTCAAGATGTGCTATAAATGTTTAGGATTTATAGGAGAGGCTCCAAGTAATACTAATGAATAGCTAAAAATAGATATGATAGGAAAATATAAACTGACAAACAGATCACCCAGCACAACAATAACTTCATAATCATGCAACTGTTGCCAACTGAAGATGGGAGACATGGCTTGAAAACGAGCTTTTGTTTTTCACATCTGAAAGTTAAAGGAGTCAGAGTAGAAACAGATGTTCTTGAAAACAATGTGTCAGAATAACTCCAGTAACAGCCAATTGTCGCCAGAGCTGAGCAAATAATTTCTTGCTTACTCTTAACTGGCTGATGGTTTTCCAATGATGGGTGGGGTTTTTGTAAAGAACTGATTTATTTATTTATTCATTTTAAGCAACTTAAATGATGTTGATGCAAAAATTTTCAGTGTCTCACTTATAGTTCTGTGCTTCTTGGGAATTTTTGTTGAAGAGCCGTTGATCTTCCAAAAGCAATCTTAAGGGCTTTGATGGATCATTTTGGTTGTAAATGTTTGTGAATATTACATTTTTTATATTTAATATTAGATTAATTGATGAGTTATAACTGTTATTGAATTAGGAGGAATTAGATGCTTTGTTTTCATAGAAAATGGTTTGTAGAACAGCAACTGTCAGAAGTGTTTTACACTGGAAATAACTACACTAGATCTTATTCTCTACAACAGCAGAATTACTGAGCTTTCATTTTCGGTGTCTGCCAGCTGAATACCTACAGAAGAGAAACATTCAACTCAACAGCTGATGTGTGGATAGACAGAAGCATCAAAGATCCTTTGTGGTGCTATGAACTTGGTCTGTCTGGATGTCTGCATAATGTGCTGGAAGATCTTTGTGGTCATGACGATGACTGGCAGTGATTGGAGACCCTATTCCTTGAGAAGTAACATTTTGTGTGAGAGGAGGCTCTGCCCACATCTTAAGCAACAGACAGATCAGAAGTGTGAGCTGAATCCCAGTCTTGCTTTGGAATTTAATGTTTAAAAACTGATGTTTTTATCAGCTGACTGGACTTATTTGTGCAGATTTTCTATTTGTACTATTGTGAAAATATTTTTATTTGAAATGGTATTTCCATTGGGATATGCCTTTATCTTCAGAGTAACTTCCCTGAGAGTTGTTTCAAAAGTTAAACTGTGGAGAATACTGCATCTTGTTTTGCAATATTCAGATGCCCCTTTACAAAGTAAGGTAAAAGATGTGATTCTTTTTCAGGTACTATTATCACCCTCAGCTGCCACCACCTTATTGTTTGAAATGTGGGCAGAGCTCAAAAGTTTGGAGAAATTGTCAGGGACTTTAGTTATCAAATGAGAAAACTCTAGATAAGACAAGATAGGGCAATATCACAGAAGCTGCTCTGAGGCAGGTTGGAGAATAGCTACTGGCAGAGGAGGAAGAAAAAGGACAAGTTTTAGAGAATGAGGCAGGGAAAAGTTTTCTTGAACAGCTGGGGCTGTTGAGCATCAAGATGACGGAAGGATGTTATGGAGGCAGAAGCAGGCGGAGGAGAGACAAAGCCAAATCCTCAGCTAACATTGCTGGGTATTTTTAGGAGTGCTTCCTGAGAGTGCTTTCTGTATATAAACAGTTGAGGTGTCAGGAGGCAGTGGTGAGGGGGAGCAGCGTAACTCAATGATACTTTTACTGCAAATAGTACATTGCAAAGAGCAAACTGTTTGACTCTATTAAACTGCAGCCTCCTGCAACAGATCAAGGGTCTAGGTTCTAAGCAAAATAATTGTAGCCTAAAGAAAACTTAAATGTTCAAAGTCCCATAGGCCCTAGATTCCTGTTTGTCTTGGCTTCAGAAACTGCACATACCGTTTGAACCTTAGACTACGAAGTAAATTTGCAAAGCACAAGCTGTTTTGAAGCCCCTTGCCACAGTAACGCATCGCATTGTTATCAGAAAAATACAGGACAAAAGACAATGGGAGGAGGATCAAGTCTCACAAGTGGGTTTGACAGTGCTTTGCAATTCTGGTGGGGCTGGCAGCAGCTGGGCAGATCTGGTCTAGGCATCAGGGCAATGCAGGAGAATGTTGCCTGGGCTTGGTGGGCAGTGCCAAGGTTAAAGTGGAATTGGAGCCATGGGCTAACTTGGAACAGGGCAGTGTAATGCAGAACTGGGGTCTGCTCGACACTGCTCCCCTCCACCCTTGTTTACAGCCATGGGGGTTATTTAGGGTGCTGTACTCAAAGAGCTGTCCTGTGTGTGGTGAAAGCAAAAGCTAAGGATCAAGATGCTCCCATAGGAGAGCCATCCTTGCTGCAGCAACTCCAAAGCTACCTGTGCAAGGAGGAATGAATGGATGCACCTGCGAGAAAAAGGCTGACACTCTCGGCTGTTGCCACTACACATGGTGAGTACCTGGACAATATCCCAGCTGGCATTTCTTTCAATAGGAAACCTGTCCTTGGCACCATCTCTTTGCATGAAACTTGTTGAAAATTTCTGTCCTCTCTTCCCTTGGCTCCTTGCACAGCAGATTTATGGCCTCATTTTCCTTTTACAAATAAAACCCTAAGCACAAATCCAAAGGATAAATAACACAGTGCAGACATGCCCATGGCAATTGTCTCTGTATCACTGCTGCAAGTCTGAGAGGAAAAGTTAGTGAAGGCAAGATACCTCAAGTGAGAAAATTCCTCTCATGCTTTTGTGCCAGTTCTGGAGGCTGGGGAGCAATCCTCTTGTGCTTTTCCCCAAACATCCTGCTGCAGCTCAGGCAAACTTCAGGTGTCCTGTCTGCAAAAGGGGGCTAAGGCACCTATCCTTCCTGGCAGAGGTTTTGTGAGGGAGGCATACCAACTCCACCAAAATGCTCAAGGCTTCTCCTTCACAAGGACAGAATGGGCAGGTGTTCATAAATAAACCTGAGCATTTGCTCTGCACCAGGTACGGGTGTTCATGGAAATGGTAGCAGTGTCACTGCCACTGCCCATTAACATCTCTGCTGTTCCAATTGTGTCCACCCTGCCTGTGGCCTCAACTGATGTGGCTTGGGCCGGAAATGTTTTACCAGGGCACTGGGCAAGTGCTACTGAGGCACCAAACCTGCAGGGCTGAGTGGGGCTCCTTCCAGCTGACTGGACAGCACTGCAATGGGCAGCTGCAGCCAGGACTCAACACCTCATGCTAGCATGGGTGGCTGTGGGGGAAGGAAGTTTTTCCTCAGTTCTCAGGCTGAGCTGGTGGTTTACAACTCTGGGTCTTGAAATTATACCACAAGATGCATCTGCAACAATATTGTTTTCATTCTGCCTTGATTTCAGCTGCAATTTTAAGAGGCTTTTGTTTAACTAAGCACAGAGGCAATAAACCTCAGTGTGCAGGACATGTGGGTCAGAGGTTAGGACTCAATTGTCATCAATACAGACCCTGCCCCTGTGTCCCTGCTAGGCCACTCCATGGTGCTGCCACCCTCACAGAGAGGGAGCTAATGGTGGGCTCAGGAACATTGTCTCCTGAAAGGTGGAGAACCTGGAAGGAGATGGGGGACCTGCCTCTCACTGTCTATACTTCACAGCTATGCAAAGCACTCAGAATAGCTCAGGCACATCTAGAAAAGAATTTTTTTTGTTCTGGGATTGGATTATTCTCTTTGGTCTTGAGTTTTTTGGTCCTCTTGTTTTTATTGTTTGGTTGGGTTTTTCCCCATATTGAAGAGGAAGCTTCTACTGTACACCTGTAATGGTGACAAGAGCCAGAAGCCCTGCTCTGCCAGAGCCCTAGCTTACCTGGCACACTGTAGCTCCAGACAGATGTACTGATCCCAGCTGCAAGTCATGGGTGGCAGGGAAATCTATAGCCTGCCCTGGCTGGCTAAAATAGTCATGCAATGGCCAGCAGGCCTCATCTGGGGTAACTTTAGGCTCAGTCAATCTCACAAGTTGTTCATTTAAGTTCTGCCCTGCAGCCACATATGTTTCCAGATGTGCAATGCACTGGAAATTATGACCTGTCCTGATGGGCTTAATGCATGGGGATTTTGGACTGTTGTGTTGCATACACCCCTTGTGCTTTAATAAAGGGATTGGCATGGGTCGAGTTACAGAGGCTTGAAGGGAGTGGTTAGTAAGGCAACTGAAAGCACCACTCAGAAAACAGCTTCAGCATGGTCTGCAATAAAAAAGAATCCCCAGACAGACCAAGGTGGAAGAGACCCAAGTGCCATGAGTGGTTCAGTCATCGTGTGTACTGAAATCTAATCTCCTTGCTGTGGCAGGCAATAAGCGGCCTGTGAAAACTATAACCTGATTTTTTCCATCATTAGCTATGACCTTGCTTCTGACTGCTTACTCCAGTCTCAAAGGATGGGACCCTTTCTGGAGGGAAGACCTGTGCCTTTGTTCCCTGAGAGGAAATTAGTCTGTAGCGTTGCTATGCTTTGCTTAATATGTTTATGAAAGTGGAAATACCACCTGAATTCCTCTATAGACTCTGCAGGGAAATCATGTTTCCATATTGCATTATGAGAAATGCAGCGAAGGTGTGCTATGCTCAGTTAATATTTTTAATGTATGGAGGTAAAAGAAACTTCAGTTCAGAAGAAGTATATGCTTCCCTCTTTCTGTTCAACATCCATGGTGCTATAAATACAAACTGCAGGGTACTTTCAGAACTGAGAGCCTTTAAGACTTCTCGAGGGAAAACATCACACCAAATTAATCTGCCGTCAAGTGGAAATTCTATATTGTTTGCATTTGCCAATGTTCTGTATGTGGCTGTAATTGCACTGAAGCAAATATCTGCTTCGAGTTCTTCACAAGATTAAATGTGGCCAATTGGGCGTAAAAGAGTAATTGAAATGCAGAGCTGCTGCTTTGGATTTGTTAGAGGCATTGCTCATTTTTGCTCTGACATGACGACACTAGGTTCTGACTTTCCATTAAAACAGGGAAATCTGGGGAATGTGATTTCAAGTGTCGGGTTGCAAGCACAGAGGAGGATATTTGTCTGGCACTGTGCTGCCCTGCAGTGTGCCAGTGGGCAGTGTGCCCTGGGCGTGCTCCTTGCTCCATGCGTGCAAGGGGACACCTTCCTCTCTCTGACCAGCAGAGAGGCTGTCGACAGCTGGGCCCCAGGGTGCAGCGTCTGCTTCAGAGCTCGAGTTGGCTCCTGAGGATTTCATGGTCCTTAAGTTCTGAGTATTTGCCACAGATTTGAAGCAAAAAGGACTTGTGAAGGTCCAGCAAAAGCCTCTGTGGCTAGTAGCAGAGGGAGCCCATGGTCTGAATTGGATCCTGACTAGTGTCATCGCGTCAGACCAAAGGACCATGTCAGCTTGCAAAACCTGCAGTCTCACCCTAAGCCAGCTGGATGTGAAATGTTAAAGATTTGCTTAAAAGCCTTATGCTTTCCTTTTATTTTACTAGTTTAGTCATTTTCCCTCTTGCCAAATAAATGCAATTATAAGCAAGTAAGAAGTATTTTTTCAAGTTGACTGTGCTGACTTTTAATTCTATATGAAAACCCAGCTGCTCCCTGTGCCCTGCCCAACAGGTAGTTAAATAAACAGGCCCAGGTGAGCAAAACTGCCAGCTTGAATCTTTCTTTATTCCATTTGCTTTCCAATTAGTGTGCTTATGCAAAAAATACATGCCTGACAGTTCCTAAGAGTTTGCTCATGCTCGGCCTTTCCCCAGAGTTTCTCCATGCAGCTACAGAGCAGTCCTGACAGCATCCTTGCACTCTTCAGAGAGGGCAGCATCTCTTGGGCTGGTGCCAGGAGACAAAGCTGCTTCTTGGCACTAGCAGGCCTCTGCTCCTCTGCCTGAGCCCCTCCCTAACCGGAGGTCCAAGTCCCGAAGCTGCTGGAGGAAGCCGGAGTTGGGGCAGATGCCTCTGTGGGAGCGCACAGTCTGAATGGCGGCGGTGAGGGACAGACCTTCACAGATCATTAGGAAAGCCAGGACCAGAGTTGCAGACCGACTGATTCCCATTGCACAGTGAACCAGAACTTTGCCTAGGAAAAGGAGAGACAGTTGCAATTATGCCAGCAGGCCTCATGGTGGGGGTTATTGTGCTGGAGCAGCGATGGAAGCTGGTATTAGAGATGGGCAAGCAGGTGTGTACAGCCTTATAGTGCAGCCCTGGCACAGTTCCCCTGGTTGGGGAACATGGGTTTTTACTGACTGCGGACAGAAAATTCCTAATTGTGTTCCAGGATCCATGGTTGCTTGTTTGAGGTTAGCTGTCAGCCTGACAGCACACCCTTATCCCTCCTGCCCAGCCTGCCATCCGTTGTGTCCCTGCTTGCTCATGTGTGGTTTTGGGAGCGATGTACTTGCTGGCAAAGTTTCATGACTTCACGCTTGATGGCCGTGCTGTGGGAAGCAGCCTTGGCAGGTTACTTACTACTAGAGGGCCTGGAAACTTGGGATTTCAGAAGTGCAATGCTCAGGATTGCTCAGTGCTGTTACAGCAACACTCCTGGTTTTCCACAAATTCTTCTTTCTTCTTGCTTAGGGCAGAAATGCTTTCTGAGGGTGCTGACTGCTGCTCAGGCTTTTTTGCAAGAGTGTGAAGAAAATAGGCATTATCATTAAGAACAGCTGTTTGTATATGGCATTTGCACCAGCTCACTTATGCATTTTTATTTCTATAGCCTACCCCATACTAATCACTGTCCTTCCCTAGCGCCTCTATTTCCCTCTGTTTATTAAGTGACCATAGGAAGACAGTGTATGAAATGTTTTTAGTTTTCCAGAGATTTCAGTACAAGGTGTGCATCTTCATTAGGAGTTCATTAAGAGTAACATGATGAATCCTTCCTCTGTTGCTATAAGTGAGCCTCAGGGAACACCTTCCAGAGATCCAGCAGGGTAACTCCCTCCTTCCCCCTGCTCTGCTTTTGGTTTTCCTGCTGTGATCATGAATGGAAGCAGCCTAAGAACCTCAATTCTGTATTGCAACTGCCTCCTAGGTTTCTAATGTGTGACTTTGATCCATTGGAAGGAGATGAATATTTTTTAAATGGTCTTATTTGAAATTAAAGAAAGTTTTTTAATTAAAGGAAAATTTTGCCCTCAGATGGAAGAATTCAGGTTTGTGGTCCTTTCCCTCTAGATATAAACAAAGATCTCATTCCAAAACCTGAAAATTTGCATCCTGTAAATATTGTAAAATGCTTCAACTTTCACAAACATGGTAAGATAAATGACAAATTTTTAATTGAGAGTGAAACTCAATTGCTGTATAACTGTTCTACTCAATTATAACCATGCCTAAACATTTTCAAGTTCTCTTATCCTTTGCTGCAATCAGGTCTATTTTTCTCACAGAGACTGTGACCCAGCAACTCAGCATTAGTAGAGTAACAAGTGATTAGAAGCAGATATTAACTTCTGACTACCAAATGGACAACCTCCCATTAAAGCAGCTGAAGAAAATGTCTTTTTAGCATGGAAACTTCTGAACATTTCTTCACTGGAATTCTTCACAAGTTTGAAAGAAGGTATTTTCTACTTTTTTAAGTAGTCTCTTGTTGATTCATTGTATAGCTGTACAAAATGCAATTTAGTGGCTGTACAGTTTATATCCAGAAAAGATGAAAAATCAGCGACGACAATCCCATGTTACTTTTTTCCTCTGGACATGGAATAGATTATCTCAGATGCTGCTTCTCCACAAAATGTAAGGAGAGGTAGAGAGAACAGACAGCTTTTCATGGCGAGTTCCTTTTTTTGTTTGTGCTTACAGCATCTTAATCTCTCTATTACTAGGGAGAAAGACAAAAATATCCTTGTTGGATGATGAGCCTAGATCCGGACAAAACCCTCGGACTGATTGCCCCCATCGCCCTAGGTGTTAATTCTGGGTACTTTGTGCACAGCTTTTAATCTTAAATCCCATTTTGTTTATGACACAGTATGTATTTAGCAACCATTCTACTTCTGACTAATGATGATGGCACAGCCACATGCTCAGAGAGGGTGAGCATGTGTTGTGAAAAGCTGCTCTGGCCAGCAGGTTGAGAGAAGTGTTGAATTCCACAATGTATGTGACACAGCCACCTCTCATTATCCTGGCATGAGAAATCTGAGCACAGCTCTAAAGATAGACACGTCTTCGGTAGAAATAAAGGGACAAATATAGTCTCCAAGGAAGTGGCAAAAACAGCTCTGGTGACAGCAGACTTGGACCAGGCACCAAAACCTTTGGGGGAAGGAAGAGGTTTTCCAATGTAAGGCCAGTTTGCAGAATTTCTATTTCTGTTTTCTCATCCAGATGCAGTTTCATAGAATTTACTGAGATACTGATGCCCTTCTTCAAGTTAAATTGCTTATGTCTGTCAATTCCAATAACTTCATGTAAATTCTTGGAAGTAAAGTCCTGCTTTTTATGGGCATATGGAGAAATGTTTTGCACCCCTGCTAAAAGATAATGCTAGTTTGAACTTCCATCAGACTTCTTATTCAATGTGCTGTACTTCCATTAGCCTTTCCACCAGCCATGTAGGGTATGTATGCTGCATTATCTTCCCCAGAGGAGGCACTTGGGATCCAAGTAACCCTGGTCTGAGATTTTCAGAGGAGCATAAAGGAATCAGGAGGACAATTTCACTTTGAAGAATACTGCAAAAAGGGCTAGGCCACGAGATTTTTGAAAAATCTTTACCTCAGTAGTTTGCGGGAGGCCTAAATGCAGTGTGTTGGCAGGAATGGGAAATCCAGATATTCACCCAAAATGTGCACCCCAAATAACAGAAGCCAAGAAACAAAATGTTCTGAAATTTTTCTCAGAATGAGAACGACTCTTTTTCATTTGGTTGGGTTGTTTGGTTTTTTTGGGGGGTTTTTTTTGGTTGGTTTTTTTTGGGGTTTTTTGTTTTGGTTTTTTTTTTTTTTTTGTCTTTGTCTGAAAACTTCTAAGCTACCAGCACTCTCAAACTAAAAGAAAAAGAATTTATGGCTTGAACTGCATTATAAGGGAAAAAAAGAGAAAAAAATACCAGAAAGAACTGGCTTTGATGTTAGATTTGATTTTGCATCACTATATGTTTTGAAATTAAATCTAAATTTGTGCATAAACTGGATGGGGGATGGGAGACTTGATGTTCTGAATCTAGTTTTTGTAAAATTGTTTGAGTCCTTCCCCCCTCACCTGTATGAAGGCTTCTGCCTTTGAAAATGTTCTGCCCTACTAGCAGTCTTGAACTGAAGACCAAACTGAGCACAGGTATAAATGCTGCTGTTAAATATTGCCTGTTGTGTTTTTGATGGAGGCACAGAAAGCAGAACAAATGCCAGACTCCTGCTTGTACAGGCTGGCTCTCTATTGTTTTGTGTCTGTGTCTAAGAGAAGACTGTGTCCAAAAAGAATGCACTGATTTTTCTTCCCTGTTTCTCTGGCTTATCTGCACTTCAGAAGAGTTCTCTTCTATCAGCAAAGTGCTTTAGAAGGTGTCTCAGCAAAAACCTGGACAAGCCCCAAGTACTGACCTTGGTCCTAATCTGCATGGTTCTCTAATCACCTGTTCCCATGAGGATTAGGTAGATTATCTCTTTTACAAGTGCAATATGTATTCCAACATTGTTAACCTCTGTGCATAGTGAAACAAGGGCTATGATAAATGCTGGTACACTGACAATAAAATGACTTGTTTGTTGCAGATAAATCAGTCATGTGAAATGATTTAATTAATGTAAAATTGCTCTAATGAAAGCAGATTTGAATTTACTGTGATTATTTTTAGCAAACAAATTGAATGTTAAACTTGAGTAAGGAAACAAAAGCTGTGTTGCTATTTGGTTCTGTTTACAGGGTCAGACCCTCGTCTCTTAGCAGTGGCTGCAAACGGGTGAAGTGACACTCTGAACCCCTGGTGGCATCCTGCATGTGACCAGCGCCTGAGGCAGTCTGCTCCATTGGCTGGCTGTGGTGGGTGATTCCAGCCATTCCCTCATGGGCTGGCTGTGGTGGGTGATTCCAGCCCTTCCACCGTGGGCTGGCTGTGGTGGGTGATTCCAGCCCTTCCATCTTGGGCTGGCTGTGGTGGGTGATTCCAGCCATTCCCTCATGGGCTGGCTGTGGTGGGTGATTCCAGCTCTTCCACCGTGGGCTGGCTGTGGTGGGTGATTCCAGCCATTCCCTCATGGGCTGGCTGTGGTGGGTGATTCCAGCCCTTCCACCGTGGGCTGGCTGTGGTGGGTGATTCCAGCCATTCCCTCATGGGCTGGCTGTGGTGGGTGATTCCAGCCCTTCCATCTTGGGCTGGCTGTGGTGGGTGATTCCAGCCCTTCCATCTTGGGCTGGCTGCATTGGTGATTCCAGCCGTTCCATCGTGGGCTGGCTGTGGTGGGTGATTCCAGCCGTTCCATCGTGGGCTGGCTGTGGTGGGTGATTCCAGCCCTTCCATCTTGGGCTGGCTGCATTGGTGATTCCAGCCGTTCCCTCATGGGCTGGCTGTGGTGGGTGATTCCAGCCCTTCTATCTTGGGCTGGCTGTGGTGGGTGATTCCAGCTGTTCCCTCATGGGCTGGCTGTGGTGGGTGATTCCAGCCGTTCCCTCGTGGGCTGGCTGCGTTGGTGATTCCAGCCTTTCCATTGGCCCCACACAGGAGGCAGCTGAGAGGTCCCAGCACTCAGGCTGGGATTGCTGGTGGCTGCTGGAGCACAGCCACGGGGAGCAGCGCTCACAGAGCTCCCTTGCCGTTTTGTAGGCAAGGAGGTTATAACCACATCTCCCACACCACAGAATCCCTGCCATGAGCTGTCAGCTTCCAACTCTGTCTTCCCTACCCCCATCTGATTTAACATACAGTGCAAAAAGAAGTTGGACTGGTCCCACATTAGGGGACCATGTTGCAACCTCCTCTCTGAGCATGAAACAGGATCCCTTAGGAATAATGGGATTAACTGAGGAGAAGTAGGGGCACTTAGCTTCTGGCATTATTAAATCTTGCAGTCCTTATTTGAAATTTTGCACCACACATCTCAAGCTACTTTTTGCAGAGGCAGACAATAACTGTCATCTGTCTGGGATTTGTGCAGAACAATAATACTTGGTTTTTAACAGCGGATTATGGATATTCTATCCAGCTCATGCCTGCTGTAACTCTACTAACATCAAAGGGCTTGCACTAGGGATAAAGTTTGCACATTCAACTTTGTTGGCCAAATTCAAGTTAGGAAATTCAATGTTGTTGAACAAGATCAGTCATTAAAACACATAATAACTTATTGTCCTTTTACTAATCATCATTAAATGAGCTAAATGTCCTAAACTAGCCCTTGTTTTCTTGCAGGATGGATTCAATTTGGCTTAAGATGAGGCTCCAGATCTGTCACCCATAGTCAATGTCCCAGCTGCCTTCACTCCATTGGATCCCGCTGAAGTATTCTGCTCAGCAGGAGAGCTCAGTTGGGCTAATGGGCCCTAGAGGCTTGTTCTACTATTTTCTCATCTCCTGTTAGATTTTAGCCAGGTGCAGATCCACTGCCTATTTCCTGATTAATCCAGTATCTGTTTTGTCACAGCTGAAAATAGCAAGAAGCCTACAGAGAGCTTTAAATAGTGGCAAGTCAGAGCAGGTAAGAGCTGTCATCTGCTGCAGAGTGGGAGGTCAGACTGATGTATGTAATGCACACACAGTGGAGGCAAGCAAGACCCTTTTCTCCAAAGTTAAGCAGCTTTCATAACTCCCACAACAAGAAGGTGACAGGAGAGGGAGCCTAGCTTTTCATTTGCTCTACTGAAATGGAGGAAGGGAAATGACTTTGAGAGTCTGCCATTTCAAGATTTTAATGGGTGGTTTTAACCTGATTGTTTAAAACATGTTCAGAGGTCAATAAAAGGCAAAGCTCTCTACTTGGGAATCTTTCTCTCAGCACAGTCTTAGTTTAATCATTTTCATGACATGCTTTCATCAAGTTCTCTTTCCTTCCTCCTTCTGTTAGACTTCACAAAGCCCCACTGATTTACTTCAGGTTTAGCTGCACTCCAGAGAAATGCAAATTGCACAGGTGGCCACTCAAAGGGTCAAGATTGATATTCAAGGTGTTGTCCTTTGAGGCTGACCATGAGGGAGAAGGCTAATACTTTCCCAAGTCCATATTTTTCCTTGTAGGAAAGGGGACAGATTGTGGATCTGTTCGCTCTCGTCTGAGCCTTCCCAAACAGCTCTGTTACATGGCAAAGAGACTGCCAGGCTGTGCTGAAGGAAAGGCAGTCAAGGAAGTAGGGATCATAAAATAATGCTGATGTGGCATGGCTGCAATAGTAGTGCACATGTTGTCTAATTTCTGCAACAAAGACTATGAAGGAAGTCAGGGTGCAATGCAGCCACTGACCACTATGACAGGAACAGCTCCCAAGTAGGAGCAAGCCTCTGCTTCCTTTTGCTCACACTCTGACACCTCCGTTTTAAGAAACTGCCTTAAAAATTAACTCCTAACATCATCAAAGATAATATTCTGTTCAGCTAAGGTAGGAATCTGGAATAAATCTGTCTATGCTGTTTTCTGGACTTGTGGTATAAAGCATCAGATTTCTTTTTCAAGCATGATGGAAATAACAGTTGTTATCTAATTCTAATGAGTACTTGCTTCTTAGTTTTAAATACATTTGTGCCTCATACAGTCTTAACTTTGACTCGTCCTCTTAGGTAAAAAGGGTAATATATTTGTGTTAAAGAAAAAAATTGGTGTTGAATTTGCTTGTAACAGTTAAGCAGCAGTCTTAAATGACTTCTCAACCAAGCAGTAGTACCTTGTAACATCCTGTATTTAATATGGACAGGCCTCTTGTCACCTGGTATATTTTGTTTTGTTGCTCAGTTTCACTGCTTATAATAAACACCACTTTTTTTCTTCTTCTAAATGATGTGAATAACAATCCTCTCCCTGTCTCATCCCTGCACAGGTCATGGGTATTTAGCTGCTAAATTTCTGTACCTCAGAAAATTATGCTTCCAGAACATCTTGTTTATATATTTTCTAAACTGTTGCTCTTTCCTCACAATGATGAATGTCAGCAACAGCTGGACAGCGTATGATTAAATTTCACCTTGTCTCCATTCCCAGAACTCTACTTCCATATGGAGTTCAGTAAAACAATACTAAAAGCATGGGAGCAGGGACAAATATGCCTTGAGCTGTAACTTGTTCTGCATTCATAACTTAGTATTTCGGCATGCATTTTGCAAAGCACTAGTTTTGTTTGCTATTGTGGCTTCTACAATTCATCTGCTGTTTTCTGTCTTTAGTCAATTGACTTGGAACTTTGCTTTTACACACATGAATAGATTTTGGATCTTACCTTTCTCTGGAGCACTGCCAATAATGACTTCAATTGCAAATAGCGTATGCTGTAATAAAAATGGGTGAAAATCCAAATTCCCCAAATGTAGCCCTAAGTTGCACAAGGGCAAATATTTTCTAACAGAACAGAGCAAGCCCTCCAAAGAGCAGGAAATGCACAGGTACCTAGCATGAATGTACACTGTTTGCAGTTACTGTGCCTCCCCTTCGTGGCTAGTAGGGTGTGGATCAGATCTACCAATGCATACAATTAAGCTGGGTAGTTAGTACTTTAGGAACCTGATTGCAATTAAAGCTCACCATGATGCAAGCAAACAGTTTTACTGAGTGTGCAACTGTTATTAAATCACTTACTTTTGAGTAGTATCTGTACAGTTTTATGGCACAGCGATGACTTGCTTTTGTGAAGGCTTGCCCTTAATAATAATGATCTCCCATTGGCCCCAAGCCTCTGGTGTTGCACCTGGCACGTATTTAGTGAATCTAAGGCTTTAGTGGGTTGTCTTCCTATTTTCTAGCAACAGCATGACATTATTCTAGGCTGGTGATGTGGCTTGCTCCCTCTATAGAATTGCTTTCTTGTAAGTTCTTCCCTATTGTTTGTAGGACTTGCACAGATTGTAGCATTGTAGTTGAATCTTCATACTCAAATATTACACTTGCCCTTGTCTTTTTTTAAATCCCATCACTAATTTGAAAATATCAAATAATGTGCTTCTTCCCAGGGCAGTGTGTCACTGTAAGTAATGAAGGACACTTGCTGTTTTGTCTTTTGCTGATGAATAACACTAGGCATAGGGAGAACCCCTTTAAAAGCCTGTTTAGTGCATCCTTCCCTATTTCAGTGAAACAGAACTACCAGTAGGAGTTGAGGAGGCAGGTAGGATGCTTCTTTGTTTGGTGTCTCCATTCTTACCCACATGCAGTTGAGTTGGTCTATGTTAAATAATATTTAATACCTTTCCCTGCTTATCTACTATGCGGAAAATATGCAACATGCACAGATGGTCTAGCTACCTCTTGGGGAATTCAGTGCTTCTCTGATGTAGTGAGCAACTGGATAGAAGTGAATGCTGAGATCAAAGTTGGGGTTGTCCTCTGCTTCTACTGCGTAGTAATGCACAGGCAGGTCGCTGTAGAACTTGGGCCCGGTGTTGATGCGGAACCTCCCGGCAGCGGCGTTCACCACGTGGGAGATGCCCAGGCGGCTCAGCTGCGCCTTGTCGCGAGCAACGTACCTGGAGGAAAGATGGGGAATTAGATTTGCCTGCTGCAGTGCCACGCAGGGAAGAACATGCTGCTGATGGGGAGTTTGTTACAACTGCAGCAAGTGGTAATGGCTATTTTATTGACAGGTTGATCAGGTTCAAAGTGTTCATCAGAATGCTTTAAGACAGAAATAACTTGTTAAGAAACTAACTCTTAGATTTCCCTCAGTTTTTTCCCAAACATATGTTTAGATGGTTCTCAGCTGATGAAAGGTGGTGGTGGAGATATTTCTGCACAAGCTAAGGGTTTTCTGATTTCAAAGACTTTCTCACCAAGTCACCTCTGCTGAGTATTCATCAGTTCAGAGGACTGATGCCATCTGGCAAAGTGAGGAGGAGAAAAATGAGCTCGATCCTGTTTCACCCAGCTTTGGCATGACTGCCTGAAGTAGCAATGCCACAGCTCCAGTGGGCTGCTGCAGTGTGTCACTCCTGCACTAATGCAGGAGGAGAAACCAGGAGGCAGGAGATATTTAGTCAGCTGGGATGCATTTTCTCTATTCTACAGCATCCTATGCATAGTTCAATCTTGTTCAACACTCAGATCTGTTGTGAGAGGTCCCAGATTACTGCCTAGCTCTCTGTTTTTAAATAAAGAGTGGAAGATTTGGGGGAAGAGTTGCAATAACCTTCAGCCCTTCCTGTCTCTTACAGGTCTCCCACATAAAGGTTTGGCCAGACTTCATCCACGTGCCCTGTGGGGTGTGTGCGTGTGCAGAGCAGGCGCCGCAGCTCCTCCAGGGACGGTGTCCCAGTGCTGCTCCCGCTGTCGGGCATCCCGCTTGAGGCACTTCTTATCCTAGGCCGCCGTAAGTCCTGGCTGCACAAGGAGTCCCAGGCCATCCTGAAAGGTGAGAGAAGATATTCACCACCAGCCAGAGATATTTCTGACAGGTTCCTTTCTTCCTCTTACCTTGTCAAAAAGTTTATTTAAACTTCATTATATTTTTAAAGACTATTTTCTTTATAGGAAATGGGGAAGTTCCTACTACTGTTCTGGAATTCTAAATGCTATTATTAGCACAGAGAAAAAGCCCAGCCCTTGATGTGCCAGCACAAGGCTTCTGCTTTCACATGGAAAGAGGTAATGCTATGGAAAATGTCTTGTTTAAATGTATCTACTCAAAGGGTGTAGAAACAAAGAATTAACCTGGTATGCTGAGGTTTTCCTTTAACCAGGTAACTAGGGCTTTCTTATATATACTTAATCTGATTTGTCTTCTGATTTGCTCAACAAACTGATCTGGACTGAGTAGAATCGGTCATGCAAAATCTTATTCACTGGTTAATTAATTGTCAACTTCAATGGGAAAAACTCTGTAAGAAGTAGTTTGGTTCTTTCCAATGGTATTTACGGGCCATACTGGTTGTCCTCATGAGAAATGTTCATGTTAGAAAAATGTGGATGAGTTACAGTGATTCCAGCTGAGCATTTATACGAGCATGGACTAATTTTTTTTAGTAAGTTGTTTTAATTTGCATTACTCTCCTCTCTGCTCCCTCCAAGAACTATCCCATTTCTAATCTTGAAGCAAGTACTTCAGTTACAAGGAGAAACACTTTTTTTTAGGCATCACTTTATCTTTGGAATTACTCTGTTTCCATATGGTACATTTCTTTTGAAATAGTGGTTCCTCTACAGTGTTAGCTGTAGATTTGAACTGTTGGGAGGATTTTTTAAGAGGGTAATAGAAATTACATTTTTCCCAGGGTTCTGTTCTAAGAAAATATTATACTTCTTTTCTTGTATGTTCTAAAAATGACCCAAATATCTGTATTACAGAGATAGTAGGAAGTCTGTCAACTCATAAGCCTTGGAATAGAAACACCTGTCTAGGACATGGGTGAAGTTGTAGTAAGTGAGTCAAAGCCTTGCTCTGGTACTGCCTGAAGCATGTCTTCTACATAAATGATTTGAGGGGTGGTTTTGCGTAAAACAGTCCAGGACAGCAAACCTGAAATCTTGCATCTTTCTGCTGAACCTATCTATTGTTAATGAATAGGTTGTATTTAAGTTCAAGCACCTTCATTGGCCATTTCTTTTCAAACACACACTGTGGTGAAATGTTCTCCTAGTTTCCCACCCAGGTATTTTCTCTAGCCCTAAGTTCACATTTTGGTGTAATTTTATTTTGCATGCACAAAGACTGAGCAAGAGGCTCTGAAGACTAGTCTGCTGTGGGAGCTCATTGCACCTTCATATTAATATGTGCCTTGCTGAAGGGCAAATGAAGCAACTAATTCCCTGAAATATCCATAGAAAAGAAGGAGGGAAGTGTCAGGCCACAGAATTGTCCCTACAAGTCACCCTTCTGCCATGCATGAGGTGATCTGCCTTGCCACCCAGCTGTCAAGAGGAGCCCTCTGTCATTTCAGTACACCTTGTCCTGCCACCTCCATGGCAGCTCTGGCCTCTTGGGTACAGTAAGCTTTCACCAAGTGATGTTCCCAGAATGGTCTTGCATTGTTACAAGAGCATTACAAAGAGCTCCACCGTGGAATGTGCTCCCCTCCCAAATGTGCATATCTCCTCCAGTGTCAGCTTTTACTGGGAAAACAAAAGCAGATGTTCTTGTCCATTTTGGATGGCTTTATGCAAGAGGGGGCATGGAGGAATTCCCTACTGGAACAGGCATTTGCCATTGATTTTGATTGCTGCATTGACACTGGCCACCCCAGTGTCCCCTGTGCCAGCTCTGCCTGGCTCCTGCTGGTGATCTTGGACACCTCTCTGATCCCACACAGGAGATCTGCAGCAGAAATGGGGCTTGGATTTCCTGTGCCCTGATCACAGGGCCATCTGCCAGTTCATTAAGTATTTTCAAGAATAACAACTTTCTCCAATCCTTCCCACCTCATAATATCTGCAGCAAATGTTCCCCTTTTTTGATGTACCTAATTCCTTGCAGTGTGTCTAATGGCCACTCTAGGCCACTTCTCACTCCCTGTAAAGTTGCTTTAAACTGTTTTGATTTTTTCTTATTCAGTACTGCCTGTTATCCTTCTCCCTTGCCCTCTCCACTGTATAAATACTCTGATTTTCCTATTACCTCAGAGGACTGAAGGCTGCTGTCAGCCTTGCTTTCCTAAGCCTCACAGGAGCTGGGCAGATAACTGTGACATATAGTGCACCTAAGGAAAAGGGCTGCTTCAAAGACTGTTTTGTTTTGTTTCTAAAAGGGAGCACAACTTATTTCATAACTTGTAACTTATTTCATTTTCATTCTGGTCACATTTTTTTTAAACTGAAGAATAGCATCAGTTTGTGTAAAGTCTACATCCAATAAAAAGGAAGGACTAGAGTTCAAATTTCAAATGTGAAATAACTGTAACTAACAGGCTGTGAATTATTCAAAATCAGAGAGGCCTCAGTAGGACTATTCAACTAATACGGTGAATATTGAATGCACTGAAAAAAGAATGGCTTTACATAGAAAATTTACAGACAGAAAAACTTTTTTTTTTCTGAATAAATGACTACTCAGTTCTGGCATCAATCTATCATCTTAACTCACTAAATTTATACATGCAAGTGTCATTACTGAAATGCACATGTTTAAGGAAAACAATGCTATATAATGTGTAATGCTTTATAACGAACATGGATAGATTAAAAAAATTAGTGTGAAAGGAAAAAGGTTATTTGTAATAATGTGATGGCTGTTAGTTTAAAAAATATGTTTTTAATGATTCTCAGCTCACTTTCTCTATACTGACTTTTTGTAGTGGATCTGTTTCCACGATGTGTGTTGTATTAACAGGCAATACAGTTTTAAAATGCTGGTTTCTGGATGATGATGACATGAAACATTCCTGATCTTTACTCTATTGGAGTTGTATTGTGGCAATTATTCAATTACATAGGAGAAATTTTGGAATTATTTTATATCAATTTTGAATTAGCAGGTACTGCAACTGTAATTGTATGTGTACTATGCAATAGGATTCCTTAATTACAACTAGCAGGAGGATTGCAACCAGAGGCCTATTGCAAGCAGGTCACTCTGATGATGCAGAGTGACCCAGAGTGTGACACAGGCTGTTTGTGCCACCATCCCTGCCTGCCCCTGCAGCCACCTCCCTGGACTGATGGGTGTTAGTGGCTTTGCTGCAGTTGGGTGATGAGAGCAACCAGATCAATGGTTCCTTATATATCAACTATCCCAGGAAGAAAGGAAAGTGGTCCTGTGAGAGGCCCCAGATAACATCTCCTTCCTGACTAGGATTCCCATCTGCCCAGTAGGGAATGCCTCTACGGACTGCATACACCTTTGGTTGGGTTTCAGTTAATTCACTGACTGCAGCTTTATCTGTAACAGAATTGGTGCTATTCAGTGCCATGCTGGGGAGAGGGCCTTTAGAGACTTCAGGTTTCTTTACAGGTGTCTCAGTCCTTGGAAACATATGCCACTTTTTATCCAATTTCTCCAATTCCATGATATTTAATTAAATAAAAAAATGAAAAGTCAGTGTAATTTGACAATTTAACATTACCTTGATACAAGATCAAGTTGAGAGGATACTATGAAGGCTGAGACGAAGCAGCAGAAAATCCTGCAGCATGATGCTGTGGTAAGTCAGGAGGAAAAAGCAACTCTTGTGTCTTGGATATTTAGTAAAAAGCCTTTACAACCTCTGCTTTAACTTGCATTTTCCAATGCCAAAATAAAGGAGAGATGTGTGTATACTAAAAAAATGTTAATGTGCTCATTTCAATCAAGTGTCAAATATTTTAATCATCCCATGGCCTATGTTGTCTTTTCTGTATGGGTAGAACTTAGCCATTTTCTTATGAAATAAGTAAAAATCTTTCCAAGTCTTTAAATCCTGAGGACAAAGCAGCCTCCATCCTGTCTTTTCTCAAGCTGCTATGTGCTATAACCTTGCCATCCCAGTGAAGATATCAGTCTGGCTATACTTCGAATACACTGATTTGTGTGGTAAAAGACCAGGCTGAAGCTCAGGGCTTGGCCAAGTAGGTCATGTCAAGTTCATGTCTATCATGTATTCAAAAGCCATAAACATTTCTCAGAAAGCCTATCCCCTGGAAAGGCTCCTCCAAGCTAACCTATGTTTGAGAGAGGTTTTGTGTTGCTACATGGCCACACAAATGACAAGTATTACTGTCATCATTCTTTCTTCCTTAGCGTTTAACCCAATAGTCTCACTGGAGTCATAATTTATCAATTGCTAGGAGCACTACGAGATATAGATGGCATGAATCAAACTGCAATGACTGAGGTAGGGCTGGCTGGACTTGAAAGCTGAGACAGAGGCAGTGTCTAGGGAGGCACAAGGTATTTGAGTAGCCAACTGTTTGTAACAAAATCTCTTCAGCAGCTGGAGGATGTAATCTGAACAGCACTTCCAAATTTAGTGGAGGCTTCCAGACCCATAAGTGTAACCCAGCTATGCATTTAGAGCAATGCACCCACTTGGTGGGATGAGGCAAAATCCATTAGGTGGACTTGCTCTCCTTAGCTCACACAGGGCCTATGCTGAGGAGTGGACTAAATTTTTCTTTACAGAAAGAAATTTAGTCTGGACAGCTTTGGGCAGCAGAAGGCAAAAACATTTGACTTTTCTTCCTCTCAGTACTGCATTAGTGAACATTTTCTGTCCTAACTTTAGAGGAATTATGATGCTTCCCCACTGTCAAAGGAAAATTTTCTCTGTGTGCCATCCAGGGAAATCAGCAGCTACATTTTTGATACAAAGCACAACTCGAATGTAAGGAACAATTTAATCAACCCATCCTGATTCTCAAATATGTTGAATTTACCACTGTTTCCACTGATGTTATGGATTGTCAGGCCTCAGAAGCCTCAAAAATGTCTAATTTTTTCATAGCATGGCTGTGGCCCAGGCTGTAGTTCTCAAACTTAATAGTCTTGACTGTTTCAGGATGTACATTAGCATGCAGGCTCCAAGGCAGGGTGGCCTTGGAGTTGGTTTTTTTTTTTTTGTGACTGTAGTATAAAATATTCTCTTGTCATCAGCTGGTTAGTACATTTGTATTTACCAGCCATGTGTGCAGCTCCTGACAGTGGCTAGACAAACTGAGCCATCCTTTGATGTGCAGCAATGTTGTACCAAATGTGCAAAACCTGGCCACCTGCTGATTTTGTTAACTCTTCTGGGTCTTGAAGGTATGTTTATTTTATTCTTTAGCCATGGGAAACCAACTCTGTAGAGTTATTGCCCTCACAGCAGCTTTGAGTGGATAAGAGAAGTGAAAAATATGAGCAAAAAAATTAATTTCCCCTGACCCATCCTTTCCTCACAAAACGCAAAACCATGGGTTGCTGTACCTGATCACACATTTGTATTGTAAGTGGGATCCTAACCATGTTTATGAGTCAGGACAGAGGCATGGACAGAATCTCTGCCAGGCAGAGGAATGTGCATGAAGTATGCTTTACAGAAACCATGGCTGATAGGTAGCACCACCACAAGGATTGTAGAGGTAAGAGGTAGTTTATCCACCCCAAGCTCTTCTGTGCCCTCTTCACCACTGAAGCTTGGGTATATTTTGTTTCTGAATTGGACTTTTTATTTACTAGTTACAAATTTTACATGCTCTTTAATGGTGTGCATTGTAACTATTTAAAGCTGAGCACTAAACAGGCCCAGACACTGTTAACAATCTCCATGTTACGATATATTCTTTTGTGTAACTGCTTGCTACAGCATCAGCTATTAAGAATTTATTACTGGTGCATTTTAGGTAGTGCTTTACAGTCATTTAATTACAGCCATCCAGCAATCATTACATAAATATGCATTGAGAGCAAGAACCCCAATGTTAGGTTACCCAAAAGGCTTTTACCTGCCAAGAGCAGAGTTTGGGCCCTCAGGTGGTAATGATGTCATTGCATATTCAGGGAAACAGAGAGTTTAAGGCTGTACAGGGAGTTGTGTTGCTCCCAGCACTAGGTGTTCATGAAGTCTTCAGCTGGAGCAAGAGCACTGTAGAGCTCTAAGGACCTGAACTTGGCTATTGGCAAGCAACAGCAAGTAAAGCAAAGTTGGTTCCCTTCCAGCCCTAGGCCCAGCAAAGATGTGACTTTTGGCTGTGAGCACAGTTCAGCTGCAAGACCAGGCCCTCTGGAGCCCATTGGTACCTCTGCTCTCAGCTGCCAACTGCATCCTTACCCTGTTAACCCAACCTGATCTGGCAGACCAGCAGACACACTTCATATGACCCAAAGACAGCAGCTGGTCCAAAATGCATCTCCCACATCTCCGTGCTATTTATGACTGCAGCACCATGCCCACATTTGAGAGTCTCTATAGCTCCCAGCCAGGCTACTGCTCCTACTCAAATATTTTTGCTGGTGTCTTCTCCTGCAATGGACTTCAGCCATCAGACTTCACTGTCAGTTCTGACAGTCTCTGACTCCTTCCTCCATTCAATACTGACATTTTTCACTACTTCTTAAGAAAACAGAAATCCCAATCTATAGCATTATAGCACTAAACAGTTCTTAGACATGCTATGAAACACTCTTGATATCACTATGCTTACACTTGAAAACAAGCTTACCTAAAATTTAGTTGTTCTGTGTTAAGGCTGGCTCTTCTGGGCTCAAGAATTGTTACATCACTGTATCTCTCTTGCCTCCAGCAATAACGTGTTGGGGGTGAAAACTGGTATTCTCTGCTCTGTTCTTCCTCCTAAAAGCACCCTCAGAAGCTTACTGAAAAGTTGAAGGAAGAAACATTTCTGAAAGACAGGCTGGCAAGTTGATGCAGGTTGCTCTAAATAAGGAGCAACATGTGCCGCTTTTTCTCTTGGAGCTGCCAGTCAGAACCAGCTGGGTTGTCTGGCTGACACTGGATTTTTGGTACAACTACTCCAAAGTTCTCACTCCTCCTGAACAACATAAATCCTAGCTGCTTTCTCATAGCTTGTAGCAATGCTCTACCAGTATTTGCTGCCTGCACTTGCAGGGAGCGTGTGTTGCTTTCGTTACTGGATGACGTTAGTACAGCATGACCCTGGGGAGACATACAAGCTTGGATTTATTCACAGATGGCCTGAAATGTGCTGAATCTGTTCTCTGATGCAGACCTGGTGGCCTGGAGACTCACCTTTGTGATGCTCTTCAGCCTCACACTGTCACTGTGTGGGAGACAGAGCCTGTTCCTCCTGTAGCCCAAGCTCTGCTCCATCTCCATGGCTGTTGGGGCTGAAATTGCAACTACCACAGAGCCCAAGTCCTACACTGTTCTGTATACAGTCTGCTGTGTAAGGGGTGTTGATCTGGACAGCACATGTCCAACTGAACACAATGTGAGAAAAGCCAGGTGGGTTGCTGGGCGTCCTGCATCCAGCTTGCTCAAAGAAGGACAAAGTGTCATTTGGGTGTTGTTTCCAGTCTCTCAGCTATGGTTTCATTCCTCAGATTTACTCCATGTTGCATATTCTTAATCTAGCCTCATCTAATTTTCCCAGGTCACCTTCTATATGACCTGAAATCATGTTTCTTTCCTGCTTTGGCAAGGTTTAAACGCCAAGGATTTCCTGTGCTGTGCCTTGCACAAAACCCAGTTGGAATGCAGTCCCTTAGGTCATCATCCTGTGGCCCAAGAGAGTTTAGCAGCCCACATCTGAAGGTGAATGAGGCTGCTGTTAACAATAACTAATACAGCAGTGTCCTCCAGCCCAGAACTGAAAACATCAGGCTTCAGAATTCAAAGAATCCCATTACAAATGGTTTCTGCCCCAAGGATCTAACCAAAAGGATGGCACAATGCAAAGCCTTTCTCCCCTGTGACTAGCTCTGGTATGTTCTTCTATCTTAAAAACAATATATTGCTGCTTTTTCTTTCTTTTTTTTTTTTTTTTTTTTTTTTTTTTTTTCTTGTGTCTCTTCTGTTTGAGGGCATTAGAAGTTTCACTGCTCTTTGTTCTTGTCCTGTGGTCTCTACCAGCACCACAAAGACAGCTCTATGCTACCCAACTCAGAGGAGAGAGCAGACACTTACTCCCTACACTGGCATAGCAGGAGGGTTGAGTAACCTGCTAGGGAGTAAGATGGGAAACAGCAGGAGGCAGACAGCCAAGATTCCCTGGTGTTTCTTGGGCACTGGAATGCCTTTCATATATGTTACTTCAGTGATCCTGTGAGGAACAGGGCTGTTTCCACTGCACAGGGGCAGATGGTGAAGTTAAGCTTGATGATTTTTCTGTATCTCTCCCCAGGTCTGAACTGGAGGCAGCTGAAGGGCAGAGTGGCACCTGAGTGAAGAGTTGCTGTTGGGTTTAACATGAGTCAAAAGCCTTTACTCACCACAAGTGAGCAAAAGGCAGCTTACAACCGGAGGTGAGTAACCATCAAGGTTGGACTTCCATGCTCTTGGGTACAAGGATTTTAGGAATGCTTGGGCAGATATTGACTTCAATACTCAAAAGAGAATTCAGAACACATAAAGTCAAACCAAGAATAAGAACCTTTTATCACTGTGCTCCTAAAACAATTCTTTCTGTGTTTGCAAAGTCTTTTTATTACAGTTATTTAAAAAAAAATAGTATAATCTCTTATTAAATGCAGGGACATTATGGCTTTAAAGCAACTGTGCTGTTTAATTGTTTCTTGATCTTTCTCACACCCCAGCCTCTCTGATCTGAGACTTGCTAGCAATTTGATAGCCATGGCAAGACGTGGAGAGGTCTGGAAGGTTAGTTCCAGTAGCCTATATTTCACACCAGTGTCTTCTGGCAGAAGGATAAACCACAGACAGAGCTGATTGCAAGTTCCTGTGGCCCAGGTTTCTGGCTACAAAACTGGGAAGGATAAACACCTTCTTAAGCACTGCAAGACAGAACAACAGAAAGGAATGGAAATCTGCTCATAATGCAATGGCTAGAAACAATCCAGCTGGTTTGTTTTATTCCCACCATGAGAACTATGGTCAGTCCCAGTGCAAGCTTGGCCACCTGTCAGATGCAGTTTGTGAACTCAGGCTGATAGGAATTTGACACGCTCTTGTCTTGGAGCATGCTGGTATGATCAATGCAAATTCCTCCTACAGCAGTGACACAATGTATATGCTACCCATGCAGTCGCAGATGCCTCTCATAAATCATTAAAATACTGGCTAGCTCTAATCAGATCCTTTTAGTTATAACGTAATACACTATTTGAGAACTAAAACCAGTAAATCAAGTTAGTACAGAGGTCAGAGTGGGACTGAACACAGCTGAAACTTGCTTGCTTATGTGTGTATAGTCTAAGAGATGCAAGGGAAGATTAAATCCCAAGTCAGCTAAGCAAATTGCTTTCTTCTTATTGTAAAATCTTGCTACTAAGTCTGTGGAGGGGAAAAAATAGAAATTCATCATATTCTGTAGCAGAGCTGATTTGAGGTCTAGAATTTCCCAGCAATTGTGTTAGCTCTTGGGATTATAGGTATTTCTGATAATTTGTCCTCCAGGTTAACTCTTACCATTTTTCTAAAACAAACTAGCAGTTAAAAATATGTCAAAGATCACCCACTACAAAAACAGAACATATTTTCTTCCATAGAATAGCAAACAGGTAATTTCTAATACAAAACCAAAAACAAAACAAAAACAAAAACAAAAACAAAAACAAAAACAAAAAAAAAAAACAAAAAAAAAAAAAAAAACAAAACAAACCCCCCCCAAAAAAAGAAATCAAATCCTATTAAAAGGCAGCTGTTGTGGTTGCACTCTTCAGTGCAAGCTGGGACACAACAGGAACCTTTGTGAAGGGGAGGCTGCAGTGCCCAAGTGCTGGAAACCCATAAGTTTGTGTGTTGGGGTGCTACTGCATAGATCCAAATAATTGATGTGTTCTTTTATGTATGGAAAAAGTTGAGGGCCATCTAAATTTTTTGAGTGTTATCTGACTCAGAGGACAGTGTGGTATGGGGCATGGCCAAGCTCCATGGCCAACAAGTAGTTTGGCCACCATGAAGGGTATCTGTCAAAGGATAATACTGAAGGCTAACTTCCCCATTTATACTATATTTGCATGTACATTTTGTTTCTTATGTTATACTTAAAAGAGACAGTAATTGTTTCTTCCCTCATGGCAAAAACAATCTGGAGCAGAGGATCCTGCTCTGCTTAGGCTGTGTCATTCTCAGTACTGCTGAGTACTTCCTCCTGTTCACTTTGTATTTTTCCCTTAAACCTCTCTCCTAAACTGGACAGAGTGTTTTTAAAGCCATACAGCAGAGTAACTTGGTATCTGAGTTATACCTATGGAGCCAGATTTCTCTAATGGCCTGCAGGGAAAGCTCTCAGAGGCCCAGCTATGGTAGCCTCCCTTCAGTCACAAAAATCATCAGAACAGGACTTTGCTGTAATCCCATGAAAGCTTGTTATTCTGGGCACAGGCTTAGCTCTTGGGAGGTGCAAGTCATATGAACTCTTGGGGTTCATGCTGGCAACTCCTGAGCTGAAACATCTGGTGATGCAAACCAGTGATCCAGAAAGTCACCATAAACCAGTGAACAAAGTCTCCATGAGTCACTGGCAGTAAATAAAAAAGGCAGTAAGTACAGGTGGGGAACAGAATGAAACTTGGCCTATTTGAAAGATGCACCAACCGTTCCAAACTGGGTGCATGTATGGAGCAAGATGGATTCATATTGTGTTTTATTTCTAATTAAACCTTAAGCAAGTCTGAATTTCTCTCAAACCTGGTGGCAAAATAGTTGAAACATAGAAGGAAAAACAATGATCAGTTTCATTAGAGGTGCAGCACAGCTTGGTGTGGGAACTTAATGAAGATTTGTTGGTCAACAACAATCTCCCAACTCACTTAACATGCTCTCCATTTAATTTGTTCTGCTATTGCAAATGTGAATCCCCAAAGTCAGACTCAGCTTTCATGGCTCTTGTAGTCTCTGCAGTGTCAGCAGGAAGCACAAACCAAAGACCCAGATCCTGGACTTGAGCAATGTATATTTCTTTTAACAAAACCCAAGCCCAGGTGACATTTTTGGGAGAGGGGAAACAGGAAATGGAGTCCCTTTGGGGGGCAGGGGCTTTTCACAACACTCAGAAACTTGGCCCACATTTCTGGTCTCCTCCCTTTCTTCTCCACAAAGGGCTTGTAGCATTTTTAGACAAACTTGGATTCACTGTATGTTGTTAAGAGAACCTGCTGGGAAATTAGGTGACTCCTGCACTCCAGGGTAGAGGAAATGTGTGTTTCTGCTTTGTGTTTTTAGGAAAGTAGGAAGATGAAATTCAAAATAAAACACAACAGATGGGAATCTCACAGAGACAGACACTGGGAAATGTTTAGACAAGCTTTGTTCCCAGCTCTTGAGCTCAGAATTTAGCCACTAAGCTGCAGAGAGACTTCAGAAAGACAATGAAATACATTTTGGCTTCAAATACAGTTCCTCCAGATTCCAATGAGAGTTGTGCACGTGAATCTGAAGGCAGAGTATAGCCAGCAGTATGGGGAATAGATGTAATATGAGAAACTCTTATGCTGTATTATTCTAGTCTGAATTGTTTCCATCATTTCAGGTTAAGTAATTCCCCACTATCCATCTCTGAAGTGCAAACAGTACAGCCTTGATGTGCCCCAGGGAAAGGAAGCAAACCAGCCTTTGAATCTTTACCCAACCTTACTGCTCATATTTTGCTTTCAGTGAGTAAGTGTTCAAATCCTTTAATACTTCATTCCCATAAAAATATATTTACCAGGGGTTTTTGTGGCAGCAGTGAGGCTGTGTTTATTATTTTAGGAACACCACACGACTGGCTTTAGAGAAAAGACAAGGCAGGAGCATGGAGTGCTGCAAATCTATCAGAGAACAGCATGTTTTCCACCTGTTGAGGCAGCAACCACAATAACAGATGCACATAATAATTACCTGTACCTCAAAGGCAGCACCAAGTCCTGCACCTTCTGCTCCCCACCTAGCAGACAGCTTGGTAACAGAATTACAAAAGAGGAGCATTGAGAGTATGTAGCACTTTGTGAAGAATGAAAAAGTAGCTCTTATTAAAAAGAAACTGGAAGGTGGAAGATGAGAAGGAAAGATCTAAGGCACCATGATGCTAAAAGAAGAGTGGAGCTAAGGAACTCCAGGAGTGTATCTTTTTTTTAGAGTGGCAGTCAGGTTTCTGCTAATACCCTTTCCAAAGCTGCTTTCATTTGTACTCTCAATATTAGAGCTAATTTCTACTGATAAATAGGTGCCCCACACACCTACTGGAGCCCATTCCTCCCCAGAGATGGATGGTTCTGCAGAGGCAAGAGGGGCACTCAGGGTAAGGGCCTCCTCTGAAGCGACACCAGAATGACCATGACTGTGTGCCAGTACTGTGCTCCTGTTCCTCTCTTTGCTGCCTGGCACTGGGATTGTGCTGGAGCTACATTTGCCCTTCTGTTTGCAAGTCCCCCAGAGCACCCGGTGTGAGCAGGGCAGGGGGCAGTACAGGGAGAAAGGATGCACAGCAGGCAAAATGTTTTGGTCTTTCCTGTTTAAGTGCTGAGGCTTCTAAGGGTCTTTTTCTCCTCTTCCTCAGACTACCAAAAGGAAAGTGGTGGCATTTGGCTGGGTGAGGAGGACTTGGCCTCTGGAGTGATTTGTACCATGGTAGTTCCTTGTTGCACAAAGGAACAGATCCTTCCCAGAAAGGATTTGTAGGGGAAATTATCTCGGGCCCCATTTAATCTTGACAGAAGAAGATGATGAGAGGACTGTGTGCTGAGTTGGAGTTTTCCTTTGAATTCCTATGGTGTTGAAGGCAGCACTATAAATAGCCATGCTATCCTTTTTACCCTGGTACAATTCAGTCTCCAGCTCCCTATACAGACAGCAAGTCTTCTGGTAGGTATTTAGAAGGAATTGATTTAACCCAGTCTTCTCCTTCTGTAGTCTTTTACTCCAGTCATCACAATGGCTTCCACAGCCAAACAAGCATGTTTCCTCAATAAAAATTTTCTGAGGAAGACTGCTGATATTAAAAATCCCATTTCTGTCTGAAAATTCGATCCTAGTTATAAATAATCCATAAATAGCCCAAACTATAAAGAGTTAGTATTAAAAAAAATACACCCACCCCCTCCAAACTGCTTACTCTTTCATTTTGTTTCTCCCAGGTTTTGTTTTTGAACTGCACAGCATTTTATTCATAGTCTGTTTCACATTTTCTCCAGTGTAACTGGCTGGACAGTCTCTCCTTTCCCAGGATCGACTTGTGAACATCAGCTGAGAGGAAGAAAACCCACATCCAGTGTTTCATGGCTATTATCTTAAAGATAGATCTGTAAGAAATTTAAACACAAGCCAGATTGGTATTTAAATAAAGTGGGCTTTTTTTTTTTTTTTTAGCATCTTTTTCAGAGAGAGATCCTCAGCCCGTAAGTGCAGCTGGAAAGCAAACTGGAATTTCACAAATATTGGAGTTGCTGAGCACGAGGGCCCAGCTCCGGGCTGGCCCTGCCGGGGGTCGCTGCTGGCGGAGCTGCTCGGGGGCTCGCACTGCTCGGCGCCGGCGCTGCCCGCACCGGGGCTGGTTTGCAAACAAGATTAAAGGTACTTGCCTTACAGGTAGTCGAAGCTCCCGCGCTGCGGTGTCTTGGATTACCTTTGTTTGAATAATACCACTCACTTTGCTCCTAACGTGCCACCTGCACAGCAAATTTCTAGCCTCTCTGGGTGTTCAGTTTATTCAGGCCTATTTTTAATTCTGTTAATTGTAACCCGTGCTCCGCTACCCTGTTTGGACCTGCAGCAGCAGCCGGGGTGAGGCAGCTGCGGGGCAGGGCTGTGGAGGACGCCGGGGCTCAGGCGGTGCCAGCGGCTCTGACCGGCCGGGGGCGCGGCCGCTGCCGGGACACGGAGCCCGAGGGCTGCCCCGCCAGCGCGCGGTGCCCCGGCTGCTCCTTGCGGGGCAGCTGCTGCCCAGCCCGGCTGTGAGCCGTGAGAGGATGGCCGGCCTTAGCCCGTGTGGGGGGCAGCGGGTCCGTCCCTGCCGTGCCCGAGCCTGCCAGGCGGCGCGGGCCGCCCGCGCCGAGACAGGGCGAGCGCGTTCCCGAGCACAGGCCCCGCATCGCCTGCCCCGCTTTCCCCGGGATTTGACCCGAATTCGGAACAGAGCGGCCAAGGCGGGTCCGGGGATGGGTGGCAGCGCCCGCCGCTCGGCGCGGCCCCGCCGGAACCCTCCCGGCACGAGCCGACCGACCGGGGGCGCGCCGGGCCGACCGCGCCACCTGGCGGCGGCAGCCGGAGCCGCGGGCGTGGATGGGATGCGATGCGATGTGGAGAGGGATGCGGGATGGGATTGGGATGATATGGGATGGGATGGGATGGGATGGGGAGTGGGATGCGGGATGGGATTGGGATGATATGGGATGGGATGGGGAGTGGGATGCGGGATGGGATTGGGATGATATGGGATGGGATGGGGAGTGGGATGCGGGATGGGATGGGGAGTGGGATGTGGGATGGGATTGGGATGATATGGGATGGGATGGGGAGTGGGATGCGGGATGGGATTGGGATGATATGGGATGGGATGGGGAGTGGGATGCGGGATGGGATTGGGATGATATAGGATGGGATGGGGAGTGGGATGCGGGATGGGATGTGGGATGATATGGGATGGGATGCGAAGCATACCTTTGGGAGAAAAACCGCCCGCAAGGCAATGCCGCCTGAGAAGTTGCATTCTGTCTGTTACTTTGCTGTGTTTATAGTATTTTTA